>NC_066357.1:1724572-3206557 GCF_024516045.1 Bombus affinis | reverse complement strand
AAATCTATGTTAACAATGCGTACACACGGATCGTGGATGCAGGACGGATCGTGCTACTTTGCAGTTTGCCCTCGGAAACTTTGTCGTTGTGCGATTCGTCGAAACTTTCTCACAGTGTTGAAAGTTCTCTTAAAATTCGCGGAAACATCCGTATTTCTCGTACTTTGTATATTTATTAATTCAAATATATATCACGGGTCGTGTATCACGAACACAAGGCGACATCATATAGTAGCAGGCACGTGATATTATTGGTTTTGTCTTGCGCAAGTATATCCACTCCATTGTCGCGCATTATGTTCTTACCATTATCGTTTTCGTTCTCGATTTCCACGTGGGAGAGCGAGGAACGAGCGGCTGATCGACGAGAGAAGGAAGAGGAATCGTGATATCACTCGCATCTCGTGTTCTTCTGGTTTCTCCTTTTAACTTCGCGCTTCTAACTTTAGTCAATGTGGTCATCCGCGTGTCACGAGAGTTACATACTCGTATGTCCGACGTTAGACACACGATCTCGCTTGTCTCGTTTTGTATACGCCTAAGTAATCTATTGTTACGTAATTTAGTGTTATTATTGATCGAGCCTGGCACAAATCTGATCCCATATTCCTCTCGGCACCTTAGTTCCCAATCTCCAATCACTCTTTGTTTTCGTAATTAATCGTATCTATTCATCTCAAATACATTTTCAGAAATTATCTGATAATTATTAAACAAAGATATTAATTAGTAGCGTGCGAAGGTTGTCGCAGTCTCCACAACAGCGTTCATCAAAGAATGAAAAAGCCGACCCACGGATAGAGCAAACAAAAGAAAATACACAGAGTGGCTAACGCGAGAGAGCGTCTCCTTTATTTTTAACTTCTCCTGGTGAAAGAAACAATACTCAGACCAGGAGCATGTGCTTAAAGCGGCTGGTGCCAAGAGTATGGCGCCGTATGCCAGCTTGTCAGTCGTTCGGCCGCGAACGCCACTCTACGTTTCTGCTTTTTAAATATACCAACCGAACTCTCTCGGCTTCCCAGTATTACGTCGACGACTGACCACGGCGCACGTCTTTGCAGCTATCAGTTCGAATCATCGTCCCGACACCCGGGGAGACGATCTGCCGCAACATTTATCGATCGACCGCCATTCGCGAACTTCCGTTTCGATCTGTTCCCATTCGGTTCACGTTAAGTTTTCACTGATAGGATACGTTTGCGATTTCCTAGGTATGTAACACTTGTCGTTTTAGGTAAAAAGATGATCTGCGTTCAAATATCTTTATTTTTTTTATTTCTCATTTTTTTGGCGTTTCATCGAATAAGTAACGATGAACTCGAGTATATTCGATACAACGAACAGAGTGTTTGTAGAAGATCAGAGTTATTGTCAGTACATGATAACGGGAAAGGAGGAAATCCAAGTGTAACAACTAAATCTGCATTCTCGAATCAACTTCCGTGTTTCCCGATTGGTTTGCACAACCATTTTAGATGCAGCTGCGAAAACATACGACTCGGGCGCGTTTAACATTTCGGCAGCTCGTAAATTCGCGTGCCAGCGGTTAGAGCAGCACACTATTCTCAAACTTTGAGATAGCTGGTTGGCGATTCGATAAAATCGCAGCAGTTTCTGGCAGGCGGGAAGCCGCTTCGAGACCATTGATGACACGGTCTTCGCGTAGATAAAGCGGCTTATCGGGGGCGCGACGGCTTCATAAATTACTCTATTGGTAACAAACCCTTCCACCTCGTTCCGCTAGTTTCGGCCAAGTCTATTCTGCAAACCGGATGAATAATATCAACAGAACGTTCCTATCTAACCGCTGAATTTCACGGATGATCGAAAGCTAAAGAAGAAAAAGAACAGTCGACTTCAACAGTCTTTAGAATGAAACGCGTACCTTCGCAAGTGTAAAACTAGGTAAGGAGCTTACGCAGACAGAATGTTCTCGAAAAATCGACCATGTCAAGTGCTCCGACACCTCCCAGAACCAAGAAGTATGGCTGAACTTCGTTCGTTTCTTGCCATTGGGAAAGCATCGGAAACGGCGATCCCATTAGTTTAATGGAAATTGGTTGACGACAATTGAAAACGTAGTTTTCGATGTGCAAGTCGAAGAACGAACTCAACGTTTCTACGACTCGTCTCGTTGTTTATCGAAAAGCGGACCGATTTTCCAAGGAACAGGATTGCCACCGCGTAACGGTGTCTAACTTCGATTCTAAAGACACTGTTTGTTGCCTTTGAAAATAGCCAACGGCCGAGATTAAACGCGTCACCCGATAAATAGTGCTTCATATTTCCGGCGGGGACGACGTTGACCAACTCGCAGAGGCAGCGCGCGAGCTTGTCGCGACGCGGTTCGATCGAGCTAACGAACTAGTCGAGCGCGTCTGTTTAAGTGAATTAACAGGAACGAGTCCAGTTTCGCCTTCTTCTTCTATTTCAGAGCGGCCGCCGATCCCCTCTCGTCTATTTGTTTCGTTTTAGTTCGCCACTCGTTCATCGCTCTCTACACGTCTCTCCTTCCTTTCTCTCGTTTTCTACGCTTTCTACGTTGTCCGTGCGCGTCCACGTGTAAGCAGAGTTCGAATCTGAGCTGATGCAATCCGCTCTGTGCCGCCAAAATGTTTCTAGAAGAAAGTCCAAGTTCGCGAAGGTCGCAGTTTGCGCCGCAGTACGAAGCCATTCGCGTCGTGTCGCTCGTTCGGGCATCGTTGAACATATTTTCTTGTTTTTTAGAGGATGATTTGTGTAGACGATTGAAGAAGAAGATTCGTGTGAATTGATATCAGTTGGATGGAAAATTAAAGTTGCTTTGGTGCAGCGAATTGATACGAACGATCGATCAGACGCGTCACGAAGTCGGTTTTCTTTCTGTTTCGGTGTAGGAGCCTGGCGACCGCCGAAGGACGTTGTGTCGTAAAGTTTCCAGCGACTTCGTGAGAGCCTCCGAGTTGAATCGATGCTGAACCTCCTCGGGAATGAGAGCCAGCGCGAGGAAACATCGGAGAATTTGTAATAAAAGGACGTGAGAGGTGAGTCTCCGTTTCTTGTAAGATATTTCTTAGAATCTTTAAGGAACAAGCGTTAATTCATCGAGAATTGCCCTCCGAATTCTTATATTGTACAAATTTTATTCGCCCAAGTCACGCACTTTTAATTTATTTGTTCTTAACATTCCTTAAGAAACTTTTCACTTCTTTTATTCAAAACATTTTGCTTTCCAAACATCGACACGCTTCTATTTCTTTACTTTTATTAATTAAAGAATTGTGCCATTTAATCTTTTAACAAATCTCATTATTATCTTATTCAATACATCTGTAATCTTATTCAATTCTCTTTCAAGCTTGAAATTCTTTTTTCTAAATAATCAAGTAATTATCCGCTTTGCTTAAAATTCTTCCGTATTAGATCAACCATTTTCAAACGTGCGCAATCCTCTGTTGAATCGTCTTCTCGACACGAAACGAACGAACCCACGGATCTCATTATACTCGCAGATTCGTTCGATTGGTAGACACGAATTCCGGGAGGAAACGCTCGGATATTAGCCATTAGCTAGTGGAGAACGCATCAATTTGAGGCCACGCCGATTATTCCAATCGCGTGATTTTCTATTGCGAGATCGTTCCACAAAGAATGCATATCCCATGGAAGAGCCACCTTCGTTTTGTAGTTCCTCGAATCTTTCGTTTTCGCGGAGCTTTCGTTCTCGCCAAGCTTTCGTTCTCATCCCTGTCGAGCTACGTTTATATTTAGATTAAGGAAACACAACATGCAGAAAGGGCAAAATATAAGTTTTAGAGCCGTTCGCCATTCATTTCAATTTCAACGACGTGACCCGTGTTACTAAAGGAATATATTTAACGCCACGAGTAACTACTCTCATCGGGAAAGTTTACCCCTTACTATAAGTTCGGATTTTCCTAAGAATCATACGGATAGAAATTCCCGGAACAAAGTGAAGTTTCACGCGAATATTCTCGATTTAATATAATGTCTTTTTATTTAATTATAATAAATTTAATTTTATATTTAGCGAGACCGAATTCTAATAGTAAAGTTTACTAATTACTAAAGTATTATGGATGATAATAATTCGTGCTTTCTCGTGTTACGTTTATTACAGCTCGTATCCCTTACTCCGCATGCTCCGTATGCATTGCCGTGTGATATATCTTATATCCTAATTTTATATTGTGTTCGCTGATTTAACCAACTTTAGATATTTCCAATGGCATTCAAATCAAGTGACTTGATTGACCATGTAAACAGAGGAACATTCTTCGATATGACAGTAATAAATTAAGCAATTGATATATGAAAACTCCACGAAAAGAAAATTCTTCTAAGAGTGAAAATGTCATCGTGAAACAAAATACCGCGTAAAAGATGTTGTAGGAGATCGACGTAGTGAACAATCGAGGTTCAAGATCGTCGCCAAGCGGACCTGCACGTCGTGTGTAAAAATAGTCATCGATATAGCGGTTTACACGAGCCTTTGCCTTGCCCTCGCTTGTCTATTGCTCTTCGAAGATGCATTCAACCTCTATCGTAGGAACAGGTTTGCAAGGAAACCAACTTCCCGCTGTCGAGATCCCATCCGTTGGTCCCATGGGAAGAATTGGACTCGTCGTTCTTGCCAAACGTGATGAGCAGTTTGTGACTATCGAAAGCAGCTCGATCGAGATAATCGTGAACGACTACCACAATGATGTTTGAACGTTGGTTGATTTCTGCCGGTTCTTGTTGATTTTGATCACTATCAACGTGGTTGTTATAGATTATTTCTATTTGCAATTTATTCGAAGGAAGTGATGCATTTTATTTATATTTCGGTTCTCATATCAGGTAAAAGTAAAGCACGGTAGTCAAAATTATCAATTTTTGGTCTTTTAACATACTTTCCCGTTTGTCAAAGTTCTGTAAATTCATAACGATACATTTTTGAAGCTTCGAATGACTTTTTGTAGAACATATGGATAAATCTCATTTTCCTCCTCGCGCTAGATAGAATTTTCATGGAGCTTTCATTTGAATTTCTTTGATACGAGTTTTATTCTTTAGTCGCCGGTATATTTGCACATCTTGTTCCTGGACGTTCATTGGATATTTTTCCATTTAGATTTCTTCGTTGTAAACTTTATTTTTCAGTTCGTAATTTACTCCTGCGTTTTGATGGATTTTTATCGGGACTCATGTTCGCAAAGATTAGACGAATTTGAGATTCCCAAAGATTTCTCGTTAGGATTTAGTTCGAAGGAAACACAGTCTCTTTAATACCCGTACTTTCTGAAGCAGCTTTTTTCCCACGAGGTTCCGGCAAGTTCGGTTCCAGCACGGCGGCCGAGCAAAAGGCGCGCCCTCCCCCAAAACTTCCGCGATAATCGCCTATAAAAACGAGAGGCAACGAGCATCTGACGCCATCAGAAAGTCCCTAATGCGCGGCCGTCGTTCACAGCCTCGCCCTCCTTCTTCACCCTTTTCTGTTTCTTTTTCGGCGAGAAACGAAGACTCTTCCAACGACCTACGTGGTCCGGATTTGCATTATAAAAATTTCCGCTACGTTATAAAATTCGCCGCAATCGCATCGCGGCGCCGCAGCTAAAACGTATTATGCCAAACGATTTTCTTATCTCCATGTTTTCCCTTTTCCGCGGGAATTTCGTCTCGTTGTAGAAAATTTTTACGCTTCCTCGTCAAATTGTATGATATTTACTTTTTCATTGAATCGTGTATTAGAAGTAGAAGAAAGGAAGTTCACGAAGAATTTCTTGTATTGTATTCTACAGTGTTCGTTAATACACACACGTACACACACAGGAAAGCTTTATCAGTAGACCGCAGATATTTATGCAAATTCGTAGCTTTTTGAAGATAATTTAAAAGAATGAAAGTTAGATCGAAAATTGCTTTTTTAATGTGCACTATATTTGGATGAATTTTATACCTTTGCATATTACATGCATACTCTGTGTATTCTTTCGTCTTCTATAAAAATGAAACTTTTACGATACTTGATAGAAGAACGCTTTTAAATATTACTGAATACAAATTCTTAAATTCATCGCTTATACCGCGATGACTTTTAGCTTATTTTTGTTCCCCCGCATGTCTGCTCTCACATAATTAATTTTCACGAAACACGTTCGCAAAGATGGCGATTCAGGGGCAGGAAGTCGCACGAACTCCCTTCGATCGTCTGGTAATTTCTCCCCAAGCTTTCTCGAATCTTTATGAAAGAAACGAATTCCTTTGTCCCGGTTTCCACTCGCCTCTTTCACGATGTTGGTGATTAATCGCTGCAGGTTGGCAGGTCCGCGTGTCACACTCACTTAATTCGCGCTAAGTCGCGTTCCCGTACTTCTTACAAAGTCTCGTCGTAGCCGGAGCATTACTTAGCTCCTTAATTGGAACACGACGTAAAAAGTCCGGTTCGTTTCTTGCCCCCGTTTGAAAAGAACATGCGCCACGTCAAGTTTTCCAACCGGACCACTGCCTTCGAGGTGGCTGTCGGACGGTTGTTTATTAAAAAACATTCACAGTTGTTCGTCGCTTAGAACACCGGCGACGTTTAACGAAACTTGTATACTGACATTTAACAAGAGAGTTACGAAAACACTTTTATCGTGACGATGTTTCGCCACTTTTCTCCTGGGGACACTTGCATTCTCGAAATAATTGCAGAATTTAATAATTCTCGTTGTCAGTTTAAAAACTGTTCACGAAGTTGCAAACGTAAAGACCTTTTAAATTTACGAGGATAAAGTGATCTCGCTTTGACAGATTTGTCGAAAAACGTGAAGTTTGTCGCACCACTTCTTTTTTGTAGTAGATATATCCGACAACAAATGGATTCTTGACTGGTCTGGAGGGTCAACGGGTCGACAAATCTCGCGTTTGAAATGTAGCGAGCACAAAGCAGAAACAGCAACGGCCAGCCAGCGGGAAGCGTTTACAGACAAATATTTGCACTTGTAACGGGATATCGAAATCGCAAGTCGAGCGTACGTGTCGTGACTCATGAATCTCTTCGTTCACGTGGCGGGCAAAGGAAATTACGGAAACTGTTAAATTCTTTCTTCGTGTTGTTCTCGTTCAACCGACTACTCGAATCGATTCTCTTGTTCTGTGAGCGAATGTATCATACGTTTGATTCGTTTCGGAAATGTTTCCAGACTAAAACTGTTGGGTAAATATGTATGTAAACTGAAATTGAAAGCAAACAAGTAAAATAGATCGAATAAAAAGGAATAAATTGCAATTATTATAAAATATATTTTTATGGAGCGGTCTGGCCGCACAGTCATATAGAAACGTCATGGTGTAGAATATGCCTGGTTATTCGATGTCGATGTTATCAAGACGAAATTAAACGATTGTTTCAATTCCCCGCATTCGGAAAGCCAGCTGCGCTGATACGATTCTTTCAGTTCTCTTACAAACGTATTCAGGCTATAAAATTAAAAAATATCTTCTTTTTTTACAAGAACATTCTTATGTGATCGATTCGTGTCAATTCTTTGGATATCGAATTTCGAAAGAAATTAAACATCAATTAATTACAACAAGGATCCCGAAAGAAATTCATGAAACATGTACCTTAAAATATTAAAATTAATATATAATTAATGTCATCCTAAATCTTGAATTTAATCACCGAGTTAATGAACAAAGAATTAAACTCCGTTTGAATGAAAAAGATTAAAGATATTTCGTATGTCTTTTCGTGCAATTTGCTGTTTTTTACGATTACATATTCCACCGGAGAATCAATTCATAATTCAAACAATGCAGCAATGGTATAAGTAGTCATGTCGACGAATAACCGATGATTCTTTTGTTGTTTTCTACTGCCAACAGTCGCGATTCGAGGAGCACATAGTCATAATGATAGATAGTTGGTTACGCAAACGGAAATACGGTCAGTTAAAATTATCGTCAGATCGAATGATGAATGAGCGCGATGTTTTTTTATAAGTTCGTATTGTAGAATATATACCTAAAAGGGGATTGAGTAGAAGATAGACCTAAATATGCATGAAATCGCTTGCACTGACCTCTTTTCATCGCGAAACTTCTATCTGCTTGCTGATAAGCGGGATCGAACATGATCCGAGAAACGTATCTTATGGAACCCTCGTCTTTCTAGTTGTCGAGTGAAGACGTTTAATCGCGCAAACAAGAATGGACGTAAATTAAATGAAAGTTTCAGATATCAACGGACTTAGAATACCATTAAGAAGTTTAATTAAGTTGAACAAAAAACAAATTGCAGAGGGCAAAGTGTACGCTCGTCTTGTAAAACGAATCTTTTGTTTTTCATATCTGGCTAGTTTCAAATTTAACTCTTTAGTTAAAAGTCCTGAAACGTTTACGCCATCGAATCGAGTCACATTTCTTCTCTCGTCGAACGTTTAACCTCGTTCACGGGTTATTTATCGACGATCCAACTAGCAAAACTATATACACTTTAATTAACGAAAGAGTCGTCGAAAGGTTCTCGTTGTGTCGCGGACCATCTGAATTCTAAGTTTCTTCTCTGTAATTTATTCCAAAATTTTCACTGCCCTTATCACGTTCCACTCGGTCACCTAGAGTTATCCATGTTCACCGTGTTTCCACGTTTCCTCACACGCCAAACACTTGAAATTACCTTCGGAACACAAACACTGCAAGACAAACACCGTATTTTCCTCGATTTTAGAAAGCATATCGTGTGTGGACACCTGAATTCCACGTCCGTGCACCTCTCATCTGCTAATTGCGCCAGCATTCCCAATTTCTCTGAAAATATCGCCTCGCCGTAATTGGATCCCCAAAATCTACCTACGTTGTCGAGGTCTTTCGAGTCTTGACCGGATATCTCAATTTATTTAAAGTGGAGACATCGTAAATTTGTTTGAGTTGTCGATTGTTTACGTTGTCGTTAATCACTGTAGATTCAACAAATAAAAAATTAATCATGAAACATTCTAGAAATGCAAAGTTATATAGTTAGAACATTGATTAATACATACGAACAGTAATTATCGTGAATCGAAAATTAGTCACCGACGACTCTATTAAATTAAAAATTAATCGTCAAACAGTCTACGGGTGAAAACTTCTACAATTAGAACACAGAGTAGTACATGTATCATTGCAAACGGAGCATCTATTGTTCAAGAACAGAAAGCTTTTCTGCTTTTCACATCGTGCTTTTGTAGATTTCCTTATCCGATTTACCTAACTTTCTCATGAATCAAACTGGCTACAACTCTTATCCTATTACCTCTAAGTATCGATAATTCGAAAACTACTTATCTACTATGCTATTTGTTCGCAATAATCTAACAGTGTATTATACCTACGTATGCAACAATATTTTACATAGTTCTACAGTTATCACCGTTCCACGCACACCACATTTTCCCAAGTTCTACAGCCCGTATCGTAACTCACCACGAACTCTACGCGCGCGTGGTTGCTAGTCAATACCACCTTATTCTAATTAGTCTGCTAGGGTCATTCATATTCTGCACACAGTTCTACCTAACCCTCTACGACAGACACCTAGCCTCCATTTCAAGACAAACGTCACGTCTACCGCAGTTTTGTTGAAAGCGAAATTGCCTGCTCCCCAGTACGACGATTCATCAACGAGAACAGAAGATGACGTGAATATCGTGGTTGCTATTTATTTATTACAAGAAGAATATTTTCCCCTCTTCTTCTCGTGCTGCATCTATACATTTAATTCGTTTCAATGGTTGAAAAAGTGAAACAAGCTAGAAAGAGAGGGTTGTTCGATCGATGTGAAATCGTGAATCAGGGAAACGAAGGAACAACGATAACCTTGTACCCAGACAAAAGTGCAATTACACGGTTAACGCCGGTTCGAGACGAGCGCATTTGATCGTGCGCGTTGCGCAATCCTCGCAACTCCCGCTGTCGTCTCTTTTGTTTTTTTTTCCGCTCGCGTGATTGCAACGTGATTAGTTTCGCACCTGGTCTTCCCTTGAATTCTTTCGTACGAAGATTCTATTTGATTTCAGTCCGTGTCAAATATTTTCAGCTTTTCGAAGAATATTCTGTATCTGACAAATAGTGATGAATTATACGATGTTATTGCAACCAAAGAGTAAATGTAACGCTAGAAATAATTAGATAGCTGGATAACTCGTGCTTAGAGTTGAGAAAATAGTTGCAATTTCTCTTAAAATCTTTGCGAATCCTCGTTTTGAAATATTTCAATTTATATTATTTCATCGGTGACGTGACAAAGTACAATTTCTTATTTAATTTTACCGATTTAAAATGGAAAAGCGAACAATGCTAACGTGTATGAATGAAAAGGTTCGGAAATAATTATAATCTTTTTCTTTTCGAAACATAATATTCGGTATTAAAACGTATTATTGCGAAAGAGTGCTTGAATGAATGAACGATCGTATTGAATAATTTTTCCTCAATACGAATGGTTAATTCTCCCGATGCTGCTTTTACCAGAAAATAATTAAGAACGTCTGATTCTTCGAAGTATCTTCACGGACCTCTTTCCATCGCGAAAGATAAAGGACAAGAGAAGCTTCAATAAGCTTACCCCAGAGACGATACTAAACAAGTTTTAGGGATCTCCGATACAATCAAGCGTCTGGACTGGCATTAAGCACCGAGAATCACTGGCTTGTTTTACCATCGATCGGAAGTCGTTTCATGACACGGAAGAGATTCTTATACGAGCAACGAAAATACGATGTAAAAAAGAAGGAGAAACGAGGCGTCAGCTGTTGAATGGCTGCTGACGAGCGGCCGTAACAAGGTTTAACTTCTCTAAAAGCGTCTATTTTACAGCTGTGTCCAGCGAGTTTTGTAAGAGCGACAGCAACGATAAAAAGCAACATGTTAGATTACGTATCTCGCAAAGAAAAAATATTTTTATTCCCATAATATCATGGACCTGTAGAGAGGCAGCATCGATAACGGAATGGAGAAAGTGTCGAACGTGGATATGATTAAGGGTGTCATCGCGAACCAAATTGATGGTTTTATCAATCCTGCGACTATCACGACGTGACCTCGGTTTGCGGTATGTTATTCGGGTAAACTTACGCGATAACGTGTCAGCTTCAGGAAACTTCGAAACAGTTGCTACTGCGTTGACACCGGGTGGCTTTGCTAACGCCTGTTTCATTCATTAATTAGATGGTGACTTACAAGTTGCGACGAGGTAATTACATGATCGAACTTTCAAAGAGCAATTCGAAAGGTGAATCGAGAGATAGTTTGAAAGGGAAGTTTTACCTTTTTCTTTTTTCCCCTCAGATTTAATTCGGTATATCTCTGTGCCTGTCTGGAACTTTTCGACGTACGTATTCGTTAATTCGGAAATCTAATCTCCGAAAGATTAAACTGTACAGGGATATATTGAGCGACGGGCACGTGTTCGTAGTTAATTGGTTCGAACGTTTTAACATTTCCTCCTTGCTCGACTTTGCAGAACAGATTTGATTAATTCTGACCCCGTAGCTGGAATTTGTAACCCTGCCAACAATATCTGTCACACTGTTCCATTTAAACGTGTTCCGCCCGGCAATTCAATTGATGTAATTTCCCAGTTTTTGCTTCCCCTTTGCGTTCGATCAGGCTTCTTTTCGCGTCCAATATCCGCGGTTGGTTCTCACTATAACCGGAGCCAGAGATATTGCTCGCTCAAGGACATCAAATCACTTTTATAAGATCTTACGAACGGAAGAAACTGCGGTTGAAATGCACCAGATTAGGAGATGAAGAAGGAAGTATTGAAAAATAATTTGGGTGACTTTTTATCGCATCTTTAGTTAGTTAGTTTAGACAGAACAAATATTTCAGAATGAAAAAATTTCAAGGGTAGTAATTACGTTTATCGAATTTGTCTTGTAAATTAATTTCTCTATTATCACTCTCTGCTGCTTGGAATATAAAAATTTGAGGATATTTGTCTGAGCTAGAAACCGTAACTACTTCCACCGAAAATGAATCAGGTTTCTAAAGGCGAGAGAACAAAAGTACAAAGGGCTTAATTTCACGGAAAACAAGGTCCGCAATAACCAATCGATCGTCTCCAAGAAAATGTAACAGAGTTCGGTGGAATTTCGAGGAGCACCGCGGCAAATTCGAAGCTGTGCCATTCGATTCGTCGACGATAACGGCTCGGCCGCGACTTATTTCACGCTTCTCCGCAAATTATAGCGTGGCACACCGGGCTTCTCAGGCTGAGGTTGATTAGATCTGGTAGCGGGGCTGGCTATTTCACGAGGAACTCGCTAATTTTGAAGTTAATGCCGCGTGCAACGGCACTTTTCAATTCGGCCGAATAGAGTTCGTGAGTTCCATGCTCACGTGATATCCTTCGTTCAACGTTCCTTTTCAAAGACGGAAAGAGTACTGTCGTGGCTCTGAAACCACGGTCGGTCTTATCTCCTTCCCAAGCTGAAACGTTTTAAACGTCGCGCGCGCACGTTATCCAGGCTAATGGTGAATCAACTGGTTTATTTTTATCGTATAAAAATACTGGTAATCGTTCGAGCAAAGGCTTTATCGTATTTGCTATTTCAATTTATTCGGTCGTTGTGGATATTCGTTTGTAAAGAAACATGGATGAAACGGCGAAGCTTACAGTGAAATTTATAAATTTTCTATTTAATTTGGTAAATCCGCCATATAGATAGAACCACGGACACAAGCGTTTTACCACAGCTTGAACAAAGTATTTAGAAATAGAAGAAACGAAATCGAAGAGATTTCTTTCCTTGACCGATTTTTGATCCTTTGATGGAGTTGGCAGGTGGGTTTCGGTAGATGGCTCGTGAACGCGCCATTACCATGTAATCGTTATGTGAAGCGACGAAGAAAAGTCGAGATTGCATTCTTCAATGGAACGGATCATTTGACTTCGATCTCTTTTATAAGATCTTGCTATTCCAACCATTTTCCATTTCTCTTCTCCAACAAAAAAGAATATCGAAGTATAATAAAGAATCACACAGGTAATATCGGTTAATGCTAATGTCTATATAAGAATATTGCACGACTGGTAATGTAAAACGAAGTGGTCGAGTTTAATATTCGTTCAGGTGTTCCGTGGAATCTGAAATGCAGATGAACCGACTGCCTTAAAGACGCGAGCCATCCAAACAAACCCGGCCGGAATTAGCACATTAAACGAAAGCTTCGAAACTTTCGGCCAGGGGATTTCAAATAGACGAAGGTCCGTTCAATTTAGAACGATGGAGGAGAGATCGAAACTCGTCGATCGCCTGTCTCGAGACTCTAGAGTCTTCTATTTCGGATGATAATTAAACGGCCATTGTTCTTCGCCGACTAACAAGACCATAAAAAGGAAAAATCGAGAATATGTTTGAATGGTTCGTAGACAGGTGTGAGTTACATCATCTCCGGAAAGTTTCGCGTCTGGAGTTCAATACATATTTCTTTCGTTCAAGGCAAAGTTATGCAATGCACATTATTCTCCTTACGTTGCACAGGTATAATCGTTGTTTGAGACAGCATGAAAGAAGTATCGAATGGAAATGCGATGAAGGAAAAGTCGTGGAAAAATTGGCCATGAAATACGCATCTAGACACCTTCGCCTCTAAATCTCCTTTATTCCTAACCAAATACCATAAATTTATCTTTTATCAGCGAGAGTAGGCCATCTAACGTACTATATAAACAGAAATGGCTTTGTTTGAAACTTCTTCTATTCCGTAGACCATACTTGAGAAGGAAGAAACGGAGAAGCTCTCGTTAACGATACAGGTTCGTCATCGCAAGCCAGGTTGCAAAGCGAACATAAATCAGAGAGAATCGTCGTTAGCCACGGGAACGCGTATATCATCGTCCAGTTTCGCCTCGTTTCTTTATGTTCTTTTGCGGTTGCCGACTCTTGGCGCCAACGTGAGAGTACTCGCCGTGTACAAACCGCGGCCCATTTTTATCAATACGGACAATTTACTCCCGAAATAACTATAACGCAGAAAAATGCCCTTTGCGGAAGATCTTGCAGATCGCTGAGAAAATCACGGTAACGCGCGTCGAACATCCATCGACCTCCTTTGTCTATCTTCTCGTATCTTCTTGCGTAAAATAACGAGCAATAGCTCTTCTGGCGCAAATTTTACGAAAATTGCGCATAATCATGCTCGTAACAATTTTTTATCTCCTTGTTTTTCTTTTTCCTCTCAATCATTGTCAGTTAGTCGATGTTCTTTATTATTATGATATTACCGATCGTAGGTAAAAATATACAAGGTTCTTTTGACATCTTTTTTCTTTTGGTGTTCTTTTATTACAATTAGATAACAGATTTTTATATATTTATGGAAATTTGAGACAAAATTGCACGTTATATTAAAAATCATGCATTACAACTAAAGTAACGAAACCAAAGAAATGTCGAATATCCAAAGTAGACTCGTTATGATATTTAATACGTGAAAGAAATTTCTGCCCAGATTCCAATTTTTTTATTTGCATTTACAAAGATACAAATTTGTGTAAACATCTGAATCTCGTTATAACCATAACTATTCTTTTTACGTTCAAAATTCTATCTCGTCTTCCGCTTTCTCTATGATCGAATGTGCAATTAACATAACTCAACGGCTTGACTGCTAAAGAGATTTAATGGCTCCTGATACGATGGGCGCCGATGATTAGATCACCGGTAACTTCCACGGAATCCCTACGTACGAGCGTGTATACGTCGACGCGTTTCCAACTTACCTCCAACTACTCGTTAGCTCTGTAACCGATTACTAATGGTGCATCTACTTTGAGAACTCGATCCAGTGAACGACTCACAGCAGCTGCATCAGCGAATTTCTAACGGAAATCCTGATAATACGCGACAACGATTTGTGTCGTAGCGTAACAATAGAATCATAAAACTATCAGGTCTTTAGAAATAACTGCCATTGAATAATCGATGGTCGTTTATAACCAGGAAAAACCGAACGATGCGTAGTTTTTGGAATTAGCATACCTTTCCTATATTTCCGTAAACCGAGTTTTATTATTTTGTTGATTACGAACTATTCTTACGCGCGGTCACTTCAAGATCTGTCGTTAAATGATGCGAGCGGTACTTGCGAGCTGAACTTCCTCCTTTCACGCATTTCATATTCATTAATTGCTTACTTCATCTCGAGAAAATGCCAAAGTATATAATAGAATTTCGTCGAGTAAACACGCAGTCTTAACAGAGCCTTGGTTTTTTCTGAACCGTCATTGTTTTTCAAAGAGGCTCGACTGCAATAAGTTACTGCAACAATTTGTTTTGTGCATCTATTAATCGTTCATTATTTTCCGGTTGAAAGATTCATGTAACACTTGTTGTTCACTGATAGATCACTATTTACAGTATTCGTCAAATGATGAATCGTACGAATCCACGAATTGTTTTTCTTTCGAGGATTGAAAATCTGCGCATTGTCTATCCATACAGAGATAAGCAGTGACGAAATGTTAGAAAAAAAAAAAAAAAAAAAAAGAAAGAAGAATTGGATGAACTGCGCGAGGTATTAGGAAAAGACAAGTTTTCGTGTCTCTTTAATAGTAGGGAAGTTCTTCTAATGAAATTAGTACCTTTCAACCATCGAAAGGATAAGGACTACGAACGTACTACCGTTACATGAGAACCGGTGGTTTAAAGAAAATCGCATTCGAAGAAGTTTGACGACAGCACCACTTCGCTTTGAAGCGGCAAACGGTAAGGGGATTTCAAACGAACCGGCGAAACGACGCGACGCGCCGCTGCTTTCAAATAAATCTACTTTTGGCCACGAACGAAAAAAGAGTAACAGGAAGAAAAAGAAACTTTGCATCCGTGGATTCTCGTTTGATTAACATCGAGCTGTTTCTTTTTTCTCTCTTTCTCTGTCGAAAACAGCGACGCTCGAAAAAAGGATGCACACGATCCAAAGAGTTACGAAACCGATTACAACTACGAAAAAGACTATTATTCCCTGATAAACAGACTGTTTCTTTATGAGCGAGTTTGCACTTTTGACACTGTTTGCAGACGCGGAATTTGAACGAAAAGATAGACAGAGAGAGAGAGAGAGAGAGAGAAAGTTCTGTCGTACTGACAGCGTTTTATTTGACTTCGTTTACCAGTCCATGTCTGTTTGCCAGCACACGTGAAATTTATTGCTGCCTGTGAGAACTAATTGTTGACGGTATCATGAATCAACGTGTGTTTACTAGCGGATAAATCGGTTAAACACCGTGATTACCAGTCTAGCATAATACGTCAAACTTGCATAATATTAAACCGCTAATGCGCTTGGTTTGTACGCTACGGGAACTTTCCACTGACGGCCATTTCTCCTTCCATCATGACTTTCCTCAAACTGAAGCGTCAGGGAAACCGACGTAATTCCCTTAAACCATCACGTGAACATAATTCTTCTTAATTACGCCAAAATTTGCTAATAATGTATGTACATTCTTATCGTGTTTATATTCTTTTTTTAGAATCTTTAAGAACGATCTTGATAGTAGGATGAAAAATACTTTTAAAAACTTAGGTCATCCACGTTGCCCAGATCGTTTTCCTTTATCTGCTCTTCACAGATGTTTCGCATTACTAAAACTTGCTAAAACTTGCTAAAAGTAATTCACGGCATTTCCAATTTTTTCCTAGTTATTTCGGGATTTTCTGTAAGAACCAGCCGCGTCGATTCACGTGATATTGAGTAAGAAGTATAATCAGTTATCAGTTTACCTTAAATTGCAAATTGAAATTAACGTCATACGTTGTAAATGTCGCTGTCTTACTAAAACGTGGAGCTTCACGTGACTTGCGATAAAAAATGATGATAGATAAAGTTCAACTGGCACGTGGGGCGAAAAATTCTGATAAACAAGAACGTGCAACCAAAAATTTACCTCGTGAGCGTCGCAAAGAAACGCCTGTTTCGTGGCAAATATTTGCATACCTAGCAATTGAAGAATTATTTTTAAACTCGAACGTGTCATCGTCTATGATCTCTGGAAGATTCCGTGTACGTATCGTACACATCGATTCGCTATCGGTTTCATGATTCTAATTATTCAAAATTTGGATTAAACAAACCAGCACAAAGTTCGTGACAGTTGTGCAAATCTTTCGGATCGCTTGTGAACAAATAACGATTTAACTAAACGTAAATGCCGAGTCTATTATATGAATATATATACAAGATACGAGAAACATTAAGGCAATTTTCTGAGAAAGATATAAAACGTGATTAATCGTCACGATTCGTGATCACGATCACACTCCAGATTATCGCACTATCCGAGTAAAAACAGCGAATCCGTTCGCGATGTGTTGACTCATCAAATGTGAAAACGTGTCGAGTTCTGGCGACGATCGTTGGCCGATTGATGATTGCATTGGACGCAACTGTCGTCACGCGTCAGGTGTCAGAGCATCGATTCTGTCACCATAAACGATCGAAAAATTTTCGCCGATGTAACCGTTGAAACTATTGGATGGAATTCTCCCGATATATATTTTGCGCCTAGAGCTAGCAAAAAATTTTGATAAAAAAAAAAAAACTGAATACATATTGACATACAACAATTCAAACGGAAACATTTTTAAAATGTGGCTTTAGATTTCATTCCGCAATGCAGACTTGCTGTATGTAAATATGTATATGTGGTAATTTAGCTTATGTTTAAATTAAATTTAACCGTGACTCATTAGTTAAATCGAAATTGACAAACGAAGTGTGGTTAACTTTCTGTAATAAAAGTGCTCCACGTTGTTCGTGAATTCTCCTTGTAATTTATAATTAGCGGATCGAGCTAATTAATAACAAATCGCAGAGATCGATAAAACGATCCGACTCAAATAAAACGCAGCAAAACGTAACTTCCACATACTTGTATTCAGTTGAACAAATAATTCGCAGCGGTCTCGACGCTGATAAATTAATTGTCCTTGCAGTGGGATAGATTAATCACCAAAATGGACGAAAAAGCAGCCGCGCATAATTTATAAAGTTGCACGACAAGAACGATTGCCGAAACCAACGCGAAAATCTTTCACGGAACAGAGGGGATTATACGGTCTTTAATCAGACCGAGTAAAGTTAATCAGAGTGCAAGTGCAGCAGAGAGAATACTCTAACGAATCTGGGGAGATCTAAAGTCTCATGAAACGAGTTCGATCGACTTCGGCGAAAATTTAAATCACGTCGCGACTCCAGAATCGACCAGTAGTCGAACTTTTCTGGCCCTTGGCGCTCGCCATCGGTCCCCGATGCATCTGGAGGATAGCCAAGTGTAACGATGGCGCAGCAATGCGCAATGACGTACCGTGGTGCACCGTGAGGATTAACTCATCCAGAAGTGGGCTGGCAAACGTGCTCAAATGCAGACACCATCGAGCCGTGACGATTTCTCGATTTTGACAATATAATGAAATTATCGATGAGGATGTCTTTTGAGCTACAGTGGCTCGCAAGCAGAACTTCGATCTGCAAATTCACCTCGCATCGACGTTCAATAACGCTTTGATTGCGTAAGATTCTCTTACTTGTTCCTCGAATGTAACACGAGGGGCAATTTTCAAGATATAATCGAATCTCTTATATTATATTTTCTTGCTCGTAAATTACGCGCGATTCATTGCCAAAAAAAAAGATAACGAGTCGATTAATAAGTAACAAGTATCGAGATGTAGCTCGCTCCCAAGTACCGAACTGATTAAACTTTGTTAATCGCTCATATAAAGAAATAAACACTCATGAAACATTCGTGAGAAATAAACGTCGCTCGTTATCAAGTATCATTGCCAAAAATACTTTATGAAAGAAACAACTATTATTGCATTTCAGTTGCCTAATCGACAAAAATAAACTCTGCATTTTGGCAGCTAACACCGTGCACGAACATTCATCACCTATTTATCATTGTTCTAAACAGTCGCAATGAGATCATCTTTTTTTTCATTTCTTTTTTCGTTTTATAGAAATCATTCGTTTTGCATTAACATTCGTTAACAAGGCAATGGGTGTGTTATTTATTACACTCGATGCAGGCGACGCTGGCGCTCGTCGATGCTAGAAAGATTTCGACTATAGTAAAGAAAGGTATGGATAAATTTTGCTATCGATTAACACGAATATTCTCGTTAAATGGAAGATTGATATTTATCGCGGCGTAAATTGCTTATCCTTCTTCGCTCTCGATTAACGTTAATGAGGGAACTCGAATTCTATGATTGATAACAGTGGGAGTGACGCAAGATTTGGATCTGCCGTAGATGATGCGAGCACTAAGTCGAATAATGTCCTTATCGTCGTTAATGAAGTTGCTAATTAAGACGGATCTGTATTTGCCGGGGGTCGGGCGATCGACTTCTGCCAGACGAATTATGCGACATATTTCACGAATGTTTTTCTCTCTAGATCAAGCATTGTTATCAATGTCATAGTTACCAGACATCAATGCATGTTTTCGTAACACAAAACGTTTCTCGAAACGTTTAATGAAAAAGTATTTGCGTACAGCGACGTACTTAATGAGCGCGCAACAGACTCGTTTAAACAAATATGTATTTTTAGCGCAGAGTGTACTTTGCATCCTCTTCTTTCCGTTCTCTCGTTCCTTAAAATCAGTTGAAGAACAGGCCAGCTGCAATTTCGCGAGAGATGTTTCTCTTCTTATCGGCATTACGCCCATACTTAAAGTCTTATTAGTAACACGGTAATAAGTTAATAACATTCGTTTGTTTTTCCCGGGTGTTTTAAGAGGCTCGTAACATTCTTGTGAGTCACGAGATCTTTTTTACGAAAGATAGTAGAATAATTGCGTGATTCTCAATAGATCTTTCGTGTTTAATGGTGACAACATCGTCGCTCGTGTGTACATAAAATGATTTAAGGCCAATTTATCACATTAATGGTAATACGCGAACGCGTGTTTAAATATCAAACATTGAACGATATTACGACACGGTGCAATGAAGTTTTCTCGTACTCTCTCCCTAATCCATTCTTATCGATGTAATTTGCCTTTCTTTCTTTCGTTCACGTCTTACTCCGAGAATGTGTCATAAATATCTCGAGTCTGAATTATCGAAATTGTCTCGAACTGTGAATTTTTATTAGAAGATCGTATATCGTTGTTTTCACGCAAGTACGATTCTTATTGCTCCATGACGATTCTGTTAACTTTAAGATTCGATTTACATCATCCTGTAAGATACGGGATATAGGTATGCAATCTTAGTCCTTCGCGCCAGTAATATACATTTTAAGCGAGGTTTGTACGATCCAAGTTCATATATCATCGCCTCTTATCACGTATTATAAACGTAACACCGAAATGTCGGACTGCATCATGTAGTGCTCGTGTAAAAATAAAGATACATCAGTGTGACGTCAAGAGCGAGGTTTCGAATGAAGAAAAAAAGAAAAGGAAGAAGAGACCGGAGCTTCAACAGGGAAACCTCGTCTCGCTTAGATGGCACTTTAGAGAGCGCTGTCCGCAAATTTTATTTTTCCCCCGCGTTTTCTATGTTACCACTATATTTTGTACGAGAAGTTTCAAAGTACAGGCTACAGGTCCCGCCAGGATACATCACTCTATTGTTCTAGTCTTCCAACTTACTCTAATTCTTATCCCAGCTTTTGGCTCATGTTCTATTTCTCTCTCTTTTTATTTTCTATCTACTTTATTGCTAGTGAAGCTGCAAGCTACGATACTTCGGAAGAAATATCTCTGAAGATGAATTTTCTTTGTAACAAGGTACTAATACGTTCTTACTTAAGGATGAGTCTAATCCTTTCCAAGAAAATTTATCATTAAATACTACGCTGTTCAATACACTTAATGTATCTCTAATACGTATGCCTCTACTGAGTCAATCAAGTAAACAAGTCTGAGAGATGAGAAGATCTTACGAGCTTGGTCGGTATTATTCGTATGACACTTTAATGAATGAAAAAGCGTATTCCGTGATAGATATTTTCGTGGACCCTACGTCAATCGATTTTCGGCATGATTTTTTAAAAGCAATAGTTTTAATATAATCCCCATCCCAGTTTTCCTATGCAAATCTCATTGCAAAGTCCGTATGCAAATTTCCAATGTAAAGTTCAAAGCAAACGCATTCAGAAGTTAAAATTCAAGCAAATCCTATTTGAAAAATATGACGCTCGCTACCTGTCTCATATGCCAAAAAGTTATTCCAAAGCATGCCAAGATATTACTAACGATAAGCTGCACTCGCCAATAAGAGACCCGTTATTAAGTAAGAGTATCAAATTTTTATATGTACGTCCGATCTATGTAAACGTTTTGCAAGAAAAGTTAATCTTCTCAGATTACGTTCTAGAATATACATATTTTTGTTATTCTTATACGATGGCTCAAGAAGGTACTTCAATGTGCCTGTATATATTACAGGCTATCTATATCTTCATCCGTGCGTAATAAAAATAACCTAACCACGCTAATAATATTACTAATCAAATATTCCGCAAAATCAATAAAAGAAGCACTGTATATATTAAATATTTCGAGCAAACATCGTTACCTTAAAGCAAACAGGCAAACGACAGTTCAACCGGATGGCCGAAATCTACGAAACGAATAAGAACGTCGATCCTATTTGCGTTAGGAATTCGTCGAGAGTCGAGAAGCTGTCGAATCGCGGCGACAAGCGCAGTTTCCCGATCTGTGCGACGTCGCCGCGATTTGGCGTCGATCCAACCGCGTCTCGTGACGCACAGAAACAGACCGAACGCGACGATGCACGCGTCCTCGCAAGAAAAATCCCTGTCCTGTTTCCGACATCGCCTTCGAATCGAGCAGACGCCACGCTATCCCGTTCTCGAGTGTTTTTCGTTTGTCGAACGCGAGCTATCGCGAGCTTGGAAACTTTCCTAGAACGACCGCTGAAGAAACTGCTAGCCGAAATCCGACAGGAAATTCGGCTGACGAGTTGAGAACGTTTAAGAGTGCCGATTTGAGAATTACAGGAAAATGCTTTAAGTTACGCCGTCGAAGATTTATCGTCCCCTAAGAACTAGAGGAAATTGTTTCCTATTCTTTCCTTTCTTTTTCTTTCAGAGCTAAGCGAGGACGCAATTAAGGAACAATTTTGACTGTCGTTCTAGATCCCTAGTTTCAATTATTTCAATTATACGTTATTATCGTTTCGGACGTTGTACAGAGTTTAAATGCTTTCGTAGAATTTTAGAAACTCGTAGAAAGCTTCGATTTCGGTACGCGTTTGCATCCGGTGATGATTCCAATTTCAACGTTATCCTAAACCTCTTCTTCCTTTCCTTCTTGTTTCGTTTAAAAGCGAAATACTCGTGTAATTCATCGAGCTCGAAAATTTCAGCTCGCTTAGTTTTCCTATAAACACATCAAGATGAAAACTGATCGATATAACTTTTAAAATAGTTCTCCTGTTGCGAGGCTTTTGTCTTTACTTTTTCTTTTTCCTCCTTTTTTTTTCTTTCAAAGCAGTTTGATTATGCTCTCGCTGGTTCAACTCGCGAGATCACGACCACCGTCGTGTATTAAAAGAGTAACGAAAAAAGCAAGGAAAAATAATAAAAGACCGAAGCTCATGCAATATGCATACAATCCGTGCTGGCAAAGGCCGGAGCAGCTGATATGGTTTATCGTTAATCTCCGGCTACCAATTACAATACCGTTATCGCTGATGCTCGTCATGCGAGAATTTTTCTATAGAGTCACCGAAACCATCGTCGAACTCGAAATCTCCTCCGAATAATCGTTAATTAAACAGTCTTTTCACGTATGACGATTCACAAGTAGTCGCCGTACTAATGGAGAATCGATTAGCCTCTTGGGAAATTCTTGGCGAATGCGAAAATTTCTGTTTCGACGATATTAAAAGGAACGGATAGAAGGATATATTTGTCTGTCGATGAAAACGCGACTGTTCCAGAGCGAATTTTAATACTCGATTTGTAAATCAGCTACCAAGCGAGAAATCAATCGGTAATGAAAGTTTCATGAGACGCGAATTTGTATCGCGACTCGTACGTCACAAGTTTCTGTTCGTTCGCGTTGCTTCTGAACAGAGCAGACGGGATAAAAGAAACAGATCGACCGTCTCGGAGGATTGCTTTTTACGCAATGTTATTTCGGGTTGTCACGGTTCATTATATTCGTCTCGTTGAATACGATTCCTCGAGAATCGAATCGCGACGAAAAGAGCCAAGCTATCGTATTTACAGCGGAGATCCTTTCTTCCTTTTCTTTTTTTATTCTCCATCTCTTTTCCTCCATATATGACACTATAGAAACGCAATAATTTGAAAAGCTGCGCTCGATGAAAACTTCAATTAAATTTGCAAGCAATCGCCATTTACGATTGAACCGCAACGTTCGGCCAGCCGTAATAGCTGGGAAACGAATGTCCAAAAGCGAAACGTTATAGAATCGTATCAAATGCCTCGGTCGTATAATTGATTCATGGATGCTTCCAGTAAACTCTTTTATCATTCAATTTATTCTTCTTTCGTTCGTCGTTCTCGCATCTTGCAATAGAAAGCTTGCTCAGTTTTATCAAATTTTCATAATAACTCTTGCAAAACTTTACATGCTATTGAAATCGATCGAGATTCTTCGTCGTCCTTCTAACACTTTTCGAGTCTTCTGGTACAATAATCTTAATGGTTATTAACGTTATGATGACTAGCGAGAAATGTTCAAAGTCGTTAAATTTTCCTACAAATAACAAAAATCATATCTTATCTATTGTTGGCGTGAAACTAAACGATCGTCATAGCGTTAACGATCGACGGATAATGCAAAGGGATTCCTTTCTTGTCAAATTCGCGCTTAAACTTTGTCTCTTCGAAAAAGTTCCAGCTTTCATCAACCATGGCGTTACCGCTTCGCTGCACAATTACTTTGTAGATCGTTCATAAATCCACGAAGTGCATCGATATCAGCAAAGTAGAAGGTCCTTCTTGTTACAGGTCGGCGAAGTGCACACGAAGTGGAGGCTGAAAAAGAAAAAGACACCGTGTAGCTGTATCGCGTCGAGTTTATCGGTAGGCAGCGAGGTGCAGCTTTCCCTATCGCGCCGGAACCGTCGATCATCGTTCGGCGAAAGCAATTTTCCCGTGAAAAATTCCAGAAAAATGTCGTAATGCCGTTAAACGATTTTCGGTCGATCAGCTATTTAAAGGAATAGGAAATACTTCGATCGATGGCTGGTTTATCGAGCAGAAGGTAAAAAAAAAACTTGTGTCGGTCGATCGAGTTCGAACCTAACATTTCTTTAGAAATAGATTTTGAACAAAAGTTTGCGATATTTCGAAGCGGTTGGGTTTTCAACACATTTTTCGTTGCTCAAGAAATTTCGAGAAGAACAAAAGTACCAAAAGCAGCGATCCGTCACAGTCGGTCCGATAAAAATTTCATTGGCCCTGGCTGATCGGAATCACGCGTCGCGAATAAATTTGCATCCGCTCCCCAACTCCGATAGGTCGCAATGGATTTGCCGCTCTCCGAGAGCCGACTAGCATCGAGACGTCGATTTAATTCGCGGTCTACCAATTGTTTGTCTCGTGACAACCGTTCTCGTGATCGATCAGCTTCCGTGAACTCGAAGCACGTGCTCTCCCCTCTACGTAAGTAGTTTCTTCTACCAACGAATTAATCATACTAGCCGGCGGCTGTTGATAACGAGCAATCAGTTAAATTGAGATCGTTAAATCTACGCGAAGCTGCCATTCGTGATAACCACAAGGGAATTTTTTCTACTGGTTTTTTTCGGTGCTTATACCGAATAAAAAACACGTAACAAGTGTAATCTTTCTAACGTTGTTTGCCCATGACTCTTGACACCATCGATAAGGAACTGTGGAAAATTTCTTCGCTAACGATCCTCTCTAACGATCTAATTAAGTACCGCTCCTCGTAATTCAAGCGATGTCATTCATGATCGTCGAGCGTCCAAAAAGATTTTGAAACGAGACGCGTGCTGGGTAAACGAAATTCTTCTTGCGCGAGCTCTGGGTATACCGTCGTTGATAAATTGGACAGTGTCTCGTAAGTTCTCGGTTAATCGCGTGTTGCGAAATAACTGGCAATCACATGCTCGCGTTTGAATCTTACGTGCCTTTCTTCACGAAAAGCTTGTTAGATGTTGCCACTATCACTGTTTACGGAATAAGAGAAATTTATCACTGCTTCCAGCCGTCATCTCGCTTCCATAAAACAGACATCCACCATCTCCGTTCGTTGAAGTTGACGATGAAAGGATGTTATCCGCCTTTGTTCCTTGCAAATCGATTTTACAATTAGCTTCCGTTCCAAAGATCCGCAACACGTTGACGTCTTTGGGATTTTCCTGATATCTCACGTGCACGATCAAACATCGAGAACTTTTCGTCGCAATTTCTGCGATTTCACCGGTCACGGTTAATTTCTTGTCCAGCCCCGACCTACGTCTTAAGCGAGCCACACCTTGCTTCTGAATTTATAAATCTGATTTCCGTGAAAGAGGGAAATGGATTGGGATTCAGCTCCAAGGAAGCACGGCTCGCAAGATGCTTTCCATGGCAGGGATTAAGATTCTCCAGATTTCAAACGTGCTCTCGAGATCTCCTGAATGCAGTGGATTATAAAAAAAATCCCTCGTTCTACGGAGAGAAAAATATACGGCACGAAATGCTACTTTATCAGAGGAAGCGTAAAGTTTCCTTGGTTTTTACGTAGAATGTAAGAGGTTTTTACGTCCGGACAAAATGTTCGGGGTGAGATTCTAGACAAGGCGTCGAAGGCCATGGAACGGAATGGGACACTGGTAGATAGAAATGCGTATAAAGAGGAAACGTCACGGGCTCATTGTTTCAAAGTGCACGGTACGAAAAAGCTTGCAGCGTTAGTATAGCTATTGGCTAAAAACACTACCGTTACCGAGTCTTTCGTCAACATTTGACGTTTCCTTTGCATTATACGACCCGCATTGTTCTCAAACGCGCGTTAAGTAACGCGTGGCGATACGGGAACAACGCTTCGTACGATGGAAGATGAAAAAGTTGTGAAAAAAAGCTGAGTTTCTGGAGATTGACATATTTCAGTTCTGTATGTAGTCGTTTAAACGCGATAATTATGTATCATTTCTGCATCTTAAACAAAGAGAAGCGAGCTGGTCGAATGCGAATCGGCGAAGACCCTTGATGGCGTGATGATCAATTATGTTATTCAATATTCACGTGACAAGCCATTGTACGTCGACCGAAGATTCCAATTGACTCACGTGTAATTACATCTGTCACGCTGACGCAACATTTATCAAAAAAAGAATATCGCAGAAATCCCTCGATGAATTATGCAATTGACATTCGTATGAATCTCCGAAATTGTCAGTCGCGGAATTTACATTTACAAATCGATAAAATAATTCCAAGAACATATACATATATATATACACACATATAAAAAAATATGTATATATGCTATCTCTATTCTAGAAATTATTTTTATTTTAGAAGCTGTCGCTCGTGTGCTACCAAGAACGCTTAAACACACCTTCAGATAGAATCAACACCTCACGAAATTAATTACGTCCTCGACCTGAATTTCTTAGCTACCTAAAGACATACTGATAAGTGTTCGTCTGGTTCCCTTCACACGTTCGTCTCCATTCGTGCACAGTAGTTTGGCGGCAGAGAGCGAAGGGGAAACGAATGGGACGAGTCAGACGTCGACAGATTAGAGTTTTTCAGGGAAATTTCCGCGGTGTCGGCGCCGCGGCATGGCTGGGTGTCACGTATCTAAGTAGAAGGCAGCCGTCTGATCTTGGTATAGGGAAGGAAGGCGGTGGCTCTCTTGATACCTGCAGACGACAAGGACGAGCGAATGAAATTGACTGCGGCGCCGTGCGTTTCACGGTGACTGCGCCACTTGGCTCGACCGTACAAGTAGCTCGTTCCTTCCCTTGTGATTTCACCGGGGCGCGTCGACGAGTAGCGACGTAGCTTCAAACTGAGCGATTAAAGCCGAAGAAATCTTTCCTTCGAAAAGAATCGAGTAGAGTAGAATAACGAGAGAGAAAGAGAGAGAGAGAGAGAGAGAGAGAGAAGCAAGAGATTTCAAGACCAAACGCAACTCAATTTGAAGTTGAGGTAGATCGGAAAAAATCGAGGTTAGGGTTTAGAAAGCTGCAGGGTCACTGGCCCGAGTTAGATATGATTAGCTAGAGGATGATGCATCTAGTTCTCTGTGTTCGTTTCATGTTGTACGGCTGTTCGATGATTCGTCCATCGCTGTTGGATTAATTGTCACGAACGAACGAGTTTCGATAGGCACGCAGAAAACAAGTGGCTCGTGTGTCACATGCCAGCAGCGGTATTTATTGCCTTATTTATGACACCGAGGCCGACGTATCAGCTGAACTGGAGCAGATGATTCCAGTTGCGTTATATCTATGCACGCCTCTATCGTTATTTACATAATTCGTAAAGTTTCGGCGAGCTTGATCGCTAGAAAATGCGTGGGGTAGACGCGATAGGAGAATTCACAAAAAATCAACGAGATCTTTGATAACCCTAAAGCGAATTACGTTCGTACGAACGAAAGTTCTCGTACGTAACTTACAGAAGGAGAATAATCGTGTCGATATAAGTAGAAAACATCCGGGATTCTAATTTTTAATTACGGATTAAAATGCATGATAACTCCGCTTCTCCTCTATCCGCAGAAACATATTCTGTTTAAACGTGCGTATTCTTTATCAGAGATAAATTACATAAGAAAAGAATCTTAATCTTTTAATTGATCTCTCTCCAAGTAATTTCTGCAATTGATTCACATTTGTTTATCAAGTCTGCAGAGAACAAGCGACGTTACTATAACTCAATAAAGAAATTCGTACTGTCCCATTTGTTTTAGACGAAGAAACAATTCCGGTTAAAGAATTCCTGATCCGCATACGAAATATTCTCGCGAGGAACGTGGTTCGGAGCGGCCGACCGTTCGATTGCTCGGGCGAAATGGGTTAAACGCAGCACGATAAATAGCTTGCAATTGATTTCGCATTGTAACTGCGGAAACGAGAGTCGAGGCTCGAGGATATTCGCGAGTGTACGCAGGTATGTCGATGGAACAACGTCCAATGGAATATTTCCTGATTTCCGAAAATCAACGAGACAATAGCGAGTTTGTGGAGCCGTGACAAGGATCGATAACTCGAATTACGCGTCTCTAAACTGTATGGAATGTATTCCATAAAATTGTAAAAAAAAAATTAATAGAAAAAATTGCCCGCCAAGGAAATTTTTTTCTCAATAGCGATTGATTCAAGGTAACACGATTCTGATAATGAGATTGTAATTTTTCTATAAGTATAAGAGTGACGTAAGTGTAATAACGTAAAAGAATATACAAATTTGTACTAAAATAGGAAAGTAGATTAGGTCAAAAAAAGTGATTTTTTCAAGACACTAAATATTCTTCAAGATTACGTTGTTGACTCTTTCTTTCTATTTGGTTCTCTCGTGTTCATTTTCAGTATGCGATATAAATATTCTAATGATAATTTCTTATCTTGAGAAGTTAAGTGATTCTACTTCTTTTTTGTGATCGATGCGTCACGATATACGTACATATAAAGTTTTCCTTGACTAAATATATCAAAGATAGTTACGTCCTCGATAATTAAGAAATCTGCAAGAATACAGATATCATAAACAAAATATTTGCTTTAACGAGAGGAAAGCTCCAAATTCGATAATTTTCATTTCCTCCTTAAATCTTGATTATCAAAGACCAGTTATTCTAATAATCCCTATACTATTGTACATAGAATTTGGAATAGTACACGACAACACCACATCTACCTTTAATTTCTAAGTAACTGCAAACAAAGTGAGATTTACTGAATTATTATGCATTAAATGCTACTACAAGCACTTAAACAAGCAAGTTTCTAAGCTCTTGTTGTTCTCGGTCTTCTAAACGCAAAGAATCCGATTACCTGGCTCACGTGGCACAAACGACTGCTAGTTGATTTATATCAGCGTTAAACAGTCGTTTAGACAGAATTACGGATAGGCTTATTAAATTCAGAAGAACCATTGCGCATCGAATCGATAAACAAATAACGTAAGTGAACAAACGAGGAGCCTAATGCGGCGTGCAAACGCCGATAAACAATAAAGCGATAGAAGATAAGAAAAAGCTTTGGCAGTGTCTTACCAGTCCCTTCCACTCTATTACCCTTACCCCTTTCCTCGCACTTGCCGGAAGATAGTCTCGAGTCGATGTTCGTCGCTCTATCGCTGCGGATAGCTCTATCTCGCTCCTCGTCCCGAACATAATAACGTGAAGTGGTTTACGGACTGCGTTCAGTCAGAGTACGCGCTGCCGTTCCGATCGCATCGGATCACATCAATCTTCTATCGCTACTCGATACAGACTCGCGAAGCATCGCGACGCTCTCCACGAACACGCAACACGTGTACGTTTACGATCACGTCGTAAAACGTTCGAAAATTCTAGCTAAAGAAACGCGTGAACGCGACGCGAATCGTTTTGTCACGCAACGATCGTTCTGAGTTCTCGGCATTCACTGGTCAAGGTGTCGAAGGGAACCGAGCGCGACACCTGTAAACATAACTAAACTCGAGACTGTTTCGCGGGTAGATTCAAACACGAGGTCGTTCAGGATAAGCTCGATCTACGTCGATAGCATTGACACGCTCTTATTTTTCGCTACCAGAAAGGACTCGATAGTAAAGGAAGAAACGGCCCCGCAAGAGAGCCCAGGATGACGATCGGCGCGTCGTCCATGGTAATCGACTATCTGGTGTTCGTCGGCTGTATCATCGCCGCGTTTGTCATTCCGCTATGGGGCAAATTTCGTGGCCGTCGAAAGGAAACCACCAAAGCGGACTATGTATTCGCCACCGGAAACGTCTCGATGGGCGCCATGATGTTGTCCATCGCCCGTGGCACCCTTGGTGTCCGATCTTTCCTCGGCTATCCGTCAGAGCTGTATTACAGAGGTAGCGCCATGTGGGAGACCATCTATGGTATGCTGCTCGCGTATCCCATCGTGTGCTTCATCTTCGTCCCTGTTTACTACAGCCTCGGCATCACGTCAGTCTATCAGTATCTAGATATGAGGTAATTATCTGCGAGAATCGTGTTATTTCGCGATATTCGTGGGAATATACGTTGAGAAACGCTAGCTTGGATATTGTATCTTGGAAATTTGAATTCTCACGAAAGAAAACATCTCTTCTTCTGTCGGATGGAAAATTTGATGCCGCGATGAAGCAACCGATGTACTTGTTTCATGTAAATTTCATATTTCGAAAATATATCGAAATAATCGATGACCGAGGAAGTTAATAGATTCTGTTGTCTAAACGGAATACCAAGCGTAGCATCAGCTTTTTCTCCCCGAAATAAGAACGCCTCGACTTCGTGGCGTTTCGCTTCGAAATCACGCGGACACGTGACGGATCATGGGGAAATTTAAATTCACCGTGTACACGATGCCCGACGAGCTCGATATCGTCGTTTGCTTCGCCGAAATCAGGCTGCTTTACATTTTCAATTTACGTATACCAGCCATGACATAATCCCCACTCTTCTTCTCTTTTTCGCGATACTGCGAACCTTTCTAGACTCTTTCTTTAAATAGAAACGATTGTTTCAGATAGTTTTTAGAGTTTGATTTTTCCTATGAACCTTGAAACTACTCTCGTGTTTAACGATTATGTCCGGCCGTGTCGGAGAATAGACCTCTTGTAATTATGCTAATCCACCAGGTTCAACTCGAAGCTAGTCAGATGCCTCGCGAGCTTCTCTTACGTGATACGTAGCCTGTTGAACTTGGCCGTCACGATATTCACGCCTTGCGTCGCTCTGAAGGCTGTGATTGGCTTGCCGTACTGGACCAGTATCTTGGGGATCACCTCGATATCCGTCGTCTTCAGTGTTATGGTAAGTTTGATATTAAACGTAAAAGCTTCGAATAATGATTTTCCAGAATCACAAAAATGAAACGTTAAGCGTATCGTAATGTCCTATTGCATATAACCAAGAGATTGAATATCCTATTAAAATTACAAAAGAATGTTTTATCTAGCTTACAGAACGGTACAGAGAAATAGGATAGAAATATTCGACTGAAATATTTTCGGAAATAAATGATATCATTTCAAGTTATATTAGGTTATCTCATAAGTAATGAGATTTCTTTCTTATGAAAAACAATCTGACGGAAATTAACCAGTGATATATAGACTGTTGATGTTTTTATGGAAAATTTAAATGTGCAGAAGAGTACAGAATGTATATACTAATATATAAAAATACTGTACTATTATATTTATAACAATTAAAGGCTGAAAGAATAATCCCTAGATAGATTCTATTTCTTTACTAATATTCATAAAAATGTAAATTTGCATAAACATCTGCAACATAGTGAAGTATTTCGCTCATTGTCTACAATTGTCGTCACTTTCCTATTAAGCTTTCCATTCCCCTTATATAAAGGACCGATGGTGACGAGTTCCATTGTTTTATACTCAACTCTCAGAAAAACCTCGTTACTTGTGACCTCATAAATATTCATTCGAGAACAAAAGTTCATCGACTAGCATGATTCTACTGTAACGCGGCGATGCAAACGGAGAAGAATGTTTCCAAGGACCGATGATTTTCCGCGTGGAGACTGAAACATTTAAATCGTCCTCACGATGTCCGCCGTATTTTCGTCCCATCAATTATTCGCGATCCGAGGAAGCAGACTATTCGTCCCTGCTCGTGGTGCATTTCCAGTCGAGAGGATCGTAAATACGATACGCGCGATCGTAAAACATACACGAACAGCGGTGACGAGCCATAAGTGTGAAAATCTACCGCTTTATATCGCCTTGCTTATATCGATACGTCCCCATTCTCGAATTCATTTACGCGGCCTTTAATAATCTGCAGTTGCCCTCCGCTATCAAACTCGAATCAACGAATATTGCAGACTACAAACGAAAATGCTCGTCTTTTTATTCGCAGGGTGGTTTGAAAGCAGCCATCCTCTCGGATGTCATACAAGGAGTGACGATGATCGGCGTTTCGCTCGTGATAATCGCTAAGGGTTCCGCTGATATCGGACCTGATAAGATTTTGAACGTGACGTACGAACGTGGTCGATTAGATTTTTTCAAGTAAGTACAAATATAGATTGATTATCTAAGTGCCGAAATTAAGTAGGCCATTAGGGATTAAAATCAGATGAATTTCACACGTTATTTTGTTGGACATTTATCGACGATCTCGTGAGCTTGAAATTGTTTCACGTTCCGTACGAAATATCTGTATGATCTAACCGAATAATAAATCGGTGTTAGTTCGAAGGGGACGTTCACATGGTTTTATTATTTTAACATTGGCTCTGAACAATCGATCCTCTGTGGACGTTATAGCAACATCTACCTAAGAGCAGCAATAAGATTACGAGACATTCATCGCGTAATTCTAATTCAAAACACTCGTCTCTCGAAGCGAGGCAGTGAAGAAGGAATAACGTAACCTCGAATTACAACCGTGGGTCCCTATCGAATTAGCCCAAATCCTCGTTTGCTTCGGTGCATTTTCAGTGAAAAACAACTCGAAGCGTTTGTCTCCGAGTTAAACCTGTAACGTCGGGCATTTTGAAAACGAGAACGCTTTTGATCGACTGTTACTTCAATTTCTGGCGAGTCAATAGGGCCGGTCTCTGATTTCAGCACAAATTTGGATCCCACCCTCCGAGTGACGACTCTGTCAGCAACCTTGGGTCAATTATTCATGAGCCTGTCCATCTTCGGCTGCCAGCAGAACTTTGTGCAACGATACTGTAGCATGACTAGTCAACGGAAAGTCATAAAGTTAGTAATTTCTTTTATTCAACCTTACCAACCTTTTCTAGAAATTCGTATATTTGTAGAAGATTTTTCGTATCTTGACGATAATTTTGAGAGAAAATAATTTCTCAAATGAAATTACGAATATTCTACCTCGGTAAAAATTTCGAAATTTCCGAGCATCAATTATTCGAAATCTGCCTCGAAGTTTCTGCAATTTCAGCAAAAATTACACGATATGTAGGGCGAAGTTCGTGAATACTGAAGTTGCCCATACTACTTCGAGGCACGCACAGAATTAGCATTTTACGCGACAGATATGTAAACAAGTGTCGCGTAGATAACGCCACGTGTTACAACGTGCAATGCTAAAATTCGTGTCATGGAAGAGGTCTGCCAATAAGGAAACGTTTATTAAAATTCTACGAAAAAAGGAAGTTTCCAACTGAAAGATAGAAAGAAGAGAAAGTAAATTTCACAAGTTTAATTTGTCGTAATATTTTGCCATCGCCATTCCTCGCGTTACTTCTGGCCCCTTGGAGTGGCTTTACGCCGAACAATCGAGAAATTCACCAGTGAGGGAGATCCGATGAGAATTGGGATTCATTCTGTATCCCCGAAATCGAAGCGACAGGAGTACGAAAGTTTGCGGATCACTTAGTCGACGTGTACACGGAATCGACTGTTTCCCCTGGAGCTAGACGAGGAGCAGGGGAATCCTTCCGGGGGTGATCTCGAAGATACTCTGTCCGGCCGAACGTGTCTAGTTTTCTTTCCTTCTTTTTTCAGTTCTTCCTAGCTTTATATTCTTTCTTTTTTGCACGTTCTTTCATTCTTTCTTTATCGATCGAAACAATTGAGGTCTGACTTTTTAATTAAAAGGTCAATCACAAATGGTGAAATGAGTCATCGTCACACTGCCAGAGACGCAATTTTTGCCTGCCGCTACGTTGGTTATCTTACTAAATTATTATTATGATCCGGCTGCATGAGTCGCGTGACAGCACGTGATAACCAGTCACTTCGCATTATGCAAATTGTTACAGTCGTCTGGCTGTTATTCTTACTTATGATTGTCCATTAATCGGTCCTTCTCCTCATTTATCGAAACACCGGACAAACAACAGCGTTGCTTGCTTTCAGTCGTCGATTTTTCATATCGGTGCCATTTTTTAACTGCATCGAATTGGAATAAACATCGAGCGTAAAACACGTTAATGACGTGCGTGTAAGCCTGTTATTTAAAAAAGCTAAGATATGCAGCACATTTATCTAACTCACATAGAATCATCTGTAAGTTAAAAAGGCTATAAATAATTTCTAGGAAATCGTAGTATCCGCTGCCGTTTAAGAACCACAGCCGCTTCTTTTCATCCGATGACGCGATAACTCCGTTTTTCATCGCCGAACACCTGCGATGAAAAGCGGACTTCTTCCCGCCGAAAGTAATTTGCGAACTTCTTTTCATCCTTCCCTTGGGATAAGAAAGTTAATTCCGAATGATTCGGAAGAAACCGTACAGGATGGTTGATTATATAACCGACGATCGAAACGCGAAAAGATCTCTGGTGACGTTTCGCGAAATGAACAAGTGATATTTGTGAAAAGCATAACCCGTCCCGTCGTGTTACCGTACAGGGGAAAAATGAAACAAACGAACAGCCGATTTCAGAGGCAATTTATCTCTCCCTTTTTCGAACGAAACATCGACGAGGACACGCGTTGGCATTCCATGCTCGCGGACGTTTTATTAGAACATAAATCCGAACAGCGACGCGTCGGTGTAGCTGCGATAAAAAGCCCCGCCGAAATGGACTTTTATTAGAATATAATCGCGGCCATGGTTACGCGTTCTCTCTTCGCGATAAAAATGTTTTCCCGTATGGATTTTTATTAGAGTATAACCGCGTGCGAGCGAGCGATCCGAAACTACCAACGATTTGTCACTTTATTACGCAATTTCGAGCAGCATTGATAAAGTTTTCATTGTGAGAACGTGCGAAAGAAAAACGACGTCGCTGTTTTGTTCTAGGACGTTCGCGCACAGAACGGATAACCGTTTGAAATTCGTCCGAAATCCAACGATACTTTTTCCTCTTTCGATTGGGATTTTACCGAGATTCGTCGCGAGAATGAGAGCTCCGATCGTAAACGTAAATAATCCTACATATCTCGTGAAATAAAACGTTTAAAATTTACGAACGTCGAGAACCCCTTGGTAGCAGAGCAGATTTTCATGTAGTTCGTATCCGCTTACCGTTTTCTGATTCGTGAAATTTTCTCCGCACTCCTCGTTACCACATAATCAATGAGCCCTCCGCCTGGCACCCGGACTGGGATTAAATGGCAGCGGGCCAAACTTTTAGCAGCAGATACTCCTTCTCTAGCTAAGGTCAACAGTATCAAGTCGACCGTATATGTATCTAATGACGTTCCTCGCTCGTAAGATGTACCCCGAATCGGTTTTGCACGAGTTGCAGGTAGAAAATAAAAGTCGATCGATTGACGAACAATGAATAAATTGCGAACAGGAACTCTTACCATTATACTTAGGCTTATACTTAACGCTATGAACGTTAACCCTGATAGTGTTTCACATCCTAATGGAAAAATATCTCGTGCTTCTTTTAGGACCATGTTAGCCAACATGCCGATAATCTTCGTCTTGTTCTCTCTCTCCTGGGTTGTTGGCATGGTAATCTTCGCTAACTACGCGGACTGCGATCCTCTCACACTAGGATACATCTCGAAATTCGACGAGATCGTGCCGTTCTACGTAGAAGACAAGTTCCTTAACTTCCCCGGTTTGTTGGGTCTCGTGATGGCTACTCTATTCAACAGCGCGCTCACCTTGGCGGTATCGAACCTCAACTCTCTAGCCACGGTCACGTTCGAGGACTTCCTTGGTCAGATACCCGCACTCAGGGAGTTGAAAGATAAGCAGCAGCTACACCTCATCAAGGTGATCAGCGTTATCTACGGCGTGCTGATAATAGGCGTGAGCTTTCTCGTGGCGATGTTGTCGGGAGTAATCGAGTCGTCGTTGCTGATGACATCGGCGACTTCCGGTCCATTGCTTGGCGTATTTGTGTTGGCTATGTTGGTTCCCTGTGCCAACTGGAAGGGTGCTGCGACTGGGATGATCTTCAGCCACGTGACCACTTTGTGGATAACCTTCGGACACTTGAGTATCGGCAATATGCACAAGGCGGAATCGCTTCCTCTGTCGACGGAGAACTGTCAGAACGACACGTTCTCTCCTTGGGTCACGCAGCCTGATCGCTTGTTGGACGCGGCGCTCAACTTCACGAACAATCAGGATCAAAACGTGCCATTACTTAACGCGATCCAGGCAACATCTGCCAGAGGTCCACTCGAATATTTATATAGTATCACGTACATGTATTACGCGCTCATAGGAAGTCTGTCGACGGTGATCGTCGGTATTATCGTGAGTCTGTTGACGGCCAATCCACAAGAAGACATGTACGAGCAACATCTGCTTCATCCATTAGCGGTGAAGATATCCAGACACTTCCCGGGAAGACGAAGATTGTACGCGAGCAGCACGCGGTTACAGAACGAGCAGAACGCAGCGAATGCGACTGCTTCCTCGTCGGTGACCTCGATCGCGAATGCCGCGGAAAAGACTGCTCCTCTTCAAGGAATCGTCGATGATACTGGGAAGCTTCACATCAACGTCGGTTACATGGAGAAGCTTAATGCGCTCAAGAACGTCTCGCTTGATGTGACCAACGAGGTCAGCAAAGGAACAAGGCTTTGAGAGAAGGTTCCTAGTGCGACATTCAGAACGCGATTACAGTGTTGTTCGATCTTCTCCGAAAACGAGGCTGATTTCCATTTCCCTCTCCAACTGTTGTGTTAACAAACCTTCAGGGTGAGCGAATTATTTTCCCGTAGTTACACTATTTTTACGATTCTTTGTTAGTATTATAGTCAAATGACGACCCTAGAAATATTGTTAGTAGTATTCTCATTAATCATCCTGTAGAATCAGCATACAGCTATTATTATTTCCAATAACCAGACAAACGCGCAATTTTACAGGGTAGGCGCTAGTACAAAGTTATAAGCATGAACGAATGGCTTCGTTGAACCACATTTAAGAAACAGTAGGCGCGCGATATTAATCGACCGACTGTGCACGCGCATACTTAAGCGAAGTAATTACGTTAAGTGAAGTGATTCCAGGAAAGATGCGATCACGCGTGTCTAGATGCCGAGAACTAAAATTCAGTCGGTTTTTCCCCAAGGTACTTCCTAAAACACTCCCCAAACGAGCCCGCTTCGGTAGTTGCAGACTACAAACGGTGGCATTTATCGGTGCACGCGAAACTGCATCTACCCTGCTGACTCGATTTCCTCCTCGCGTTTCTCTCGTGTTCTCTTCCTTTATATTCGTTCCTCTTCCGTCTTGTCCGTTTTATGTCTTTTAATGACGAGATCGACAAGCTCTTACTTTGTTTTCCTCTTCAATCCGAGCTTCCCATGCGAAGCACTTAAAGAAAACGTAAGTTTCGTTCGAGCACACGAAACTTCGTGAGAACACCAAGCCATTTGCGATAGAATCTTTATTTCGCAAATTTGTAAACATACTGTACGTTATACGTACACGCGCGTCTAATACTCATTGTTCAAAGTCAAGAGCAGAATTCGCGGGTCCTTGGCAATGTCAAGCACTCGTTTGCAGAGTTCATGTTCCCGATAATCGAGAAATTATCCGGTGTATCTATCTCGCTCCCCGACGATACGGGAAAACGTCGTTCGTTATTCGTGTTTGATGCGAGAGAAAGTGATCTCTGACATTTGTAGAACGCTCACACCGGTGACCTATGCCTGTTGGTCCGCTCCTGCGTTAGCGTGTAACGAAAGTATTGAATCGTGATATGATTGCAAAGAATCAAGTAGATGTTAATGCGTTTCGTTGCGCAAGGTTCGGATTCTTAAGGTCAGAGTTTCCCGCGACGAATGATTCACTATATGCAAATGAATGAGGCGTGTATTGACAGAGCGTGACGAACAGTTCGCACAAATTGTATACTGAACGATATTGTATATTCTACGATATTCTATGTTATTATAAGTTTTATATCTCATAAATTATGCGTTATTTTTTTAACAATATATAGACATATCTATAGAGAATAGCAGCGTTAAACACGATATATGTAAAATATAAAATGAATCTGTATGAAATACTGTGAATATTTATTTTGTTCTCTTTTTGCATACAAATATATCACGTTTTGTACGTGTTGTGTTGAAAATTCATCATTCTTTACTTTCATTCCTGCTTCACCTATCGTCTGCCTGGTTATTTATTCAAGTTGAAATATTTCGAATTTCGCACTTCAATTTACATTTTCCTCTACTTTACTCGATAAGATTATTTTACTCTGTCAATAACGAAACAGATATTTGAAGACAGTAACCTCGTTCACGCGTTTAATAAACAAATTCTAGCGCCGACTGCAGCAAAAAGATCTCTTATTGTACGAAATGAAACCCCGCAACTATGTTATACCGTTCATTCATCAATCGCATATTCAAATACCGCTACGCGTAATCCGCGAGATTAATCTATCACGTCAATCAATTGATTAGATAGCGTTATCGTTTATTCAGGTCATAAAGATATGTAGAAAGACAGAGTATATACACGAGTCATATATTACCGTGTAAGTGGATGCGATACGGAAATAGAAAGAGAACGCTGCATAGAGATTCTTTTAGTTATTGTCTAATAAGACACGCACACTGATGCTACTCGTTGATCGATATAACACTTATAACTTTCATATTTACTGTACAAACGTGTATATGTTGTTAGACGAGGACTCAAGGGGCCACTACATATCTAGAGTTCTCTTTCTATTCCTGTATCACTGTTTCAATTTGCTTACGCACTCTACAATATCTCTACGAGTCGAAAATCGTTCCAGCTGTTCCGACGTTTTTTCGAATCTGTCAAATCTGACTCCATTGTAATTTAAAAATCACAACGAATTGCTTGGATTAAGAATCAGATCGCGTTTGTCGAGAGAAGCCATCAGCATCGAACGACTTTATCGTTAAATTTCCTTGGAACTAAAGTACGACAAATCTATCGATCGTCGTTTTCGACAAAAGTAAAGTTGCAAATTTACGAGGAACCAGAGGCAAGAGAATATCTATTCCGTAGAATCCCCATAGAATCTCCGTGAGAAGCAGGAATATAATCGAAATGGAGACCATAAAATTTTACTAAAATTTCCGATGTCGCAAGACGTACCTGATAAAGAAGTTAAGGTAAGTAGCTCTTAGATAAACCTTAAAATTTAAGACTACTCTCACATTTCGAGCAAAACTAATTTGAAATACAAGAAACCTTTGTCTGAATTTTGAACTTATCACATAGTTATCGAGAAATTGTTAATAAAAGTAAATAATTAATCGAATAGGTTAATGTATTTTAACGCGATGATATATGGCGGATTTTAAAAAAGAGAGTTTTAGTTTTACTTCTGTTTTCTAACACAGAAAAACTGTATTCAAGAACCGCACCAAAATTGGCACAAGATTACATGGAAATGTCATGAAACGAATTTATTACTTTCTGTAAAACTGTTTACACACTTTTTTCTTAAGATATTTGTAGCACGACGATATCTCATAACTCGAAACTCATATTCTTTACACATGTCTGAGATTCTCCATCTAGGATGAAATTTCTTGGCTGTTGTACTTACTATGCGCGTACACTAACAAATAATTCAGAAATGGATAGGACTGCAACTTCGTACTGTAACATACGGTATTTTGAACGCCGAAATTACCGATATTACATATTTCGCATTATTTTTATTCGAAAATAGTGAGGCAAGGGCAAAATTTTTTTTTAAGTTCTTTTAAACATTTTACACAACATATTAGCATTTTAATAACTTTTTAGGAACGGTTTTCCTGTAATTAATCAAAAAGTCATTTTTACGGCTTACTATGTATAGGAATTACGTGTTAAAACTTTAAACTTTCAAGATGAATATTTCCACCTCGGTAAAGCCAGGCTCTCTGCAAATTGCATGATGCATAAATAATGTGATAAATAACGTGTCGTCAAAATTTCAAAGAAATTATAAGGAAGTCAATCTACGCTACAAATGCCTCAAATGTTAATGAAAAACTAGGTTTCCGCATGAATTCAAAAGCTATGCAGAGAAGTCAACGTGGTAACGTCGTACGATAGGTATGTTTAGATATTTGAATAGCGAGCGAGGATTCATTGAAATACACCAGTTTCTTTAATTAAATTTTGTAAAAAATTCTCTTTCATAATTATCAATTGTGGAAGCCAAATGTCGCAGCTTTATTAAATTTTTTAACGACATTAAGTATTTCAAATAAATTTTTATTATCGTATTTTTAACGTTAAAAAATATTATTGTTACTTCCATAGTGTTATACTACGTATAAATTTATCATTTATTAACTTTAACTCCATCTTCACTAACATAGTTGGCCAAGAATTACCATTCTGCAAAGTACCATATACATAGCACTTCCTGGAAGAATCACGGCTACACTGGCAACAGTGGCAACACTGTGCACCCTAGCGTTCCTGGCTGTCCATAAAAATCCTGGAGAGTGAGCATCCAGCGTGCGAAAGAAATCGATCGCGAAGACAAGAAGCCGAGGAACACAGAACAAAAGGGAAAGAAGCAGCAAGTGAACGAGGATCGATATCCAATGTGAAGCTGGCAGTGAAGGACAACGGTCGATTGGCCGTTGTTCTTTGATATTTCGATACTTTCGGTCCTTTCGGTGTCTCGCGTCGACGTCGAGAAACGTCATCTCGATTTCTTCGCGATTTTTCAATCGCCATCCAATGCGCCTTCGAATCTATTCCTTCGAAGTGGCCCAGTAACAGAAAAGAGACCATCGATCTCGAGAAGAGAACAGTCTTTCGAATTTCTCTTCCGAAAGGACGTCGGTAACAGAGCTACCATGGCGGTAGAGTCAAGGTAAGTTCATGAAGACCGTGAAACAATTCGCCACGTAGACGCTCGTGCGTTTCTGCAATCGTTGACCCGCGAGGACTCGTGCAGATTCGGAGTGGCTCGACGTCCACTCGGCTTACTTCGAGAAACTGCCACGCTTCGATTTTGCTTCTTACAGTCTTCTTAAGAAGAACGTTGTTTTATAACATTTCTTCGTCTTCTTTAACGGTTAATTGGATATTTCTTGTGGAAGAATAAGTCTCGTTCGGAACAAGTTTCGATTGAAAGTTGTTCGAGTTATCGAAACTCCGATAAAGTTTGGCGTTAAGTGACTTTTAATGAACTTCAATTTTCTTAAATTCTGTAAACGAAACTAATGTACGTTTCAATTTGATACATTTTCTATTGCAACTATGACATAACTGCATATTTTTTTGTTAAAAATACCAGTGAACTTGTCAAAAAATTACTGCCTCACCGACTCCGATGATTTTTGGCTTTGTTGCGGGGAATTATTTTGAATAACTTTTTTCTATGTATGTAACCATCGGTCATCCATAGTCTTCGAGATATTTGCTAATAGTAGTATAAAAAATTTGTTAATCTGACAACAACTGCATAACATAATAATAAATTAATTATAAGATAATAATTTTTTTCATCTTGCGTTGAGTCACAACTCGGAACATTGGTATATGTAGTTGTGATCGAGTTTTTCGCAGCAGCTGAATTTGATCCGTAAAGTATGATACGAAAATAAATAAATCGATGGTTGATGGATATCGACAGATTGCCAAGTGGCGAAAGTGTCGACTACGCTCGCGACTGTATCACAGATACGAACAGATAGCCAGGATTCAACGTGTTGGTACCGGCAGTTTCTTGCGAATATGTTGGAAACTAGGGCTGACCGACAGTTACATGTATAGGAAAAAGTTTTACAGCATTATGCCTCCGACAACATACTCAAAAATCATCGAAGTCGGTGAGGGATCTGTCAACAAGTTCACCAAAATATTTTTATTTAAGTAATAATACTTGTTTTAACATTATAACTTTATAATTGAAACTTTGAGAAAGACGTATATACTCTGTACGAAACTTCAACGAGGCTCAAGCAAATATTAATACGAATAAATAATAATACAAAATTTTAATATTTACAAGGAATAAGTATTAAATTTGAGGTATATGTAGGCGATAGAAGGTTTAAAAACTCCAGAGTATATTTAACAATATAATTTATTAAAGTATACCCTACGTGTACACTAGTCGTATAACACAACTGCTGGCTTGATTCGTGATTACGAATATATCGACGCCGGAGAAGTATCAACTTAGCTGTTACTGCTCGTGTCACTCGATAACAAAGGTTGCCTCGCTTCCCTGTTCGCTATATTTATAACCGTCAGAGTTGACAAAAGGCGTCGGGATTTTAATTTCGAAGATGTTCTCGAAAGATCCCAACGGACGCTGAACTCTCGACCTTGTTTACGAATTTTGACTTTTCGGGTAGTTGACTCGGAGGCCTATGATCACGACAAAAGCGACGGATTTTGATTAACCTTCGGTAACCGCCTAAGGTTGTCGGATCTATAATAAACTAATCTATTGGTAAACACGGTTTTTGTGTAACGGATTCACTGGACGGAAACTGTTATGAATTTTACCGTCGAGTGCCGCTACAAATTTTTTATTAAGGAATATATTTTTTACGAGATCAAAAATCTGGAGTGAAATCCACAGGGCAAAATTTCGAGTGTCAGATCATGCATACCGTCCGAATTTTCGTATATTTGTACGTGATAAATGCTCACGGCTGTTTTGAGCGGTGTGAAGCGCGGCTATAGATAGGTAACGAAGACAAAAGCATACGAGTTGCTGCACGATCTAACACCTCCGCCCCTGAGGGGTCGAGTTGCTTTCGCGAACTTGCGTGAAGATGCCCCTGCCTCCTTCGATGTGGTCGCGAGTCTGCGAAAATAAGCCAAAGGAAACTTTCCTTCGACGCGTGTAACTGCACCACGTGGGATTCGAAAATTCTTAGAAAAACTCGTACGAAATTTCCTCCGACGTAATACCAGTTCAAGCGGAGTTTCTCAACTCATTCAACTTTTCGTTAAAAGAGACTCGAGATGAGGGTGTTTAACGTTTTTCGGAAAATTGAGATTTTGTATAGAGTTTCGAGAAAGGAGGAAACGATAAAGAGATGGTGGATTTAACATTTAAGGGGGAGATGTTCGAACTGAAAGTTGATGGCATACGATAGATCTCGAATCGAAGAACGAAACTATGGCCATTTCTAAAATGGCGAGATTTATGTGTTTTTTAAGTTGCTGTTGTCTCTGAACTCACAGTAATAAAGAAATTCTATTTAAACATAAAAGTCTCTCATTCGTTATACAAGAGATACATTCTGATTTTATTACGTCAAATGACCCGCAACTCTCAAACGAAGAGAACCTTATCTCTAGAATTACCAATTCCAAGAGAACAGCTGCATCAAGATTCAAACAGCGATCTTTCCTGTGTCGTGTAATTGAGTCACTCACAGCGTGGATAGATTTCCATTCTTAAGTCTAAAGCTCGGAATACCGCCTATACCGTCTTTGCAATTAAACAGACTTTATATTCCAACCGAAACGTCAAAGATTTTCGCCAAATCTGATCTGTCCTCCTAAAATAATTCCATCCACGTCCAAATCTCTCATTAGGGTAAGATTTGATCTTCCATTTTCTCCGGAGTAGCTGTTGGGCTAGCCTCTTGCGTCAATTGTGTCAGAATGAAAACGATCGAGAGACCACACGTCGATGGTGGTCGATTGTTTAAGACTTATGACGGGATACATCGTTGACAAATAATCACTCGGAAAGCCCGGGGGCACGACAATTAGCGGAGAGCAAGGCTAACAAGGATAATGATTCGTTTCAGATGGATGCCGTGTCAGCTGAAAATCGAGCCGAACATCTGCAGCTGCGACTACGATGGTATAATCCTGGTGTCGGGCTGCGCGCCGGGGTTCGATGAGCCTGAGCCGTTCAAAACGGTGCTGTTCAGCGCTGCCCAGATCGATTCCGCTCTGGGCGTGATCGGTGCGGTTTTGTCCATCAATTTGCCCGCGAAAAGGCTCATTTACAGTCCGACCGGGCCGCTCAACATGGATTACCATGACGTTCGCAGCTTCGCCGAGGCGGCCACTAAAGGCGTCAAAAGGTAGTATCGAATAAATATCTTTTTAATAAGAGATATTCTTAGTAGGATTTTTTAGGCTAATCTGAGTTGGATTGCGCGTGGGATTGATCAGACTTGGTAGTGTATATTTGTCAGTAATTTCCCGCGAAAGGGAAAAAGGAACAAGCGGATTACCCAGAGCTAATCACCACGTAATTGCTTATTAATTGCACGGCTTAATTGGTGCGGGAGATCAAAGTGCAGGCTCATTAGACGAACTCGGATTACACGATTGTTGAATAACGAAGGAGGTTTCGCGTGGGATAACGCGGTTAACTTTGCCTTCCCGTGGGCACGGCTGTCCGATCGGGACCGAAATGTTTGCTCGCGGCGAAAAAGGATGGTGCATCGCCGAGAGAAGCTGGTTAATCGAATTGACCGACAAACCATCGCCTAACGAGCCGCGTGAATTTTCAGATTACAAGTTTGACTATATATAGGAGAGGACGTCCGCTCACATGTGCCGTTTGATATTACTACCTTCAACTTCCTATCCTAATTATTCAACTATTCTAACAATTTCCGTAATTATCGAACGGTCGAACTACTTTTAAAAAAAAAGAGAAAGTTCCTCATTTTTTTCTTTTTTTTTTTCAAATGACAGCGTTACGAGCTTTACTTCTATTAAATGATCTTTGATTTACAATCTCGATAATCCCTGTGGATTTTCAAACGACCTTCGACTGTCAATGACGCGACTTTTATGATACTTTGAGTGTCAATGACATGTTCTCGATGATACCGCGGATATCAATAACGCGACGTGAACTTTCGTGATTTTTAGCCGTTAGTACGACTTCATTGGCCTTGTAATAACCTTGTAAACGTGATACGACCTCGATGATCCCTACTAACCTTCAAACAACGCCAACTACCAATAACACGAAATTTCGAGATATCTGGCTAGGTCTTCATCGTGTTAATCCCCGCAGAATTGGTCGAAAGCGGAGTAGCGTTCACACCTATCTCGATTGGAAGGTTCTCTCGTTTCATATGATGGATGTCCTCCAGGAGGAAAGATAAATAGAGCTGTTGAATATTTATAAGAACATACACGGAATAGGTAGCCGCCGAGCCCGGGTGGAAGGGTTGTTCGTGCACGGTCGGCTGAATGATTCATCGGATCTATCAGTTTTTAACGGAGGATCGACCCTGTCTATTTATGGCGATGGCACGCTTGATTCGCGACTGTCTCTCGCTTAATAAATACGGAATGAAGCGAAGCTGTGGGACGAGAGATAAATATTCATGATCGAGGGTGCACCAAGATAACAGTTTCTCTCCCCGAGCCGCCTTTTACTGTCGCGCTTAATACGCCGGAAGCGGAATAAACGTCGAACGCGCCGAGGTTCGACGAACGTTGATAGGTTCTTTGCGATAACACCCAGTTTTCTTGGTTAGAAAAGGGATAACCGTTTGTCAAACGGTGTCGATTAAACGGCCATCGAAGATTGGAGTCTGACCGCGAGCGGAAATAGAAGATACAAGCGGAAGACGGTAAGGAAATAGCAAAAGAACAAGATAAATGCGTTTAGAAAGGAGGATCAAACAACCCAGAGCAATGTAGAAACTTTTAACGAATACCGTAGTTATGGAAGGGATTTCACACGTTTCAGAAAATTGACACTGTGCTCGAAATTTATAAGAGAAAAGGGATCGATGTCGTTAATATAGTAGAACCCTTTTTTATGAATTGGAGTTTCAATATACAGAATGGTGTTATAACTTCGAAGTAATTGAAAATGGAATAAAATTTAATTAGCCAAAATTTAATAATTTTAAGTGGCGAATAAAATGGAAACGTTTATAAAAATTTAATGTCTCTGTATTTTTTTTAACTGAACTATTATTCTTTCATATATCTCTATACAAACGTGCTGGCGTCCGTAGATAGGTATATTAATTCGGCCCGCTATTCACGACTCCCCTAATTTTTCAACGACTTTCCCTTCTCAATTCGAGGCGATTAATCAAGCAATTCCACTATGAGAAATCTTGAGCATCGCTCGATCTCGTAAGATAGGGTCTGGTAATCGCGCGGGCGCGAAGGAAGTGAAATTCCACGCGAGCCAAGCGTCCCGAAATTCGGTTGAAAAATGAAATTCCACGAGCTGACACTAGAAACGCCGCGAGGACTGTCACGTGGGATTCCGCGTGCACATTGACGACACTCGCGAGCGTGACAGCTGAAATACCGCAGCGAAACGAGGAGGAAAGAATAACTTTCAACCGATATTGGTCACGATTCCTTGATTTTGAATGACACCGTTCCGAAGTTTAAACGCGTCGAACAAAAGACACGATTTCAGGGGAGGAAATTGTGTTTTGGAGAGAGCATGACTCGCAATAGGGTGAAATATTGGATACGTACACATTTTATACGTAGAAACGCGAGCTCGATATTTTCCTCTGTATTTTTTCTATTTAATATTCGTCAGCTCAACAGTTTTTAAATGTTTTTAAGTTGAAAGCAACGATGGTTTGACAATACGAAATTTATCGCGGGTTATTCCTATTCCATGCAATTGATTTCAATCATGGTTTAATGATTATTAAAATCGATCCTGATTTCTCATTTTGCTGTCAAGATTGACATTGATATATTATTTCCTTTTTCGTTTCCGAAGATAATGGAATCGGGTTAATTTTACTTTCGACCGACCGTGTACTGCCTTCCGTTTTCCCTTTATTTTCTCGTTCGACTGTTTATTAAACGAGAATTCATGTTTAAACAGAGCGTTGAAGGCTGGCGTCAGGTGTCCGCTGCTTGCGCTTCTACCAGACATCCGCTTCGAGAACGTCGAGCTGGTCACGCTTCTTGGAGCTCTAGAAGGCCTCTACGTAGTAAGTACTCGACGTTAGTTCACTCGAATAGCCAAATTGAACGCTCAAAATACCGTGAACGATCGCTTTCCTCGGTCGCGTGTCTTTATCAAATATTGAAATCGCGTTGGTCAGAGAACTACCGAAAACAATTTTAACCAGTTACAAACGAGACAATCGGACGAGAAGTAGAGACTCTCTGCCTACGTTCGTCGGTGTTGGAGCGTATCGATGAACCAAAGTAGAGAGTGGTAAAGGGGGAGTAAAAAGGGGGAAACGACGGAAACTGACTGGAGCATGACAGATCGAACAGCTCCCGGAAGAAAGTGGAGCAACCGAAGATTAGTAACGTCAACGTTGCTGATAAACGCGCGCCGCTCAATTGTAGGCAACACGGCTGGTTAAAGCGTTTCCCAGATAGTCGGTCGAATTGTGGTCACTGCCGCGCCATTTAAACCAATCAAACAGAGACAACACAGGCCGCTGGCGTGCGGACTACGCTCGCAGAATAGGAAGCCTGTGGCCTGTGTTTGAAAGGAATTCAGCTTCCCGTGTTTCAACCTGGTCCCGGGTTTGATTGGCTGGTCGACTCCCGTTCGCTAAACCGACCTAAATCCATCGTCACATTCTCGTGGATTGGCAAGGATCGAATGAATTCAGCCGATCCTTCTGACATCTTAATCCATAACCAACGGCACCGTACGCTCAGTCATCGAAAACCAGTGAGACAGTAATACTTGCTGCGCAACTCTTGTTCCAAATGCTCTGTTAGTCTCTGGATAAACGATTGATCCTGGTCTTGGTACAACTCCACTAAGTGAACGTTCTAGATTACCTCGTTATCCCCTCGATGGTAGACGTTAATTACACGCCGGAAAGCAATTTCGCTGAAAAGTTTCGTTTCTGATTTATTTACGACCATCGAGTGTAACCCGTAGAAAATCAATTGGCCGGTCAAGGTCGTCTCTCCTCCATTCCTTAATAATCGCTGTTTTCCGGTACTTCGTAACTATGCTTTTCCACGCGTGATTCTAGATGTCAGCTCGAGGATGGTTCTCCGTGGATGATGGGAAGATCCCAGATAGTCGTCTGGTTACTAGAGCGAATAAAATCCTAAGCGTTTCCGGTTCGACGACATTTTGAGTAAACAGCAGCGCGTGACAGGTATCAGCTCCGAAACGCGCGGTCAACAGAGCTATTAAACAACACCCGTCAGCGGCAGTGGCAACGCGAGCTGCGGATGATGGATAAGTGTGTCTTACGAGTCCCCATTGTTCATCGATGTCTTCCCAGGTTGCGAAACTACGCTTGATTACAGCTTCGTTCTCACAAGCACATGATATACCTGACAATCGGAATTACGATCGGAAACGAGCCGTGTTCTGTACCAGAATTGCCTGTTTGACATTGGTCAATCGTATCGGCGCGGTATCTTGCCTGCGAAATTATCGATAACGCCACACGGAGACAAGATTAATTAGCAGGGAAAACTGATACTGCTGATATTTGGGTTAACATGCTGCTTCGTTATCCTTAGAAATTACATACACGCATTTAAATCCTTTCTAATGCGGGTTTAATTAAAATCAACGTAAATTCAATCTTGAAATGTCCCACAAAATACATATGCGATATTGTTCTAGAAATTTTTGTCCGACCTGCCTGTGAAAAGATAAAAAGGTCGAGCTATAAACCAGATTTAATACCACGTAAAACCCGGTTAGGACAATTAAAAATAATTATAAAATAGAGTCCAGAGAACAAGATAAAACTCTGAATACTGACTCGGAGACTAAATCGCTCATACATTTGCACGAACATAATCTCTTTTTCACCAACGTTCGCCCAGAACATTGAGTGGCCATGCGCTATTCACTCCCTTTCAATCCTAATCTCAAATGCACCTCTTGCCACGCGTTTCTAACGCTCGAAACTTGGTTATTCGCTAATGCCCGCTGTACACACAGTTACACCGAATTCCCGTTTCTGTATCAGTTCCACTTAATACCATTTAATCGCATTAGAAAATTAACAGCCGCTCTTTTCAAATTCCAAACATACCGCTCGCGTGGCTAGCCATCCGCCAGCAAACCAGGTGCCAAAAAAGATTATCTCTTTCTCAAAAACGTAGCACCTCGTCCTGTCGACGTTATACGCTCCTTGTTTCGGATACAACTGCCTAGAGACTTTCGTCCCTTATCTCCGAAACGAAACTCGTATCTCCATTGCTATTGCAGCTTTAAGCAACGAACACAGGAAGTAAGAAGCACCACGCACCTTCTTCGGCCAAAGTAGGGGAAAACGGTATAAGACGTTGAAGGGGTAACGTAGTAGGGAGTTTCGTCTTGCCAAGAGTAGTGGATGCTTGGCGTTCCTAAATCCAGGCGGCCGGCAAGGCGACCTAATTAGCGAAATACTCGAGGGTCCAGGCTCTGTGTGTCTGGGCCATCGACGCGTAGCTCGTTCCTTCTTTCGTCGGCCCGCACTTCCTCCGTCGTTTAGCCATCCTCCTGAGGCGGGTCTCGCGAATACGGAGCATCGTTTTCCAAATACCGGAAGACGCCCTCGGAATTCCGACGCCGCGTAATCGGAACGCCGTTGTGAACGTCGTCTCTTCGTTTCGTCGCTTCCGTACCCTGAGGTACTTCCGTTTCTCATCCTCTCGACACTTTCACCCTTCTTCTTGTAGAACGTCTCGTTCCTTTGCTCTTCTTCTCGTAGAAGTTCTCTCACCCTTCCTCTCCCACCCTCTTTCTCTCGTTTTGCTGTGACTCGTTTTTATTTCTGTCCTCCCTCGTTTATCGCTTCGTGGTTCCTTTAATTCGCTTTTTTCGGATATTTGATTAGCGTTTTTGTCAGAAAGCTCGTTTTCGTCGACGGAGATCAGGAGACGGTCAGCGACAAGATTAAAATAGCTGCAGGTACTTTAACCCCGGTTCGAATATTACTTGTCTTTCGGTGCTCCCGGAATTTTAGATGCTTCGATTGAAATTCCCGGGTTCTTTTAAACATTCGGAATTTCGCCGTTATTGATCTTGAGACATGCCGTGAAATTATCTACGTGTCGCTCTAGACGAATTTTATCCTTTCGACGAGATATTACAAGGAACAAAAAATAAGCAGAAGCGACGCGATAATCAGAGAGTATCTCAGAAAAATTGTAGATATTCGATTGGAGTGTAAGTTAAAGGAAAAGCATAACAGATAGAAAATGTGTAATTAAAAAATTATCTGTCGTGGTTCTCTCAGTGAATTGGTTTTCCGATCGGAATTTTCCGAAAAGAAATTTTATTTCCAATTTTCCAAAAGAACTAAAACAATAATGGAAATGAATCAGATATTTATAACGTTTTAACAAAGTTCGAGCTCGACGAGAAAGAAATTCTTCGATAGAAAGCATATGTGGCGGACGAGAGATTGGAAATTAAATATTAACCGGTAAATCTGACGCGAGGGATCTACATTCGCTAACAAGTTGGAGAAATGGAAACACTGTTCGCGATGTATTAACAGCCTAATCTGTTACATAACGTTGCCTCGATTTCAAGCTCTCGCAGGATATCGCCAACATGTATATACTCGTAAACTATTCACCTACTTCGAAATAATAGCTATCGGGTAGGCAGACACGCGGCTCCGATACGAGCAGCGAATACATTAACGCGGAACTATGCCGGGCGTTCGGATAACGAAGACGAGAAACCATCTTCCATGCTGAAACTTGCCTCGTGCCATGATGAAAGAAACAGGCGTTCGAGGAAAGAGCGAGGATTAAAAGTAATGCTAAATATGGCGATTTTTAAAGAGCAGAACGGTCAGAAAGAGCTGAGAAAGGGGAGAGAAAACGAAGGAGGAAAACAAGCTCTCAATGGGTCGAGGAGCGAAATGTTAAGGGGATTAATTCGAGAACTTTCGAACGAAACATACGTGTTCCGTGGCCAGCCCGCTTATAAATCGAGCGATCCACTAAGAGGATTATCCGCTTTAATATTTTCCGCGTGGAGAAACAAAGGCAGCTAAGAAGCTGCGTTAGAAACCGAACACGGGCAGCGTGTCTACGTTGCGAAAACTGGTTCTCTCTGGCTAGTGAAATATTCCGCAGGAACTGACGTCTTCGTTGGCGCTCCACCAACTTCTTAACCGCTTATCTTGTTTCAACGTGAACGTTGACCTCTTTGATCCGTGTCAGATGTCTCGTAGGATCAACTTTTTTTACGACGGAATTTGTGTAGTTAAAGGAAGCTCGAGGGATTGAGACGATGGTCTCGTTCCTGTTAATGATTTATGGTACACGGGTTCTAAGGGGATGATATTTTAGCAAAACGGCTGTTGCATCCTTTTTTCACGCTACAGAAAATTCGCCGTCACTTGGACATCGTGTCTAGCCTCTTGGGGTTAATTCCATATCGATTTTTCAGTCCAGACAAGCTTTCTTCGGTACGCCCGCTTTCTTCTTAGTAATTGATGGTATTTCTGTTTCCGTTAACTCCGTTTCTTCCAATTTAGTACAGAAAACAGGCTCGAACAGAAGCTTAGAAGATTTCAAGCGATTGGTTTACAGGATTTCCGTCTCCACGGTCGTCGTTCATTCGAATACGTCCACGACCTATTTTTTTTATTTCCATCTATTCCGCAGCTACGATAAAATTATCATATCGAGCTGTGACTGGCGTAAGTTGTAAATTGGTCATCGATCCGTTTATGTCCCTGACCTTTCAAACAAACCTGCCGATAATTCTATCAATATCACCATCATCCTTCCATTCGCCAGTCAAACCAAAGCTGCAGAGTTCGATAATAAGGAAACTTGTTAATCCTTCAAAGACCCTATTCAAAGTTGATTGGTAATGATACTTTCTGTAACCACGAAATCGCTTTGCCGGTTCTGTGCAGCCGTTGGAGGTTCGAGAAACATGTCCAGACCGATGCTACAAGGCGTGTCAACTGGCCGTATGGAGTCCGATTTGCAGTAAAAAGCTTCAGGGTATCGTGAAGTTGGCCTCGGCGCTCGAGAGCGGAAGATACGTGGCGAGGGACATCGGTAAGTCGTTGCCTGGGCCGAGAGAGATTCCTGCTACTTTATCGAGCGCACTGGCCGAAGAATGGCCCCGCCGACTTCCGTTTCGCGGACTTCCCTTGGAGAAATAGGACGTAGGAGAAGAAGGAAAAATCGCTGGCGGCTGACAACTCGTTTGGAGTAACTGGTCGAGCGTGAATCTTCGTGTTCGTACCTTTCAGCAAAGTCCCTCTGGGGGCCATTTTAATATTCAAACATTTAAACATTATCGGTGCTCTTTATTTTAAAGGGACTGACTCGAAATGGATTCCTCGGTGGAATTTCTTGCCTCGTCCCTGGACAACGTTGATCGTCCTCTGGTTTACTCTGGGACGTTGACGACGGAACATTTTTCAGAGGCCATCGCCCGAATACTTTTTCCTCGACATAGACGCAGCGATTCGACATTTTATTCGCGTTCCTCGCGGTCGGGGGAATGTAAATTTCAGGCTGTTCCACTTGCTCGTTCTCCCCAAGAATCTCGGGCGTTTAATTAAGCGAGAAAAAGTTGCGTATATACGTTTTCGCGCGACGTTACGCCGGCGCCGATGCACTTTCCCTCCAATGTTTAAAATACCAGGCCGTACTTCCACCCTGGACGCTCGAGAAACAATTACTGCCGTTTTCAGTTTTCAGTTGATTATTCGCCTGAATTTTTTCTCCTCGCCTCGTTCGCTGACCGTTCGCTTCCAACTACGTGGATCGTATTAATTTCTCGTTGCTAAAAAACTATGGGTCCGAAAAAATTCTATATCCGATGGAAGAAACGTGTCGCGTAAAAATTTTAAACGGAATTCCCGGTAATCTACTGTTCAAGTCTCTCTCGTGCCTCTGTTAACGTAAAATAATATTAGAGGTGACAAAAACGTTGATCCGTTTGGCTGAAATAATACTCACAGAGAATAGGCCGATTATTAAAGGAAGAAAAAAATCGGTCGTAGTCGCACTGTTCGACCAGCAAATAGAAAGGAACGCGCGTATTTTTTGATGATCTTTAACGGGCGAATTATTCCGTAGATTAAGCGTAATGTTACTTTTAATACGATATTAACTCTTTGTGAAACTACAGACAAAAGAAATGGGAACGAGGGTTTCTCAAGTACTCCGTAGATTCAAAAAGCCAAAATCTCGTCGCTCGTTAGACTCTTTCTCGTTTTACCATCTCTTTTTTATACCGCTGGAGTGTATGGCCTGGCTAGAAGAATCTACTCGCGTCATTGAGGGAGTTTCGAAGCGTGTAGAACGACCTGCATTGCTTCTACTTTGCAGAGTGCACCAGCATTCGCAATCGTTTTTAACCTTGCCGGCCCTTTTTCAATAAAATCTTCTGTAGAAGCTCCGAGGGAAGCAGCGCGGTAATTGGTCGGACGTGTAAATCTCTAGAAATTTAAGAGACAATACTCCGTCATATCTATATTTCAGCTTTGCACTCGGCAAAGTGGCGAGAACTCATGTCTACAAACCTCGTAAGAAAATAAACCTTGTGTTGCACTTCCGACCGTGTCGTTGACTCGCCCTCCTCTCTACTTTCCATACCAACAATGATTATCCCTCGCGTGTATCCCATAACAGAGTAGACACTTTCAAGAAATTACCACCCAAAGTTCAACCCTATTACGCCCTAATTTCCTCAACAGCTCGATCTTTCTCATTTCCGAACGTAAAATCGTCCCAATAACACCGCTTCGAATTAGCCCGGATGATAGCTCGAAATCTCATTTCCTACGCTAATTTCACGCGATTTGCCTGCAGGTGGCGCAGATCCCGAAAGAATGGCACCCCCAAGAGTCGAAGAGTACCTTGCGGAGTTGTTCTGCGGTACAAACGTGACGATGCAGGTTGTATCCGACCAGGAAACTCTGCTGCAGGAATATCCTCTGTTCGCGTGCGTGAACCGTGCAGCCTCCATGATACCCCGACACGCGGGTAGAATTATCTTTCTGACTTATGAGCCGCCTAATCCTGCCTGCATCCTGGAAACGGTTATGCTTGTGGCTAAGGGTGTCACTTACGATACCGGCGGCACCGACCTTAAGGTCGGCGGCTCGATGTTCGGCATGTCGAGGGACAAATGCGGAGCAGCAGCGTGCGCTGGATTCATGCAGGTGCTTCGCTATAACAGATTGTTCGTTCATGCGTTTAAACGCTGCGGTATCAAAGTGAAACGTTTGATAGTTCGTAAAAGGCTTCCCTGCGCTTCCTATTTCGCTTTGTTGCAACTTTTTCCAATCGTATTCGAAGGTTGTTAACCGATTCGGCCGGAGGTGGCTAGTGAAATTATAGACAGTATCGGGCGTAATCTATAGGAGGGATTTAACTCGAGCGTTTCATTTTACGATGATTAAACCGACAATTTGGTCGATATGATTATGAGCACGGTTCTGCGATCGGGATAATCAATGGTACAACTGTGCCATGTAATTTGTATTTCCTAATGCCTAATCGAGACAGTAAGAAGATTAAAAGAGAGCGCATAGTCTCGTTAACTGCTAAAAGTATTATACGTTTGGTATGTTTATGAAAGTAGCCGTAGGAAGGATTTGATGTTGACAGGTGGTGAATTTGCTGCAACCACCGACGGTGAAGGCTGTGGTGGCTCTGTGCGTGGTACGGAACAGCATCGGTGAGAATTCCTACGTCGCCGACGAGGTGATCACCGCTAAGTCCGGCGTCAGGGTACGTGTCTCGAATACGGACGCGGATGGTCGCTTGGCTATGGCCGATGCTCTCTGTCACATGAAAGAAATGGCCCTGTGCTCGGTTAATCCGCATATTTTCACTGTCGCGACGCTAACAAACCACGCGATGCTCACCGTCGGTCGCGGATACTCGGTAAGCGTTTCTGAAATAACGAACTTCAAAATCGTCCCATTGTGATATAAATTATTGTACTATTTACTCCAGATCGCTATGGACAATGCAGTGGCGCGTTTAGTCAGCAACGCCGAGAAACTCCAAGCTTCCGGGGAGACAATGGGCGATCCATTCGAGATATCAAGGATACGAAGAGAGGACTTCCACTTCCACGAAGGTCGAACGGAAGGCGACGATATTTACCAAGCGCCGCCTAAAGGCAGTAGCGTGACGAACAGAGGACACCAAAATCCATCCGCCTTTTTAATCATGGCTTCCGGCCTGGATAAGGTAAAATATATTTTAGAACCTATTAAGTGAGAAATTTATCTCGTTTCTTAGACGTGAAGAATCGCAACTTTTAACACGGCACTCGATCAGAAACAGCTCTGAAATACCTTCACTTGGACATCGCCTGGAGCGCTGGCGATTTTCCCGAATCTCCAACAGGTGCTCCAGTTCTGACGTTGGCCAAACGGTTCCTCTTTCGTGACGTTTCTTTCGGGAAAGCCAGCCAGACAGAAGCCTAGCCCGTGGAAATTTATACTTAAACTTAATTTTACAGGCTTCCCGCTGAACTAGCCAGTCGATGATCTGAAACTGACGCAGTTGTATCTATATCAGTACGACAGAGAAACATGTGGCGTGTCCCAGTTTTGTTAGTACATTTTATAGGTCACGATAGGGAATAAATATCATCTAATCATAGCTGTCTTTGGAAGCATCGTTAAAGAGTTATAAATTATATAATATAATTTATGTCTAGTAGTGGTCAGAGGGCATCATAATACTTCTACGACCACAGTTACGCAACTCCACTTCAAAATGTTCGCTATTCCTGTCAATACAAGATTGGCAGCGGCAAAAGACTGAATTTGTTACTCTTTGAAGTTCTCATTTATTGCTCGTCAAAGTTACTTCGTGATATTATCACGATACCTTCTGACTACTACTAGATGTAATGGTTCTTGATCTATTCGTATTTTGCACCGTAGCAACGCACGTTCGTTACCGATCATTTTCTACGTCGTTCTTTTGTTGTAACATTTTAACGATGCTTCCAGTGACACATATTTTTCTTACGTTGATCTATAGAATATACTGACAGCGTTTGGCTAAGAAAGAAACTGCAATCTGTATAGTAGGTACAGGTAATAACTACGATAATCGGAGGCTTAAACGAGGGGATAAATAACCGCCAAGCCTGATCTTCTTTCACTAGACTCAGATAATCAGTCTCGTGCTAATCCATGACCGATTAAACTTACCATTCTACGAAATTAATCTCATTTCCTCACGCGATGGTTATATTTAACTAGTATTATTCAATAAGTTACCGCAGTCCTATAACACGGTATTTGAAGAGGTATCGTGTTAACATCGTTTTTAAACCAATATCCGTCGGCAAGCAATTTTATACACACCTACATATCTCACGCTTTTCCCTCTTTAGGATGGCGGAATGAATTTTTTATGGGCGATCAGCTTAACATAAGTACCGCGAGGAGGCATTAATGGCAGATTAAAAAGCTTTTCCATTACAATGACGTTTAAAGCCTCATTTAGCCGGCCTATCCCCCTTCGGCCCGCCTCGTTCGACCACTCGTTCTCACCCCCTCGTATCGATTGCAGCACGGAGCCTGTAGCTGTTCTCCCTTAAAATACACGCACATCGACATATTCGCACATGTGCCCGATCCTCACCACCTACCCTACAGCGGTAACCCCGTCCTGGCTCTAGCCTACTGCTACTTAATCCAAGGCAAATGTCTCACCGTACGAAACGACCTGCCCTTCGAGATGCAATACGTCTGCGAGGTGGATTGCAAACCCGTGTGCCTTCAACCCTGTCAACCATGTTATCCACCGTGCCGTGCTGCATGCGATGTGAAGATATGTCCTCCACCAAGCTGTTCCTGTTGTCCTCCGTGCACTCAACCCTGTGATCCATGTTGTCCTCCAGCTTGTCCACCTGCTCCTTGTGCACCTTGTCCACCTTGTCCACCGTGCGGGCAAAACGTAACCATCGTCGAACCCGTCTGCAGACCGAACGTTCCGAAATGTGTTAACTGAAATAACTGTTTTGTAATAAAGTTTTATTTTCGAATAAATTTTCTACGTGATGTTTTTTTTATTCTGGACTAAATGAATTTTGATAGATGTTGTTTCGATACGAATGTCGAATGAGAAATATAGGATGCGAAATGTGTTACTGGTAACATGTAGGTAAGGAAGGAAGTTTGAAATATCTACAGATTAAAAGTAGTCGATAATGTCTTCGCAACTAGTTACCTTTTAGCATTAGCGAGTACCTTCAATCAGTGCCAGATATCGATTGTAGGTAAAGTAAATTTCTATTACCTACTAGAAATAAAGTAGATAGCGATCAACGAAGATTTTACAGGAATCTGTAATACAATGTTTCGAACCAGTTACCGTATCCGTGGTAACGATAAGGAACTGATTGTATTTTCTCCATAAATTATCCAATAAATTAAAAAAGCAATATGTACCACATGTATGTATATTACACAAATAGACAAGTTTAGCAACTAGCGACGATTCTAAACCGGTGTCTATCAGAAAACTCGGAAATCACGCATGTTCCTCGCGATCCTAGGAAAATGTCACAACATATGCCGATAATAATTCTTGTCTGCCGTCGCGTGTCCTATCTGTGGAATGCGATCTAAACGGGCACGAGCTAGACAGGAATCATCGAACTTTCCAGACTGTCGATTACTACCTTGTGACAAAGCGCGTTTCGCTCGCTGGTCAAAACGCGGGACAGTGGCGATAACGCGTGCCGGTATTGTTCAGGTGAGTCTCCTATCGAGAAGTCGATCGTCCAGTTCAGATAAAACTGATAAGAACTACAAGCCCTGTATCGATAAACGAAACTGTAATATCGACCGGCTTGATTGCTAAATTAAACCTTATCTTTGAGAAAGCTTGGAAACACGTGACATTCGCGATAGAAATCGTAAATTTTTCTTGGAACTTGGATTGCTGTCGTTTGTGCAACTGGTGCAACCTCTTCTACAATTACACCGGAACAAACATATTTTTCATCGAGATGACGAATAAGCAGGATGTAGAGGGAAGAGCGTAGCAGGTGCAGTTTTGATGAATTAGCGTGGCTAATTGAAAGCAGAAGTCATCGTTCGAAGTCGCTGAACGCTGTGTTTTGACGGCGCGGCGGTGTAACACGCGGCGCGGTCTGAAACGAGCAGGAGAATAACGTGGAAGGGAAACTTAATTACGGCCACGTCCTTTCTTAATTAAGAGAAAATGTTTGGCGTATCTCGGCGAGATTACCGTGTACGAGTCAAGCTTCCGTTTGCGCTACCTGCTCGCCTGCTCTCTCACGATCGAAAGCCCGATCCAAAACTAATTCTTCCATTCTTTCCACGCGAACGACCGTGCCCGTCGGAGTACCCGTGTCTCCGTTCCTTTTCACCGCCTCGATATATCGGCAGTGTTTGCACAGCGCACACGCGTGTATCCCAACGTTTCGCTTCTTCTTGCCGGATTAACAGATTATCTCCATTGTCGCGTATCGATTCGCATTGGTACTTGAAATTCGTCCGTCTCTATTAGTTTTTCATGGTTCGATGCGAGAAAAGAGAATCAAAGTTGGATGAATGAGAAAACAGAGCACGTGCTTCGAAGTTGAAAAGTATGAACGTGACTCTCTCAAGATACATGCGTGTACACTTCTGTGCATAAATCACCGGACATTTACTATATCTACATATCTGAGATATACGAATATGTAAACTTTGGAAAACTAATTATCCATCTATTTAAGAAGTAAGAAAATGTTTGATAACCTATGGAAAAGAATACACGATACAAAGGTTAAATTAAAATCTACCAAGGATCGATACGACGATCATCGGCAAAGGACCAAGCTCCCTTTCGAATACGAGCGGAGGAAACGGCGAGTTCGTCCGGGACAAGATCGAGGCATCGTCCGTCCGATCCATGTTCATTCTCACCGTTGAAGCGTGCGATCGTCGGCCTCGCGCGGGCTCACGCCGCAAGGGACGAGGAGACACGCGAAAACGTCGGCCACGGCGGGAAGACGGCTAGCATATAGCCTCGGGCCGGTAAACATGGTGGCACCGGTGGCATTATCGGCGCACACAACGCTGCACGCCGGTTGACATTGTTTGAAGAACTCCAAGGCAGCGGAGTAGAGTTGTCGTCGTCGTGGTCGTTGTCGTCGTCGTCGCGGAGAGTCCGAGCGTCGAGAAAGGTTTCTCGATGGAGGGAAGCTTTCCAAAGGGGAGGAGGAGGAGGAGGAGAAGGAGGAGGAGGCGGTGGCGGCAGAGGGGCGGGGGAGGCATTTCTGCGCAGGGAGGCCGAAGGAAGCGAGACAGAGATGGCTGGAGTGAAACACGGGGCGAAGAAAAGCGAGAGACAGAGAAGAGGAGAGGAAAAGGAGGGGTAGGGGGTGGTAGGGGGCAGTGTGGCGGGTTCGACGGCCGGCTGGTGGCCCAGTGACCGGGACCGGTTCCCTCCGCGGTTCCTCCTTCCGCCTTCCTTGCAAACGCACAACTGCATCATCTCGACTCACCTCCCTGCCCCCCTGTTCGTCCCACCGACCCGCTCCCCTACCCACCAACCGCCTTCTACAGCCTTCCTTCAGTCTCTTCCTCTGCATGTTCTTTCACGCTCGTTCCACCGCCACGGACCGCTGTCTCTATCATCGGCCCTCCTCGCCTTCTTGTTTGCCCGTTTCTTCGTCTCCTTCTTCAACGCGTCCTCCACCACCTCTTTCTCCGTTTCTTCTCCTTCCTTTTCTCTTGCCCCTCTTTCTCTTCTTCTTCGGCTTCTTTATCAGTGGTTCTGTTCTTGTTGTTGTTGTTGTCGGTCCTAACGTCAACGTCCTCGTCGTCTCCGTCGATCACGCAAAAGCGTCACCACACGCTCGAAACATCCTCGCCTGCCTGCTCTCTTCGGTTTCTTCCACGTCCGCTCCATGGCCCGCTGCTACACCTCTTCTTCCTACCGTGTAACTCTTTTATTCCCTCGTTGCCATCGCTACCATCGCTACCACCAGCAACTACGTATTTGCGTCGTCTCTCCTCTCGCGATTCCGTTTCTCCGTGTCCCTCGGGTTCTCACCCTTGCTCGCCTAGGCAGCACGCTCCACGCAGACTGCGCCGCTCCTCTCCGCGGCGCGGTGGCCCAAGCACCACGCGGAGAGGTCACAGCGCGCGCGTTCCCTCTTTCATTCTTCCTCCGCTTCGTCCTTCTCCTTCCTCCGCGCTCGGCGCGGCTCGTTCAGTGATCGAGCGGCAATAGCCACGGCTGGACGCGACTATTTATCCCACGCGTTCGCCGGCAAGATGCGGCGACGGGACCAAATGGTCGACGGCAGGACACGCGACCAGATGGTGGCGAAGAATAAAAGGAGAACAGGGCTTCGTATGCACGCGGCAAGATCTACGGATTCGTGATGGGCATGGTCGGGTACCCTGAGTCCAAGGGCTTGAAAGGAAAAGTAGTTCTATGTCCGATGGAGAGGCAGGGAGAAAGAAAGAATGGCCGCGTGGAAGAGGCGAAGAGTCGGAAAGGTGCGAGAAAGAGGCGGAAAAAGAGGAGCGAAGAAAGAGGGAAAGAGAACTCGAAGGGGAAAGGAAGTGAAAGTACGAGGAGGCCTGCGTTACTGACGCATCCGAGATTTCGTGCTGTCGTTCCTCTTTCGTCTTCCCTTCTGCTCTTTCGTCGTGTACAGTCGCGCGTGTTCGCGTCCACGGCTCGTGCAGCCAGCCTCGATAATTTGTCGGTTCGTTCGTAACGAGCTGAGAAACCAGGAAGAGCCGCGCCGCGGGAGGAAGGAAGAATCGGTGCACGCGTTTGCTTGCTCGCTCGCTCGTAAGCGCGAACAAGTAGCTAGATACGTAGCTGCGTATAGAACGTAGTTACATGCATATATGTATATACCTCGTAGCAGCTATGGGAAGGAAAGTGATTTTCTTCGAGAAGCACGCTGACCCCGAGACAACGGCGGGCGAGGGGATTGAAATCGGGATTATGCAACGACCATCATCCGCTTCTTCTTCTTTCCTTCGTTTCCTCGTTGCACCAGGCTGACCCTGATGCGATGGTCAGCCGCTTCTTGCAACATCGACCGTTTCAATTATCGCCTATTCATCGCTGCTGTCCCACGAAGGCGGAATCGTATTCCGTCGTGTATTGTGAAACCATCGGTTCACCGATTGTTCCAACATCTCTTACAATTTTCTTTTTATCTCTTTCACAGCCGAATCTTCCTTCGGCTGTGTATTGATATCCTCTTGTTAGTTACGAGCAATAAAAATTAATTTGTTCGTAAAGAAAAGTGAGATCAATTTTACCAAGTATCGGTAGATTTTTCGTTTACTCGGTTTGCGACGTTGCAAAGTACTATATTGCTTGTACACGTCGTCGAACATGAAAGGGTCATAATGTAATAAAAAGGATTATGCTTGTGTCTCGTTTATGATCTCGCGGGTATTTTCGGCCAGGTAAATGGATTAGTGTGGTAGCAGTGGGAGCACAGCTGTTCAACAAATAGCAGAATATGTATTTGCCGATGTATTAATATTCAATGTTCGTTCCAAGGATTCCAAGTTCGTCGCAATAAATTGTCACGGTTGAAGTTGCTCGCGGCAAAAGTGAATTGGGGGAATATCGTACGCAACACGATGATGAATAAACCGACCCATTGTTGCTGTGTGTCAGAAGAGAGATCCTCTTCCCAGCCCCGCTTATGAGTACTACTATTACTTTTCAAAGTACGCGTAACGAATTCAAATACACTTCCTCAGGCTTCCCTCCCTCGGGTTTCCAGGCATCGTTTCAGGTTCACATGAAGGGTACTATATCCTGCGAGGCTGTCGGTCTCATCCCCAAACGGCATTACCATTACCCACGACGGAATTATCATCTTGAAACAATAAAACTATCGTTTAATTAAAATTAGTTCCATTCCGCGAACAGTGGCCAAATTATTCGAAAGAGGGAGATGTAACGAGCTCGAACATTCGAACTTTGCCATCTTCGTTAAGAACGTTGTCGTTGAATGTTATAGTAGAAGATTTATACTTATTTGTACAGCAGATATAAAACTAGAGATAAGATATAATACTCTAAAATATGTGGAATAATAATATGTAGATATTTATACGTTGATCGAAACGATCAAGGACGCGAACCGTAAATAATTCCATTATGACTAAACGAAACTGAAACGAGTAGGTTCGATAGGTCGAAATTAGCAAAAACGATCGCTACATGGTTCGAAAGACGAAAGAGACGACGACATCGAGAATCGGAATACCGGTCAGCCGAAACAGCCTGGTAATCCAAAAAGAAGAGAGATTCGCTGGCGGCCCAACGATGGGGCCGTAAATAGCGAAGCGCGGTCTCTCGAAGTAGGTGAGCAGCGAGGCTGGCAGAAAAAAATCGGGCTCGCTCGATCGCCGTGAACTATTCGTGGGCAACGCGCTAACGGTATATTTCCCTGCTGGATCTGCTAGTGGCGTTCCTGTTCGTTCTCCGATCTACCGGGTCTTGAATTTATTTTTGGCCAGCCGTTCCATCGAATTCAGTACGAAATAGGACCAGTTGATTCCTCGAACATCGTTCTATCTTCTACCGTAAGAAGTCGCCTTAATTTTCTTCAGCGAGTATTCTAGTTTTCCGTATGTTTAGAAAAATCTATCACGCTAAAAACTGTCGGGTTAAACTATGGCAAAGGTGACGCGAATATCGTTCGATCGTTTCGTCCTTCGATTCTACATCGTGCAATAAATCAATACGATAGCAATCGTTCAAATGGTTTATAATAGAATCAATCACATATGCAATGAAAATGATTGGCGATCGCTTGTGTCGATAAAAAGAAAAACTTCCGTGATCCATAGGTTGGCGGATTAAGACTCGACGCTAAAGTCGAGAGAATAATTCATGCGCGCCAAAGCATGTTCTGGGACTTTGGTATCCGAGCGAAATGGTAGCTCCTAAAGCCTCGACGAATCGGGTGGACGTTGCGGGTAGGCAGAATGGGGGGAATTGTTCGTTTATTTATGAGCTTAACGAGGCTTTCGTTTGTTCATTTGATATTCCGTAGGAAGAGGTCGGATATAATTCTCGTGTTATCTGAAGCGGCAATTCCAGGCGGTTCCATTAGAAACTGACTTATAATTAGAATCTCTGCGAACCGTCAAGCGTGTTTCGCGATTCCTAAGCCTGGTATCGAAGGCACGAGACGGCGAGCATAGTACATTGTACGGACAGGAACTGGCGTGTTACAAGTTCCACTTGTCAATTCGTACGCGTTAACTGATATTACCGATGGAGGAATTCGCGCAGGGAGGCGAAACGCGTCAACGTTCGCGTCAAGCTTCGCCCGTACTTCGATATTCCGGTATTCGTGTGGCGGGTTCGTTACGAGATCGAGATCTCACAGACCTTGAGAAGATCGATTGGGTAACCTAATCGTTAATCCGACGTAAGAGGCGGCAATTATTTCTCCAACTGGCTGCCGGCCGTTGAATTCGACGATCCAATATAAATTTAGCCGCTTTAATCGCCGTTCACTTCTCACTGTGCTCGAGCGAGCGAGTCTTCGAAGCGCTTCGTTCTTGTATTTTCCGTCTGCTTATCAGCGATCTCTCCCACTTAGCTTTCCTCGGGAGCCGCGCGTATACACAGTTGAATTCCATTCTCATAAATATTTGAAATTCGTAGCGCGCTTATTAATCGCGCGATTAATTAATCCCTTACACGTATAGGGACCGTGGTACAGATAATAACAGGGTGAAGTTAATTTCGCGATATTTAACTGGGAGCCTCCATTAGGAGTCCAAGGGGAACCCACGTCCTTCTATCTACGGATCGGTGTGTACACGTGTCTATACATTATATAAAGATATATATATATTTTTTTAATTCCCTCAACGTGGTATAAAGAGTTCCTAACGAGAATAAAACCTAATCGCTCGAAAAGCTGGATCTCCGCGGCGTCGCTGCGAATACATGCGCTTAGATGACTTGTTCCCCGTGCACGGAGTTACAACTACGTGCTATTGACCTTTACGCTCAATGATTCGCCATAGGCTCGCGTCAGTTCTGAAGTAATTGGCCGAATAAATTATTGCGAATACCACGGGTACCGGCGTATCACGCAAGATCGCCGCAGCCCCCGGTGTCTTTTTCGCCGCTGCCTCCTTCGCGCTTCCTACGTCTAATTAAGTGGCGATCATCCCCACCGCTATCACGACCGAGACCGATTATTCGGGGACCATTCGCGAGCAGGGTACTCGAACTTGACCCGTCTCGATCGATCGCCATCACGTGAGAACCAGAGGAGTTCGATCGAGCCAGTCCGATCGATCATACGTGGAGTCACCTGCCCGTACGGAGGACGCTCGAGATCAACACCCCAGCATCTTCGGTACGAATCTGAGAATTCTGTATTCATAGCCATTTTCATTACCGTCGTGTATTATGAAAAGATAAAGGAGGATCGAAACAGGGAATAGGAAAAGACTAAGAAAGGGAAATGTTGAAAAGCACGTGGTCTGAACGCTATGAAAACAAATATCTCTTCATTATGCATAGTAATGCCGCGAGTGGAATTCGAGACGGTATCTGTCGCTCGACTGGAAACTCGAGTTTCTCGATTGGTCTCGGCGAACGGAGCTGCTTTCAGCGAACACGGATGAACTTCGTGAACTTCGTTGTGGGAGTAGCTTGAAGGAATTCGCTATCGGATCGTCGTCGGATCGAAATCTAACAGGCTACGATAACAGGAGATCGTTCGATCGATTCTTCCGGCGAGGCCAACTTACGTATCAGGCCACCATCGTGTGATTTACATTCGACCAGACGCCTCGGTAATTTATCTATTCTCTGGCAAACGACTGTTTCACCGGCACAGTGGACGTTCATTACCGACTTTCCTCGAATTCTCTCGCGAGTCAGCCAACCATCCCAGCTAGAGAGATTCTATCTCGCGTGTGTCTCGTGTTCCGAGCGAGACTCGCCTTTTCCTCAAGGAAGGACACGGGGAATTATATAAGAAGCCCTCACAATATCGCCGGAGGACAGGAAAGGGACTTGGAGGACTTGGTACACCGGAGACAGACGGATAGAACGTAATCTATTAGTCTCGGTCGAAGAGTGCCGGCACAAAGAGTAGTCATAGCGATCGTGAAAGATCGCGGAACCGGTCGAGTCTTAGAAGACCTCGAAGATTAACGAGAAGAAAGGGAAAAGCTTGGTAGAACCGGCGTGTCCCGTGGGCAATTTTCGTGGCAATGCTCGTGGATCGTGGTCGAGGAAGCTACACCACAGGCAGAAATATATACAGAAGAGAAGAGACAGGTCACCGATAATCGTCACTGAACTTGCGTGTCCCCCTCTCCTCTTAGCGGAACGCGAACCACGTAGGCTCGAAGGAAACGAGATTCTCAGGCTGGTTTCCGTGTCAGCGGCGACTCGGCGAATCCGGCCGGCCAGCAGGTCTGGGTTAGGCAGACACTGTGGACAAAGGCTAGGTGGAGATCGTCGGAGATGCAGAAAATGGGAAGAAGGATCCACCACGGGAAGAAGGATCGGTGAAGAAGGAAGGACTTCTCGCTTCGAGCACCCAGTATACACATCGCGAGACGAGGAACCAGGGAACACGCTGTTCATCTCTGTCCCTCCGAGACTGTATCTTCTTCTTTCTCTCTCTTTCACTCATTTCGTCTCGCTTCCTTCCCTCCAACTCCCTCTATTCAGCTCGCTCGCGCCGCAAGCTTGCTCTCTGTCTATCGCTTGGTCCCGCTCCATCCTCGTTCCTCCCCTTTTCCAGGCCTCTTTCTCGCTCGTTCTGTGCAAAGTAAAGAGGAGCTCTGGCTTGGGTCGTTGGCCGCAACTCGCCGTGACCCAGTGCGAGCGCTAGGACATTGACTCTGCCATCGCCATCGCCATCCGCGATACCAACTTCCCTTCGTCTCTGGCCCCGCGAATCCCCTCTAGCCTCCACCCTACCTCGTCCCCACACCCGGACCTCCACCTCCTCCCTCCCTCGCACGCTCGACCTCCCCCGCTCCTGTATCGCCTACCGATTCCTCTATACCTCGTTCGGTTTGCACCGACGACTCGTGCCTCCTCCTCCTCCTCCTCCTCCTCCTCATTCTTCTCCACCTCTTTACTCTCATCTTTATCCTTCTCCTTCTACCTCCTCTTCTTTGTCTACTTTATCTTCTTCTCCTTCGTTCCCTTCTTTTCATCCTTCACTCTCTTTCTTCGATCGCCTCCTGTTCCACCACCTTTGCTTTTCCTCCTCCTCCTCCTTCTCTTCTTCTTCTACTGCTGTCGCCGCCGATGTTTCATCCTCTGCGTTCGTCTTCCCGGTTTGCTCTTTTTCGATCGCTCGCTTCCTCCTTGCACTCTGTCCCATGCCAGCGGCCCGATCGATTCGCACGATTTCGCGTGGACGGAACACACGAGCGAACCCGCCGCTCGCGGGACCCGAGGGTGAACCACAGCATAGTTCGCAGTCTCATAATTCTGATCCATTTTTCAAATCACACCGAGTGGACATGCAGAATAAGTGGATGAAATTCACTGATAAAAGCAACGCGGTGGCACGGTTGTCTATCAACGTTGCATAAATTGGGCTCTGTTTACGGAAGAGGCCGGCAGGGACGGTCGCGGCGCGGAGGCGACGAATGGCGTGCGCGCGCGTCCCTCACGGGAAGTGGCGCGTTGTGGTTTCTTGGTTTATGAACCGAGGCCGTGGTAACGATCGGTTTCTCTCCGAACGCTTGATTCCCGCTGCTTGTTAATCGTCTTTGGTCCGGGATAGTATCGCTTCCGTCTTTTAATCAGCCGCCGACGAGGGTCGATAAGTGGAGATCGAGGACGAAAATTCGACGTTGCAAAGTCACGAAATTTTCTCGACTTGTTCTCGCAATTACAACTCGACGATTTAGAAGTGGAAGCGCGATGGGGGGACAAAGAGTGTGGAAAGTAGGAGGGAGTCTTGACCCGTGCCAGGTAACACTCGAAGTCAGCTGACTTTGGCCGCCTCTCAGCTGAGATCGGCATCAGCATCTCTGCCTGATGATCGACTACTCTGATCCTTCTTATTGTCGTATTTTATACGTACAAAATATCTATTCTCTTATCCGTGATATTATTAAAAAACATTCTTTTTAATTTATTTATTATCAGATAATTAAGTCATACAGATGTGAAGCGACTATATCGAATAAGAGTCGAGAGAAAGGTCGCATCGAAGTGGAAAGATCTTTTCTACCTCGAAGGCAGGTAGAAAAACGCGTGTCCCCGGTCGCGTTGGATCGCGTCCAAAGGAGAATCCGCGTGGTCCGCGAGACAATGCTCTCGGTTCTATCAACGTGTCTCGAAAGACATCCACGGAGAGGAGGTTCGAAGGCTCGTCTTCGAAACCTGATTTTCTCCGTTTCACTTTCACGGATGCGCGGCGAACGAACGCAGCCCGTGCCACACCACGGTGGGCCGGCGTTAAACTTCCTCGTCGGTGTGGCGGATGAGGGAAGGCGAGAAGGAAGGTCGAAGAACAGAGAGACGGGAGGCAAGAAGAAGGAGAGAATACGACGAAGGCAAGAAAAGGAGGTGGACAAGGAGCGTTGTGCGAGAGAAATATGTATAGCTGGGAGAAGGGAAGAGAACGAGGAGGCAGGACGGAAAGAAACGCTTCTAAGCACGGTTCGGGCCGCTTCACGAAAGTCGAGGGTTCCTCGGCGAATCGTAGCAGGAAGAGGGCCGTCCAATTAGGTAGTCTCCAACAGCGGAAGTCTGGCCAACTTCCCGATCGTAAAATATATCCATCCTGATAAGAGACATACAGGTCCTGGGTGGTTGCCCCTGTCCCTCCGGTGTCCTAATGAGATGCACGGAAAAGGACTCGGCTTTCGCGTCACGTTTCCTCGTGCGCAACAACGACCAGGCCTCGTTCGTGCATATAACGCCGAAACCATGTATGCTTTTCGTCCACACGGAATTCGAATTCTGAACTCACGTGGCAACCATTTACGATCTTTTTACCTAACACCCTCTCCTTCACTGTCCGAAGAGAAGGTTGCGAGAGAAGTTGCATAGGCAATCTGTGGCCTTCGACCGTGTCTGTGCCTTCTCCCCTGTCACGTGTTCCAGGTTTGATTGATGGAAGGAAATGTGGCGCTGTGCGTGAGGTTTTTTCGTGTTACCGCTGCCTGCTGCGGTCGCCTTTTTCCTCGGTTTTTTGGTAAATACAGCAGGACGATCAACGTACACGGGGTATAATGGCTTTCATCGTGATATTTGAGTTTGTTTCATTCACCCCGGCTAATTCTTTCGATTGCTGCGGACAATCTATAGCAGCTGCTACCTAGGTCGATATACAATGAATTATATAAGTATCATGTAGTTCCAATACCTGCTATATTTCTCCCTTGCAGCCACGCTTCCGAGTAGAAGTCTTCTTCCTTTCACTTATCAGCAACGAATCTTCATCTCCGTTTCTTCCGCCTCCATTTTGGGAAGAAGGAGCATCCCCAAATACCCGTGACACGGTTGCCATTCCCGAAGGGACGCTGATGTAAGACTTCGTTGAATTCGGCGGCTCGATGATGCCGCGCACGTTCCCCCGGTTTTCGGTGCTTGGTCCGCGTATCCCGTTATGCATTTTTCCACCTGGGGAAAAAAAGCGATGGAGAAGAGAGAGGAGAGAGGGAAAAGGCGCAGCGGCAACAGCGGACGCTGTAAGAAAAAAATGGAGGAGAGAAAAAATGTTGGCGGGCAAAAAATCGACGCATCCTGCGCGCATGGCCTGACCTCTCTTTCTTTCTATCTCTTTCTCTCTCTTTCTTTCTCTCCTTCTCTCTCGAACAAGAAGTAGCGTTCGAGTAACGCGGATACCGTCCGATCGATTGGCCAGTCCGAATACTCACCTACGTACATCCTATCCGTCCTCTTTCTTTTGTTTTTTTTTTCTTCCTCCGCCTTTCACCACCCTCTCTTTTCCCGTGTCCCGTGGTCCCCTTTGTACGTGCGCTCTCTCGCGTATTCGATTACGAGAATCTCGTGTTACGTGACTGGCGCGTGCAACCTCTCCATCGAGCTGTATCCCTCGAAACGCGTCCGTCGTCCCTATCGTCGAGACGCGTCCATCTGCGCGATTTCAATTTCGCGTGTCGTCCGAGACAAAACGTACGACATAGTTGACGATATAGTGGACGAGATCGCAGATACGGCTCGATGTATAATCATGTAGCGATTCATATAATGCTAAATATTCGTTAGAGATTGAATAACGAAGGTCGATAGTTGCAAGTAAAGCAGCTGCATTTTACTCGGATGGGATCATGCACTATAGAAACAAGCGACTCGTCGATGGATGGACGTCCGTCGAGCAGGCAGTTTCGCGAACGCGCCAGGCCATCGGTCCTCGTAAAAGCCTTTTATGAGTTTGCGTACCTCCGAAAATAACTACACAATCGGAACCGGTTTCGGCATAATCCTCACCGATTTTGTGTAGGCCTACAATTTCAATAAGTAAACATCCTGTCACAGTGGTACGCGAGTCGCATAATTGTACCGGTTCCGCGTGAAATTTCTCGCATTTTCAATTTCCTGCTAACTCGAGTCACTCCGACGCGTTCATGCGACGAAAGAAGACACTAAAGAACCGGGTTACCAGTTGAACTTCGCTCGAATTATCACCTTTGAAAATTCGCTGGTGTCATGGATCTTCTTGCTTAACCCCGAAATGATAACTTTACTAACCCCGATAACGAGAATAAACGAAAGGAAAGGAGAATAATCAGGAAAAAAGACACCTAATAGAATGCTAAACACTGACTTCACTCTGTACATAGAGAAACGCATCATATCAGAGAAACGTATCATAAAATAAAAATGCGAAGGAAACTGACAAAAATCGTCGAAAAGGGGCGGCGAAGGAAAACAAACAGAGTGAAAAATAGGGGAAATGCGAGGGAAGAACTAAAGAAAAGAGAAGCAGGAAATATCGGCGCGAATCAAATTCCCGGTAGGGTCATCGGCGATTCCATGATGCTTCTCGACGGTAGAGGTGCCGGCGGTGGAGTATAGGCGATCGCCGGTTACGGTCAAGGACTCGCTGACGTCAGCTTCGCTGGTCGTTAAAGAATTTAGGTCAAAAAGTCACTGTTGTGTGTTGGCCATTCATCGCGAAACCTGGCGAACATGAACATCCGTCCATTTGGATGACACTACGAACACGAATACACACAATCGTGTGCATATATGAAGATACAAGAGAAAGGATACAGTGAGAGATTAACAGTCAGTTGTTTTTCGCCAGATTCGCTAATTATTTGAATTGCAAATTCGCGGCACCATGAACAGAGAAGCGTCGTCCCGTTACTGGGGCATTAGGCTCAGTCGTGCCTCGAAAATTCTCGTTTCGCGCGGCCATGATAATTGGGAACACGGTTCGTTAGTGACGCCGTGATCCCTCCAACGCTTCGAATCCTGCTAATTTTCGTGCTACTTGGAATACGTAGGAGTACTGTCACTTCGAAGAAATTCGAGAGAATGTTTGGAAGCTGCTTTTGTTACTTGGTTACCGAAATTACTCTCTTCGTAGCAGTTTTATGAATAACGAAAACGAAATAAGACAGCCAAGTACTTTTCTTTCTTCTTCTTTTCTTTTTTTTTTTCTACGAGACAACGAAATGCAGAATGGGAAAAAATGATTTTCGTGCAAAGATGAAGTGCGAAGAGTGCGAAAAATGGCGCGAACACCGTGGGAACCGTAGTTCAATGACTATCGACAACGTCCGTTTGATAGAATAGAAATAAAGGCACGACGCATGGTGAAAATAATGAAACACGGAAACGGTCAGTGAACACGTGAAAACCGATGGTAATTAGAATTCTTCTGGCCACATAACATCTGCACCTAATACAGGAACTATCGCGTGGGTATAATCAGGGACAACAATCGCGCAAAACTTATTTCGTTCTGGCGTTACGGAAGAACCTTCGCTTCCCCGAGTGTTTCACCGTGAAAAGGTGGAATCAATTTGCCGGTCTGACGTAAGAAGAAGATATAATATCTCGCGAACGAGCGCGTATGCGATTCATTGTGCCCTCACCGCGGAAGTTTATCAATGGTATGCAACCTCTGTCGAGTGGGCGTCGATTTTGAAATAAACACGCTACCACCAACACTTTTGAACGACTATTATCATTTATCCCTCCTCGAATTCTTTCTTATTATTTCCTTTCTTACCTTCTATCTTATTCGGACATGATTTGAAAATATTTTGAAACTCGCAGTTACAAATGCGCCTTCATTGGATCGTCCGACGAAGAGGTTCGCATTAAAAGCCACCGCTCTAAAGGTTAATTCCTCAAGTGCGAAGATAACAGCATCGGTTAGTCGAAAGCTCGTCGCGATCTCGCTCGTGACTGGGTATAATTAACCTTTTCCCTGACACGAATCCATCGAGTGGATAAAACAGGCCCAACGGAGGACAATAAATAGCTAGTCGCGCGGCTGACATCCTAGCCGAGGTCACGTCGATCGTTTTCCACTTCCACAATGACGGACGGAATGACGGACTGCCATTCGAAGAGGCTGTGGAGACAGTCGCGACGAAAGGCCAGAGGAGAAAGGAAAAAGAGGAAAAACACGAGGCGCACGTGGGCAGACCGGCACCTATTTTCCTCGCATGCAAGGGTCACCGTTCCCCTTCTCTGCTCTTCTACTCTCCTTTCCTCTCCGTTCCGTTCTCTCCGTCCCTTCCCCATGCTGTCTCGTCACTCTGTCTTTTTCTTTCTCTCTCGACGCGGTGGTTTGCAACCCCCCTCGAGCACGAACGCGTCGGCTCGCGTACCGCGAAGCGCAGGTTACATAATTATTCCGGTCGTGCCTCGCGAGTGTTTCTTGGCCAATGGGATTGTGGTTCTATGGGACAGTGGACGGTGTCCCCATAGAAGCCACGCCTCGTGACCCAGACTCCCACATAACTGTTCTCGAAACATCATCGGCAGTCCGAATGAATCGGCACTGGCCGAAGAAAGAAAGTAGCTGGTGTGAGAGAGAGCAAGATGTCAGTGTGGAAGGAAGCGAGACCGATGAAGAACGACGACTGGCGAACAGAAGGACGAAGAAGACAACAGGCATCGGTCGTATTATCGATTCCCATGACGCCACGTCGGAGTCGCGCAAGTGTTTGAAATTAGACTTCGCCATAGCAGTCGCCTCGCTGTGTTTATATTGGCTGCGACCGGCACGATGCATCGATATGCGGCGTTGCATTCTGTTCGATGACCGCCGTGCTGCCTCCATGGACTTTTCATCGTGCTTCGGCTTTCAGGAAGCAAAGAAGATTTGGGGCCTCGACGACTTTTACGATCCGAATCTTGAACGTTGCCCGACGTTCTCCAAATTCCTCCAGCCAGAGGTAGTAAAATGAAATGCGTAAAAATTCTTATATCTCGCACGGTAAAATTGAATATAAACGAATATAAACGAAACGAGGAAATGAATACCTTCGTGATGATCAGAAGAGAAGAAAATAGAAAAATCGTCATCGTTTCCTGTTTTCTCCAAAATGTCCCTATGCAACATATGCAAAAAGGCGATAACGCGGAATTTCCTACCGGCAGCTTAGCCGTAGCAATCGATTTATCAGCCAACCGCGACAATGGCGGCGTCGCATTAGAAGAGAGAGAGCGGTAGGTAATGGTCGATACTACGTCTTGCTTCTCTTTCACAGCCGGAAAGCGCGCGGCCGACCGTACGTTTCGAGAATGAGAGGAACGTCGCGTAATCGTAGAACGCATAGATCAGCAGTGGTAAAAAGCGGCGATGTATGCGGCCGGGTAGGCGCACCAAGTGGCCGGTGCCAAGTGGCCGCGTAATGGCAACACGGAGGTGTGCCTGGTGCAATTCAAGGTCCGTGATATGCTGCCTCGATTCTGTTATCGCTTCTTAACCAGCGCTCGTTCCCATTGTTCGTTCGACGATATTTCTCGAATGCTCCCTCGGAGATATCGCTTTTCCGGGACGCGTCTTTTCTTCGCAGTGACGCGTGGGCGCCATGAAACTTCTGGTACCGTTTTATTTTTCGTGCACCTTTTACGGTACATATAAACGTGAAGATTTTAATTTGGACATTAAACCGAGTATCATAAAATGTTGCAATACGGAGATTATTGGAAATACTATAATCGTAACTTCTATGGAATGATTATATCGTAATGAATTTTGAACGAATGGATTTTCTTCTTCTGTTCGTATTTTATGGGAACTATGGACGCGTTAGATGAACTAATCATAAACTTTATCAACTCCCTGTGTTAAATATCATCACATATAGCAAAACTATGAAATTATTGGTAAACAAATAGTTTAGTTATAATTTATTTGTATATAATTGAAGTTCATATAACAAGTACCATTGATTCTACGCATAGCTCCTTTATGGAAAGCTTTATACATTTCAAACTGGAAGCAAGCGATGAAAATTTAATGTTCTCTCCTACCATACTTCTTCCTCGTGAAAGCAGCCATGGATAAAACGGAGCAGTGGCATGTAAAACACGACGATTGAAAAGCCGACGCTTCTGAATGCCCTCCCATGGATATCCGACCCTCTTTGGCATACTATTTCCTTAGAACGGAGGAGGCACGGTGGCCACACGCCCGTCCATCAAATTAGGGGATGAAAAATGTCCAGCGGGCCATCGACCACTTCACGATGGCCACACTCGCCGCGTCCATTCTTCCTTCTTCGCCAGCTCGCGTGGCCACTCTCCGGAAAATGAAGGAAACGCGTGTCCCAGGGATTAACGGAGAATGTACCGTCATTCTGTGCGGGCTTTTTAGTTAACCGACCCATTCAGACGTCTCGAGGGACACTCGAAGGCGGCTACGTCCGCCGGTGAAAGATCACCCGTGGCCGTGTGACAGATGCGAAAGGGTCCATGACGCGGCTAATTGCCAATTAAAAAGACATTTTTCGTGGCAGAACGGCTGACCGTTTTTCCATGTCACCACGGTGACCACTGGACATCTGCATACCGATTCTTCCCGAGCGGCTGGACGTCGACCGAGAAACTCGTTCGTCGATTATTCTTTGGCCAACGAGACCACGGGGGTGTATTGTTCGAAGAAATACATTTTGAAGTCGTATAGAGATCATGAAAAATTGAAAGGAAAGTAGCAACAGACGGCAGCAGAATACGAGTACGAAGATGGAATTGTGATCGATAGGTTCCAATCGGGTTTAACATTGTACGTTGTTAGGATCTTCCATGAATTTTTCTACTAGAATATAGAAAATCACGTTACAGAGTTCTTCATCGTGATCCTACAGAAGAAAAAGGCAGACGTTCTTCTTCTATGGAGCATAGGGACTGGAATCGGTGAAAGAAACATCACTCGAATATCATCGATAATTATTCCGCCTTCCTTTGGGTAAGCACGTTGATCTTGCGTCCCCGTGACAAGAAGGCGCGCGTTGCGTGGGCCGAAGAGCCACGCCACCGACTTCCGGGTCTCCGCTGGAGCTGTCGATCTCGTAGATCAAATTTGAGTGTTTCCAGGAAGAAATCGATCGCGTGGAACGTGGACGATGTCCCAAAGCGTGGATCGAGCGCCATATGGACAACAAAGCAGATCGCTTTTTTCTTTCCTGTTGCCTTCTCCTTTTCCCCCACTTTCATCCCCTGCGCTGACACGTGGCCATTTTTCCCCTCAGGAAAAAACCAATTCGATGGAATACGAGATACACAGGATCCCGGAAGGACCTTCTTTACCTTCTTCAAAGGACAACCGAGAAAGGGTTCTTCTCGAGAAAGCGGCAGAAACAGCTGCTGCACTTCCTTTTCTATGCAGAAAGACGCACGGAGAGAAAGGGGTGAGAACGATGAACAACAGAGACGAGTCTGAGATGGCTTTCTCTCGGTTACGCTTCCTGATCCTGCACCGTACGTCGCAAACCTCGGGAATCGAGTGTCGCGTGCCGTGGCACGTGATACTCTCACGGTAGGTTCTTTACGTGCAGGCGATGTTGATCGTTGGTTAAACAGAACCCATTGACAAAGACTACGAGAAGATCCGCGTCGTTCGATTTATGGTTTAAAATGATATTTATCGAACAAGCAATTTTTTTAATTTTAATCACCTGAGAATATATTTAATCAAAAAATTTATAAATACTACTTCGGCTTGTTATTCGAAGAAACGAATAAAATTACGCTTTCTAGATACCAAATTTGTGTTTTCTCGGTATACGTATCTTGCGATCGAGATTGATGAAGAAACACGCAGCTAAATTCCGCGAACTGCCGTGTCCACGAGACGGTGAACGCGGAAGAGGCACGCCACGGAGAGGAGACACGAAGAAGCGTTATATTGCTAGTCCCTTTCCCAGTAAGAGTGGGTTAAGGCCCAAGGTCCTGCTGTCGTCTCGGTGGCGATCCCCCGGATGCGAAGGATATACAGAGTCGGTCCGCGCGTCCCGCGGCTCCGACCTACAGAGTCGAGCCGGTGGCCACCTTCTACCTAACTGTACCTACACTCACGTTGCAACGAGCGCGTGTGTATCAACGTAGGAACTCGCGGCGGGCCGAACGCACACGATGACAACCGTCGTTGCTCCTGATCCTACGTTCGCCTCCGTCTGTCGTCTCGTTCTGGCATCTAACGATGCCACCATTCTGTCGTGCGCGTTTCCTCGTTACTCTTGTATGTTCGTATCGACCATCTGCCCATCGTACATAGAGTCGCGGCATATCGGTGGTGTTTGGCGGTCACCTCGTGAATGCACGCTTGCTGCCACGCTTGTGTATACGCACGTCGACACAGAGTCATGGGACCGAGTTACGCGCGTGAGAGTGCCTTTTATGTAGGTAGCTTACACGCGTATAAAGGCTTGAAGAGCGTGGCTTCGAGATATGGCCCGTTACTTCAGGGTGTCGCGCGCGGTGGAGCCAGTTACCGTGTTACCGCAATTCAGGCCACAAAGTCAAAATACAGTTAGCCGTAGCCGCGTGCGAGCGCCGGCAAGCGGCTCCGCAACGAGAAAAGAAATCCGGCTTCGCCCCGTCCTCTCCTGTCCTGTCCCGTCCGCTCCAACTCCGCTTCGACTCCGCTCCAACTACTTCGCGCGTGTATATTCCCTTACTACCTCTGTGTGGCCGCGACCTCGCCGCCTGCATCCGGCTGTAAACCCAGTTGCACGCACCGGGGGTACATCCTCGCGAGAGGGATCGCGACGGGCCCCGTTCGCTTGCCTCTGGCTTATCCGCCGACTGACCGATCGTGAGAAACCCATCGTAAAGGAACCGGCTGTTCGATACAATGGGTTACCGTTGCTTGCCTCCTCCTCATCCTCCGCTGCTGCCGCGAGATTTTAGTCGAGATTCGACCGGCCCCTCCGCTATTGCTAGCCCAGCTATTCTCTCACTCGGTCAACTCGCTCGTGCAATTTGCATACATATCTGTAGAACATCGTAGCCACCGCTAACGGTTATCGTAGAAATCTACTGCCGTCACGAGACAATATTCTGCCACTTTCGGCTGATCGATATTGAACCACGCTCCGCCGACTCTGTGATCGATGACCCTTTGGAGGCGGCGCGGCGTAGCGGCGAGGAACATGGGCTTTCGGGTTTTCGTATGTTCTTCGACGGCGCGATCGGAGCAGAGTGATATTGTGGACTCGTATTTGGGCTTTGAAGATTAACTTTCTGAACGGGGAGCTCTTGACTCGACGACGTAGGGTGGACACTACTATTACGTATAAATTACACAATGTACTCCGAAATAGTTCTGACCAACTCAATACACGCATCAAGGCGATCAAATATATGTATATAGATTTGCAATTCCAATTTTCATCAATAGGCAAGAAACTTGTTATATTTGTTATAATAGAAAGAGCAAATAATCTAAAGGACAGAGGAATATAGGTTATGTTTAAAAGTCCTCTAGCAGATATCCGGTTGAAGCGGAGCACGTTCCAGCTAACGGTCTTCGATATCTCATGGAGTTACGATTTTCAAGAAAGTAGGGCGGTCGGTTGAACGGTCGATCCGTAAGCTCTAATAGAGCGATCAGTCGTGGTAGCCGCGGACCCTGACACCATAGATCAGAGCTGCGAGTTAGTGCACGTTACCGCGGACAGCTGAGCTCGTCTCGCGTGACGTTTCTACTATACGCTGGCTTGCCTTTAAGCACGCTGCAAACTACCGTCCTGCAGGATAAACGCGGTCGTAAATTTCCGCTTTGAAACCGTTTTCGGATCTACCGCGAGCCGATGGGATTACGAAACGCGTCATTGCACGCGATGTATTGTACGCGTTGAAAGGTTAGGCAACTGTTGCTCTTGACATTGTCGCTTCTCAAACAATTCTTAACAAACATTTCTAATCAAATCTACACCGCTCCTCTTCGGCTTCGACCTCTCGCTTTAACTCACGCGTTTACGTGCGTATACGTCTTCGGTTAGATACACAGTTTACGCGTCATGGTCACGACGACGTCAGACGTTGGATATCCAAAAGCGACCACCACCTACGGTTATTCTGTTCATCGTGAGAAATCATGCAGAGATATATCGTAAAGGCTCGAGAGGGGCCTCGAGGGGACCGACAAGAGCATAGAAAAAAAAACGAGGCCGGCGCAGGATTGCAACACTCTCGGTCGGCCGTTTGGGCCATCCACGTGGATCCCTTGAATTTTCAGAGTACGAGCGTGCACACGCAGTTGTTGATCGCGACCGTGTCCCTTTCCTCTCGGTCCTCTATGCATGCCGTCACTCTCTCGAGAGCGCCCTTCTCCTTCAGGCACCGTTTCGGCGCTCGCTCGAAGCGGGGGACCCACTAAAATCTGTTCAGAAAGGTGGGAGGAAAAAAGGTTTTCTCGTAGTCTGTGATCCCACGTGGCATTCCACGCATGCTCGTCCCTCGATCTGACACCAGAAAGAAGCAAGCGGAGGCCAACGCCCAATTCGCAACCTACGGGACACGCTCGCGGTCTTGAAATAGTCCCTGAGGAGTGGGCGTCCCAGTCGCAACCAACTAGTCCTAGATCGGACAATTGTTTCTCCGTTAGCAGGGGACGAACCGCGCGAAAGGTTAACGACACCCGGCTTGTCGAAACACGGCTGAATATCATTTCGTGGCACCGCGGTATCGCAGAGTCCCACCGTCACCTTTTCGTCTCTCGTGTTCCCTTCGAGTTCAATTTCTTTGCATTTCTGCGGTCTTGGTGAACAATGTAGGCGAATTTAGCGATTCACTGTTGTTTTGGAGATTTTTTATCGCACACGTGGGTGTTTTATTCGATTCTTTTGGAATAAGCACACGTATTTTCAGATTTTGCAAAGAAGATATCACAAAAGATGTCGAAAGAAGATTAAACGTTTGTCTATAAATACGTTCAACTCGTGTCGCGAAACTAGGTCCCGAAGAGAAGAGGAAATCACCGAACGACTCGCCCACGCTCGACCTGTCTCTTATAAATAATCGTTGAATAATGGGCTGGTGTAATTTCTTTATGAATGACATACCGGGTACGGCGTTCGGAATGCTATAGCGACGGTACACGGAAGAATTCAATTTTCGAGGACGTTACGTGACTGCGTTACGAACCACTCTCGTATCCATCGGTATGTTTGGATATGAATTTTTTAGCAGTTTCACTGCGATAATTGACGTGGCTTGTGGTGCGATGTCCTCTTGTCTTTTGGACTTCGACCCATTTCATTTCCTACTTCTTATCCATTTAGATTTAATCCAACTTCACTAGACCAACTGAATAAGCTTTTAAACGTCTGATACCATCGTATCAATTCTAGATGCTTCTTTATGGGGTATATCAAGAAATCCAAGCCACGTCAGCTCTCTACTTGTAGATACAAGTATTACAAAACGAAAGTAAGAAAGTGCAGCGTGCTAGAAAGACGAGCAAACATATTATAGAAAGGCGTCGTCAGGCTTTTCATTTCCATGGAAAATCAACTCTCGGTTCATGTGCTTCGTTTTGCCTTTCACCCCGGATGCCAGCCGATGGTGCGATCACGCGGCGATATCTCGGGCGTGTTTACGCGAAATAGTGGCACACGATCGCAGCAAGTCGGCCGCGAAGGAAGAAAGCCCCGTGAAAGTCCGCTTGTGGTTCGTTCGCGTACATGCCGCAGCGTTTCGCCTCGACCGGCCGTTCTCTGCCTGCTCGGTGGTGAAACGAGGAAGGTGGAAGGGTAACCACGATACATTCCCCACTCCTCCAATGTCCTGCACGCCCCTCTTCAGCGGTGTGTTGGAGCAAATGTGCCCGCAAGGCACCTTGACACTGTGCCAGTTTCGCTAGACTGGACGGCGATCTCCTTCTGCACCTCCGTTTTGCGGCGTTCATTTTTCTTTCCTGCCACGCTCGCCAGAAACCGAAGCACTTTCTTTTGCTTCTCACCGTTCGCGGTCCTACGCCGCGCGTTAATCTCTTCCTTTGCCGATAAATCTTGCCGCGAATCGAATTTCAGTTGCGCCCGTACCCGTTGATGTTGTACGATAGAGAAGGGTTGACACAGGAAATGAAAACTTTTTCAGCCAACAACGCCTCTCAAGGTTTTTCAATGAAGAAACTGGAAAATCAGCATTCGTAGGATTTTCAAGTTCTGGAACTGGTGATTATTTTAAACGTTAGAATTGATTAATGAAGAATCCACCTGGTTGAGAAAGAGGCATAAAATCACACAGAAATATACGATGTATCGAATAATTACGTGTGAAAATACAATTTGTATTACGATGTTATATAAGCTCGAATCTACTGCGCACTTTTCCTGGCTACCTCGGACAATGTTACGTATATTGGGTGTCCCATTTCACTCAAGATATAAGGATATCGTCGATTTATTGTACGTTGATTAGCATAAAACACAGTGTACATACGACACGTACAATCGTAGAAACCTTGTTGCTGCTACATATGCAGGTAGATAGCGGGAATTTCAAAGTAGCTTACATACAGCACATAGTTGCACGCGAAACGCCAGTATCGAAACTATCGACGAGCGTTTCTGCATGATATTTCCACCCTCGATACGTCGATTGTAAATCACTTGCAAACAAGTTGCACTCTCTGATCGAGCTACAGTAATGGTCATCACTATATTGCGGATTTTTACGCATTTAACATTAAGAAACTAAAAGTTATAGACGATTTGCAAAAATATACAAAACTTCCAACATAAAATAATCTTTACAATATTTTGATCTATTTGCATAACCCAAAGTTTGCCATAAATACATAAGAGTCTACAGTCTATTTATCGGTGCACGCGAAACGTTATATTATATTTTTTATGTGTATAATAAACAACATATGAACATAGAATAACCGTTATGAATTACCATAATCATCCGCAATGTTTATCACGAAAAAGAATCGTATCCCTGAGGGCGTCTTTAGCACCCAACGATTGATTACTATCGTGCATCTATAGCTGCCATCGGCATTCACATACACGTGCAGAGTTAATCTCCAATTAATGTTTACTCCATTCGCCCCTAGAACCCTAGAAATTCATGCAACCGTAGCATGAACGTCGCTAATGACCCTAGTTCCATGCGGATCGCGCGCCGTCAGGCAAAACAGACTCTCGATTCTTTCACTCTCGCGTAATAGCGATCGTTAGCAGCGCGGATCGTTCGACCCTGTTTCGTGGTCGCATCGCGGCCGGCTGTCCGGTCGCGTAGCGAAGCGCACGCGCACCGGCCGATCGAGATTCGACTCGCGTGCCGATCACGCGTTCGAGCCGATCGACCGGGTGCACGCACACACTGCACGCCGCGATTCGCGCGTCGTTGCACGCGACCAGCCATGTCTGCACACGTGCACACGCCGCACACACGTCCGCCAGGATGCAAATGCGCGCTGAATTCTGCACAACAGTTCTACGTGCGTGACGAGCGTTCGCATGCACCGAGCGAAGGGGGTGACGCTCCTTGACATCCTGTACCGCCACTCTAACCCCTTACTCGATCAAGCGCTTTTCTCGTCGATTCGTAGTAACGAATTCTCCCAATCTGGAGAAATTTCATGAAATTTGGATTAAGTATAGTAGAATATGGAAATTCGAAGATTACTACTAAAAGAACTACTTGGCCCATTTTGAGATATTTAAAGACTAGGCTGTAAAACAATGTGTAAAAGTCGCGGACGGAACGTTATTACACATAAAAGCAAGTATGGTATTTTTAATATTTAACAAGAGCAAGTAAACAAGCAGGATAAATTTTTAATGAATCTTCGATGAACATGCAGTTTTTAGCTTTGTCTGATTCCATCGACGATGATCTTTTATTAAGGAATTCTGTATTATTCATAAAATTAATCAATCGGAAGAATATTTACCGAAAATCTTTGTTCAGATTCCTGAGTAGTCTAATTACGTTAATTATTATCCTGTTGACATCGTAAAGTCTTCATATCGTTGTTCCTTCAACCGGTCGACGATGTGAGTTTTGTGTACCCTGTAGACGGTAAGGTTGTCCGATGCGGAGATAAATGGTTCGGACACGAACGAGAAGATGCTTTTAGTACGAAGGATGTACGATGGATGTGACGGGCGTCACGTAACACTTGTTTGGTGAGTCGGGGATGCTTAAATCGGTAATGAAATGGTAGAACAAAGTAATTCCCTGAGCGTAAAACATGATATCTAACTTAAAGCGTTCCTACCACTTCGCATCTACCTTACAACACAACTAACCGAAAAACATGTTTGTACAAGCGTTTCTATGTACTCTCAAATGATTCATCGATTCTTCCAACGCAAGGATGGTAGGATCACCGTATTATTTGTCACATTTCTGAATTTTCTCCACGTTTTCCGTTCAACCATCGAACGATCACATATAGATCGTTCTCGACAATGTTCGCGCCAAGCGTGCGCACGCGTTTCCTTGCGGTCCTCGCTGCGAAACTCGCGCTTTCCCTAACCATTTCGCTTCTGCAGGGGACGTAGGTAAATTAACGCGTCCCATTATTAATAGTGGCATTGGCCTGGGCTGATTTACGCGACAGGTAGGAGCGGTGAACAAGGTGAATACGCGTGCAACAGTGCAGCCGACCGATTTCACTTTCCCCGATGAGGAAGCTGCCTCCCCTTCTATTCCGTCTCTTTCTTTCGCTTTTTTCACACACGGGGAAAGTAAAAGAGAACCGAGTGAGTGCATTGGAGGTGTTAAAAATCAATCACCGGATATACGTTTGAAGTACCTCCTTCTAGACGCCACAAGCTTGACTTACTTTTCTTCTCAGTTCCAGTGAATTTCCATAAATTCAATGCAGTCGTTACATCCTGCGGTAACGATTAAGGTTCTCGTAATAATTGTACAACATTTACACACTGCTACGTCGTACATTGTTCAGAAGTATCCGTCATCATTTATACTCGGCTCGATAACTTGAATTTGCAATTTGAGAGAGGATGATGTTCCGCATAGTCGTCAGCTCCCTGCCTAAGAAGATCCGATAAGAGACGAAGGGTGTTCGATCTGGATCGATAAATCGTATCGAGGAAGCGATCGGTGAGCGAGACGCGTGCCATTCGCGTCGAACGGTGGCCTCGATCGTGACACGATGACCGTATCCCCCGGAGAGTTGGGTCGAGCGTGCAAACGCCAGCCGAAAGGCGGCGGAGTTCAACGTTCTTTGTTCGGTTTTCGGCTCGAGCGATCAGCCGCGGAAGGAGGATCGCGGACTTGACGTGTTGGCAACCCCTTCCCTCCTCCCGTCACGCCAACCCCCCGCTCGCACGATTCCCTATCGTGCTATCTTGTTCTATCACTATCCGAGAATCTGTTCGTCTTGTTCCTTCACATTCGCCTCGTCGTCGTCTCTCTCTATCTGTCTCTAGCTGAACAGTGAACACGCCAGGCGGGTCAACGCACCTAGCCTAACGAGCGACCAGCCAGCCAACCTATCCATTCTGCCTACCTACCTACCCATCTACCTACTTATCGTCACTTATTCACCAGTTCTCTCTTCAAGGCGTTCCGGCGGCCGTAGAATCCCGAATTGGTGAATCAAGAGCTTAACCGCGCGCTAACCGGCTCCTCTCGAGCGAGCTTCACGAGATCACGTAGACCATCTACTTGGTTGCTGGCCGAGAGAACAGCTGAGAGAGGAAAAAAAAGAATACGACGAGACATAATGGTAAGGAGAGCAAGGAAGATAGAGAGGAATACGAAAGGCCGGGTGATAATTCGTGAGCCCGTATCGATGGAACACGGCATGGCGCCCCGACTTCAGGTCACTGATCCAGCTGAATCGATTCGCAAGAAACGGGCTCCGGCCGATCGACAGCGGGGCCGGGGGCGGAGGACCGCCGGGGGTGGGGGAAAGGTATCACACGGTCAGTGCGGTTTTTTACCTTGAAAAAGAGTATCGGGCTGCCGGGACTCGATTAACGGCGAGCGGGTCAGTCCGTGTTGAATCTGGACGAATTTCTTCGCTTCGTTCGATTCTCTTTTTCATTGCTGATTCTACTTTCATTCGTTTCGATTTTCTCGATGGCATGAATAATTTCCGAAAATATACCTCGTTGTAGGATAATTCTGACGACGATAGATACACGTTAGCATCTCTCGAGAAGCTACGAAACAGGAAGTAGAAACTGTGACGAATTGATGGAGAGTCGTGGCCAGTAGATACTGGCTGGAACACGTCCGATGAGGCATTGAGAAATCAATTATACGAGACATTGCGACGGAGGACAAAGAAATTATAGGAGCTCCGATCCACCATCTCGTTTGTCCCAACTTCCACGCGTATCAAGCTTTTGCGTGTTTTTAGAGAAAGTGTTCGACCTAAGCGCCTGGATTTCGTATAGAATCATCGAATAATTTATGGCATACGGTTATATAATATATTCGTGTCACACAGTCACTGAATGCGTAATCAAAGATTTCGTTCTACGTATCTCTAACTTGTTACGCAGAAAGAGAAAAGAGAGTTGTAATTTCGCTATGAACGAAGAATGATTCAAAAACAGGATAAAACTCTACCTAGGAATGATTAAATTGGGAGATTCAGAGACCACTATAAAACGTTCGACTTTCATGATATTCTATGATATAAGAGAGTTTCTTCACGGCGGTGACTCAGAATTCTGCGCGTTTATCCAGGAACATATCGATCGCGAAACTTTCTGCGACCAAAGAATTCTCCTGGACGTTCCTGTCGTATCTCACCGATGAAGCATCTGCCGCTCGCGATCGACCATGAAAGTTTCGAGTCGACGATCTTCATTACCGGACGAATCATTGGCTCGCGATCGATCGACGCGAGCGCCAGGATAAAAAGCGATGCTCCGCGCGTCGAACCGACACGATTCAGTGGAATTCGATCGACGACGCAGCCGGCTCGATTCCATCGCGTTCTCGTCCTCCCAACGTTAAGTCTCTCTTCTTCCATTGCTCGGGAGCTCGAATCGTTTTTTCCCAGTCGCTTTCCCGGAAGGGTGTTTCCCGGTGAACAGCCGTAGCGTTTCGCGGCTGCTCGCGACGAACAGCGAAATTCGATCGAGTTTCAGCATTCCCGGCCGCGAGTCTCGACTGTTCGTCTCGGGACAGGGTGAACGGCCGACCTAGAGGCTGCGCGCTGCGTCTTGCAGAAAGCGGCTACTCTCGCAGCAGTTTCGATCGAGGCGGGAATCAAGCGGAATCGAGCCGTTCTGAAGCGTATCATTCCGATTATGACTGTTTACATATGTTTATCCATCTTTTTCAGTTGGTATTCTTTTCAATTTACAATAGGTATCATTTTAAATTAAAAAATCTATCTGAGACATCTGTCTCTAAGCGTAAAGTAAATAAGATTCATGTTACATTGGTAGATAGAGAAAAAGGGTGTTATCCAGATCCAGATCGGAAGATCGTGACGTGTCGGAGAGAGCGTTTTTGGTATTTGAAGCGGTATTCGGGAAACGGCTGACCAGTCAGCCTTTGTGGTGACACGCTCGAGAGACGAGCCGAGTCGAGCCGAGTCGAGAGAGGCGGAGTGGTTAGGTCAGGGAGAGCCCGGCGCAAAACTTTGCCACGCACATCGGCACAATCGCCTCGACAACTCGAGCGAGTGACTCTCCTTCTCTTCCTCCTAACCATCTATCTCTCGTTCCTTCTACAGCCCTCCTGCTCGCTCCCTCTGGCCTACGCTTCCTTCTATCTCTCTTCGTTTCTTCGTTCAACCGATCGTTCCATTCTGCTTCCTCTTATCCGTTCAGTTCATTTCCTCCTGTCCTCCCTCGCCTTCGCACCTTTCCACCGACGTCACCCTCTTCGCGTCGTCTCCTCTTCCTCATTCTCTTTCTATTCCACCAGTAGTTACGTCTTTGCCCCACGTCCCCCACCCCTCGTTCTCTTTCTTTCGCATCCTCCTCTCATAGTGTCTTTCACTTTTTCCCAGCCGCTAGTGGAGCAAGCCGAGCCGCAGCTCCGCGCGACGGTGTTACCGCGCGCGCCTCGACTTCCGAGTCCTTCGACGACCTAGGATCAAGTCCGCGCCGCGCGATTAAGATCGCCTTGTCGCTTCTTCTTCTTCTTCATTCTCCACCACCGTCGTTTCCTTCCCGCCTTCCTTCAGTTTCTCCCTCCTCTTCTTTTTAAGCTGTTTTTTCCCTGCATGGGACACCGCGTGGATCACGGTGACGAGTCTCCTAGCCACGATGGCACGTACAGCTTCCCTCATCGGGACAACCATGACGCGCGGGTTTTCCATTGTATGGAGGATCGTGAGGATCGTAGATGAGGCACGCGACTCACTGCTAATATAAATCACGTCATGCGTGGTGACAGCAACTTTCACGAGGGATAGATGGGGAGAATAATCGATGTGGATTGGACATTGACGATATTGGAGCGGTGACACTGTGCAGTTCAACAGTTTTATACTTTCAACAGCTACGTTGCACGCTTCTATGCATGACATTATTAAAAATACAAATTTGCCGAATTGCACAGTATCGTTATTGCGAAATCACGGAGAAATGAAACCGCTCGCTTGCATTAGGTTTTATATTTCCAATATCGAAATCAAACGTTTCCGTGTATTGCGTTATTAAAAATATAAATCTGCTAAATTACACAGTGTTAGCATTGCGAAAGGATAACGATACAGTGTTGTTCATCTATATCAGCCCCGAAGCAATGATGAAATATCGTGTAACTAGATAACGACCGATTCTAATCAGACAATGGTTACGTTTCCCAACAAACGATATTAATCGCGATCTTGCAAACGTCCGAAAATTAACCGCGAATGGCCAGCGTTTAGTTCCATCATTAGCCGCCTAATTGGCCCGTGCGTCACCCCGCTAAGGCCTATGGAAACGAGTCCGGGCCAGGCACGCAAAGGGGGCAGCCCAGAGTAGGAAGTCGGCGGTAATTAAAGGTGTTTCATCGACAATGTAGAGCGAAGTCCTGGATAAAAGGCCCTTCCGGCCTCGAGTAATCAATCGTTCTTTTTAAAACCTCTTCTTCATCGTATCGTTTCGTGGTCTCCCAATCGAGCTTAATTAATCGTAGGCCAACCATGGGAAGACGTGAATAGTCTTTCTATCGCTACATGGAACGATGCATTCTCGAACGAGACTATCCACGTTGGCATGTCTTTTCGAAACTGGCTATTGCGCAAACGGTGTGGATAAGTAGGTAGGCTATTCGTTTCTTGCACAATCGGTCGTGTCGTACGGTTACAGCATTGACGCACAGCGTGGAAGAGAGAAGGATGTCTGAATGGCTGCAAAGGACGCCGTCGTCGCCTTGATCGTGGATCGAAGGGCGTCGTTCATCGCCGAACTATGTGGTCGAATCGAGTTTCAACACTCGTCGCTGCACCGGCCATAATATGGAAATCGGTAACCTGTCGACCGTCCACCGGAATTATGTCGGTTCCTCGTTCGCGTTCGAAACACCCACGGACCGAGAATTTGATCTAAACTGACTGTAAATGCAATAAGACCATTCCGGTCAAATTGGAGATTAGGGAACTGTGCGTATTTCGGAACGAGCAAATCACTCAGCTTAGGACGTTTCCTCCATATAATATATAATATATATGTTTAATTTTCCTGCATTAAACCGACCTGTCTTACTACCTTCGTCAACTTAATTATTACTATTATTTTCCTACCGTGTTTCTTAGCTGCGTTCGTTACTTGCACATTTGGTATCTTTCTTTTTTGCCTTCATCCTTTTCTTCTTTATACAACTTTGTATGCGACTCTCTTTGTACCAAAAAGGATATTCAAGCTGTTTAATAATATATTCAACTAAATTAAATTAAATTAAATTATTATTAATTATTATTATTTTTTCTTATTAATTAATTATACTAATAATAACGTATTATTATATTTATTATTATTATTAACACGGAGAATCGTGAAGATCGTAATTCTACGTAATTGAATTAATTTATTAATTATTTATTTTCATCCATTCGAATTCGAATCATTGAAGTAAAAGTTCAAGCTACTCGTTTGGCACCATTGAAGAATCACACGCGGAGGTCTGCGCGCTCGTTCGCAAGCACCACGTGCTTCCGTTTGCGTACGTTCACTGCAGCGCGTAAATATACGCTTCAGCGACCATTACCGCGGGAACCATGAACCCAATTACTGAATTGGGTTTATGAAATCGCCACAACCATTCGTAAAAACCATTCAAAAAGCTCATCCCTGAACTTGCCAATAGGCGATTCTGTTCGTTCTATCGGTGGCCTATTAAAACGCGTTTACCGATGCGGCACCCGTGCTTGTCGCCACGGTAGACGGATCGATTACGTCCACGCGAGGCCAGACTGATGCCGTTCGCGGCACCGAGATTTACATTTCCGCGCGAAAATCGCGTTAATGACAGCGTGCCGATGCAACGAGAAGGTGCATGGAGTTGGCGAATCGAACCTTGAGGATGATCAAGTAATTTATGGTTCCCCTTTCCCCTTGCCCGCCTCTCTTTAACTCTGTTACTCTCCAAGTCTGTCCTCTTCTCTCCGAACCATCGGCAGTTGTCTCTTTCTCCTTCTGTCTCGATGTATCTCTCAGTTAGACTTCGTAGAAGGACGCTACCCCTCCAAACGTCGAGCGGGATGCTGCTGGTGGGACGAGCAAAGCGAGTACCAACGAGTCGTTCACCTTTTATCCCAGTAACACGAAGTCGTAGCCGCGAGCGACGACGGGCGACAAACTACAAACTGCACGTTCTCGCGGTATATCTACACGACCGATGGCAGTACTGTGCTTTATTTGTATCGGCCGATCAGATGCCGGCGTGTACCAACGTCCCGTCCTCCGCCACCGGTCTCTCTTTTTCCTTCTCGCTCCGCCGCGCTGCCTACTGCGTCTTGTCTTCTCATTCTTGTGTCTTCAATCCGTTAGGGTCGTCTCGTTGCTTCTTCTTCTTATTCCTACTCCTCTACTTCTTCTTCTTCTTCTTTCTCTTCTTCTTCTTTCGGAGGCGAAGGGATGGCGACGACGAGAAGTTCTCGCGGCTCGTAAAATTCGCCAGGACGAATCCGCGGGCCCGGCCTACCGAGTCAAATTGATGTCCCTACCAGGTTGGGACCAGACTTTTGTCTCGAACCGAGGGGGTCAAAACGGAAGTGATTTACGATAGGGACACGAGACCCGCTCGGTTCTGTAAATTAATAACACAGCGCTGTTGTTAATCCTCTGTCATTGCCTTTTGAACGCTCGTTTCACCAACGAGTAGGTAGGCCAATTTGTGACCAACAGAAGGGATGTCAGCTGCGATTAGAAACTCTGGTACTTACGGTTAGCGACATTACCGAAAAATCAGACAGACGGTACAACCATAGTCCGACAATATAATCGTTTCGCTTTACGATCTCTTAAAGTTTTCTTTCCTGGATGAAAAAGAATTCGAGTACAAGATCAGAGACACCGTGGTTCAGCAATTGCTGGTCCGATATGGGTACGCGGGAGGTGGAACTTGGCGGAGGTAAGCCGTCTGGGGCCACCGGTCATTGTCTCCTGTGCAAACGAGGAGCCATGGTATGGCCTGTTGTCTTAATGGGGCCAGAACGGTAACTACGGTGGGCCACACCCTTAATCCGCGCCGGCACTTAAGAATAGTTGCGATGCGCAATAAACGCTTGACCGTTTGCGAGTTACAATCCCTCTACGTATTCGAGTGGCAAAACCTAAGTATAGAAAAGAACAAAGAGAGTCGACATGAAGTACATCGATGTTAGGATATTCATAAATGAAAATCCCTTTGAAATTACACTCTCCAATATCAACATAGTGTTCGGCAGGGATTAAAAGGAAAGGATTAGTTCCTGTAAGGCTCGTATTTCAAACAGGCACGGAAGCCTCCAAGACATTGTCCCCCCTGTTACGAGCGACACGTTACTCTTCCTTGGTATGCATTTGGTTCGACGAAATATGCCAAAGTTACAATATCGTTTCACGCTGACCATACGAAACGAATTTTACCGATTTTCTGATATTTCCGACCGGTTACGTAAGCGTCCGGTTCGACCGATTCGAGACAGCCTATTAGCTAACGAGCTTCCTTATCGGGAGCATTAGGGCTTGAACGAAGGGAAGTCGCAGAATTCCAGTTCGTAGGACGAACGTAGGAAGAGTCGTGCTTGGCACGAACCGGCGCTCGCGATGATTTAATGCACGCTCGAGTTTATTTTCGCAACGTAATCGTACACGCGAGGGTACAGCTTTGAATACGTTCGGTAAAATCGCAACTCGGTTTCGTGATTCTTTCGAAGCATCGAAACGTATTAGCCAAGTAACGCTTTTAAGGCTAGAAACTCATGAACGATATATTACATTATCTTCAATTTTCTTCGTTTTAAAAGATAAGCGAGTAAAAGCGATTTTATCACAGAGGATAGCGACGACGGAAAAAGAAATTGTTAAGTTTGTTTCGATAACGTCTGGTCCCCTTGGAACTGCGCACGCCGCGCGATAACGACGGAATCGATTTTACACGAGGTCAACGAATTCGCTGTTCCGTTCGAACCGCAGAAATCGCTATGTTTGTACATTTTGATACTTTACCGGTGGAAAATTCGTTGTTCGAACATTTACGATCCAGTTTTCCATCCGGGAAACGTGGTCGCATACTTTGCGAACGTTGCACGAACGTTTTTGCCCCGTCGCGTCGGTGCGAACGAGGCGCGCAACGGTGAGCAGAGACCACCACGGTGCAGGCAAGTGGAACGAAACGTAAACGCGGTTGCACCACCCGAAAGATAAACGTCATAGCCGATCGTTCATCCATTACCACGAAATTCCATTTCGAAATGAAAGTCAGTGAATCATACGGAGATCCGTATGTACCCAGAAGCAACAAGTTTACGCGTATCCCTGGTGTGTGGCATAGTTTTCGACGTTTGGTTCGAAGAAAGAAGACTGACGCTCTGTTAAACGTGGAACCATCGTGAATTTTCACTATTATTTCCCTCGCTCTCCCCTCCGGTTCGACTGCTAGTTTGCGTTGTCCCCTTTTGCCACGATACTCGTCCAATCGGTCGTGAAAATATTCTGCTGGAACCCTAGGAGGAGCGTCCGCCGTTCGGAAGTATCTCCCTTCCTCCAGTGACCAACGAATCCCACTTTCCTCCCCACGTAGTGGGCCTCCGGTCCGGTACACTCGTGGGGGTTGGGCTCGTCCGGACGATATATCGGGGGAAATTTTCCGAAAGCTTGATCGGAGTGCCGATTGCCGGTGTAGCCGGTGGCGTCGACCAATCAGCGTCGCCCCCGGTTGAGCAAGTGGGGGTCAGCCAAGACTTAAGAGAGGCCACTCGCCGTGGAGCTGTCAGAGCTCTGTGGGGCACGGTCACGCACACAGCAGCTGGTCTGTTTTCGGGGATTTATTAATTTTTTTTCTCTCTTTTTCGTTCCATTTCATTCCGTTTCGTACGTTCGCTTCACGTTTTTCGATAGTCCGACGACAATCCAATTCGTTGTCGACGTCGTCGGAACCGTTCACGTTCTACGCAACGTTCTTTCTGTGCTCTCTTCGGTCTGATCGTGTTCGTGGATTCTTCGGCTCGCGGAGTGTAGGCCGAAACGCATACGTCTTGGCTCGCGGTACGCATCCGGAGTCAACGAGCCTCTGGCGTTGTTTTCATCGCCTCTTATCGAGCGCAGAGTTCATTAATATAGGCGAGAGATCGTGCTGCCGAATAAACAGCACCCAGGACGCAGACACGCGGCAAGAGTCAACTTGAACCCCGTGGAGAACGTTTCATCGAGATTGCTGGGAGGAAAGATATGGCTCGTCAGTTGGACCCTACCGGCCAATACTGAAGAAAACAACTCATCTGCCTTGCAGAGAAACTTATAAGAAATCGAAGAATTCCATTCTTTCTTTGTTTTTTCCATTTTTTCTCCGATACTCGTGACAGATAAATATCACCACGTTGACATCATGGCAGCTGGATTGGACCCCACAGGACTCTACTGAACACAGAGAAACCAGAAGAGCTGGAAACAACCTCTCCCCACTACACGCAGAGCAACCACAGAGATAGCCGATCGAAATACTCGCGTCCCGTGGCCAGTTTCCGTGTCGAGTTGATTATTTATATATACAAGTTGAATTTCAAGACGCATGCTGCAACATGGCTGGACTTGATCCGACCGGTCAGTACTGAAGGGAAGTGGAGGTAGGTCGAGGAGGAGGATTCCGGAAGAAACAAGGAAGTAATCGAGAGTCGAGATACCTCAAGGTCGCGACATGGCTGCCAGCACGGGCCTTGATCCCACCGGCCAGTATTGAAGTTCTCTCGAGCTTCCTAATTATCTAAGGAGGGGACCGGCAGACGGCGACGAAGCCGACGTGAAACGTTCGTGAATCGACGATGGAACACGTGAGAAGAAGAGAGGAAACCTCGACCTCGTATTTGAGGAGACCCGAGTGGAGCATCCACATACGGAAGGGAAGACATCGCCCGCCGTTCTCGTTGGATGAGACTCATCAATGAAGCGTTCAGAGACTGTCATTGCCTGCATCTAAGAGGTAAGTCCGTTAATTACTCTTTCTCGTGTTCGTATTTATAGAGCAGCCTGCTCTCTGTCGGCGGCTCTCTGACCGGCTCATCGATCGCGGAATTCAACGCGTCTCTTTCCCCTCGTTTCTTCTTCTTCTCCTATCCCCCCTCTCTCTATCTCTTTCACCTGGACTTATCTACACGAGAGTTAATCACCGGCTAGTCGATCATCGTGATCATCGTCGTTGACGCATTCTTCTTGTCACCGACAGATACTTCTAGTCGATAGAAACGAGTTCACCTGTATCCTCCTCTCTTACATAATACTCGTCGTACGCTGACATATGGTAGCAGTATTCTCTTCGCAAGTTCGATCAAAGATTGTTATTATTTCATGATTTTTACGAAATCGAACGGAAATAAAGGAACTTTGTTTTTATCGCGTTGCTCTCTCTCTGGAAATGCGATCTATCGATCGTTTATTTTTTTTCTCCTGGTGATTTCTCGGTTACTCGAGGGTCTGCGTCAAGCATCGTGATACCTTCGCAAGCGACGCGATCGAATCGCGACTACTTGAACTTCTCTTTCGGCGATCAACCCTCCCACTTCGTTCGTTTCTGTCTCCCTCTCGAGTCACCTCCACCACCTCTACCTTGTTCGGCATAGTCGTCGCGGTGCTATTCGCGTCCAGGTCGCAAAAGAAGGGAGGATTCCTCTTGAAAGATTCGCTGACCCGCGCGTGACCGGCGACTCAAAACGAGAGAAGAGGGAGCCGGTTAAAAACGAACACGCTGCCAGCCCCGCGGGCAGAGCGGGGAGGCAACTGTCTGATTTCTTCACGTTACGTCACGTTACTCGAATACGAGTGACGTTCGCGTCGCTTGTCTGTTCGACGATCTCGCTCCTGTCCTTTTGACCTGTCGTTCATATCCAGGATAAATGATTGGTTTAATATCCGATTCAATTTTGGTTGCAAACAAATTGCATCTTTTTTCATGCATAAATCGTTCGGTTTTCTTGTCGCGGTTACGAACAGGTGCCCCGCCAGTCGGTCTAGAACGTTCACCTCTCTCTTCCTCTCTCTGTCTGTCGGCAGGTACGCAGCCAAATATGTCGTTGCCGCGTGTAATTAGGGGAACTTCTGGCGGCTAAGATCTCTTTTCTTCCGTACACTACGACTTCGCCTCCTTTCACGGACGATTTTATCCGTCTTGTTTTGGGTGCTCGTAGTTTACCATACTTCCGTTTCGTTCTTCTTACTTTCATTTAACACGTACTCGTTTCCTCTGTATTGTCCGACTTCTGTATCTTTCCATTGTATTAAAAATATTGGAACGTGGAAGCTCTGGATCGAGAAAGTCGAACGACCGCGTTTACAGGAAACTCACGGGTGCACTTCCTGGTCGCCGGAGGCTTTCGCAAAGTCACGAAATTAGTCTTGGTTCCATGGGAAAGACAAGACCCCGATAGAGAGTATAAGCCGAGGAAGCCTCGTCCGACTCCTCACATGGCCGAGTTCATTGACACCAGCTGAGTTTTGGGCATTCACCGTCCCGGTCGTGCGCGCGCGCCGACGATCGTGCTCTCCTCGTCAGGAATAAGCGATCGTTGGTTCGTTCGTACGCGCTCGGTCGGCTCGGTGCTCGCTCTCGGCCACCGGTGCGCGCGTTTCTCTCGCTCGAAAACGATCGTTTTCGTGCGGGACAGCTCTCTCTCGCAAGCGGGAAACTCCGGCGAAAATTTCGCCAACCGGTCGAGCACGCTTCGAGCTCGTGTACGTTCTATACGATCATCGAAGAAAGAGGATCTTTCACGAAAAACCTTCACGTATTTTATCCGCGAGCACATGTATCGATTCTCTCCTGCCTCGTTCTCGCGATCGCGCAATTATTTTTATCGTCGCGTTCTCGCGCGCCCCGCCCCGCCGCTGCTAATCTATATTCATCCGGCGTGTTTAGTAAAAGCCAACGAACACGGCAGAAATCCCATAGAAAATCCGCGGCCACTCAGTAAATCACTTCCTCCGGCGATTCGCATCGAGGCGAATCACCCAACATTGTTTCGTCTCTCTGTCCACGATCTGGTTACGAAAATGATGGAAAGGCGACAGCCACGGAGAACGTCGCATCATTCGTGCATCATCCACGAGATGAGAGAGGACGAGGGAGAGCTGGAGAGAGAGAAAGAGAGAGAAAGAGAGAGAGAGAGAGTGGGATTACGCGTGACCTAGGACAACATACCGCGCGACCTGCATGCCAATCGTTTCTCTCTTGCTCTCTCGCGTATATTCGCACATTCCTTCTTCCCTTCTTTTCCGCGCGTTAGCCATGTACACTCTTTACTCCGTTCTTCTTCGCGCGCTTCTTCTCTTGCTTCCCCTTCGTTCGACCAGTCGACCTGGTCGCTAGGATTTAAAAAATTCAGGACAAGTCCGTCGAAATGTTAAACAGCACTCGTAATGAGATTCAATGTCTTATAATAGTCCAGCCGAGGTGATATCAATAGTCCTGTGACGCATCGAATCAATTGGTTTAGAGCGAAGCGCCGCGATGCTATCGAACCCAGGGATCGCAGATTTTGGCAGCCAGGCATCTGAACGGGCCGATGCAGCTCGCATAACAATGGCGCCCCCGGATTTGAATTTGGTTACGTGCTCGGACACTGGCCGATTCGATGCCTCCTCCTCCACCTTCGCCTCCTCTTCTTCGACCTACGTATCGGACGCATGCGCGCACACGTGCACATACGGCGACGAAAAACTAAGGCTTGACTTTATTTGGCCTGGAACCAGTGCTCCATCCAATTCCTGATCATTTCCTTGTCAATTTCGATTTTTCTTCAAAGTCATCTCGCGATATCTTTAAATCTCTCATACTGATATAATAAACAGTCAGATGTAAAAATAATGCCTCTTTATGCCTTTAGGCAAAGAAGTGTTTTATTGTCTATCGTATGCTTCGCACATAATAGCACGATGAATGAATTTAATACAGTCATCGATCAGGAATCGTACCGAAAGAGAAAGTCGACGATTTTTCTCGAAACCACGTGCTCAATGAAAAGATTATTCTCCGTATCGACGATTAATTTCAACCTGTAGTAGCGATATCGAGTTTGTTTCTCCTCTCGAAAATTAATCGATCCACGTCTGTTCCTTTTTTATACCCGTCTGTCTCCTTCTTTCTGTAATGCGACGCCAGATATGATTTATCGGCGAATAGCCACGCGGGCACGTGAAACACGGTGAACACGTACGAGTTTACACGAGCGTTAAACTGCTGATGCGAGCGTCGCGTCGCGTTACCCCGTTTCTTCCGCCGTATTTCGCCGTCGAGAGACTCTCGCGACGAGCTGTGTTACACGCCGTATTGTTTTCAACGATAAAAAAAGAAATGAAGAAAAAAAAGGCAAAAATATAAAATGAAAAAGAGTTAAACGTCAGCCTTGAACAACGTCATCGACGTTTGCAGCAACGGTTTTTAAAATAAAAAAACGCGTTCTCGCAGTTGTACACGGCACTTTTTGTCCCTCTACCCCACTCTACGTTTCATAGAAGTATTTACGCGAGCTGACCGGTTACAATGTGACACAAGTGGTATAATAAAAGGCTAATAAGCCGCGCCGGTTATTACGATTATTAATATCGCGGAGCAAGATCATTAAATCGCGATAATCGCGCGGAGCAAAACGATCGCTGACTGAAAAGGAACAACTCGCGCTCGTTGCCTGTACACAAAGAGCAGATACACGCGGTCCCTGTATTCTCCTCCCGTGCCAGACATTCCCTCCATCCTTCCATTCTATTTTTCAACCTTCTTCAATTTTTTTTCTCTTTCCTCTCTATCCTCTCTAGCCAGTCGGATGCTCCGAGACAGTCCTTCTCCATCTTCTGCTGCGTCCTACCAACGTCCACTCTTTTTTTCAAAGCTTCTACAACTTTTTTCCATTGGCCTTTTCGGTCTTTTACTTTGTACGGTCGTACAGGAGATTCGGAGGTTCGTTCACCTCGAACCTCGGTCGTCACAGACTCCTATAGGAACGTGTACGCATTGGTCGTGTGTAGACCGCGTCTAGCCAACCTGGAATAACGCTTCTCCTATCCGAGATCGTGGCTCAGAGACCGGACTTTAATTCGACATTCCACGGATCCCTCCACACGGCGGCGGCGTTTCCTTGCACTTGGTTTCTCACCGCCTCGAAAATTCTCCTCCGACTCCTGAACCGTTCCATGTTATGCACTACCGTCGCACTGGATGTCCTTGTACCGCCGCAATTCCGTTTACCTCGATTGCGATCCGTTCGCGGGTCGATTACGTCAAAACGCGCTCTCGAATAAACTCGTGGATCGAAGGTGGAGGTTGACCGTGACGGATTTTCCTGGTTGTCGGCCGTTTCGGGATTTCCATGACCGATCGATCGATATTAGTCATCCGATTGATACAAGCAACGCAACAAGAAACTCTCGTAACGAGCAACTCTCTCGAATCTACATTCTTCATTCAAAATGTTCGAATTTAAATGTAAATGTAGAATCATCAGCTCGCAGGCATCGCGGCAACCTTTCGCGGCGTCGTGTCGCGTAGGTGGTGAATAAAAAACGCAACCTGCGGGATAGTGGCTGCGTGGTGGGGTCGGCGAAAGAACGTTGGAGGGAGGTTTGAAAAGGCCAATATCGGCACGGTGGTATCTGGTGACTCTGCCAGAGGTAAATAGGCCATGGCCGTCCTCGTGGTTGTCGTCGATCGTCGTCGTGTGGTCGCTCGCGCAACACGAAATTCCCTCGGAGCGGACGAGTAAACGTTCTCGCCTGGCTAAACGTCTCCTCTCTGATGGTGTATCTTAGACGAACGATATCACGATTATAGCAGCCAGGCAATCATCATCGGGATGTGTTCGATGTGCATCGAAGGTCTGGCCAGGCAACAAACGGCATAATGCCAACCAGTGGCATTTACGCCGGCAAGACCACCTTTGCCTCGACTCTCCTATCTCTCTCTATTTCACTTGACGGTTCTCTGTTCCACTAACGATGTTCTTTCTTTTCTATCCCTCTTCTTTCTCCTATTCCCTCCCTACTTACGTTGCCGTAGTCATTCTCTCGATCTTTTTCCTTCTTTCTCTCCGTTTCGATCGTGGTCGAGGTGCACGAGCTGCTGCTTCTTTAGCGTTCCATTACCAGCGTTCTATGGAATGCATCGGTCTCTCGCAACACCTACGAACCTGGAATTCGCGGAATCAGACAGTCTTTGGATTTGATACTGTTTTGGAGTAAAATTCTCTTTTCCCATTTAAAACCGCAGTAGTTCGTTTATTCTTGTGGAATAAGTGGCGTATTTTGAAATCGGATCACAGCTGTCGTCGTTTTAACGAAATTTTGTTTTCATCGTATTAGCTTCTCTTGATTTCTGAATTCCGGCCGAGAATTGTTTCGGGTTCGTCCTATTCACGTGGATTCGGATTCATCCTATTTATTCGGATTCGGGTTCATCTCGTTTGCCGTGCTGCGACTCCCTGGCGGACGTATAACAAGGTAGGAGCAGCCGCAGGAATTTCCTTCGGCCGGTAGTAAAATCCTCCTCTACCTAATTGTACGTGACTCATCCGCATAATCTTGCTCCTTTCTAATAAAATCCCTGGACCATGTTGCTTCGGGCTGCCCGAGATTAAACTATTCTTGTTCCAAGAGGGAAATTTTTCAAGAAATCTGATCGTTCGAGAAGAACCAAACAACCATCCAGGCAAGGAAGAAAAAATAGAAAAGTATAAAATAAAAAAGAAAGGAAGAAAAGAGAATCGAAGCGAGTGTTGGTCAATGTGGTCGAACTTCTCTCTTTCCGTCGGTAGTCGGTAGCTAGGTATACGAAGTGATCGCGTGGTGGTGCTGACCTATGGTGGCAGAGAAGTAGCGGTGTGTCGCGTAGAACGGTGCCAGAGTGGTGGTGAGCGGCTCGCCTTGACGAGAAAATCACGTGGCCGCGGGAAATGACTTGTTATATAAACTAATGATTATCCGGGTACTTGTGCATTGCCGTGTGTCTAAACCAATGAGTCCGGCACAGGTTGATCAGCCCTCTGCTCGCTACATATGTACACACAATATCGATAGTCCCTGTACGGTAATCTGCGGGGTCCTCGATTTTCTCTGGCGACCGGGATACAGACCGCATGCACAGCTCATTATCACGGCAGCTCATTTAACTTACGGCCAACAGATAACACGCGAGATAACGGATAACGCCCCCGAGACGCCGCTCTAATAATAATATATGAGGCAAGCAGGCGTTGCGGCCACCTCGATCGTTCCCGAGCAGGAAATTCAGTCGGCAGATAAGGCCCAAGGAGATCGAGATGTCACGTTGGAACGCGAGATTCATCGTCCCGCAGCTCGTGCAACTTTACTTCCTCGCACTTTGAATATGCAAACAGCCTGTTGAATGTTACCGGCATCGGGAACCGATTGTCAGCCATTCGTTTTATAATCCAAAACGCGTAGTGTTAATGTCTCGTCGATTTTGAAACGAGAATTTCAACCTTCGTTCTTTCTTTATATAAATTTAAGACGATGCGATAAATGTAAAAAACAAACTGCTTACGAAAACATATAAATTTATAGAATGAACGAACGTATAGGAATTTCGTTTCGCTTTAATATACAATCTTTAGTAAAAATATCCGAAACTTTGTTTATCCTTTTATTTATTTTTTATTATATATTAATTATATTTATATATAATATATATATATAATATTATATATATATTATATATATTATATTTTTTTATTATATATTATTTATAGTTCTGTTAATTTAATACGTAGAGAAAATTAAGTTAAGAAAATGAGGGACGGACGATAGTTAAGGGACCTTGACTCGTTGCCTTCGAACGGGAGATCGTTAACTGCGGATAAAACGAATGACACCTTTCGATTAGATCGTGGATTAACGATCTCACACTCGATGTTGATTGGCTTTCAATTTGCTAGGAATTAACTTCTGTTACGAAACTATTATTAAATCCACATTAGTCGGTGTGAAGATCTAGACGTACAATGTCTTTCATATTTTTTCAATAAATTGTCTTCGTAACATAAAAGGAGGCCTTAACGAAACAACACCTACAAACCTAAGGCATTGAGACATCGGTGAAATGCATAGTGGCTAATCAACATATCGAAGAGGAGAAATGAGCTCGTATGTAGAAAATCGGCGGCGTATTCGCGGGCATAGAACGATCGAGATATCGGGTAGGCCATGGAAGTAGGTCAACGTCGTGTGGGCAAGACGGAGAACCAAGTTCAGGGGCGAACTGCAGCGCCGTGCCCGAAGCACACGGACTCTCCTGGTGGCTTAGGTTAGGTCTTCTCACTCGTTCTTTCTCCAACGTGCATACCTCCCTCTCGAGAAGGAGGCGCAACGCGCGCGCGGACTCGATGGAGCGAACAGAGACGGCGGAGGCGGTCTAACGGACTTCTCTGGTCTGCCTAGTTTTATTTTTCCACTGGACCCGGAGCGTGTGGCCATTCGTTCCGTTCCTCTCTCGCACTCGTCCTCGCACACCACCACCCGGTTGGATACACTTCTACACGCTGCTGCCGCCGTCGAAGAGGGAGAGAGTGGCGTTTCATGACATCGTTCTCGTTTTCTCTTTCTCCCCATTGAAACGATCTTGGCCTAGGCGACGAAATGCGCTTTCTCCGTGGTGAGAAAAAAGGGGACGATCCCTACACGTAACGTTTTCGGATGAACTTGGCCCAGAAATGGTCCCCGGTAGAAAGTGCAAGTGAAACCTCTCTCTCGAAAGAGAGAATCGTCTATCGTTTCATCTTCCACTTCCATTTGTTCCTCTAACGTAGTCACATTTCACGTTCTATCCAGTGAACTCTATGAGTTCCTCGATACGATCGATTGTTCCGCGTGAACACGAACTCGCTCCATTTCCTTTCTTCATCTTCATTGCCGTAAGATCGTTCTTAGTAAATTGCCTAAGGCGAGAGAATCATTAGCTCTCAGGATTACTCACGGTATCTTTTCCTATGACCGTTTCTACGAATCCGATCCATGCGCAGATTGAATGGACAAAAAGACGGAGTTCTGGCGTCGCGACCTCGGCGAAATCGTCGCGAAGGCCGTTCGACACGGTTCGCGCAGCTGGTTCGCAACTGGACGCCGGAAGATATATTGTATCGATTAGCAATAAAGCGCGCACACCGCTCGCGAATAGACGGCACAGACAACTAGGTTGCTAGGTAGGTGGGTGAAGTAGGTAGAACGTAGGTAGCCGGTAACGCGTCACTCGTCTCTCTGTTCCGCAGCCCTGTGTATATGTAAGTACATAGAACTCGCGCGCCTTTTATCGTTCCAAGTGTTTCGAAAGCAAGCGAAATGCTTCAGCAGTTGTCAGCTGACGTTTACATCGTCTTGCATGTTTTCGGTGATAACTGGCTGATTTTATCTACGTGTAAAGATATATTGGCGTTATTAAAGGACGCAAATCGATGTAACGTATGGAATAGGCTTGAAAGGAGGGGTGTCGATTCCACGTGGAGGTCACGCGTCCCTGAGGATCGCGGCTCCAGCCAGGGCGTGGTTTCTTATGCAGTTTTTACCCGCCTAGAATGCACCAGACGACCTTCGCTAGGATCAGGATATTCCGCTCCTATGACTCGCTCCCTCGTTCTGCTGGTTCACCTCACCCACCGCGCCCTCATGACATCCCATAACCACTCTCACTGCGCGATTTCGTTCCGTGCTGATTTTCCTTTCTTCTAATCGTCCAACGATACAAATATAACTATGTTAATGATATCGGCACCTGTCCATTCTCCTTTAGATGTACTACAGTCCTATGAAATTCTACGAAACGCGTACAAAACATGTGGAAGTAACAACGGTACGTTTTCTCTTCTTTTGCAGAGAGACCAGCAACAACGTCACTGCCGTCCGAGGAATCCGGATCGTTGCGCGATCGAACTAAGATCGCGACCGCGATCCATGCCCCTCGATAGAAGCAAGGAACACAAGAATGGAAGCTTCGCACTGCCATGGACATCAGTCACCTAGTCGCTGCTGCTCTTCGTTCGTCGTTTGTCGAGCAAGCAAGTGAGCGCGAGGACTGGATACGTTTAAACCGTCGAATCTCGCCGTTGCACCCGGCGGTCTGCAGGGTTGTCCGTTTCGACGCGCGATCGTTTAACTTTCAGCCGCCCTTTCATTTATAGCGCAGGCGACCTTGAAAATGTTACTATTTTTTTTATTACTATTATTATAATTATTTAAATCGTAATATTAAGGGGCACTAAGGCACCGTTATAAATAATATAAATATATATAATATAAATATGTACATGTATAAAAACGTAGGTGCGGACGAAGGATCCTAAAACACAATGACTGCGAACTTCCGCATCCCGTATCTCTGCTACCGCTGGAAAATTGTTGTCATTACTCTCCGATAGTTACTTGGTTACTGTAAAGACACACTACATACCCACATATACAGATACACCAACAGACGCGTTCAAGTACACGCGACGTACTTACTCACACACACACACACACACACACACACAGAAGCATACACTGGCCGTACAAACACCAGGACGTTGAATTTACTAAACGTTCGTCGGCTTGTTCGGCGGGTAACGTGTATCCAGTCTGATTGCATTTAAAAGCAGAGTAGAACGTGGCCAAGCACGTTTTAGTAAATTCAATGAAAAATGTTGTTCTTTCCGTATGTTACTGCTACCACCGCTATTACTACCCGCCACTATATCGTCGCCTGTTACACTGCAATTACGCGCTACCAGTATACTACTTATTCGCCGATATAGCCGTTACGAGACGTAAACACGGCCATGTTGTCCCTCTATTATAGCGAGCGATTCCAATACTATTGAGTTTTGCGTTTTCGAGATCGCTGGTGACCTGGTTGATCGGTCATGAAACTCTACGGTACTAACGGACAAAGAAAAATGGCAACAACCTGTTCTCTCTTCGACCCTTATATTACGAATTTATTCTTATCCTATTCTCTCTAGAATATATTTATTATGAACCAAACAACAACCGACTGTGTCTTCTCTTATCCTGTTTTGCCTCCTACCTATGAGAAAATCTCTGGCATCTAACGAGTTTAAGAAACTATCATCGGGGAATAGCGATTGTTATCGGATATCTTGACGACCAAAGTTTTCGAGCACAATGGTACACGGTCACCAGTGAGTCGAACGTACCGAAAACGAACGAGGCTCGACGAACGAAGTAAAGAATCGAGAAGAAAAGGGAAAGAACAAAAAAAGGATTCTTCGATTGCCTATTTTTCGTTGAAGTTGCGCACACGAGTGTTCGTTGACCTGTTCCTCTACTCGCGATCGCGCTACGTGTTCGTACGAGCTGCACGCGAGAGAGAATGCGCCTCAAAGCACGACGGCCGGCCAACAGGAGCGCGGTTTTCTCTCTTACCGCCTCTCTCCTTCTCCCTTTTCCCTCTGACACTGTCTCTTTCTTTCCACCTTTCTCTCTGTCTGTGGTCGTCAGGAAGCAGTTACTGTGCGGCCGCGTGCATTGTTACACATAACTTCTTTCCATCCTCGGCGTTGTAACGCGCGCGATCCGCGCGTTTTCAGCCACGAACACGCCGCGCGCTTTGCATTCCACGCGCACACGTCACGGTTTTTCGCGGGTCCGTCCCACGATCCCGATCGTTGACGTTTCCACCGAGTGGCGACTATTGTCATTGTTCCGAACTTCGTCTCGACTACGACGTTTAGTTACCGTGATCATCCGTGAAGATGATTCTCTTGCGGCGGAACGGAATTATACAAAGAATCGGAAGAAATTTTGGTGTCGAATTCGACCTGCTATATACGATTAATGAATTTATGGCACGGATGGTAGAAACTCTGTATGGGTTGTAGAATATAAAATTATAAACTTTTGATATCGAATCGAACCTACAATTTATGATTATGAATTTTATGGCACGGATAATAAAAATTTTGTGAGCTTTGCAAAATATAAAATTAAACGATTTTGACGTCAAATTTGATCCGTAATCTTTGATTATTCTCTCGAAGTCACTTTTTTTTTATAACAGTATCGCATAAATAACATATCAATCTATCGAGCGTATAGAACTCCATTACCTCTGTTTGCTTGGTTGATGCAATAAACCCGTTTATAGCAGTGATTCCTTAATTGCTTCGAGCAATGGCTAAATGAAACGCAAATATAATAAATTACCTACTGAAATATCAGTACACAATGTTGCAGAGATCATAACCCAGTTTATATACTCGACAAATTTTAAATAATTTTTTTCTTGTTTTCCTTTTTGTCAGTTTCTGTATATCGTACGATCGTTAAAGCCCGTTATTTACTTGATACACCTTAATTATATCTATTGGAGCGACGTTGTGTTAATATTATCTTTACAAGTTGCGTCGTTATCAATGATATTACGTTATTTTCACCTCGATCGCGATTAACGTTACGTTCGATTGTTCAAGCCGCGTTAACGATCTCTCCTCGGACCTGGACGTTCCACTTGGATGTCCTCCTCTCCTCACCTCTCCTCTTCCTGCTCCGCTCGGTACGGATCGCGATCGCACGTTGTAAAACAGAGAAGCGAAGCGAGAAGAAGCGGCAAGCCGAGGAGAGAAAGACGGAGAGAGGAAATCGGAAGGTTTGCGTTGTATGTAGTTACGGCGAGAGAAAGGAGAGATAGCCGAATGCATCGACAGAGCGAGAGAGAAAAGAGTGCAGTACGAATGCGGGTTCGAGCGAGAGAAGCAGAGACGGGCTCGCTGCACACAGATTCTATATACACATATACATATAAAAAAATATGAGTAATATATATATATTTTTTTCGTATTTTTCTGTTCGGGGTCGAATCGCGAGGAATGGGTCGGGCGGAAGTCTACCGAAAAATGGTTCTGGTAAAGTTCTACGTAACGCGATAAAATCGTAATTTAGTTTCATAGGACCATGAAGTTTGAAGTAAAAGTTAAGTGAAAGGAAAGCAGGAGGCTTCCTATGTTTAACGTTGATATAGATTGCTGAAGTTGCGGTAATCATTCGCGTGGAATCCTGGAATATGCAGTTTTGTCGCGCATTGAGCGCACGTGAACACGTGCCAACGTGTATGTTTCCCCGTCATGATCCTCGTGACCTTTCTGTGGAACGCAACGATCGATAGATCGATAAGTTTGTTACCGGAGGTTACGCCAGGAAGACCGTGTTCACCATTTTCGCTGCTAATATCCAATCTATCGTTCGGTTAATTAGCAACGAGCCTGCGATACAGTCAGTTCATCGTCCATGAAAGCGCACCCTTGAGTTATTTTACTTCTTTACCATCCTAGATAAAGAAAATAGTGTATCTCTTTCCTTATCGTTTACACCTTGTTTCTCCTTGTTTTCTTGTATAATAAACTACGAGAGGGTAGAAAAGGAGAAAGAAACGCGACGACCGATCAAACGTCGTTGTTGCTTTCCTCTTTCCTCCTGCCACTTTTTCTCTTCGCGACCGCTTCCTGCGCGCCTCTGGCTGGCCTTCGAGATGGAAATATTTTCGCTGATCACGCTCTATCGCGATTGAGTCATTTCTAAACGGGGTACATTTCTTCTTTCCTTCCTTTATCGATACTTTACAAAAAAGAATATTTCCATACCCTCTAAAATAGTACTTAATCATCCATCTTGAATATAACCCTAATCGATAATTATATCGTATTAGCAATAAATTAACGATCGTATCGTATCAACGATAAACCTTTCGAAGCTTAATTATGACTCGGCCAGGCATCGATGTCGAGGAAGGCAGAGTAGACGAACGAGCTGAAAAGGCAGCATATCGGCGAAAAGAATCGCTAAATCTCGAGCACGTGGCGCTGGCGGTCGCCGTGGGCCACCCTTGTTGCCCGATAAAATCGCATGGAGGCGCGAAAGGGGTAATTTTTACGGGCACCGCGACTAATCGCAAGGGATCGCCGATCAACGGCGCACCGGGGCACGTGGCACGCACTCTCTTCTCTCTTTTGTTTTTGCAGACCTCCAGGCGACTCGGCACTAGGTTACTGGGTTCTCTTCTCGGGTTGCCTCCTTCCCCTTCGTCTTGCTGCCCCCACCACCAACACCCGGCCAACTCCCGACTCTCTTTCCCTCGACCCTGACGGTGTGGACGCGGCGAACCGAGGTATACCCCGGATATGCGAGATGCACCTTTGCCCGCGCTGACATAACGTATCGGGTTATTTCTCCACTGGCCGAACCTGATCCTTTCGCAGCTTTTCGCTGCCACCAAACGACGCCCTGCTTTTGTTTCGGCCCTGGCCTCATTGTTAGTGACACGGAATCGGGGGAAAAAGTTTAGTCCGTGTTTAACGAATGACAAATTGAAATTGTCTCTGATCTTGATTCGTTCGTTCTAACCACGCCTCTGTACGAATGTTTCATCAAACGTAACTTGATTTAAAGGTCAAAGAAATTGGAATAAAGAATGTATTTCTTCTTTACTTGGATCGGCCGTTTCGTTTACCATTGGACAATAAAAAATAATAAAAGAATAAGTAGCATTCTAACGAGCAAAGTCGAGGCCCCGTCCTTGACTTCCGGCAAGAAATGGCTACGTTTTTCCGAGCAACGATTCAGGAACTGGCGTTTCTCATGAATTTTCTTGTGCCGTGTTCAATTGCGAGACAATGAGAAGAAAATTCGAACAGCCTTCCCGAGATCGTTAAAGTCGATCGCTTTAGAAACGAAGCTTCCAATTGTCTACGAAAATTCTCGCCTGTTTTGCGTACGTGTCAAGAAAGAAGAAGGTCGGGGAGGGAAGAAAGAGGCGGCAGCGTTATTTTTAACGGTCCCAGGTAGGTTCCAATTTTTCGCGATCCCGTTAGGAGACCCTGCTCAAGAAAAAAAAGACGAATCCGTGACCTCGAAGAGCGCAGCGAGGTGCAAATATGAAAAAGAAAAGACGGAGGAAATTTGCAAAACGACGACAGAATTACGGTTCGCGACCTTGCGTCGTCCATTTCTATTCGACCGTTGATTGTTTCTTTTTCTCTTGTCCCTTTTTCGAGAAAGGCAAATTTTATGCGCCCGGACACGCGCTGTCGTCTCTGCTTCTGCTCCTTCTATTTTTTCTTTCTTGCTTTCCGCGTTGCATTCTGCAGAATATCGACTTTCGACGCTTAGCATTCCGCAGCGGTACCAGTTCTCCTCGTTTGGCACCGGAACGAGGTGATAAACCCGAGAAAAGAATCGCCCCCGTGTAAACCAGGATCTTGCTCCTCCTGAAGCCTGTATCTTTGTTGCTCTCAGTTATTTTCTTCAAGAAAGACTTTTATACATTTTCAAAAATACCCTATTGTCCAATTCACTTCTGATTTTCTTTTCTGCCTGCGATAATAATAACAGGGAACGATCGATTAGTACCATTTTGATACCGTGGAGAAATGGAAAGGTGAGCGCATTATGAAAATGAACGCATCTAGTAATCGTATCTGCAGCTGAGAAAAACAAGCGAAATATGAACAGTTAGTTTTTTCAAGTTTGCATAGTATATGATTCACAATTGGAAAAATTTCCAAACTTCACCATTTCCAAAATTCACAGTGTTGTAATAATCATGACGCCTTGCAACCAATTATCTAACTGGCAGCTAAAGAATCTACCACGAAAAAGGTACCTAAGTAGCCGAACCTTTCCACAACTCAATATCTTCTTACCAAGTACGTTTTACCATATTTACAAGTTCTTGACCCCGCTGGCCTTATTGCAGGACAGCTAAAAACATGAAGTTTTGCTTGCTTTCAAGGCAATCAAACGCACAAGGAACCCTCTGTTGCGGAAACTCGTCGCCCATTTCATTATTCTTAAACGTAAGAATTGAACCCCGGCAATATTGTTTAATTTAACGATAGTGTCGTAAACGAATCAATTCGTATTGCAGATTTTTAAAATAATATCTAAAGAACAATGTTTTTTACTGAGATTTAACAAGGGATAGTTGTTTGTCGACGTCGAGGATTAGGACTAATGACAGCAATAACCATTCTGCATAAAGCAATAGAAAATACGAGGGACAGTCGTTTAAGACGAGTGTTTTTGCTACAATTATGTGAAATAGTGTTTTACGACGTTGTTGTTTAAATTGAAATAAAATCAGTTTTAAGTTTCGTACAGGTAAGTTTGGAGGATCGGTTTTATTATTGTGCCATCGTCCCTTTCACACGCTTATTCTCCATATTTTTCCTGGGAAATATCGTATCCGAATTAATTCCCAAAAAACGGCGTCCACTCCCAACGGAATGAAAAAATAGAACCAGAAGGTTTCCCAAACGTAGCACTCGTGAGAAAACCAGACAGGCCCTCGAAACGCGGAAGCTGCGCGTAGATTACACGGATCACAGTTAGACGAGGGTTTCAAGGAAGCAGGCGAAGAAGAAGCGTGAGCGGGACAACAAAGAGGAAAGAAAAAAGAAGGGGGAAATGCCGCAACTGCATCGCCACCACACACCTCCAGGGGCAGCTTGCTGGCGAGCTGACCTAACGGGACCCTCGTAACCGCCCCATCGCGTCGAGGGTAGGGGATCAAAAAAAAGTTTTGATGAAAAAAAGAGTCCAGGTTAGCTTCAACCCTTCCGCATACCAGCGGTGGATCAGCCGTTTAGAAAGTAGAGAGATTCTTACCTAGCCATCATCAACCCCTTCTACCATTTCCCTTCAGCGTCTTTCTTCTGCCAGATTTCGTAGCTTCCTATCCCCTCTTCCTATTTTTTTTCCTTCTTTCTTTTTCCTTTATTTCTTGTGTCGGACGTTGGTTCTTCAAAATCACGTACCAGCTACTCGAGAACCAATTCCAGCATCTTCACCAGGTGCCTGGAAATTCGCTGGCTGCTTACACCCGTTTCCTGCATCTTCGTAAACCAAGATGGTAAGAGGATTGGAAGCGATTAAGATAAAGTAACGTTTAAAGAACGATTGCGATAGCTCACCGAGGCAACAAGGAAATTAATCGAATCAATGCGGCGATCGTGCGAATATGATTTTCATTCAGAGTAACGGAGTTTTTATGGAATACGGAAGGTATTTACTTCGTTTTTGCATGCAACGATCGTATGTTATTCCTGCTCCGTTTTGCATACTTTGAGTTAATTCGCAAATTATCGATCATTTTATTTGTATCGGAAATATCGACTGTGGAATAAAGTTTCTTTCATCAGTTTGTTATTCAGATCAAATCCTGTATATCGGACGAAGAATTCGGATTATCGTTACACTCGTTTGATCGATCAAATGTTCTTTCGAGACAAATAGGGTGTATTAAAAAAAATTGATACACCTGTCAGAGTAACATTCTTTATCGCTAATATTTCTTACGGAGCAAAGGCACGTAAGAAGAATGATTGTTCTCAAGATCGTTCGAAGGTCTCGTTGCGCGTCATTGCAACGTTGCATAAAGCAAAAACGCACGATCGAAGAAATCGACGACCTAGAAGTCTGATAAAAAAAAGTGACCTTATAGACAATGGCTTATGTTGTTCCTATAGCAGTTACCTCATCAACCCAAACAATATCTTTTACCAATGTCCCGATATCGAATTCTAATCCCAAAGTTGTAAACTTCAGTGAAACGTTTGGCTTATGTTGTTCCTATAGCAGTTACCTCATCAACCCAAACAATATATTTTACCAATGTCCTGATATCGAATTCTAATCCCAAAGTTGTAAACTACAGTGAAACGTTTATCCTGGATCGACCATCCCAAACGTGACAAAGCGTCCAGAGATGTTTCAAAGGGAAGAACATCGATTCCACACTCAATCGTGTTCTCCTCGACTCATTTACACCTGTTTGGCCCTGTTCAGTTATCGGGTCGATCGATAGCTATGTGTTCGAGAGACACAGGTGCACTTAACTTGTCCACGTTTGTCACGTGATCGTGGAGAAAATGCCGCGCACCTTTGTCCGTTCTTTTATCCTTTGCCGTTTCTTCGTTCGTTTTCCTGGGCTTGTATGGTGCGGTGTCACGCAAGAGTGTGTATTTGTGTATACGCGCCGCTCATTCGTCTTTTCCCGGCGTCCACTCCATATCACTTTCGGTTTTAAGGAAGCCTCCCGCGGCGTCCGCGCAGGAATGCATGAAATCCGTGACGGCACCACGAAGGAATCTCCCTTTCGAATCGTCGAGGACGTAGACGCCCGCTCGCGGGCTCCCTCTTCCCTTTCACGCTGATAAGATTGCCCCGAAGCAACGAAAAAACGCTCGTGTATCGACTACCTACATCATTTCCACCCTCTCCAGCCCCTTTACCACTTTTTCAAGATAATCAACGAGGCCGGCTTAAGATGGTCACGGTAGAAGGTTACAAAATACTTTCACGTTGATAAGATTGTATGGAGGAAAAAGAAACGTACCCTAATTTTCGACCCTGAGAACTCGTGTAATTACGACGTTTACGAGATTCCATCTAATATACGTTTCTTCGCCAATTCTTTTCAGCCGAGTTTCAACCCTTTTACGATATACCCGGCACAAGAGCAAATTCGGGCAGATAACCATAAAAGACAATATTGCACCCTTTTTCAATTAGTATAAGATAGGATTATTCGAGTAATATAATAAATTGAGTAATAATTTGCCTTGTAATTCGCCAAATTCGATTATCAACGATTTTTGACCGATCCACTACTTAACTCGTTATCGGCGACACGATATTTTGTTTTGTGCAAATTATCTTATCGTTATTTCTGCACCATTCTCCGATACATTGTTTCAAAGTACTCGTAAAAGGGGGAGTTTCGTCGAATTTGAATTCTTCCTGAGGTGAATTGTTATACGTGTTAGTTTATTAAAGAGACGAGCGATGAAATTGTGATAGTCAGTGTATATTAAAATCACTTTAAATACAAGTACAGAGATAGTGTATGCCAATCGTTATCGTCGCTCGGTATTCGATTGTATGTCTCGCTATAATGATTCGCTATAATGCTTATTATACTCGTCGCTATACTGATTCTGATTGTCTTAGAGAGCACGTTCGTCTATTTGTGGTCTTACAAAAAGTTCAAATGCAACTCTGGTTGACAATTACAAATAACGGCGATAATGTTTTGTCCAGAGTTCGTTTACTTTTGAACCTAGCAAATCAAAACAATGTTGACACTCCAAAGCACAACAATATGAGTCATTTGCGATTCGAATCTTCCATTGACTCATGTACCGCTACATTACCACCCCTAATCAGTGTCGTCGGCGAATGGTAGTGATAGAACGCGAAGAAAAGACGAGGCACGTTCGCTCGCCGACTCGCTGACCCTTGAAAATATGCGGATAAGCAGAGGAATCCTCCGGTATTCAAGCCGGCTCAACATTTCGTGACGCATCGATGCTCAAGCGCGGCGCGCTCATCCGCCGGATAGAACCGCATCACCGATGAACTGTGCAACGAGCTTTAACACCGGCGCCTTAATTACACGCTGTCCTGTTCAAGCGCTAATCGCCGCTACTTATATACCTATGTTGTCGAAACGAGCCTCGAGGATAGGGTTGCCACGTCGCGTATTAGCCGTTTCGCCAGAACCAACAGTATCGAGAAGAGAAAGACGGCCACAAGTTACGCGAAATGACGTGTAAGACGATAATTATTAGAATTTACGTACGTTCATGATCGATATCTTAATCTGCTATTAACGTCTGTGGCTTAGGAGAAGAAAATCTTTCAATTAGAGTGCGTAACAGTTGATCTTTGGATGGGACAACATTTGCGAAACGTGATCTCGTACAAAATCATTAGTATGCTTCTGGTTGCGCGTACCAACCATAAAATGGTCAAGAAAATGTAAATATATAAACTGGGAAGGTCATTCACCAGATGCTAATATAGTAAAACATTCGTAGTATACCATATTATGAGAGAGTTGTATCGTCAATTACGGAATAATCAATTTTGGAAAAATTTGGGAGGTGAAGCTTCATCATCGTCCATCGTTCCGCGTATCATTCGACATATCGTTGGTGGTCCTGAAGCTTCTAAAGGTTCTATAGAGGAAGCAGTCGGACGACATTCATCGACCGTAGTCCATTTAACGAACACGAAGCCTATTGATTTCGAATGCAGCGATTGCTAACCGTCCGTGTCGTATCGTCTAGACGCTTCCGACGCGATTGAATTCATTTCGCACGCGAAACCGTCGATGAATGGGCCATGTATTCGGATCTGAATGAACCTACTTTTAGCTTCGATCGATATGATCACCAAAGTATCGTACGGAAAGTTTCCTTTTTGCCGATGTATCCTTAGTAGTGGCGATATTAACGCAAGCGCAGGAGCGTCAATCGCGTTTTTGTCCAACGATATTGCGTTCTATGAACTGTTGCAATGATCGAGGAGAGTCTGAAAAGCTAGCATCCCCTTTACCAGACGCGATTTCAATAAATTCCAGCTCCAGCATCGAGTTTCGTTAATTCGTTCCATCCGAGAAGAGACGCGACGTAGCAAGGCGGCGATCGATTAAAATAATAAATTCGAATAATTGCGCGACACGTATCAAACTTGGTCCATTAACGGAAGCCGATATTTTATCGGAATGTCCGCGAGGCGCGATCGATTACGCAAGAGCGAGCTCTCGCGTCTGAAAAATCCCCGGCGAAGAATGCAATCGCAGCGGATCGCCAACGACACGACGGAAAACAGAGACGGAACGAGAACGTGAACGAAAGAAGGAAAGAAACGGCACGGGGAAAGAGGAAGAACCGGCTGGATCGAAATCGAGAACTGGGAGAAAGGAAAAAAGGACGAAGCAAGGACAAGGAGGATGTATCTCCCTCCTCCTTCCTTTCGTCGAGTTTCTTCGCATAGGAGCACGGCAATTCCATCGTGGTCAGATCCTAGGTAAGGTCGTTACTCACATCGGGAACCAAATAAATTCATGTCCTTTCGCAACGACAAACAGCATCGATGCCAATCGGACAGGCAGAGGACTGAGGGCGTAGGGCAGTCGTAGAACAATATAGTAACCTCTCATTTCATCCTCGTCAGAAGAACGTATCGAAGAAGGCTCGATCTTCGACGAGATAATGCGCAACCGATCCGCAAGGACCATGGTCGAAGTGACAAGTATCTCTATCTTGCCGTCGATTTGTAATATGAAAAGAGAACTCGAGTTCTGTCGGTTGGTTTTACGCAAAGTTTATGAGCAACCCTTCGACGAAGCTCGGAGAATAGAGTCGTTAGCGGGCTGTCAAACCGCGGAGATCTTGCATCATTTCACTTTTACCTGTGTCGTATCTCCCTCGAAGGTGCCCCTTTCTATTCGTGTATCTTTTTTTTCTGCTCCTTTCACTTTCTCCGAAACATAGTTCACCTCTGTTCTTTTGCCGCCCTTAGTCATTTCCTTTTTTGTTCTTCGCCTTCTCCCATCCATTACTTTCTTCGTAGAAGGGCCACCTTCCAAGCGTTCGTTATCGATCATATCGGATCTAAACCCGCGAAACAATAGACCACCGAACTGTTTTCTCGCACCTGTCGCCGCTACTGATCTGGAGAGACGAAAAGAGCGACCTCGTTAAGAATTTGACAAGAATTCTAAAGGTTGCACTTCAAGTACCATCGATGATTGCCAATAAATGGGATTACTATACCGAACCCAACTCAAATTTATGAAAAAAATATTAATTTTCAAACCTATAACCTTCCATTCTTTACAAAATCTCTACCATGATCTACGTCTTTAAGTTTATATTCCCAAAGCATCAACATTGTAGCTTCTACAAGTATCGAGAGATTCTACTCGACCAATCGACCCGCTCGCCAGTCGACGACCGTTCGCTTCCAGTGAGCGCCGTTCCAGTCGCAAATGTCAACCGTGGCAGGAGGGAAAACGCAGCCGGAGGGAAGGAAGAAAAAAAAAGGAACGGGAAAGAGACGAGTGACTCGTTCGAAGACGATTTTGCAAGGGAGCCGAGCACGAGCCGCGGGGAAATTGGACGCCTCAAATGTCACATATCCGCGCGGTTCGATTAAATGTCGCCAGTGAGGCGCTCGCGACTCTCGGCCCGTGGCACTCGATACGCGGCGCGTCCTTGTTGAAATTAAATTGGAGGGCCTCGCGGTGCACGTAGAAAAGATCGCTCGACGAAAGGAAATTACGCAATTCACCGCAAAAGCCGCATTGGCAACCGTATGTATCCTGTCGTCCCGCTGCGTATCGATGCAACGAAGATCGATTTCTCGTTACGCAATCGCGCACAGGTGGAGAGGGTAGAAAGAAAGTGGCGACGAGCGTTAGCGGTTCGGGAACTTTCTTGCATCGTAAACTACACGAAGCGACTTCCTCTCTTCCGCAAAATCGCCATCGACAGACGGGCTGCGTTAGATGGATTTTTAACGATTAGGGGAGCGATATGATGGAAAGTGGAAGGAAAGTTGCAAAGAGGAAATCCGCCGTATAACCTTTTACCGTTTTCTCCTTGAGAGTGACAGGGAAATTCATTTATTCGCGTGCCGTTCGTTTTGTTGTACTTTTAGTACTCTATGGTGAAAGGAAAGAATTATAAATTAAGGAAATGCAAAAACCGAAAGGTTTTTTGAAAGTAATAGGAAGATCCTTTTATTGTTATGATTTAGGATTTTGTTATAATTGCAGTATTTTATCGCAGGAGCAAGCGATGATTGGTAGTAACGTTTTTCTCTTATTTAAAAGCAACGTTGATTAAATTGTGATCGAGTATCGCCCGTAAAAGAGGCGTATTAGAGAAGATTTTGTTCCACTGATCGATCGTATAAGCTGTAAACAATGCGACAGATGCGTAAGAAAACGTAAGGACGTTGAAATTACGCAAACGACTCCCGGTGAAGTTGCACGTTTCATCTGCGTATCTTCGAACGCCTGATATGACACGAAGTGCAGGAGGTAGATTCCTTGTGTTACAGATTTCCTTCCGGTTGTGTAACAAGCGCCCGGTTACACCCCATCCCTTCGTCTAGTCAACACCCCCTCGTTCTGTTGTCATCGACAAAGGATCTGCAGTTTTCGAAGAGCGTTTTTTAATAGTTTCCGATCAATCTAGGAAAAGAGGGGAGAAAGAAAGGGGAAAAAAAACGAGAACGAACGGTGCAGCGGTTGCTTGGATGGTTGTCGACAAACGCCGACAGTTTTTCGGTCCCTTGAGTGTCCATGCACAAGCGGGAGGGAATACAAATGCAGGAAGTTACGCATCCTGTGCGATCGATCTATCGCTCGCAGGATCGTGCTTCGGTCTTTATTCGACCGGTCCTGGACACTCTAGACGCAGATAGAGAACATCGATCTTAGAATACTTTCAAATATTCCACTCTAATTTTACTTTTGCTAAGGCAAATGCTACGTGTCTAGAAAATGAATTATTACAGTCCAGAATTTCTCATAAAATATTTCTTAGAGGAGCAATATGATATCTATGTTTGTTGCGTGTCATTCTACTATGTTGTTGTTTTATGTTTAATTTTAGTGAAAATTAATGCCTTATGTAATTATCAATGTTTCGCTAATGATCTACTTCCAGAAGAAAACATTAATCTTTCCAAGAAGCAATTATTATAGAAGAAATCTTTACCGTGAGAGATAACGCTAATAATGTGTGAGAGTGTTTAGCAACGCTTTGTTAGCAAGCTGCACAATGCGGACGATGATTCTATTAAATAAGAAAACGAGGAAGATCATGGTGGTTTTCGGTGGACCGTGAGAATTGGTGGTTTAAAAAAAAGCCACAGGGCATTCAGGATGATGACGATGATTTGGGGTACAAACGAGGCCGAACGAGAAGCGGGGGAAGGTTTCTGGAAAAAGGGTTGCGCCTTCCTTCCGCCGAATCGAACCGGTGTTTCTTTCGGAATCGATTAAAACTTGCGAGATGCAACGATAGTTGACATTGTACAAATAAATTAGAAACAGGAAATCGTTACAACATGTTGAGAAAATTGCATCAAGAGTCCGCAGATGCGTTTTATAGACCTTGGTGGATTTATTAATAGATTCGCTGAAACTTCGCGCATCGATTGCGCTTATCCTTGCTTTAAAATCACTGACTTTTATTTTTGTTCGTACTCGATATTGAATAGTACAATAAATGAAGACAACTAAAAGTTCACGAAATTTCGTATTATGATTATTGACAAAAAAGAAGAAGATCGTTGCCATGAACCGTTTCATAGCTCCAGTACAGTGAACATTTAATAAATAAATTGTAATTTCATATGATATTAAAATTATAGTATTAAAAAATTTGATCAATAATAAGTTTCTTAATACAAATTAACATTATGACGATTATTAAAAAATTTTTTGAAATATATAGATACAGGAAATTGATATAAAAGTTAAAGTGATAAGACGAAGGATCCTCTAATTGTTTCGAACGGTATATATTATAATAACAGTATTATCGAATGTGAATAAATCCCCAAGCTTCACAACCCACACAGAAATATATCATCACAATTATGCTTCACAATTGACAATATAAGTAGTCGAATAGACGCTATCCACGGAAACCTGTACTTTTTACGGAAACTCTGCAGTTTCGTCTAGTAATGATCCTCTCATTTGTAAAATACCGTGTAAAACAATCCTTATCCAGCCATGTTTATGGCAGTAGGGAAGAAAATCCTGTGGTCGAACGGTCTAAAAAACTAAGACCCAAAGCGGATTATGTCGATTCTCAGCTAGAGTATGAACAAGCTTACGCCACTATTCGCGATGACGGATGGTACCCGAGGTGAAACCCTTTCCGTGTCCGTTTCAACACGCGAGAACAGGGAATTATCTGGCCTACCTTTCGGCTGGTCATAAACTTTTACTGCGTTTTCTGGTCAGTGCGGTTTTTTGTATCTGCCCACCGAAAGAAAGGTGAAAGGGTTGTTTTGCGGATTAAAAGGGACGTCGGTGTCATGCCTCGTTAAGAACACACAACAGAACGGTTGCATGGTACGATTTAATCGAGAAAGGTCCGCGTAAATCCGTAAATGACATCACCGTAGACCGTTTGTACTCATGGAGTCCCTAAAGAACAATCCTTTATGACCCGTCACGGTGAATCTTTGCTCGAACAGTTTTAAGTTTCGTAGACTATGGACAAAATGCATCTTAGTTGATTCTCGTCGATTTGATTTTGTCTTCTACTCTTTCTCTCTAGTTAGTTATTTCCCTTATTTATCTAATTAGTTTTCTCTAATTAGTTATTTGTGATCGATACTATTGGTTTTAAGGAAAGTTGATGTATGTTTGAAGGTAGTTGAAACAGTTGAATAAAAGAAATAGCATAAAAATTGGAGAAGAACAAGAATGACATACAACATTATGTATTATCTATGGTAAGTTGGTAAACATCTGTAGATAACACTTAGAATGTTATAGAAGCGGAGCAGGTACCATCTTCAGGTAGTATCCTGAAGCTTGGAAAGGTAGTACTGAAAGTAAATTCGAAGCAGTTAGAAGTTACCGACCATAGGACAGCGGATAGCACAAGATTACGGCATAAACCAAGTAATATATATTTTTGATTTTTATTGTAGAATACACAGATGTATGTACAGTAGATGAGATACAGAATAAATATCTCATAATGAAATGTTATACTCTATGAAGACTCTAGGAACACTAGAGGTACCTTACTAAATATAATTTCCAACGTTACCGATCTAGCACGAAGTAAGATTATATTCCCAATTAAAACTACAATGAAATCTAACTATGAAATTACAAAATAGGCAGAATTAATTTTTACCTATTTTGATGCATCTCCATTGTTTTAAATTTTTGAAATTTGAAATTACCTGATCCCTTCTGCCCTTTCCTTTGTTCTTTTTCATATAAACAAACTGGAATGTGATATTATATTGGGTATCATATAGTATAAGAATATGAATATTCTATTGATAGGAAAATGATTCTCAAACTAAACTCAAATTGTACAAAATTTAATATTTTATTAATATTTAATTGTACAAATTCAATGAGATATAATTAATCAACAATAAACGGGACTTAATCATTTCGCAATAGTTACTTGATTTCATTTAGTAATTTTCTTTAACCCATATCATTCCACTCCAAAAGCCTTTGATGTTAGTTGAGATGATATTAAATATTCGTCAATAACTGATACTTTGTACATGTTACAAATTCTGCATCAAACTTGTCCATTGGATTAGCATTAGAAAAGTTACAAAGCAGATCGCTGATGTATAATACCTGTACAATTTAGTTAACTGCATCAAGTGATCGAGGAACAGGAACCTCCAGAAAGTTCCAGTGATGAAGTTTCAGATATTTTAAGGGAGCAACAATACTTTACAAAATGCGATCATTTGCGTTACGCGTTTTACAATGCTAACTATGGTAGAAAATTATTCAAATGATCGCGACGGAAAAGTACCGCAACATTAATTCTCAAATGAATTCAATAAATGTTACTATTTCTAAATCAATAAAAAACTACTTCGATTGCTCACGACACTCAAAAATCGTAATGCTATAAAGTTACTTACAAATTACATCTTTCTAACTGAAATAAAACAAACATTTTTATATTGTACCAAATATTGTTCTTTAAAAGACAATAGCAATTGATAGTAAAAAGTACTACGAATAATCCCGATATTGTATAATTCAATGAAACACTAATTCAATCCGTTTTTAATATTCCTTCACAACTCTAACTCAAACTGAAATCGGCGTTTATTCTCAGCTCTAATTCAAAACATGAAATAAACTAGTTTGCAATTCAAATCTTACTTGGAATTAATTACTTGCAACACTAATAAAAAAATCGCGATCTGCCCAAGATGATATACCGACGTACACATCGGTCAAGAAATGACTACTATTGCTACTTACTATTACTACGACATACTACCAGTACTAGAAATGAATATAGAGACAAAGTAGTAACAAGAATAACTTGCAATGCTCTGAGTGAGAAACCGAGGGAATGAGAAGCCATTGTTAGTTGCCCTCTTCTATCACAATTTTCGCCCTCTTCTTCGAGAACACTCCGCCAAAACTTAAATCTAGGCTCGAGTCTTCCTAATCGCGAAACAAGAAATAACTTATAAAGATGCAATAGAAATAATTTCATCATAAACTGCCATTCAAAAACTAGTACAACAGATGTGTGAATATAATTTTATATTGTAAAAATGATTAAAATTGTAAACATGGTTATTGCAATTAATTGTTGAAGGCTTTAACTTACAATAAAAACTAAAAAATTATTACATTTGATTGTGTTAGAATGGAAAACCCAAGATCTGTGATATTAACAAACTGTTGCAGTTTGATTGACATTCCGGCACCTTGACATATGCATGGCATCAGGTATATAAGACGCACGCACCTCGCGCGAGCTCTATTTTGTCTGGACCTCCATGAAGGGAAGATCCAGTGTGGATCTCCAAAAACCGCCAAAAGAATTTTGGATGATCTATACTGGACTGCAACGTGGGACATCGTGGGACATCGTGGGACATCGTGGGACATCGTGGGACATCGTGGGACATCGTGGGACATCGTGGGACATCGTGGGACATCGTGGGACATCGTGGGACATCGAGGGACATAGTGGGACATCGAGGAACATAGTGGGACATCGTGGGACATCGTGGGACATCGTGGGACATCGTGGGACATCGTGGGACATCGTGGGACATCGTGGGACATCGTGGGACATCGTGGGACTTCGTTGGACGTCGTGGGACATCGTGGGACATCGTGGGACTTCGTTGGACGTCGTGGCACATCGTGGGACATCGTGGGACATCGTGGGACGTCGTGGGACATCGTGGGACATCGTGGGACATCGTGGGACATCGTGGGAAATCGTGGGACATCGTGGGATGCCGTGGGACATCGTGGGACATCGTGGGACATCGTGGGACATCGTGGGACATCGTGGGACATCGTGGGACATCGTGGCACATCGTGGGACATCGTGGCACATCGTGGGACATCGTGGGACATCGTGGGACATCGTGGGACATCGTGGGACATCGTGGGACATCGTGGGACATCGTGGGACATCGTGGGACATCGTGGGACATCGTGGGACATCGTGGGACATCGTGGGACATCGTGCGACATCGTGGGATGCCGTCGACCATCGCCGGACTCCGTGGGACTTCGTTGGACGCCGTGGGACATCGTGGGATGCCGTCGATCATCGCCGGACGCCGTGGGACTTCGTTGGACGCCGTGGGACATCGTGGGATGCCGTCGATCATCGCCGGACGCCGTGGGACTTCGTTGGACGCCGTAGGAAATCGTGGGACATCGTGGGACATCGTGGGATGCCGTGGGACTTCGTTGGACGCTGTGGGACTTCGTTGGACGCCGTGGGACTTCGTTGGACGCCGTGGGACATCGTGGGACATCGTGGGACATCGTGGGACATCGTGGGACAGCGTGGGACATCGTGGGACATCGTGGGACATCGTGGGATGCCGTGGGACATCGTGGGACATCGTGGGACATCGTGGGACATCGTGGGACATCGTGGGACATCGTGGGACATCGTGGGACATCGTGGGACATCGTGGGACATCGTGGGACATCGTGGGACATCGTGGGATATCGTGGGACATCGTGGGACATCGTGGAACATCGTGGGACATCGTGGCACATCGTAGGACATCGTGCGACATCGTGGGATGCCGTCGACCATCGCCGGACTCCGTGGGACTTCGTTGGACGCCGTGGGACATCGTGGGATGCCGTCGATCATCGCCGGACGCCGTGGGACTTCGTTGGACGCCGTAGGAAATCGTGGGACATCGTGGGACATCGTGGGATGCCGTCGATCATCGCCGGACGCCGTGGGACTTCGTTGGACGCTGTGGGACTTCGTTGGACGCCGTGGGTCTTCGTTGGACGCCGTGGGACATCGTGGGACATCGTGGGACATCGTGGGACATCGTGGGACATCGTGGGACATCGTGGGACATCGTGGGACATCGTGGGACATCGTGGGACATCGTTGGACATCGTAGGACATCGTGCGACATCGTGGGATGCCGTCGACCAACGCCGGACTCCGTGGGACTTCGTTGGACGCCGTGGGACATCGTGGGATGCCGTCGATCATCGCCGGACGCCGTGGGACTTCGTTGGACGCCGTAGGAAATCGTGGGACATCGTGGGACATCGTGGGATGCCGTCGATCATCGCCGGACGCCGTGGGACTTCGTTGGACGCTGTGGGACTTCGTTGGACGCCGTGGGACTTCGTTGGACATCGTGGGACATCGTGGGACATCGTGGGACATCGTGGGACATCGTGGGACATCGTGGGACATCGTGGGACATCGTGGGACATCGTGGGACATCGTGGGACATCGTGGGACATCGTTGGATGCCGTGGGACATCGTGGGATGCCGTCGATCATCGCCAGACGCCGTGGGACTTCGTTGGACATCGTGGGACATCGTGGGACATCGTGGGACATCGTGGGAAATCGTGGGACATCGTGGGATGCCGTGGGACATCGTGGGACATCGTGGGACATCGTGGGACATCGTGGGACATCGTGGGACATCGTGGGACATCGTGGCACATCGTGGGACATCGTGGGACATCGTGGGACATCGTGGGACATCGTGGGACATCGTGGGACATCGTGGGACATCGTGGGACATCGTGGGACATCGTGGGACATCGTGGGACATCGTGGGACATCGTGGGACATCGTGGGACATCGTGCGACATCGTGGGATGCCGTCGACCATCGCCGGACTCCGTGGGACTTCGTTGGACGCCGTAGGAAATCGTGGGACATCGTGGGACATCGTGGGATGCCGTGGGACTTCGTTGGACGCTGTGGGACTTCGTTGGACGCCGTGGGACTTCGTTGGACGCCGTGGGACATCGTGGGACATCGTGGGACATCGTGGGACATCGTGGGACAGCGTGGGACATCGTGGGACATCGTGGGACATCGTGGGATGCCGTGGGACATCGTGGGACATCGTGGGACATCGTGGGACATCGTGGGACATCGTGGGACATCGTGGGACATCGTGGGACATCGTGGGATATCGTGGGACATCGTGGGACATCGTGGAACATCGTGGGACATCGTGGGACATCGTAGGACATCGTGCGACATCGTGGGATGCCGTCGACCATCGCCGGACTCCGTGGGACTTCGTTGGACGCCGTGGGACATCGTGGGATGCCGTCGATCATCGCCGGACGCCGTGGGACTTCGTTGGACGCCGTAGGAAATCGTGGGACATCGTGGGACATCGTGGGATGCCGTCGATCATCGCCGGACGCCGTGGGACTTCGTTGGACGCTGTGGGACTTCGTTGGACGCCGTGGGACTTCGTTGGACGCCGTGGGACATCGTGGGACATCGTGGGACATCGTGGGACATCGTGGGACATCGTGGGACATCGTGGGACATCGTGGGACATCGTGGGACATCGTTGGACATCGTAGGACATCGTGCGACATCGTGGGATGCCGTCGACCAACGCCGGACTCCGTGGGACTTCGTTGGACGCCGTGGGACATCGTGGGATGCCGTCGATCATCGCCGGACGCCGTGGGACTTCGTTGGACGCCGTAGGAAATCGTGGGACATCGTGGGACATCGTGGGATGCCGTCGATCATCGCCGGACGCCGTGGGACTTCGTTGGACGCTGTGGGACTTCGTTGGACGCCGTGGGACTTCGTTGGACATCGTGGGACATCGTGGGACATCGTGGGACATCGTGGGACATCGTGGGACATCGTGGGACATCGTGGGACATCGTGGGACATCGTGGGACATCGTTGGATGCCGTGGGACATCGTGGGATGCCGTCGATCATCGCCAGACGCCGTGGGACTTCGTTGGACATCGTGGGACATCGTGGGACATCGTGGGACATCGTGGGACATCGTGGGACATCGTGGGACATCGTGGGACATCGTGGGACATCGTGGGACGTCGTGGGACTTCGTTGGACGCCGTAGGACATCGTAGGACATCGTGGGACGTCGTGTGACAACGTGGGACATCGTGGGACATCGTGGGACATCGTGGGACATCGTGGGACATCGTGGGACATCGTGGGACATCGTGGGACATCGTGGGACATCGTGGGACATCGTGGGACATCGTGGGACATCGTGGGACATCGTGGAACATCGTGGGACATCGTGGGACATCGTGGGACATCGTGGGACATCGTGGGACATCGTGGGACATCGTGGGACATCGTGGGACATCGTGGGACATCGTGGGACATCGTGGGACATCGTTGGATGCCGTGGGACATCGTGGGATGCCGCCGATCATCGCCAGACGCCGTGGGACTTCGTTGGACATCGTGGGACATCGTGGGACATCGTGGGACATCGTGGGACATCGTGGGACATCGTGGGACATCGTGGGACATCGTGGGACATCGTGGGACATCGTGGGACGTCGTGGGACATCGTGGGACTTCGTTGGACGCCGTAGGACATCGTAGGACATCGTGGGACATCGTGGGATGCCGTCGATCATCGCCGGACGCCGTGGGACTTCGTTGGACGCTGTGGGACTTCGTTGGACGCCGTGGGACTTCGTTGGACATCGTGGGACATCGTGGGACATCGTGGGACATCGTGGGACATCGTGGGACATCGTGGGACATCGTGGGACATCGTGGGACATCGTGGGACATCGTTGGATGCCGTGGGACATCGTGGGATGCCGTCGATCATCGCCAGACGCCGTGGGACTTCGTTGGACATCGTGGGACATCGTGGGACATCGTGGGACATCGTGGGACATCGTGGGACATCGTGGGACATCGTGGGACATCGTGGGACATCGTGGGACGTCGTGGGACTTCGTTGGACGCCGTAGGACATCGTAGGACATCGTGGGACGTCGTGTGACAACGTGGGACATCGTGGGACATCGTGGGACATCGTGGGACATCGTGGGACATCGTGGGACATCGTGGGACATCGTGGGACATCGTGGGACATCGTGGGACATCGTGGGACATCGTGGGACATCGTGGAACATCGTGGGACATCGTGGGACATCGTGGGACATCGTGGGACATCGTGGGACATCGTGGGACATCGTGGGACATCGTGGGACATCGTGGGACATCGTGGGACATCGTGGGACATCGTTGGATGCCGTGGGACATCGTGGGATGCCGCCGATCATCGCCAGACGCCGTGGGACTTCGTTGGACATCGTGGGACATCGTGGGACATCGTGGGACATCGTGGGACATCGTGGGACATCGTGGGACATCGTGGGACATCGTGGGACATCGTGGGACATCGTGGGACGTCGTGGGACATCGTGGGACTTCGTTGGACGCCGTAGGACATCGTAGGACATCGTGGGACGTCGTGTGACAACGTGGGACATCGTGGGATATCGTGGGACATCGTGGGACATCGTGGGACATCGTGGGACATCGTGGGACATCGTGGGACATCGTGGGACATCGTGGGACATCGTGGAACATCGTGGGACATCGTGGGACATCGTGGGACATCGTGGGACATCGTAGGACATCGTGCGACATCGTGGGATGCCGTCGACCATCGCCGGACTCCGTGGGACTTCGTTGGACGCCGTGGGACATCGTGGGATGCCGTCGATCATCGCCGGACGCCGTGGGACTTCGTTGGACGCCGTAGGAAATCGTTGGACATCGTGGGACATCGTGGGATGCCGTCGATCATCGCCGGACGCCGTGGGACTTCGTTGGACGCTGTGGGACTTCGTTGGACGCCGTGGGACTTCGTTGGACGCCGTGGGACATCGTGGGACATCGTTGGACATCGTGGGACATCGTTGGACGCCGTGGGACATCGTGGGATGCCGTCGACCATCGCCGGACTCCGTGGGACTTCGTTGGACGCCGTGGGACATCGTGGGATGCCGTCGATCATCGCCGGACGCCGTGGGACTTCGTTGGACGCCGTAGGAAATCGTGGGACATCGTGGGACATCGTGGGATGCCGTCGATCATCGCCGGACGCCGTGGGACTTCGTTGGACGCTGTGGGACTTCGTTGGACGCCGTGGGACATCGTGGGACATCGTGGGACATCGTGGGACATCGTGGGACATCGTAGGACATCGTGCGACATCGTGGGATGCCGTCGACCAACGCCGGACTCCGTGGGACTTCGTTGGACGCCGCGGGACATCGTGGGATGCCGTCGATCATCGCCGGACGCCGTGGGACTTCGTTGGACGCCGTAGGAAATCGTGGGACATCGTGGGACATCGTGGGATGCCGTCGATCATCGCCGGACGCCGTGGGACTTCGTTGGACGCTGTGGGACTTCGTTGGACGCCGTGGGACTTCGTTGGACATCGTGGGACATCGTGGGACATCGTGGGACATCGTGGGACATCGTGGGACATCGTGGGACATCGTGGGACATCGTGGGACATCGTGGGACATCGTGGGACATCGTTGGACGCCGTGGGACATCGTGGGATGCCATCGATCATCGCCAGACGCCGTGGGACTTCGTTGGACATCGTGGGACATCGTGGGACATCGTGGGACATCGTGGGACATCGTGGGACATCGTGGGACGTCGTGGGACATCGTGGGACTTCGTTGGACGCCGTAGGACATCGTAGGACATCGTGGGACGTCGTGGGACAACGTGGGACATCGTGGGACATCGTGGGACATCGTGGGACATCGTGGGACATCGTGGGATGCCGTTGATCATCGCCGGACGCCGTGGGACTTCGTTGGACGCCGTAGGAAATCGTGGGACATCGTGGGACATCGTGGGATGCCGTCGATCATCGCCGGACGCCGTGGGACTTCGTTGGACGCCGTGGGACTTCGTTGGACGCCGTGGGACATCGTGGGACATCGTGGGACATCGTGGGACTTCGTTGGACATCGTGGGACATCGTGGGACATCGTGGGACATCGTGGGACATCGTGGGACATCGTGGGACATCGTGGGACGTCGTGGGACGTCGTGGGACATCGTGGGACATCGTGGGACGTCGTGGGACATCGTGGGACTTCGTTGGACATCGTGGGACATCGTGGGACATCGTGGGACATCGTGGGTCGCCGTGGGACATCGTGGGACATCGTGGGACATCGTGGGACATCGTGGGACATCGTGGGACATCGTGGGACATCGTCGGACGCCGTGGGACATCGTGGGACATCGTGGGACATCGTGGGATGCGTTCGTTTTAACCTTAATTCATCGTAAGGTATATACTTACGTTAAGTGCATTGTGAGTCCATTCTGTACAACGATACTTATCCATCTTAGAACGAAAAAAGAAAAATCTCGTCTCTCTCCCCTTCCTTATGACACTGGAGAAATTATACTCTCGATTTGTCGGTTCGCGATCACTCAGTTCTTTCAAACTATCGCGTGGTGTACTCTCTCGTGTGTATTCCGGGTTCGTGCGGGTCAACGTGCACTAGACAAGTTAGATTCGTAAATCGCCCCAAGGACACCTCTGTCTTAGTGACTGGTAGATGGCTGCTCGACTTTTGCATCGGATCACGCGAGTTGTCGTCGCGCCGGTGATGCTTGTGAATCTGTTGGGGATTCAGTCGTCGATCTGCAGTTCTGTCCGATCGGTACTTCGTTACTCGGTCAGGGACCTGCAAATTCACGTCCTCCGTAATCCTGTTCGGCCTCGCGGGGGTGGACCTCACTGTTCAGTTGGAGCCTTGTCTTTGTAATCCTGTTCAACGGTTCCTCCCCGGGTTCCACTTGTTCAATTGTAGTGTGTTAAGTTGCCAGCCTATGTGCCGGATCCACAGCTGGATCACTAGTGGGTCACTGGTATCATCAGTCGACCGTGACTCGTGTAAGTTTCAAACGGCGAAACAGAAATCGAGTTACGGTCAATTCTTGAGCTTTCCGCTGATTCTTAGGGTTATCCGGTGCACGGGGGTACGTCGCGTAGGTTTGTTAGTTCTTTCGAGAGATCGCGATCTCGTTCATCCCGGGCTCGCCGCGATTTTTCTTTTATCGTCTGATTGTTCGGGTTTCTTTTCGATACCTTCAAAAGTTTAGTGTCGCGAAAATAAAATGTTAAACAGTTTAATATAACGACTCGTATGCTCCTTTTGCAAGCCACGAAATTGTATATACAGTGTCAGTAGCTACATTTTCTTTCTCTCATTCCAAGTTGGATAATTGTGTCTTTGATACCGAATGCTGCCAGTAGAGTTGCGAATTATTTTACGATATTTGTACTGATTGATGTAATCGTTGTGTGGGAGATAGATGTTATGTTATGTATGTTGTTCTACATTTGTAAAGATTCATGTAAGCACTGCGTTGGAGATATGTGTTTCGCAGTTATGCTACGAAACAACTATCTCTTTATGCAGGCCCATGATCACGTAGAGTTAGAACTCGACATTCTTGCTAATAGGTTGACTGTCGAGACCAATGTGTAATGTTAAATAACTCATGGGCGGGTCTCGTGCGTAGTCACCTCCTCGTGGTGAGACCTGGTAATTGGCATCGTTTTCCAAAAATTAATCTGTTGATTAATCTTTGGAAAATGATACCAAGCCAAGAATTACGCAACAGTCCAGTTTGGATCACCAAAAGCCTCTAAGAGTATTTTGGATGATCTAAAGTGGACTGCACCGTGGAATACCGCGGGATATGTCTTGACTATGTCAAGTCCATCGTGAATCCATTCCGTAGAATGATACTTATCTGACTTGGAACGAAATATAAAAATGTATTCTTCTTTTCCACTGAATCTTCCGATTATTTTGTGCACGGAAGTGCGTCACGTGGGTCCATTGATTTTTTTGAAAAATCGCGAACTCGTTCATTCGCGCCGCGATTATTATTTTATTCTCTGATCGATCATGGTTTCTCTGTTGCTTCTTCCTGCATACTTTGAAATGAAATTTCAAGTATCTCGGAGTTTATAATTTTTCGATATTTTCAAAAGTTCAATGTCGCGAAAATAGAATGTTTAAAACAGTTTAATGCAACAACTCGTTCCTTGTTCCTTTTGCAAGACGCGAAATCGTATACATAGTGCCAGTAGCTTTATCTTCTTTCTCTCGTTCCAAGTTAGACAAATGTGTTGTTGATACCGAATGCTGCCAGTAAGGCTGCGAATTATGGTACGATGTTTATAAAGTTCGATGTAATCATTGTGTAGAATGTAAACATTGCGCGTATACATGCTTTGTTTGAAATTTGGAAAGATTCCCGTAAGCGCTGCGTAGAAGATGAATGTTTTTGTTGATGTTTACATTTTTTTTTGTAGATCGTTAACTATGTACCTGATTGTGCCACCGGCTCGTGCGTCCCCTACCCTTCCCCCGCCACTTTGGAAGATGCACAGCGAATCTGAGGTACAAGAAGTCATTTAGTCGTCTGATTTCGTACCGATAACGTGGGTCGCGTTGTGTCAGGTTTGTAACGTACCTAACCTATTGGTGGCGTCGGTTCTTTATTGCTATTATTACTATATGTTTTGTACTATTCATTATTATATCTTTTACCATCGTCTATATCTCGTTATTAATATCGTTTGATTAATACACATTTGGATTTGATTGTGTTTTCATTTAATTATTTTATACATTTGTTTTAACTTGTAGTTATTCTTTGTACAGGTTATTGATCGATAGCAGGGATAATATAGAAGTAACTGGAATATTAATATGTGGATGCAACGACGATTAATGATCAATCCGATGAATTTTCATGGAAATTTGGTAATGTTTAATTTATTTTAACCAAGACAACTGTGTATGAACAATTCTGTTGCCTTGTTATACAAGCATGGGTAACATGTGATATACAATTTATATTTAAAATATATTTGATACATATTTCATAATGGATAATTTCGTAATTACTTGGGATACTAAGATGAAAGTAAATACGATTAAATAAATCATTGTTCTAGTTCGAATATATGAAATAGTTCTCTTGTTTCAAACGAATTTGTAATGAATTATTTTACTGTTTCAATGTAATTTGCGATATAGAATTCTTGATAATTTAACGATAGCTTCTTGTAAACAGTTTGAAACATAGAAATTTTAATAAAAATAGCTTTAAATTATTTCGATAGGCATCGTAACATTCACATTTCGAATTCAAATTATTTTCGTATATTATGTGAATTTGCTACAGTTAACGTCATATACTTGCAAATTCGTAGCTTGTATCTTTTTCATAGAGGTGGCGCACTAGTAGGCTCAAACACTTCAAAGCAGTTTCGTGCGCATTTCTGTAGTATTCTTTAAGTATATTTAGTTGTGAACTTTTGGATTCTTGCAAATATTTTCGAATATTTACAACACGCGACTACAGTGTCTTAGTGCAGTGTATATTTCATATTCTAGTAACGAACATTTACAGTATAATTCTTGTAAATGATTGCATTACATTCACGGTATTTGTAAACATTAGTTCAATATCAAGAGATATCTTATAATTTTCAACTAATATTTTTTATACATATTCCAAATTCTTAATAACAATTTTTTATAATCTAAATCTACTATCTAAATAAACGTTCGATAGAGAAAAGAAGAAAGGTACCGAAACGATATTTCGCTTCGTTTACACAATTCCCCCCCTTCCAGTCTGCCATTACACAACTTTATTTTTAGAGAATATTTTGGACCGAGCACAATGCGATTTGCAGAGTCAGTGTTTGCTACGCAAAAGTATTTTTCAATACTTTCAAATCACGATAGTTTTGATTAAATTCAATCGAATAATCACACACGAAAGTAATAAAATTTTAAAAAAGAAATTTGTACGTGATATTAGTCTTTGTTCGCCAATTATAATTTAAGCGGCCGTGGTAACGTAGCCTTTCATTTTTCTTTATATATATACTCTTTTTTCTTTTGAACATTTGTTTTCGGTATTAGAGTCGGTGCGTCAGTCGATTTCAGGAAAATGGTACGTACCTTAGAGTGTGCATGCTGTGTGTTAAGCTCGGGTGTCGGAGGCGTCCCGGGACGTCCTCTCTAGTGTAGGACCTTTGCGCCCGAGCGTTTGTGTGAGAACCGTGGAGCGAGTGTGTTGATGTGCCTGTTTTGCCATTTTTAAATATGGCGCTAGGTAGGATAGGTAGCATACTTTCTGGTATGTCTGTTAATTATAAGTAGGTAAGGCCGGGCAGGTTAGCACAGTCTCTGGTCGAGTAGGCGCGTTTTCGTGTGACCAACCTGTTTCTGGAAATCTGATTTGAAAAATCGACGGTGAAGCTGGCACGAGTAGAGCACGCTCTCGTCTCTGGTTTTGCCTATCGATTTTTCGAATTTCGCGGTCGCGGTCGCGAGTGGGCTCGAAACGAACGTATATTGCTCGAGCACGGGATCGTTTACGTTTCTGAATATTATGTTCTTCTTCTCTACGATTTGTACGGGGTAAGCTACCGTCCATGAGTCGTTCGGTTTGTTGATTACACTGTCCGCCCCGCTGTTTAGGCTGACCTTCTTTTGTTCGTGTAAGGAGGTTTGCTCACATGCAGGGATATTTTGGCCGATTTTTAATTGTCAATAACGAAGAAACAGAGCCGAAAAGGCAATCATGTTATTGTTGATTTTCGTCTTCTTGATTCATGATTTATTCTTATTTCGGCTTCAAATACCACCCCTTAAATTTCCTGACATCTGTAGCCGAATATCCTGTATATATGATTTCGAAACGCAACTATGTACATAGTACTGCTCAGTAGATTTACATACTCGGTTTGAAGATACGAAATTAATTAATGTTTGGAAATAATAATCAATTATTTCTTTTTTATATGAAATAGAATAATTCTTTTCGTGAAAACTTTTGGTTTTATCTTGTTAATGTTTATAATTTTTTGTTATTCCGATATTCATACTGTGTTTTTTGTATCTCCTTCACCAGATTTTAAAAAATAAAAATGTTTATTCATATCAATTTGGTAAAAATTTATTAGAAATGACAAAGACTGGGAAGAAATAAATTATGCTTGCTTATGTGTTTAATGATTTTTTGGTTAAACTGTCTTCTAAGATTACCTGCCTTACAGTAATTTATGGAGTATGGCACTTTCTGGCGCTTATACTCCCTACGCGGTCAGAATTATTTTACTTTAATTAACGGAGAAAGCACATTAGACTGCACGTCACATACACGAAATTTTATTAATCCTTCTCTTGGAACAAAATTTCTATGAATACAATTATTCACTAAGGAAAAGTGTGTAAAAAAGAGGAAATCATACTTTGTTATTCACATGTCTTTATTAACAAATGCGAGGGGATAATAAATAATCGTGTCGCGCGAGTAATAAATAAAATACAACAACGTCCTGGCGATTGTTAAAAAATGAAAAACTCTTAAGCCAGCCTCGAAATTCTACCTCTTCGACTCGTCGTCAATCGAGCCAGGTGCTCGTCTCTTTATCCTATCAATTTCTTACCGAATCAGTTACATTTTACCGCGTACACGTGTTGTTGAATGAACGGTCCTAATGTTCCATTCTCTCGTCTCTAAACTATCAATTTCTAATTTATCAACTTTGATCTCAAAGCAGTCATAAATAATTTGATTGTTCGCACGACGAGATAATAGAACTTTTCTTCCGCTCTGTGTGGCAGAATGATCGACAATCTTCGATCGATCGGTCGTGTAGCCCAAATTTGCATCGATCGACGATCATCCATTGTGGTTCTGGTGGTTATTTGGCGTGCGTCTCTTTGGTCTCTCGATCGTACGATCGATCCGTCGTTAAGAATATGAGTTAATCAGAGAATGAATCGTGGCGCCGGTGGCAATCGACGCATTTTTGTAACCGTGATCTAATAGTTTCCTGACGAGCTACCGGAATTGACTGACGACGAGGAGGCCGAGGAGGACGAGGAAGAAGAATACGAATTCGATCCGCTGCCTGGCGAGTAATAGGAATATGCGAGATTCTGGGCTTCCACACCGTTGGTCGGCGTCCAGACGCGGGAATACGGTCCATTTCCGTCCCATGTGTTCGCTGGATCGTAGCTCGACGTGGTCGAGGGCATAGGTGGAGCTCCGTACGCCGGTGAAGCAGCTGGTTCCATCGACATTCCTGTAACAGTAAGTTTCGCTGTTCTCATCTTTTTCGTCGAAAATTGTTCTTCGCATTGTAATGATATTGAATACAATTTCGGTTTTCTCGATACTTAATGGAATCTATCTGATTATAGTCGCAATACATACCCATTGGCATCATCATTCCACCCTTCTTAAAGAATTGCACAGCGATGAATCCAACGACTAGGAGGATCGCGAGTTTCGAGAGCACTAAAGCCTTCAATGCTTTCAAACCAATGATAGCAACGAAGATAGGCATCAAAGCCTTCAATTTCAGTTTCAACAACAACAGGAATGGCAACAGCAGCTTCTTCTTTAACATTCCCCTAGCTTGACTGGTAGCAACTTCGTTTCCTTTGAATTCGATATCCAAATCAGCCAAACTTCTGCTGGGTCTGTACTTGAGGCTAGCATCCACGAAGGGTAAATCAATTCCATAGTCAAAACTCTTCAGATACTTGAAAGTCCTCGCAACGATAGCTTCGTCCACTGTATCCAAAGACCTGGCTTCCGTGCTAGTCCCGAGTTTTCCATCTAAATATCCAAGCACCTCTTGCTTCAGGCAAGACATCCAAGAGTCCGCGGCGATGCACTCGTTGAGAGACTTGGAGAGGAAATCTTGACTGGCTAGGCAGCTTCCTGCCATCAACACAACTGCTACTGTCGCTACGAAAATCCTCATGTTGATCCTTTGATTATCCCTGGAATTAGTTATCCCAAAGTGATCTTCGCTGCACGATTTCTACACTTTGTTTCTCGAACAAAACGCGAAACGATCGATCGTCCACCCGTATGTGTGCGAGCGAGCGATCGCCGATCGAACTGCGACTGGCAGAGGAGTGGCCCGCCCCTTTTATTTAATTTGCCCCCTGCGAATCTATGTTATTCGGTCGCGCATGCCGGGAATCGACGATCGAAGGAAAATTATTCAAATTTCACTGGCACATAGAGCGGCTTCTCCTCTACACCCCTCTCTCTCCTCCTTAAGTACGTGCGTGCACGCGTCCCGACGCGTTTACGACCGCGTATACGTATGTAGCGTCGCGTATCGCGTACACGATGGCATGCGCGACGCCTCGCCACACGGGAAACGGAACTTGTCCCGCGTTCACCGCCGATTCGTGCTCTCCTCAACTTGGATGTCGTTTCTAACGCCCCACTCGCAGGCACGCGATCTCTATGCCTTCTATGATCTGTAAAGAACACACGCTTTGGACAACGGATAACCGTTCTCGTTGTACGTCGACAGATGGCCGGTGAACGGGAACGTTTTAGTTTCCACCGACGATTTTTGATCGTTTGACACGATCATATATGGATCGATGGAATGTTTGCTGGGTTTTAATAGATTGTGCTATTTCAATAAGTCGGTGGTATGCAGGTTTCTTGGCTGGTGTTACTGTTATAGGGCATTTCATAAGGTGAACTGGTTATATTATTATTTATGTGTACAATTACTTTCATTAATATTTGAACTCTTTAAAACGGTATAACTTTTTTAATACTGGACCAAACGACTTAAGTTTTTTTAAGAACTTAGAAGAATCAGTTTATTAAATGTCGTGTAGGAAAGATTTTGAAAAAACTGCAATTGGTCAGAACTGGAAAAAAATTACTGAAAATTCAAGCAATACGTTTCGTAGATTTTTGTCAGTTGCATACATATTAAAAATTTCATCGGGATCGATTGATTGACAAAAACAAGCGATAGGCACCGAAAGGGACTAACAATTTTAAGATATTTATTACAATTGTAGGTTGAAAGTTATGAAAAACTGCGATCCCTAGCCTTAACCGTTTGTAGCTCATAGCAACGTTTACAGGTTTCGATGATATATTGTACACGCATATAACTTACATGAATTTACAAACGTATTTAAATTTTCATAAAAAAAATGAAGGAAGTGACTTTCGCTACATTTTTCAAAATTCTGACAAACTTTAACTTCCTTAGAATCTTTTTCCACATCTAGTAAATTAATTCTTCTAACTGATCTTTCAAAGAAAAAAAAAACTCATCGTGTAGTCAAATTTTAAGAAAGATATTCTGTTTTAAATAATGTCCGAATATTAATGAAAGTGACTATATTTTTTAGGGAAGTTTTGTATATGTGAAAAGATTATTTCACAAAGTTTAGTTTTTTTAAATAAACTTTATTTTATATTTCACACAATTTCAGAATTAAAACTCGTAGATTCTTCTCGCTATACGTATAAGATTCATTTGCAGAAAAATCTACGTAATTTTAAAAATGTACCAATTAAGCTAAGTTTTATATATCAGTTAAAAAATTCTATGTCAAGTTTTGGTCGATATTTCAAACGACGTAAAGATGGAACCTTATAATTTCAACTGTGCGTACGAGATTTACTTGCAAGAGATATGTTAAACTATTGAATCCGATTTAAAGCTTCAATCATAAAATATCAACTGCCACTCCTAAGATGATTAAAAAATTGACGCTTTAGTGGCCTGAAAGAAATGTGTATAACTTTAAAATGCTGTAAATCGTTGAGTGAAATGTTGCAGTTCAGTGTGATAATTGCGTATCATTTACTACGATAACGACATAATCGGAAAACGTAGTTTCGAATAAACGATGTTTAAGGTTTAAAGAAAAAGGAAAGCACAAGGTGCTGGAAGGTCACTGCAAAGACGAAACTGGATTTCCATTTTATAGCAACACATGTGCGGAACAAAGCGATGATTTCCAAGCCGAGCGAAGTAGCTGCGTCTGATTATTATCGGGCATAATCTCCTTGCAAAACCGGACTGCGTCTGACTCTACTTAACAATAATTTTATATCGTGTTTTTATAATTAATCGTCGACAAGGATGGATCGTATCAATTAGAGAGGAGAAGTTCCATCGCCATTCATGCCGTTAAGCTATGAAATAAGCTACACCGTTAATGGGCCATTTACGTTCATGATGCGATAAACGTTGCTTGAAATAGTTTCACGCATTACCGTGAACGAAGATCTGATTTCTTGCGTGTTAGATGAGACACGGGGCAATTTAATAATATCATTTAATGAATCGTTTTGAATCTTCGTCGATGTCTTTTTGTTTTCAAGATTGGGTTCCAGGGCTATTAGGATAATGATAGTAATAACAGGTACATTCTTACTGTAACACGGTTATATTAGATCCTACAAAGACATCATTGTAATGTGATCGAAACCTAAGGCTACATATTATTACAACGATAATCTAGATTATCACCTTCTGTGAATTATTTCGTAGGTAGTAACATTTATTATGAAAAACTTTCTATTACTTTTACTTCAGATTCAGATTGCTAATTTTAATCTGAAATACTCCTCTCAATCCTTATAAATAATTTTCTCTAACAGATTTCATCCTGTTATTATCCACTACTTATACACATTAAGTACATGCTTCATAAGGATTATGAAGTTATTATTGCAGTATAGGAGTCTATATAAAGAGAAAGTGAAACAGGCCGAGTAAATTGCAATAATAATTTATTAAATAAAGAGTATAGAGGAGAGGTGGAAGACAGGTATTTTACAAAAGTCGCGACAGTAAACAAGATGTACGGATGAGTGTTTTACGATTGCGCGTGTCCAGAATACGCGAGGTTTTGTGCAAACGACGCCAATGGTTGTTCGTCGTCTTGGAATGATCTATATTGAGCTTGGTACTCCCACGGTCCGTGAGCGGTCAATGGAGCTGCATGACCGTCAGCGGCAATTTTCTTGCACAGCTGGAAGATCGCCATACCGACGGAGACGATGAAGCTGAAGAATGAAAGTTGAAGAGCGTTCCAGGCTTTAAGACCAAGGACACCGATGGCTAGGGGGATGAGAGTCATGGCCTTGAGCAAGACGAACACCAGGATGGGGATGACGACCTTCTTCAACTTGGACTTGCGAGCCTCTTCGACGGCACGACCCTGGCCAAACTTGACGTTGAAGGTGAGCTGATCGTCGTCAATGTCCCTGGCGCTCACCTTCACGGACGAGTCCATAGGCAGCTTAAAGGTCACGTCGTGAGAGGTCAGGTAGGTCTGCACATTGTCCAGGAAAGAGCCCTCGCTGCGAGCGGATACTTCTTCGACGGGGTACGAGTTGCGAGTCACCTCCACGGTTTCAGAGACCTGCGACCGACAAAGAGGAAAGTGAATCTACTTTCGTGAGCATTGGGTTCAAACCGGGTTAAACGGAATCATGCAACGCCATTTCACTTTCTGAAACTACCAAACCGTAAAAGTGATTGGGTCACAACCACTGTGGTAACTGGTTGTGGATAAGGTGATAAAAGTAAAGAGAGAATGGAAAGACGGTTGCTTGCATAATCGGGTTGGAACGAGTTAGCAGACACTTGCCTTGAAGCTGTCTTTGCGGAAGATCTGGTCCAGGAGATTTAAGACCTTGAATTTCATGCAGGAAACCTCGTCGTTCTTTTGAGAGCACTCGATTTTCGTCTGATCAACCATCTGGTCTATACCACTACCCTTCCAGAGGTCGTTCTTCGCGGGTTGAGCGGCCGCCAGGGCCAACATGGCGCACAACACAAACAGCTTCATGATTTTCCTAATGTGGAGACGAGAACTCGTGATACCCTGAAGAAGGTCTTGAGGACGATTGCACGACGACTGATGCCAATGGGTTGGGCATCAGGCTATTTATACGGAGCCCCCGTCGTCGAATCGTCGGACGTTCGTCGCGTAGCGGAGCATCCGACATACACGACGCCCCCACTTTCATCCGGCCACGAATTTTCTTTTCGTTCAGTATGGTGTTCGATTATCGAGGCCTCGACGTGATCGTGACGGGAATATGGGATTGTGCAAGATCAGCAAAGCCGAAAGAAAGCTTCGCCGCGACCGATATCTGTCAGGAGGGTCGCGTGCTACGTTAAAGACACGCGATTATGCCTCACGATAACGACAAGTGTTACGTTGATTCCCAGTAAAAAGAATTTTGTTAACTATTAGCTGTACGTGTTCTGTGCACTATTTTGTAATCTACTCTCAATTGTGAGATCAAGTTTAATATTGATTTGGTATACATTACATTTGGTATTTATACCTTAGGGTTGAAATGGAAAATAAGACATGAGAAAGGTAACTTTACCATATTACGATTTCGGTTAATAAATATTGTATCTATGATTAGTTTTTAAAACTTCTGCTATTAATGTAGAAATTGTACAGCTGATATTACTCTATGTCAGAATTGAGGGTTCGCTTGACATTCATACCAAATTGATCAAAATATCTATCATTTCATTAACCTCGATCATGTATTCATAAAAAAATCCACTCACGCATTAAGCTGGGCGAAACTTTCAAATATTTGGCCTGCTATCATACAGCATCGTTTTAGCTAGCAAAGCGGAAGTGGCGTGCGCAAGCCAGTAAGAACAGAAGACCCTTCATCCTTGGCACCAATGCCACCGTAACATTGGCATTGAATCGATCGTTCATTCATACCACGAACACGGTACTTTCCACACGTCTGTTTCATCAACACTTGAGTGCTCCCCACCCCGTTTCGAATGACGACAAGATATCTACCCTTTGAATCAATCTTTGAAAATTAGGCATACCTGAACGATAAAATTTTTATTTTATTACATATTAATCTTTATTTCATATAGGATAACCTTATAAAGTTTCCAATTTCATTAGAATTTATAAAATCCACGAAATATCTTAAATATAATAAAAAATGGGATCTACGAATAATATTTATAGACGCAAATCTTCTTCGCTTCGTTTATTTTCTAAAACTAGCTTTTGAGAAGTATATTTATTTGATTTATTTGGATTATGATGTTTAATGAAGTTTAATGAACATTGATGCGTACATTTTACTCTTTAATGTCTCCATTAAATCACGTGTACTATCAGATTTGATAAAGGAGTTGCTCTAATCACATTAGAGATGCGCGTTGCGTGCGAGTTTCTCGTGCGAGAATGTGCGCGTGGGGTTGTGACAAGACACTTTTGTCCGCCTTGCCGACTTCCTTCTGCTCGTAACAATGAACCGGTAATTGGAATTTTGGGTCGAGTTTGCATAAGCATTCAGGACGTTGTAGTGCCATCGATGTCACCTTTCCGACTCTTCGACCACTCTAATTTTTCCTTAGTGAATTTCCACGCTCACGACCTGTATTTTCCCCGTTTACGTTCCCTTTTGGCTTCTTGTCCACGCAGAGCCCTGGTCGATATGGAATCATGGAACACGGGTTTATTTTAATGAAATGCACTCTGAAATTCGCGCAACTATTTAGAACGGAAATGAAGAACTAATTCTACTTAGCTTCATAAATCGATTTTGGCAAGAACAATATCTACTTTTACTATGTCGTGAACAATCTCAGACTTTGCTGTTCGAATCGATTGATTTAATTACTCCCACGATACTCGATTTCCAGCGGATCTACCTGAACGATCACTGAATGCCAAAGTAACTTTTTCCACTTTCTCGGTCATTAAGCACCCACTTTGATCGATTCTCATCGCGTAGGCAAATAATAAAAAGGAAAGTGATCAAATTCGCCCATTTCTCTTTTTCTTTTATGATTAGGGTGAGAATGACAGATGGAGACAAGATATGATGAGACCATGTAAGAAATTTTATTTATAAATAAGTCAGAGTCGCGCGTGAATAAATAATAAATAGAACGATTCTAGGGGGAGAAAATTGAGGTTCTTCGTCAGCCTATTTTCGGTACGCTCTGTAGGGACCATGAGCTGCCGTTTCCCAGTGTGGTGGGTGTTCTACTGGTGGGTGTCCATAGTGCACGACCTCGTAGGCGACCTTGGGTTTCGTCAGCTTGAAGATCATCATCGCTCCACTGAGCACCATCGAGAGGAGACCCAGGGTGAGAGCTTTCCAGGTCTTCAGAGCAATCAAGGCAAGAGCGAGCGGCACCAGAGCGGTAGCTTTGAACTTCAGACCCAGCAGGAATGGTATCATAACCTTCTTAACGAATCCACGGCCTATAAATATGATCCAGATAAGTGTATTAGATCAGTTGTATTTTATTTCTTCCTCTTTATAAAATTAATTTTGTTACCTTGACCGTTCGAGGAGTCAGACAAAGGAACAGTCAAGCTTCTGGGCATGGTATCCACCAAGGCTCTCGGTACAATATTGGAGCCAACGATAGCTTCAGGCAGCTTAGCCTCCAGCTGGTGACTCGACAGGTACGCGTCTAATTTCTCCAACATCAAAGACCTAAGAAGTTCTTTCCTTGCAGGATCTACTGAGTCGTACTGCGGGGGATAGTATTCTTCATTGCTTTCTTCGGCCATGTTTCGAGATTTAACTATTGCTAAGTCGTCCGTAATGGCTAGTCTGTCTTCTTTCACAGCTTGGCTAAGGTAGGCCAGAACTTTGGGTTTCACGCATGATAACATGGACTCGTTGTCGATGCATCTGCAAGATGAAATTGATTATTGATCGCTAAATCCAGAGCATAATTTTATTATCTTTGTTACTTTTAAGATATATTGCAATAACTTTATTTTTTTAATGAATATATTTTTTGTTTTCATCTTTGTGCTCACCTGTAATAAATGTTTTGAAGTGCGTCAGCTGTTGTTTCAGTCCTCTGCGCAGCGGTGAGGGCAGCCAGAAGGGCGACAGACGAGACGATCGTTGTGAACTTCATGACGGTACCCACCGATTTGCGAGTCTAAGCACCGAATGCCGGCTCGAACGAAGACAACGCGGTTTTATAGTCGATGGAAGCCACGCACGGCCGATGAATTTTGATCAGGGACGTGTGCCCGGCTGAAAAGAAAGAAGAAAGCCTCATTATCTAGGGTGCCGATGTTTTCACGGCTCCGTATCCTTCCCCTATGGGACGATTTTGGTTTCGACATTCACTATTTCCGGCACATTTTAGCTCCACATGTGACCCGAAATTATATAGAGGAAATTTCTCGTTTCTAGCTGTTGTGGCGTTCGCGAAAAGCACAATTATGGACGATTCGGAAAGACAGCGTTTGGAAAAGAAGGCACAGCCTTGTAGCTACTTCGGGCAAAGGAAAACTAACGACGACGAAGTGAAATTGTACGAGGGTCGATCGTGAGAGGAGAATAGATGAAAGTAAAAACTGTTTATGTGTGAGGAGTAATGAAGACTGGTGGAAACTGGTAGAAAGTAATTTTATACGAGGATTTGGCTCGCGCTTACGTAAGATTCGTGTGAATGGGTGGCGCACTGTTTGTTTTCTTAAATAAGGTACGAATCACAAGCGTGAATTGATCTTACCGTAGTAGAACTTCAGCTTTGCGCAGTGAAAGATAGATGATTGTCGATATATTAATTAAATGAATTTGTCATTTCATTCTTCTAATAATTACGATAGAAATGTGTTGAATGCTTAGGAAATAATAAATTTATAACATCGAGATTTCGATGAGCATTGCATTATATTATACTAGTTTTGGTAATATAAAGTATGATACAATAGTAGTTGTTCTTTTTACATCATTTATTACGAACGAAGCAATAATATACGATACAACTTCGAGGTAGTGTAATCGAAGTATTAGTTTATCTTTGTACAATACATAACTTACAGACTATACATAACCTAGTTGTTAACGCGTACAATAAATAATAGTTGGGTATGGCACCCGAGAAGGTAATAATAAATAATCATATCTAAAAATAAATAAATCATTGGATGTAGTATTAAGATTCCCGTATTCGATCAATTCGCATAATTCGTATAATGTATCGACTTACATTTGAATTAAGTTATTTATAAATTACACATACATAAATTACCACTTTCTTGTGACTACACAACTATATCGTACTGGGTAAAATGTCACAGAGAAAATATTTTTAATTGCATAAAATATGTAAGAAAATATACTATTGAACAGTAGTACTTGGAAAAACGTGAAACTATCATATTCACGCAATCCAGTGCATGATCGAAGATTGTTATCTAAGAGTTACATTTCTGTTAGTTTCCTGACAAAGTGTCAAAAGAACGAAGTTTGACATTTCATCAGAAAATTTCATTCTGCTTCAGATAGTACCGAAGACTGAACGAGTGCTTAAGAAACTCCTCGTAACAAAAACTCCAAAAAGATCTTGTATTTACATTTCTAATAGAAAGTATTTAATGAAATCGAATAGAAAGCTCGCTTCTTCTCGATTTAGTATTCATCCCATCACAAATTCCACGTAACGCTGCCATGAGTGCGAGCACTAAGCTTCACAAGGAACAATCGAAGTACTTTTACATATTACAAAAAGTGTCCTTATTATTATAAAATACTTTAATTAATTGGACGTAAAATTATCTGACATCCTCTATCCAAATAATCAATTCATGGCCTTGACACTAACTAATAGCCTACAGCCGTGTCCGTGGCCGCCTTGATAACGCCTAGCGGAACAGACCCACCAGTCGTACTCATGTCATGATGCCATAAGTCGGTGACTTCAACATATGTTCTTGTCCCCACGACAATTCTTCATTACTTAGTAACAAAAATTCACACCGAGTTTATTCGGTATTTATGTGACATGGATATGTTCTCAAGCAATCTCCACCATCTTGACCCAATCTAGCCGCGTTGAAATATCTGTGGAACTTCTTGCTGGACGAGCTTTCGGTCCCCGTACGTTTCAACTCCTGTGGATCTCTGAAATAGAAAAGAAAAATTAAAATCAAGTTGTTAATGTACTCCTGACACCTTTTCGTATCGAAATCAGTCGATAATCATGTTATAACATAAACCCTGACCCTGTTTTCCTTACCAACGCTTGCATCTAATCGACATGCGTGATACTTTCGCCATTTAGCGGCTCTAGGTTCGCTAACAAGATAATTTCTCTTTAATAAACGAACTACGGAAGAATTTGCCAAGAGATTGCATTACATTCTGCTGGAACTAATGATTCTTTTGTGATCCGCGTTTATTGTTGTCAGAGAACAGTCAACGGAAAGAGCGTAAAAAGAAAAAGAGTCGAATCCGCATAGAACGTGATTCAACGTTCCGATTCGAGCGATTCGGAGCAGTGGCCACCTTTCTCTTTATGATTGACGCCCGAAGTGATCGAATTCGAACGTGATACACAGGTGAATGAATAATTAATAGCACGATGATCGATACGACAACAGTTGAATTTTTGCATAATTTATACATTAAAAGAAATTAGTTTTAGAAGAACTCCAACGATAGTGGAAGCTATTCTTCGTATTTGTCTACCGGTAGACGAAACTACATAAATTCGTTCTCTTTTCCACGCTTTCCAATACGTTCATAGATTAAATCAACTTCCTCCAGATAATAATAACGAACGATGAATTTAGTTGACCGTACGATTCATCTTTTGCTCTTACCTGGACAATTCGTTCGAAACGAGGTTGCTGTGCGGCGAATACACAGCCGGATTCTTGTACATACTGCACACGAGCCTCTCTTTGCAACTTTCTTCGACGAATCTAAGTTGCTTAAATATATCTTCAAGCCTGTTAATTATCGGTCCATAATATTCGTCGTCGTATCCTGATCGTTGTGTAACCACTGTTGCTTTCGAATCTACCTGACTGCTCTTCGCCGAAGCTTGTCTCGCATTTTGCTGTCCAAACGCAATGTACGAATTCTTTATATTTGTCGCGGTTGGCAACATCGTTGACGGCAGGTTTGCAGGATTTAAAGGGACGTTGACGACAGTTGGCGAAGCTGGTTGAACAACTGTTCTACGATTATTATCAACGTATGCTGAGTAGGCCAGATTATGAGCAGATGTCAGTGGACGTTTTTCTAAATACGGAGAAGCTATTGGCTGCGCGTTCGGCGCATACTGAGGAATACCATACGTTCCAGAGTAAGTGGGCGCTGGGAATGGCGCCGGCAGCACTCCTGGTGGAGGTCGAGCTGGCACCGTGCCAGCTCCTACAGGCTCGGTTTGAGCTTCGTAAGACTCTTCGTAAGGTTCGATGCCCCATTCCTTCAATTCTTCGATGTCTTTTCGATATTGAATATGAGGATGAGCGTAATCGTAACCATCGAACTCATCGTCGTGATGGTGGTGGTGATGGTTGTAGTAAGTTGGAACTGGTACTGGAACTGGTACGTGGTGATGGTGATGCGCTACCTGAAATAGTAATGGAATATTAATGGTAATATTCGAGAGATCAGCCCTTATTGACATCAAAGTGTCGTTAGAGTGATGTAATAGTCACCTGATGATGATGGTGGTGGTACTTTGTACTGTGCGCAGAATAGTAGCTCGAGCATAACTTAAAAACGTGCGCAAATGCTGGGATAAAGAAAAGTAACAATTTCAGGAAGAGCTTCTTCGCTGTGCCCACGCCGAACAGGAACGGTATCACGAACATGAACTTCAATTTGATTAGTTTGATGATGAGCAACAGGGCTAAGAAACTTGTCATCAGCTTGTTCTGTATAAATTTTCCTGAAATAGGAAGCGTCGATTAAATCCTTCAAAATGTTTAACTCGCTAGAAAGATATTGATATGTATTATCACAAATTAAATAATTATTCATCGTACTAATTTTCTTGAAGATTCTTCCTTCGCTTTCTAAGCCTTGTTGACCGAAGTCTACTCTAACCAGAGCGCCATTTTCATCAATCTCACGAGGACTTATTCGAATCGTGGCTCCTTCGAAGAAAAAATCGGGTAATTGAATCTGATAATCCCTGGTCGCAAGGAATTTCATCGCCCTCTTCCGTAACGCGTTAGTCACTTCCTCCAAAGGTGACTGCTCCTCGCCGAACTGTCGACCTCTTTCCTCCCCCTTCTCCTCTTCACTTTCATCTTCGTCGCAATTATCCTTACTGGACCTTTCCACCAGATTCTCATCCATGGAATCATCTTCATCACTCTTCCTGCGACATGTTCCATAGTCCAAATTATTTTTCGTCATAGTCAAACCCTCAAACACCGTGATATTATCTCTCTCCACGAAAACATTGTCTAGGTACGTGTAAGCGTTTTTCTGTATGCAGGAGAACGTTACGGATCGATCACAGTCCCTGATCAATCCTTTCCACAATTCATTCTCAGTCTGGTTTAGCGACAAACCACCGAAGTTAAATATCTTTGCGTAATTCTTCAAATTCTTAATATCGAAGAACTGGCAGTTTGCATGCACCATGCACAAATACACGATCACGATCACGGATCTTAAATGCATCCTTGACGAAGACTAGATTTCACCGGATAAGTATTTTTTCAAATATTTAAATAGAAGTTCACCTGTATCTGATTGAACAATATTTAGCACAATCAAAGATATAGATAGTTGAAGCGTGTATAGACCAGGGATCAGAACGACAATTAATACACTTTTGATTTCGTCACACCGATATTACCCTACCACGTGCACCTTTTATCACTTCCGTTGCCCCCTCCAATGATCACGACCTCGATATCAATCTGAATGGATCACACCTCCTTCAAACGTTTTAGGGATCAACGATTCCTTCCTTTAATTTCAAGCAATCCAGTCGCATCGTAAATTGTTTATCGATTCGTTCGACATATCCGTGTCATCTAGCCGGCATGTCTCATCATCTTCGTCCAACTTGTTCGCCTTCTCCGTTCCTTCTCGCGAGACGCGTTCCGTTCGATCTCCCGCTCAAAACTAACCACAAGCTTCTCGGTTCTCGGTTACAATTCACCTGAGCGTCAAGTGTGTCAAAGACCCTCCTACTCCGTCTACGGCCACTCCGTGGAAGGTCATTATCGTCTCCTCTCCGACTGCAACCGGCCACGCGTCCAGCTACACGCGCGCGCGTGTTAAAAGGCGTTGACGAGGATTTCGGATTTTGTATGCACCGTCAATCCAAGCTCCTTGGCAATGTGCACGGTGAAAGCGGCTGGGAAACCTGTCAACTTCTCTTCGCAACGTTTTCAGTCGAGTTGAACCGTGTGAATCGCGTTATGGTCACCGAGGCATTTTGGTCACGTGCGACGGCACTCGACGTTGATATGAAAATTACAAGTTATACCAAGTAGTGGAACCTCTTTGATTCAGTTTACTGCTGCTATTATGAATATTACGATATATAAACTCATTAAGTATTAACTTAAAGCTTACTTGCATTTAATGACAGGATTATGAATAGCGCTAGATATTGTTAACTCGTTTTATTGTTGTATCTGAGAGGACTCGAGCCTAACAATTATTTTAGAAGTTAAAAAGCTACTGCAACGGTAATAGATAAACAATTTTCTATGTAACATATTAAACCGTTAACAAGTATCCATTGTAACTGTCGTGACAAACAAAAAGAATTCACAAACTTGCGACAAATGTCGTCGTTTCTCGTTAAACTTCTTCTATGGATTCAACAGAAACTGCAAATCGTTAGACCGTTGCAGATTGCTGTTTATGTGCCATCAGACCGGTCTGGTGCGAGTTCGCAAGTGATCCCGTTTCGATTATCTCTCGATTATAGCCGCGGGACGTCTAGGATTGCTTCTTGCGGTCGTCATCGGCTACCAAAAAATCACTGTATATTCGAATAAATGCAAAACATAACACAAAAGTAAAAAAGTGGAACGCGAGAGTGAAATTCAGAGCGTTCCGTGAAAAACGAAGCGCTAAATGAAGAAGTCCACTGTGTGGAATATTAAGTAATACTATCTGTTCGTTACTTTTCATATCGAGGTTAACTATCGTGGAAGATCGTAGCAAAATTAGATATTTGAAGAGGAAGTAATTATTACACAGCGATCTGGAGCAAAATCCAAGATGGTCGCCGGGTCTTTCCAATCAGTATCTGTCGCTGTGTTCATATTTTTCGTTTAAATAGCGTCGTCATGTACTTGGAGGATACCATAGTTGCATTGCGTTTCTCCTTTAATTAGTCGTTATTAGATTTGTAGTAAGCTTTTGCAAAGGAACAAGTGTTGTTAGTTGTTCTACTTGTTAGAATAAATTCGTTGCATCATTCTGGAGTTATCCACAAACTTCATCTGCAAATAATAATTCTTTAGTTCTTGTTAATGAATGTAATAGCTTTATCATGGACATCATACTGTTACGAATTCTCGGCCAGGCTCCACACTGGAGTTTTCACTAATAGATTGTTGGTGAAGGTGTTCCCATTATCGGGATCGACGACTCCGACGTCACTTCGACAACCTACATTCGAGAAGAACGGCCGATAAGCGTATCATCACGTGACTACAGGCACGATTTTCATCGATCAATGTTTTTGTCAAGGAAAAATGATTTCAGTGTCGTTTCTTCTCGGCTAGGAAAATGCGACCTTGAAACGAGAAACCGGAAACGTGGCAGCAACATATTTCACAGCACGCTTGGAACACCTTCTAGATTACGGATAATTATAGAAGTAAATGAGTTATGCATAGTTACAGAATGTGGCTTTGAAAGAGGGCAATTTCACTGGTACTCTACTTCCTCCAATTCTTCTTTTAAATCTTATTCTTCTTACGTAAAATCTTCAATAACAATTAATTCGCAGTAAAGAGAAAGAAATTTCAATACAAAATCAATTAACATCATAGAAACTGAACTACTATTACACCTCATTTACATCATTTATTACTTCCGCTTGAGCTCAGAAAAATGTTGCTTTCTGAGAACTATCTGAGGTATCTTATACAATCTATACATCTTGCTACGAAAGACATGACGTATCGATTAACGTTTTTCCACCTTGTTTGGTTATGTTGGGTTCGAAGATCGTAAGGAGGATTGGGTGGGTCAATACTGGCGAACGTGGTCCGGCCAAATGAATTCCATTGACCTACTATTGATCTGGCCGGTAGGTAGGTAGGTTGAGCGACGACCGGCTTTGTCGCTCAATGACCGCCAAAAAGCGATCTTGTAGAGCGCGCACGGTATTCACGGAAACGAACACTCGTACGCGTGACTTCTGCCTCCTTTTTTCCTGCGGTCCTCGATACTCATGGAGGAAGAACGGGTACGTTTCAACCAGCCTAGATATTAGTACCAATGCGTAGAATTCCTTAACAGTGGTTTCACATCGTACACACTCTACTATCTAATTAGTCAGGAGGTTATTCATAACAGTGGATCGCTTTAACCCTCCGATCGCCATTGTTCAGATTACGAACTTGTTCATTTTATCAAATTTTGCTCATTTCTATCAAAGCATGAGGCATAATAAAAAATGGATGAAACCAAACATGATGCCAGCAGTATTATGAATTAATATATCAAACCTGATAGTAGACTAAAACATAAACTAAAAGACATTGGAAACTATCAAGTTATTTATGTTGTTGAATAAATGAAAGCTGGTATCTGCAGGTATCTACGGAAATCGGAGAATGAAATCTTTTTTTACCACAATTCCTAGGGAGATACGAATCAACAGAACTCAATTAGATTGGAATTTTCTGGTTGCTTGTTTTATGTAAATTTCATTAACGATTTTATGAGATTCTAAAAACCGATAATGAATAGGGGTTAGACAGACATGAATGGACTTGAAAAACGACTATATGTGGTGGGTAAACAAAAAAGAGAAACTCAAGTGCCGAAGTAGGCTGAAAGAACTGTGTCGCCATGTGCGATAGGAAATTCCCCAAAACGCGCGAATAGCGCAAAGTGCTTCGAATCGTAAGCCTATGCGCGTTCTCAAGTGAGAAACGCAGGCCGCGTCGCGTCGGCCGGCTGAAAGTATTTGCACAGACACGGTGCATCGGAACTGGTTTGCATGTGCTTGAAGTGAACCAAGCAACTGGGACACGTTACATATATTGTGTGGACAGAAAAATTTCGTGCGTGCATGGCACTCCTGTTCGACGTCACGTACACAATCGAAAATTAAGATCGAGAGTTTAATACGTATTACTAATCATGTTCTGTGATAGCTTTGAATATTTGAAATAACACGGGATGATTAATGTCGGAATAGAAAAAACGGTGGAAGGGATGTCGAAATGATGAATTTAAGAATTCAGACACATGCTGTCGAGAGTCCTAAATTTATGATTTATGTTTCTATATGTATAGACAAAATAGACCTACGAAAGTCTAAAAATTGCCATCTGTATATTTGATTTATTAATTTTATGGAATAAAAAATAACATGAAGTCATTCGATGCTTTGTGTTTAACACCCCGTATACAGGACCAAACGACTACATGGTCGGTGAACTATAATCGTTTCCATCGAAGCTTGCGTAACGTTAATAGCGTATTCAAAGTAATTAATAAAGACCTTCACTGAAATAAAAGGTCAAGAAAGTTTGTGTACTGAGAAAAAATAAACGGGACATGACATACATTTGTAATACGGAAGAAGAGTAAAATATAAAACGAGGCTTTTACCAGGATTCATCGGAATCATCATCATGTACGTTGAAAACATACAAACATCGTATATATGTGAAAAGAGATACAATTTCTGTATTCTTTAATCCATCACCCGCGATTTATGTCGTCATGGGAAATGACTAGATCACAATGCAATCGTTTCACATTTGTGTTCGTTGTACTCTCAGGTTGCTTCTTCGTGCGGGTAATTTCTGTTACGTCAACGAAGGATCGGGCAAAGATTCATCGCGAAACACGTGCTGCGCGCGTAGGAAAGTGAACCGATCCGCGAACTCTTGGCGTGACACGTTCTACCTATTTCTGGCGTGATAGCAGTCCCGTCTGGACTCCTATACCGTAACTTTCACCGATTTTCCAATTCTTTAGTTTCTGTTATTCTCTTGTCGATCGATGACTTAATACTCTTTCCATTAAACAATTAAATCCTTCACTTTACGTTTTTATCGTTTAAATCTCTTAATTAAGTGTTCAGTACTTTCTGTATTTACATTACTGATTATGTATGTTTGAGCTATCGATTCTATGAAAGTTTTCAAACGTGTCGTAAATTTAATCTAAAATACCTCAAACTTAAGTGAAGATAGTTTGCAGAATTAATGTAAGTTAATAATTCGAAATGATCTTTGTGGAGAACAACGTAACACTCCAATTAAGTTAAAATTTAATTTAAAATTCATTTGAATTCGTAATAGTTTCGAGATATTTGAATCTTTTTACGAGAGGAGAACGTTTCTTTGAAGTTATTGACGACGAAGAAGCAGTTGAAATCGTCAAGCGTCATAGCTGAAAAATCCGTTATACCTTTCAAATCAGATCGCGTTGTCTCCAAAAATGCTACGTGTTAGGAGTATAAAGTGGCTAAACTCGTGGACCAATGTGGGTCAGTTATTGTGCAGGGTTGATTCTAAGACGAGCACGTCAGCACATTCTTATGTACAGCATCGAGACACGCATTTCGATGTGCGGTTCAATTCCGCGACGTACAGTTATCGCTCAATTAATGTGTGTACGAGTCATTTCTATGCGTACCGGTTGTGTACATTATGGAATCATCGATCTGTTACGTTGCTCAAGATACTCGTTCCATGTGGGTTACCTAGATGGTAGCTAATTTGAGATTCGCACGCATCTAATATAAAATATCTAATGTAAACATCAGACATGTAATATAAAATCGCGATTTGCGTAGAATTTGATGCAATAAACTTACGATATTTCGATAGAGAAGGAGTAAATAGAACAGAAAAAGAAAATTGAATAGATTAAATGGAGGGAGATTTTAAAAAGTTTCCTTGATAATTTTACAATTTGAAATCGTTGAACGAGTAATCCAGATTTCGCGCTAAGAAAGATGCCTATAAATTATAAACAGACCTGATACTGGATCGTAAATTCCGCTTCCTTATTATTACGAACCACTGGAGAAGGAAGAAAGAAACGTAGAAAAAAGTTTAATGAATATCAATTATACAGTCTTAGAAGACATCGCTGTATCGTCACAAATAAGTTAAAAGGTGTTCGACTTTCTGGAAATAATTCGCACATTGTACGCATTTTGTAGACACAGCTATACCGTATATATTATTATTGTATACATATTATTTGAACTATTCTGAACTTCATAGTAGAAGTCGGCCGATGGCTTTGGACACCTAGTGACAGTGTTCTTCAACTTGTAACATCTTACTCAGTCGATACCGCGCTATCCTGTAGTCACAGACAAAAGATAAAATCTATTCATAGCTCTTTTGTACCATATATGTAGGTAGATATCTTCTTGATTTCTTATGATCATATTTAGATATTTATGTAGGTAGGAAGTTTCCCTCAAAGCTTCTTCTCTTGTTCATTTCTTATAACGATCGAAAGATCAAACATTTTGCAAAACTTACTTAAAAATGTGAAATTTATGTGGAATTGGTAACGTTAAAAATTATTCAAATATTAAAGTGCTGAAAGTGCTCTAGACTGTTGAAACGTACAAGGGACGATAAATCTATCTTGTACCTTGCCTGCATTTATGCTTCCTCTTTGCTTCAATGCTACGAGAAATACACCTAGCGAGAACAGGTAAAACTCTCACCTGTGAAGAGCTTTAGTCAATTGTTCGAAAGATTGCGCCACCGCCTTGCGGCCAGTGATACCAAGTTTGAAATCACGGTCGCTTACACATGAAATTATTTATTGGTTTCAAACTACTTTCACAGACAAAATACTAAACTTTCAACATTAAATTTATTTCCAAATGATACATTTAAATTGACAATTTCTCTAGGATTATATTACATTCATCATACAGAAGAATTTTCAATATTCGAACTCTCGCTTTCTCGAATTCTGCGCAAATTTGATGAGAACTTTTCTTCCGTGGGTTGCCATTCGTCACTATATGCCGAATGCATTACACTCGTATCGTGATTGCTCGCTATATGATTTGTCGAAGTGATATGACCACTATTGTCCAAATAGTTTGGCTTCGAATCTATCATATAGTCTCTCGAATCATCTATCGAATCATCAACCTGATACGTTTCGATGTCGTAATTATCGGATTCTGAGCGCGATGATGGTTCCATTTTATTACTGTTTACCACATTAGCGACGTTGTTAGTCAAATATTGGTACTTCTGTGGTTCCACGGTATTGCTGGAGTTCCAGTTCAAATATGTAATATTGGCAATAACAGAAGGATGTCCATAATTCTGATAGCCAATAGAGTCTGTCCTTGATACAAGTTGTTCTGTTTTAAGGGGTGAATCTTTCGATTCTGTTGCATATCCTGTTTTCTCAAGATTGCTTGTTATAAACCGCCTTCCGAAGCTGCGGCCCCAACCACCATAACCACCACCACCACCGCCACCGCCTGACGGTGCACCATAGCTCGAAGGCGGTGGAGCACCGTAATCGCCTCCACCACCACCATAACCTCCTCCACCTCCACCACCGTAACCTCCGCCGCCTCCACCACCATAACCTCCTCCTCCTCCTCCTCCCCCTCCTCCTCCACTAGATTTTGTTAGAAGAACGATTTCTTTGTACTGACCTGAAAATATTAAAGTAATATCGCATTTAATTCATATCGTAATAAAACTGGCAATTTACGACAACGCATGATAATGTTTGTAATTTGTGGCATTACCTCCTCCTCCTCCTCCGCCGCCATTGCCTCCTCCTTTCATATACTTTTGCATCAGCATTGCCATGGATATCATTAGGGACATCCCAGCCATCATCATGCCCTTCATCGTTGCTACTCCTGATATTTACAAATTTGATTAGGTATTTTAGAATGTTGTAAAAAAATGGAGAGCTATAATTTATGCGTTACCCATGAATTTCATTTTGAGCATCATAAGACCAGCCATCATCATTGTTTTACATTTGCCACCTTTGTCTTTGCCGCCTTTGCCTCCTCCTTTGCCTCGCCCTAGAGAAGAGCGTATGTTTTAACCCATTAAGAATCAATTAAGATAACACTTTTAATAATGTTAGAAATACTTCAATTATTTTTGAATTTTGTAAAATTGTAAAATCTTGTGTAGAAGAAGCAGTGATGCAAACATTATTAAACGAATCCTTAGTATTTCCTTCCATAGTTAATATAACATTTAATTGTCACTCGTACTCAAGTATTTTGAAGTGTTACAAACCCTCGGAAACAGGAGTTTCGTCAAACATAACATCTATCTGATTTTTTTCTCGGTTGCCATTCCACCTAGGTAGTGTAATTCTTAAAGCAAATGTATCGAAGAAGTCATTGATACTTCGTTCTATAGTGTCATTGCTATCATTCACGGATCTATGGTCGTTAATCACTCTGGTTTTCACTAGTTTAACATCTTGACCCATTAAATAAATCTCGTTTAAGTCCCTAATAGAGTCCAGGAATCGGCCAAGACGTTTCTTCGCGCAGATTAGCGAGAAATCGATGACACAGCGGCCTATGTCTGTCGTTGGGAACTCTGGGAAGTCATCGTCTTTCACAGAATCGTTTTTCAGTGACGGTACCACTCGAATATCCACTCTAAAGCCGTTCCTTCGGAAATCAAGCACTTGTCGACCAGCGCTACTAAAAATTTTAATACAAATCAGCAACGGTAAACTATAGAAGAAATATCAAATATCAAAATTGAATTAACCATCATTTTATTTAATAATTCAACGAAGATTTTATTTCTTCGACTATCGTAGTTATTTCTTTAATTATTTCACTCATCAGAGACTATTGCACTCAAGTTGAATTAACCATCATTTTATTTAATAATTCAACGAAAATTTCATTTCCTCCAACGTTATAGCTAATTCTTTAATTATTCCACTTAGCAAAAGCTACAACACTCAATAATCAGATGGGAGCAACGATTACAAAATAAATTTCACAGTACTATTGACGACCGCTGGTCCCAATAATCTTGTAAGGATCCACGTTATTGTTGCCATCCGTGTGTGTTCCATTGTTTACTTGATTTCGAACTTGCTTTACGATCGAAAGCACTACAATCACGACGAATATGGATCTGTGCACTGCGTAAATAATCTTCAGCGTTGACATCGCTCGAAACCCGATGATCGATCTCGTACTTTACCGTCAGCAAAGACTGACTTCCGCCAGATCGTAATCGCTTAAATACAATAGGATTTATGTCATTCGTCAGATTTTTTCAATGCCTTGTCACGATTGCCATTTACTAGGCCGCTATGAAAATAACATAATAATACGTCTGTCTCGTAGTTTGGTCTTACCGCGGATCCTAACCTTTGCGAAACAAGATCCCGCCTTTCGAGATTTCAGGGGCAACTCGATGACTTCCTGCGTGAAGAATTAGAGAGCTTAAGATCTAGTCTATAGAACTGAAATATTTTTTTGTCAGCTATTCGAAAGTTGTTAGCGTCCGCTGAGTGATGGTTGAAAGAATCTAGAATGTTTCGAGGAAGTGGCATGTACGTTGCTGTTCAAAAGTCTTAGGATAATTTAATTCATTTTTTATAAAAATGTAGTATATTTAATGTAGATTATAAATTTTAAATTATATGTATTTTTTAGTAGTATCGTTAATTGATTAGCTACTTTCTTTGTCGTATAAAGTATGTTGATTATAATTTTTAGTTCACTTTTTCTTTAGCTTCGAAATAAATAATAATTAAATCGCGGATGTTTGAGTTAAATCGGGATATCTGAAGAAAACCAAAAGAAATGAAAGATCTCTATCCTTCGAAACGAGGTGACTCACTTGTGTATGTTAAAAAATTCCTTTCTATTCCTACTCAATAAGGAACGTTCGAATCCGATTACATTTGTTGGCTGCACCTGAGAAATTATGACCGTGCGCACCTCGATGACCAGAGAATGTCTAGGTAGCCTAACGTACGCGCCTAGAAGCGGACGACCTTGTTTCGCATCAATTTAATTGAGTAACCATTCGTCTCGTAATTACGATGCGACACATATAATTTTCTTTGCAGCAGACCGAGCAAAGAGCTGTCTTTATTTTGCGCAAACTGCTATTTGATTCCAGCCACCTTTTCTTCCACTATAATCTATCATATAGTGAATCAAACGGAAAAAGGATTCGTCATAAATCTTCAGAAACCATAGTTGGTTCCTCTCGTAAAACGTAATACGATCTTATAAGAACGACAGGGCCAGGGAGCTTCTTAAAAACGTGATTTATTAAAACTTTACACTGCGCATAAATACATATAAATAACAAGAAGGAGAAATCATGTACATGATACGAAAATGGTCCATGTGCAACGACGACCAGCTCGAGCCGTGTGACCGTGGGGAGTAGAGGTACGTGGGAGCATGCTTGGCAAATAAATACCTACGAATCTACGAATATAAATTGGTGATGGTGGTGATGGTGGTGGTGGAGAGACGGGGCGATGAAATGAGACCAGGCGATGTAACTGAAGTGACGGACAGAGGCGCGAGCAACAAGAAAGCGAAACGAAGTTAAAGATGGGAGAGACGTGAAGGAGGAGTAGGAGAAATATAGTTGATGGCAGTGGAGAGCGTGATGAAGAGGTGGAGGTGGAGTAGGAGCTAGATACAGATTGAAAGGAACCGTGAAGTGTGAAAAGAGGATAAACGGAAACAAAGTGGATTCGGTGAGGTAGAGACGTGCTACTAGATCTCTCGTGTGCCACCAGCTGCTCCTCGCTGGCGGCTCCTCCGATCACGAGTTCGTTAATTTTGTCGGAATAGCGATCGACGATCCCGCGCGTTGCCATATTTCAGAACGGCCTGCTGGACGCTGTCGTGGATCGTGTCCAAGGATCTCCCGTATCCGGAATGTCCATAGCCGTGACCGTGGTGCTCCTCGGAGCTATGAGTATGAGAACTCGAGTATACAGGTTTACTGACAATCTCGTAGGTAGTCTTCTTTTCGCCACCACCGGCCAAAGATTTCAAACCAACGATGGCTGATAACATGAGGGCCATCAGGCCGGTCATGAGAGCTTTTCCGGCGAGTAGGGCGAGGGCACCGAAACCGATAGCGCCAAGGGTACCCTTCATCATCATCAGACCAGCAAATAAACCATTCATACCGCCCTTCTCCTTCTTACGTCCTATATGATGACCAATGAAATCGTTATCATGTGTTTTCATTCACGATAATCTTAATCTCTCTTTAAGGAGAGTAATTCCTTACCAGTTCCGACACTTTGTCCACCGCTAAGACCAAGTTGAGCCAACGTTTCCTCGTTAAAATTCCTAGCAGCCTCGAAGGTCCTGGGATCGAACAATTTGATGGATATCGAGTGGCTGTTCAGGTAGCTTCCGACCTTGTGAACCAGATACGCGTCCAGTCTCTTTTCCACGTCGTTAGGGAAATCCCTAGCCAGATTGGCGACAACCTCGGAAGCTGGCATACTGGCAGAACTATTTTCTTTGATCACCGACACTCCCGGTAGGATATTGATGTCTTCCTGTTCAGATAATCTATCCAGGAAGGACACCACGTCTAGTTTCAGGCAAGTGGCACTGTAGGACTTGCCACAATCCTTGCTCAGAGTAGAGGCTAGAGTCTCCGGAGATTCCTCGACCATTTGTTTCGAGGTACGTCTCTCGATCTCGCCGACAACGGACCCAACGAGAAGAAGAGGAAGCAGCAGCAGCAACAGGGCCTGCTGACGATGGACCAACGATTGACCGAATACCGCAAATCCCTTCATCGTGCTGCGCGAATTATGCGACGTTTCTGAATCCGGACGCGACAAACTCTGATCTTAAAAAGATCCTGCTGGAGAAGGTCCGGCGGTTGGGATAAACGGCGTAAAACGGACTTGTTGCACGTGGTTAGGATTCGATCTGCTGACTGAAGCTGACGGACGAGACGCGTACCGTGCACTGGACATACCCTCGGATAGTTGCAGTATATATAGAGCGAGTCACCGGGTAGTCCTTTTTCCTTTTTGCCTTTCGGCCGTTCCATACATTCTCCTAAGTCGAGAGCAACGCGCCGGCGACGGCGTGCTCTCTTCTTTCACGGTGGTCCAAGAGAGGAGGCGAGGGGCTCTCTCGCGTCCACCACCGCCGCTGCCTCCTTCGTACGCGGCGAGAGGGAGCGTCAAATAGAGCGGAGAATTCGAATCTCTGTCGAATTCGCGGGAAAAAAAAGGATACCGGAGACGTTCTAATGAGAGCGAAGCCTCGTGATCTTGGACTTCCATTCAATTGTCGCCACGGAATCATCTCAGTGAATTCGCTTGGTGGTCGTTGTGGATGCTGCTCGGCCAAACTTTCTTCGATATCGATTCCGTTTGCTCTAGAAATCGTTGCACTCGCAATCTGGATTCAGAAAGTACTCGTATTGCGCTTCGTACGCTGATCACAGGGAATTATAGACAGCTGTTAAAAGATGGAGTGGATTCTTCCTGCATCGATAATTCCGTCACGTTTAATTATATTTATGAAGTAAATCAACATCTGTATCACTAGTTGTTAGAGTTTAATTCCTAGTTTTACTGGAGAAAAGTAGCTCCTGTATCTATGGACGTATTTCAGCTCATTTGATCGATTGGATATTGCAAGCAGTGATTTTTTTCGTACTCAAACGTACAGATCAATCGAATAAGCTGGGATCGCGGATCGTCTGTGGCCGATGGCGACAGTGACGACTCGACATGAACCACTTTCGATCTCGACGACGAAATCGAGGCGGTCGATGGTCGGACAAAATCGAGCCTCCATATCCGGCTATGCGAAGAGCATCTGAATATTTAAGAAAACTACAAAGGGAGAGGGAAATCACGGAGTATTATTTCCCTCGACTGAGCGAAACGAGACGGAGCAGGCCTACTTTAAATTAGCCCAGTTAACTCGCGGGAGATCGGATTTTCGCGCGCCACGCTCGAACGACAGCGCAACAGACGGATCTGACGGCGAGAAAGTGCGCGGTCAATTTTCACAGGATCCACGCGCGAGAGATGCATCCAACGTTTACTACGCTTTGGAAATCGCCTGGCTACTTACGCGTTCGAGGAACTTGCATGACTTTAGACTTGATATAGTTTGTTCGATTTTATCGAACTTTTGTGGGTCAATCGCGTGACGATGGTTAGGAAAATTGGTTTCCTGAATGATTTCGAAAAAAAGGAATTGAAAATAACAAAGAAGATATAGTACGAAGAATACAATAAAATAACATAATATTTATAATATTGCGCGTTAATTTTTTATGATCGATATAATCTTGATTAAGTAAAGGTATCTCTTCCAAGTAATTTATACTTTAAGGAAGAAAAAGTTTGGATAAATCGATTTCTATTTTGAAAATAAAGAAGAATCGTCGCTCCGAGCTACTACTGAAAATAAATTCCGATAGAACTCAGAGATACGTATTTGATCAAGTTTCATCAAACATTGAAAGCTTCTCATCGTCGCATTCGAACTAAAGTGTTACATTTACGCGGCCGCACGCGAACTCGAGAAAAATTCCAGGCTGCGCATTCCGTTGAAATTATTTATCGTCAATAGGGCGTGCAGTTTCGAGCGTGGTGAATTCGCGGCGTGAACACCGCGTAAGGCGTTCATGGACGTTTCGTACGGCCGAAACGATGCGCTCGCATGCTCGGCCAGCAGGTGTGTCGGAAAGGAGAGGATTAGCCTTCTTTTCCAGGTATCTATTTCGCTACTTGTTACTTCCTTTTACCGCAACGCCTTCCTTTCGTTAATAATCGCGCGATCTCCGGTGAGCTACTCTTGTTTCGACCCGGCGCAGAGTCGGCCAGTCGCTCTGTCCTTTGCGACCGTTGTCTATCGAATCATATAAGTTCCCACAACATATCATATTCTTTCAAATTTACAGTAAAACTCTATTTTAAACAGCTGGCTGAAAAGTGAAACTCCATTTTAAACAGTTGAGACAATTGGCGTGAAATTTGTTTGAGAGCTTGCAAAAGTTTAAACGTATAATATCGATATTGATAGAATTAATGGAAAATGTCGTGTTACAATGTTACGGTTTGCCGATTAGGATTGATACTTGATTTTCATCGATCGATCCTGGTCATGCCTTTCCAATCACCGGCAAGTACCGAACGTACGCGAACTGTGCCGCAAGTGAAACGTGAATGGGCGCTCCTCCTGTTTCCCATAACTGTTCCTGATATACTGTTACTATCCTTTTAATACATTTAATACGTAACTCGAACGAGTATATCGAACATCGGCCGAATTTCCTCGACGGTGTCGATCGCGCATTATTAAATCTTTCTGTCCTCGACAACCTTCTGTTGGAGAGTCACGCTGGACAAAAAGTTATAACAAATAGAAACGGCATTTCCTACTCTACTTTCCAGAATCCGCGAAAGCGAAAATTAAAACCATTTGCTGATTTTACGATCGATTTGCAATTTCATAAGCGTCCTTAATTCTCTGACCAAGTTTCTACAACCATCATCCGAATGATATAACAGAATTTGCCAGCTTTCGACCGCTTGAATTATCGAAATATCGTTCGACAAATGTGAAATAGTTGGACGAATTAATCGATGGAAAACAACCGGAGTTAATAAGTGGAAGGCATTCAACTTCGTAGTAATTAACATGGAAATCAGAGAAAACAACTGGTTAGAGCGATCAAGTTGTCCATTCAGTCGATAGCTATTCGATTTTACTTCACTGTCCCTGTCAATGCCACAATTGGGACAGATCTTGTTTCCGATTTCTTCATACGATTCTATTTTGTACGTGTTTAGTCGCTGGATTCGATTCAACGCGTTGCACATTGGAAACGGTGAACGTAATTGCATAGCATTTGCCGATTGATCGCGCACGGTTAGCCCATTTTCGTTTCGAAAATCGAGATGGACGTTGAGAAAGTCGCTATTAGTCGCTAATGCACATGGACCACGAGAATTCCCGTAAGATCCACTGGAGATCCTCGAAGGAAACAGCCCGATCGTTTCCTGACCAGGATCGCCGGTGAGCGGCGCGTTATTTGGAAAACCGTGTCGCTTGGAACGAAGAGCGACCGCGTGTCTGACCAAGACGGATCGCTTATTGTTTCCCTCGGAATTGGGCAATTTGCGATTTGCATACTCCTTATGGATTTGGAACTTTCAATTCCCTGCATGCAGGAGAACGTGCTGATAGTACTTTTTGTAATATCGTTTTTGTTAATATTTTTTGTTTTTTCCTTCTTGCCAAGCTTTTACTTGAGATACAAAACTTTCATAGAGACGTATTTGCAGTGTTGCAAGTTTGTAATTTTCAAAACATACGGGAGCTTCGATTTGTCTGAAAGCATTCGATGTTCGACATTTGTATGTTGAAGAGCAATTCAGGCTTGAAAACTGTTTACAGTATAAAAAGCCTGCAATATTTTGGACATTTGTAATTCCGAAAGCTTGCAATTGATTAAATTTGCTTCACCAGAATAACATTTCAAAGTAGAATATGGATTAGGTGAAACTATCCTTTAATCCACATTTATTTTATATTAATATACTCTCATCGTGATTTACACAAATATCGTGTAGTTTCTTTAAACCGTACACCTTCTCGGGCGGTTCATGCGCACGTGTATTCGGTTAGTTTAATGTTCTCAAGTTTGTTGAGCGCATTTGCGTTATCGAACCATGCATCAGGCGGTACAAAAAAAGTCCGAGGTACATCGACAGCGACTGATGCCGGTTGCTGGCCGAGTGGCTGCGTAGACCTCATTAATTCGACACAGAGCACCCGTTATGTTCTCAAAATGCATCGTGCGCGATCATACTTTCGCATTTTTTCAAAGGCAATTTGTAAACGTCATGAGTTTCCCGTTCATATCTAGCCATTGTCCGAGCGATCTTTCTGGTAACTACATTTTAAATATTTAACAATGTCGCTGATAAATCTTTATCGCATTGAAAGATCAAGTTTATCGAAATCTCTTGAAGGTTACGAGGATTTAGCTTGGAACTATTTTTATGATAGTTCATAGAATGATGCGAAGTGTATTAATTGAAAGGACTTCGATATAGTATATTTTAAATCGTTTGCTCACTTTACTTATCAGAGAAAATCTTGCTTTTTTGAAAGATATATACATGACTAGTATGTTTTAAATAAAACTTTTAACGAATTAAAAAATCACAGTTAATAAACTTTTTATCGACTTCGGAAATCAACAAAGAGCATTCAGAAACATTTCAATCAACTTCTAACCTCGACAAAGAAAGAGAAGCAAACTATATTCACTCTTGAAACAAGACATTTATAACAAAACCATTCTTCGATAAAAATTAATCAACAACTTTATTAAATTAACCCTTTTCTACTGAAGATAGAGAAGAGAAGATTTAAAAGAGAGGAGACTTTGTAAAATACTCCAAGTATGTATTCTTATCGATTCCCCGAAATACTTCCAAAGAACTTTAAAATGCCCGATGGTAATCAAATTTATCAACAAAACCGTAACCCAGCATTCGACTCATTAACTTCTTTTCGCCTCGAGTTCTCCATTCTCTTGACAGTGCTGTCCTCTCGATCGGCTTGTATATACCCAAGGTCTCTGCCCTCTCCATGCAACCTAATCACAACTGATACCGTTACTCGCCGTCTCTCCACTCTGAATGGGGGGAGGCAATGATCGCTCGACGAAGAGGGGAGAACGCAAGGTGGGAGTCCACGTGGAGGTAATGACCCAGTGCCCTTGATCCTGAGAATTCACTCAGGGGGAAGCAGAAATGGCCAATCACCGGCTCGGCCACTTTTCCCACCTTTCCTGTCACAGTGACCCCGATTCCTTCCTGTTCCTACTCCCCTACCTCTTCCTTTCTCCCCACCTGTCGTTCTCTCTCCACCGAGCGCGTCGCACGACTCCTATTTGGGTCGTTAGCCTTCCCCTTCGCCGTGATAACCTGCTTTACCTCGGCGGTTATAGATTTCCAATTATTTATTTAATTATTTTAGCTGTCAATGGCTGCCCGCTCCAACGGAGAGAGGAAAGTGCACCGATATGTTCGATGGTTGACGTATTCGAAGACTCGTGGAAAATTCGAGGAATGAAAATAGCGAAGAACACGAAAATTAGGAAGGGTGGCAATTAAAAGAAAGCGTAAGATCGTAGAAAACAAAGGACGCGATGTCTTTATTCAACACAATGGGAGTAACAGAGAGGAGATAATAAATAAAATGAAGGGATGAGAAGATGAATCTTAACTTGAAGACCGAATTTAAGGGATGTCTTGGTAGGGATACTGCTCAGGCCCGAATTCCGGGGCCCAGCCTCTGTACGGTTGATTCACTTCTTCCTGTGACCTGTGCCAATGTTCGTGGTGAACTTCAGGTTTTACTATTCCGTACGAGACCCTGGTGGGATAGGAGGGTGGTGGTGGTGTTAGTAGAGCCTTGAGAGCGACCGCCCCCGAAAGAAGAAGGGACAGTAGACCTGCACCGAGTCCCTTGATGCCTATCAGACCGATCAGAGTGATGGCAATAGGAAGGACGATCATGGCTTTGAGTTTGAGAGCCAGTAGTAACGGCAACACTATCTTCTTCAGCTTGGTTCGGGCTGGAACGAAAGCGAAACGATGCAAAATCTAAAATCTACGTAATCCTCGTACATTATTTTTATCGTAAATACTCCGTAGGTCTTAGAAATTTGTTAACGAATACAAAAATAATAAGAAGAAATTGAACAAAAAAGAACAAAAGTGTTCATTAATGCATATCGACGAATTTGATGGATCCAATGAATCGTCAAGTGAAATTCATCAAGTTGATCAGTCTGCGAATCTGGAAGGGGTAACTAGAAGCCTCTAATGGCCATTTATCGGCTATCTACTTTCTTCGACATGTGGCACTCTCGTTCAAGGTCCTCGTTCGTCGTGTTCTTCAGGCAGCTGTCCCAGAAACCCGGAATCCCATCGATGACCCACTTTATCTCGATTCTTGCCACAGCAACGTTTTCGCGGATGCAGAGGAAGTGGGACGCGTCTTTGTGGCTTTCTATGCTCGACGCACTGCTACTTTCCTCCCTCCATTCTTCATCGCGTTCCAAGCGTTTATTGCTTGCGTGGGGAACGCAGGATGCGTCCCAACGACTCAGTTCGGGGAGAAGAAAAAATTTGTGAAAACTTCGAGGCGCGTAAAAGAGGCCGAGAAAAAGAGCAGCAGGCAGAGGCGTTGGTTCGTCGAAGAAGCCAATCGGAAACATCGCCATCTGAAGTCCCACTTTACGACCAATCGTTCCTCGTCTTCGTGGCTTACTTCCATCGTATTGGAGAGAGTTTAGAAAGGCGAGGTACTATAAGTTCGTGGCCGTGGTCCAGTCGATTCACAGCAGCAACTCGACGCGACGAAGATCCAGTTGTTCTGACGTTGAAGTATAAAAGTGTCTCCTGGAATTTAGTTCCTCCTCGAGATCACTCCGGGAAATCATGAATATTTCCCCTTTCTTTCAGTGTTTCACGCTTTGGTAGTCGAGAGAGTGAGTCTCGAATGCTGAAGATGTTAATGTAGGCTAAAGGAGAGATCGAAGGAACACTTGTAATAGAAAGTTCCTTCGATCTTTCTTCGTGATAGATTCTTACTTCTGTTGTCTGTTTTTGATTGGTTCTTTTTCGAGAAAAAGCTTCATACCTCTTGCACGATTTAAGTGAATTTTCGTTTTCTTCTTGGGACATAGTCTCCCTTTCTCTGTAGATTTTTCGATGATTAAAAGAGATTGAAAAAAGCTGTAGAATTTAGCGCATCGTAAACAAACACGTAGTACATGTGTCCTAGCACGATCGAAATCTTTAAAATTACAATCAAGATTGATGTTCATCGCGATTGCAAAAGTTGATTACTAATATTTAAAAAGTTATATAATTAGAATTTCGCCTAGAAAGTAATCAAGTACTTCTAATAACCTTCATACCAGTGCTGAAAAATTTTCATACAACCAAAATTATACTTAAACCTCACCGTTTCGAAGCAAAATGACGTTTGGAAACGTTAAATTTTTTTAACCGACTTAAAAATCTTCTAACATATTTTCTACAAAATTAATTTTACCTTCAGAAGCTCCTGTAGTCAGACCTCTAAGGCCAATCTCCATGTCCTTCTGTCCCATAGCTCTGCCAAACATGTCGGCAGAAGATCCATCGCTTGGTAGATGTACATGAATTTTCCTGTTCCTCAAGAACTGCTCGATCTTGCTCACTAGAGGGTCCTGAGTAGCTCTTGCAGCCTCTTCATCTTCCACAATGTCTACCTTCTCCAAAGTGATCATATCACCGTAGATCTTGATAGTGTCCCTTTTATTCAGCTCGTCCATCGTCTTGGTTAGGCTGATCTCCACGCTTCTGGCCTCTTCAGCCGCGACGATGGCGATCGAAAACAACGCCAATATCGCGATCAATGATTTCATCATGATGATCGATTGAACTGGACGGACACGAGGATTTTGACTGTTTGTCTCGAGGGCAATTTTTCTTTTATACTTCGACTCGTGATCGATGGTGGGGTCGGTTTGAACCATTTGGCAAGCGACGTGCAAGGGCTGTGGTGTCAAGAATTTTAATTTCGGCGTCTCACCGGCTAGCCACTGCACAACGCGTACATTTTCGTGACGTATCGTCTATCGATAGAAATTAATTTTCCTTTTCAGCGAGATCACTTTCGAGCGATCTATCAACTTCGTCTATGATCTGTGTTTAAATTAGACTTTAATCAACTGAAAGTAAAAATCGATGGAATACTAATTTTATTACTTCCACGAGTGATACGAGTTTGACAGTTATTGGACTGAAGCCGTCGAATAGCAATCTTATTAAATTTTAATAACCACTTTTTGCGTTCGAATTAAATTTAGTCGACTGATAAAAGAATTTATGAATCACAGATTTTACTACTCGTTGGAGTTGTAAAAATTCAACAGCAGTACCGTTCATTTTTAAAGTGCGAGAAATATAAATGTGAAAGACAGGTTTGTAGAAACCTTGAGGATAAATAGCTGTTAACTAGAATGGGCTGTCTTTAGAGTGATTGAAACCTGGAAAAAGTTGAAGGTTTGTCGAAGGTGCGACTGATTTGTTTTGGAGGAAAGTAGGAAGTATTCTTTCAAGCATTTCATTTAGCAAAGAGAAAAGTTGGAAATTACAAGCGTGATTTATTCGAGAAGTGGGACCAATCCGTAGAACTGTTGTTCCTCGCTCAAACTGTAAAACTCTCTCTAAATTCTGTCCACGAAGCGGTAAGGGACAGAAGACAGTATCGTACTTCAGCGTACAATAGAACGTCTCGTTTCTGGAGTTGGAAGAATAAAAGGGAGGCGCCGAAACGAGCGTTCCTTTGTCGAGCTGATACAATGGCGTGTTTCCACGACCAGAATCCGCTCTTTCAATCGTGGCTTCGACAATGACAGAGCCACTCCCGGGTGTTTCGCGCGGTACATCATATTCACGTGACAGTTGGTAATAAGTTCTTCGGTGAAAATTAGATTTCCGTGTCTGTTCGCGCGTGTGACACGGAACGGCATGCAGAACCGACCGTCGTGTCCCGAATTTGTTTTCGGTCGGAAGTGGGAGAAGGAGAGAGAAAGAAGGAGAGAAAGGAATGGAAGGATAAGCGAAGAAAGGGGAAAGAGAAGGCGCGAAAATAGGGTACAACCGCGGTGGGAGTGCAAACGAAATTGTATGTCCGATCGGAATCGCATATGAGCCAGACCGATTGTCGGCTCGATCCACGATCATGTCGATATTTCGCGCGTAGGGCAAACACTAATCACGTACATACCGTTTTCTATGCACCTTCTCGCCTTGCATCGCTCGCACATGCATAAATAATCTCTTCAAATTAGAAATCGTCTTTGCTTTCGACCTAACAGTCGATCCCAACTGGTTAAAGAGATGAAAACTGATAAACGAACCTCTCAGAAGACTAAATGACCAACATCGCCTTTGTAAGTGTCACAATTTGATTGTTCAGCTACACGATTAATCGTGGATTCTCAAGAAACGATTGACTTACTTTCGTTTCTTGTATTCTATTTAGCTATTCGCACATGACATAAATCATAGCAAATTCCAAAATGAATTTTCAAAAACGATGCTTGTAACGTTATTATTTCTCTCTACTTTCCAATTCTGAAATCGGTTATATCGAACTATTGAAATTTTGCAGCTTTCTCAGTGACTTTCAAGTGATTCAAATACACGAAAAGTATGTGATAGACAATCTGCAATAGTACAAATAATTTATTAATACAAAGGATTATTAATAATTTACTCGGTCCATAAGTTATTCGCTTAAATATTAATCTAACAGTCGACAACGAGTCTAGCGAGTATTACACGCACTAGATTCGAGAGATATGGCCCCCAGGTAGCCTGGATTCTTTCGTTCTTCATAAACGTAGACTCAGGATCATCGTTTCAGTTGGTTTCGTTCGTGATCGGCGCTTGCGCAGAGTATGCCATCGAATGGGCGTCTATTTTTCCATTTTCAGCGTCGAAACTTCTCTTGTAGTAGCCCTGAGGTTGAACACCTGCCGCGACATTGGCTGCCCAGCCTTGGTTGGCGCTGTCAATCCATCCAGTCGATGGTTGAGGGTTCTTGCTGAAGAAACTAGTAGCTCCAGAGTTGCTGCCGCCGAATAATCTCTGGAAAGCCAACACTCCAGCTAGCAGAAGGGCTATCTTGCCCACGAAAAGGGCCTTCATGACCAGGAGACCAAGACTTCCGAGGAGAATTGGGATTAAGGCGAACAATTTAATTCCTGCGGCGGCGATCAGAGGAAGTGCTATTTTCTTTATTTTGGCGCGACCTGGAAACAAAAGTTACGGAGTGAAAATTAATTTCGGTAGCGGAGATATCTCTAATTTAAAACAGGTGAAATGGAAATTTCGAAACTTTACTTTAATAGACAAATTTTAAGTAGAAGCATCGAATTTAGAGAACAATGGATAATCGTAGAAAAGGAGATTTGGAAGTTTTATTCCAAATTAGAATTATTTTAATGCGAAAATCTAAAAGAGAAAATTTTAAACAATTTTATCTCAATAGAAAGATAGGAGTTGCTAAACGATCTAAAAGCAAGGATATCATCATTCTTTAAAAAATTGCGAATATATTCCCTGTATATTTCATATGTTTTGCTTAAAAATCGGATACCACGGTACTAAAAATGAAACTTCACTTCCCCGAAATTTAATCTGTAAACGGAACATTGAAGAATAAGAAAACACGAAAGACAACATAACAAATGAAGCATATTTGTTCACGTCACTTAGCTACCCGATCCTAAGTGTCGCTAATTAATAGCCTGCGTGTTATCAAGCGCAGTGAGCCCCTTTTTTTCTCTCTCTGGAGGCGATGTATAATTTCAGAAGGAAAGCGAATGGAAGAGGTAGCGCGCGAGGAACGGGTTTATCCGGAACAGGTTACCGCGGCGCGTATAGATATCACGAAGGTGAAAGGCGCGGTGAACAGTTTATTCGTTCATACCGGTGACGCGTTGGGGCGTCATCAAGGTGGGAAAGATTACGTAATAGAAGCATCTCTATCATAGCGCAAGATAGAAAGTTACCTTCATCCAGAGCGCGGGATATCGAGCCCTCCTCGGGCATGCTCAGCTTCAAACTATGGGACTTCATAAACGACAGGGCTGAATCTACCAGCATAGTGGCGAGCTTGATGGCCCTGTCCGACATGTCTCTTGGTAATTCATTCATAATATCGACCTCCGTCTTCAAATCTTTTCCGCTGCGTTCCACTAAAATGAAGAATGACATATAAAACTTCAAGGAACTCAACGATGTTCGTTTGAATATCACAATTTGCAAATCGTAAAATAGATTAGATACGATTTACGTGACACTATCAAGGGATTAAACTTCCAAGAACCAAGTAGCTACGAATTTAAACAACTCTGCGAAGGACTTAAAAAATGTTAGACAGAATTGAACTTAAACTTACTCGGTGTTTCCCTCACGAACTTCACACCATCGATGATCTCGATGTCGCTAGACCTGGCGGCTCTATCCAGCGCACTGACGGTCTTGACGAACATGCAGCTGAACAGCGCGTTCTCTTGCTCGAAGCAATTGAGATCCCTGTTGAGCTCAACGTTGTTAAGTTCCGGCGTGGGCACAGCCACCGCGGATGTAGCGAAAAGACACAGTATCACTATTTTGTTCATCTTTTGTGCCTGATCCAACGTGTTAACCGATAATTGCAAAGAAAACGTATTGAAGAGGATCGAGCACGTCCCTCGGAAAATTTTCGGAGCAAAGTGTGATCTGACCCTCCGTAGCTTCTATCTTTATAGGTCTTCACCAGCTGGGACCCTCCCCAATATCCCCACTCTAACCGATGACGCATGTGACGACGACAAACGACTAAGACACACAAGGCGTCATCGCTGGTACATGTCGTTGCCCACCTCTCCGTCAGAAGAAACTTTCTTCAACAATTTTTTAAACAAACGATCGACCACTTCCATGGATCAGTGGAGTAGTTGAAGCTGGGCGGACCTTAGCATCGGCGATCCCTGATATTAGTGGTCCAACAAGATTCTAAGATTTGGGTTAGTAGGGGAGACGATGACGTTATAGACGAAGGGATTTCGATGGTCCATCGATGCATCTCGAAATGAATTATATTAATACCATGGTATAAACGAAGAGAAGCTGAATTCTTCGAGGAAAAATCATTGTTTTAATAATTATAGCAAAAATTAGGCTCATAGTTTTATTAATTATTGGAAAAATAATACAAGAGATTCCTATTTTGCATATCCAAATAATTCTAACAACCTCTCTCGAAATTATCCACCTCTGAGAAATTAAATTGCATCGATATTACTCTTTAAATTTTGTGATATATGTATATTGTATATTGTATATTATTAATTGTATATTATTAATATAAATTGCAAAGACGTCAGACGGTTATAGTGTACCCATTGATAGGTTACCGTCTTTAATGTCGAGAATACGTTTGATCGAAGTTCTACGTATATAATTCATCTTAATCTTCGCAGGCATTCAGTAAATTCTATTCTCTAAATATTCCTATAACTGGAAAATCTTCTACGATCGAGACCGATGTCTTGAAATACTTCCACGTGCAGCAAGCAACTCGCCTTGACCCACAGACACGGTCATCGGTCATCCCAAGCTACAAATTGCATCGTGGACGTATTTTCTGATATTTTCTGGACATATTTTACTCTAAACAGTTTCCCTCTTGTGAATACCAATATCGTTTTCTGTGACTTCTGCATATTTTATTCAGATAATCGTTTCCTTTCGGTGTAAACTGTTAAGTACTATGTTTACAAAGTATGTTTTCGTGAGAGATGGAATTTTTCATGCTTTTAAGGTTGTACCATTCGCAGATCGTCGAAGAAAATTCTACTTTCCCCGACATTGTTTGCTCTGTCAATAGCCGGTATGCTGAAGTGTGGCTCAATGGTACAGAGTAAAAATTACGATAAGCGAATTTCTTGTTAGTGCCTCAACAGTTGCATTGGTAATTATTCTCGATATTCCTTTTCTATTCTTAAATAGTGCATAATGGCAATTATTAATTAGATATTATACCTAAGCACTTGGATAACTGTTCTCTTTTTGATAAGGATTTAACGCGAATTCCTGATTCGATAATGGACGCGAAGTAGTCCAGCCGATGTCATTCGTACAGCAAACAATGTCCAGCAATGCGTACATCTCATCGGGACAGTTTCTTTTTTTCGAATGGCGCGTGCCTCGGAATGGCAACTGCCTTATTCGCGGGCACTGCTCCATTGTCTCGTTCCGGGTCTCTTTAAATATTTAACAGTCGCGCGGAACTTCGTCATCTTCGCGTTAACGGTATCCCTTCGATGGATTTTCGCGATTAATTTTCTAGGTTACGTCCGTTCATGAAGTCGGTGACTTCCGATTGTTACAACGAACCATTGTGCTTTCCACCAATTCCATAGAACCTCATCACGTTCATTTGCTTGGTTAACGTAGTAGAATCATTTATAGTAGCAATCCTATAATTATTTCTAGTAGCGTAAATTTTGTACAGTTATGGAGAACAGAAAAGAATACATCGGGAAAGGTAGAATGAAGATGCTGAATAGGTATATCGGATGTTAAACGGAGAAATTTCTTCGCGACTGCTCACTTTGCTTTCAACGATGATTCAATTTCTGCTGTTGCGTCTGAATGACTTTCTTCCGATCGTCGTCTCATCTGATTTCGACTTTCAACCGACACGGTTTATCTACACGTGTGATTAATAAGTGTTTCGAGGGTTGAAAGGTATGTAATATTAGGAATCGTTGGAAGGTAGTGAACAAAAGTTTGGCGGATCGGATTACCTTTCCACGAATTTTAAATTTTAAAGCACAGTGGAAGGTTGTAGGTTTTAAGGTCGACGACTTGTCCTATTTAACAATGGCTCATTCTTTTCTTATCTTTATCATTTCCTGGATTTCTTAGATGGCTGTGGTATCTTCCGTGGTTAATCTTTTTGTCTATTCTCGACAACGAAGATTTCACAGTTTTATAAATAATGATCTCCAACTTAGAAAATATCTGTCAAAGTTCATACTTCTTCCTTCTTTAATCGTGCTACGGTCTTGGAACTTTTTATTTCTCAATACCGTTTTAGTTTCAACCAAGAAGACTTTTAATATTTTAAAACGATCTTTGTGATACAGTTGGAACAAAAAATTATGCGTATTACAATAAATGTTCTTTCATATTTCCTTCAAATTTAGCAATCTTTGTAACGATATTAACCTGAAGTGAATAAATTAAATGAAAAATAAGATTTGGTAGAAAATGATATAAAAGACGCAGGTTAATTATTCACAATTTAGTGAAAGATGATTTACGAGTAATTTTTAAAATAAGGTATAAATTACTTAAAGTGGTTATGAAAATTTTACAATGGAAATATCGATTTGTCGATAAGGTTTGTCAGTCGCGATGCTTGCCACATGAGTTTATAATTCTGGCAATTCGAGATGAACTTTCACTTGTTACACATTACAGGTTAGAGCAATTAATTATACGCATTGTATAGAATTATACGCATCCAAGGAATCGAGCATCCCTTACTGCAAGCACGATTTGGTTTGCAAACGTAAAATGATGATTCGCTACCGTTCGAAAACACTTTCTACGGTTCGCTTCGTTTTCCGTTTATTAACTTCTCGGCTTTTTCCTGTTGCATTACGGAATAATTAGCAAGTTTCGTTTGCATCAGTTTGAACGAGGAAAGTTTTATCAGCTTTAAGCTTGTTTGACAGAACAGGCAATGGATTCTCTGCGTATAGTTAAGTCACGGAATAAAATTAATATTTGATTTTCTATCAACCGACGAATTAGAAAATACGTAGGGGTCGAGGGTGAAATGAACAAAACGTTTTCAATATTTTCAATAATAACGAGTCTTTACTTTTTCCTGTGGCGTTCCCTATAAAATTTGTAAGGCTCAGTGTCCATCGTGTCGTCGCCCTCGAAAAAGTCCTGTCTCTTGTATTTATTCACGGGCATATTCACCACCTCGTAGCTTGTGGAGTGAGCCTGAGCGACCTTCTTCAATCCTACTATAGCTGCTAGAATTAGACTCATCAAACTCAGAACCACTGCCTTCCCACTTAATATAGCCAAAGTTTTCAACGCTATAGGCAGAAGAATCGATTTGATTAATATAACTCCTACAATCAAGGGGAGGATGTATTTGTTCAGCTTGTGTCTCTTCTTTTTGCGAGCTGCAACAAAATGAGTTATATGTGTATTATAAACTAATTTCCGATTCTAGTGAAAAAGAAATATTATAATTGTAGCGAGAAAGAGATATGATAATTGTAGTCAGAAAAAATTCGAGTTTAGATTTGATTATTTCTCGACATTTGGTCATTTAATGCTTCATATATTCTCGATCGCTATAAAATCGGGTCCTGTTTCTATGTCATCGGAGATGCACCAGAAAACGCAGGTCATCGGAAGCAAAAAGGAAGCACTTCTTATTAGTCACGTTCATGAAATGTACAAGGTAATAAGGTGAACTGGAGTGGAAAGCATTTATGGCTTTTGTGTTAACCGACCACGCACTATAAACGACCGAGCTTCACATTATGATACACATTAGACATCGCTAACTAGCTGGTGTGATATTCCTTGGTTACATGGAACCAGTCGATTAACGTATCAACGTAACGCCCTCCAAGCTATCGATCACACGAATTTCTTACATTCACATTCTTACATTCACGAAAAATACTCGATTTTTGACAACTAAATCCACTAAATCAGATTACAGTTGTTAGTACTAATGGATTATTATTAACTGGTAGTAAAAGCTCAATTAAATCAAATTACAATTATTAATAGTAACGAATCACTAATAACTAGTAGTTAAAGATCTCTGGTATCTAATAGTAGAAAGATAAATAAAGGACCATTGAGAATCTATAGTCTAATCCGTATACCTTCGAAAGAAGAACGAGTCACAGGAAGAACATCGTCCACAGCGTTCAGAATGCTATCACTGATCCAGTCCGCAGGAGTCGTCGAATTTTCCAACTGAGGCTTCCAACTCTCCTGCATCATCGTGGGCTGCGTGGTTTCGGTCGCCGTTAACAAAGGCAGAAAAAACAGCGGGTACACCATCAGCATTCTTCTGTCTCATCTGACAATTTCTTTCACCAGTAGTTAATATTCTACGGAGAATCGAGAAGCAGCGCGGCACACACTTCGTGAGAAATAAAAAGATTCAATTTATCTCATTAAAATTCACAAAAAGAATAGATGCCACCTGAAGGCTGTAGTAAACTATGATTCACGATCATCGAAAGATCTAACGATGAAAAAAGTATGACGGCACAAGATGATGACAGGCGAACTGTCCAGCTGGCAAATGAAATGTTAACTGACATTCGCCCTGGGCCGGACCATTAGTTTATATAGGTGAAACGTGAAAAGCCCAGAGAAGGAGACCGCCATCTAACTTGGTACTGACGCGTGACGAAGGATTCACTGTCCATTCACGTCCACCTCCGTCTCTGTTCTCTCTGATCATTGGACGACGTCGAAGACGATGGGTCTTCGTAAGATTTTCAGCGGTGGAAGAATCTGTCGATCGTCGACGACGATGAGACGATGCGAGATTGTGTCCCGTTCTCGATCGTTAATCGAGGTTCGTTTCACACTCGAGTAATCGATCTGGATTGTTCAAGCGTGGTCTGTTTACAGGGAGGTGTTTTAGCAAAGTGAAGGCTGACAATATGACTTATATGACGATGCCACGTAAAACGAGAACGATCGCATCGCGAAAGGAAGCGTTCTGGATAATCGTGGAAATCGATTTTGTTGAGATATGAAAACTCGGATTTTAAGGAAAATTGTTGGTTAATTCGTATAGCGGAGATTCATTTGATCTGGAAGAAGAAGTATTTTTGTGTTTATGTTAATTGTTTGCTTTATGTGCTTTGTTAATTGTTTGATTAACGTATATGAAATCATCTACTCGTTAATTACGCAGAATCACGTAAGAAGGATCGTCTATAAATCTTCACGGTGCATCATGCTAAATCGCCGAGTAATTGCAAGTAGAAGGATAAGCTTTCGTGATTCCGGATGTAAACACGATCTGTTTAACGTGTTGCGTGTGCACAACGGATCTCCCGATTATCTTTAATTATAATATGCTTTACTATGGGACCAATTAAAATTTCTTGCGCTCTGAATCAAGTGATACGCACAATTACTTAATTATGATTGACCAAAGAAAGTATAAAACAAATCATCTTTCTGATTGAATTCTCTGAAAAGATACCACGATCGTTCTGGTTATCGCGCCGTTTCCGATAGTTTTTGCACAAACATCTAGAATCGAGTTCGTGTTCTTCGCCATTTAATCGTCAACAACACTCGACCGTTATATTTCTTTGGAAATAAAGCGGCAATATCGATCATTATAACGACATGCAACGCTCGAAACAAAGAACAAAAGAGGACCGCAATGATGACTATGACTTTGCAGGTCTAGGCTTTTCGTCCTTCCTTTTCTTTCATCTGTTTCTCCTTCTTTTTGCTGTTTGTCCCGTTTCTCGCGCAATTATTCGCGTCACCGTATTCACGCAGGAAGCTACGAAATTGCCCTTCGCTTCCTCGTGGAACGTTACAATGCTTTTTCAGCTGGCACATGAATAGAACTGCTGCGACAATGTTTCTGTTTTCCTCGATTTGTACACGACATGACTATTTCTGCTCCGGTGGCTCTTTTCTGGAAGACTCGTTTCAAACGAGACTTTTGTGTTAATCTTCACTCCATTTCTTCAATTGAACGTTCATTCTTAGTTGAACGTTCGACTTCTTAAAATTTCATTTTCACGAAAATCCAAGCTTTTGAGAAATTATATTAATCTTAATTGTGATCTCGAATAATCAATCTCGAAATTTTCCTCCCCTATTATTATTAGCTTACTATTATTTTTTACGATAACACTGTGCATTTCTCTATTATCTCAAGCCATAGAAAAGAAGATTTGGAAAGTGTGTTTATGAGCAATAATCGTAAGATAATCTCCCAATTAACAATACGATGTCAATACTTGTGATGTACACTGCATTTATCCAGAGAAGAGCAACTTTCTACGATTATATCTGTACACACGCGATTAACACAAGGATTCTGTCTTCATGTTAGATCGTCGTAAACTGTATCGCGTGCTGTACACCGATTTCCCGTGGAATCGCGGTTCCTCAATTCCAGGAATTCCGCGCTACAAACCTCGTAACAAGCGGAACTGTTAAAACTGCAGACCTTTCATCCCTTCTACTCTTATTTTTTCAAAAATTCGCTGTCACTTTTTTTATCTCAGCTTGCTGTCATTACTCTATCAAAATAGATTCAACTCTTCCTATCCCACACTAACACCGAAATACATTTTACTCGTGTCAACTGTGTTCTTTTACAATCTCGAAAATTGGCAGTCATTTTTTCCTCTCTTCGTTATTATTGTTTTATACAAACGATTTTCAACCCTCTTAATCTCGTACTGAGACCACAAACCGTTATATTTGCATCAAAAATGCGTAAAAGTTGCTCCCAAACTTTCCTTTTATAATTTCGGAAATTTATAGATATATTATTCTTCTCGCCTCGTTACTATTATTGGAAGGAAAAGGCTTCGGTTCTTGCCATTTTTCATCCCCAATTTTCTTTCTCCTTGTTCTTTTACCACATAAGTACCAGCATTCATACATGTTATTTAGACTGCACCACACAGGTTCAAAGACGTTTAACTTCACTTTTCCATTTTTCGTTCTCAATCCCCTCCATTTGTGCTTCCATTATATAAATACCAACGTTCATACATCGTGCTGAGACTGCACCATCCAAATACAAAGCAGTCATCGATCAATCCTACTAGCCGGCTTGTCATCGGCCCGGTTAGCAGTGCAGCGTAACTAAAAAATCATCGTTTACATGGCACAATCGTTGGTACTATATGATTACTCGCGATATCCGCGCGCGCACCACCTCCCTATTGTTCTTCCTTCGTCGTGAACATCAGGGTAATCCGCTGTACCGTTCAGCAATATAACCTGACACATATATTGCCGTCGACAATTTGGATCATAGCGCTTACCGCACGCATATATTGCCGCCTCGTCGCACGGTGCTCATTTTTCACGGACTGTCGATCCTGCTGGTAACTGAAGCGTGCCCGGCGTGGTACCCTGCCCAGCCCCCCAGGTCGCCGTCGAGGAATCAAGAGCGCATCAGTTAGTTCGCGGTCGCGGTTGCACGCTGTTGCCGTCCGCTACAAACCTGGCAACGACCATTTCGTCATTTGCATTCGAACGTGAGTGTTGTAATTTGCCATTTGCGAAGGTTTCTCAAAACAAATCAGATACAGGCATTGATGGAATTCGGGGAACACGCGAAGGAGTACTCGCACGGTGTTTTTAGAAGCTTCGTCGAATGATCGTCTCCGGAGATTGGATAGAATCGTAAGTTATATACTTTGATGTGGCGAGTATTTGAGATAGCTTCTTCGATAGTAAATCTTCCCTTCTCTAATTTTTAGATGAAATTAGTTCGTTGAGCAAATTTTAATATCTTTGTAATTTTGAAATATTATTTCGCAAGGCTATGAGTTTAGCTTAACAGTTATTCTTAAAGTTAGTGATTCTATTAGGACACCAAACTAAGTTACCATTTCACGCTTTCAGAAACATCGAAATAGACAATTAAGGAAAGCCATGGTTCGGGTAGTATTGGAAGAAACGGCTCTATCGTGATCACCGGAAGAACGAAACTTTTAACGGATCGAATGCGGTTGAGGATCGTCGTAGGCTGAGAAACTGATCGCGAATACATCGACGATGTAACTGAGAATTGTGTTTGATCGTGAATAAAACTCACACGAGCTCGAGAAGATGAAATCGAAAGTAAATCTAGTTACGATTTTATTAACTCTGAGCTGCGTATTGCGCATGATGGAAGCTTTGAACAATCAGCATGCGAACCACAAGGAGTATCCTGTTGCGAAAAAGGTTATCAAGGAGGTTCACAATAAAGTTGCACCTAATAGTGCGACTCTCCTACGTGGAGAGGATAAAACGAAAGTGGTGAAAACTCTAACCAGGAATACTGGTTTGGGTTTGTCGAAAGATTACTTACACGCACCAGGTAATATCGAATCCCCGTATTCATCCAACAGATTTCTCTTAATATTTCTGTATATAGCAACTACATAACGTTGAGATCTCTTTCATTGGAATTATCTAAATTTCGCAAGTTTATAGAGCTTAAATATCTTTGAACATTCATTGGTAAAAATTCAGGAATTAATCGATAGCGATTTTATGATCAAATAACAACAATTAATTATAAGATTTTCAATATCATTTATTAATTCTTTAACATCGACATTAAAACACACACAGAACTTCTCGAAAAGATACGTAGTCATTAGTTACGAACGAAAGGGAATTTATTCTTAAATAAATAATTTTCTAACATCTATAATAGACTGATCGATTGCAAAGCAGCGGCAATCAACGAAAAACTATAACAATTACCTCTTCCAATCGGTTACAGACCGTCCTCGCCGAAAGAAGCGGAAGATGGATCGCACAATCATGGCGCTATTAATGGCCTACAAGCTGAAATTCGTCGCTCTGATTCCAACCATGATCGGAGGGTTAATCCTGTTAAAGGCCACTGCGTTACTCGCGGGCTTCTTCTTCGCGTTATTCGCCGCGGTTCTCGGTTTGAAAGTAAAGTGAGAACAACACCGCTGTCAAAGAACGAGATCGATACTGTTCCTTTCGGTAACAGAACGATCGTTACGATCGGTCGATGCATTTAGTTTTGAATTCTCGATCGCGAAAATCGCAAACACGTATCGTCTTGCCGCGAACTACGTGATCCTATCGGACGTAGACGTAAGAATGTAACGTATTATGTATCTCGTTTGTGTAGCGAAAGAATAAGCGATAAAAATGATTAAATTGTTATATCTTCCTTATTCACGTCGATTACGTGCCTGTTTATTCGATCTCAGTCTTGATCCATCGGCAAAGTCGATGTTACAAAAATCAATGGGTTAACAATAGTTATATTGTAGTAATAAATATCATGGCGTTCAATAAATATTATATAATTCGTATCTTAGGTAATTAAATTATTCGAGAGGTGAAGCTCAGAATATTTGCGAAGAAACGATTACGAATCGGATTTAGAAGTTATTTTCGTTGTTTACAGGTCGTTTCGAACGCAAAAATGTCTGGACTCGATTCCGTTAGAAGCTCGCGTGCGTGGAAGCCATTCCGTAGCTATTATCGTGCCGAATGCTTTCCCGGTTGACGGGAAACGAAAATGAGTGACAGCTGGGTGTATCGACCGTCGCGTGACGGCATCTGAAAATGTCGCTGACGTTCATGATATACATTTAGCTAACGATTATCGCGCTTGTTTCCCGCATTGTGGTCAAATTTCGGCTACGATCATTGCTACGTGTGTCGCCTAGATATTTTTCAAATTAATTTCTATAGGATAAAATTTAGAAGAAAATAATTAACCAACTTTGAGAGTTAGATGATTCGCATGTTTCTTCATAAATAATTGAACAATATACATCGAAACGCCAACGATTTCTTGAAGAGAGACTTGGTGTTTCTCGTGGAAGTTCTCACGCCTATAATATTCCCTTCCACGAAGAATCTATAAACGTCTAACGCTCAACGAACTTCTCTCTATGTAACAAAGAAAATCGCATCGTCGCTGTAGAATTGTTAGTCGAAATTTCTGTGCAGAGACGAGAAGATGTATATCTTATGTATAAATATAGAACTTTATTATACGTGCCTATTTTAACGATTCCATTGAATCTATCAATTAGAAATTATCAATCAGATCCGCATTCTTTCGCTCACTTATCTTCTCATCTATGCACAGTAAGTACGTCGGTCAGTCTAGAACGTAGAACGGCTACCATTGAGGTGCCATGCACGCTGGACAAAACCGGAAGGCCTGCTCTTCCCCTCGTTTGCTGCGATCAGTGCTGATGTCGCGCCGAATACGCCAGATTCTGCGCGTAATTGCGGGTTAGTTCCGTCGTCGTCGACGACTCCGTGGAGCCGAAAACATTCTTGAGACTCCTGTCCCAACCTCCGCCACCCTGCTGCCAACCACCGTGATCGTGGCTCTGCTTCTGGCTGAAGAGTTTCTTCAGTCCAATGATGAGAGACAAGACAAGAGCGATCTTGCTGATGATCAAAGCCTTTCCAGCTAATAAGAAGAGTACTCCTAGAGCAATGGGAATCAACGCCGCGAGTTTCATGGCCATCCCCATCATCATCATGCCCATCATCTTCTTCATTTTACCACGTCCCTCTTCCATGCCTTGTTTCAATTCACCAGGACTGGTTCTAGGCAATCGAATTTGAACGTTGAAGCTGTTCAGCAGCGAAGCCACTCGATCGAACAGAATTTCGTTCAGAATCTCATCTTTGCTGGACATAGTTCTGCCAAGGGTGGCTTCTAATTCGGACACAGAACTCTTCGGCGTTTCGTCCGTGATCCTGATTAATTCAAAGTTCTCCGACAGAGGAAGAGTATGCATTCTGCCTAATCTTTCGAAGAACGCGATCGCTTTCTTCTTTAGGCAAGGCGAGACTGCTATGTTTCGATGCTGGCAGTCCTCGTATACTCTGTACATTGCTCTGAAGCTCCTGTCCATAAGACTGTCCTCCTCTTTAGCTATCGAAGACGCGTAGCAGACCACACAGCACGCCAACAAGACGAACACACACTTGGACAAATCGATCATCTTCATCATTCTCCTGGTAATAATCTTCCGCGAGTCTTTAATCCTCGGCGAGGGACACGGAGGAGCGTTGTGTCACAAGAACGTGAATATTCACGAGATCACTGAGCGCACTTCCGCGGTCTTCAGGATCTAGACAGGGTACTGGCGGTAAGCAGCATGCGCCCGGACAAATATATACCATCCAGCGATCCGCAGTCCCTCGCGAACCGTGCTGAGTTGTCTCCCACGTAAGGAGCTGTGCCAACAGCCCGAAGACTGTACCACTGGTACACATGACAATGCCCCGCGCATCTTGAGGGTTCCCCTGGAACGGCCTCTAAACAACCAACCTTCTCTGTTGTTCTCTTTGTCGCTTCGTCTAGTCGCACTCGCTTTACTCTATCTATGTATCTCCTTCCTCGAGTACCACTCGCTCCCCGCGAAGATTCTCTCACACCGCGAGCATACGATTCGCTCTGACACACAGACCCACTCAAGCATCGAGATCAAGATAGAAAAAGGTGGAACGACCTGACATTAAGTTTCGCTGATGTCTAAAGGAATAAGGGAGGGGGATAAGGTACAGAAGGATGTATCTTATAGAAGCGCCTGGCACCGTGACCTTGTTGACCTCTCATCACGATGGTTGGAAGTAGTTTTAGGTCGTGGACGAACCGCGGCCTTAACTCTCGCGTGTGTTCCTTCCACCTATCGTTTCTTCCTCTCCGTATCTTGCGAGATCCCGGTCCAGATTCGGTCTATAGTGAATCGAAAGATTTATGCGGCCGTTACACGAGAATTTCTTTGAATCGTTTGATTGAAATTATTGATCAGGTTTTCCTTGATAAATACGCGTATTTAATCTGTGAATCGCACGAAGCATATGAATTTGCATAAATGGTCATTGTCTATTAATAAATTGATAATCCTGTTTGACGCGATTTTCAGTAATATGCACAATACGCAATATATTAGGATAACGTATGTAGCAATAGAGCGATGGAAATTATTTGAATCGTTTCACCGTGAATGATGAATTAGAGTTTCGTTAGACAGGTTGTAATTATGGAACAGGGTCTGGAAGATTGTTTTTCGGTGTGTAATCCTGAGATGTAGACAGTGCAACGAATCACGTAACAACGAGAGCAAATTACGGTCGTCTCGTCAAGAACGAGACCTCGGTTTGTACCTTTTTCGTCTGTTGCACTAGACTGCAATTCCTCACCTTCACTCAGTCTTCCTCTTTTTCCGCGGCCAGCTGGGCGTGTCCGCAGCGAGGAAAACAAACGCCTGTAGACAGTGGAGATTTATTGGAACCTAGTAAACTCACGATCTTCACTCTCTTACTCTAAACCGCTATCATACTTGAATACAATTTTCATTCCATTAATTCCTTATTTTGGACTTGCAAGTTTCCATAGAGGTTGATTCCAAATATTCATAAAAATCTGACTTAAATTTCCACCTAAAGAAATAAGGGACAATATAGATTCTCTTGTCAAAATCTGGTTACGGATGACAAATTACGGGCATATTCTCTAATTTTCCATGTTCAACATGTTTTTTCCAAGTCTGCAGATTTAGAAGTTCGTTATTTGTAAAGCGTAAAAGTTTAGAAAGAGCAGCGAAACGCTTAAATCGATAAGAAACGGTCACGATGCTTCGGATCAACCGACCGGATTGCACGTGAATGGGTTGAACTTGAAATTTTGAGAGGATTATGAAAAACAGTTCGATCGAACGGTATGAGTCACCGTACCGATCTCGCGGCAATACTAGTGTACACCCGATCGAGGTTAACGCATCTCTAATGCGACAACGACGCATCCTCGATGCTCGCTTACCTACTTAGCGATTATCCCATAGCTAGGGTCGCGGCGAACCGAGACGAACAGTGTTAACGCGCGTGCCACATTCGCGGCACGCAGGTGAATTCACACAAACATCGCCGTGGACGAATTCTGTGGCAGAGAATAGGACGAAAACTGAATCTCCACAACGCGTAAAAGCACTAGCAAGATCGGACAACCGATGCTCTAAGGAATCATGGCAATTACATTGAAACGTGTGAAAGTACACGTGTCTGGCTATGATCTAATTTTACGGTGAGTTTGTGAGAAAGGTGTCAGTGATGATTGGAAATGTTATTTTCCTATTTCAGATATATCGAGAATATGTACGTAAAGTGGGCGTTTCGTTTGAATTAATGTAATAAAAACACTGCTCTTTTGGTATTATGCTTTATAATTTCTTATTTTTCTACCTTAGAAATATTGCTAATATGTGAAAGAGAGTGTTCTATTTGAGAATTAGGAGGTTCGTGTAATAGTGGTTGCTCACTTTGGTACTCAGCTTTCTTTCTTTATTTCTTTTTCTTCTGTAATAATATCATTGTGCTACTTTTTCTTTTAATACCATAGTTTATATGTCTTTCTTTTTTGTTTCATAATTATGTTATGCTTATAGCCATAATAAAGTCATTATCATAATTTGATGTTTAGAAACTAAGAAATTCGGTTCATGTTTGCTAGGAAGATGCAGTCTACTTTGTTATAACACAATCAAGTAGTAAACGTGACACTGGTACGTTTCTTATTGTTGGGAAGGAAAGTTCTTGGTTTACTAGTAAACGGGGACGCGCGAAATTAATGACCGAATACGTTAGTGTCACAGCATGAATAGTTCCGCGTGTTTCTTTTTAAATGGCTTTACAAAGATTCACTTCCATTCACAGAATACAAAAGCTGCCTGAACGCGTTTAAAAGACGAAAACGTGTCCACGATTACAGATATCTCCTAAAACGTTATTAACAATTCTCATGACACAAAGAAATTCTTTAACTTGAAAGTGCTATAAATTTCACATCATAAATATGATGGTACGTAACAACACAATTGTTAATAATTATTTCCTATAGAAACTTGAACGTATGTATTTTTTAATCTAATTCTTACTCTGGTTTATAATTAATTTGACATTATGTTTTAAACAATTATTCTTTAAATCGTTCATTTTGAATTCCTCATTGTTTTATCGCACTGTCAAACAGTGTAGAAGCTCGTTTCCAAGAATCTCTTCGATCATTTCTGTCTGTAATTTATTCTCCGCGAGTTTACACAAACATTTACACGCGCGACACAAAATTTAATAACTTCACAGAAGCTGGGTGAACATTTCAAAGTATAAGATGAGGAAACTAATCCAATACCAACGAGAAAATACTCTCCGGAAATAATTCTCGGCAAATAATCGGCACTCGTTAGATTCAGGTCAGCCATCCGCAACAGATGCTCGGAAGGTTTTGACCTGGCTCATTAGCTCCACGAGAGAGCCACGAATTTATGCTCGTTGTTTAGCTACTGTTTGATTTCGTCTCGAGCTAGCTTTCTGCTATAGATTCTCGTGGTAATATACTTCTCGAGATATCATGCTCGGATCTCTATCATGAGATGAAAGTTCATTGATGCGCGAAATTGTTCATTGGTTGCCTTTAGCAGCATAAATTGAATGGCGAAGGTGAAGCAGCAAGCGTAATCTTACGATGACCGATTTAAATTGTGCATTAAGTCATCCACCGGTTGTTGTGGGATTTTGTACTATTTATTTGTTTTACGTTGCATGCTTAAATCGTGAGGTTCATAGTCAAGGTTTATTAGATAATCTTTACTCGTTAATGAGTTAATGAGAATAAGTTCTTGTCTCCCATTTTATCGAATCCCTCGTAGATAAACAGTAAACACCTCCAATATGGAATTTTCATAAGAAAATATTTCGTGGAACAAGGTGAGGAGAAATTTTGTTGTTTGCACGGTTTCAAGTTTTAAGTCACGCGCAACCCGCGACCTTCGCAAGCTACGAGGATAATCCTGCATACCTCGGAGCAGTGAATCGAGGATGCTCGATCGGCCCAGTGGCACACAAAGCTACCGAAGAAACAGGTGCTACCTTTTAAACCTTGTTTTCTACTTCCTATCGTATAAACCACGCGGAAGGCGGCGCTAGGGAAGTTGTCTCAGTTTCGATACAGTGTTTCATTCTATCTACGATAGAATGATCGCAACTTCCAACGATAACTTTGCAGTGGTTAATAGACGCGTTAAGTGTTACATGTTTGAAGTGTTCTCCACAATATGCTTTACAAAACCAATCTTTGATTCCTACTTTCAACATCAAGTACATGTTTCTCGTTTCTCATCGTCGGTCGTGATTAATTTCTGCTACTTGATGATATTTTCCATTCGAAAAAGTGGAAAAATTCAAAATATGGAAGATGGACCTTAGCTAAGCAGTAAAATGTAACAGATGTTAATTGGCACTTGGTGTTTGATGTTACGTTCAATATACTGCTCAACATTAATTTTTTTTGTACTAAAAAACGGTTTATCCCACAGAACAGTAACTCGAGCATCATGTTTCTTCTAACAGTTAGTTACTCCGCGTATTACGCGCTTTTTCCAAACCTCGCGTAATTAGCCCAGATCCTTTTGATTTCAATGCATCAAGATATCGTTTTTTCACACTGCACGACCATGGTGCAATTAACAGGGAGTACAGAGCGTAGGTTGGATTTGCTAACGGACTAGACATGTATCGTATCCGCGACGTAGGATCGAACGATACCGCAAAACAAGTTGCATAGAAAAACGTTCCGCAGCTAGATTCACGGTCTGTATGTCGTAATCGCTAATTATATCTGTTTCTATAAAAATGACCATTCGTTTGGCCGGTCAGTTCGCGTCGAACATGCTTCGGTGTACGATCTTCGTTGTACAGCTGTTTGGTCTTCTGGCCACATGCTGTTGCACCTTGCTATATCGAAACACATATAACGAGGTGCCGATTCCGATCGATTGCAATCAGGGTTCTAAGAATTCTACCGAATGTATACCCAAGACTATGCAGCGTACTGAAGATAAAAGGAATGAAATATCGGGTAGAGAATCCAGGATGATTGCGAAAGAGGAACTGGGGAACGCTAACCCTGGTGTCGAAGAGGGTGAGTCGTAGAATGTGATAAAAACAAGATAATTGAAGAATTGAAGTGTCCATTGATAGGAAGCATTCGGATGTTTCTATAGATACTTGGTTCTTGTTAATTAACTCGAATGTAAATCTAATTTAATACCTTCTCTTATCCGTATTTCTATATTTTCTATACTCTTTCTTATCTTTGTGTTCGTTTATTTTATATTTTTACTTATTCTTCTACTAGCATTCATAAAAGATCTTCATTGCGAAATTTACGTATGCGCGTGACATCTTACTTTAAGGAAAATGAGAACGTTCCGGTCAGACACTGAGTAACTTCATAGTAGACGTGTCAAACGATTCTTTTTACGATATCTTGCTCCGTTTTGTTGTGTACACCTCGTAGAGATATGAAGTCCCGTTTCATGAAGATGATTTTAAGTAGTTACTTAAGTCACATGGTAATCATTCAATTAACGCTACCGTTCCAGTGTTTCCTTTTAACGCTATCTTTACAAACAATCTTGCACATCGCGTGACAGGACAGGCTTTTTGTTATTCATGTTTTAGTTTCTGTTGTAGATAGATGTGCATCTGAATTTAGTATTGCGGCAACCGTATTATTAACAATTAATATACAACTTCGTTTTCTCAGTTACTGGACGAAGAAAAAAGAACAGAGAGTATGGACAGATGTTGCTGTATTTCTTAGGTGCGTCTAAGCTGACTATGCTTTACGTATTAGTCAATGCTATTGCTGCGATTGCTGGGAAAGCTCTAATTGTAGGCAAAGTTGCTCTAGTGATTGCAGCCGCGGTCGCATTAAAGAAAGCCTTTGGTGAGTGAAATCTATTAAAATATACAAAGAGGAATATTCCTTTATTCCTAGAGCATTAATAAATGTTCATTTTGCTTTCAGAACACAAAGAGAAAGTATCGTACGAGATAATCAAACATCCATATCATAGTTACGAGCATAGTTTCAGCACAGACGTGGATTACGACCACCAGGGTGGATTTGGGGAATATGGTTATAACTATCGGAAACGACGAAGAATTTTCTACTAAGAAATCGATTAATTAGAATTTAAAGTAGAAATATATAATCCGAAATATTTAATGTTATAAATAACTAACTATTTTAAATAATAAAAAGTACAAAATAAATTTGTCGATTATTATTTTATTATTGAATTAAAAAATGAGAAAGGTTCGAAGTTCTCAGAAAATATAGAACTACTTATATATAGAATTACAAGAAGATATATATTCTGTTAACATTGTTTATTCATGTCATGTTTATATAATATATGGGTGACGTATACACAAGATAAATTAAATAAATACAATATTATTAATTTTTGGTATAGAGTATTTCACCAGCTATTCTGAACAAATAGCAAGTTACTTAAGAATATCTAAATTAAAAAGTACACTTAAACTCTTAATAAATATTACGTAGTCGTATTTCACGTAATAATTTCTTCAATTAATATCACTCGGATACAACTATCGACAAGGTCAAGATTTATTCTATATACAAACGAGAAACATCTCTATCCGTTATACTAGCTTATCCTAAACAAAGTATCGTACATGAAATAAATTAAGTTTCACAGGATTTAATCGATTCAAGTAGGAGAAACACCATCGGCGGACCTTTGCCAGCCACCACCGTATCCTCCTCCGCCATAACCACCACCATGATGTTCGCCACCTGTGGCGTAGATCACTTCGTGACCCCCACCTCCTTGGCTGGACACCAGTTTCTTCAATCCAATAATTGCACTCAAAACTAACGCTATTTTAGCAGTAAGCAAGGCAGTACCAGCGAGGAACGCGATTTTAGCGTAAGCTAACTGCGCCATCATAGCTGAAAATTAAGTATTCACCAGTACCTGAACATGTGATACCTTTATATTATAATTTTTGTTGTATTTTTTATTAATTTGTAGTTTACCTCCTACTGCTAGAGCACCCATCATGAGAGCACCGTATCCTTTGTCCTTCTTCTTTCGACCTATAAGTAAAGAACCCAATTTTTTAATTCTCTTTAATTAAATTTAATTTTATTCGAAAGGAATTTATAATCTAAATAACTCGAATAATCTGCATACCTTGAAACGCATCTCCGGGAATAGTAAGCTTCACGTTCCTAGAAGTAATATACTCGTAGAACTTGTTATCCAGCTTTTGATCCAGAGTAAGCTCCGTCCCATTTTCATCCTTGAACGACCTATTGCTCCTGGCAATCGCTGCAGGATCTCTTCCAATGGAGACGTAATCGTTCAACACGTACACGGTATCATCGTTGATCGCTGAATCCAGAATGTCCAAAGCTTTTCGTTTTAAACAGTCGAAGGCGTTCTTCTCTCTGACGCATTTGTCGAATAACTTGGTATACTCGTTCTTACTCAGCGCCAGGTTAAACAATAGCATCAAGTGAGTGATAAAAATGATGTAACGAGTCCTGTTTTTTCCCATCGTATTTCAAAATACGCAATATTATAAAATGGAGAAACACCGAAGAATTTAAATTTGGTCGCGTAACATTCCACGCCGATCAAGTTAACCGCTCGAAAAATATCGCGAACTAATTCGAATCGCTGCGTCGTCGCTCTTATATAAGGGTATTTCACGTTTCTCCTACCATCGGTCAAGTTGTCCTTACGACGTTAACTCACACCTGATCTACGCGCTGTTTAACGCCTCCTCCTCCAGGAGTAGGGACTCTTGAACCAAAACAATGTCATACAGCCCCGTAAGTAAGTATCCCTCTGACCCTGTTGCCAAGTGAAGCAGAAACCCTCGTGGAATGGCTCTCAAATGGAAATTAAAGGCCGCTTCTAACAAGTATCGCGAATCCAGGCTAGAATAAAGTTCCTTGCGTTTCACGCATTATTTTTTATATATAATCACCAGTTTCTCTGTTTCTTAATAAATAATCTAAAGGATTTGGTATAAGAATTCTTTGGCATAGAAGTTCTTAATTTATTTACGGTTTAGAAGTTTTGGCGTATAATCAGATATGATTTGAAGATCGCAAGTATCTTGTAATAGGATAAAAATTTATTATGTAACGAGAATTGAATAACGAAAGGAAACTAGAGAAATTTCATAGAAAAGTTTCATATTCGAAGTGTTTTTATTAGGCGGCGAAAGTTCGTGTTTGCATTCGTTAAAGATGAATGCTCGGCAAACGATGCACCATACCATACAGATGATTCTTTAATTATGCACGTCGATGAATTAGTCACCACGAATTAGTTAACGCGATTCGCCGAGATACTGTTAATCCGACACGGATTACAGACCATGACGCGCCACATCCGACAAATGACCGGAGCAATTATGCGCGCATGAAATTTTATATGAAAAATGTCCACTGTTCACGGCTGTTCGAGTTGTAGCCTGAAAAATCCAGGACACTCTTCTCAACATTTATCGTACCTCCTTGTCCGATGGTTCGTCATCTCTCCGTACGTCATCTCTCAGGTAGCGAACGCAATTACCCTACTTCGTACCAGAGGAAAGAAGAAACCTTAACAGCCTTATCACGGTGCCTGGCAAAAACCAAAATTCCGACGTGTCGTTGGAACCTCGACACAGATAACGAGTATTGTCTCAAAATTCAGGACGCCCTTCTTTCTACTCGTTATCTCGTCGATTTCGTCGTTTCTTGTTGTAGATGATGACCACAATTACCCCACTTCGAGCGAGGGAAAACAATTACCAAAGGATATGGATTATCACCATTATTCGATCTTTTACGATGGAATGATTTTATAAAAGATTTCTGCGTTTAAACACGGGGAGATTTAAGCATGATAACGAATTCTATAATGATGGAAAAGAATGAACCGTTACATCGTAACGAATCCCGTCGTCACGCACGTTCGACCAGGGCAGCCAAGTGCAGAAATAAGTCAAACAGCGACGAAGAATAGCAGAAGCCACGGGCTGTGGCGGTGGCGGAAAACGACTAACTTTTACGGTCGACCGTCGATCGTCCTGGTAATGTATGCCGTGTTCATCGTCACACTTGACATAAGGAGCTCTGCAATCACGTGCTGAAGCTACGCGGGCGTTCACGGGACCATGAACGCTATTACCTTTACGAGCAAAAGCGTTTTCCGGACACGATACGTTCCTGCGAAGGAGGAAGTCGACGATACAGTTACATGCCACGACAGTGAACTGAGAGTGATGGATCTGCGAAGGAGTGAAACCCGTCCTTCCTTTAGGACTAACTCCGAAAGGCATACGAAAACGACAGTGAGAGATATGAAATGATGTGAGATGGTATATGAAACAGAGATCAGTGAATGGAGAGGATGTAAATGTGGAGAGGATTTTCGACTAAAGAGGGTTTATTGAGGTTTGGATTATTACTGAAGGATATTGAGTGTAATTTCAAAGTTTTTATTAATTCATCTCCTTGATTCCATCTTAATTAATTATTCTCATCATCTGGAATTCAGACATTGATGAAGTTAAATGCGATTCGTTTGAAGATATTTAATTGTCAGGAGTATCCTTATTTGGAAAATGGGGAAGAATAGCAATGATATTTATTAAGAAGGAAGGAAAATTCTGTGTAATTGGGGCGGGCGCGTAAGAAACGGTTGCGCGCTGAATAGTTTTGTTCTTGAAGTTAAGCTTTATTCAGTGTTTCATTTTAAACATGTACGTTTCATGGAAAAGGTTGTAATATTGAATAAATACATCCTGTCAGTAGCAACGGGTATATAATACTGTGCAATATCGTGTGAATTTAAAAGCTTCTTCATTTTCCAGACTACATTATGTAGAAACATTCAAACGAAGTCAATTCTTTATGAGATATTACCATATCCATCACAGTAATAGAAAGCATAAATGGTCACATCAGCTACTTTTTACCCAGACGAAATTCTTGCCATTCCGTTTATTCTTCCCCACTTCCTCCGTGTTATCGTAAACGTCGACGACCTCTCTAATCACATGCTGACTGTACGGTTCGAAGTCATTGCCCTGAAATACCTTATACGGTCTATGATGGAAATTATAATGTTCATAGTACGGAAATCCTCCGACTGGTATCTCGTGTCCATGCGTATGGAATCCTCCCCCTGGATAATGAGGCGGACCAGCAGACAACAAAGAATTCCAACCCAACAAACCACTAATCACCAGTGCTATCTTCGTCAGTAATAAAGCTTTCTTCGTGAGTATCAGCAAAAATCCAAATAGCAATGGAATTAGAGATGCCAAGTTGAATTTGAAGCCTAAGAGAAACGGTATCAGCAGGTGCCTCATCATTTGCCTTCCTGAAAAAGTTGCATGACAGGATTTAGATATGCCGTATTTACATTTTTAACCTTGTTACGCAAAACTAGAAATATTCAAAGCGGTAGAAACTATTAATAGGCAGCAGACGTAGTGAAAATCAGATTCGTAATGTCATAGACATTTCAGTAATATGTTTTCTATGAATATTAAAATATTCTAGTATTATGAATGGCGCGTTAAGTCTCTTCAACGTGAATGGCCTTGACCGTGCTGCCTACTAGAGGTGCTTCCTGAAAGTAGCACATGGCGAACGCCGCCTCAGCGAGGATGCGAACCCTGGAAAACGCGGGTTCGTTTCCGCGCTTATTTCAAGGTTGAACGAACTACTTATCATAAAATCGAGATAATTTAAGTTTTTCCCAGCACTGATCAAATTTATAACATCTAGAATTTGCCTGGACGATACAGATTCTACACGACGTCTAACAAATGTACAGACGATTAACAAATGATAAGAACAGAAACTGAGAATATTTGATAAGAAAATAGTTCATAGAGCATCTAAGATTCACCTGGACCAGCTTGCCTATCACCGAAAGACGTTGCTCTTTCAGTGATAACGAATTCCATAATCCCATTCCCATTTAACATCGGTCCAGCTCGCAACTGCAATCCTGGATACAGGTTATCTAAATTCCATTTAAGACTTCTACGTTCAATCAATTTAGTCGTCGCTTTCACGATGTTCCCAAAATCCTTCGGATCGTAATCCCAATCTAGAAGTTGTCTACTTTGACCGTCAGCCCTTTCCAAGTGCACGTTTCCAAAATCCAGATCATCCTTATGATTAAGCGATTGAAGAGCACTTAAAGCACCACGATTGACACATTCGAAGGTCCCAAATTCTTTTCGAGCCAAACAGGCAGTGAAAGCTTCGTTGAAGCTGGTTGGATCTTCGCTAGCCAAGATTGATTCCTCGGTTGGCTCCATGATCGCTGTGATACCCGTGGAAATGAAGATTAAAAGACACGAGCTTCTCAATCCGTGCTTCATGACAACGATATGGGTTTCATAAATGAGAACAAAACTTTTAGAAGATCGTAGAGGTAGTTGATAAAGTTTTCGTATGGATTATCCCGTGACGGAAGTTTCCTGGATGCGACTAGGCCGATCGTTCCATTCTGCGTAAAAGAGTTCGCGTTTCAGTAAATTTATCGAACGTACAATCGATCCATTTTCCCTCAAAGTAGTCGATTCTCACCTAACGAAACTATTCGTCGTCATTTTCGTTGTCGAAGGAAGGAAATCACGTGAAGATGGAAAATTTCTTAAGATAGGAACATAGAACGAAGTGGAAGTAAGGCGACCGGGTTCCAAAACAATACTGTTGATCCAACACCCACGATCAGTCGACTATATAGGCGCCAAGGGGGCGTTCACACGCGACGGAACAATCGGTTTCACTCGACGGATCTTACGAGCAGCGAAAGTACGTCTGGCTCTTTTCATTTCGTACGAGAGATTGAGGGTCCCTCGATACACCGGATGCACCCGAGCAGGTCAATTTCGAGAATACGAGAGGCGAATCTCGTTAAACTGTCAGAACGTCGGTCGGGAAGCAACGAAGAGAAATTCTGCCACGAAGGACGAATAAAACTAATTGTAAGAATGACGATAGTCTATATTGACGTGGACCGATAGAGAGTGGATATGTTGGAAGAAAGCAATGTTTGAATAAATATCAATTCGTGTTAACGTAATAATGGTTCGTTAGCACGTTCGAAGAATAAGGTTCAGAGCGTCACACGAGATACGTGAAACTCAATTTACAAGAAAAGGGGAAAGATTATAATATAATAACATAACGAACGTTGCTTCCGTATAAAATTATATTTATTTATAAATAGTTCGATAAGTTACATGGCAACCCGAGAAGGGTGTGATATAAATAATCATTGGATGAAATCTGGTAGCCCTGTAAAGGTACTGACTATAAGTCCGAGCGCGTTCGACCCGAGATCTGCGATCGAGGTCGCTTCGAAGCGTTAACTCTTAGAAAGATACCACAATTCGGGGGTGAGTCGGGGGTGATTCGACTACCACCGTCCACTGTTACTAGTAAAGTCTGTCTGACGGCTTGCTTCTTTCGTCACCGTAACGATCGTAATCCGGCAGTAAATTGTCCGGACACCACGTGTTAACAACATATATGTCTTTAACAGTCTGAGTTAACGTCGAACAGTCTGATCGATCGTCAATTGTCACAGTTCGTCACGTTTGGTCACTGGTCACGCGCAATGGAACGATAGCCTCTTACTAAAGTGTTTGCTGGTCGACTGAAACGTTCAATCAGATCGATTACACATGAGTTTCGAAGTCCTCGAAGGATCGAGTCGTGCAGTCCTCGGGTGATCGTCAGCGGCTGACCGATCACTTTGGTGAACGAAGGTAGTGAGTTGAAACGAAGAAACTATGGCGGCAAATAAACTATTTGGAGGGCTTGTACGCGTTGTACGCGAGATCAGAACCTGCTGATCTCGCCCATCCGTGGTGGTCGTGGTGTTCTTCGTGGCCGTACGAATGCACTGGGTGAGCCACTACCTCATAGCTTTGCTGTTTGTTGCCGAGAAGTTTCTGAAGACCGATGATACCGCTGACGATTAGAGCGATTTTGCCGATTGCAAGAGCTTTAAGGGCCAGGAGAGCCAAACCACCGAGAGCGATAGGAATGAGGGCTGCAGCCTTAAGTTTCAAGAGCAGTAAGATTGGCATGAGAGATTTGACGATTTTCTTCTTCTTTCCTCGAGCTGCAGTAAAACGAAGAAGGTTAGAGTAACCAACTCGATACACAAATTTTTCTTATTAATATTTTCTTATTAATAATTTTACCTTCGTCGAAAGAGCGGGATACTTCTTCAGGAAGACTCAGTTCGACAGTGTGGGTGGAAAGGAACTTGGAAGTTCTGTCAAGGATGGCCTGGTCGATGGCGGCTTCTTTGGCTTCCGTTTCGGCTGGTAGAGTACTTTCAATGTCGTTCAAGGATCTGCCGTTGTCAGCACGACTGAAAAGTAAAACCCTTGCGTAAATTATTATGAAATTGCACGAATCGATCCAGAACTCCCACTTATCTTCATTCATCTTGAATCGTCTCTACGATCCATTCACTTTTTCACAGGCGAGCCTTACCTATTCTTAGCTTCTTCGGTCTGCACGATCTTGAATCCATCCACAACATCGATATCCGCAGACCTGGCTACTCTGTCGACGAATCGCAACGCCTTCAGTTTCAAACACACTGATATGTCCTCTTCGCCGGAACAGGATGCGTACACGTCCAAAGCTTCCTCGAGGATCGACGGCTGTTGGCCGTCATCTTGGCTCGCGGGGGCAGCTAACACCGAAGAGGCGACGAGTGCGGCGACTACCACGAACTTAAACATCTTCTACGATCGTATACTCCGAAGTCACCAGGTGAAAAATCCAAAAAGAGATGTATATGTATGTAGCTGTATACTGGTCCTTTCACAAGCGTGTACGGCTGGAATTATTGCAACGATCGTATCGACACTGACTGAAAGAATCACGATTGCTTGCCTTTTATCCTCCTCGCGAAAGGGGTCCGCGTACGTTTTTGAAATTTTGATGGCCCCCACCGACTGGGTCCCCGCCTGGGTTACAACCCATACGAGCTATTGGTTCTCCTCCAGGCGGTCGTCCCGAGTTTCCCTGTCGCGCGCGTCTCTCCCGTTGACGCACCTCTGCGCACTTGCTTGCTCGGTCCTTCTCGTTTCTCTCCTCTCTGACTGTGGCAAGCTCGAACCAGCCCTGACGCTCTCTGCACACGCGCGCACTCGCCCATCGGACGATTGGTCATTGGAAACCAGAGAGAGAGAGAGAGAGAAAGAGAGAGAGAGAGAGAGAGAGAGAGGACATTACTGGAAGTGTACTCACGCGTCGCAGCCCTTTCCGAGAAGATTCGGGCCTCTGGCCTCAGGGCTGCAGTATGTTCTATGACTTTTTGATAAAGAATTCTTGGTATCATTAAATACCATTTTGTGCTATCGACGAGGGTGAAATTGTGGTTTCGGTTACTTAGGAAGTAAACTGATTGATTATATCGGTTTGGTTGTCTTGAATTTGTTAATTAGTTGGATATATTTTACTGCTGTGTTCGACGTTGAATCTTTAGGTAAATCAGTGTTAAAACGTGATAATTATTTGTGTAAACGACAAAAGGTTCGTAGAATTCGGTTACTTTCTCGTTCTAGGGTACCGTATTTGTTTCTGGGGAGAGACGAGCAAGGTGTATTTAGAAATCGAATATTCAGGGTCAATGATATTCACGGGGGATCGCTGGTGCTGAGAACTCGGTTGTAATGGTTTCTCATAGCGTTGTCTCAAAATTTCTTCTATAAATATACCACACAATGGAGTTACTTTCTCACAGAATGTTATTATAAACCTGTCTGTATTTTAGAATAATCACCTACATTTTAAAATATTGAAACTTGGTTTTGAATATAATTACCACGTCCATATAGTAACTCATAAAATAACTTTCTGAGAAGCTTGCCCGAGAAAATCATAAAATTTCACGACCCGTAATACTTTTTGAAAGTCGGGGTACAGGGAAGGTTCGAGAAAACGGAGGATCGAGCGATAACCGCCGCGATTTCGCTTTCAACAAACCGTATAATACCTCGCATTATGTAGAAGATACTTCAATCTCACGCCTCCGCAACTTTCCTCGCAGCGACCTCCTATTCAGCGAATCATACGCACCCAGTTTGCGAATTCTTTTCTCCTTCTTTCTTTTACCCATTCAAAATTCCATTGTTCTATTCCGCTTCGGTGTACGAACGAATTTCGATGGATTTTTTCTCTATGCCCGTAAGTTATCATCAAGTCTCGTATTCCCGGGTAAGTTTTTCCACCTGTTCAGCATCTTACTCATTAGAATCGAATATCAGTAGCGACGCGACAGGTTCAAGTAGACTGTTTGAAATTAATGTATTCCTGCGACAGTCGCGCGTAACGTTTAACGGTTTTTCATGGAATGTCCGTAGTGCGTGGACGAGTTGGGACTGCGCCAGACCTCGTCAAAGAGAACAACCGGCCGCGCCTCGACGTGACCCCGAAGACGCCTAGAAAAATGTACTGAGAAGGAAAAAGATGAGAGGGCAAAGGCGTCGTTTCCGATCGACACGAACACGGCATTGGATCGCCGCTACTTTCTCCGCGAACGGACTTCCTTGCTTCAAATTCATTAATTCCACGCTGTCTTTATTTATGACTTAATTCTGCGAAGAGTTCTTTTATCTCGCTTTTTAATAGAAAGTAATTTAAGGAAGATATTAGTATGGTAACGTGAATCTCATCTACTTTTTATTTTTTTATTTTAGGTACATTGCCCGTCATGAATATTAAAACACCTACCCGTATTTAGTATATATTAAATGCTCATTCCTTTTACTTTCTAGTTATTTTATTATGTATCTGTCATTTCTCTCATTTGCATCACACACATGTATTTTATAACGAACAGTAGTAATTAAGGTGAGATTTATTAGAATTTTGCAGTGAATATGTTACTATTATGTGTGAATATTAATAATTTTTTATTACACTGCGGATTTTTATGCTAAAAAAAGTAGACTCTCTGCAGAAAAGTGTTTTATATGCCAAGTATTATATGCAATACTATATTTTGGATATACCATATATTCTTTCATATTATATGCATTCTGTGCCATTTTGCGCTTTGAAATTTCCTATAAATTCATAAAAATCCGTAATTATAATAAGGAATTTTAAGATCATAAGATATAATGTAGAAAAACATGAAAACAGAACTCTGAAAAAATTCTTCGGTAATGATTGAGCAATTACAGATTCTAACGCAGCCATCATCCAACCACCTAGTCATTAGAAACGAGTTTCGCGATTTTTCATTCCATAAAGCGAAAGTGTGTGCAAACATCTCGCATATCGATAGAACCAAACGACGAGAAAACTCAACAGGACCAAAATAAGACAAAATCGCCAACATTACATTCTCCCAAGAAGAACTTTCACTTTATCTTCATGGCTGGCTACTAACGTCGCGTCGGTCAATTTCGATTCTCTCTTAAGGTAAAACTTTCTTATTATTGATAGATCGAACGATCGACTGATCGATGAAACGTATCGTGAATGAAAGTGCAACGCGCGTTATTTTGATGATTATTACGGATGGTTTGTGCGACTGTGCAGATATTCTCGAGGACCAAAACGCTAATCTCGATGGCAGAACGAGGTGGCTGAGAACTGAGCGTGGCTGGTAATGGAACACTTTCCTCTCGACGACGCCGGCGAGAGTGAACTCGCCCGAGGATCGAGGTCAGGTCAAGGCCCTCACGAAGCGAGGCTTCGAGCTTCTCGTGCTTCTCTCTTTTTTCCTTGTGCTTTCTTCTTTATCGTACAACCCTGTGAATGCAGAAAATGTCAATCCTTACGTTATAGGAAATATGGTTCCTTGTGTTTAAATCATGTCTAACCCTCTATAATAGAATTTCTCATTGAAATGATCAATCTCTTAATTCTAGAGAAATAAAGCTTGAAATTGGATAAGTTTAGTTCGTAAAGAGGTTTCAACGTGTACGATTATTGGTTGACGAATTATATTATGTGCTCGTTGACAAATTTGTTAACTGATCGCTTTTGTACGGAGTAAATCTATCATGGTAACGCAGCTTCTTGATTACTTTGGAACTCGAAACAGACGATCTTCGAACTTAAATTCGGTCTATGAATGAAACTACTCCGGAGAAGAAAAAGTAGTACACGGCGGAGAATCGGAGACGCGTCTGGCAAGAATGAATGAACGCGATTTACGTATATCTGATCCGTCAACTCTGACTCTCGCATTTTGTGCCCAGTTGCTATTAGCCGAAAAAAGAAAGCTTTCCATATACATATATGCACCTACGTGAATGAGTTCTCATTCTTCTCCTTCTACATTCTTGCTTCTGTAATCTATAGCATCATCATCCTATACAATCTTCAAATACATAATGTAGAGGAAAACAACTTCAATTGTTACCGATATTTGTTCCACTTTACATCCCATTTTTAACGAATCATAATTCTGCGATTAACTACTGTGATCTATTCTTCTGCAGTCTCATATTAACCCCCAAATATAATACGAACGCAATAAGGAAGAGAAAGAACTCGAATGGTAACGCATATTCGTTCTACTTTCAGTACTACTTCTAGTCGATCATAACTCTAATTCCAAATACACAATGAAGATAAAGAAGCTCGAACCATAACTCATATTCAGCACAAATAACTCAATAAATTCTAATAATATCATGCTAATAACCAATTAATACCATATCAATGATTCTAATTCAATCTTCTACATTATATTCCTGCGTTAGCCTCTCACATTCGAATAAAACGAAAGAAAGAAAAAAATTGTATTCGTTCCACTCTTGATACTACTTCGAACAGATCATAATTCTCATATTACGCACCAAACACAAGAACCTTATCCACTCTTTTCCAGCAATCTTCCATTAATGAAATCTCGTGCAACACGTGGAACAGACGGAAAGTCGGTGCGGAAAAAGGAGGTGAATGATTCGTGGACTCTCGGGACGACTTTCGGAAGTGTCGAAAAGGGCCGAGGTATCTTCAGAACGGGACCACCTGACCCAAGATGTGTTTGAGGATCGATGAACCTCACATCGTCAAAAAGGTAGAGGGAGAGGATCGATCGACCGATGGGTAGGAGGGGATTGTGCCAACGCATGCTGGGAGAGAGAGAGACACAGCCTTTTCTTCGGCATGATAGAGAGTGTTAGACTCACGTTGAAAAGGCTCGGCGCGGATGCTGACTGGCCTGGTCGGCCTGCTCGGCCTGGTTTACTTCTCGATCGTGTGTCTGGCTCGACCACGCGTGTGTGTGATAGTACACGAAGCTTCCAGGTCCGACCCAAGTGCGTAAGGTGCTCGCGCGTTTCCAGTATGTAGGTAACGCGTCTCTACTCTCTTCGTCTCATCTCTGGCTTAATCGCGACGCAAAAGACGAAGAAGACGGAAGTAGGGACGCTCTCGTGCCCTGTATCGAGCGACGCGAAAAACACGATATCGAATCTTCTGGTCGTGTCGCGGTTCGTTTCATTCAGCGTTACTTTCGATAAGCTTTGGAATTCGCGGACTGTAGAATCACATACAGATGTGTCGAAGCTTTACTCCGTGGCATCGAATTGCTCGGAGTTCCTTCTTTGACATATGTCGCCATTTTATTGATGTTATTGTTCGATTAATTGAATTGGGAAATTGTTTGGGTGTACGAACAAGGTAAAGAACGAGTTCTCCGATGGTACAAAGAAGTTAATCTTAATATATTTTCATATCTATAAATATACATGGCTGCCTGGCAGCTCCGCGCAGAACAATAAATACTGTGAATGAGGCGATCAAATGGTCGATAGCGATGATCATTTAGTAGATACGAAGGGGGGAAACATGATAAAGAGAGAAAGAGACGATAAAGAGGGAAAAGAAGAATGGAGCGGAACGAATAGAAAGAAGGAGTCATAGAAAATGGGAAGATGAGAAAGGTGAACGGTCGAAGAGGAAAGCGACATCCGACAAACATCACACGGATGCCTCGTGAAAGCGAAGTCTAACGAGATTGAAAATACATCTCGCTGTTGTCCCTTTGTTTTGCTAAGTAGACGATGGCTTGTAGGCGGAATAGGCGAGATCCTGACTCGATCTCGCCCATCCGCTGGATCCGTGGCCTCCGGCAACTTGAACGACTTCATGGCCATGATCCCCGCCTCCTGACACTAGTTTCTTCAAACCGATAATGGAAGCCAATACTAGAGCCAGCTTGCTAACGATCAAAGCCTTGCCAGCTAAAAGAGCTAACGCTCCTAAGGCCAATGGTACCAAAGTTCCACCAATCAACAGAGGAATAGCTAGCAGACCGCCCATATTCTTCTTCTTCTTACGGCCTGCAAAGAAAAATAATCGAAATTTAATTAAACGAATTTCATGGTTTATATTAGATTGCTAGAAAATTAATTTTGTACGAAAAAAAATGTTTGTTGTATGAAAGACTGCAGAGGGAAAAAGAGTGGGCCGTACGGTCTACTGGACCGGGAAATCAGAACTGGAAACTTTCTTTTTTCGGATGAATGCTCTAACGAGTTGACACGATAAGACCAGTTCTAATGTTGTATATCGACAATTGTATAAATTCTCACCTTCTTCCACCAAACTCCGTTGAAGTTCCTCTACATTGGGCAGCTTCAATTTTAACGTATGGCTTTGGAAAAATTTCATCACTTTGTCGAAGATCATGGTATTCAACGCATTTTCTTTGTCGTCTAAAGCCCTAGGTAGCTCGGCCTCGATCTCCTGAAGAGATTTCGGTGGTTCCTCCACGTTAGAGATAGGCTCGTCCTGAACGATGGTAACACCGTCGGCAACGTTCAACTGCGTGCTCCTAGACACCCTGTCTACGGCCGACAGCAACCTCACTTTCAAACAAGAACTGATATCCTCGTCCGCGCATTCCTTGTAAATCTGGTACATCTGTCGAAGATCTCCAAACACGTTGCTGTTTCCGCTAGACCTTGCTGTCTCTTCGTTGATGGAATTGGCCGTGGGATTAGTCTCGGCTGATCTAGCCGAAGCCATGGCCAGTAAAAAGGCCAGGTACAGGGAACAGTATGCAAAATCTCTCATTTTGTACAATCTAAAGAACCTGGAAACAAAAAAAATTTCTATATGTTCCAGAGAAAGATCTTTCGATTGGTAGTCCTAAACCCTCGCACCCACTAAGAAGGAAATTTAGCAAGGAAATGTGCGCGAGTAGAAACTAACAGAACCTACTTCTGTGGACTTCTGCACAGTATTTTGGGAACAAGCGTCGAAGCTTGTTAGCCACCGGTACTCGAGTTGTTTGACACTTTGGGCCGCGAGATGCGTGCTTACACAGAGCACTGTAACTAGACTGTCCGTAGCGGAAGCCCTGCCCTAGCTCTATATATCTGGTCAGGTGTACCTCCGTGGCCGGTGATATTCTCCCCACCGTGGCGGTGTGGCGCGTACGAATACCACCATTGTGGGAGAATTTTCATTGCCAAGGATCATTTGAGAGCGGAGACCGCGTCTCGCTAACCACCTGGGGTCCACCACAGGTAGAGAGCAGAGTTGCTCTCCGGATCAGCTCGGAATTCGCATCCCTCCTCTTCTACCGTCCCAGCCCCACCAACTCGCCATCGATAAAACCGACGATTCCGGTGAATCGTTTCGCTACTCTCGACCGGATCGTCGTCCTCGCCCTTGTCGTTCGACTTCTTCCGCTCGACCGGTCAGACCAGATCAGATGTCAGCGTTTCTGATCGGAAGTTCGTGGCAACCAGGTGTGTACGTGTCTTCTACACGAATGTCCTTCTGCTGTGATTTTCCCTCGTGTTATCGTTGTGTCTCGATAAGCCTGAAATCGAAAGCATCACGGGAGAGATGGTGGTTGATCGACCTGATCCGCTGGAAGTATCGGATTAACCAGATCATGATACGCTCGTATGTTGTAATCACAAATAGCTAGGTTCTTTCTTTCTCTTTCTTTTTATTCTATAGTAAAACGGAGGTATAACGATGCGCGTAATATATGTTTCGAGACGATACATTCTACATTTATGACACGAACAAAAATAGAAACGAAACTGTGTTAATTAAAGATAACCGTTAGTCATTGCCAGCGTTTCAGCCGTCCTGGTTAGCGTTTCCAGCGGTTGTTTTCCCTCTTATCCTATAGTACCACGCATCCTTGCCATTTTCGTCCTGGCTGAAGGCGACCGGACTGGTTAACTGGGCCACACCAAGTGAAAACGCGTTACATGTGGTAAACACGCGTAGGCCACGGACCCTCGGAGGGGGTATCCTTCTCTTAATGTTCTGGTTCATGAGCGCAGTCAAGCATCGGAAAGCGGCGAGCCAGCAATGAAATTTCGGTAGGGAACTGGCCCTAATCCGCCTTGATTTCTTTCAGTTCTTTCTACCTCGTTCTTCTCCCATGCTTGACTGCCGTTTTGATTCGATGAGTCAGTCGATGATTTGACGATCGTTTCAATGACTCGACGAATTTTATAATTCGAATGCCAATGAATTTTGGCGAATCTAACGAGGTCACTTATAGAGGAGAAACAAACGAAGAAATCTCCGGTCAACAGAATTTAGTATGATAAATTAGTAAAATTAGTATATTATGTCTCGTCACGAGTTCCTGGATCGTGTTCGCGTCACGTACATAAAAATAACGTGAGAAATGGCGAAAGCGAAATGTCGCGAGCGCCACCTTGACATCGGTAGGAACCATGATTTCCGGTTCGACAAGCTAAAAGCGTGTATACCGGCGATCCCATGATTTTCTGCATCGCCATGTTTATTGATGAAACCCCGTGTCACGCGTCACTTGCTCGCCAATGAGACCGTCATGTTCACTCGCATTTGGCCTTGCTCCGATCAGTGAACACGAGCATGCACACACAATCCACGTGTGTCAGTTTGCCTCTCATTATACGGTCGGTATGCAGGTTACCGGTTGGAAGTTCGCGGTGCATCCGGTTTCACTGTACCATGAGTAATCTATGCAGTAGTAATGAGGGTGCTTGGCGAAAAAGAGGTAAGCTTTACGAGCCATTAAACGACCGCTGGCCGGAGCTAGGTCAGTAGCGACACGGTCGAGCGAACGCTCGCCATTATTTACTACAGAATGCCGTAAAATTGACATCGCAATGTGCCTGGATGTTACTAGACAGATGGAATGTCTCGTCGGTCGATGGCGTCAGAATAAGACGAATTACTACGGGGAAATTTCCGAACTTGTTCTTTTTTCTTTTTTTCCCCATTTTTTTTTTTTTTTTTTAATATAATTCCGTTGCATGAAAATACTTTCTACTGGTTTATGCGAAATCCTCTATAGCGGTCGTACTTGCTAGCAGCTCATTAAATCCTATCTGGTTCGAGTATCAATGGATGCACCGACGCGTTCCTATACTACTTTCACTCGTTTTCATAAATATCAAACTCGCGAGAGCCCTGCCACGTGATGTATGCTGCACGTAGAAGAAGATTTCTTGTCTAGATCGTTGGATCTGCGCAAGAGTCCTCCCAATGTAAGTATAAGGCATAAATAAAAGAGAATAGACGGATGTAACCGCAAACGATCCTGAAGAGGGTTTTACGTTCTCCACATTCTCACACTCACGTATGTTGCGTTTTCCTTTGGACAAGACGCAGCGCGCCGTTCGCCATCTCTTTATTATAAAGAACAAATGCAGGCAGTAACAAATAGCACACGTCAAATGAGTAAAATTAAATAAATACTAAATCATATTAGGCGCAATGAATAAATAACAAAGGCTCAAGTTACGCTATACATAGAACGAGTATCTCGTGGAGGCACTGGTTCGTCGTAGAAACAGAAGAATGATTCTAAGGAATTTCTAGGGAATTAATTTCTAGGGAAGAATAGGAGAACAGGACAGAACATATGAAATATTCAGGTAGCGACGAGGATAGGAATAATAAATATACATAAAACAGAGAGCGGCAGAGTCACGAAGAAAGGAAACAAAGGAAAGAATAGAGGAAACGAAAGGGAAGAGACGTTGAGAGGACAAGGAAAAGAGGAAAGTGAGGAACGTCGAAGAACGAAATTTTTTTACGAGATTCTTCATGCTTGCGATTGAGGTTGATGAGCACGATAAGCCAACTCATGAGCATCTTGAGGTAAACTCCTGGCCCAGCCGTGGCCACTGCTTCCGGAATAACCACCGCCATAATCAGCGCCACCGCCACCGTAACCACCACCATGGCCGTCATCGTGGCTGACAATGTGGCTACTGCTGTGATGAGGATGCGACACAACTTCGTATGTCACGTGCTTTCCTCCGCTAGAGCTGAGCAACTTCTTCAACCCAATGATGGCGGAAATTACAAGGGCGATTTTGCCGACCAGAAGAGCTTTACCAGCAATGGCGGCGATCGCACCGAGAGCCAAGGGCAACAGGGCTGCTGCCTTCAGGGCCAGGGCCATCATTAACGGACCAAGGATCTTTTGTGCCTTCTCTGCAAAGGAATTCGACGATCGTTAAGTGAACGGTGGTAACGGTAACGTTCGGTAGAATTTTGTAGGTTAATGTCCGCTTGAAACAATCGAAAGAATTTTAAAGCGCTGTGCCAATGTGTATAACAATGAAGAAATTTCAATTTCTCGACCATCAAAAAATTTATGTTCTAAAAACTTAGAAGCATTCGATTTCTTCGTCGTTTGGGTAACACATTAAAGTTGCAGAAGGAGGTGGTGGCCGCTTTATTGGTAATTTTCTGGTCAGCCGCGCGCGGGAAAGACGTTTAACGTAGCGTGACTACAATTTCTCATCGATTACGAACATACAATGTACGGAAACCGAGTAAGTATTCTCATGGGCACGGGAGTACGACGTTTGAATACTCTGAATTTCTCACGAGGAGGCTGAAAACGTTTCTCGAAAGAACACGACCCGACCTTTCTCAGGACTATACGCGCGGAGAGATCTTGAAGTAGAATAGGCGAAGGTCAAGGCGACGTACCCCGTGTACAAAGGAAAGTATGTCAAAAATCTCGCGCGGCGAGATCTCGAGAGGCCTATCTGTCTTTTTCTCTCTCTCTCTCTCTCTCTTTCTTTTTCTCTCTGCTCGCAGGTACTCGCATCTTCGTCGCTCGAGTCGCATCAAGGGGAAGCGGAACCAGTTTCTCAGTGGGTCAACGTCTCGCGACCAGCTTCACCGGCTTCGTCGTCAGCATTGTCATTGAATAGTGCCAACGACGAGGCTTGGGAGCTGGCACGGTGCTGTTGACTCTAACATCGAGTGAATCCCAATTACCCATGCACTTGTTGCGTTAAGTAGCGATCTGATTAGCCTATCGTGCGAACCCCAATCAAAATACTCGACGATGCCTGAGTTCTGATAATTAATAGATAGCCTCTTAAGGCCTATTAAGAAAATACTTTGAGTTCGCAATAGTTAATTAAGTTAATGTCAAATGAAAGAAATATATTGTAAAGGAATTCCATAATTTTGTAAGCTGAGTAGATAGATTTGGCTGGAGTCGATGCGAATGTTTTCAAGTGCCTTTTATCGCTAATCGATACGGTTGAGGGCCCGAATTAGTTGAAGGATCAATTTATACTCACTCTTCTTGCCACGACTTTCAACAGCATTATCGGTAAAGTCCTCGAAACTTCGACCGGCAGACTCAATGGCACCAAGGATGTCGGTTCCCTTAAGGTCGACTTTGACAGAGTGCGTCCTCAAGAACCTCCCCAGACGGTCGAATAAAAGGGTATCCAAATCGCTAGACTCGATTGATCTGCAAGAACACGTTAATCGATTAATGTCCATCAAAATTAATCAATATCGGTAAATTAATATAACGATAGGGACAACTTGGAATGTACCGAACAAACAGAAATATCCAAATCATATTTGAAAAGTATTCTACGAAACACAAAATTCCATTAAATCAAACTCGAGACTGACGTCCGCTTTTTAAATTTCGTGCAAGGTATATCTTTTGACGAAAGAAAACCGACCTAGGTGCACCTTCTTCGGCGTTCGATGTCTTGACCACAGTGATGCCGTCCGTGAGCGTGATATCCTCCTTATCAATGAGCATCTTGTCCACGTACGAAAATACTTTGTATTTGATGCAGTTGATCGACTCCTTCTTCAGACAGTCGCTGTAGATGGTCGCCATTAGGTCGTTTTCGTTTCCAGGTTTGTCATTGGCTGGCAGGGCCGCGACCAGCACCGGAAGTAGCCACAAAATGGTCACAAAGTACTTGCTCATGTTCCTCGAGTGTCGATCGAAACGTACAAGGTAATAAAGAAAAAAACAGAGAGAGAAAGAATCACCACCGTGCGTCTACGAAAAAGTTCGAATTGAAGAAGACGAAAATGTTGCTGTATTATCCTTGATACGATCGCGCGGTGATGTGTCGTAGCCGATTCACGGTTGGAGAGGACGCCAGGATGAGCGTCGATCGAACCTCGTGTGTTACATCCAAAAGAGGTTGCTTTGCTTTTATACCGAAGTATCGCACGAGGGGAGACCTCGTGGGCACAGGCCACCGAGAGTTCGCGTTCGCGTTCGTTTACCAAGAGCTGTCTCTCTCTTTCTTACTACTTGCAATCCCCCCTATGTCCTCTCTACTTGCGCCTCCTCGCTCCTCTTTCCTACCCCTCTCTTCCACTCGAATCCTCGCAGACCTCTCTACGAGGCTCTCCTTCCCCTTTCGTCATCCCTCTCCTCGAGCGAATCTCGTTATTTCGGCGAGACAAAAATTCTTCTCTAAACTCGAGGAGGAATAGAATAAAACACAGGATCAGGATACAGAAAATAGCCGCAGGGGAATGGAAGAGGGAAACACTTGCATTTTCTTCCCCGTCGTTTTCCATCGTCGATGGCCCCTATGACTTTGGTCTCCTTGTTTCCTTCGTCCTCTTCTTCTTCTTCCTGCCGCCTGCAGCAGACCTACTTCGGCCTCCATTAAGGTTTGATGGTAGAAGGGAGGCTCCCTCCTCGGTCGAATGGAGATTCAACGAGGGAAATCTACGCGGTGGAGGTCGTGGGGAACACGAGCATACACGGTAGCAGCTCCCTTGTGATTTCTCGCACGACTTGACGTGTCTCTCTTTACCGATTCCTTCGATCGTGTATTATTATTAGCAGGAGAGCGCGATACTAGTGTTCGTCTATCGTACGTCCAGTCCCTTTTTACATGCGACAGAAGAACTCGTAAATAAACGGTTGACAGCGAGAATCGAAATCATGACAAGGAGACTAGGACGTTTCTCCTTTAATCGCTCCTCGTGGTTATTTTCTCCGGATGTCATGGGATGCACGAAACTTCTTACCGACCTATTTTAACGAACGTTTATGGTTTAACGTTCTCGGTAAATTGGCAGCATTGTCGCGCGGAAATTCGAAAATGTTACGGTCTCCCGGAATAGCATGGCACTGACTTTGAATCGAAGTTACCTAGACCGGTATTGGGCCGTTTACAGTTACCCGAAATTTAACGTCGTTAAATGCTTTCCTTGAAACATATTTCTACGTTTGGGTGCCCTCTGCCCGTTATTCGTCGGCATAATTAACTTTAGGGATCCTAAGTTCTTTCTGTAGCTTCGTAAAATCAAATTATAAGTTAGAAGTATCGCCTTACCATTCCCATAGAAAACTACGTGTGAATTTCGTCACTCTTTGTCCGAATGCAAAAAGTATCGAAACGATTCTCATAGTAAGAGAATCGTTAACGGTCATAGAGGTTGATGTGGATGGAGCATCGAAAAATTCATCGGCGAATGATGGACGCGAGATATTATCTCGGGAACGGGGTCGCTCACCCATTTACAACTGGGTCGAGTGTCGGGCGTTCATTTCGGCTGTCTCGTCTCTTTTTATCTCTCTCGTTCTTCCAACGCACCTGTCTTCATCTCACCTCGATCCATGTCTCTTCCCCTCTGGAAAGACGGTCTCCATTGGTCCAGCCGGTTTCGGGGATCAAGATCTGCCGGTCCTCGAGAGCGAACGTCGCCCCGGGCGGAATCATCCACCTGACGCGGCGTTCACGACTCGCCGCGCTGACGAACGCATGCACGTGAAGAAAAGCGAAGGTACCTCGGCCACTGGATGGCCACCCTAAATGAAAAAGTTGTGAACTGAACAGATATCGTGAAAACGGAGAAACCCGGTGGAATGGAGAACGGTTTCTAGTGGCGGAAGTCGCGGTATCGAGGACATTATGGTTAGAGAACTCAGGAATCAAAGGTTAAGAGCTCGTGTGAGAGAGTAGCTGAAGAGAGACAACACACTTTCATTCGATCAGAAAGCTGTCGTTGAGCCTCGAGACGTACCAAAGTTAGACGGTTATCGAAAGTCCATGAGTTCAGAGACCAGATGAGAGACGCGAACGAGACGAAGAGTGTAATTTGATACGCTGAAGAATCGTAGTGGTAATTAGATTTGGACGGAATGCAGACGAGCAGTCTGAAAGGCGACCTGGACGAGAGCGAACGGAACTGCGGGAAAGAGTAACGGGTCGACTACCGATTGTTGTTTCGAAATTCACGGCGAAGTTCAAGGTGTTGCGTGCCACGCCACTCGAAACGTCGATGGAACACACGCGCGATGGCGTGCATCGCACGACTTCCTCGGGAAATTGGAATTTTCGTTTTGCTCCTCTCGTTTCCGTGTAACATAACCTAAGAAAACACGGAGTACAAAATTACAGAGGATATATAGATTCCCTTACTTATGTTGGTCCTCGTTTAGCATTGATTTTCTTGGTATAAAATTATTCCAAAGCAAAACGGTATTCTCGACTACGAGACGATGAAGCAACGTTGCGGCTCACGAACAGAGCCGAATACGTTATTTTCGATAGGTAACCTGGTTCAGAAGAGGCTTCTGAAAATCGAACATCGAAACTTTCCAATTTCCAATCGAGTTGTTGGAAACAGACTCCGAAGCAGCGTTCCGCAATGGAATCCGTGTCGCGCACTTTTACCAGATTTTTACAAGGGCCAGCGTGATTCGAATCACGGTGACCTGTCGATGTCGACGAACATCTGTCGGCGCATGGTGCGGGCCGGTATGCGGCTAATAAGGCACTAGGAAACCTACAGGCGACCAGAGAGAATCTAGTAACCCAGTGACGCATGAGAAACTGCCGGGGCTAATCGTGACGTGAGAACCGTACCGAGATTTAGATACGAGCAAAGCCGTTCGTTCGACTCCGCCACTTTACGACTCTCTAATAATGAGATAGAAGGCTCTCGCGTTACGAGCACAAGGTGAAATTCCACTTTTGTGACATCCAAAAGAAAGCCTCTATTCATCCGCTTGCAGATCCGTGACGCGCGCGGGGCGCAGCGCCAATTTTCATGGCTGCTTTTTCTTTCTTTCCTTCCTTCTTTCCTCTCTTTCGTTCTTTTCCTTTCTGTTTGCCCTGGCTGCGTCGCCCTTCTTTCTTAATGGACGTCGCGTTCCGGTTTTTCTGCTCGCGTTTGCTCTCCACGTTCGAAAAAATTGGACGATTTACAAGATCGGCGGTCTTGGGTACACGTCGACGAATAAGAATATTACACTGCCAATGCGTTTTTACAATAAATGAACAGATTCTTTTCGTTGATTCAGCGATTCTAGAAATTGGAACTAGTTCCGTATCCTTTGACGATGTTTCAACGATTGTGACAGGATAGCTTGCGTCTGCGGTGGTTAATGTACTTTGATCGTGGAAAGAGAGACAGCAGTCTGAATAAAGACGAGTTGCCTCAACACCGCGTCGCGATTAATGCACCGTGTCTCTCACCGCGTGACTTCGCCACTAACGAAAGTCTCCTCTTCCTTTCAAAATAATTCCGTATCTTTTTTCCTTGGGATATCTCGCGATCCTGTCGCGGTACGGGCAGACGTAACGAGCCGTGACACTCGTGTTCTTGCTATTCCGATTCGTTTCACCTTCGTTCTATCAAACGGTTCTATCCTTTGACATAACTCTTACTAATTATCTTAATCGCTAACTTATATTTTCCCCGATACGCAATTTATATTTAATACGAATATCGAATGAAAATTGCGAGCAGATCGTCGATCTTTATTTTAGAAGAATTCAAAAAGAAACGTAGGTATAAGGGACGACGAATTATACTTTTTCGTTTCAGCAAACATTGCGATTCTCGTCAAGTCTGAATGTTTAGTGGCAAAGCACTGGAGTCACGTCGAAGCTCGTGACATTAACAAACAATAAAACTCGAGCAATCCATCGTACGAATCGTGACTGTTTTACATTCGCGCCTGGTCGGCGGTTGCAACCACTAATCAGCCTGTGGGTCGCACGTCGAACGTTGGCCCAGAAAGCCTCAGCAAAAAGGATTTTTACTGGCGGGCCCCGGAGCGACTTGACCAGCGACGACGGAAGAAACGGCAATTTTACGTCAACCTCCTTTCCAGCCGCTCATTTTCCTCCTCTATCTGGGACTTAAGGACATCGGTCGTGGAAGATTTAGTAGAATGTCCGTCCTCTCGACCCGATTAAGAATGACGAACGCGAGCCTCGGCCTCTCGACCTCCGCGTGTGTCTCGTGAGGAAGCTCTAGCGCGTCGTCGTGCGTCTCGCTCGACCGGATGTGCACCTTGCCGGTGCACTTTCCCCTCGGCTGTGGTTCGCCACACACTGCTCGATCGCGATAACCATCTGGCATTTCCATCTCAGCTTTGCGTCGGCTCGATTTCGCGACGCACGGGCCGGTTTTGAGGCCGACAGCTCTGAAATTTCGCCGGCGAAACACGCGAAGAGAAGAGAGAGAAAAAACGAGTCAGTTTCGGAGGTTCTTGGAAGGTTGGAAAGTCGGCGAGTGATTTCTCTTTTCGCCGTGGATCCGGGAAGATTTTCGACGATGAGAAACTCGTTCGACAATTTGATAAATTGCTTTTTGTTTCGATCAACGATAATTGAACGATTTTTCCTTTCTTCTTTTCTCAAGGAACGGATGAATGATCTTCTTCTAAGGAAAAGATTCGCTGGACGAGCGGAGAGGGGATAGCCGAATGAAAATATCGTTGTATCATATAATTTTCTACAACTTTTGTATTTGACAGCTGAACAACAGTATTACAATGATTCTCAGGTAGGAGTAATTCAACGAAGTTCATCTAAATCGTATTGGACTAGATGTTGTTTTGTTCGGCTACGATTGGGAAGAAAAAATAGTACCGAGCGACATTGGTCACGCCTGAACGAGCCCCGGATTGATGCGGAAGCGTCGCGACTAGCCTCTATGTTTGATTCCAAAGTCCTTTGTCTGTCCATTCCATTCGTATACTCTTACAACGATAACATTATTTACACGTGGGACCACGAGATGGTGGTCGCTTAACTATTCAAAAATTGGATAAATAAACAATAAATAGCTTTAATCGATCCATTAATTATCGACACTTTCATCGATGCCTCCATAATTCTTGGATCGACGATGAGAAGGAAGGATGAAAGTAAAAGGGAAAGGAGAAAGATAAAAGGAAATGAAGAGGAGGAAGGGAAAGAGGGAGAAACTGATAGTTTACTTGAATAGAGCTAATTTAAAATTAGTGATGATATCCGGAGTACGCTTGGCTCTGTCCGTAATTGTGGGAATCGTCCCAAGAGCCACCGGAAGACCATCCTCCGCTCGCAATTGGCGCGGACCATCCAGCATTGCCGCCGTTCCACCCATTGTAGGGGGTGATATTGGAATTCTTCGACCAAAGTGCCTTCATGCCGATGAACGCAGAAATGGCAAGTGAAATGAGGGAGGCGAGGATGGCCTTCTTAGCTATGAGAGCGATGGCAAAGTACGCCAGGGTAGCGAGGGCTCCGATTTTCACTTTCGCCGCGATCAGCAAAGGCATGATCGATTTCAGCATCTTCTTCCTGCCCCGGCCTACAAATAAAAATGAGGGAATAAAAGCGAAAGATCTTGTGAAATCTTTTAATTGTACAGATTTTGTAATATAGATTTTGTTGGCAACTAAAAGTACATATGTACGTGCGTGTACCTTCAACGACTTCATTGACGGCTTGGCGAATTTCTTCCGGTGCAGAGTCACTGATAGCACGGGCAGATTCTCCGATCTTTTCAAAAACAGGTGCGAAATTGATCTACGAATCGAATAAATATTACGTCAAATATATCGTATTGAATAAGATAAATACAAGTAATCTTCTTGACGATCGTCTATTTACCCTAAGACTGCGACCAGTGAGGAACTCTCCAGCTTCCTCGCTAACAAAATTCTCGAGAGCACTCTGTCTATCTGTGACACTGTTAGCCGCGTCGATTTCCTGCTCATACATCAACTCTTTACTAGTCCTAGCGCTTCTTCCCTGACTGTCCGTGCTCTTCACCAAGCTAACACCACTGAACAGTTCGAAGCTGTCCTTGTCGAAGAACTCCTTCGCCTTCCGGTACAAGCTCTTCTGCACGCAAGAGATGCTGTCGCTTTGCAGACAATCCTCCAAGCTTTGTCCGGCGGCCAGAGTAACGGCTGATATTAGAACCACAATGGCGATTATCTTCATGATTTTCGTACGACGAAACGGAAAGTGCAAAACACGAAAACGAAATATAACGGTCGGTGTCACGGCTATTGGAATTATTTTCCTTTTTCGAAGCCCGTCCCGTCGGTAGTGAAATTTCGTGTGGTCCATCGTGCAATCTCTTTAGCTTATATTTGGCGGGCCCCTTCTCTGCGCCCCTACACGTCACCGCCCCACCTTGTCTCTTTTTTCTTCCTATTTGCTATACAGGAGTGTCGTCACGATGTTCCGTCTGGGTCGTTTAGCCGGCCTAACCGACGAAAGTATTCGGACGGCGAACGCGGATAGGTGTTCCTCCATGCGTTACAGCCGCCCATCCATCCGCTACGACCTGCGACCTGCCCACGGCCAACGAATACGGGACGACCGTGGGACGCCCAAAGAGACCTCTTCCGTTGTTCCCTTTCATCTTATGACCACGTACGTTACTTTACTCCTGTCGCCTTACGATTCATCCATAGTTTGCTTATAGTATACTTAACATGAAAGGTTAACTTTCATGTGGAAATTCGTTGGGAAATTAAGGGCAGATGAAGGCAGATAGGGTAGATTGAGATAAGGGTGACCTACATTTAGAAATTGTCCTAAAATTATAGCTAATGGTTCAATAGCATGTTGATGATGGCTTGTGTTTGAAGGTTTAGGAAGAATCTTGGGCTAAAAGATGACTAACTTAAACTACGTATCTGAAGCCCAAATTGATCTAAAGGTACAAAATCATATAGTTCGATACTTCGACATGCTAACACGGTTTCTCTTGAGAGAAGTGTTATGAAGCCAAGGAGCAATTAACAAGAATCCAGCAATTAACCATAGCTAGTAGAGAGCGGTAAAACGTGTACATGAGCTAACAGCACTAACCGCAGCAGATAATAAAAGAAGGTATAAAAACGAAGAAGCCATTGGCGTAGATCACAGAGGTGTACTAAGACAGAGGTCCTACTAAACGTGCAAATGATTGCATCCGATTCGAAGCAGTAAATTCATCGTATCAGTTCCTGGTGTACGTAAGTGAAGAGTCTCGTAGTAGCTTGTCGATCGTAATTTCTGCAGGAAGAGGTCAGAAATTGGTGTGACTCTCTCCTTTCGTGACCATCGCGAAGCGCAATCATCATGAATGAAAGAAAACTGGTATAGATCAGGTTCAAACATCCCGGATCCGACCTTCATCGCGAGACGAGGTATACACGCGGACACCACTTTCTACTCTGACCCCGCGCGACTCTCACGATCCCGTGTCGATAACACGCCTCTTGTCGTTTTCGTTTCGCTTCTTCCGACCTGAAGCGGTTACAAAGCGGTCGTGGAATTTCGGTTGCGAAATAGCGGCGTGTGTAGGTGCCATCGGTGGAATTTCGTGCCGGCCACCGGCCGCTAAGTCATTGGAATTCCGAACGCGTGCCACCGACACTCTCGTCGAACAAGTTGGATAAATCCGGGAAATCGATCGTAACAACAATCTTAGAAAGTAGTTACACGTTTGTAAAGTTTTGGTTTCGATTCCCATTTTTATTCTTCATCTTGTATTCTTATCTTTTCGCCTTTATTGATGTTGTCTCTTTATATTATAATATATTCTTTATGTGATGAATTAACTACAGAAGCTTTTCGAATACGGAATCTGTACGACGTTCAGTTTAATTGTGGATGATTTGCATAAAAGAATTTGTCTGTTCGTATACAGGTGCTAGAGAGTCACGATTTTGCAATTTTTATTTAGTAAAAATAATTATACAAAAATTTTAATCACCCATAACATCGGTATAGTAATAATACAGTCTGATCGAATACCTTCTTAATCTTCTTCGTGACGAATAATACAGTAGGCTGTTAATCCGGTCAAATCTCCATAATTCTATATTCTATGTTCTGTAGCTTGAATATATTAATTCCCCTATACTAATTCCCCAAATTCGATAATTACCCAAATAAACAAAGGTGTCGCGTAACACGACGTGTCGCGTTGACATAATTGCTGAGCGCGACGGTCGTACTAATAAAACGAGACTTCTTCCCGCACAATGACGGTGAAGGGACCGGATCGGAAAAGGAAATCCGGCTGATCTTACGTCAGTGCTCATTCATCCTTTCTCGAGCGTCGCAATCCTTTCGTCGATCCTTCGTTCTCGTGGAGAAGGAGAGCCGTTCAAAAGTAAAATGAAGGTTTCTCCTTCGTGGCGTGCAACAGAAAGGAACAGACACGCCCAGCCGCAGGTAAAATCGCGTCTAGAGGAACGCTAGGATGATCTGAACGTGGATCGCGAAATTAGGTGCGCCTGATATCGCTCGCTAAACGGATTATGTAAACTTTCACCGAGCCTCCACGATTTCTTGCATCCTCTTTGTACGTTTTCTCTTGAGTTTGCTCGTTGGAGGGGATACGAGCGCCTATGTCGCTATTGAATGATTATCGAAATTTGTTTCAGAAAATTGTTTGTGGCGTAATTTGGAAGAAAAGATTTAAGGATATATTTTAAGGCTTAAGAGTGCTGGAAATAGTGTCAGTAGGGCAAGCAAGCTCCTCGTACACCAGAGTACAGCCACTTTCAGTTTTAGCAGTAATTCCAGGGGACTTGAAAATGCTGACACGCGATAGTTTACTAGGTGTAATAATCGTAAGAAGAATTCCATACATAGAAATTGATTTGGCGCAGGATTATTTGACGCATGAGCGAAGTGTCACATCGTAATAGAATGTTTCGTGAATAGCTGATGCGACCTACAAAGTTTTTCGGTTTGACTATGTGGGAGAAGGATAGAAGAAATTCGTTTCCTTTATTTACAATTTTATTTCGTGTTTACTTCGACTTATTACCATTCCAACGCTGCGGAATTTTGTTTCTAATTTCGATGGCGATTCAAATAACTTATCCATATTTACGTTTAAACACCACGTTTTGTCGTCTAGATCGAAATATTCGAATTTTGTTGATTCCTTTCACGAGTACCATTCGACGATTCGCGAAACGACATTCCAAAAAAACAAGAACTCGAAATAAGTGTCATAGCACACACACGTTAGCCTGGACGTTAACGTTTCTCTCTGGTTCGACTCGCCTGGCATACACGTTCGAAGTTTCACTTAAACCAGAGAAACGTCCGATGACACTCGTCTGCTAATGGCGGACCGCGTATTAACCCAGAACAGCACGCATCGTGCACGCAAGATTTCTTGCAAATTCCCTGTGATTTGTCTTGCACTTCGACGAACTTCTAAATTGCAAACTTCTCGTAAAAATAGACGAGAACGAAATCGGTCGGTAAGAAACAGGAAAATTGTACCAAGTAAAGTTTTTATGTTCTTTATAGCCATTGCTGTAAGAAGCGTTTGGAGGAAATGGAATTTCCATCTTGCAACAGTAAAATAGAAAATATTAAGTAAGAATGGGGTTAAGGTTGGTCAAACGAAAGAGTCGAAGAATTTCGCATAGTCCACTTTTTGGAATGAGTCACCGATTTTGAGAACTTGTTGTCAATACTCTAATTCTGTGACGTACCTTTATTCTGATGACACAAATCCGATGTGGATTATCGACAAACGTGCATTATTCCATCTTCTTTTGTTCTCGCTAGTTAATATCATGTTTATGGACTAAGCTTTTGCACATTAAGATCTTTACGTCTTAATCAATTACTATCATCTGATGATTTTTTAAATTTCTTATCGTTCGAAGCTGAGTTTAATCAAGCAACTAGTGTCGCTATCGCCTTAGAAGCACCGTCAGAAATTCCTTAAGAAATTTTAAAATTCCACAACAGAAGAATTCAAAGAATTCGAGATTCCTATATCCTCCTCTATATATCAAATCGTTAATCCTCTATCTCCCATTCGTCATTAGCGTAATTCACACGATCGCATCACTTACAAAGCTACAAATATTTTTATTTTCAAATTAAACAACTTCTATTCTATAATACCTTTAGCAGGAACACTTCAACCAGGAATCTTAGATTATTCAGAGCAACGATAGGTCATCGTTGACACGCGCGCCTTCGTAAAATCGGTCGACGTCGTCGCATTTGAATTTTAAATTTTCTTTCGATCAATAACGAGTGTGGAATATAACGGACTACTCCTTCGTACTATAGTATTTTCTTTATGTTCAGTATTCTTGGATGTTGTAATATCGATAAAAATGCCGCGTAGAATTTTAAGAAGAGGAAACTTGCTGGATCCATTGACCTGACTCCGCTCCTTTCGTATTCGGAAACGAGAAGTCTCGCGGTTTTACCGGTCCATTCACGAAAACGTTCTAACTTTCATTTTCCCTTGGCGATGCAGCTGACGTCAGACGCGTCGCGCTCGAGTTTACGGCGCTACAAAACTTTAATCGCCGTGTCGCTGCCTGTCCTCGGGCGGGGAAAGAAAACGAAAGCAAACTGAGAATTACGTGCCAATTTTGATAAAGCCAGATGCCCGATAGGGGTTTATCGAATGCAAGAAAAGGAAGAAAATGAAAGCAGAGGAACTTGCGAGTATGGTAAGTAAAGATAAAATTTCAAGAAGAGAAGAAATTTATTCCCGTTCGTGATCTATTGCAATTTATGGTAGTAATCGAGTGAATAAAAATGAGCGAGGAATTTAGTGGAAGGAATTTTCCATGTACATACAAAATCGACAGCGAAGTACGTAACTTATTTCCTAATGAGAAAAAGAAAAATAACTAAACCATCGATGAATAGTGAGAAAATTTATGGGTGTCCACAATAGCAGAAAAATAAGGAAAAGAGGGAAATTATAAATTATGCTCCATCTTTAAATAGACGAAGAAATTCTCGAGAAATTTATGTAGCAATAAATTTCAATATTAATAGCAGAAGATTACATCGACGGGACGAAGAATGGCTGCATTTCCGCCATCGGTTCATCATCCGTGAGTTGCGCAGCGATCACTGCGCGATCTGAGTCGATTACCAGCGCGTTTCCCCCGTTTTATGATATCTCAGACGTAAAAAAGGAAGCGTCCGGAATGTGTGCCAGTGGGTCTCGGCCCCCGAACACGCTTTTCCTCCCTCCAGATCTCCATCGAGGAGAAGAACGCGGAGAACGAGCCTAGTTTGAAGAAAATCACGTCGAGTAGGGGAACAGGTTACCCCGAGTGGGGAGGAGAAGTTGCATAGAAAGAGGAGCTCTGTGAAACTGCGCCGATTCTCTCGATCGACCGCTGAGCGGTTTCGATCGTCGCTATTTCTCTTGCGAGGAAACAGTCCGTATCGAAACTTGCGTCACGAAGAGTTTTCCAAAAATAGGAACTGATCGTCCAAACCAATAATCGGGTCAATTTTTATGGAACATTTTTTAATATGCCAGACAAGGAATAATCGTATTCGTATATACGATCGAATCGCAAGAACGATAAACGATATTCACGGTTGTTTAGTTAAGTAGGTGCGAACGATTAAATCGATGCACGAATATCATTAATTAACATCTGGCTGATCTAATACCGACGCTTATGGTAATTGCGATCACACTACGGATTACACTGCTCTTAAAGGCTTCAGTTCCTCGAAGAACGTTTCACTTTGCACGATTTCTTACACAATCGCGTCGTGCTACTTGCGAGACACGCTTACCCACAACCATCCCACCAACACGGACATCCGGATTACGAGCGGTCAGGAAGAATTCTTCGCACAAAGTTTATTTACCGCTTTATGCTCGTTAATTCGTTCGATTAGAAATAGACTAGACTAGAGAGTTTAATCGCGAGCTTCAAGCATCGTAAGCACGAGGCAGAAGGAAATATGCAACGCACGGTATGGCGACTCATTGGCACACTTACTTCGATCGGCTCCGATTCCATTGCCCGATTTTCCTACACTTGATCAAATCCTACCGGCCGATAGATCCTCGACACATCTGGTCCATCGTTCTCGTTTACGAATTTTCTTCCAATAGATGGAATTTACGAAGATATTTTTTCTATCTCTCTTTTCTATCTTGATTGGGTAACTTGGTTGAATGGAACACACGCGCGAACTTTTGGTCAGGTAATTAGTTGGATACTTTTTATTCGATTGCGCAATAAATAAATAGTACAAAAGAGGCTGAATGGATGAGTGTGTAGAGAATGAAGAATAATAAATAAACATGCTTCGACAGGGTGTACTTTGGTTTTTTCAGCGTCCGTCCGTGTCGTCGATTTTCCGTCCCATAATCATCGTGGTCCACAACCGATCGTTACATTTTCATCACTATACTGTGTATACGCGTTTCACGTGCAAAACGAATCTCTAAAGCGTCACTTTCTAACATTCTGTCCGTCATGTCTGTCACTACTACCGTGTCGATGTCATTGTCACTGTTGAGAATGGCCGTCCTTGTCTCGTGTGGTATCTCGCGGCACGTTCGTAAAGTCTCTTCGAACGCGGTTTAATTATACTGTATCGGCTTGACTCTCGAAGAAGATCTACGACGAACGGCTCTGTGTACGTGTGTGGAAGATCGATTGGATCAGGACACCCGCGAATCACCGAACAGGTGCGCGTAGCCTCTGTACGGAAGATCGTGGTCTTCCTCGCTGAGGGACCGTTTCTTCCGATAGTGATGGTGGCCGACGTCCTGCGCGTAGACTACGTGATGTCCACCGCCGCTGTCGTGGCTGCTCGCCAACTTCTTCACGGCGACAATCAACGAGAGCATGAGCGCTAGTGCCGACACCATCAACGCCTTCATGGCTAGCAAACCGAGAGCACCGAATCCTAGCGCCGCCATCATCTTGCCTGGAAATCACGAGAATGCTGTTAGTTAGTCAGCTTTCGAGATCCGGGAAACTGGATAAAGCGTAATTTAAAATGTTTAGCGTTTGACTCTGAGATTTAGATCGTAATAGATATTTTTGTAGAGATTCGCGTTTGTATCCTGAAATCTGAAAGTAGATTGATAATCCTATATAAATGTTGGTACTTGGATTCTGAGATTTACGTATGGATAAATATCTCTGTGAATGTTGATGCCTAGATTCCAAAATTTAAATATGGATAGTTCTATAAACATCGATGTTCGGATTTGTATCATTAATTACGAGAATTTTACTCCAGTTTAAAAAGAAAAAGAAAAACTATTCTTAGCTATCAAAAAACTTACAGATTTCGAAACAAGAGACTGCGAGATATTACTCAAACAAGCGACAAGATACTTCTTTTACAACTCTTCCAAAAGCTATAAATTGTCCAAGTTACAGAATAAAAGTGTATCCAAAGATTCATCTAATAATTGTAAATAATTGTAATATATTATATTTAGCGAATCATTTTACCCATCATCAGTGCCAGTAGCATTATTCCGCCATTGCCGCCCTTCTTTCCGCCGCCACCACCACCACCGCCGCCTCCGAATCCGCCGCCTCCGAATCCGCCACCACCACCTGCTCTGGCTGAAATTGAAATAAAATTTGTCAAATATCCGACTCCGTAAAACCACGATTATCGTCCCAAAAATGGAATCTGCAATCAACCTTGATCAGCCGGTAGACTCTCTTGGAGAGCACTCTCGATATTTTGCGGCAAGAAGCTTGGTAGCTTAATTCTGAGTTCTCTTCCCTCCAGAAACTGCATCAGGGTTCCCATATTTCCAAATCCTTTCATGAACCTTCCTTTACGAATAGGACCAGTTCCTGGTACCTCGACCAAACTAACGCCATCAAAGATCTCGATGTTAGGCTCCTTGCTAGACTTCTCTAATAGCTGTTGCATGATCTTCCTGACTATCCTGACTCCGTAGCAGGATACAGATACGTTTTTAGAGTCCGTTGTGGAGCAGTCGGTCGCAAATCCGCTGAAAGAATCCTTCGTATCGTTGGCGTCCGCGGAGTAGGCTTGTTTCGTGGTAGAAAGTAGGCAAACGATCAGCAGACAGAGGGCCAAACAACGACGTTGCTGTCCGCGTATAGACGCGCTCCTGAACCAATCCATAGTGTCGATCGTAACCACGTCGATCCTCGATTCGAAGTTTCCAGTCCGTTAGTAAAATGCCCGTTAAAGTAACAAACTGTTGTGATATCGATCGAACTTCACGATTCGCGGGCAGACACACGCTAAGAGATTAGAGATGCTACGGAACCTACGGCGGAGGTCCGAGTGTTGCATCTCGTCGGTCTTCAAATCTCATTTATATAGTTGTACGTGCCGGTCGGTGATTGTATTATAAAAAAAGCAACGAGAGCATCGCAACTCGAGACCGGCCAGAGACCATTCTCTTATTCGTGTTGTTGGCCGTGTGCATTAGCCTGCAATTTTTCGTTCGCTCGGCCGATCCTCTCGTAGCTTGTGTTTTTTTAATTCTTGTTTTCGAAGCGTTTTAGAGCGTTACGCCGCGGTTGGCTGCGAGGCCGCTCCAGCGAAGGAGCGAGCAGGCGCGACTAGCTCGCACAACACGAGCTTACGCCTCCACTTCCTATCTCCGTTCATCTTTCACTCGCCTCTCGATTTCCCTCCGTTGCCGGATCCCATGCCTCTCATCTTCGCGTCTCTTTTATTCTAGATCAGTAGATATCAGCGTCTTCTGATATCGCACCCCGCCCGCCCCACGTCTCCGGATACGACTTCCTTTCCCTCTTTCCGTGCTTTAGTGGAGCAGAAGAGAACGTGGCCGATTTCGAATCTCTCTATACGCGCGTGCCTGCTCGTTGTTCATCTTTCAATATGCAATTAACAGACAGAGCCACGCGAGTCTCTCGCGTCCGCGCCAGATATTAGCAACCATGAAGTCTGTTTTCCATCATCCGGGAAACTCATCGTAATACCGTGAATGCAATAGGATAATCACGCGAGACTCTAAACGACGATTGTTTCTGGTTCCGACAGACGGAACCAGCGGGAGGAACGATCGGTCTGACTCGATCGGCACCGGGCCAGATCGTCGAACAAAACTAGTTCATCTCTGCGCATACCTTTCTCTTCTGTTCCACTTCCCTTCGTGTGCTGCTCGAACGATACACGGTATACATATACGTAACGCTGGCTGGTAGGTATAACTAGGCCCGGTTCGAAATCATTCGCTCGTTTCTTGCCACGACGCCACGCCACACGGACGATCGTGTATCCTTGAAATCCGATCGACGATCGCATGGGACGATTCGCGATCGATTCGAGTCTTCTTCCTCTCTCCGTTTCTTTCTCTTCTTCGTTTCTTCTTTCATATTGATTGGCTACCGAGGGAATGGGGAGAGTGCGTGAACGTTTCTCGTACTTGGATTTCGCGGATCCTTCAAGGGCGAAGGCGAGATTCCGCCGCTTGAAACTGGGAAACTTTTACGATAGTTTGGAGGTGTATACCTTGGATTCTTGAATAATGGAAAGTTTATGAAATTATACTGGAAAACTATGTGTTTCCAAGAAATTCGTTCGGGATTTCCTTTGAAATTTTGTCACTTATGATCTCTGTCAGAGTAACTCTTCGTCTTCTCAATTTAAAATTCCATACACCTAGAATTTCAATCATTAGAACTATTTTTCTCAATGCATCAACATAGCAATTTTTAATTAACGAGTAGTTTATTTTTATATCTTCGTTTGAAATGTTCATAGATTTCGTTGTAACATCAGTTCTAAATATTACGGTTCTATAGCATATGAATTTATCTCGATAAAATTCACGCACACGAGTGTCCCCGTTTCTCTGATAAAAAAGTTAACAGCATTTAATCGATTCCAAGTTTCTCCAGAAACTTCTGTAATCTACCGCAGTGGTAGGGAGGGTGTTAGAATTTATCGCGGAGACGTTTTCTCCTTTCGATAGGCGAAATGTGTGTCGACGCGGGGCAATCGATCATTCACAGACTCGTCGACACCATTAACGCTCCTCCGACATCCTTCTGTGTCGGCAATAAGAAGATCCGATCGATACATCTAGATACTTTCTCCTCTCGCGACGAATTTCTCCGAATCCGGCGAAAACACGCTTCCGAAAAGAAACCAGGCCACGAATTTTCGATTGAGGAACATATCATAATTGCAATCACACGGGATAATCAAAAGCAGGCTAAAATATTAACTTTCAACAAGCATTTGTAATTCCTTTAACGCGGAATATGTGACATTTTGTTTCGATTAAAAGATTATCAAAATTAACTCAAGGCTGATTTAATTATCGACCTTTAATAATTAATAAATAATCAGGAAGTGTATATCGAAGACGTATTTTCTATTTCCATTATATAACAGTTAGATCAAATCGTATAAACTTTGAATCTCCAATTTGAAAAATTAATTCATCATTTTTCATGATCATACGATACGATTGACCCACGTGTCGATTTTTTCCGACTTACGAGCATCGGTAACTGGGTCAACGATGACGGCCACCTCTCTCCCGTACCCGAAACCGAAAGTTGATGTCACAGAGAGAGAGGAAGGGATAGAGAGATTCTTTCTCCTGAGTGTCCCTTATCGAGCCTTCATCTCCTTTCCGATCCTTCCCAATCGAGGTGGAGAAAGCGGCTACCGCGAAACGAGGACAACTTATTCGAATGAGAGAGATACTTTGTGCATCGCGGTCCTCCTGTAGTTTTCCCTTCGTTCCGATCATCTTTGACATCTCCGAAAGTTGACATTCCTCAGGATGGGGAACACCTCGAGGCGTCGAGAATTTGGGGTATGGGAGCCTGAGAACGTTTATGATTTTGTGAACGATGAAGTTGAAAAGTAATTTTTAAACTTTTTCCAAAAATCCCTCACTTGAAAGTTATGGAAAGCCTGCATATTTTTATATCATTTTAATACTAATTTTTATTTTTATTTTTTAGAGGTCTAGGAAATGGCAATTATTTGTTTGAATAATCGAGAAGATATTTTCAGTGAATTGACAGATTTAGAAATTTGAAATGCTTCCAAAAAAAGATGGTATTAAATCAAATTTCTAGGATAAGTCGACGCCATCGTCACACTTGATGTTAAAGTCCCGCTAAGTTCCGCAAAGCGAAGCACGACGTGACGAATACCACGAGACATTCGACATATTTTTACAATCGAACAGCTAGAAATACGCCATCCAACTTTCATATAGTCGATAGTACGTCTAATCGTACATAAATAAATTCTACGACGGTTAAAATTTCTCTGTGTACTTTGTATACTGGAAATAAATGATGACGATTGTTTTCCATCCAAATGTTTTGAATGAACATTCCTACATTTTTAATTACACTCCACCGGTAAATTGTCAATTAGTGAAATCATAAAGATTCTCAAACGGATTCGATTTAGATTTCCAAACGGTAAACAGACCAAGGATAACGAACTATTTAGTTCGTTAATTTTTCATGATAGTATAAAATACCTCAAGAATGTGAACATGAAATACTTGCGTCGAATTGAATATCCTTTTTTGTTCTTAAGATCCCTAGAAAAAATGGCAATCTTGTTTAGCGAAGCTACTTAACGAGTTCCGTTGCCACGTTCTTATTCGGATTTAATCATAATTGCTGTGCATAATAGCTGTAATAAATAATGATAAAATGACACGTGTATCTAAACGTGTAATTTCTATCACTACTCACAAGTACCGTAATTCAAGCTAATAGTTCATAATTAACAACTTACCTTTCCTTTCTGGTTGGGAAAAGAAATAATTGAATTGTGTGTCACTCGTCTCTCTCGCAATGATTTTTAAATTACGTGAAAATACGCGAAGAACGAAAACTCGCACGACTCGTTTACCAAGAAGCGATAATAATAAATTAGATAAAGCATTTTTTCAGAATTCAATGACCTTTTTTATCTTTCTACATGCAGTACTATTTTGTTTATTATTATTTTAGATATTTTCAAAAAAGAAGAGGAAATTAAATATCGGACTAATTTTTTACACAGGATTAACCAGGCATACACGTTTTATAAAAAAACAATAAATATTTATTTATACAAGTAAAATATAACATAAACATAACATTATTGTACAATCTGCATCCAGTGATGGCGGAACAGTCGAATAAGTTAATCATAAATTAATGGATAAATAAAGTATAGTTACAGAAGGAGTATGCAGCTGTCGGTTTTCGCGCGTCCGTAATTTTCCGTCTCTATGGGAGCGTCTCGTTCGTCCGTCGGTTATCTACGATCGTGATTCGACTTTCTAATAGCTTGTGAGTATGCGATTCATCGCTAGAAGTCAATAGAACGACAAATACACACGAATTATGCCATCGTGTCATTTTAAGCAGTCCATTAAATAATCGAAATCTTTGTTTAAATTCTTTTTGTCCAAAGTACACTGTATCGCATGCCGTCTATGTCTATTGTCCGTCCACAGTCAAGAAAGGAAGATCACCGTTGAAAAAGGTAGAAGAAAAGACCAAGTAGGAATGTAAAGTTCGAGAAACGAGGAATAAAAAAAAATGAAGAAGATAGAAAAAAGAGTAACAGAGAGGAATTAGATACTAAATCTAACGGCAAGAGAATATTGGCAAGAATCAGTGGATCTGACAAGGTCTAGCAGATAGCAAACGGTGTCATCAGGTACCACGAATTCGAATCCACGGGTCTAACACCTCGACTCACTTCGCGTGCGCCGAGTAAGCTAGATCGTGAGCGTCTGTCTGCCCGGAAATCGGACCTTGACCATGGAAGCTTCTGGCCCAGCCGCTGGAATAGCTGTCCCCGTGTCCATGATCCAACGTGTGACTGGAAGTGTGATGAGGATGAGCGACCACCTCGTAAGTCACGTGCTTCTGTTGCGAGAACAGTTTCTTCAGACCGATTATACCGGCTAGTAAAAGAGCGATCTTGGAAAGGAGCAACGCTTTGCCGACAAGTAACGCGAGCGCCTTGAAGGCCAGACCACCGATCAGACCGACCTTCAGCACCGCCGCCGCGATCAACGGACCCATGTTATTGTTCTTCTTTCCGCGACCTGAAAGTTGGATGTTGGATGAGCCTGTGATGTCACTTTCCACGAGGAAGGCAAAACGCTTAAGACTTTCTATGGCAATAAAGTCTGGCGAGGCGTGACAAGATTGCTACATCGAAGGATTTGTATTTGAACGTAATCAGAAAACAGAGAGTAAAAGTCAAGATAAACGATGTAGATGTCAAGGGTAGAAATCTCTTGTTCATGAAATCTGAGATGAAAAGGAAAAGTTTCGGATGAAAGAAAGTCTTTAGATCGTATGAAGAAAAGTTCTCTATAAATAGATTCGTTAATCTTTTGGATGGTAAAAAAGATTATTTCGTTTCTACCACCACCTTAAATTTTACATCCTAAATATCTATTATCTATGAATAGCAAAAATATTATTACCATCCTGCACTGGAATATTGTCCGCCCTTTCGATGGACAAGCCAAGATTCAACGATCCGTTTTCATCCTCCGAAGCGGAAACAACTACGTCATCTTCCGGTAGAATTCTCCATTTGATACTTCTAGACTTGATGAACGCATACACCTTGTTCGCGACAAGGTCGAGGACCTCGGACTCATCGTCGTTGCTTCTGCCAGCTTCGAACGTAATCACCTCCTCGGAGGCTTGGCTGGTTTTTCTGATCTCGATATCGTCTGTCAGCTCGATCGACGCCTTCTTCAGTAGCTTGTTCATGTAGGTAACCAACTTTAACATCACGCAGCTGCTCATGTCGTTTTGCGAGCACTTGGAGTTAAGCTTTCGAAGCAACTCCTCCTCGTACTTGGCCCGATCCGTCAGCGTCACAGACTGCTGCTCGAGCACGCTAATCTTGTCAAGCTTCTCCAATGGTGTCGCCAGGCACATAGCCAGCCACGAGATCGGCAACAATAACAGAATAATCTTCATCTTGTTTTTCTGTAAAAATACGTACAATTTAGTTATAAATAGTAATTCGATTCTTCTTTGACAGTGGTAATTCTATTTGTTGAGTTTGACAAGCAATGGATTCTAAATTTGACTCTAGAAGAATGTTTCTAAATTATTAATTAACTACATCATTGACTCGAAGTAAGGCGAACAACCTATCTCTATTCGCCGGAATATAGGATTCTCACGAAAGTTCAAAACAAAGAGACAAAAATCATAAAGGAATAAAACTAGCTGCTTAATTAACGATAAAGAAATAAAGAAAAAGGTACAGATGACTGGAATGAAGATACCCACCAATGTTTCGATCGTGTGATCAGGAGAACGGAAGCTGGGAGTCGAGGGCACGCTACCGAGAGACGGCACCTCTTGCCTGTCCCTTCTTCTTTGAGCTTATCGCTGGTCAGAGGTGTCCCTTGACGGCGTGGTGTCACCCGATGCGTGGATCGAGCGTAGCGAGTATTCTGAACCTGTCGTCTCGCCCCAACCACTTTATATACCTAGACGACAGGCCGAAGTTGCGTATGCGAAAACGTGCTACACAAGCACCACCTTCCTACGGGAGGCGCGGAAACCTACAACACACACGGGGGCGGGTGGTGCCCACTTTTGCCTTTGATACGAGCTGGCTGGCTGACTGGTCGACACGGTACCCGGTGGTGGGATCCATCGTGCACTACCTCCTTCTACGCGGCTCGATCTCGCTGAAAAGAGCACCGACCCGAGAGATCCCAAGGCGAGGGCTCGCTTATCCGTAAACTGGTTCCCCCTTTGCCGGACACCTTCGGATACACCATCGACGGAGATCAACCGCCGTCGAGTCGTTTGTTGCCGTTTTACGTACACAAACGCGCAGATTCCTGGACGCGTAGGGACCAGCCACGACCCACCGCGAGAACCGTGTCACGGATGTGGAGCACGCACGCCAGCGGCCGAATGAGTAGCCGCTTGCGGGCGCAATAACTGCGACACGATCCGTCGATGCTATCAGTAACGTCTCGATCACTATCTTTCGCGTTGAGCTATTGATGAGTTTGTCCAATATTGATAATAATGTTTATAGTGTACGATAGTTATTTGGTGTCTTGGTTGTTGGTAGAGTATTTTAGGGCTGGGTTTGATCCATGATGTTCGAATGCTACTTGGGTGATACTTTGGATCACTTGAACGCTAACTTGACTATGGTACTTGAACTGTTTTTTCAATATTAATTTATAGATCATAATTTATGGATTATATATTCATACAATTAAAAAAGTGTTAGTAGAAGATTCAAGGGATAAATTTAACACAAGAAGATTCGGGTGCTAACCGGGTGGTAATTTGAATCGTTTAAACGTTAACTTGGGATTACTGTACGCTGCTTGAATATATTATTCTTGAATATGAATTTATGGATCAGGATATATCGGAGGAAATCTGAAAACATAATCATTTTCCGGATGTAAATGGTATTCAGCTAACGATCATTATCGCTCATCATCTTTTCACCTACTGATTTTTCGGGCAGAGAGCGTAGAACACGCACGTAGGACGCGTAAACAACTGTTGAAATCGGAACTCGCGGGGAAAATACGATTTATCAATGCCATTTCACGGACTCTTTACTCGTATAATTCGTCGACTCGACCTTTTTATTTCTCGTCAGTTTTCCCGACTTTTCCTCTTGATTCGCTATACCGGCAATTAAAATGAATTCACGAACAAAAGAATGACGCGACACGTGCACGGAAGCGATTCCGTGACTACGGGCAAGCGAGAACTCGAATCGAGGTGAAAAACGCGCTAGAAAGCAACGGGCCAGCGTTATATTACGCTCGTAAAGAAAGTAAATATCGCGGCACCGCGTGCCGTAACAAGAAACAATTACGCCAGGAAGAAGGCGTGTGTGACGAAGTGTGCCAAGTTCGAACCCCGTGTGCTCGTGAGACAGTGCAACTTTGTGCAGGTGACTTTGTTCACCTGATTTCTTAAAGAAAGAAAAGCTTCTTAAAGAAAGATTTCTTAAAGAAAGAAAAGACTCAGGATGTTTTTAAAAAAATCCTTGAAGAATTCTTAATCCTTGAAAAATAATTAAAAAACTCGATTACCTAACTTTCGTGGAACTAAAACATTACTTCCGAATATTAAATTTTAAATAGAAGATTCATTTCTATTTATATAGAGATAAATAATAGAAATGAAAGGTGTTTGTCGCGTGTATTAAACATATTTCCTGAATATTAAAACATTTTTTTGACTTGAAAGAATTATGCTAGAAAGCTGGAACTAGAATTTCTACATGTCCGTCTATAGTTTTGTATAAGAACAGTTAGTCGTTTTTAACGTTATTGCCGAGATCGATCGATCACTAAGCGATATCGCGAGTTCATCTTGGGTTTGTCTCGTTGAGATCGGATCGGCCAGAGAGAAGGGGAGGAAGTATGCGGAAAAACAACGATATCCGCTTTTCATTCCTGAACCGGGGACGGTTCCTAATACAAGTTGTTTTCGCGAACGGCAAACAAGTGGTCTATTCACGATCATTCTTACCGAACAGTAGAACGATCGTAAATTACATCTGTATTTCAAATGTCCAAATTTTCGTGTTTTCACGTTTTCAAACGATAAACTGTTACAATGTTGAAGTACTTAAAATATCAATTACTCTAACTGTTGCAAACATTCGAACTTGAAACTTTCCAATATTCCGAACTTTCAAATATTCAAATTCGCTAAGATAATCGGTCAACCTCTCGATAAATCACATAGTGAAACTAAATTCCAGCAATAGAATTTTAATTCGATTGCCAAGCCAGCGGTCAAAATCTAAACTACGAAATCTAAAACGAGCCACTGGAGTATCATTGGCTCTGCAATTTACATTACAAACTTGAAATTGCGTTGGACTCGTTGTCAACTGGTCGTTCTATATTTCTTATCCATTTTTCAGCGCCTTGCCGCCGAAAACTCGGACACCGTTCAGAAATGACGAAACCTAAACTAGCCGGAGGCCCGATCGACGAAACAACCGGCGTTAAAAAAACAACGAAAAGTGTGCCGTCGTGGAATCGTATATGGTAACCGATTATTCGACGTCGACTCGATCTCACAGTCCCCGGAAGGTGTTTTGGTACGGACCGTTACATCGAATTCCAATCGGACGATTCGTCAGAACCGGGGGCCGTCTTGCTATCCAGACGGCGTGGGTGACCGGTTTTCAAAGAAATCCACAAGTTCAATTTAGAGCCAATATTATGCTAATAGATATTTTTCGTTACTTAGATATTCGTGCATATTCATATCTTTATGAAGATAGCTAAGCCTAAGTGGTTAAAATTGTCTACACCTATTACATAGCATCACGAGTACTACGTTTTAGATATTTTATATTCACCTACATCTTACGTGCATTCTGCGAATTCTTACATCTTAGAACTTCCCCGGTAATGATTATACTACGAACGCTTACGCGAATTTACATCTTTATGAGTAGAAATGAAGAAATAGAGCCTAGATTCGGATGTGTTTCATCTAATGAGTGTTGCAACCAATATGGTGTGTTTAATTTTATATACTTTTATAGATGTCATAAATTTCTCCATACTGTTTCCATATCGCGGATTTCATCGTGATAAGAGACGTAAAACGAAAATTTCGATACTAAAATTAAAGAAAAGACGAAGTACAATGTGATAAAATGCAGGCCGACACAGTTATACGTTCAAATGCCATCAGATATGCGGAGGAATATTTCATTTCCAGCATCGATTAATATCTCTGCCAAGACCAACCACGACAATCTAATAGAAAACCGTGTCCGATACATCTGTCTTTCGGAAATGTCTATTACGCTAAAAGCCCCGCATTCTATCTCGCGAAATTCGACTAACGAACCAGAATAACCAGAAGGTACATCAATTATAATCTACCAGGTAAAAGCAGGCACACTTTCGTGTCAAAGTCTCATTCATCTAACGCGTACGTAAATACATATACATCATAAAGCACTCAACATCTTCTATCGCAGATCTTAGTCCATCGACGAAGAACCGTTCTCCGGAACAGAGCTAGCTAGCTGGCTAGCTAACAGAAGAGGAATTTAATTCTTCGCCTGATCAAACAAAAAATCACGAACGATCACGTGCGATCCCTCGTCGATTTGCATTGCTCGAGCGCCTTTGATATCTACCTGTTTCGTTAACTTTCTCCCAGGTAACCTTGTTCCCTCATTTTTTTTCCTTCGCACGTTACCGTTCGTATCGGCGATTTAGCGCGACTTGGTTCCGCGGCTCGGTCGACCGTGCCGTACGGGAAATTTCGCTTCCCTCCGCGCCACCCCTTCGAATCCATGCGTGTATCAAGGTCACGATAGCCACTGTTCGATCGAAAGACCATCAACGACCTTGATTTCAAGTTGTCAATATCAATCAAGGAGATTCGTATAAGCGACGTCGTCCTGTATCGATGGTCGGTAGTTTAAAAGTGAAACTAGGAGCATTTTCACGCGTTCAGATGGTTGACGCGCGACTTGGATCGTAATTCTGGATGAAAGGATCGATAACAACAGTAGAACGGATCTGTCGTCTTTCAGGACTCAAGGTTGCGACCGCAGAAACGGATCGGAAACGACGATCGCGACTTTTTTCAAGATACTCGACAAAAGTAAATAGTAACGTGGGATTAATTGACGACATAAATAAGTTTTAAAATTACTTCTCTGTAAAAAAGAAAAAAGAAAAATGGGAAGTGTGACTTACCGTGTTCTTCTCTCGCGGTTTTCATAAGAAGAAAGACATTTAGATGATTGTAGAAACTGTATTTAATCGAACCTACATTTAGTTCTGATTAATTCTCCACACTCGGGTTACTCTTCGACCACCCGGAAGAATCTGAGGAATCGAGTGTCGCACGTGTAACGGAAATGCGGGATTTCATCGTTCGTACAAACTGGTTTGCAAAATCGGTTGTTTTTGCCAGGCAATACGCCATGACTTTCCGTGTTTTCCGTGTATTAGCTGAGGACGGCGGGCCGCTTCCGGTCTTCTGATCGAATGAGGCCACTTGGTCAACAGGTCCGTTCCATCCGATTCTCTGGATCGCGAGTGAGAATCGCATCGAACCGGTTGCCGCGTGCATGCTTGTTCCTCCTTTTCAAGCGTACGAAGGAAAGAAAGAGAGAAAAAATCAAGCGTGATCCTTGCGACAAGATTTTCACGCGATTCGAGTCGCTTGTCACGGGATTGTCGCGCGGAGAAAAGAGGGAAGGGGCGCGTGAACCACGCTGAAACGTCCATCGACATGAAAGAGTCGAATGGAAGAGCTTACCGTTTGATCGGGACTATTATTACTGTAACTCCACTGCTTGTCCGTTGTCAGTACGTTGGAAATGTTAACGAGAGAAATTGTGTCTTAAGGAAGGGATGGTAATGTAAGCGACAACGTGGAAATTAATATTATCGATGGGACAATTAACACGGCTTTCGATGACACACTATTTTCTGCTAACTCGAAGGGTGAAACGTAGAGAAATTTTATTCGTAGAATAATTCATTCAGCTACGCTTTACAGAGCCTTCAATATCAGATTTTAATGTAATGAATTTGAACTTTTAATTGGTCATCTAAAATTAGATAATTTATTGTAAAAGAAAAGAAATCGTAGATGAAATCTGAATTTTGTATTTACATGATTAATTGAGGTATACTTTGCAATGTTTTTATAGTAAGCTTTAAGGTCGTGAATTTAGATTTTTATTTGGCCATGCATTGAAGACTGACTGTTAATTATTTATGAGTATAGCTCCGAATAACAATAAACTATGATAAGTGCATGCTTCTCTTCGTGTCTCGTATTTCCTCAATATCAATGTACAAGATCTATAAAATCAGAAACTGAATGTGATCTTCTTTACGATATTAGTAATGTCATGACCTTATTTTTCAGCGACTTCCGGCTCGAAAAACTTATGATGAGCTGTAGAAATGAAGAAAAAGGGGTAACAAGGTAATGTGATATTTATGGAACGTTGTACAAGACCGCTCTCGAGTGATTTCCCACTGAGAAATATATTCAATGCTCGATGGAACGATAACCATATCTTTGATTAAACTAACAGATTTTGACAATCTTATAATAAAAGTAAACATTAATTCACATGAACGTAATACAAAAATAAAGAATTGAAAAATTAAATGATTCAGGTCGATGAATTTGTTCGCGTCGACCTACTATTCATTATCTTCGTTTCACTATACCTATTAGCTAAGAAAACTGCAATCGACAATGTTATTGCTCCACCTCTGGTCAAGATTTCATTTTTCATGTCCAATGACCCAATTTTATTGCAATTTCCGTTTCATTGGATTGTTATCGTAATGCCACACCAAAACAACTACAGACTAATAGAAAACCAGAAGCATCGTTATTATCAGAGAAATTGTTTTACATATATGAAGACATGTAGATACTTTTGGCGAAATTAATGTTGAAATTTTATTAATGTTGACATTAATATCGAAATACGATTCAATATTCTATTTTATTATCATATAATTTTGAATTATAGATAATACTTACCAAATTATAAATAATAATATCAAATTATGAAATTCGTACAGAAAACGATTCAATTTATTAATAATAATTAATTATATTATAAAGCTAGGCTTACAAAGCTCTAAACGACGTACACAATAAATAATAATACATGTATAACATAAGAATGGTACTTTCCACTGATCATACAAGTATCTACATTCGCACTTAAGTAATATATACAGAACTTAATAGATCAATTAAAAGTTTCATTGATCCGGAAAGTTTCCGAAAACATGGCTGATCAGCTAGAGCTTGTACATCAGACTGTTCAAAAATGGCAACGCGTCTCAGCACAATATAATTTCTAATCTAGGAAGAGAGCTTGTGTCGTAAATTTTCATATCGAAAATTTACATATAAATTCTTGCGAATTAGAGTTTTTCCAAAATTTCTTATCTCAAAGACTTTAACACGATCATATAAAGATAGAAATGGTTATAATCAACGCAAATATCGTAATACTATCAGGTTCTTTAACATTAAGAAAGAGAGCGAAGAAAGGCAATGTAAAACAATTTTTCAAAATTGAGTATTTTTACGATTGGTATTGCCGATAGCCTCGATAAGCAAGATCCTGACCAAAAGATACGCTGCTATCTCTGTGATATCCACTTGCATACTCGAGACCGTGGTGGCCATCCTGTTCAGGATAAGGATAACTATTGGAATTTTCCTTGTAATAAGGATAACCTATACCGCTCTGACTATACACTGGTGGATGATAACTCTGCGTGAGTGGCTTGTACAACTTGAAAAATCCAATTAGACCAGGTATCACAATGGCTAAGAAACCGAGGAATTTCTTGAAAGACGCTAAACCCAGGATCAGAGGCAGAAGCAGGAGTAACTTCAATTTGAAAAGCTTCAGTACGATGAGCATTGGAAGAAAAAGTTTCTTCAATTGATGACGGGCTGTTAGGAGAAAAAAAAGAAGTTAATGATATGCGTATATGTGTAATATTATATAAATGGAATAAAATTAATAATAGTTAATAATAGTACTAATTAGTATTGAAAGTAAAAAGGGGATACAATTTTTGTTGGAGATAGACTCACAGAAAAGAGAGTCTTTTTTATTCTCAAGAGTATCAATTTCGTCGGCAATTTCATCCAAAAATCGTGGAGAGTACACTTCATTTTCTCCAGTTTCTTCGGAAGGGATGTGCAACTCGATAGCCATGGTTTTCACGAATTTTTCCGCCTTTCTAAGAGCGAATTTCATCAGTTGATCCCATTCAGAGTCGCTAGACCTGAAATGATAAAAGTATTAGTAAAGAGAAATTTTGCATCGTATCGATCTCAGAGGAAACTACGTAGACGTTCTTAGAATAAATTTCACCTTGGTTCCCCAGAATATTCGTACGGCCGACGATTGACTTCCTGTACCACGTCTCTGGACATTCTAACGACCTTTACGTAATCATTCAGGTCGTAATGAGAGTGATCAAAGAAATCGGAGAAATAACTCAAAGCCTGAGATTTGAAACATTCCGCCAGGTCGCCGTTTAAGCAGCCTTGATTTATTTTCGCTATGTATGGATCTACATTTCGTCCTGTGCCTAGACCGATCCAGTCGAAAAGCCCTTTACCTTGACGCGTTTTATTGAAAACGACCTGCTCTTGCGGCTCTGGCGGCTCTGGCACATGGTTCTCTAGAATTATAAATTCAAATATTATTATATAATAATTATAGTATTGCTATTATAATAAATAGCTTGCTTTTGAACTTCATTTTGCAGATATCTCGACATTGACGATTCTTTAAACGTGTCACTCTTCTAGTAAACTGACGACAGATATTTCTCACAATTATATCTATAAATTAACTTCTACTTTAATTTTAAAGTAAACACTCTTTATTTCAAATATGAAATATCTTACCACGCACTTCGGAGCGCTCATCGGAAGTTCCATCCTCGAAGGTAACCGACAGGCAGGGTACCAACAGCGTCAACAACAGCACCAGACCGTGTGTTACCAGCAATTGCACTAGTCGCATGCTTCTCACCTGAATGTTGTACCTGCAGTCACGTTTCTTTATCGACACTAGTTTCACGTGAAACGCTCGTCAAACAATATCCCTCGATACGTCATTCACACGAAACAAAGAACCAAAACGAACAAACGAATTACTGACGGATACCGTAGCGCCATTCGCGTTCTGTCAAAATAGCTGCGGCTTGTTCGATTCACAATCAAAAACAAAAACAGAGTGCAATGAATAATTTCAAATGAGAAATGGATAGCTATCTCTTACCAGACTCCATCAACCGACTGGATCCCAGCACGACATCGTTTCACGATTTAGTGGAAAAAAGAACGCTGGTCGTGATTCACGAACCGCACTCGAGTGTCTGGTAGAGACCAACTTCGATCGTAACCGCGCGGTAGATATCGAAGTGCCGTTACCTGGACGGACCAATCCGGAGTCCTGGTTCAAAGGAACCGGGTCCATAACCTTGTATTCCGGTCGCGCGTTCATAGTATTTGTTACGCCGATCACGCACTCTCTTTGATCAAGCGCCAAATTTTTCAGCCACCAAACGTAATTATGATTAATTTTTTTTCGACTCTACAATACGTCGAACGATCTCGTGGAAACCTTTGTTGTTTTACAAATAATAGCGTATTTGTAAAATATACAGGGAACGATATGTTATTTCTTGATCATTAGGGATTAATCTTCGTTAGACCTTAATATTTCGTGGGATTTTGCAAGATCCAAGACTTGAGATCGAAGACTTGATTCGTATATCGATATTACAACCCTTAATCTATGTAAACGTTACATCTTCTTATAATTCCAATTACATAATAATCTAACTCCATAAGCAGTTTACGTGCGATCGTCAGACTACGGGATTTATACAAATTTATATTTTTATAAAAAGCCAAAAGAATAGAACCTACGTAAAGATACGTTTTTAAGTGCATAAAAGTCCGCAACCCAGTAACCACAAAATTCCACTGACGAAACAAATTTCAATAATTCATTCCATTATTTTAAACCAAACCACTTTTCGTTTACTAAAAAAGGTATAAAAATATTAACCTTATCACAAAGCTACCGCAATGACCATACTTCAACCGCAACAACAAAATTGCACTGTCAAATCAATATCATTCTGGAAGAGACTACGCAAATTACAGTCGCGAGCACGATTCTCACCTTTTCGACGGAGATGCAGGATAGAACGAGCTAATAACACCGGAGGATGAACTTAGAGCAATGCGACGCATCCGCTCGCGTCTGACCACTTCATTTATATGAACGAGCGTTCATACAGGGTACAGTGAAAGGGGAAGGATGTGGGTTGACGCGGGAGCAGAGGGAAAAAAATGATGTAAAAAAAAATCAAAAGTGAAAGTGGTCCCCGGATATAGGACCGGAACCGGGCAGTTTTGAACAAAGAGGGACGAGCAAGAGCGACGAACAAAACAGAGTCGTTGGACTTTCCTTCGTAATCCATGATCGAGCGTGCGTCATCGCTCTGCCCCTTTCGTTTTCTCTCGTGTCCAGCGCACGCATACATAGTACGTGTGTTTGTGTTTTCACACGAACGTCTGTTTGACGGTCATCCTTTCTTGGAACCATTCTACAGGTAACAGCTTCCTCGAGCTTCTGCGGCAAGTAAAATTTCACCAAGACTGTAATACAATTTTTTAGGTTATCAGTTGCGCACATAGAACGTCTAGTTTATGTAACTCCCTTGCTTATAATAAACAGAACAATTTCTAGAAGAAAAAGAAAAGATCGTAGCGCATTCACAGCGTTTTATTCACGCACTGTACAAGAATTGATTGCGTTGACCCGCGTCGGATCGAGTCTCTGATCCTTATCGAATAAATAAATAGATAGTAATGGTGCGTGAGCGTTCATACGCCTCGCACTATTAATTAATAAATTAAGAACCACGATTCCTCGTGGCTAATAAATAAATATCTAAGTCCGCGGAGCGTGGACCGACGCACATTGGAACTAAATAGAAATTAAAGAAACGTCGTGGTCTTAAGTTCCGCGTCCTACAATCATTCGATATGTTATTGAAATTAAACCGCTAAATCGCGAATGACTGCGTTTCATTGGTGGAAAATCGAGGCGTCGTCGACGTCGCGACACCACGATTTTCCATGATTACTCGACTAAGTATAATCGAGCATCACTATATGGAAATTCGAACGTGGCAGTTCGAAACATCGAATTCCACGAATACACGACCATAAAATTCTTTCTTGGTAAATCGTGCGTGTCTCTAATCGCGTATTATTTGTCGGACCTACTTCTAACCATGGTAAGTCGACTATTATGTAAGAGCGTAACATTCGAATACCGGTAATGATATATAGCAATCCAGCTATCATGTACCGTTATCACGGTCGACCTAATGATTGCTATTTGTTTCCTTCGTTGTCAGCCTTCTGACCGATTAATTGCACGAAATTGTTTCGCATTAAGCATCTTTGATCTTGTTTGGACTATTGAGTACGTAATTGCCCGAGTAACAATATATGTCGTCGTGTACAGAGATAAGCAGGTACAGAAATAGCGATCTTTGAACCTTGGTAAGTGATCTTTTGAATATTCTGAACAGCAAGGAACTTGAAAATATATGTAAGAAGGTCGTGTGTAATTAGGCGCTACAGCGACCTCGCGGAGATCTCAACGTCCGCATAGGAAGAGCTCTCCGAACTACTCACTCCGAACTACTTGTTAAATCCATAAATATCAAAAGTTTCGATATTCATATTTCACTTAAATTAATCGAAATCTTTTACAATTTAAAACTTTTAAAATTTAATATAATTCAATGAGTTATTAAATATCCAGATTACATACTCGGTGGTCGTATGAATAAATGATCGAACCATGGAGCCAAATAATAAAAATTCACAGTTGAGGTAAATTCACTGATATCCTAAATTACTATTATACCTACTATTCAGACTATTTTCAAGAACTGTACCCTGCAACTTATAATCGCTACAGAAACTCGCTCAAAGTGCTCGATACCTGTATACCAAAGTACAACCAACGACAATCAACGAATCACACGTAACCGAATAAAAACACGATTTGGTTTCAATCGGTCATTCAGTCCCAGGATTGAATCCTCGCTGTTCTATCTTCTTTTTTATAACTTCCTCGCGTGGACGAGCTTGTCGATGTCCTGGTAGGTAGCCAACATCGCTTGATTTTGCCTGAGAGTTTGATCCTCTCGTGCAATTGCGCAACTCGCGTACGCATCCTCGCATTTCACGCCATCTTGTCCGTCTTTCGCGGCCTTCATGTACCGGAAGAACCTCAGAACATCGGGATTATCGCTACTTGGCCTTCTTAATTCATTCAGCTCTCTAGACAGCTGTGCTGAGACCAGATTCGAATACGGTGCGTACCTGGCGGGGCTTCGGTACATCGCACAAACGGCGTATTCTCTGCAACCCTCCGTCGTGTGGCCCAGACGAGAGAACACGGCATCCAGGCGAGATAACAAAGGTGAGTAGAATGGATCGTAGTTAGTTAGCAGCAGCGAACTCGTTGGAATTTCGTGAAACACCTGTTCATTTTTTACGAGAACTTTTGTGAGAATTTTGATACACGAAAATTGTATTTTCGTAGGACAGTGTGAATAGACTGGATAAAATGTTGATTATTACTATATATCGTAAGTCGAAATTTGAAGATTTGACATCTGAATGACGATTTGTTAATGAGATCTTCAATGGGTATAACGTTAACAATTAATTGAACTAGGAAATTTGTTGGAGAAATTTTGAATAAAATAGATAAAAGAAGAAGGTTGAAAGATCTCGTAGAAAAATAATGAAATCGTCAGTGAATGTAATATCATAACAGTTGATGATTTATCGAATTAGAAAATTTGTTAGAAAAAGAGACATTACCTTAAAGTCTTGCTTCTTAGAAAGTCCATGAGCAGCAACGTGGCGAGTGTAATAACGATCAGCGACAGCATTGGCGTGGGTTATTCTAGGATCGACGAAGGAATATCTCGATGCGATTTCTGGACTCTTCTGAGACTGCATCATACTTTCATCGTACATTACAGAGGCTGGTAATGTTCCTACCGGCTGTCGCGTCAGGTAGTCATCGTTGTACAAATCGGAATTATCCTTGAACTCGAAATTTTCTTCTGGCTGCGCCGTGGTATGCGATGATTGCGCAAACGATGAAACTCCTACAAAACAAATTGGATCAATATTCGGATTTTTCTCAATTCGACCACGAAACAAGACAAACAGATAAACTAAATCTGTTATCGCACGTTTCAATTACCAACTTAAAATGATTATTATAAGTGTAACACTTTGGATATCTAGAATTACAGAATCACATTGTCAATTAAAGTAAGTGGTACAAGTACGTACCTTTACCGACGATATTACCGATACTTCCGATGATACTGGGCAGGAAAAGCGCCAGTAGAACACTCTTAATGATCTGTACACCAAAGATCAGAGGTAGCAGCAGCTTCTTCAGGCCAAATGCTAGAAAACCAAGTCCGAATCCTGTTAAAAAGGTACTCTTTCCCTGAAAGATGGCTGAAAGCAAAAGTACCAGCAAATTAAAGCCTTGCGGTTAGTCCTGTAAGCCATGCTGCAGCCAGCATATATGTATATATATATCTCTCTCTTTCTCACTCGCCTTCTCAGTTACTTCACACAGTGGCAGACATAAGATCTCTTTCTGAAAAATCATTCAACATACATGTAAGGTATTTCTCGAATTGCCACGGCGATCTTAAATGAATGAAATTACGCAACGTTGGTAATTGTCGCGAATGAAGCCGGATCTTTCGTTTTGCCAATCAGCGGTGAACCAGCTAACCGTCTTTTTTTAGCATGTTTTAGCGAGAAGCCAATCAGTGATGTGTGAAAAGCGTATGGTCGACGCGCGATGGCGGTGTTGTCCCTTCGTTTCGTTACGCGACTCTTCGCCCTGTTGGCGCCAGGGCGCGTGTATTTTCGTGTATTGCGTGTAACATTTCTCGAAAAGCGTGCTTGGGCCTTGATCGCAATGTCATTTAGTCGAAACCAGTCTTTGGACAAAACCTGAATCGGCAGTTTGGAGATTCAGGCGTAAAAATAAATGAACCGAAAGCAGGTTTCTACCTTCTGACAAGTCAAACGTTTACTCTTCTCTTCCGTCGTTTCTTTCACTTCTCGTGATTCTTGTTTTGGGAAAGTCAACTTGAAAAACTATGCAAACATGTCTACTTTCTAGACGGTGTTGGCCATCCAGTCCATTTGTAAAGGAATTTTTCAACATGTCCACAAAGGAACACTATAGGCAGATACCGCATGATACGCCCACCTTTCATTTCATACAGATACGTAATATTGTATAGGAGTGAACGCGAGCAACTACAATCAAGACCCAGTTTTACCAGCTCGAACGCGTTCCACGACTCCTCAGCGAGCGGGAAACACAGCGACAAGCAAACGAAATCGGTCCGCGGAAGAGGCAACAACGTTCATAGCAACATAAAACAATGATCCTGCGAAACCCGCGGATGCGCCGTTGGTGCGAGCGAAGATTACGAAAGCGTGACACGAACACGTTCCGTAGACTCACCGTTGAAGAAGGTTCTAGCTTTTCTACCGGGTATTAAGTCCTGGTTCAGACGTATCTTTACTACGTGTTCTCTTGCGAACCGGCGAACTTTATCGAGTAGGCTTGCGTCCGGCCGGTCGTTACCTTTTTCGTCTTTCCTGCCGATGACGCCCCGATTTCTTATGATCTGCACCGAGTCGGTCACGTTGTACGTGTCGATCCTGGACAACCTGTCGAACAGATCGGACAGATCCTTTCGCGCGCAAGGCGTCGTCTTGTTGTCCTGGCAACCCGTCGACTCCAATGGAAACGCTGTAGCGTTCTCCATTCGCGTCGCCTCGATCTGATATTGTGACCTATCGTCCGTCTGTATCATTTGATTAATGTTCGTGTCGAGTTTCGAAGGTTTACCGGGCATCAAGTGCGGATGCTGATCCAACTCGTCACTGCTAAACGACACCTCGTTTTCGATAGAATCCGCTTGTACTGGATGGTCGGTCTCTTTCAAGGCCGCCACGTGGTCCTCGACCCCGACCGTCAATTGGAGCCACGCGACCGCCAAGATGAGCAAGATCACGCCGTCTCTCGATCCTCCCATGTTCCCCCGACTTGGAACCTGTCTCGCACGATTCTCTCTTTCTCTATCTCTCTTTCTATCTCTCTCTCACCAACTCTCTCTCTTTCTCTCTTGACTAACTTCTCTTATTGCCGAAAGATAACTGCATCTCGGTCCGCAACGTTCGCTCGATGTCTCCTAAAATAATAAAAGCAACGCGATCTCGTACAACGGATCTCTGAACTGAGATAGCGGAGACGTATGACAGATGGTATCTCAATCGAGTAAATGTCAATCGAGTAAGTAATAATTACCGTGAACGAGTTCTTCTCGGAAATCAAGAAGCTTAATTGGTAGTCGGGGATTCACTGTCCTCTGACTTCTTGGTTCCCAAAATGATCGTTCATTTGAAGTGACACCAGATACACGAGACTGTCTATTCTCACTGTTATAACACGTAAATGACATGAAAGTGTGCAACCAACTTTGGAATCGTCTTGTAGAAATATCGAAGAATTCTTGAAGAACGTGTAGGTTTAGATATTTTGTTTAGAATCGAACACTGTAAAGACCTTGGTGAATGGAGCGATGAAGACGTCGGAATGGTGCGCGACCATCGACTCGATACTACTGCCGAGCCTTCGTAGCATCGCCTCGGCTGATCCGATCTGGGTTACCCGGCCATCCGTCTGTCCGTCCCTCTGTCCGTTCCTTTCTACCTTCCTCTCTTCCACGTTCGTTCATTCGTTGGTTGCGCTCCCGCCACAAACGCTTCGTCTCTTTCTCTCTGGCACGTAGACGGTCGTCGTTCTCCTCTGATTCAAATCCAATTGAATTCGACGCGGGTCTAACGACCGCCGGACCGATTTCACCGGTTGGAATTTCGGCTGATGACGCTCCATCTGAACCATTCTTTACTTTTTCTTTTCTGATCTTCTCGATCTGGTCCAGAAGCCGAAGTACGTACTAATTGTGATTTCAATTCGAATTTTTGACTCTAGTCTTGCAATGATGCGACATAATGTCGTAACCAGACTACGGATAGTTACGCTATTTTTATGAAAATAACTAAAGGGTCTAGGGAGACATGTGTTTCGCCTATTAAAAATTTAGCAAGCACTGTACTTTGTATATTTTATTATATATTATCCTATATCCTTAAATATTATCAACCGCAAATACATAGAAATCCGCAATCTTATTATAACGATAGCGTTTTATTAATTATTTTATGCAAATCATAATAGCGCCACAAATGGCTGAGTTTTATTTGTTAGCAAACATATTAATAGAGAAATGTCTATTCGTAAATTCCACTAATTGTATCGTGGAAAGTTTTATTCCTTTTTTTTTTTTTTTTTTTTTTTTTTGTTTCTGAAATATAGGGTTAAAAAATACTTTTCTTGTTCCTCGACGCACTGTAAAGATAGTATTAAAAACTAAATTCAGTTAAATTTGGTTAAGGAGTTCTCCTATTTATCTGTTTATTACTATGTAATAACAAGGATGAGAATACTTCATTTTTATCGTTGTCATATCTGTCAGTTTGTAACCAATTCGTTCGTTCATTCTCGTGATCGGGTCACTGAACTATGACGAGTAATTAAAAATATTTCGATAGATAAAAGGTGGTGCGACCAACACAATAATAACTATTATGCTTGTCAAAGACGCAACGTCAAATGCAAGGAGAAATCTAATCGGATTCGATAAACGCATGACACCAAAGCTCGCGCGGAAAGCTCGTCGTGGAAAATCACCGGTATTCAACTCGTGTGTCTCCCGTGTCATTGCACCATCGACATAAATATTAACACGCGTATTTTCAGATACAAGTAGGCCGCTAATCCGGTTTCGGCTTTATTTTACTTCCTGTCGAAAAGATCGCGCAGAGAAAAACCGCAAACATCTTGCATCCAGAAGCCAGCGTTTTCATCACGCGCTCGTTTGAAGTAGTACTCGAGAGAGCGTTGTTCGATACGAACGTGGAAAAAATCATAAACGTTAATGACGTTAATCAGGAGAAAAGGGTGTCTCGTGCGTAAGCCCAAACAGCCTGGACACGAATACACCGAGCACACTTTTACGGGCGATTTCACTGTGGCCGCGTCCCGAATTCACGGACGGTTCGGTTATTCCTCGAAATCGATGATCGTACTCGCGTGTTTCACTTCGAGCCAAGGAAAATTCGATTGGACACGTGGCAAGAATTTTAATCTCAGAAAATAGATCCGATCGTGTAGATTGTATCTAGAAAGCAAAGTGTGTTTAGCATAATATAACGGAGAGGTTTGGGTTAGATCGATGTCGGAGTGTTTGAAGTCTTGGCGTGATAATTAGACAAGGATATACGACAAAAGATATGTAAGAAACGAATGAAATATGGAAGTGTCATTAACTCGTTAAGGATCACTATTTACCTTACGACTATAATTCATTAATAAGCTGGAGGCATCAGTTCGATTTCTTAAACATTATTGTAAGCTGGTTCGATGACACAGGTACACCTAACCGGTAAAAATGTTTTCGTTCCAGAACAGGGTCACGATAAAATACATCGTTCCCTTTTTTTTTTCAAGAATTTCACACCTACGGTTGTCATCCGGAGATTGTAGTGGTTTGGGTTAGATTTCTGAGCGATTTAATCGTTTGAAGATATCAAACGGAGAGAAAGGATTCACGCGACGAGACTACATTTGTCTATGTCTGCATTTTGTTGTAAGAGAGAGAGAACGATAAACAAAACCAGTTAAATTTTGTTTAAAAGCTTCTCGTTATTCAAAGAAATTTTTATTATCCATTTAAGTCTTAAATGCCATTCAAGATTAAATAAATTTCATAGATACTCGCGTCCGTGGAATTGCGAATTGAAACGGGTTATTAACCTTCTAGAAATCGTCTTAAAAATTTATTAATGAACTGCTTCGTAGTTTTGACAAGTCTTGATGAATAATTCATTAACTTTTGAAAGAAATGAAAGAGGTAGAACATCGACGTGTTAGCAAGTTCCAATTCGAAATAACTCAAGAGGAAATTATATTGTTGTTGCGACCATGTTTTAAACTAATCGTACGTTACAAACGCGTGTCTGCATATCGGGCCTGCAGCGAACTCTACTAATCCAATCTTGTAAGAAAAAGTTCGAAAAATGTAAGTACTATAAAAGAGAAAAAGTCAACCGGTTTTAGAAAGTGCTCTATCATTTGCTCTGTATCGATCAGATTCCTCCATGCAGCTTTTACATGCGCGCATCAATCTTCCATAATCGTTTCCTTAAAGACGAAACGAAAGACCTCTTAATCCGTTGCGTTAAGGTCAAATGCCTCTCAGATTCCTTAGATTCTCTTACAAATTCTTGAGAATTAATATCCAAACACGTAACAGCAGACCCTGCTTATCAAATATCAAATTTACCTTATTTTTGTCTTAATTCTATTATTATATCTTATTATTTATTTTAAATATCAATTTTTTGCCAAATTGTTCGATTTATTAGATACGGAAGTTAAGCGAATTTCTAAATAACCTAACATTCTCCGTTCGAAATAGAATTGAATATCTGTCGCAAACAGAGATTTCACTATCTTACTCTCTATACGTGAAATGAATACAGAATTCACCTCGACGCTTCTTATTTCACATTCTATCGTTCTTATCGATTCACTCGAATCTACGTTTACTTTTCATTCCAACTTCTAATTGCTTCAGATTCTGTTCCTCTTTCTTACTTCCTCCAAATTACGATTACTCCAAAACTCTGTTCGCTCTTCCTCTAGCTTCAATCTACATCAACAACAAACGCAACCTTCTCGATCATCGATTCGCGTATCGATTAATTCAACGCCATTCGAACCAACCCATGGTATATCGAACATCGAGAGTACACATAGCGCATGCCGTTATGTTAATACTCTGTTCCCTGTCGGTTGTAACGTAACGGTCGAGTTACAGCGAGTGCAGGCTGCGTGTCGGCTATATCTCGCACTGATCGCAGGCCCAACTGTTTCAATGTATTGACTGGATTATTGTTATTAAATGCAGCGAATGGTTAACTGCTATCGCATGCAACGATCGGGGCGCGATACTCGCCCGCGGATTTGTCGAGCGCGAGGACAGCCGCGCCACATTCGCCTCAAACTCGTATGTGGCCCTATAACGGTCTTCCCGATCGTGCATGCGTGCATGGGTCAGCACACGCGTGCGGAAGCGCGCGTCACACGCCGGAGCGACCGTCCAAATCTGTCAGTAGGTCATTCGTACGGAGAACCGCCGCGCCTCCTTTAAGTTTCCAATGACCTTGACCATCGCCGTTCACCTGCACCGATTGATTGACCATCGCCCGACTCCACTTCGCACTAGAAGATTGGAAGAGGAAAATTTAGAAGCTTGTGAAACAATTAGATGTATTTTTGTTATTTCAACGGGTAATGGCAACTACGTATATATATTTCTTGGAGAACGTTGGAAATGACGAATGACGTTTAGCCTGCGTTAGATATTACATATGTAACGATGATCGTAACGGAGGAAAGATTTCTGGAGACGATCGATGTCATTTTATGCTGGAAAGAAGCAGCGCGGGAAATCAGTCTGCATCTGCGTGTGTGAACTCCTAGTAGAACGCTTACTGTTCCGGAACCAGAGGTCATTGTTATACTGAGACATGCCCTTACAATTATGATAAAATAAACAATGCACGGCCATTCCTGCATGAATAAGAAGTTCCTGACCTTCAGGTAGATTTTTCCAAACCCGTACTATTACATGCTAAAGAAACAGTATAAAACATGAAATCTATCTATCTTATCCTATCTTAAAGAAAATAATAAATCTGTCATTATCGATGCGATGTAATTTCACGTCAATAATTTTAACAGCATTCTCCATTCTTCTTTATACATAACTTTATTTAAACAAAAGTTATCTACTATCTGGTCACTGACGATCGCTCGCTACTATACAAACTACGCGTCTGTACATTCTCGAGCAGGCCACACGCTTCAACCCTGCCCTCCGATTATTAGCTCGGAAGTGATCAGCGTTGACATCACGCGAGGCGTTGTTGTTCGCGAATTCGATTTTATTAGATTACGGTACACAAATATTCACGGACGACGTTGAAGGCTCGCGTGCCACGCAACAATACTCGCGAACAGTTTCTGCAGTTTGCAAAAGAAAATCATCAGACGCGTGTTCGTGATTTCGACGTTTACGTACGGCGATGCTCATTACCAATTTTGTAGCGGTAGCGAGCATGGCGTGTGAAAGTCATTTCGCGACGAGGAACGCACTCGATAATCATTGCTAAATATAACTCGTTTGTAGTGTGTCGCTTTATAATTAGGATGTTTAGGAATAAAGAAAGGGGATTAGCGAGTCGCGAGAAGAAAACCGCCAATGCGTAGAGAACACAGTCGAAAGTTGCTAAGAGAAGAAAGCGGAAGGTGCACAATCGTAGTTCGTCCGTTTGAGTTTCGATGCAATGGCAAGTTGAAGTTGATTGGTGGTGTTTTCCCCTGCTCCCTAACTTCATCCATAGGGGTTGCGATAACCCTGGTATCCCATGTAAGGAGAGTTTGCTGAGATGTAATCACTTCTGTGAGACCATGGCTCCTCTTGACCGTATGCTGATGAAAATAACAAAAAAAATTGTATAGACACTGAGATATTTCATAGTAATTTAAAATAATTTAAAATAATTTCCCCATATTTTATATACTTGGAGATACTTATATATTATTGAAAGATTGTATAATAATTCGGAATAATTTAAAGTAATTCTTGACTCTCCCCAATAAATAATTCGTTCAAATAGAAAATTTCGGAGCGATTGAAATTTCGTCCCGGTAGAAAAGTCCAAAATGGCAATAATGCAACTATAGCTCGACAGTGCTTATGGAAGAGCGATCGTCATACTCGAGTAACACTCAAATTTTCCATATTCCAAGAAACACGTGCAATTATTGAAATTACTACTATCAATGAGCTATCGAAATGCATTCTATACGACAATTCCACGTTTAGGAATAATCGAATGTTATATAACTGTAGTTGATTGACAAGGAGAGAAATATTGTGTCATTGAGCATTGTCTCAACGTATATTGACGATATTTCGACCGTCTCGGTTATCCTAGTCTCTTATAATCGCTTCTTACAACTGATGTAATTTTCATCGCTTTGAATTAAGGAAGCATGACACAAAAAATATAATCGTGTTCATTTACCTGTTGGATAATCGACGGGTGTATCAGCGGCCGTACCCCACATGTGATAAGGGTAACCCTGGTAATGTGAATTCGCGAATTTACAAATCTTCAGACGCGCCAATAACGAGGGAGCAATGATGGAAGCTAGCACCAGTAGCTTCTTGATGAAATGAACACCGAGGAAAATGGGTAGAAGCAACAGTTTCACTTTCAATAGGTTTAATAGGATTAGGAGAGGAAGGATTATGGAGGTTTTCTTCTTCAAAAGTCTCCAGTTATCTAGATAAAACGATTAATATCATCGATATGAAAATTGATAATGAATTTATTCGCGAGCCAGTATTTCAGAAATATTTCAGAGATTCACTAATGCAACTATCTGCAATGCTGGTAAAACGTCGAAATACGCGTTTCTTAAAAACACGGTTTACATTCAAGAGACTCAGTTCTGAAAATTAAGAATATAATTACCAGCAGGGTATTTTCTGCTTTGCATTTGCATGAGTTCATCCTCGTCCATGATCATAGGCGCGCTACCAAAACTCCTGCCAGTGGCAGAGTTGTCAACCGTGTAAACCAAAGCTCGTTTCGTCAGCAGATCCTCCAAGCAGTCCCTGACGAAGTTCAAGGCCTCGACCGCATCGGTTTTGAACACACGTGACTGTGGTAACTTTGGGAGTATCGGTTGTCCAGATATGGATGGGATTCGCACAATACGCAGGGAACCATAGCTGTATTCCTAATAAAAATGAAAATAATGAATTATAATTTCATTGGATTGTTTACAATACTATTGCGGTTCTACATCGTCTGATGTTACGAGATGCGAAAATCTATGTTTTGAATTAACTGTACATATAGGCCACGACTGTACGATTCGATTACCGACAGCGTTAATTAAAAAGTAAAAGTTGACGAAAGTAACGTGGATACAACGTGTATGTAGATACTCTCGCTGTTGCACGAACACGAATGATAATAATGGTTTGCAGCGAAATCGTTACGGGTTTCAATCAGTTACACGCTACTTCCACTAATTTTCCTCGAAAAGTGTCTTTACCCGTACAACAAAGCACCTTGTGGAAAAGATTGTTTCATTTTTACGACAAGTTTCGAAATAACGAGCACAATGCGGCTTAACAGCGCGGACTTCTATTTGGAGCTATATAGTGCATGACATTTCTTAGAAGCTAATCGTATGTTCAAATTTCTATCCATTTGTAATCTGGTAAAATACTTAACAAAATAAAGATCGCTGTATCACTGTCATACCTTCTCCCTCACAATGTCATGAAGCCACCTGGCAACTTTGTATTTCCCGCAAGTGATTATATCTTTGCGCAGGCTGCAGTCTACTCGAGATCTCTCGACAAACGTATTGGTTGAATTATCAAACGCCAATACAGAGGCGTGCTTGGAAAAACAATAAAAAGTCACTAACAAAACATAGCTAATTCGCTCGAACCAGCCTAACTTCCAATCGTCTTGTATACACTTCATGATTCTGCGAATGAAAATCCAAAAAACAAAGATCGTCAACGCAACGATCCTCTCTATCCCGAACTTATACAGGAATTTTTTCGATGAACTTTTATTTTCATAATTGTATTCACAAGATGAAGAAATAGATGAATGGAGATACGGGAGCACCACGCCTTGTTTATGCAGACGAGACGACAAGATTAAGTCCACAAGCTCTCTGACGATAGTTACGAGGTGTCCTGACCATTTATATGTAGTACATTTAGGTCGGTGGGGGTACCGGTCCATGGCTTAGATAATCCTGCACAGAGACTTGATTCTTCGCGTTGTAATGTTTGAAAAGGCAATGGCGAACCCGGCGAACGACGCTCATAATGAAACTAACTATCACAATAGATCAAAAAAGGTAATTAAAACGTAGAGTAATTTCAGCAAACTCTATGATAATTAATCATTATAGTACAGTAAACGACTTCGTTCGTAATTGCAGAGATATTCGCCAAACTTTGAATTTTACGCAAAGTTGCATCTACGAATCTTCGGCTGATACTGATCCGATCTAATTAATTAGCATTATATATAGCAATCATAGACATTTGCATACCACTACTTCTTCTACTTCTTCTCAATGTAACCTACTGCTTCGGTTTAACGCATCCATCATGTGACGAGAAAGGAGATACACTGTTGCACATGATTCCCGACCAGCCTCTTTCCGAGACCGGTTAGTACCCTTCGTCGTTGAAGTAGAGGTTTTGTTAAACGTTTTCAGTCGAATTACGATTGAGTACACGTATCTTTGAGAGACTGGGTTAATGAAGTGAGAAAATTGAAATAAGATATGCACAGAAACATTTAACATGAGACTTGGCAACTAAAAATATTAATTTTACCCGAAAAAAATAAGAATGAAATAATTTGAAAATGCAGAAATGCCTTTCATATATATATCACAAAAAATAACTCAGCAAAGATACATTGTTGCTAATCTACAAGCTTTCTATGACAAATGACAAGTTGAAAGACAAGAAAAAAAATTTACATTCGGTGATAAAAAAGAATAAACTGCAACATTTATCACGATGTTTGACGATCTGCAAGGAGAGCAGGCAGAGGTTTTGCCTACTTTCTCGTTGCTTTTTGATACTTACTTCTGATTATCTAACTGGTCGTAATGAGTGACATAGTTTTCTTAACTGTCAGTAACATTCTCGAAAACTTGTCTCAATTTTATGATGGTTGTCGAACGAATTGTCCAAACAAGAACTACGAGGTCCAGTAAACAAAAAGAAAGCAAACAGGTGAAAATGGTGCTTGGAACTCTAGTTTTAGTATCACAGTCAAATATCTTCACAACGTTACATGTATATACAGAACTTATAAGATAATTAAGTTCTTCCCTTTTACCTTTTATCAAAAGAAGCGTAATGTTTTCATTTACATATAATTTACATGTACTACTTTTCAAAGTATTTCAAATTTATATGTCTCGTATGAATGTCACGTATGTTTTAATTGGACCAAGTTGATTTATTAATCAGACCAGATAATTACCTATATTTGTATTATATATTATAATTAATACGTGTAACTAATATTTCTTCCCTGATCAACTCTGATTATTTACATTTAATTATAAGATTCCAAATGCAGAACATAACGGACATGGCATCATTTATCTTAGAAAATATTCTCCATCTACTTTTATCTAACTTTTAAATTTGGGGTTAGTTAAAATATGAAAGGATGTATATTGTTTTAATTTTATGGTAAGATTTTTCTTAGACCCTTAGAGATGAATTCTTCTTTTAACGATGGACACAATAATATAATAATATAAACTATAAAACATCCACATTTGAAAAAAATGTGTTAATCGTAAATAATTTTTAAAATGCCATATATACAATCATTCATAGTACATATAATTCAATGCTCTGATAGGTCTTAATGGTGTTGCAGAAATTATAGCAGCCCAACTATCTTGATGAAAATTATCCTGGAACGTATCATCTCACTGCCATAACCTCGTAAGGGTTGGAAGCATTAAAATCTTATTTGTTAAAACGAGACCAAAATCGAAGTATAAAAATTCAAGAACCATATCGGAATTAATTTATGCATTACACCTTGCGATCTCGGTTTATGGGAGACATGATTCTTCTTTTGACCTCAATGCAGCGCAATGAGTTACTCGTTGGTCTTATTTATGCATTAGGATGGCGACGTGACTTGTCCCAAGCAAAAGGAATATTCGCACGATTTTAACTTTTATTTGGATTTCTCTAAACACCATGAGCTTGCTTCTCTATTTTCGTGCACATCCAGTTTCTATCCTTTGATAAGATCTCCGGCTGTCCCACTATCGAGAAGTTTAATTACGCGATATGTTAATAACATAAAGTTGCGTAGTTTCATAGAGGAAGGGAAGTCCCCGATAGATTTTATACGGAATAAAATTTCGCGATTAACAAACTTTCATCACCGTCAAGACGATGTTAATCATTCCTCAAAATAATTTACATACCATAATACTATTTACGTAGTAGATAGCTACATAAAATGCCGCGTACGTCGATATTGGTAATTGTACCCGTATAGCGTAATAACAACTATAAATTGATATCTTGCTGACCTTAAAATTTTAATTATTTTAATGATCCTCGATCATGTCAATTAGGTGACGATTTCTCTATCGAAAATACCTTTAAAGTACTCTGATAGTAACGGTTAGTTTTCTTAAAAATTTCTCACCTTTTTTAGAACATCGTTTGAAGTTAATGATTAAGAATGTCTTAGCTTTAAAAAGTAATTTACTGATAAATCAAACATTTTATCAAGGATCCTGTGCGCTTCGAAAAAATGTATGTAGATTTGATTGTAGGGACGACCAGGTTAAACTAAGACACCGATGCCTGGAGGGCGGATTCCTTAGACACGCCACATTCACGATGCAATTTGTTTAACTTGATCATTCGTTGACCCGGTTTTCGCAAATCATGTGATATGATATAAATCGATACTAGGAAACAGGAGAAATGAGCGAACATATAATAAAACAACTACTCGGCCGACGAGAAGATAGGTCATCGTCGATCCTTGCAAATCGAACGTTCGATTCAATTCAGACCGGTCATATCATAACAACGTGACAACGAATAAGAATATTGTTAGATCTTTATCGTGACTCGATTTTATTTTGACACTTGAAAAAGAAGAGGGAAGGCAGAATTGCCCATTAACGTCGGTTATTTAAGGATTGCGGTGAATGTGTGGTTAAGAGAATTGTAGTTCACGGTTTCGAACTCGAGGCACGTTAATCACTGTCGACAGTATTGTGTTGATTAATGCATTCTATTTCACGTCTATTACGAGCAATCGATGATGCAGAATTTTGCAGTTAACATCCTATGATGGCATGCATTTGGCTCAAATAAAAAACGCAAATGAACACATAACAGACATATGTAAAAAGGAAACAAGTAGACAAGTGTAAAGGCAATAAAGAAATGTAAATAAATTAAATCTGTGAACAAGACAAAGGGCTAAAGAAGACATGTAAACAGAAAATGTAAATAAACAATAACTATTGAATAAACAATAACTATTGAATAAACAATTTATAATGTGCTGAACGTGTTAAACGATTATCCGAATCGAGTAATATAAGTGAAGTAAGTAATAACTGCTTTATGTAATAATTGCGGGAGTTACGTATAGTGATCAAATATTAGCTAATATCTCAGCGCAAAGAAATATCGACAGCGATAGTAAACCGCTTCCTTGGAACGGTATCACCATAACAGCGGTCTTATTTTAACGCGTACCATTCATATGTGGGCAGCGAGCAGGAAACAGGATCTTTATCTTCTTATTATCTGCCAGAAGATAATATAAATATGTACAGTGTATCTTAATCGTTAGCCAATATATATATGTGTGTGTATATATATATATACCACGCAAGCTCTTTATGAAGCAAAACGCGCACACATTAATAAAGATGCTTAATATGCTTCTTACCAATCTTTTTAAAGAAATAATGACGAACGACAGAATTTCTTCGAAGCACCATAAAAATTGATGTCAAACCAACTGGGTTACATTTCACGGAACGAATAGAGGTTTAAATCAACAAACGGCCTCGCAGGAAAAATCGCAGTGGACAATAAAATTTCTAGACTCCCAACCGGAGTAATTTCCTGCTTTGCATAATTTGCGAATAATTTTATTGTTTCGGAAACTCGAGTGATCGGTAGAAATCGCGGCTAGAAATAGACGAGGGAAAAAGAAAGAAGATTCGTCATGTCAGGCCGCGTTTACGGTTCGCTTATCGTCCACCTTTGGTAGCCTCTATTTTATACAAAGCCAAGGATACCTAGATTTACGGCAGTATGCAATTATTGCTCTCGAGATTCACTGGAACGCGATCGTGAACGAGCATCGTTGCCGGCAGATCTATTCCGGTGAAAGTACTGAACTCTATCATCAATAATTATTGATCTTCTGACAAAAAGAATAACAGCTTGGTCGACTTTGTTCTCACATCGATACGTCCCCGGCAATGGAATTATGCCACTAGGTGAAGTGTAAAACGTCTTCGCGAAAAAATGCTCGTAAATACAGAGAAACTGATCTGTTTCTCTATTGACGGAAACGCGTGTAAAGGTGAGAAAAACTCTACGTCCTGAATACCTCCGTTTTTGAGAAAAATCCAGATCTGGATTGAGGAAAAACGAACGATCGGGATTCAATCGATTCGTAATTAAATTGGACAGTATGATTAAACAGGGAAAAGTCGTATCTCTTAAAGATCCGTGTTATGCGATCAATATAAACGCGCGCACATAATCGCGCGTAACGGAATAAAGTTACCGCGTGCGCCTCATCATGCCTTTCGTTTTCGGTTTCAGTTGCATGCGCGAATACAGGCGACGAAGTAGGTTGCAGAGTGGACAACTAGCTCACGACAGGGAAATGGTGAATCAATGTCGATGCGTCTGAGGTTGATTAGATCAAACAAAACACTGGATTCGATGTTGCAAACGCGTATGCATACCTGGGGCGATGCAACGTGTCGCTAACGACCTCGTTTCGAAATGTACAAAATGAAGTGCAACTAGAACGGTAAATATGCTTCTTTGGCTAGGTAATGAATGCAATAAATTCGATAAAACATTCCTTCGTGGATCGGTGGCCTAGAAATAGGCACCCCCTGAAATTAATAATTAGGAGCATTCATCTTATTAACTTCTTTTTTGTAACGCGCGTCTCATATGCAAAGAACGTGAGAAACGTGATGTCATACGACTATTAGTAAAGTGAACCGCAGCACGGATATCTTTGATATCCCGTCGATAAATCAAATATCTACAAACTAAACTAGTAATAGCGTAGGGATAGAAAATGAAAAAAGCTATTAATTGATAATCTAAAAAACTGAAAACAACGAAGAAGCTGGTATTCGAGGTCGATGGTTATATTGGCTGGCCACTACTCCTTTCATGGAATGTGTGAATTTTCAGTGGCCACTGTTATTGCTTTGAAAAGAATTGCTTTGCACAGTGGTCAGAAACCGTAAAAACCCGGTCTAAATTCATACGTCTGTTAATTATGTGTTATTATATACAAACAGAACAATTTTTGGGGGTTTCCGGAATCACAGAATCTAGTTCTGGTATTTTTCTGCTGGGATGAGAAACAACCCTTATAAAACCAGCCTTTTAGAAAATGCCTCAGGCTAGGGAAACAAGATTTTCGCCACTTGATGCAACAGAATTCGATTTCAAGCGAATAATTATAAAATAGATATACCCTCGAAACAACATATGTCTGTCGTTTTCTTCTATTAACTCGACTCTGTTTAAAGCAAATAGGATATGCAGAAATAGAATAATTTGTTTGATCGTGTCTTGGTCGTTAATAATACTGCTACGCGATCAGTGTTTTTATTGTCGTCAAGTGATGCGTAATCGTAAAGTAACACGAAATCACGCCTACTTGTTGAATAAGGCAGCGTCCAGATAGTGGGGAGTGTTATCTAAACGAAGTAAAGCATTCTTATTCTACGATGAACTTTAAACTTTCGCGAACGCTTGATATTTCAAACTGCTCTTACAACAATAGAAAGCAAAGTGGCCCCATCTATTGGAGGGTTGAAGTCTTACTAAGAAGGATTGTGACTATCCTTTGGTATCTTTGCTCTTAAGTATTTACCAACTCTCCTATTCCAAATATTAAAATAATCTCCTAACCCTCCATTAAATTTATAAATTTATCAAAATACCTTTCGCTAAAATTTTATGCCATCCAATTTAACCCGTTCCACCCTAAAATCAGAATTTCAACTTGCGAACCGAACATAAACACACCACCATCTCTTGGCGAAAGGATCAAGCGAGAAATAATGGACAGTGGTTGCGCACGCGTACACGTTATCGATAACGACGTCGAAGGGGTGAGAAGCAGAGGAGAGAGAAGTGCGTGGACCAAAAGTCGAGCGAGACACGAGGTGCCGAGTACTCGATGGAACGACATCGCTGTGAACGGTGGAATCGTTCAGTCGTCGGCGCGAGATCCGCTACCGTTGACGTCTGAGCGTCCTCTCGCGAGGATCACGCCAAGAGGAATTCTCTTACTTCAGGAACGGATGAACAACACCCGACAGGAGCTGCTGACTTGCATAGAACCGGTACGACCGCGTGGTGGGGTGAGTGCCCGTGGAAGAATAGGAAAGAAACTGGTGTGTGTCGGTGGTGGGAGGAGGAACAAGTTCGAGGAGCAGAAAAGACTCGCAAAATGTCGAGTAACAAGGACGTCAGCGCATTTGCTGACGAGCGAAAGATCGACATCGAGAAGCCATACTGGGATCAGAGCACGTACAAGGGTAGGGCACTACACTTCCTCACGGTCACGAACCCATTGAATCTATTCCTCAGCGCCAAGGAGCTCGAGCACGCCCGAGACATCGTCACAAAGTACAGGTAGTTAATATGTATGATGTTGATAATATATCTGACATCTTATTTTACATCAGAATATGGTATATATTAATAGAGGTTGCTTATGCTGTTGTTCGCTTAATGTTCGTACATAACGTTTGTATTAACATAGGAAAGGAGATAGTCTGGCACAGTTAAAGGTGACACAGGACGAGTTATGGAAATACAAATACCGGTACGACAGCGCGTATCATCCCGACACAGGCGAGAAAATGTTGCTAATTGGACGCATGAGTGCCCAAGTTCCGATGAATATGATGATCACCGGCTGTATGTTGACGTTTTACAAGTATGTACTCATTGCTGACGTAAATTCTCGCGATATATACTACATAGTTTCGAGGAAACGGGATCGAGTTTATCGAACGCACCGATAAACGCCGTTTAGACCTTTCACCTTGTGTAATTCCAAATTACAAACACAGACGTCCGACGACAGCGACCGACTGTCACGTTTTTGCGCGACCAGATAAAAGCGAAAGAAAAGAATCAATGAATATATCAGAAGAAAACAATTATCGTGTTGGAACTTTATCTCGAGACTCTTCGTTGCTCGACATAGCAGACGCAGATGTCAAACGCATGTCAAGGACAGTAGCGGAAGGATCCGTTATGATGAATTTTATAAGATATTCTCGTAGCAAACCTTGTTAGAGTATTTCATTTATAATTTTTCAGAACGACAGCGCACGTCGTCATATGGCAGTGGGTAAACCAATCGTTCAACGCGATCGTCAATTACACAAACCGCAGTGGATCGAGTCCGATTCCCATGAACACGATTTTACAAAGTTACGCTATTGCAACTGGAGGGGCTGTGATGACAGCCCTCGGGTTAAATCGACTTTTACGGAATGCACCACCCTTGGTAGGTCGATTAGTGCCGTTCGCAGCAGTTGCCGCTGCCAACTGCGTAAACATTCCCTTCATGAGAATGCCGGAGCTTCAAAACGGGATCGAATTACAAACGGAAGAAGGTACGAAGGTCGGCAGCAGTAGACGAACAGCAAGCAAAGCCATTGCCGCTGTTACTCTGTCTCGTATTCTTATGTCTGCACCGAGCATGAGTAAGTATTGAAATTGCTTTCATCTGTTATTCGATATGGAAGTCTGTCGTATGAATAGAGAATTAAAAAAATGTTATATCTGTTTTAGTACTGTCGCCCATTCTAATGAATTTCATGGACCGACGACAAATGTTACGTAACGCGAAATGGGCAGTCGTCCCCATACAAGTTTTAATTTGCGGAGTCTGCCTGACGTTCGCCACTCCTCTTTGTTGTGCTCTGTTCGTACAACGAGTACCTATTTCGGTGGACGATTTAGAACCGGATGTACGAGATCAGGTGCTCTTCGCAAATCCTAATCTTCGAACAGTGTATTACAATAAAGGCCTTTGAATAAGTCTCAAGACTGAAATGCTATCGGGGAAAATATGTAAAATTAAAGAAACGTATCGCGAATTGGAGAGTTTAAATCGCAATATTTCTATGTATAAAAGTCACTGACGACTCAAAAGTGATTCTATTAGAATCGAAAAACACACAAACATATATATATATGCAAACATATCCCCAAGCGCTATTCGCTAATATTACAACTACTGCTCGTCGTAACTACCAAATACCGCCAAGGAAAAGTAACGGAGACAATAAAACGGTACAATAAAGTAACATTTATTGAATGCAATTTATACTTTTACAGTATTCAGTGCTACAATATTCAGTTCAAGTATAGTTTTTGTATTATCCTTTTGATCTGTGCCGACCTTCTGTACAGGACCCGGAGGTTTTATTTTTCGGCCAAATCGACCGGTCTTCCTCTGCCACAGACCGCTTCTCGGTCGATTTCCAAGTTCCCTATTCTTCTGTGCGCTACCAATTGGCGTCGAACCATGTTCGATGTTCGACAGTCTACCCACAGTCGCCATACAGGTTTGATGGATGCTGAACTCCTTCTTGCTTGGCATTTTAACGACCACGCGATCCTCTCCATCCTTCCTTAATATCGTGCCGTACGTTCCAGCGGCGTGAATGAGACAACCTCCTTGATAAGGATATTTTTCCACGCAATTAACGATCGTCCCCTTGGGCAACGCTCCCAATGGATAAGCATCTCCTTCAAAGGCTCTGACATGATTTTCAGGAATGCCTTTATGAGTACGGATTATGTCTCCAACTTTCATATTCTCCGTCGCGAGAATGTACTGCAAATTAGAGCCGCTTCCAACCAAAGCTACGAACGACGTTCTGCAACCATCCTTGAATACTGCTAACACTTTGTCTTCTCTTGGAGGTTCATCAAGATCAGTAGGCCCATCTCTGATCCACTGAATCCAGTGATATTTGTGTTTGATCCCTCCACCGATACCTTTCGCCACCAATCTTCCTGTTTTAATCATACATAACATGAATGAGAAAAATGTAACATTGGTTTCGATATACGCTAATCGAATTTTCCGCCGTAGTAGGAAATTCTTTTACCGACTGATAGCTGTACTGTCGGAAACAAAAAATCTATATGCGGGTTAGGAATATAAACTTTGAGAAAGTAATTTCTCGTCGAATTATGAAAATGTCTTATCAAAAGAGAACAATATCGAAGCAAAACGAGTGAAATTTAAATATAACACACACCTGTAACAGGATCTCTCCCTCCTAAATTCGTAACATTTAAAGGTTTAACCGTATACTTGTCTTCAAAGTGGACGATTCTTCGGTAACTTTTCCCTTTCACTCCAGGTTTTGGGACTTTCACAAGATTCCACTGATTTCTTTTCGGCTGCACTTGAATCGATATTGAGGCAGGTTTGTAACGAACATCGGCGACATGTCTCGTGAAAACACGAGCTACCAACGACATGGCAGACATTTTGACTCAGGTCGATTACAGTGCCATCATCTCATCTAAAGAACATGTTTGAATCTAGCGGTTACCGGTAGATGTCACTAGGAATGTTTCTAATGGGTTTTGATTCGTAATTGTTAGAACGCGTTAATATTCCGCGTCGTGTCAACTTAGAATTTTCCGTTTAAATTAACGCAATAGTGTTACTAAGAGTGCTGCGAAAGTGCTAAGCAAGATGTAACAGATAACGTAATTACAGAGTTAAATCGGTATCGCTGATCGTCATACGTACTTGGGAAAATAGTCATTGAAAAATATACGCTTCTTAAGAACCTGAACGCAGCTAGCGAACGATCGGAAAATGAGGAGCTGAGAAGAAACACTGACAGATATGAAAAATAGGGCGTGCCGGATTCATCAGGTACGTTACCAAGACCATTATATTTATACGAAAGATAAAACAGCGTTATATTGGAAATCAATAAATGATTTTCCGTGCTGACGAGCAATGCATCGTCGTTTCATGCTAAATTTTCACCGGTGCATAAATATAAAATGCATTATCGCCGGTGCACGTTAAATCTCTCCCGTACACAGGAAAAAGTGCGAGTGACGAGCCGTTAAATAACGATACGCGTATAAAACGCGGGAACAACGCGAGCGCGCCCTCGCGGTCCCCCTGCTCCGTGTACTCGAAAAACAACCGATCGTAATCTTTTTAACCCTTTGAATAAAAAAGGTCGGAACGACATTTTCGCGCACAATATCATTTCTACCTGAACTGAATCGAATCGGAAACTACGTACCGAGGCACGCGTAATCGTGTCTGAATAATTCTCTCCTGGCTTAATCGTACCCTGTTTGGCGGGCTTTTTGAAATAATAATCGCGAGTAAACGGTTGTGTAACGGCCGTACGAAATAGCTTGCGACTCCAAAGAAGGTCGCGTTGTTCAAAGGAGCAAGAACGCGCGAGTATACGCGAACCCTCGTGACGAGGGACAGAAAAGAGAAAAGGTGCGACGAAGATAGTGGCTAGGTACGGGATGATAGGGACGAAGGGGCGAGAGAGGAGGGAACGCTTAATTGGCCTGGGGTAATTATTTTATTAAGTGAGAAGATGGCGGATGGAATGCTAAGAGAGAGCATGCTGGTGCGGTCTGGCGGGTAGGTTGTCGGTGGTGGGCCGAGGGGTGGGGCGGGGGTGCAAGCGCGAAGGGTGGAGCGAGCAGTGGCGGCGGCAGGTGACGGTGTGGAGAGCGTTTAAAATACCTACGTACCACGAACGTGAATACCGCGGAGCCAGTTTCCCGTGTATATGCGAACGCGGCCGCAACTTTCCGCCGTGTACGTGTCTCTGTTCGCGTGCACGCGTGATTCTCCTCTCATCGTCGCGTATACGTTCATGCGCGCTTCCACCTAGCACGCGTCGAGTACGAAAGGGATGGAAAAGCCGCGGGTAGGTTCTTTCCTCGTACAGAAAGAGACGGAGAAAGAGGAAACGTAGCTTGAGAGGAAAGAGAGGAAGGGAGAATGAGGCAAGGGGTGGAGGAAGGGAACGGTGCTTGCGCGCGCGTTCAACGTTTCTCTGTTGGTTGCGAAGGAGGAACATCTATTACCCGGTACATGGGCCAGAGGGGGAGGGGTGGAATCGTCGAGGGAGGGGTGCGGGCAAGAGTAGTCGAGCGGCAAATTGTCCGCCATCTTACCCACCTTATACCTTATCTCACACCCTCACCGTAACCACCCTTATCCCCCTTCCTCCATGGTCTCCTCCTCCAGCCGGTTCTTCTCTCATCCTACACGCCGTTCACCCCCTCTTCCTCCCTCCGCAACTTCCATCTTCCTGTTCGCTTTCTCTCGATGTTCCCCGCCGCGCTGCCGCCTCGAAAGCTTTAGATTACCTACCCCTTATAAGCGCTCGTGTTGCCCATTTATTACCACGACTCTCGCGACTACTACGAGACCGAAACTACCACCTCCTTGCATCGTTCTTTTTTCCTTTCTTTCTCTTCCCTACCTACGGTTAGTTCGTTCCTTCGTCATTCGCGCCACCACCCACCCATTTCCCTTCCACCCCGTTGGTGTTCGTTTATTTCTTACCTTCTTACATGACGCCACGGTTCTCGTTACACTTAACACTGCTTACTGTCGGCGTTAGACACGTATACCGAGATGAAGTCGAATAACACGATTAGTCGAATTTGCGGGAAATGGACTGCAGGTCGTCGCGATCCTCGCGACGCCTACTTTGGAATACGTGCCAAGGATATTTAAGTTTGAAATCTAGATTTCCCGGAGAACACGTTTTCTTTTTTTCTTTTTTTTTTTTTTTTTGTATATATATATATATATATATATTCGAAGAAGATCGAAAAACAGGTTCGAACTTTAGTACACGAACGTTACTTTTAAAGAGACACCCTCCCTTTTTTTAAAGGCGGACGAAAGTTTCCGTTTATCAGGCTGATTCGAGATAGCTGTCCTACTCCTGTACCGGCGGAGATACTTCTCAATATTAGTCACGCGAGGAAAGTTTCGGGGATGGTGAAAAAAAGCCCGGAGGAGAGCTGCGAAAAAACAAGGATGGATGGAAGGAGAACGATGGTCTCGGTCGATGAAACGTTTCCGCAGGGACGAGTTGCGGATGAACTGCGCGTCGAGTAAGAAAAAGGGCGGCTGAGGTAAATGACGGAGAGAGAAAGAAGCGTGGAAAAAATAAAACGAATAGAAGAAAGAAGCAGAGTAAAATGGTCGGGAGTGAAAAAAGACGAAGGAACGAGGTGGAACGGGAGAAAAGGGTGGGAGGGGTTGAGAGGCGCGACGCGGAGATGGCATTTCGCATCGTAAAGTTTTGCAAGCTATCGCGGAAGAGAGACGAGAAGACGGAAGAACGAAGAGACATGGAAGTAAACGAGAAGGTCTCGATAGCGATGCGACAAGATAAAGACAGAACCACCGTTGACGGTTAGTTGCCTCGGACTTGTTCTCGTTCGTTTCCTCTCAATTCGTCGAGCGGAGAAGAGTCGTCGCTTCGTAGGATCTAGAGATGAGAGCCAGCAGGAGAAAGAATCGAGTTTGATCGAAGGGGATGAGTAAAGAGAACGTGAACGAGAGAAGGAGAAAACGGAATCAGAGGGTAGATCAGAGGGAAGGAGAGAGGATAGCGAGGACCGAGTTGCGAGCATCATAACGGTAGACGATGGTGGCACGAATTGGTGAAAGAAAGACAGAAAGAGGGAGAGAGAACAGCGGTAGGATGAGAGGATTGCCACGAGGAGGTGAGGAGTCAGGAGGATGCGGTCGAAGGAGGGTGCAAATAATAACAATAATCATATTTCCCGGCAACATGGCCGCTGAAAGAGGGTGGCCGCGCAGCCTGGGCCGCGTAGGAGGGAAACGAGGTAGGGGTGAGGCAGCCAGGCAGCCAGGGAGGGTTATCATAATATTACAAACCACCGCCGCAGGGATGTATCTATACAACCCCTCGCCCTCACTGTCGTTCACCGTCCCTCTTTCCCTTTCCATTTCCCTTCTATCTATCCTATTCTTGCTCGTGTATCTTACCCGATACTCATCCTCCCGGATCTGCTGTTCCACTCGGCCTCGCGGTGAGGATTCACGCACATATATACACGGACTAGCTAAGTCCTTGTGCGCGCGATTCGCGCGGATCGTCGTATCCGACAATTGTCGCGTTATACACCCCCACACCCCTTTTGGCTGCACCAGCTCGTTCTCCACACCCCACATCTCTCGGGCTGCGTCGTTCTCTGAATACGATCCCGTAGAAAATGTACATCCGCGACATGATCAGGCTTTAGTTTCCACGCCCAGTGGTGGCTCTCGTTCGCCGGAGATATTCGCTTGACGAAACACGTCCACAACCCCCGTTCAAAACCTCCATCGCCGTCTCCACCACCTCCTCCGTCTCTGCGTCTCTCACCCTATGGGACGTCGAACGCGTGGACACGTTCGAGAAAAATAATTACCTATAAATCCACCGCGACGAATTCAATGCTTTTCACCGGTTTCACGCGTACCTTGCGCTTTTTATTCGCCGCGCCAGCCATTGTCCGCCATTGTCAGCGTAGCCTGCCAACGATGTCGATTGCCATCGATCGGAAAACCAAAGAAGATACTTTTTCCACGTCGACGGGAATAATTTGTACAACTTCTTCTTCCATTTACCGTCCTCGAATTCACACGTCTTTTACGAATATCCTCGCCTGCGTTTACACTTTGGATTCTTTAAATCGTTCATCCGCGGTCGGCGAACAGAAGATCTCCGGACGTAATGGGTCGCTTAATCCTCGATTCGTCGGTGAAACCGGGAGTCTCCTCGCTCCTGAAAAATATCACAGGAGGCGAGAAGCTGCGGCAGACAGTCTGTCTGCGGAAGAGCCGGTCGAGTTAATTTCATCCAGATGTCGAGGAGCCTTCGAACGGTTCGTTGACTTTTCCGCGCGAAGTATCGGCATCGTCGTCCCTTCTAATGGCTTCCTAGATGTCCTTGTCGACGAAGTTGAGGCGATACGCCGTGAACAGAACGCCCGACTCGTGCTCCGTGTTGGATTATTTTGTTCGTCGTTCGCTGCGTCAACCGGATGCGGCGGAACTTCCGAGCGGAAAACTAGGTGTTACGAAGTAATTTTGCTCCGCACGGCGGCGGGCGCCGGCACGATACGAGCGCTCATTCAGCGATAATTATGTCATTTACCGACTACGCCGCCGCTCGACTGCGCCGCGTTACGGAAATTACGAGTCTCGCGTGTGGCAATATTATTCTAATTATGAAAGCTGCCGTTTCAAATTGCGAAAGTAACGCTCTATTTATACCGCTATCGCGGGACACGTCGCTCCGGAATGAGAATACGTAAATCGGCCAAATAGTTGCGGAAAATATCCTACGGAAACCATAGATTCGCAAATAGCGACCAATTTACCTTCATAATACATATTCTCGATCGTTCGATTAATCGCGTAAGCCGTCGAATCTTTTCCCAAAAATTTTGAAACATCACCGTTTCGTGGAATCTTTCTCGTCACCTTCTGGATGACACACGCTAACTATCGCCCGCCTTCTAATAGATAATTAATCTAGAAGAGCGTCGCACTCGCGTTAGACGTCCATTCGAGCCTATCCGATTATCGTATGCATTAAAGTCGACGCATCTAGCTTTGGCGATGCTTAACTTCGCGTTAAGAAGATTAAGGGGGGAGCCTGCCTCCGATGGAAGGTGCCGGCGTTCAAACGCGGTGAAAGCCGAATCGGAGTCGTACACACGTAAAATTGCTGAAAGCCGTCTGGCTGGCTGCGGAGGATCTCGCGATCCATCGAAGACGACAAACGACGACGATGGAAAAAGAGGCGACGACTTCGCATCTATAGAGAGATCCGGAGCTGGAGTCTGTAGCACCGCGAGCACGTCGGTCTTCTCCAAGAGGGGGTGGTGTCGAGAAAGGGGGTAGGTCGAGACCGAGGATCGGCCCCCCCGGGTAAGAGTGGCGAGATCGACGGCAACGTGAAGGGGGAAAGGAAGCACTTAAAGAATTATCCGAACTCGCAGGAGGGATGGGATTCCTCGCAAGCACGTGCAGCCTTTCCCAGGCCAACACCTAATACCTACTAATACCGTGCCGTGTATCTATCTACCCTTTTACCGCTCTGACGCGAGTCCTACGAGGCCAGGACTACGGAAAGAGTAAGTAGGGTCGTGTTTATAAGTGGATACCTACGTAGTGGCGGGCTGCGGAGCACCCCCGACGACCGAAAGGTCGACCCGGATCTCCGATCCTGGACCGCTCGAGATGTGGTGTGGTGGGGGGCGGGGGGGGGAGGCACGATACACCTTCTCATGAGAGCATAGATTGACGACCGATAAAAAATACCTTTCGATGCCTTTGGCTTTCTTTCTTTCTTAACCCCCGTGGTCAGTCCGTCGACCCTCTCCGATAGTCTTTTGTGTACTTTGTTTTAGATTGGTCCATGTGTAAGGTGGCTTCTTCTGACACATCGATCTGTTAAACAGATTAAATCCCTGACTGTCTGTTTATTCGTTTGTATTTCCTCAAAGAGAACACGCTGCGTTGGTCTCTGTAAATTGCGTTTTTCCCAGAATCTCTTAATTTTCCATTTTATTCTTAATTGGACCACGAAGAAGGAGGGACGCAGATTTAAGCTTCGGAGCACATGTCACCGAAGTCCTTCTGGAAATCCCTGCGGCTGCTCCTCCGCGGCAGACTGCTGGTCTAGGGCCCGTTGAAATTCGTCGGCCGGCTAATTGTCTGGCTTTTTCCCGGCCGCTAGGCCGCGCGCCGTCGAGATCTCGTCGAGAGTTTTTCGACGGACGTTCGGTCTGTTCTGTTCCGAGAGGGACAAGCGAGAAGAAGAGGGACGCTCGTCGAGCGCCGCACGTGTTGCCAACGCATTCTCCGACAAATTGACTTCAGACCTCGACGCGGTCCGCGGTCGTCCCTCCCTCCCCTCCATGCTCTTCGCCTGTGACTCGACGACGTCGTAGCACCCTCTGAAAACGATCCTCTCTTCTGCCGACTCGACCCACACCGCTCCGGTCCGTGCTCACGACGACGCCTTTATTATTAGCCGCGGCGAAGCTAGTTAACCGAGTTAGTTAAGTGAGAATTATTATTTAGCTGTCCCGTCCCGACCCCTCAGCCTTCTGCCTCTCTCCATACCAGGCCCGCATCGTCGTCGTCGTCCTCTTGGGCTGAATGGAAGGCGAACCGAGTCGGAGAGCGGTGTCAAGCTGAATGCCGCGTAGTGGAAACGCGTACCACCAAACCGCGTCGTCCCACTCATCGCCACGGTTGTCGTCGCCGCTTCGTCTTCTCCACTCGCCGTCTTATTTGTCCAGGAGGGCCGAGGTGTCGAGCAGTTTACGATTTCCGACTACTTTTCCATGCCGTTTCTTTCGTTCGTTGTAGCTCCCTCGAAGAATCAGATGCTCCTTTAGAGTAGTCGTAGCACGCGGCGAATATTTAGAGGTATTTAGAGCTAGAATCGTTGTGGGGATTTTTGGTGGAGGGAGGATAGGACGCTTGTTGGTTTTAGTAGGATGTTCAGGAATTAATGGCGTGGCAATGAACGTGCTTGAGCTTGCGAGGCGAATTTTAATTGCGTCGGTAAACCAAGAGACAACTGGGAAATATTGTACACATCTGTTCGTAAGTCACTAGACACTTAATAGTTTTTGGGAAGAAATCAACGTCGGATGTGCGATATAAATAATTGGTATCTATCGACTGCGACAAAACTCGTTTTAAATCACATTGTTTGTGAACTTTGCGTGAAAAGTACTTACAGTATCATCCGCAATTGACTTGTTCGCAAGCCATATCGCTTTTAATTTCTGGATTTGTCCAGAAATTAAAAAGTATGGAAGAACGATGATATTAGAAAATTTATTTTTTTTCTCTTTTCAACATTTACTTAGCATTTACCACTTATTTTCGTCAACTTCGCGCAATCAATAAACTTAGGAAAGTAAACCATTTATGTATCGATTACTAATACGAATAATTCAGAGCGCCAGTGTATAACTTTCGAAGAAAACTCTGCCATAAATTGACTTCCACGATCACCAATTTCGATTGCATGTACCGTTTTACTTTTGCTTTATGTCACACCATCCACACGCAATTAAGTGCCCCTTAAATCGCGTGATCCCCCAGTGCATCTACTTACCAGATCAGCTGAGAGTTTCTCACAGTTTACTAGCCTGCCATTTTATCCATGCTGTCCCCGATCTTTCCTCCATCGAAACTGCCTCGTCCGCAATGATCTTAACCACCACTCGTCGATCGAACGATCCGAAAAATCTAAGTAAAAAATCAAATGGGAAAAAAGCTGTAAAACCATCGGACCCCTAGCGATCGTTCGCCATACTCTAAACGCCGGGTCGCTCGTAACTCTTAAATCGAACGTAACACGTTTTCAATGACTCGAGCTTGCTCGTACTCTAGCCTGAATCGCTAGAATCCTGACCAGTCACGGTTCATCGAGGATCACCCGCCACTTTAGGAGTATACGCGGATAAATCGGCTCCGGGGAATCCAAGAGGATTCTATGCTTTCTAGAACCGATGGACCGGCCGAGGGAGTTGGAAGAGAAAGGGCAGGCAAGGAGGGCAGGGGAGAGGAAATCGAGACGGAAGCAGTCGATGCTCTTATCTGTCTATGGTACGTCGTAACGATTACCCGATCTGTATAGGTAGACGAGAAGGAGGGCTGCTCCTTCTGCTCGAGTTCCCGATTCCATGGGGTCAGGATACGTTCGCCAGTTTAGGGATATTTTGTGCCAGGCGGTAGAATCGTTTCCCGACGGGATGGGTCTGCCTCTTAATTAGCTCTTAAGCGAAAGGCAATTTGTACGCGGATATAAGCCGAAGTACAAACTTCTCTGGTGGCGGTGTTTTAAACGTTTACGTAAAGTTTGAATCGCGCGACCGCAGCATGACTGTCGCAGGAAAGATCATTACCGTAGCAGAGAATCCGTAACCTCTCGATCTAGTTACTCGGAGCTTGTTGTTCCACGAGCGGAGGAGCCCTCCTTTGTTCATCGGCGTTGTGTCTGAAAGAAACCGTCGTACGAAGCGAAGTCGCGAACCATCTGTAATCGAGGTCAGCTTTCCAAACAGGATTCGAACGCAACAAGAGTTAGTTTAACAGAGAACCTTTGCCTTTCGAAAGGAAGGTAATATTTTCGAAGAAACGCGCTTGAACCGGAGGATTCCATGGCGATCGATTAAAAGAGAAAAAAATAGAAAATCCCCTGGCGGAAAATCCGTGAGATACAGCGGCGAATAAAATCGGACGAGCGAAAAGCGAACGGATAAATTACCGAGCGAGATTGCGTGGAACGAAAACAGGCAATAAAGATATCGGGCCCGGTGAAAAGGGGATGATACACTCGGACCAGCGGGGGTTGCGTCGGGCTCGAATCGAGCGTCGCGGGGAAAGGAATTTTCGCATTCATACGAAACGTCGTTGTGATAAAAAAATTCGTGCTCTGGGTAGGTTCTCGCCTGGCGCGATGATGCGAATAGAGGCGAGCCCGTACAGCGAGCCTCATATCGTATTAATAGGCAATCCGGACAGCAGAGGGGTGTCATAAACTCAAACCCCTAATACTCGCCTAAACTACCTCGGTTAAATAATGGAATCCCTATTCCCACCCGCTCACCACCGCCTCCGCGCTTCCTCTACTTACTCTACGTTTCTCCCTCCTCTCTCTCTCTCTCTCTCTCTTTCTCTCTCTCTCTCATTCACTCACTCACTCACTCACTCACTCACTCCTCCGTTATTCCCTCGTTTCTCACCTACTACAGAAACTAGCGGGAGCTTTGTACTTCTCATTGCGGCTTCCGCCGCGGCGACGAGAATATCCGTGCACCACCGAGATATCGTGTAGCGTCGCGGCGATGATCGTCGCGCAAATTAGTTGCCAATGCTCGATTATTCGCGTCCGACTCCGGATTCCAATTGGATTCCTCATTGTTCGTAAGAATTACTCGTTTACAGAATCGTGCGTAGGATTGAACCGAATATGATTGTGAATTTTCCGTTTATTCTTAAACGATTAATTCGCAGACAACGGAAATATTTGCCGAGCAAGTATAATTGCAGTTTCTCAGTCGAGCGTACTAATAACCGTTGTAGGCGAGCGTGGAGCCGTTTAATCAAGCACAGATAGTGTACAGCACGGCGAGCTTGAATACCAGAAACATAACGGAAGCCATAGAGCCAGGAATACGCCCTAAATTTGGCAGGCAATGGGCCTCGAAATTCCTAAATGAAACCTAGACCGTGATAAATCATTACGTATATTTCTTCAAAGTTCCCTGACGTACAATCTTCGAGTACGTTCTGCTTATCCTTATAGCAAAAATATACACACGGTTAAGCCACAATGGACAGCATGTTAACAAACGAGCCGGGAATTTATAACGTATTAGCGAGCAATTTCGAGCAGCGCATTAGGTCCCGCGCGCGTCCCCATCGACGAAACAACCCCCGCCGTGTTGTTCGGCTCCCTTCGGCGAGTCGATCGCCGATCGTTTTCTAATTTGCCGAGCAAACACTCGCGCCGAAACCGAATAGGTTAGCCGGGGCACAATCGCAGAGCCACGGAAGAGAGGCTCGCCACGACAGAAGGGGGTTGCGTCCACAGAGAACAGGGTGGAGGCGAAAAGGACGAAGCAACTAAAGTAAGTACTGGCAAACGAGACTCTCCTTCTCTCTTCTCCCCCTTGGTCCAACGATGTCCCACTAGTTCTCCCTCATTTGTAAGCATCTGTGCGTGTAGAAGTCGTCAATCCGTGTACGACTACTACGCGCACGTATGTGCGCGTGACGAATAAACGATCGTGGTACCACTCTGCGGGAAGATGGTCGTGTGTGCCCTACGCTGCCGAGCACTTTCGTGCGCAACGTTAGTCCGCTGGAACAGGTCGACATCTTGGTCGTAGTCGTCGTCGTCGTAGCCATCCTATCCGTCGTCGTTGACGTGGATATGTACGCGTGTATGGGGCCCCACTGCACCCCGGGTAACAGAAGGCAGATCTCTCCCGGGAGACTCGACGCTTGTTTGCGCTGCTTATCATCAGTTCCCATTAATATTAAACCGCATTCAACGAACGAAGCCCGCCCCACGGCGGTCGGCCGATGTGTACATAGGTATAACCGACGCGTATATACATACGCGGCCGAGTTTACATATATTAAACGCGTGTGCACACCCCCGCTGCACCTTTCTCTCACCGACCAACTCTCGCACACGAACGAACTGGTAACTGGTCTCGTAGCCTGTGTATTTGTGAAAACGATCGCGCACACAGGCTAAGCTCCGTGTCCGTGAAAGTAAACGAGACGCGAGTGTAGGAACGATTACTCGTCCGTGAAGGTACGAGCACGCGAACACACGCCAATAGCGCAGCGCGATACTCGGAACCGCCGCTGTCCACGCCGGAAGCCGCGCGCGTTACGAGCGATCGAGCGACGAAATAGCCGAGGGTGGGTGTAGCCGATGCGCCGTTTCGAAGCGTGCACGATGCCGCCGCGGGGAGGACGCGGTGCTCAATTTTCACCCTTTGTTTAATCGCCGACCTAGGAGTCGACTACATTAATTTAATACCCACGCGTGCGCGCCGGCCCGTTTGTTCTCGAAAGGGGAGACTCCTTACTTGGATCGTAAAAGGGGACGAAACATTGGCTGGCAGCGTTTTTAAGCGCGTGACCGATCACGAAGCACCTGCAACTTACCCCCTCGTGGCTTTCGACAACTCTCTCTCTCTCTCTCTCTCTCTCTCTCTCTCTCTCTCTCTCTCTCTCTCTCTCTCTCTCTCTCTCTCTCTCTCTCTCTCTCTCTCTCTCTCTCTCTCTCTCTCTCTCTCTCTCTCTCTCTCGCAATCGACGTTGGCTGTGTAAAAAACGGAGGAGATTCGGAGCGGATTTTATCGAGGACGGAATTAAGTTTCGTCGAACGAGAGAGAAATTCTTGGACGGTTTTTAAAAATAACGCTCGAAGCAGAGCGTGAACGGGACACCTCGTGCGCAATTGTGGTCCGCGTGGGTGAAGGCAAGCGGAGGCCGATTCGACGTACGAGTCTTCTTGGAAGAGAAAACGATCTTAATTGGCGATCGATGTATCGCCCTAATCACCCAAATTCTTTCACTTCGTCTAACGTGCACAGAAGGTATTCATCGAACGGTGTTTCCCAATTTCAACTACGTTTCGTTCGATTCTCTTTCGATTGAAGTCGTTCGATTTAACGGAATCTCGTTTCACGCCAATTCCCGATACGGGAAATTAATTTTCCAACAATTATCGCGTAGGACGAAGAATAGTCTAGATTTCCGTGTAGAGAGAAAAATAGGGATAAGAAGAAACAGTCTCGATGGCGTCCTAAAATAAGACAAGTCGTGGAATCTCCGGCTGGAAACGCGTAATAGAAGCCGAGAGGCCGGGAGGGTCGGACGTCTCACTCGTCGGCAACAGTGGGCGGAACTGTGATCGCTTAGAGGCCAAAGGACGATTCAATTAGAATCGACCAGAGCAATCCTGTACTCCAACTGGTCCCATTGACCGTCCTCTCTCTATTTCTCTACCCATGTGCCGTGTTACTCCATTTGATCGACCTCTCTTGGCCGCGATTAAAGCACTGCCAGAGATTTGCTACCGGTGAAAAAACCCTGGCTGGGGATAATGACGAAAATACGCGAAGCTTTGTAACGTTCTTGCTAACGTTCTTTCTCCGTCTTTCTCATATCTAATAGAAAAAAAAAGAAAAAACAACAGAAATAATTGTAAACTCGCCAATATTATAATACAATAACACGATACCGGCGAAGGACCAAAAAATACCGGAAGCTCGATGAATATTTCACGGACGTTAATCGTATTTTCGTAACCGAACGCAAATCCATTGGTAGCCCCCTTTTGTTCGCCGTCGCTTCGGTAAATGTTTCACAACTATTTGACGATTTCATGCCCTTAAACGTTTCGGAGGCTGGCGTCGCAGTGCGTGCCGATTACCCCGTAAAAGCGCGTAAAATCGACGACCCCCCCCCCCCGCCCTCCAATGACCGAGCAGTAAAAATCCCCCTAGCGTTTAACGAAACCGGGCCGCCGCGGCTCGTTGCCTCGTGAATAAAAACCAGTTGACGTAAAGGTTTCCAACGGTGGCCACGACACGGCCACCAGCCCCGCTTTTCTATCGCGCGATCGAAACGCTTATTTCCGGAACGTCTTAGGTCGCTGACAAAATCATGGCTTTCGTTTTATCGCTTCGAACGTATATTCGTTTGCGACCCAGCCCGCGACATGGGCGGTTTCCAGAGTGGAATGGTTTATTCGGTGCAAGGGACAGCAACCGAACAGTCATTAACGTTATTATGCGCCGTGCTGTTTGTTCAGGGAGCTTAGGCTTTATATAGACGTGCTAGACTTTGTATAATCTGGTATTAATCGTTTTTCTTCGTTCGAGAGAGTGACGGTTCATTTTTTATCCGAGACGTCTTTCCGTGTCTCGTGGTCGCTTAATCAGAAGTAACTCAAAAGTAATATTTCTTTGAAGTCGAGGCAGTTAACACATACGTTACTACGGCGAATTGAAGAACGGAGAGATAGAGAAATATTTCTTACGGTATATTTAATAATCTTTAATAACAATATTTTTATTCGAACTATGAGATCTGTTTCTTTCATTTTTCTTATCAGGCACCTCGGTTATATATTCATTCGCTTTAAAATTAAATCTACGTTACTCTTAAATCACATACGTGTAGCTGCTAGGAAATCTATTATTCAATTACAAGTGCTATTAATATCCGATTATGCAACTTTTATCACGTTAAACATCGTGCATTTTTACTCTTCGTTCGCTTACTGTTTCTATTGCGATGCTTGTTTACATTTCTAATTTGTTTGTTTATTTACGTTCCTAATTTGTTTGTTTACATTGCCAGCTAGTTTATTTACATTTATCATTTGTTTATTTGCATTTCTATAATCACATAGCAAGCCGAAACCCAATATTAGAAAATGAGTTCAATATTGTAACTGCTCGTATCGAAATATGTATCGTATCCGCTTGTACCAAACAGTTAATAATGTGTACTTTGTATAGAAGATTAATCACGTAGCACAGGTGATAGCGATAACCGAACTTGTTAAGGACAACAGAATTTAAGATGTATCGAAAATAACTCGATCGTCGTTTCTCACGATCGACGAAGCGGATGAAAAAGGGCGATGCCGCTCGATGCATCGGTCACTGTCAAAAAATCACCACCACGATCGCGGAGAACCCCGTAGAAGAATCGCGTCCAGCAGAAAAAGTGGAAGAACGGACACGGTTGCCGAGAATTTCTGCTCGATCGGTTTCACCGTGGCCCGTCCGTCTCCTTACTGGCCGCGGCTGCACGCGTACGGATGGGGTGACATCTCATTAGGGAGACAAATTGCTTCACCTCTCGACTCTCTGTATACCAGCCCCACTTTCTCGCTCCCTTTCTCTCTTTCAGCTGCTATTCAACACAGAGAGAAGAGCTCGACGGTGCTCTCTCTATAAATAGATACTAACCACTTTCCCCTGGCCCCGGTGTGATGCGCGTGGAACGCGTTCAGAATGTGCAGAACGCGTGAGCTCTCACCGGCACTGTCCTATCGGAACCAACCGATATCTGCTCACTCCTCGAACGATCACACCGAACGTTCGATTCGTCGTTGCCTGGAAGCAGCGCGCAGTGTATCCAACCGATCAAACGTAAAACCGTACAGAAGCAAAAGGCAAAACAAGGATCGCAAGAAGAATCACAGAAGAGAGGCAGAGAAGAAAAGAGAAGAACTCGAAGGGGAGATAGAGGTGGCGAAGCGGCTGCGGTCGGTAGCCGGCGGCGGCGTAGAAATGTATTAGGGCTCGCATAGCTAAACTAATTGGTTAAATCTGTTGGGCCGCATAACTGGGAGGCTAATTGGGTGATTTCCTGACAAATTATATCCACCCCGACGACTACGCCTACTCGGTAGCGGGACCGTTTGTCACTTGACACTTTGAAGAGGCGAACGTCCAACGCAACGGGGAGGAGGGCCGAACGAACGCGTCGAGAAACGGGGGCGGGAAGGTAGGAAGAAGAGAAGGAGGTGGTGCGCGGCTAAGACAGAACTGTCCGGGTTTATTCGCACCAGGGCCGACTTGACGCGGACTTATAGACTCGTTCGTTTACATTGCCAGCGCGTGTACAGCGTATTCGCGTTTTTGTCCCGTCCTTTCTCGACCGTTTTCCCTCGATCCGAGCGGCAACGGCGTGCGAAGATCGTCCAACGTCGTCCCGCCCCCGCCATCGCCCGCGCCGCTTTCTGATCTCCAGTGGCGCGAGGAACGGAATTATTTTTACTAACGAGCCGCGATGGGCCGCGGCCGTAAGTTTCGCGCGAAATTGCCACCGACCGCGTCGTTAATACGCGTACAGTCGTTAAGAATTCAGACGTCTCCGGCGTCGCGGCGTTCCGCGCGGCGTCACAGAGACGCGCGGACGAATTGGAAGTTACGAGACGCGTGTAGTGGCCTTTGTGGTGACTCCGCGGACCTTTTTCCGTCACCGACTCCGTCGACTTTCTACGTACCTACGTACGTCCAGATTTTTATTCTCCTTTTTCGTGGATGAATTAAAATCGAGTCCGCGAGTCTTGAGATTTCACTAGCTGACAGGCTGACGTTTAAGAGAGTCGGAAGTCGCCATAGATTTAAGCAAACCCTCGGACGAGTACTATTCGTACTTGCATGATTATTACAGTCTATTCGTTTATCGAATGAGTGATCGTTGGAAGTTTAATGGATGGTCTAGTTTGTACAACATGTTGTACCGATGATCATAGCTTACGCCATTAAATAATTGCTCGTACCGTCTCGTTATAAACTCAGTATCATTTCCCGCATTCGAAACGCGCCAGGGACTATTTACAAAGCGGGCAACCGCAAAAATAGCTTACACTCCGGCAGACGAATACACTCGCTTATCCGAATACAGTTGCGTATTATATTCCAGCGAATTATCACCATCAAACGTTTTACCCTTTGTGTTCATCCTCTTGTCTCATTTAATAGCGTTCGTCGTACGTCTTTAAGAAGCGAAATAAACGGCTACGTGTGTTTGATGCGCTAGCGTGCGTTATTCACGATGTACGATCTCGTCGAGACGATCTAAGACGGATCAAGGTGTAATTCGCGGCAGATGGTACATCGCCCGGAAATTCATAGCTGTCGGCCTGTTTAACCACGCACTGTACCACTCCCGTGAAGATTGCGACAGTGTACGCCTCCGGTATCAGGCGGTTTCTCGAGCGAAACGTGCAAAGTGGTCGACTAATCGAGCGCCGTTTGAATTTTGGCGACTATTCGAGGCTAATCGGCCGCATTATTGAACCGATTCATTACGCGGTCCGATATCTATGCTCGTGACACTTTACGAGCCAACAAAAATTTAACAGATTCGTTGGAATATCTCATAGCTGTCGATAAATCGCGGTAACGACCGACGTGGGAGATCTGGAAATATCGTCGTATCTCATAGACGATTGAACAGGAAAGGTTGCTGCCTCGATTCGAACAGCGTTTGGGTATAATTTAGTTTATAAAGATTCTTGCTCGATGTTCGGAATTTATGTTGTAGAATAATACAGAATGGTATAGAAATAATATCATTCTTTTCCAAGAGCCTATCTTTCTCGAGAAATTCGCAATTGCACTTCTCGGTCACTTTACGCTCATCCAACGATCGCAATAGCTACACTCTCATCCCAATCGGAGACGATTAAGAAATCCCGTCCCATGGAATTAGAAAATTCTCTGGGCGAGTTTCACGCGGCTGCCGGTCCATTGGGCGCGAATTAAGGCTCAATCACGAGCGCAAGAACTTCCGCGGGCCGATCTGCGTCGAGCATCAGCACACAGATCGTAAAGACACGCTCCTCGTCCCGTTTAGTCGGGCAAGTGGATCAGATCGCAGTTAGGGAACGCAAAGGAGGGAATCTTTTAATTTGACGCACCATAAAGCACGCCTAGCCGGTTTCCATGGGATCCCCGGCCTCTCGCCGATGGTGTGACAGTTGGTACCTATATTGTATATGATATGGTGCGCGGCCCCCATGGGAGGTCACGGGTGACACCGTAGCGTGTCGTATCGCTGCAATAATAACGCGTAAGCGATACCCGAGCTCCGTTCCCCCGCGTCTAATGCGATATATTATATATGTACTGGCGACCCTTTTACCAGCCGTTCACCATTCGAGTACGAGGCATCGCGTAATCACCTCCTTTGGGCCCTATTCGACGCTTCGCACGCGCGTCCTTTGGAAATCGTCCTCCTCCTGCCTTGACATCGAATTATCCGGAAAGCTGTGTCGTCATTAGGTCCATTATGATCCCCGTTACGGGCATTGTTCCCGTTACGCCGGGTACGCGGCCGCTGGAATATCTTTGGCTAGCCCGAGACTCTGCGGGGAAGCGTAAATTGTCGCAACCTGTCCCGGATACGCTTAATCCCTCCGACTCGATCCGATTGGATTTGCCGAATGGACGTTGATACGGTTTAACGCTTTTGCGGATACTTAGAAGTTTTTTGAGGTATTTAGGAATCATCCATTTACGATCGAGCTTTTTGAAAAAGAGGTTTACGTGTCTATCATGAATGTACATCGTCGCTGAGAGATCCGGAGGCAGGTATTGACACGAACGTTGGAAAAATTTGTGCACGAGCTGCGTTATAATAATTAGCTTGAATCGTAGCGACTAATCGATTTGATTTGACGATCCAATTTGAGTTATCGTATGGTGAACAGTATGATGAGAGACTTTTTTTCTTATCCCAGCGGACCGTGGAAATGGTCATCCGTCTCGTTCGTTGAAACGCGAATAGGAAGTTTTAGAAGGATACGGAATTTTATTTTCGAGGTGTTGGAACAGAAGAAAAGTATTAACCAATCGGTGGAATTTCTGATTCTTGCGGGCGCGTTTTCAATTACGTTTCTATCCGCTAATAATGTCAGTCGAGTGCGCAGCAATAATCGTTTGAAAACGAGCTTTATTAAACAAAGGGGGGCTTAGTAATTAACATCAATCGATGCTCAATAGTCTATAGAAAATGTTAATTGTAAACCGGTAATCACCAACAATTAACGCTTACGCGATTACGCATTAAAAGTCACCGCATTGTGCCGGCTGATTACGAGCTTGAGCAAAATGATACCGCAAAAGTACCAACACGTCAAAAACTGTAAAAACGGTAAAAACCTTCCACCTTTCTCGCTTCTACCATTTTTCCTCTGCCTCTTCTTTTTTTTCTTTTTTTTTTTTTTAGTTCTTTATTCGAGTCCCTCTTCAAAAGGAACACGGAACGTCAACGGGGAATTATGCTTCTAATTAAGAGGATAATTACCTCGTAGAAGAAGTTCCATCGGAAATAGAGCAGCGGCCCGCGAGTATCTTAACGTAGTTGTCGCTAAGGTTACTGAAGTATAACGATCATACATCATTCTGTTCGCCACGAACCTAATTTCCGCTCGTGTCACGCGTAATTTCATCTACTTTTTCACGACTTCCCCGATCTCTAATTAGGGATAAACGATCAATCACTCGCCTCTGGAATGAATCAAACTGGGACATTCTTAATGAGACATAGATCACGGATCGCGTGGCCGATACAATTCTATTAGTTTTGCTCTTCATTTTCGGAGGGTGTTGTTCGACAAAAAATTAAATATTCGTTCCTGTGTAACCGAATTCGATTGTATTTCAAACGCGAAAGGAGCTCGCGCCAATTGGCATTAAGGAACGCCCGGTATTTGCGTTTGAGAAAGCGATCGAATATTCTCGAATTATGCATGAAACGACTATAAGGGTGAATTACGTGGTATTGTAGTCGCAGCTATAAATAAACAAGTAAATAATACTATTCTGTTTGCCGTGTTGGAAACCCATCGTTATTATAGATGGCGATATAATTCTTCGTACAATATTTCCGCGTGAAACAACTTTAAATACAGATTCGAGCGCTCTTTCTCTTTTTTTTTTTTTTTTTGTGATCGAAACAATCTAAAAATCCTAAAAGATATTCCCATACGAAGCCAGGAAATTCTCTTGCCGTCGCGGCAGGAAATCGAATCAATTAACATGCCGGCTAACGAGCTGTCGATCAAGTGGACCAGAGACTGGTTCACGACCAAGCAAGCCGCTACCCTTCTTATCGAATCAACGGGCACGAACACGAAGCCGAACGCCATTATATCGATACCTGGGGAACGAGTCCGGGTAAACAGACCGCGGATGAACGCGGAGAACCGAGGAATATTCCAGTCATGCGTCACAGGGTTAAGGAGAGGGCGTGCTGGCCGCATTGATTTACGTAGAAGAGGACAGGACGTCGAGATGGAAGACCTGGAGAGGGCCAAGAGGGGTGGGACACGCGAGAAGAGAGAACGAGAGGAACCAGGCAGAGAGAAAGGGAGTCGCAGAATCCGAAGCCACGTAATCGGAATAGTCGATTCCCAACCCCCTTACCTTACGTTCGTAGGCAGCCTCCGTTTCCCTCTTGCTTCTCCTCCTTCCACGTCAGGATCCATCCTCCGGCTCGGAGTCCTCCCTTCGCCAGGAGGTCGGATCCCTGCCTCCCTTTCTGACACCCCTTGGTCGCGTGGATACGTGGTCGAACCACCGCGAGGATACCGTATAATTATCGGATGCCAGGTAACTCGAACGCTCTCGGCCGGTTTTAATTGGCCAATTATCGTGGCGCGAATAGAAGTGGTGCCGTCGGTCCAGATAGGCGTGAAACTTTTGGGGTGGCCGGCGTACAACGAGCGACAACACAGCGCGACTTTCCTCTCTGACGAGTATCTTTTGGCATCGTTGGCCCTGCTAGGGGCCAGCTCGTAGGGAAGATCGAGGCCGACTCTACGTTTTCGTTCTATCTTTGTGTATACGAATACGTGTATGTACGTGTATATGGATGTCCAGGATGAAATAGTGTAGAATGTGTTTGTGCTTGCATGTGTGTGTGTGCGTGTGTGTGTGTGTATGCATGTGGACGTGAGCGAATCGTGGATCGGGATCAGAATCGGGAGCACGAACGGGCGCAAATTGGTCACGGCTGGTCTGTTCGATCTCCGTTCCAAACTGCCCCCCGCCCCTCGACTCTCCTCCAGTTCTACCTTCTATCGTCCCTTCTCTCTTTCGCCTATCGTCTCTTATTCTATATTTACGTCTTTCTCTGGCGGATCGTCGACCGGTATCGTTCGGTCTTTGTCCCGGTTCACCCGATGTCTATCGATCTATCCTCCTCTAGCACCCACACGCCCTATGCCACCCTCTCGCTCCGCTCCTCCTTTTGCCGGTCTAGCCATCTATCTATCAACCTAGCTTGCTCCTCGACTCGTGCACCGTTTCAGAACTATTAGGAACGCTCGCCTAAACCCACATCACTTTGCCAGGTAGGGTAATCCGGCAGTGTGTTCACCTGCGACCTCGCAACCCCTTTCGTCCCCTAACCTATTCGATGGATAACAACCTGTTCTTTTCTATTCCTTCGTACATGATGATCCGATGATAAAACGCGTTTGAAAGTCGCACGTCGACCGTGACACATCTTCCTCTCTCACTTTCCTCGTTTCTCCGCCATGCACAAACACTCTTTGTATTTCTCCATTCGTCGACATTCGTAAGAAAGCTTTTTGTCAGCGAGATAGTTAAACCGAGCAACGAGGAGAGTAGGCACGTGCGGAACGGTGAGCGGCGGCCGCTGCTCGGCTACATTGTCGGTGTAAATTTTTAATTAAGCTTTGGTGGCCGGCTGCAAATTGAGCTGCAGCCGGCGCGCCGGCATTCAATGCAGTAAATGCACCGTGCACGCCGTACGTGTCATTTACGAATTAAATTAATTTGTTAGTTCTTATGCGGTGGCCGGGCGAGCCGGGCCGAAATAAATTTACGATAATGCTCATTAGCCGAGCGCGGCGAGCGCCGCGTCGAAAATTAGTCCGGCGGCTGCCAACTACCAGTGCCTGGAAAACCATCGCTCTCGTCGTTCCATCCGTCGATGCGCCAGCGACGCGCCGAAAACGATGCGATTACGCGATTCCCGTTCCGCCAGGAACATCTGTACGGCCGAAGTAAAACTCGACCGATAAAGCGACCGCGTAGGATTATAAATATTTGATCTGCTTCATTATGCTATCGATTCGCGACGCGGTCGCCGACTCGCGCCTGCCCCCGACCTATTATTACAGCTTATTAACGGCGGATCAGAGGAGCCAGCTTTTCAGCCGCTCTCGTTTCCGTCGCTCAAGGATTCGGGAATATACGTTTCAATTATTTAACTATTTTCCTATAGACTGAGGTTAGGTTGGGGTTAGATATAGACCAATTTATATCTGTTTGCCATGGAATGATTATATTCGTCTGTCGTCGGTATTTACGGTTAATTAGTAAAGCGGTTTCAAAGCAAGATGTATTTCATCTCACGCATTTGCCAAGGGCTTAAAAATCTGCGGATTTTTAGCTCGAGCTCGCGCTTTAGGAATGCTTCTTCGAGACTGTTAAATATCCATTTGGGGTTGGTAAATAGGAAAGCTTTCTGAAAAGAATCTGTAATACGAGACACGTCGTCCAGATTCTGTAACGAGCGATCAATATCAGATTCCAGGAATTACGCAATTTTAAGGCAAACAGAACATCCCTCGGGCCAATTAATTGGACCCTTAGCTCCGGAGAAACGTTTGCGTAACCTTTCAATCGTCGTCGATCAAACTATTAATAGAACGTATCGCGATCGTCTCGCTTGATCGGTCATCGAATGATCCGGTCGATCGTGGACAGAGTTGGAGGAGAGTGGGAGGATGCCACGGGAGCGCGAGTGTCTCTCCAATTTCGTGGAAAGAATCGATCATCGCCGGCAGAGCAGCGGCGTCAATCTCGTCGAACGATTGGGCCCAAGCTAATTCGATGATGATCGGAGGGAAGCTTGCAACATGAACGCGAATCGAACGACAAACAAGGTAGAACAACGCGATGATGCGGCGGATCGAGAGAGAAAAAGGATGAAAAATCGCGACAGAAGAGGAGACAGAGACAGCGTGCGTAGAGGACAAAGGAAGAGAGAGTTGATTGGAGGAGAGGGAGGGCTCGGTATTGCAGGCTCATCCGCCGGTTACGTTCGATTGGCTGGCAGGGCGGTAGGCCAGCAATTACCTAAATGGTCGGGTAAACAATATCCGTGCGCCGAGTTAAGAGCGGCGGCGGTAGCAGCAACAGCACCAGCACCAGCAACAGCACTAGCGGAACACCGTGAACGGGCGACAGTAGCAACGGCAACGGCAGTAGCTGGTTCCTTTATCCGTCGGTCGGTTGGTCGGTCGACCGACCCGTCGACCGGTTGGTCGACTAGCCAACCGTATAGTATTGGTTCTGGTTTACTCTCGTTTCCACCATGAGCCAAACAAAGAATCACGGACGAAGAGACGAAAGAGCGAACGAGAAAGGAACAGAGTCTCCGTTGTATAATATGTACCCGTCCGTGTATACGTGCACGAGTACAGAAGGAGAGAAGAGAGATAGAGTTGGAGATACCCACCATAGCCAGAACGATTATACTCCCGGCACGATTACTGTACACAACGATCCTGGAGGCGCACCACGCGCCCCGCCCCCGCCAGTGAACACACCAAGATCATCGACAAACCCGGCAGCGTTTCACGATCACGAATACCGAGAGCGAGTAAAGCGTGCAACTCCTCCACACACATTCTCCGGGAAACGTTGAACGATGGCAACGTGCGTGGAGGGAAAAGCGTTCCTCCATCGACAGCGTCGGCGGCGGCGGCAGCAGCGGCAGCGGCGGTGGCGGCGGCGGTGGTGGTTAAATCAAAGACAAACCACTTTAGCCGGTCGGATCGCGGGCCGGACTGAGAGTGGGGTGAGAGTGGGCTGGATAGACGGTAGGAGAGGGAGGAAAGGTAGACTCTGTGTGTACATACCCGAGTATCTGGCGAAAGCTCGCTCGTGGGGCCGCGAAACGTCTGCACGCGGCTCCGTTTCGTGTTCGTGCCCATCCATTCAGTCCCGATGCCGATGTCTGAGTACGTCTTCGTATTCGTGTACGTTCGCGCGCACGTGAACCAACACACGCACGCGCACACACATATAACACACACATACGAACCAACACTGATCGCTCGTGGTACCCACCACGAACAAGGGGTAGCACGTGTGTGCGCGCAACCCCCGCGGAACGCAGACGTGCACGCCCCTCGAACCATACCGGAATACTCTGGTAAGCCAGCAGGGGTTGGACACGCCTATTCGAGGCGGAACAACACCCCACCAGAGGGTTCGTTGCTTTCCGCTGCGACGACGTTCCTACGACGGTTCTTCGCTACTAATAATACGCCGATATACCACCTATTCAGCCACCATGGCTCTACGTGGAAGTCCCGAGAGCAGATTTTACGGGACGCGTGCGGCTTCTGCCTACCAAAGACACTGCTAATCGCGCGACCGACCACGCTGATCGCTTGGACCCCCGGCGCGACGATACCTCTTTTTTCGCTCCCACACTGTCATCCGTGAACGTCGTTGGTTGTCCCTCGCGGTGCGCGGGCCAGTTCGGTGGACAAACTCGAGGCGTGATACTAACCGGAGCCGTCGGTGTATTTCGCGAAAGGATCGGGAACGGTGTGTAAAACGACAGTTGAGGAATTAGTGATGATCCACTTGGGAAAGTAGAATGTGATATTATCGTCGTCGGTGTAAGTGATGCCTCGAAGAATCAGGATGTTGCACACTGTTTGAAAGATCGACGCGGATGTGCACGTAAACAAGCGCCGGAGAAGTGTTTTCTAGCAACGAGACGGAATGGAGGATCGAGAGGTGAGGTAAAGAGGAATAACCGCGAGGGTTATGTGGAGGATGCAGGAAGGCAGGACCGTGTCGCCTTTAGGACCGGTCGTCCTACCGCGGGAGGAAGCGGATATGCGTGCCGGGCTCTCGCTACCGCCTCAAGAAAGGAGGCACGTGTTGCTCCACGTACGCACCAGCGAGCCTTTTGTGCACTACGACAACGTGCGTCAGCAACACTCGCCGTCGACCTCGCCGATCCTGCGATCCGTCGACAAGGATCAGTTCCACGAGATGGACGCGTCATCGGCCAGGGAGAAGAGGATAGACACCGAAGTCGAGGAAGAGGAGGAGCAGGATGAGGAGGAAGAGGAAGACGGGGAACACGAGAGGAACGTCTCCGTCAGGAGAAATATCGTCGAGGACGAAGAAGACGACGAGGAACAAGAGGAAGAGGAGGAGGAAGTGCATCCTGGAAATAGAAACGGAAGCTATCAGGAGGACGAGGAAGTTGAAGTGGACGTTTGTCGAGACGAAGTGGACGAAAGCAACCCCAGTAGTCCGGTAGATTTAACAGCTCCTTCGTCCAGGGGCGGCGGATCCGATCAGTTCCTTAACCCATTCGCGAATCGAGGCGTGCATCCTTTCTCGTGTGTTCAGACTGGCGGACAAACCACCGGCCACGGGGCTCCTGTGTACATATCCGCGCATGCCGCCGCTGCTTCCACGGTGATGACTGTCTGTACATCCGGAAACGCAGCCCGAACGACGGGCACGTCGACCGGCAGCATCACCACGACTGCCAGCACCGTACAGGCGAACAAACGATGCCTGGCATTCTCCGTGGAGAATATCCTGGACCCGAACAAGTTCACTGGCGGACGCGTCGTACACAATCGTGTTCAGCACCGACGACATCGGCGGGCCGACAGCGTGCACGAAGGTGATTAATTATCCGCTTTAGGATATCCATTTGGACTGGATATTTACGTTTTCTTTGACGTTCGTGGATAAAGAATAAGAAAAGCTGTAACATTGTTTTGTCGTTGTGCGATGATATGCTTAGAAAATATATCGTCGCTGCCAGTATGGAAAATTAAGAGGGAGATTTGATTCGTTTAAATAGAGTTGTCGAATATTGGTCGTCACGAATATCGTCTACTCGACAATGTCGATACGCCAGTCTATGACAGATATAATATACCATCATCGTCTTTCATAAATTTCGTCTGAAAGATCGTCGCGACCGATTAATTGGAAAGAATCTGTCGCGTTCGAGTGACTCGCAAAGTCTCCTAATCTCCGGTGGCTTTTTCTCCGCAAAGCTGCATGTTTATTGCTTCCTCCTTACTCGAACGGGTCTTCCTCGCCTTGTAACCGTTCGCCAAAACATGGCCCAGCGGGCGCTCTTTTTTCTTCGAGCGACATATGGACCTCGTCTCCCGCGAGATCCCATGATCTTGAAAGTGACTTTTTCGTCTTCGTAAACCGGGTACATCTTGCCTCCTCTTCACCGAACCTCGTGACGCGTGCTGTCTCGCTTCTTCCTCGTTCTAACTTTAGACGCTAGAAGGATAGCTTGTTCTCCATGCGTCTTGCAATTTCGCTCGTTTCAGAGTTATTTGCGTGTACGGGGATTCCGACAAAAGTGATGATGTAGACGCCTTACTGGGAACACGGGAACCAGACCGGTCAAACGTCGCGCAGTTAATGCAGAGGCAACGTTAGAAGACTCTAATACCATTCTCGCGCGACTCGTTCCGTCGTGATCCGCTTAAACGCGTCTCGCGTAGCCTTGAAACCATTTAATCAGCCATTCAAAGAAAGCAAATTCCATTGTTCGCGTCTAACCTTGATATCGAGCTTAATTCGTCCAAGTTTTGTACCGCCGATCAATTAACAGGTAAAAAGTGATTAATAAGTAAATAAGAATTTATAATAAACGCGTCTCGCGTAGCCCCGAAACCATTCGATCGGACGTACAACAAAAGGAAACACCATCCTTGACGTCTAACCTCGATATCGAACGTGATTGATGGAAATTTTGTATAGCTGATCGATTGATACGAGAATAACGATTAGAAGAAATTCTAATTTATAATAGACAAGAATGAAACAAGGACGGTAGAAATTGGCACGTTTATTAAATTCTTTCCCACAACAAGCGATCTAATCCGAACGGGCATCTGCCGCGGAAAGCTTATCTTCTCTCGATGATCGAATTGAGAGTCCGCGCGCGCCGAATCCCAATTTCACAGTTGACTTTCGAATTTAATGGAGTCTGGCGGACAGATAAGAGGAAGAATCCCGGGTACCGATAACGCGGTAGGAGAGGACGAAGAGGGTGAAACGACGTAGAAACAGAGGAAAGGAACTCACCGTTGGCTGATGTAGGGGGTTATAGACGCGGGGAGGGGGATCGCGAGGGCGGGCTGTCGGAGCGTGACAAATTGCTCCGCTAATCTGCGTTAACCAGTCCTTGAACCCCATCATTATCGTCCCTTTATCCCGGTACGGGACACTGGCTGCAAACGAAATCAACCGACGCTGTGGACCGCATGCGTCTTCGACCTCCAAAAATCGGAAAAAACGATCCGATGGATGCGAAGAAAAGTCTGTGGATGGACGATGAGAGGAGAGAACGGTATAACGAAAGGGCGAGACGATTCCTTGGAGGATCGATCGTGGCGATGAAATCGGGATTACACGATTCTCAGGCCATCCATCTTCCAGGGTGGTCAGGCTACCCATTAAAAGTGCATCAGAGCCAGCCGGCCGATCGGTGAAATCCGTTTCGACTGCTGCTAGCGGCGAACGGTGTCCGCCCCCACGGTAAATCCGGCGACGGAATAATATCGTCGGTTGTTATGATAATCGCGCAGCATCGCGGCGTATCGCGTCGCATCGCGCCAAGCCGCCCAGAAAATTGGCTCTTCTGCATCATAATGACTTCTCTCTCTCCCTCGTTCCCTCATCGTCCCCGCGTTTCATCCCGCCACACTACGCCCTGTCCCCCTTTTGCACACGCCACCGATCGTCGTCGGAGAAGTTCTCTCTCTCTCTCTCTCTCTCTCTCTCTCTCTCTCTCTCCCTCTCTATCACCCTCTCGAAAGACTCGGCGATTCGAAGTCTCCTGGATTTTCCGCTAGATTTCTAGAAAAATTGTAATTACCGGCCGCTACCTCGCCGTTGGATACCGTTAAACGCCACTTCTTGTGTTTTTCTTATCGAGACCGGCTAGATGGTATCGTCGCCGCTCGTTAAGAGACCGATTCCACTGTTATTCCGGTCGAGCCATTGTTCCTAGACCGCGGACGCGTCGCATTGTTCCTGCACGGGGAAATAATATGATAATTGCTCGTATTTTCCCGCTACCTCCTCGCGATAACGATAACGCGCGCGAAATTTGTGGCCACTTCAAAATAAGAAAGTACAAGCTCCTTCGTAATGGTCGGGGAAGGTCGTTGGAAGATAAAATTCAGAGAATCGCTTTTTAGACAATGGAGCGTAATATAGTGGACTTGTTCAACGGGAGATAATTAGACTACAGCTAACGAGAACAATCGTGTCGAGCCTGCTGTTTAGATCGTCGCTAACGAAAGCAATTTCGACCCCCTACAGTATCCATCAACACCACCGCGATATTTCCAACCCCACAGATTTTAGACACGTGACCATATGTTTCTAACCTCTGGCTTTGGCTTTTACGAAGCCGTATGTACGAAAAACCGAGATGATTATTCAACTTTTACCATCTATAATCTTGGCTGTTGGCTAATAAAACAAACAGCACCGTTCAATCGAATCGATCACGATCAACCGGCTCGTTTATCTTTCCCCGTTGGCTGAGATTCACACCGATCTCAATATCGTCCATGGCGCCGAGAACGTTTCTAGGCTTCGATCCAAGAGACACGTCTCGCACGCTCCGTCAACGTCATCATCGGCGGCGATCCAAAGGGGAGTGCGCGCGTATTCCCAGATCGCCGCACTCGTTGTCAAACCCTGTCATTGTGCTTAATGAGGAAAACCGAAATAAGTGTTCCTGACTGTGTTGACGTCCCCTGTGCCCCCTTACGGTGTCTCTGGGGAAGCTACAACCCCCGCGATCGGTTCTCCTGCGTTGGACCCGTGATCATGCTTAATGAAGAAGATCTAAACAAGATAAATGGTTTCGAGCGGTGGTACCGCTATAAAAAGTCGATAAACGCGATAAGAGGCGATTCATTATGGATGCGTTCGAACTTAATTGACCGAGACGCTTTATAACGGTATATGTCGGTGTCGCGTACGATCGATTCGACGATCGTCAATTACCAAGATGCATGGAGGATACGTCGATCGCATGGCTCCGAGTCGCTGAAAAATTCATCGTCTCGCTTTTTCCCCGAATAATCAGAGACCAAAGTAACCTGCGAACACGAGATCAGTCAGTATGAAAAACGTAGTAGCACCTGGTGACCGATGAAAAGAGACGATGGAGGAACAATATAAATTACGCGATTCAATTAGACGCAATCAATCGGAGCGTACACACATATAGAAAGAGAGAAGGAGAAAGGGAGAGTTGTAGCCTGTGGCTCACGGTGTGGAGCTGAAAGATACGAGGCCGGTGGCGGAAATAGGCAAAGAAAGAGGAAGCAAAGGAGGAAGAGAGAGATGATAGTCGGTCGGCGGCCTGTACGACGGGGCAAGAACGATCGCGCGTTAACGAGATACAAATCCCATTACGGCGTAAACCTTCTCGATCCGTCGCCCCCTACGGACTTGCAACCCCCAGGCACAGTGCTAGGCTACGGGCTATGGGCCACGAGCCACGCCAATTCGGATAAAGTTCCACCGTCTCGCTCTTTTTCCTTTGCTGCTCTCCGTGTATCTTCCTCTCTTCTCTACCGATACACCCTGTGCTGCTCCTGTCCTCTCCGTCCGTCTCTTTCAATCGCGCGCCACTGCCAACCTCTCTCCTTCTCTGTCTCTGGTTTTATCCGGAAACCTATCCCCACCCTCCTCCCCCAACCTCCCAGGGGCGCCCCAGCCTCCACGGACCAGAGCCAGGGAATATCTGTCCCCGGGACATCTGCGTGCTGATTGAATCTCCAATCTCCTCTCTCATTGAGCGACCGATTGGCCGCTCTTTCTCTTTCCCTCGTTCCAGGCGGCCGGCTGGTCGGTCGCTTCCTCTCTACGAGTTTCGCGCGTTTCGATCGTTCGTCGGCTAGAGAGATCGGTTGGTCGGTCGGTCGGTCGGTTGGTCGGTTGGTCGGTCCGCCGGTTTGCCCTATCGTCGCTGGGATATCTTGCTTGGAGTACCTTTTCGCGATTACGGTGTCTCGAGCAAACAGAAATTAAATTAAATGCGGCACGATACGCGGGACCAGCTTTTGCGGCCGCACCGACGACACGCTCGTTAAACTGATTGCCGTGGAACGTAGCACGGCCGCGCGTTTCGAACCCTGTGACTGCGGTTCCGCGATAGCGGTGATGGGATGAAAGGGTTCCTACACGAGGTTGGAACTTCGATTTGGTTATACACTCTTTCGCCTATTTTCCGCTCCGATAAATGGAGATCATCTTTTTTTTCACTTTTTCCGTATAATACGGTATCGAATTCGAACGGCGCATCTTCCGCGTCTCGATGTGAGGACAGGGTATGAAACAACGGCCGGGATCGCGTTACCGCTTTGTCATGGGTAAACCGACACCCGCGGCGCAATTTTATACCCCCCGTGGTGTAATCAATTTTCGTCACACAACACCGTATCGCTTTCCTTGCTACGGCAATCTTCCTCCGCGAGACGTTCTCCGCTGATCCTCTGGTGTTATTGCTATTTTCAGATGGTGACTCGCGGGGCGAGTTCGCCTGCGGCAGCGGCCAAGAAGACGAGGAGGGCACACCGGACACGGGGATGGAGGACATGGACGAGGACCCTGACGAAGAGGACGAGGACGAGGACGTGGAGATGAGGGTGACGGATCAGGAATCCTCGAACGCTGGCCGGGAGAGTAATACCACCGCAACGAGCAACGTTCCATCGTCGAACTGCAAGAAGAGGCAGTCCTCCTCATCCTCGTCGTCGTCCAGCAGCGTACAGGCGCAGGGTTGCCAAGGTCAAAACCAAACCAGCCAGAATGGAACCAGCGGGAGCGGTGGCACAGGAGGCAAACCTAGAAGAGCCAGGACTGCGTTCACGTACGAACAGCTCGTCGCTCTGGAGAACAAGTTCAAGACCACTAGATACCTGTCTGTCTGCGAACGTCTGAACCTGGCTCTGTCCCTCTCGTTAACGGAGACCCAGGTGAAAATTTGGTTCCAAAATCGGCGAACCAAATGGAAGAAACAGAACCCAGGACTGGACGTTAATAGTCCCACGGTGCCCACCACACCGCCACATCCTCCGCCTTACGCGCCTGCCTTCCTGTTCGCCACGCATCCTCATCAACACCCGCTGCCACACTCGCACACACATCCCCATCCTCATGCCCACGTCCATCATCCACCGCCCGTGCCGCCGCCGCCACCTGGCTATTATCACCCAGCCGCGCCACCTTATCCTCCGACAGGGCCGACGTTCTTCGGTCATCACCTGTCCGCCACCACCGCCACGGCGTCCGGTCCTCCACCCACCTCCACGCCATCCTCCACGGGCTTGGCATTGTCGACGCATCCACATCCGCACACGCATCCGCACGCGTAGCGAACTCGACAATCCATCGCGCGGACATCGTCTTCGCCTTCGTAGTCGTCGAGATGTGTGCTGGTTGGTTCGACGTTGAGGTCTTGAGAAGTGCAGATTGTCGATGAGGAGAAGAGAGAGAATGTGATTGGTATGAAAGAGAGAATATTGTTATATATATATTATATACGTTTTGAGTATCGATGGCGTTGCGGCGTATTGTGTAGATGGATATTTCGATAAAATAAAGAAGGACGGGGGTGAAGAGACTGCGTTTGGTAGGTGAACGTAAGAAGGTGGGGCATGTAAGATGGTGTATGATAGAGGTTTGCGAGTCGCTTTAATTACGTCGACCAAGTGTCTCCTGCGGATTTTGATTCTAGCTTCGTTATTTGTAGATACATCTTACGTTATGTCCTGAGTGTCGAATTCGTCGAGATCTGCATGAGACACTGTTATATAAATGTATATACCGTGGCGAGAGAGACCACCAATTCCGTTCTTCACCTCCGGGCAGCACCATCGAGGACTCGAACTAAAGGAAATACGCTCTCTGGCTCGTGAAAGTAAAAGTCCATAGGTTCGAACTCGGATATTTCGTCCGTAGTTTCCACTTCGTGTCCGTTGATCGTCGCACGTGGGACGTTTTCGATAGGGTAATCGGTTTACGCGGGGTGAAGTGCGGAAAACGAGCATATCTCTTGGAGGATATTGTCGGGTCGTTTAAAATTCGCCAGCATGCGAGAGAGAGGGGAATCCGTCGGCCAAGCGGTAAGATAAATACGCGGTGATACGCGGCCGAAGAATAACAGGCGCTCGATTACAGCTCCGCGCGTAAACCGCCCCTCTTTCCTCCCCTTTCGGCTCGGGTATAATTAAAAAATTAAACGAACGGAGCAGCAAGCGTCGGCTTATTTCGCATTTCGACGCCGATATTCGCGATGACGTTTGTATACGGGCAACGATGACTGTGAAACGTGAGTGTAACCAGAGGAACGAAGACAGAGCGAAAAAACAAATGAAAAAGGGGGGAAACGTGAAATTAAAGAGCTGGAATCAAAGCTGTACTTCTCGTCGAGCGGAAACGCGCGAGCCTCGTCGTTTTTTTTCGCTACCTTCGTTGTAACATATGTCCGTTGGTCGCAGCAAATGAGAGGCCCGCCTCCCCTTTCCGTTTTAAAAACGAAGTAAACTTCATCAAGGGGTTGCGAAAAAACGAAGAAGAAGATGAAAAGAAAGGAGAAAATGCCGGTAGCTGTAAGGTGTGCGTGAGAGTAAACGAAAGAGAAACGGTTGGCCGGGTGTGTCTGTTGCACGTCGCGAATGGATGAGCGCGAAAGGATTTAGCGAGCAAATTTTTTGTGCTGAACTGCAAAAAACTGAACCACGTCGGAACGCAGTGGAACGTTCCTGTGTAAAATAAAATACCGTACGTTACACTCGTAAGCCTTTGCCAGTAAATACACGCAGATTATCCCATACAGCATACGCGCAGCACCAACGAAAGATCGATCACGTCTGTACTCGATACAGGTGCAACTGCAAATCGAGCATACTTTGTCTATTATGCGTTCCCATTTTCAATGATCCTGTAGAACCATTGTTATCACGAATCCTCTTCTAAGTTTGACTATTATACGCCCTCGATTTCAGTTATTCTATGGAACCATCGTTGTCACGAAATTCACGAATTCTACATTCCGTTTACGTGTATTTACATATTGCGCGCTCCAATTTTCCATTACTCTACGCGACTCGTCATTACAAAGTTCTCGAACTCTATATTTCTCTTATTTTCGCTCGATTATGTCCTTCTATCCTCCAACCTCTTGAATAATTTTCCTTCGTGAGAAACTACATATCCCGAAGATTTTCGTATTTTCATATAAAACAACTAACATCTCTCGAACTATTCTAAAGTAATTTTTAATCAATTTCGTGGGACTGAAATCCTAATTGTCCCTCGGATCGGACAGATTCCGTCCGCTTTTTCTCGATCAACCTTCGTTGCGAGGATAATCGTTTAAACGGCGTTACACGTACAACCAACGTTTTCGTAGAAATGGAAAGACGACGAACAAGAGGAGAACGCTAAGTGAGTCGAGCCATTAGAACCGGATGGAAGAAGAATATTCAACGCTTTGAGCGGTTACTCGTTCAAACTCATCCAGCCTTCCACGCACGGTTCGTGATATACAGCGGCGGTTTGTTGTCGCCCATCCTCGAGTCAGCCACGTTCAATTGACGGAAAATCGCTCGCGCCTTGCTTTGATGCCGAAATTAGAAGACACGAGGCGAAGCTCTGATTTGGTCCGCGGTAAAGACGCGAATAAAGACTGCCTGTGGAACAATGGCGGACCATTGACACACAGAAATCAGTATCTTCATGAATGAGCACGGTGATTCGCTTGTATCGTTTTCTTCTTTCACACTACTTTTTATAACGCGTTTGCTTACACATTCGAGGTCAGTCTGGTTAATTTGAAATCGATGAAGTACCACATGGATCTTGAAACTAAAATTTTATAACTATTCGATATACAAGAAGTTATCAAAAATCATCACACGGAAAAGGGATAATAGAGGAAAATTGTGGGAAAATAAATTTAGGTAAAAAATGAATATGAATATAATCTATCGTTAAAACTTCGAAACATACTAACTCTAAAGATCGTTTTGTAACGAGACACCGGTTTCAAATGGTTTAAATGAAACGTCAGAATTACGGACAGCGGAAAGTTTCATTGACACAAAGCCAAACGCACAGTGTCACGTTCGAAGAACGATCCGCGTCTAGCAATTGAAAAATAGCTGTTCGTCGATGAACAGCTAATATATCATTGGAAGCGTTATATCTCTAACGCCTATTAGTCATCCAAGTTAATGAAAATGATATTTCGAATGGTCGGTGTATGCTGGCCCAATGGAATTTTTCCACCGAACCATCGTCGACAGCGTGAAATATTTTTATCCATCGTTCGTAACCGCGGCAACATACGCGTGTAAATCAATCCAGAACACTACACGTCGGCGGCAGAAGTCATTGTAATCCCAAATACGAATCAATCGGCGTTCGTATTACAGGAATCAGTGAAAAATCGGGGGTAGCGAAAATTAGCCTTATCAGACTCACGGTCCGTTCAACCGGAGACAATGAAAAAGGCCGCGTTCCCCACGCCTCGGTTCTTCGTTTCAGGCCTTCGTTGCTTTATCTCGACCCTTCGAAACGTCGGTGTTATCAAGCCAGCAGCCGGGAGCAAGTTAGATCGACGCGAACCGTAATGCGAAAGGAGAGACGAAAAGAAAGTGGCCGTGGGTTAAGGGAAGATGATCCGAGAGGGTAGGTGAAGGCCGATGGAAGAGAACAGAAGAGGCGGCTGTCGCTCGGCCGCCGGACGATTCTCTCGAATTAATTCTTAGGGGTGGATTTGGAAAGGGGCTGCCACCGCTGCCGCCGCCTGTAAGGGGTGTGAGTGGAGCGAGTGGACCGTGAAATAACCAACCCCCGCGCGACACTCGCGCACCCCACGTTCCGTAGCCCCGACACAGTGGCGTAACCTCGTCGTCGGATACCTATTCTCCCGTGTACCCTGGCGATTCTTTCTCGAGGACGTTTAACCTCGCTGCCGAGAACACGGATATAGACAGGGGGCGCTAATTAACGATCTGTCTCGGGACTCTTAGTGCCCCCGGACCCGCGTACTTCCGGGCTGCCTGGCTCATTAGCGTCGCGAATTAACGATTGATCGACGCTTTGAACTTGGGGAACAGAGGTGCTACAATGAGACTGTTTTCTCCATTGAGCTGAATCAAATTTGTTTGTATAGAACGATACGAAGATGACGCAAGATAAAGTATCGAACTGCGGGCTATTCGTTATGAACCATTGCCAAAAACGAGTCTAATGGTATTAATCGTCGAAATTTAGACATAATGTAAATTTGTAATGACATCTGTAAATTTCGACACATAAAAAATTAAAAATTACAGGTTATTTGTTATAGTTCGCTTCCACAATTCTTCGTAACAGTTCCTAACAGTATCGAAACGTAAAGAGCGCTACGAGGGAAATACGTTTATTACGTTACTAAGCTTTAACGCTTATCGTAATTATTATAAAACGTTACTGGAAACGATAAAAATGATCGATGACAATTGACCCGCCATTATGAATCTTGTCTCGTCAAAGAATGTCAAAAATCTGTCAAGTGATTGACAGTATCAAAAATTTAGTTTCTTCGTTTCTCGATGCTTTTACCTTATCATTAACTTTATTTGATATTAATGCAGGTTTAAATTAACCTAAAAGAGCCATAAAAGAAGCCACAGAAATTTCTGAGGCTACTTTTTTTTTCTGAAACTTTCTGAAATTTCTGAAACTTCATTAAATTCTGAGTCTTTGTGGCGGCGCGTTTCCGCTTAAATCCTCCCGGCCGGCTCGTTATCAGCCGCGAGAAATTACCGTGAAAAGACACGCCGGCGGGTTAGGAAGTCGCTCGGACTAGAGTTACCAATTATCCACGGTCAACCGCCTATTCCCTTTGTCCCCGCCTTCGGTAGCTTCCGGTACACGAGGCGTGCAGCTCCGGCAACGCTTGTACTCCGATCCTCGGGATTCGTGTACGGATTAGCAGTTTGAGGTCGTCGAGTCGCACGCATCGGAAGCAGCAAGGCACACCACTGCAGTCAGCCTGCTCCACTTAAGCGTGTAATAGCTCAATAGCTGTCGTTCCCGTGTCTGCGAATACGACGAGGGTCACCATTGCGCGTGTACAAGCTCTGCCTGTATTTATAGACTCCTCCGACCGAAATACTTGCCCGAAAATGACGTTCTATGCCCACGAGTGTCCTTCGTTCTTGCGAGACGTCTCGCAGAATCAGAGACGTTGCTCCCGTTAATTGGTCCCGTCAGTTTGACACGCTGACTATCACGGTAATAATAATATCGTCAGAGAAAAAGGGCAACGCAAATATTATATAATATTTTGATAAAATTAAACGTTATGACGAACTATATCTCTGTCTATTACGACTCGCAGGGCAAAATATATAAAATTCGCGTCAACCAATGAACGTGTTAACGAGACTGTCCTGCCTTGTACAACCGTGAAATAAGAATCGACGAAAGGGATGTTTCGATTGGAATCTGTTAACTGAGTGATCATTCGAGGTAAACGTGGTAAACCTTCCACCGTACGAAACGTAGAAAAATTTGATTTTAAATGATTGATTTTTGTTCCAAGTTTCATACGAGTTTCGTGTGAAAGAATTGATAAAATTTACAGGATGAAGGCAGATCTTTGTTAACGAAAGGGGAGTTGGTAAACAAGCGGAAGTAAGGATACAATTGAGCAATATTTTCGCAGCATCCCTTGGTCGCGGAGGGGACGAGAGATAAAGTCGGTTCTTACGGTGGCGGCTCGATTCCGGGCTGTCGTAGTTAAATCGGATAGCAGGACCGTAGACGAACAAAAGCCTCCGCGAATCGATCGATTGGCTGCGAGCCGTTATCTTTCGCGTCCGCGCTTCTCTCTTTCCTTGTTCAACTCGCGCCGCTGTTTCCCGCCGCGATGTGGACGCGTCTCGCTTGTCTCGCGCTAGTGGAACGGAATCACCGAGGATTATAACGTTGCCAGTCAATCTTTTCTTCTCGAGACTCATTCACGAAGCTTCGCCGTGATTTCATGTAACACGAATTACCAGATACTGTTTAATCCCTGAATACTGCAACGTAGAATTTCGCGATGGTAATTTTACTACCGTCATATGTTGACGTGAATAAATTTGTCAATATTTTGGTTCTGTATCGGTTAATTATTAAATGAATTAAATTGAAGAATTGATTGAAGATTAGCGACTGTATGTGGAAAGGGAAGAATAATTCCATAAAGATAGCGTAGTAATGACAAGCATAGTAGGGATGAAGAGAAAGAAAGAAACAAATAGAATGAATAATTAGATGAAGGAAATAGGAAAAAAGAGAGGATTAAAGGGAAAGGGAGAAAGGATAAGAAAGGAACGGAATGCTTAGTATTTATCAATGCCCTACCATTTACGATACAAAATAACTCGACACCTAACTAATTTAGAATTTTTATCACCCCGTATTCGTCTCTAAATCTATTTTACAATAATTCAAACAAGATCTTTGACCCCTGCCGTTTCCAAACTTCTTACAGAAACCATTAGAACGTTTTGAAGTTTACCTGTAACGATAAAGTCAATCACGACTAACAGTTACTATAGACGTTTAATCGAAGGATTCAACAAGAACGATTTAAGTAAAGATATGGTTCCGGTATAACCATTATCCATTCGAGAATTTTACTTGCCAACGAGACCGAACCACTGTGGTCTAACCAAGATCATCCTGATTAACTTATAATCACGAATAGGCCCAATAATAACCGATACTTGCAGTCACGTGATTCAACTTACCGCACTTATTGCTACGACTTCACCGCAAATTACCCATCCCCGTTCAATTACCATCGACATCGGAGCAAGTCGATCTAATCCTCGAGCGACAGCGTCGATTGATTTCCAGCCGAATGGAAAGACAGGCTGCCGCGAACGAAGCGAAGCAAAAGGGGCGGAGGAGGGGGGAGGGTGGCTGTCGGAGTTTCGACAAAAACTGCCTGACGAAAATTGGCGAAACCGGCGCGGTGGCGGCGCGCGTGCAACCATCCACATGCACTTTCACCTTAGCGATCGGCGGAGTGTGTCGGTGAACGTGGTGGCTGCCGTATCTGCCTGCACGCATACACACGCACACGCGGCAAGCAGACTCATACACACGCAGCCGGGAGAACGGAATTCGGTTCGACCTCAACAGTGCAAACAGAAGCATTGATTTCACCGCTTTCAAACACCCCCTAGCAAAGCGTCAGTCGCTCGGGGTGGTCCCCGTCCGCGTATACGTGTACGTGAGAGACCTGCGCGTTCGGACGCGGCACTGGTGTGCGTGTGCAAGCCGACGAGGAGCAGGACGATCGCCCGCTCCTTGTCGCCGATGCGGTTCTAATAATAATGCTAATTGAAATCAGCACCGCCGCGAAAATCGACAATGCAGCCCTTCGCGTTTCCACGCTCGAATTCCGAACACCTCGAATCACTCGGCCGTCTTTTCGATCTACGGTATGCTACGCGATTCCAATAGCTTCTTATGGATCTCCGTTGAGACACTAATATCAGAATCCGTCTACAGAAAGGATATTCATAGAACGAGAAATACATTCTGAATCGTTTGACTAAGCCTGATCATGCGTAAAATAGATAATTTCTTAATCTTCCTTGTTATGAATCTACGAGATGAAACAGTTTCTCAAGTGCAGTCCGATGTTTCGCGCAAAGACCTCGATCCAAGACATACCAGTCTGAATCCCTGAAATTGCTTTCTAACTAGATTAACACCCCGCTATCAAAAGAAAATTTTACAACCCGCTGTATCGACCTTTCTCGCTAAGAAGCCAAATTAATTCGGAAATGTATTAAGCCTACCCGAATATATCACGTAAGATTATCCGTAAACCGAAAGATACCGATCCAAATCTTCGATATTCGTCTCTAATTAGATCGACATCCGTTCCAATCTACCACTATCAAATTCAGCCTATTTCCAAAAGAAACATCGTCGTGCATCGAGAACGTCGACGAGCCTCGGCTAGAGGAACAATGAGCCACGGCCAGGCAACTCGTGCTCTCTGGGCGACCCTCCGCGCGCACACCTTTCCGCGAAGAAGAGAGCAGTCAGGGTGGCAATAACCCGGCAGCCGAGGGGATGTGGGTTCCAGCTCGGATAGTTGAGTGCCGGCGGGAGGGGCGGTGGAGGGTGGCCCGGGGGAAGGGGCGGCGAAGCGAACGTTTAATAAAAGATGCGCAGAGATAGCGCCATTACCCCGGCTTGCATTATTTACCGGTGCGAGGCAACTCTCTGGCCGCGTTCCGCCGCAGTCGCGGCGTTAGGTAGGCGTGTCGTGTCCAAGTGTGTGTGTACACGGGCTTCGTTCGCCCGTGTACGAACGCCACGACGACGCCAAATGCACATACATACCTGCCGCCGTGTTCATCTACACCCGCCTCGTGGCGTCGTCTTGGTTACACGGACGAAGAATGGGGACGATCGCCGCGATGGAGATCGTTGCAACGATCGCTGATTTTGTACGATGATACCGTTCTGAAAGTATAAGGGATGTTTAGAGAGGAAAAAAAAGAGGCTGTGTCGATAGGTCTGAAATATGTATGTCGAAGGGTGGTTTATTTTTGGGTGCAACCATTCCCGAGCATTTGGCAGATTGTTGATTTTCCTGGATGTGGTACATGACCTCCGATTCTACGAACTGTTGGAGAGTTTATCGAGACCCTTGCGAGGGAGGACAACTCTGGAGAATTGGGGCGATTCAATGAATGAGTTATTATCGTTGTTAACGACAGAATACTAGATCGATGCCTTTCTTGGAGATATAATTGACAAAAGAGGAGAAATTTTCTTACGATGCGGTCAGGATCGGATGCTTCTTCGAAGCGTATATGACGTTTCTAGACGTTTCTCTAATTAAAGAAAATTTCCCTCGAAAGGAAAACTTGCCCATTCTAAGAACCATATTAACTGGTTAATCCCGAGGAAAAAGTTCTCCTTCATCAGGTTGTCTTTGGTCAGACATCTAACATTCAGTCGGAAGCGTAGAATGGTTGCTTAACGGCGCGGTCGAAGAAAGCTCAGGCCGATTTCTCGAGAGCCGAGCTCGACGCGATTCTCTACGAGCAGAAACCGTCGTAACGACGAACATTACTCCGGGGGTTGGAAAACACCGTTAATTACCTCCCCGTGGGCCGTTCGTTATCCGCTGGACCTTTCCCGGCCCACTGGTGTGCGGTTCGCCCAAATTGCCTTCTCACTTGCTGGGCGAAGATCGCTACGATTACGCTCGTCTGTTGTTCCTCTCTTCTCTCTACACTTTGTGCTTGTTGTTTCGCCAACGTGTGCTCCCAGATGAGGAAACAGAAAGAGACGGATGGTAAATAGACAAGGAAACGAATATCCAAAGTACATGGAACAACGAGGAGGAGAAGAAAGATCGCGGGGGTTGGACTTTACAACTGAGGGAAGCGAAATGTAAGCGTGTACTCGAAAGGGATGGCAATTCGGGAGGAACCACGGGACTAACAGGGAAAACTCGGGAACAGTATGCCGCGGCGGGGAGGAGGTAACGACAGAAAGGGGGTGAGAGAAGAGATACAGCCCCGTCAAGGGCAACGAGAGCCGAAACCACCCTCGGTGACGAAAGAGGAACGCGCAAACGGATGGAGGGAGAAAAGGCTGGAGAAGAGATTCGAGTGGCAAAGCCGGAAGGCGAACTTGACATTTATATCGGGGATTCTCGGCTTTACACCGAGAAGAACCCTTTCGAGTAGAATGCCGTTGAACGGAAGACCGAATCGAAAGGGGCAGAACATCGGGGGAGGAGAAGCTTTCGGAGATCCTTCTTCTTGGACTCTATCTCTCCTATTTTCTTACTGTCTCTCGTACCGCGGCAAATTATGTCCGGACTGTTCGCAGTCGAGGAAGCTTCAATCGAGCGTGACGCGGTCTCCGTGGTAAGGAAAGTTTGCGTATCGATGGCGACCTTGCTCCGATGCACGGGGTTAATCGTCGCCTTCGTTTATGAAATCTTATCGAACCTAATCTTCGACCTTCCGGTAGATTCTTACGTGACAAGTCATTTTGTAATTTTGTAGATGTAATTGGAAAATTGATGATAAATATCCTCGGTGGTACATCACGATATATCGGTAAGGATAGGTACTTGTATCCGTACTTAGGATTAGTCCTATGCTTAGTTCACTGAATTATCAGACTTACGCGGAACATGGACACGAAACTCTCGAATGATAATAATCATGTACCTACGACAATGCTCGAGTTACGTACATTTCCTATAACGGAACGTGTTGGGAACAAATTTTTCTACACATGGTACATATATTCGCAATATGTTCTGCGGAAAATATCATTTTCTTCGTACCTTGCATTCACGATAGATAATGAAAAATACTGTGTTACAGATGAACGATAACTACCAACGAATGGTCATCGCTTACCAGCACAAGGGATGCGCCCTTAGCTGCCTGGTGCTGCCACCAGGAGCTGAGTTTTCTCTCATGGTAACAACCCTAGAGCAGGGGTGGCTTACCCTTGTTCAATAATCTACCAGAAGCGGATAACACGTTCTCTGCACGTTTTAAATGTATTATCTAGAAGGGAAACAAGAAGAGAATTTACCAATAACGCAGCTTCGTGGCGTTAGTCGGCGAACTTTAAACGCTCTGGACAAACATTCTCGTACCCGTTGGAGTGCAGAGGGGAAATTCCGCGGAGCGTTAAATTTCGAACGTGGACACGTGTCGGAGGAATATAAATTTTCCGCGAAATTTTCGCGCGTGGCGTGATTCATTCGCGGTTCGCGTCGATAAATTACTCCTCGTTAAAATTCTTCTCTGGAAAAAGCGTCGTTGTATTACCAGCCTCGTAAAACAAAACGAGAAAAATAACCCGGAGAAACGGTCGTAGTACAAAACAGAAACGGAAAGGGGAGAGGGAAGTAATCGATGGAAAAATGTTGGTATTTCCCAAGTGTAAACGGTTTCGAAACACCGTTAATGACGAACGCGATCGAGCCATTCATCCAGCGACGACAGAGCCGACGGAACGCGTTAACTTTAATCTTCCGCTTTATTCTAATGCGTCCGTTTGAAACGCGCCCCGTTTCCTTTCTCTCCGCCACCCTTCCACCCCTTTGCCCACCCCCCCCCCCAGCGTTCTCTGTCGCGCTCTCGCTCCTTAGTCGCAAATTGGCCTCGGCATTCTTTTCTTTATCATTGAAAAAGTTTCTATTATACCGAGAATTTTCCCGTTCCGCGCGATACCGTCGTGAATAGACGATGTCTGCAATAATAAAAGAATGAAACGGGACAACGGGAAAGCGTATAGAGTTGCATAACAAGAGAACAGTATCACGGAAAATCACGAACGAGAACGACAAATGCGTTTGGCGTGCCTCCTAATGAGGTCGTTTAGCACAGCGGCGAGGAGAGCCGGTCTCTGGAGGACCGTATTAATGAATCGGCCGGCTGAAATTGGTGCAGTGCGTCGCTAGAAGCGTACACACGATCGCACACGCGTATACACGAATGGCGAATGCTCGTATACACGTAGGTTGGCAAAGTGAGGAGCGCGTTAAAGGCGCGCCGTTTTCACGTGCAATTAGCCTCCTCATCGGAGGTGGATCGATGCCGCGAGGAAAGGAAAACACGAGCTCTTTTAGGGAGCTGGTTCTGTTCTACGATTGAAGACCAACCCCTTTGCTGCGAGACAAATAATTCGCGTGAAAGGTAGAGTTCGCACGACCGAGCCCCGATCGAGTTTCAATGGAGGAACGATTTTAAACGGTGTCTGGTGTTGGAAAGGTGAAACGAAAGCTCGCAACGGAGGCATTGTGGTTTTCGTATCGGCCAAAGACGCTGTTTTCACGGTTAATCTTTAGCCAATCTCGCGATACAGAAACGTAACGGCATTGTTCGAGCAAGTTTTCATATAGAATTCCGATCTGACTGTAAAACATGCCGGGGCGTAATCGAATCCGCAGCAGCCGACGTGAAAGACAGGGGGTGGCATCGTGATCGCGACAAAATGGCGGGGTTGGTGGAAATTCATAAGAATCCCGGCAAAGCCCGGGGATACAGGCAGCCGTGGAACGAATACACTGCCTGTGAGCTTCATCGCCCGCGATTCCCCCTATTCCGCCTCGCTTCGTTGCCGGGTGTCGTCGCCTGAAATAGGAAGTCCTCGGAATCCGCGGCAGCCATATCGCCGGTAAACCAACAGATTGGAGCTTGCCGCCTTAATGCCTCTGGCCTGGGGAACGGGGTGGGTGACAGGCCAAACAAATTTATAGGTCTCTTATCCGAAAGATACACGGGATTATCCCCCGGGTCGCGCGCGCGTTCGCAGTGGTTCGCGGGGGACGACGTTGGCGACGGAGAGGGCGGTTTCGAGGGGTTGACTCCTCGGCGAGGCAGAGCTCGAAAAATCGTAAAAACTTTATATAACTCGGCTGAAGGAGCGAGATATTCAACGGCCACGATAGAGGGGGGATGGCGGGGAGGGTGGAACGAGAGACAGAAGCAGCGAAAGGTAGAGAAGGAATAGCGAGGCGGGGGTTGGCCGCCGTCGGATTCCCGTATAGAGGGGTGGCGAAGAAGGCAGGAAAGACAGTTACCAGAAGCCAGCTTGCGGAGTTTGTAGCCGAGGGTGGTACTGAAGCGTTTCAGAAAGAACGGGAAGGAAGAGAAGTCTGCGATCGGAGAAAGAGAGTGAGAGACAGAGGAGAGAGAGCCTGATTTGGGAAGGAGAAACGAAGATTATCGGGGCTGGAACAGAGAAAGGGAAGAAGAGGCCGTGGATGCAGAGGGCAGGGTAAAAGCGGCGCGTAAAGAGAATAAAACCGTGGGAGGAGGCAGGGAGAGGGAGAGAAGGAGGCAAGGGTCGATTCATTCTAATTCGGTTGTGAAGGCTACAGCTTGTCCAACAGCTCTGTAGTATCTGTAGGGTGGCTGCTGGCTGCCACTGTTGCTGCCAATGTGGCCGGTGTACTCCACTGTTTCCTCCACCTCTCTCCGTTGTCCTCTTTCCTCCCCTTTCCATCCCTCTTTTTCCCTTTCTTTCCCTCTATTTGACCCTCTCTACACATTCCGCTCGCTTCCCGGTCCTCTATCTGTCTCCAGCGCCGTTGACTTCTCGCCCTTCGGGGAGGGAATATTTTTCAGGAAATTTCCGTGCCCGGATGGATACGCCGGGGCGATGATACTTGCCGGCGACGACACGGCCCACAGACTTTGTCGACTTGACAAATTGGTAGCGCCGTTGTCGCTTCTATTAGCGCGTCGCGAATGAGGATTTCTGGCCGGAACGTTCTCATCGACGATACTCGGCCCTTCCGCCAACACGTAGTGCAGTCGACCACGATTTTCCACCGACTTTCTTCACCAATTAAGATAGACATCATTCACACTGAGATTTAAGAAATCGTTGTTCTTTATCCGATCGAAAAGATGGTACAAGCCGATTACCAGTATTATTTTCAACGGAGGAGATACCGCTTTGATTCGCAGTTCACCTTTTTCCATGAATACCATCTTTGCACCAGTTTTGACGAATTCGGTACGACACGTCAGGACGATACGAAACGACCGCGATAAATCGGCGTCCATTTTACGAAGAGCGTATAAATTAAGGAATTTATGGGGCTTGGCGTTTCCTCGCCTTTTCAGTCGCGATATTTCCACACGAGTTTCGATGTTACTATGAAAAAGCAGAATTCTTTTTCGGTCAGAAGCGGAGGCGACGGAGCGTCTCAAAGAGCTGTACGGAAGAGGAGCATACGGCCGGGCTGTTTATGTCGATACAGGTACAATGTAGCCCCTCGCTGCTCGTTTCCGGCCGCAGTTCCTCCAATCTATCGAACTTCAATCCCCGTCGACTTTCCATTCTGCGCGCGGAAAAACATTCCCAGGGAAATTTCAGCGACCAAAAGCCCCCGACTCGGTGACAAGTAGCGCCATAAATAGAGTCGATACGACGGGATACGTCGTATTCCCGTTCGTTCCAGCGTGCCTTGCCAGTCACCCTGATATCTTTCTCTGCTTTACACCGAGCCCTGATCCACCCCTGAAAATCACCGTCAAGCCATCGATGGATGGATATCACCGGCAGAGTCTCTCTCCAACCTGTTTCAAGCTACACGTCGACGAGCTTCGTAAATAAACCGCCGTACTAAATAAAAATTACAGCGGTGTGCAAGGATCGACGAGTTTGACCGGAAATCATCTGAGGCGTATACACGCGCGCATAGTACCAGCCTACGGTATACTCTTGCCGTGATTGGTAGTTGTTTTCTGTTCTGTTCTACGAGTTTTTGCCTGTTGTACGCGTGCACTCGCTTTTTCCCTTTTATTTTTATTTATTTTTTGTTTGTTTCCGCGATATTTAAAGTTCTTCGTGATAGTAATTCGAGTAATCGAGTTTCGATCGCAATGGAGAACCGGCAGTTTAACTGGCAATTTCCAACAATGATATTTCAGACCTTTTATTATTAGTTCCTCGCGAGACTTTACGCTGGATACGATATTTTATTCGCGCATTTGAAAATCGTTGTTTTCGTTGTTACGTACGTCTATCTATGCGTTCTATGTACGCCATCGTGTACATATACGTGTATATATTCATATATTTATATACATGTACATATATATATATATATATATATATATAGCTTTTTTTTATTTCGTTCAAACATGACCGCTCTTTCGAACGCTCAACGATTTACGAACCGTCAAACGAGTGATCATGTAACTGCCGCGTTACTCGGCTCTCTCCTTTTTTTTATCCCCCTCTCCCGTTGCCACCACCAATCGTGAAATATTGTAGACCGTTCTTGTTATTGACGATTGGTTACAAACGTTAAACTGGCCGCCACCAGACAATTATTGCGCCGCTATTGCGGCCGGTAAAATATTTCGCGCGAGCTACGATCGTCTGACCGCGAACACCGCTACCGGAAATAGCATTTCGCGCTTCTCCTATCGCCGTCTGTCACGCGACAATTATCCCGAATTTACCGGAAAATTCTACTAATGCGACCGGATTCTTAATTACGATGCTGTGCACGTTAATCGCCTGTCGATACATCGGGCTATTCGACTTTCGCTCCATTAATGCTGGAAAAATCGAAATAATGGTGGTTTGTGTACGTTACACTGGTCATCTGCTATTCCATATCTCGATTAAAATTGTATAAAAGGTCTGAGAAATAGTGCGACAACAAAGGTTTTCAAGAATCTCTGATTCATCGAATTACTACTTTATTTATTTATTTATCTATTTATTTGTCATTCAAGAGAAAAAATCTGTTAGAAGAAAGCATCTATCGGAAAAAATTCTACGGCAATCCTTTTAGCCCTCGATTAGCCCTACAAAAGTGATAAAAAAAACTTCTGCTCGTTGTAGCTTCAGCTTCTCGAATCTCGAATCTCCCAAATGCTTGCTAGGATAAATTCTCGTCTTTCAGGCGAGGAGCCCGATGAAATGTTGCAGTCCCGATTGAAATCAGGGACGAGATCGGCAAAGAACGGCGGGGAACCGCAGGAAAATTCGCGATGCATTAACGTGAACGATTTCGCGGCCGATTTACAAGCGGGCAATCTTTCTCTCTCTCTTTCTCTCTCTTTCTCTCTCTGTTTGCGCCTCGCGCACCATTTATTCGAAAGTCCATTTCGGGTTCAGCGACGCGTTCCATAGACGCAGATAGTGGCCCCGATGGACACGGGATAGCGGCGTTTACAATTTAATCGATGATAAATGCCGACAGATAGGCGGGCCGCGCCCTCTCTCCGCGTGCACCCCGCCGGGTAAACCACTTGGCGCTCGGTTGCTTCCTATTAGAGCGGCTCTATACATTTCCAGTATGGTCCATTTGGGGCGCGACTACCACCAGGACTCGTCTCCTTTCCTCGCCGGCGACATGTGGGCTCATCGAAGCAAAACCAGGGAACACCAGGGTCCGTGGGTGTCGTAGGTGCGACATCATTCATCCATCTATCCGTAGGTCGGCGTAAAGCCCGGTACAATATCCCTTCTGGGACTTCTTTTCGTCCTTTTAATGGCACACCCGTGGCTATCCTTTGGATATCCCACCGCTATATTACGCGGACCGCCGCATTTTCCATCGATGATCATTCGAATTTTCGAACCTGCTGGTCTAGGTTCAACACGTGTCCGAAATAGTTGGTTTAGTTAGACGGTGGACGATTCGAGCTGGACGTTTCCATTCGTATACTTTACGCTGAACTGACACCACGTTCACTCGTCTCTTGTCTGTGTCTCTTGTGTTATCGGTAACGCGAGTAAAAATCAATCTTTGTGTCTCTCTATTAGAATTTTTTTATTTCTTGTACGATAGTTTAGCAACAAACGATATTAGTAAATTGACGAGTTACAAGTTGTATGCTATACATTTGTCTATTATACGATTTCGTCGATTTTCGTCGAACAGGATAATCGGATAACTCGTCGTTCCTAGAATTTATTTGCAAAACCACATTCAAGTTATCTCATCCAACTTATTATTATTGCGAAAGTGAAATAGTTTCACGAGCCGGTATAAGTAAACATATAAATCGAACACCTAGCCGATTGCACAATTTCATCATACCTCTTTCACCCGCAATATCTGCACACTGGTTCCCTTTGCTTCGTCCAATCGTAACTCGAGTAAAAATCAATCGCAATATCGTTCCATTGTTACTTCGCTCGTGTAAACGGTCTATAACCTGTATTTAGATTAACGCAGCGCGAATATCGCGCGTTGATGGAGATAAACACGTCGATACATTTTTCAAAATGGAATCACGTATGGAGTTATAGCGCGGCGGGTTCAATCGTGGCGAGGATCGATCCGCGCGGAAAAGCTGGTCCACAAAATCGGCTGGCGATTCCGGACGGGTATTATCGGAGCCGTCGACGGCGTCGGTGCGTGAACGATCGCCTCATAATGACGCTAAATATTTTAAGTGTATAAAGGGTTTCGCTTCAATATCGCTTAAGCTGGCCCATAGTACTAAAGTGCAGTTTACCGCTGCAACAGCCTGGCCGTTGCACAGAGAGAGGTCAGTTTCACGCTGAAGCTAACCGCTCTCTCCGCGCCACACTACATATCGCCCACATCGAAGCGGTGTGTAAGTACGTGTGGTTTCGGCTGTTCTTGTTGCCAACTAAACTGGCCTCCAACCTCCTCTTTCTCTCTCTCTCTCACACACACACACACACACACACACACACACACTTTCTCTCTCTCTCTCACTCTCTCTCTCTCTCCGTCTCTCCTTCTTTCCCTCTTGCCGACTGTAAACTGCGTTTCAAGCTTTATACAACCACCGTCTAATAAGTGCATCTCTCGTGCAAAAGGAATGAAAAGGTAGAGAGAGAGAGAGAGAGAGAGAGAGAGAGAGAAGCTGCCTTTACCAAAGAGGAAATAGTTTGGCTAAAACGTATCTCTAAATGCACAGAACGTTTTTATCCCCCCTGCCCACCCGTGCATCTGCTCTCTTCTTTGCTAGATGCTTTTTTCCTTGTTTCCATTTGCTTGTTAAGGATACCCGGTTCGATAGGAGGATGAAATTGCCGCGGTGGTCGATGTTGAATTTTTAAGCAACATTCCCGACAGATCGATTTTGCTGGATCACGGAAATTAAGAATGTCTCTGCGGGGTTAAATCGGCGAAAGAGTTATCGAGAATCGTTTAGATAGTTTGGATGGATAGTTATTTGGAGGATTGAAAGTACAACGATAGCTGTAGATCTTGGCTAGAGCATCGGTTGAAATGTGTTCATTTGGCAGCATTGGCTTCCTTCTGGTATTTATCTTTTAGTTTATTTTTTAGTTTCATAGATCATAACGCGTTAAACGAAATACATTTCGACGTTATTAGAGCAAACGTGGTTCTACGGACGAGGCATTTCTGAGAGAAATATGGCAGGCGAGTGCAACTTTATCACTCGACAAATCGAATATAACCGACGAACAGAAGCAAGCTTTTTACAAACAAAATCAAACTCCACTATTTTTACTACTATGATCCGACTCTATACACTTTGTTTTCCATTGAAAAGCGGGCAGAAACGATTCAAGATCCGTCAAACTAATTAGGATCAATGTCCATTTGTTCCGAAGGACAATCGCGAGGTGTAATTAGTCTGTTCCAAGAAGCTTTGCGAGCGTGTAAGGTTTCTAACATCGAACAGAGTAGAAGGAAAACCGGCCGCGTTGTGTTTAAACACGCAAACAGTTATCGCGAACCGACAACGCCAACGTCGGCATCAGGTTTCGCGAACCTGCCACACTCTCTGTTCCGCGTTTAACGAACACATCCACCGACTGAATAAATAATCCACGCAAATGCACATAAAAATGTTGCGACCGGTCGACCGCGGAGTAATCAGTTCGCGTTGCGACGCGGCGACGTTTCATTTTTCATCCCCCGCGCGCGCCCAACGCGTCGCCCATTGTTCCTCGAACTGCCTTAGAAAAAAACATGCCCGTTTTCCTGTTTATATTATAATTTTCACGATAGTTCTTTTGGCTGAGAACACGGGAGATTTAGTGGAACGCTTGGATCGTAGCTTGCTACTTTGAAACCTTGATAGCTTCATAATGCGATAGCTGCGCGGCAAAAATTTACTCCTCGAGCCAGCCAGGAATTTCACCGAAGGGTGGAAAAGTTTTAGAAGCGAAACACTGTGAATATAACGCTTACGAAGTAACAGCGTATATCTTCGTAGATAAGTAAATTACTTATGAAAGCTGTTCTAAGCAAGCAAGCTAGGGGGTTAATTGAGACGCGCAAAACAAGACGAAGCCTTTGTTTCTCCTACTTTCTAAATTTATTAGCGGCAAATACCATACAGTTAGTTTCGAAATCTTACGAGTTTCCATCGTAAAACTATTCCCTGAAAAACAGTTTGCGATCGAACTTGTTTAACTTCATGATTTACTTTGTGACTCCTTTCATGACTATACACGTTGAGCTCGATACGCTTCGCAGAATATAGCGCCGTAGTAGCAACATCATGGACGTCATCGTACGTAACGCATTTATCGATACTTGTTTCATCGATTAAGATATCTATTCCAAAATCTCAGACCGGCTCGTAACGAAACGTAGAACACCGTGTAGAAGAGACGATCGCACGGACTGGCAAGGAGGCTGAATGGCAACGGCTTGAAGAAGAGAACGACACAGCGGACGATCGTTAGAAAGCGCGGCGGAGGATCGAGAACGTTTAGCGAGTGGCTCGGAACAATCTCGCGGTGCAAAGTAACTCTTGCAGAAGGTATACGTCGGTGTTGTGCATAAGCCGCGAGGCGGATAGGTGTACAGATCGAGAGGGGTGTAGGTGTGTGTTTGTTTTCCTCTGTCGGGTGGCGTGCGGAAAGCGAGCTAGCGGAGGCGATGGAGAAGACGAGTGCCAGCCCCGGGCGATGGTCGTTTCCCGGGCAAGTAGCCGGAGTGGATGGATAACTTGGCCATTGTGACGAGCGATGGCCTCCAGCAAGAGTAAATGATTGCCGGGGAAGCGGATACGGTAGAGAGGGTGCCGGCGGGTCTTTGTTGTTTCGAATAACCGAAGGGTTCTTCGATGGGGCCCATCGAAACACCACCCCCGTCCAATAGTACTCTCTTCTTCCTGCTTGCGAATCGCGATCCTCTTTATCCTTCTCCGTCTCATTCCTCGTTCTACCGCTTTTACCACCACCGCCATCTCCACCACCAACCCCCCGTAGCACTTCGGCCCGTTCTCTTTACCGCTATTATCGGTAATTAGAAGTACCCTCGTGGCCACGCGACCATTTCAACCCGATGAGAGCGGGCCGGTGAGCCACGCGATCGGTAACAACTTCGCTAATTCGACGAAGGGAATTTCTACTGGAATATCTGCCCACCGAACTGTTATCTCGTGAGTCGTATTAATTGGAGATGGTCATGATTTGTTTGCCTCTACGTCGGGGAGACGATGATTGTTTCCTTTTTGTTTCTTTTAAAAGCGTAGGGGATGAATGGCAGGGGGCTGAAATTTGATTTCTGATTCGGATTTACAAAGTATCCAAAGGTTTGGTTCAGATTTTGTGTCCGTGGCTGCTGGTCTCTCGGTTATGGTAAGCCAATATGGTTCTTTGCTTTGGAAAGGCATCGCAGTACAAAGGGCGGACGGTGCTGAGCGATGTGCAGAGTTTGTGGAATAGATACAATACATTAGTCATAAAATTCTGTTTTCAAAGGAAACACGTTAATATTTGAGATTAAAGCTCCTCCGACAGAATATCCAAGAATCTTCCGCTCTGTTACCTCGCGATTGTCTAAACCTTGTTAAAACTCTTTGCGATTATTCATCATTGATTTTCTGTATACCCGAGCACGGATACCTAAGATAAAGTATTTACTGCTGCCTTCTTACTTGGAAAATTAGCTCGATAATTCCGCCCCTGACAATCTAGAATTACCTCGAATTAGGGGTCGTCGATTTGCTCAAAAACGAACACAATCTTCCCTCGATTTCCCCTAATTTTCCTCTTTATCTTCGAATCTTCCCTTAAGAAAACACAACATTTCGCAAATTACCTTGCAGTATTACCTTACAGCAATACTTTACAGTGTTACCGTACGGTATTTCCTATCCTTTAAAGTACAACAAACAACGAACAAACTAATTCTCGTTTTAAAAATTCGAAATTTATCGAGACAATCTCTGGCGAGATGTTTCCACGGAATAAATATTACTCCAAAGCGGAAACATACATTGCATTCTGTTGGAGACCGCGAGTCGAAGAGAAAAGCATCGTCCGTTGTGGCGGGTTTTCGGCATGGAAGCTCGCGGGTTCGCGAATCGCATTACGCCACTCTCCTCTTTTCCAACGAGGAATACGCTCGATGTGTTATGTTATCGGGAGTGAGGGTGGGGCTGCCGCAAAGGGGAGGAATACTTTGAGCAGCAGCAACGAGTCTTTGATTAGAATCTATCAAAAGGATTGGTTGCTCCATTGTGGCCCGCGTTCCGCATCGGTATTACTTGCCATTGCGATCAGAACGTGTACCCTGGCTACGAATATTAACGTTCCACTGGATGCAGCGGCCCGGTCACAATGCGCCAGCCAATCTCTCTGATAGTAGCTAGAGAAACCTTGCACCGATCCGATATCAGGCTAACTAGTTATCGGGGCCGCGAGTTTAAGGCAGAAAAGCCGCGTGGCCCCGACTTTTGCCCGCTTGTCGACGCGAGACGACAAGTCAAAGCGAAAAAAATTCCAAAGTGTTCTCTCCCTCTATCTGGCCTCTCCGGTGCACCCTTAATAGGCCTGCTTCCTAATAGCCGTCTCGGATGCACTTATCGCGATTGCGTTGCAACGTTGCAGCATCGCGCGGATACCGCATGCTTCCGGTCGATATTTTTTTTTCTTTCCTCTCCGCATCGTTCTTTTTACCTTTCTTCCTTTTTTCTCCCTTTCGATTCAACGACAAGGGAAACGGACGAAAGCGTTTATCCGGGCCAAAGAGTTTGGTAGGAACGAAGTTTAAAGAAAGGGAAGAGAAACAGAGAGATGATGTAGGGGGTGGTGACCCGGAAGGCGTACGGGAGAACAAACGGGCAACGAGAAGAAGGAGGAGGAGGAGGAGGTGGACCATGTTCATCCAAAAAATCGCGGATATCACTGGTAACGCCGACTGAACAAAAGGAGGAAAAGAGCAAAGGGTGGAAAACGAGCAAGGAACGGTGAGTGGAAAAAAGGGAAGCAACGATGGTAAAAAGAGGAAGATGACCGAGAGAAGAAAAAGGAAAGGTTCTGTGTGTCGTTTCCTTTCTTCCCTTACACCGTTGGCTGGTGTAAAGAGCGTGGAAATGTGGCGCAGATGGGAATGCGGATTGTGCTACGCGCGAGAGAAGGTGGAGCAAGAATCGAAACTCGGGGACTTTGAGATCCAGTCGATAAAGCTATTAGCATTTAGACGAGCTGTCGCCGGCGTCGTTCGCCTCTTCTCCACCCCCTGACCACCCATTTCTGCCAGCCGTCCCTCCGCCGCCTCGCTCTTCTCACCCTCTTTATCTCTTCTGTGTGTCGGTTCCCCTACTTTCCTCGTGCTCGCTTCTCCGCCCTTTTTCCCGCGTCCTCTTTCCCTCTTTTCCAACGGTGGCTCCGCCGCTGAAATGCATACCGATGTATCACCATCCCCGCGCATTCCACCCTCCGGCCCTCGAAATCTGCACGTGTATATACGCACACACGAACCGCGGTACGGGCCTTGCTTTTCCTCCTCCTCCTCCTCCCCCTCCCGCTCTTCTTCTCTCTTCAACCCAACTTCAACGTCCTGCAGCCCCTCCTCCTCTCTCCCCCTGCCCCTGCTGCCCCTTCGAGACTCGCCTCGTGCTCCGACAGCGGTAGAAAACGCACACACGAAGAACCGCAGCAGTGACTTCACCACCTTCTATTAGCGGCGGAGCGTGGTAAATGGTAGAAAAAGAGAGATGCGGAGAGGATCAACGGTGGCGGAGCCAGTCCAGTCAGCGAGAGGAGAGATGGTTTAACGCACCAACCACCCTTCACCGTCGAAAGGTGGTGCGTTATAGTGGCACGGCGGCGGTCGGACGACTTGGTCCATACACGCGCGCATTTACGTATACGTTCAGCATCGCGAGTGATCGCGCACACGCTCGTAGCGGTGAGCGCACTTATACAGGGAAAGCCGGCTGGTCCATCTCCGCTCTACGGAAGATACTTATTAAAGGCATCTCTCCCGCAAGCAGCGGCCGGTTGCCGTGGAAACCTGACTCGACCACGCGTGTACGTGTACAAAACGCCCCCGCCCGCGTGCAAACGTGTGCACACGATATAACGCGACCGTGTGCCTAGACACGTGGAGGCGGCCTAACGTGTGTGCGTGTGATCACACGTCGAGAAAACCAACAGGGAGGAACAAACAACGGCAAAAGGAGAGGGAGGAGGACAACGACGAGGCGAGTACACGTAGCTGTGTATACAGGGGGACACGCGTGCTCCATTTGTATGTGTATATATGTCGGCTGTCTGCGTGTACCGCGGCGTTTCACCGTCGAGGGAGGTAGGGGTGAAACAACCCTCTAATAGCCGGGGCGGCGCCTATACCCAACCCTAATAGCCCTATCTCGCCCTCGTCTCTCTCGCTTCGCTTCGTTTCTCCTCGAGCATCCTCGCCTCGTCTATCGTCTTTCTTCACTCTTCCAGTAATTTTCGCCTGCACCGTTTCTTCCTTCTTCTTCGCCCCCCATCTTCTTTCGTCGTTCCTCTTTTCTCCTTCCGTCCTTTCCGATTTTCTTCTCGTCTCGTTTTCCTCGCGCGATTCTTCTCGCTCGTACCCTCGGTTCTTACCAGCTGCGTCTCCGCCAGGAATTCGTCCTTTCCTCCCTTCGTTTTCTCCGCACGACGAATCGTCCCTCGTCCCACACCCACCATTCTCTCCTTCTCATCTTGTCTTCCCGTTTCTCTGCCCGTGCTTTCCGATCCTCGCCGCACGCTGTTTGTTTATTCGATGCCTTTTCACTCTCTATTAGTCTCCCGCACTCCTACATTTTCTGATTAGCCGGATGTCGCGCGTATACACGCTTTACCTACCGCACCCGATTCCGCGCGCCGGCTTTTCTTTGAACCGGAGGCAACCAGAGCCATCCGATCGATCGCGCCACCCGCCCGCCCCCGTCCCTCACACACCCTCTGGCCCTCCCTCACTCGCACCAACGCCACCAACCACCCTCCCCCCTCGTACCAACCAACGACTCACTCCCCTTCTCTCGATCTCTTTTCGTTTCTCTGTCGCGCCTCATCTCTCCATTCGTGTGTCTCTTCATCCCCCTCCTAAACCACCTCTTTCACCCTCTCTCGTTCTTCTCGTTACTCGGTTGTGTAGAGGAGCGTGTGCGCGGCTCGTTTTTTACTAGCGCGCGTTCAACGGTTCGCGTTTTCGTTTCCGCGATGAACGATCCTTTGGCAACGGTCAACCGCGCTCGGACGGCCAGAGAATGGAGCGGCCTGTTTGACGGCTAGGGCTCTGGCTTTCCACGAATGTCTTTATTTCGCACAGAAACTCGACGCCGGCTCTCCTCTGTTCCTGGGAAAAGAAGGAAAATTTGATCGCGAGTCCTTTAACGCCGCGAGCGGATAAAAATGCCCGATACTAAGATGCATTTTGTTTTCCTTTTGTATTCGCCACTGTGTTATGTTTCCTGCCCTTTCTGTCTTCCTTTTGTCTTTTTTTTTCTTTTGTTGCTTGGGAAATTTTTTGTTACAAAGTTTTGCATATGGTGAATATCGCTTGGTTAATTTTCCTGCTACAATAGATACAGGTTTTCTTATTGCCGGTGTAAGTTGCCAGGTTTCGAGTTTATCTCTGGGACGAAGAACGAAAGTCGACTTACTTCTCACAACAAGAAGCCGAGATAACATTCGTATGAACTGAACCATGCGCCAAATAATGCAGTCATAAACCACCCCTTTCGGAGATACCATCAAGGGAACTCAAAAGGGTATTATGCTGAGGGACACCGGAAGGGAGACGCTTCTAACTTCATCAGACATTCTTTTCATGCCAGAGTGCCTCAATGCACAATCGATCTATTCATCCCCCATTAATTACCATTTTATTTATCCCATTAGATGGTAACGTAAACGTTTCATCATCCAGAACCTGTTACTCCTTCCCGAACGAACAAGATTATAAAATGTTTATACGATCGTTTCTACAGCCCGAAGATTATCTTCTCAAATAATTATCTCGATAATAATTATGTTTCTTATCGATTAGTCGAGAAAATGATCGAGCACGTCAAATGCTATAAGAGACATTTTACCATCAAAGAAATTGGTAGTCCCTCTCGGGGAATAGAGAATACGATACAATGCCGATGATAATATCGAAGCAAAATTCGCACGATGAAATTTTCTATAACCTTTGAAACCACGTTCTTATAAAATGACTCAACGTTCTCGCATTCTGCGCAGAAAATTCGCATCTTCCCCAAGAAATACTCAAGACCAATACGAAACTCGTTCTAAAACCAAGCCAAACCTTTGCCAATTCAACCACTTGCAATCCGGTAAACCAATCAATCCGGGAACGATCTGAAGAGCGTTGATTAATCCGGCGATCGATAATAGAAGTCGATGCCTGGCTCCAAGTCGAGCTCGATTTAACATTCGCGACGCGTTCCAGCGCAAGGTTGGAATTTTCCGAATCGAGAGGGTGGCAGGCGGCTGCTGGGATGGGACGAGATAGAGGTGGGCGGTAGAGAAAATCGAACGAGTAGGCGTCGGGATGACGATTCGCCGGAGCGTCGACGAAGCGCTCTTGCACCTTTCTCTCGGCGTTTTTTCACGTGCGGTTTCATTTAGCTGGGCGGCAATATCACGGAGACCCAGGTCGTAGTGTACTATCTTTTTCACTCCTCTCGTACCGTCTCCACCTTCCTTTCTTCCCTTCTTTCTCTTTGTTCCAACTCTTTCTTTCTTTCGCGCGCGTAATCATCGCGAGCGCGCAAGACTTCCATTTCAGCGTTTCGCAAAGAAAGTCTGTCTCTCCGCGTCTCATCCCTCTCCCTTGTCCTCCTTGTGCTTGCCTCTCGTTGCTCCCGCGCGCTCGGTTTGCCAGAAACGGCCCGAAACGCAAATCCCAACCCGCGGACCGTCTTCTTTTCGCCTTTGCACAACGCGCACACACGCGCGCGTGCCGCGTTCAAAAGTTTTCTGAACCGTTCGCGGGATTAATGGGGAACGGACGCCATCGCTTGAGCCGCCGCCACCGCCGCCGCCGCCGCCGCGCTACACCGGATAAAGCGAGAAGGCCACGAAACGCGCTTGGCCGAAATGGAAACGATACTTGGGGGAGTTGTCGCGCGGGTTATCGCCGTCGATGAATTGTCAGTACGGACGTGTTTGTTAGGGAATTCGTAACCAAAGCGATTTTTGCTTGTTGAAATTTTGAAATCCATCAGTCGATTCTTCGTGATACTGGTGAATTATTCTTGTTGATTCTGCCGTGTTCTGCGAATGTTTATAGATTTTTACAGAGATCGTGAATTTCGAATTGCAAGCATCTTTTGATCAAATGGTACATAAGTAGCATACTCTTGCTGTATCGTATCAAGTATCGATTTAAATGAATTATTATAACCCGATTCGCGTTAGGTTCAAAGGTACAAGCCTTCCAACAATAGCTGAAATTTTTACAAGAGGTACGATGTTCAGGGATACATTTCATACTATATCAATGGACGTTTACGATAACACGAAAGTGGATAAAGATCATAAGATGATCGTATAGTTGGTTACGCGGAAAGTTGCGTTAAAGTCGACGCGACTGTTGAGAGTTTATGGACTGGTGGAAATTTCTCAAATTAGGAGATCAATTAACTTTAATGTTCCCCTGAGGCCTCTTAGAACTCCTCTAGTTTTTCATGCCGCATTACGTGCAGATCCGATCGATAAGGTATACCAAGGGCCAAAGTCCTCTTCCGACACTTGATTAAACGTATTTCCATTAAACACGCAATTTAATCATCACAATCGTCCGATCTCGACTTGATTTCAATCGTCCGAAAAATTTCCACATGGATTGTATCAAATTCGCGAATCCGTTTGGCAAAAATTTGTTGCACAGTTTGTACATGTCGGACACGCATTTTAACAGGGGTGTGCGTGTAAGCCTTAAGTCTCGAGGGTCGAAACTACGACTTTTCGTGGACTCGAATGGGCAAACGCTCGGTCCGAGGAATTTTTCCGGCTTCCTTCCGATCCTGTTGAGGAACCGTCCGAAATACATCTGGAAAATGTACGCGGAAAAAGGCAACGGGAATGTGCAGGAACTTCACAGTCGTCGCTGTTTCGACGGAAGTTATATCGATGGGAATAATTTTCCACGTGATATCGGTCCCTTTTATATATAATATCGTTCCTTCCTATCATTATCTAAACGCGCCTTATCTACCATTAAAAGCATTGCTATCGCATTGTATACAAATTTAATGAGAACTCCATAGCATGTTATGAATCGTTTTTCCTACGAATTTATTCAAATAATAATCTGGTATTGAATAGGGAACGGTAACGTACAGACACAAAGAGTTAAAAGGAAGTTTCGCGTTCGAATCAGATACGATTCGAAATACCGCGAAAACCTTCGGTTGCTTTTATTCGCCACGTTTTTATTGGTTTTGTGAAATGCACGCGTTCTATTATGGATACAGCGTAATGTTTCCCCTTCTCGTGAAACGAATATCGAAGATTGAGTTTTTCGAAAAACCAACGCCGTGATATGTATTCGTTTCTTCCGTTTTTTTTTCTCCTATCCCCTTCCTCCCTTTTCTCTCCTTTTTTTCTTCTTTTTTTTTTGGTTTTCTTTATTTCGCTTGACTAGTGCTGCAAGAGCAGAGACTTTTCACCGCACACAGGCAGGAAACTTTTTTAATTAATCGCGAGATGTATTCGCCACGAGATCGCGAATAATTGTTGTTCATTTATGATGCTGTAATAAGGAGAACAGGCAGGGGGAGGAGGTACGTTTGCTGTTTTAAATGAAATCGGGTATCGGAACATTTTGATGGATCGACTCGCTTTCGCACAAAATGATATCCCGGTTCGTAAAATGTCCACCAATTTTTGTTCCCTTTGTATTAATATTACATTTATGCAGCCATCGTAACGAGCCGCAGCCTTATTTTCGCGCACAGGTATTGTTTACGTAATTGTACCATCATAATCGCGCTCGTCCGTGAATTTTTCGTTAAATTCCCTTTTTTCATCGAACACGCGGTGAATGTTCCTTTATTAAAATAATCATAATGCACCGGCCGGCAAACAAGTCCATTTGCATTGTTCCCCCCGACGAAATAACGATGCCTCTTTTTCATCTGATCGCTCATTTATTCCATAATTTTTGCTCGGCTGGTAATCAAGCCGAATATAAAAGCTCGTGTTTGCGTGCTTTATAACGAATTATTCACCTGTACGTCTAATCACCAATGTTGTAAGTGAGATTTATATAAACAACACCAACATTCTTGCGAGATATACCAATATTTTTAGTAAAATATAATTTTGCTAGGTTCGCTAATGCATGAATTAAATTTACAGACTGATGCGTCCATAAAGAGATATCAAGTGCTGCTTCGAATTATTAATTCGTCGTTAACTTCTACGCTTTGATCGAATTTAAATATGCAATCGGGAAAATCACGCAATGTTAAAGAAATATGCGACACACGCGACTACTGCAAATCGACTTAAGCATGTGAGTGTTATTGAGCGATATACGCCTCGTTCTTTTCTTACGTTTCTTGGGTTTCTCGGGTATCGAGAATACCGTAATTACTCCAATTATTGGAAGGCCACAGAAACACCTCGGGAAAAGAAAAAAGTTGGCACGGATGAGCAATCTTTAATTCTTGGCGTGCCGTCCCTACCAGAAAACCATACACCCGGGCTATTTACGAAAGTTACCTAATTTGACCGGCACGATTGTCCTTAGGGAATACGCTAGCCCTCGTCCATTAACACTACCCCCGGTGTTCGTCCCGGAAATTTAGATCGCATCCCCCTCGTCGACGGTCAAAACGTGAAAACGCCATTATTGACCACAACATTTCGTCACCCCTCTCGTTGTATCGTCCTCACAATTTTAATTTAGTCTGGCCGCCGAATTAAAAATTATCTCTTACGTTAGTTAGTCACCCTTCGTCCTGCGATGATGTGATGATTTTGTCAGATGATAACGTAATCACCGATGCTAGATTAGGGCTAATGAAGGGTGCATGTTTAAGTCATTTAGAAAGATTGCGATTTTTGACCATTCCTCTTGGAAATATACTTCATTTTACACGATTCTCGTTCATAAGTCACGAGATAATATTAACGATTTAATCGATAAATCGGTTATGAAAATCCTGCGTTTTTAATGTCCTGCTTGTAAAAGAGAATTCCAAGGATTCGCTTAATATTTTTCTAAGTTGTTCCTTTTGCGTACATTCCATAGTTTTATAAAATGTCGCAGCCTTCGATTCGCATATCGAACGCAAACACGTTAAAAACATTGAAAATCGCGCGGTAGTGTCGATAGCCATGCAACAGGCGTCTAGGAACATTTAATATTCAATACCGATATAACTTCTATAATATTAAATCCCTCAACTGTTCCCAAGACTTGAATTCCTCCTGCTTGTACGATAGATTAGAAATTCCCGAAGTTAGAATATCCTCTTATTTGAATAATTCCTAGGTAAACGAATCGATCGAGTGTCCGGCCGTTTAATTTTCCTCGAGTGAGCGGTCGTTTGGCCGGGACGACGAGAGGATCTCTCTCGCGTCGGTTCTTTCACGAGAGATCGAGCACGGGCCGGCGAGCCCCGAGCTAGTTCCTTTTTCCGGCGGATCTGGACGTCCGCTTCGATCGGTCTTCGCACGGAGATTAGCTCGGCGAAAGTAGCGCGGAACCAGTAGAGGGACACCAACACCGCTCCATCTCGAACAAGACAAAAGCAACATCTCTTCTCCTCTTGCTCGCAAAAATGAGCCACCGGTTCCTTTTTAATTCGCGTTTACTGTGAACGGCGTCAAGTAATTAGTCGCTTACTCTCTCTCCGGATTTAATGTAAGGTATTAGAGCCGGCAGGCGAACCATGGCTTTTCTTCTCGTTGCCTTGTTCCACGACCTTCGGTAGCTCCTCGTTTACCTCCGTCGCCATTATGTCCCTCCCCTATCCCATCCACCAGGTTTCAAGCTGTGTGACCGGCCGTTAATCGCTTGTTATCTAACCGCTGCTCTTGAAATCTTTCTCCTCCCTCCGCCCTCCCAACCTCGCTGACGCTTTTCTTTTTTCTTCTTTACCTGTCAGCTGCGTGTATCCCTCGTTAAAGGTATTATGTCACGGTTGTTCGACTCTGATCGATCTCTGTCGAGCACCGCCTTGCTTCGTTCTTCCGTCTCGTTCCGCCATTGTGATGCACGCGCGGGGGTGTCGTGTGTTATGAGTGTTCGATCACGCGATTAAGTTTCCCACTGAAGCAACAGTCATCCAACCGGAAGGAACAATCGCGGTGTAACAACTCGAATCAACTCGTTCTCGTGTATAATACCTATGCAGCTATTTACGAAATTCATCTCTTTACGTATTCATAAGTGGAATATAATCTCCGATAATTTGAGAAACGAGCTTCATCAATTGCACCGAATTCCCAGCGCAATTAGCGTCCCTGCTAAAAACCAGCCTCTTCCGTATCCACGGCAGAGATCGGCCACGATCTCGTCGCCCGCTAAACGTGGTCATCGATCGATCCTCCCGATCGATCTTCCAGGTGCACGTTGTCCAGAGCGAACGAGAGAGCGAGAGAGAAAGAGAACGATGATACGGTTGGCGCACGGTCTAATTACTCGGCAAAGCAGATTCGCGTTCCGGGGATAAAGGGCGGCTTCGGCACGATAATACAAATCGGCCGTGCAAAAACGGCCGACAGAGGCCACGATCATTGTTGCGGCCCACGGTAAGAGTATAAATTTCACAGCAGGTCGGCGGGGCGACCGATTCCGGTGGCAGCCTCCGAAACAGACGAGAAAGAAGCATCGGTGGCCATTGAAGGACCATTGCAAAAAAGAATACCGATTCGTCTAACTGGTTGAAAGACGAAGGTAGAATACAAGGAACAGAAGAGGAGGGACAGAGGACACGTTGCTAGAGGATGGTCGCAATATTCCAGGCGAAACTCACACAGTTCGCGGATGACTGAGTAGTTCTGCCGGCAGTATAATGGGACCCCCCGTGGTAGCTTACCTGCATCATCGACTAATCACGCCGGATAATAGGGAACAATGGCGCCCCCGTGAAAAGTGAAGCATACTCACCACTTACCTCCCTGTTCAACCATCACCCCTCTCTATCTTCTATCTTCCGGCGTCTTTCGTATACTGGATGGCTGTCTCGTTCTATGTCTCTCGGCAAACGCTCGCCCTCTCAGATCGTTCCCGCGAGTCTCTTTCTCTTTTCGCCTACGTTTACGAACACCTATCTCCGTCTCCATGCGGAGAGTATATAATCCTCTTACGCACCGGGCACAAAGTAAAATACGGACAACACAAGGCGGTCCGCTCCGTCGCATCGTGTTCCGGCCTTGCCGATTACACGAAAGACTATTTCTTGGAGAATGGTATGGTCGATTTCGGAAATCGACGCGCTAAATTTGTAAATCCGTAAGGCTCTTAACTTTTTAACCTTTTTCACGAAACATTTATTATCTATATATATTACATTCTTCTGTCGAGAGGAGAATTGAAATGAATCGTTACGATTACAGATTATAACATAATTTAGAAGATTTTCGATCAGTTGGTAATTCTTATACGGATTCACGATTTTTTTAATTGTCCTTTATAATCAGTTTTATATCGAATTTCTAGCATCGCAGGACAAAATGTCGTAGTAGCGAGGAATACATTAGAAGACTATAGACGATAGATAAAACTACCCGATCAACATTGACTAGAAGAAATTAAGCTTGCAAATAACGTGTCGAATAAACTATTTCATCGACAATTTTCCACGTAAAGCGTCGCTTTCACGAAACGCTGATACGATTAGAACGAATGTACCTCTCGATATAACCTCGTTATAGTACAGTGAAACTAGAGTCGTTTCTCTGGTTCTTTCCGTTCGTCCCTCCGGAGGTTGGTCAACGGTTTCTCGTTACCTATGTAGGCGGAGGACCTCCGTGAGGTAACAGACATGTGAACGACGACACACAAACGGTCGTTGGTTCGCTTTGTCGTGCTTTAGACGAAGTTGCTCGCGAGACGAGAACGTACGCGTTTGACCCTTTTTACCGGGGACCGCTTTCCTTCCGTGGCGCTCGCCTACGCCGCTGGCCGTGTAATCATTCTCTCCTACTTTCGAGAGGCAGGCCGCGCTTTCACGCGGACGCTCGAATCGCTTTTGTGCCCTTCCGGCTGGATCCGCGGGAGGACCGGCCCATTATGCCACGCAACGCGCGCGTTTTGTTAACTTGGGGATGAAAGGGTCGTTAAAGGAGCCCTCCGGACTCGTTAGTCGGCCGTGCCTTCGGTGATTCTTCCGCAAAAAGAGGTGCGAGATGAGATCCGAAGCGATACTTGCTCCCTTTGTCGCGTAAATTACATGAAAAAATTTATTTATCGGGGAAAATTGCTCGTTAAAATGGTTTGCTCGGAATTTCTATCTCGGTCGCGTCTCTCTTGTGGGACGAAGATAAGAATGGCGTGGACAAAGGCAGCGGAAGAGCGAAGAAAAAGCGACAGCACGATATCGGTATCATGATGGAATCGCGCGGTCCACTCTTAATTTCCGTCGCCTGGCGCTTATTTAAGCCGGAGCGAGTATCGCGAAAGAGCGAGAGAGCCGGAAGACGACAACGAGGCATGGATAGAGACGGGAGGACGACGAGGGTTCCTGACTCGGAACGAGATACTCACCCCCGCGCGGCCGGCTACGTGCTCTCGGGGTATTTGCACGCGCGAATACGCGGCTCTGATACACCGACGCGCATAATGCATGTGGTTATAGAGAGCGAGAAAGGAGGGCCGGAACGGTGAAGAAAAAGAGGGAGCTAACGGATAGAGGTAACTAGAGGGTGGCGGTGGAAGGGAGAGAAGCAGTAGATTAGGTGGGTACATCGCGCGACTGCGGCGAGGACGTTGGTATAGAATAGCAGATATAGGTGTACGAGAACTACCATCGTGTGGCACACCGGTTAGGAAGAGAGAGCGAGCGAGTAGTCGACGAGGCAAGCTAAAATGGGCGGTTGGAGAGGGGGATGACTGAGGAACGCGAGCCGAGGGGTGAGAAGGGTGGCGAGCAGGGAAGGACAGAGGGAAGCACGGGGTAGTAGAGTGAACGGGGTGTCGAGGGGGGTAGGCTATAAAGGCTAATTGGTTAAAAGCTCACCGCTGGCTGCAGGCTTAAATCAAGATCTTGGAGTGTTATAATGGATAAGTAACACGGCGAGGCACGGCCACCAGCCAGCGGAGTTGTGTGTTATCCCCACCCCTTGGTTAGCTCTGGCAGAGTAGGTAGGTTCGGTGAGGCAGCGCTACCACCCCCATTCCGCGATCCGCAGGATCGCCGAGGGCGAGTATCTTTCGAGTTAAGGACGACGCGGCTCACGCGATTGGCCCGCACCTACGGCTACCCCCGTGCCGGATACACTCTGCCACGAGTCATCGATCGCGCCTCCACCCTATGAGAAATCGCGACATCCATCCCCCACGGTAAGCCATTTGCTCCGCCCCGCCCCCTGCCCCTCCAACAACGACACCCCTTCTGGCAACTTGCAGCTTAGCCATCCTCTCTGCTCCCCTCCAACGCGTTCGCCACCCTTCTATCTTCGTTCGTGTTTCATCCCTCTCGTTTCAACCATCCCTTCGGCCCGTTCGTCTGTCCTTCGGTAGTCGTCTATCTATCCGACGCGCAACACTACCACCCCGTGAGTCTCGGAGCGTGACTCCACGTTCTATCCTTCTTTACCCTCCTCCGTCTCCATCTTCTCCTCCTCTTTCTCTTTCTCCACCCTGCCTATGCTTCTTCTCTTTCTCTCTCTCACTCTCTCTCTCCCTCTCTCCTTCTTCGCCGCTGTTTCTCGCTCGCACTCTCCGTCTCCGCTTCGCTTTCCCTACGTCGCTCCGCGCGCTCCGGCTGCGTGCGCGAATGTTCGAGTAAGGCCCTCGTTCGTGTGACCTGTGGTTTCTCCGGCGTTTTCCTACCCTTAGTGCGAGCACAGTGCCCATCCGCAGTCCATCATTCGCCACGATACGCATTCGCGATTCTCGGCTACTTTCACCTCGTTGCTCGTGCTCGCGGCCGACGATTTCCGCGAGTGGATGTCACCGTGTTGTTCCTACCGATTCTTCCAAACGTTCACCCTGTTGTGCGATTCACCGTGCATCTTCGTGCAAGAGTACTTGACCATAGTTCGTAAATCGTGTAACGATGATCCGATCCGATCCAGTGGTAAATATTAAAAGAAACAAAGGGATGCGATCCATCGATCTTGCGTGGGAAAAAAAAAGCGGAACACCGGCGAACGAGTGATTAACGATCAGTGGAAGAGAAAGTGACTCGAGGAAGTGACTCCGTGTTGCTCTTCGCGGTTTTACACGTACGGCAACGTCTCGCGAATAAACTAGCGGGTCGAAGAGGGGAAGAGAAGATCAGTTTGGGGTGAGGAAGAGAGGAGAAACGGCTACGTGTCAGGTTGGTAGGCGGTGGTGGGAGGAGGTGCTACCACAAGCGCACAATTACACACACACACACATACTCACACAAATACATTCGCCTGTATATACGCACAGTATAACGCACACTGTGACGCGCGAATAAAGTCGGAAGGTGGTGGTGGTGGTGGACAGAGGTGGTTGAAGGACGAGAGGGGCGAAAGAGGGTGGCTCTGGAAAGGGTGGGCCTTCCAAGTGTCTTGTCTCCTATCATCCTGTCGTCCAGGGTATCGCTTACGAATGTCGCGCGATCGAGCGATCCGTCTCCGATCCAGCACGACCAGGGACGTTCTGCCATCGAAGGCGTTGCGACGAACCCGCTAGTCTACACCGTACAGTTTACCATTATCATCGTGTTACGCTCTCCGCTTGATATGCGACGCGAGCCGCGATTCGAACCACTCCGCGTGTCGGATAGACCGTGTTCTGCCGTCGGACCGTCGGCGGAGGAGCATCCTGTGCTCTTCTGACGGGACGAACGCGTACAACGAGCCGTGTTCAGTGGAACGGATGACTGTTTGCTCGAATCGTGTGCCATTCCAGGGGAAACAGAACTCGAGACTGACGCGTTCCGTTCGGGGAACCGTGAACGTCGCTGGAACGGACTCTTTGGACGCGAGTCAACGATGTCTGGTGAAACGGAGATCGAGGTATCCGTAGTGTCCGAAGAGGATTTGGAACTGGAAGGTTCGAGGAGCAGCTCGACACCGGCGGAGTTGCTTCTACAAGAGAAAAACGGAAAGTCTGGTTGTGGGTTGAACAATCACCATTCCTTCAGCTTCGACGTAAGCAAACCGGCACTCAGGCCCGCGTGTAACCCTCAGTACACGTCCTTCAGCATCTCTAGCATCCTTGGAAGACCCGAGTCACCTCCTATAGACTCTACATCGACGGTGTCCGCTGAAAGGCAATCGTCGGATGTTGACAGAGGCTCGCCATTGCCAACAACGAACGCTCAGAATTCCCAGAGAATCGGATCCTCCTGCGACAGCCCTGCAAGGGGTTTGTCCTCGCCTACGTCCTTGAGATTTTCCAACAATCAAAGGGGCGTCTCGTCGGTCGGTCACACAACAGACAACAGAAACAATGCTACTAACATGGGGATCGTATGTGCTACCAGTGCTACCAGCCCGGCGTCCACTTTCTCTCCGCCCAGCGACGCCTCTACGAACCCTCTGCTCGGTCACCAAGCGTCGGCCGACTTGGCGATGCTGTCGAGGTATGTTTTCCTCTCTATCGATCTGTTCCTTTTTTCACAGTGTATGTCATTCAATGAAACTTCATGCCGTTGAACGCTGAACGTTGAATATTGTGCGGTTTCAGCGTGGTTATTTTCGTAGTTTTCAGTGTACGAATTTTTGGTGGTCCACCGAACTGAACGGTCCCGTGGTTTGATGGATGCTTTGCGTTTCATCGTGTTGTTTGTGCGACTGAGTTTTGCAATCGTGAAACGATTATCAAACAATAGCTTCAGCTGTGTTTGGCAGTACCGCGTATTATGATAGGTCGATGGAAAGAATTTGAGTTTAGTAAAAGTTTTCGTGTACGCAAGGTGTTACAAAATCCGTTTAATCTCTCTGCAATCATTCGTCTCGTGGTATTTTATCGTACGAAAGCGACCAAGCGACCTATTATTCTACCTAAATAATGCTATATCTGACTAATGATTTCTAAATTGCAAGGATCGTAAATCCAGCTATCATCGTCGAAATGTAAACAGCTTCGAAACGCGCAACAATCGACCATTTACCGATAGTTCTGCCCCGCTTCTCGTCCAAGAATAATTTAACACGTTCGTCGAACGAATGGCGGGTACGCGACGGTAGCATCTATTCGTTGTCGATGTCGCACCGATGTCGAATATAGTTCATACCAGTGGAACTATCATTTCGTGTTAATACGTCAACGCCATTAAATGCTGTTAGGTATCAATGTTTACTAATAAGGAATTAGTGCGCGCCATCAATTTTATATCTGCGGCGACTGCCAGCGCGATAACTATTTCATCGACGACCGCGCGCCGCCGCATACGATTAACGTCGATTGGCCACAATCAACGCAATCGATACATGTATGCCAACTTTTTTCTCCAATAACGTTATTTACTTTTAAAATCCTGCTTTTCGATTATCTTATCGAAAGAGTGTCGATATTATTCTCGTCTCTCCCTTATTTTCCCCAGACTTCACGGAGGGGAACGTCAACAACCGATCAAACGTGAAACGCGAAAGAAATTCGGGTGAAAGATCTTGATCAATTCGACTTTTTTTTCTCTTCGAGGACATTGTGTATAGTGCCATTATCCTTGTTCGTGACGCAATAAATGGAAACGAAATTATTCGAATGACTTTCCCAAAGTGGCGTCGAAACGATCCGCAACGCTGTTCTCTGGTTTACCTTATTTTCTCAAACTTCATCGAGGGCCAGCAACTGTTTCACACGTGAAAGGCAAGACAGATCCGTTAAAAAGATTTCGGTCAACTGCATTCTTCTACTGTTCGAGGATGTTCAACGGAGGACCTTTATCTCTATTTAGGATGCCACAATTCACAGTACAATTCTTCGAATAATAACACCATTAAAAATGATCTGAAACATCCAACCGAGAACCGAATATCCGAGCATCCGTGATCCAAAATCAGAAGACGATATTGGACGATGCGCAAGAATCAAACGAAAGATTTTCAGCCACAAATGAAATTTTCTTTCAGAGTGAATGCTTTTTTGGTGAACATACACAAGTCGTATGAATGGTATATATATGTGAACTTTGGTCGAAGGACAGAGTGGTTGGAGGTGGTAGGGGAGTGATAAAGTAGCGGAAAGAGAAACGCGTGGCTGCAGCTTCGGATTATATTATGTGGGAATGGACCGAGGGGTCCGTAATGGGCCTATTAGGCTGTCTCATTTAATAACAACCGTAGCAACAACCACCCTCTTACATTACTTACGTTACTTAGGGCCGTCCGGCTCTGTATCGGATATATCTCGGCAAGGAACTCGAGCCGGGCCAAGCTGAGCCACAAGGGGCTGCCAGAGACGAGGGAGGGTTCGAGATGATTTTATCAGATTTACACCCCCTTCCGATTGACGAGTCCCCGCTATATAACCGACTGCTTGCTTACTTGCTTGCTTACTCGCTCTTATAACGGTTCGATGCCTCCAATTGCTTGTTTTCCACCCGTTTACCATTTGATTAAGTTGCACTCGAACCAACGGTGCATCGGGACCCGTCACTTCGATCGAGAGAAAAGATTATTCCGGGGCACGAGCTTGTCACCACAAGGGGGTGTACTTCGATGGCGCGTCACTCGATAATTTTCCAGATGGATAAAATAGTGGTGCGTTAAACGACCATTGCTGTGGTTCTCGATCTTCGAAACTGCTCGTGTGAAATGTCAGAATACGTATCACGCGAGAATTTCTTAATTTTGATATCGCTCGGACAATTCGGTAGATTCACAAATATTTTCAATGTCTCCGATAATCGATAAATCTATAAAATTCGACAAACGATCGAAGAATTATCTTTTGAACGATCAGCAGGATACAAAGAACATCCCTGAAATACCCCTCTGATGGTTTTCATATTTTTTTAACGTGAAATTAAATTATCTCGTGTTGCGACATTGTTTGCGACACGTTTGCGGTATATGTACGACGAAGTCCATTCTAGAAGACCATTAGACAAAAACTAATTGCACCCCGTTCCGTAGACTCTACGCCATGGAAGATCGAATATCAACGTAGGCGCGGAAAGTAGAAAAGAATCAATTAGGCAACGGGTGCATAATACATCAGCGGATGAGACGGCAACGCGTAGTGGAAGTTAAGGAGCCTAAGGCTCCCGGGAGAAACGGCCACCTATCCCGTCCCGTTTCGGCCACCCCAGCGAGCGTCTTCCGCGCGGAGGAAGCAAGAGCAACACACGCAAGCGAACACACTTCTTGGTTTGATTTATTATTAAATCGCTGCCTACGGCATCCGAGTCTTGGCCTCACCAAGGTCGGCTAAGTAGACGAAAAGCTTGCACCGTGAAATCTTCCCCCGACCATCTCGACGCTTAACGTGCAACCCTCTCTCTCTCTCTCTCTCTCTCTCTTTCTCTCTTTCTCTCTTTCTCTCTCTCCCTTTGCTGAACTGATACGGTAATAGCATTTCCAGGGAGGAAGAGATTTCAGTAGAAAGGATTCCCGTGTAGAATATTACCTGAATTAGCCGGTCCGTGAATTTACCTCGCATCCTTCTCCGTTTCGCCACATTTTTGCATATACACGCATGTAGAGGGTTGCAGAAGCACGTTAACAGTTAACCCCCTGCCGCTACACCCTTCGATCTAAACCGTTCTCCGTTTTAAGGGATCAATTGAAAAATATGACGTGTCTGAAAATGATTTTGTATCGATATCTGCGCCGCGATCTGAAAGTCGTGAAAATTAACAATAGGAACGAGAATCGGTTTATTAATTAATTGGTTGATTGTTTGCGAGCGACGAGTATTTTATTTTATAGCTGTAAAAAGAACGAGTCTAGAAAGCTTTTTTACCGCTATGAAATAACTAGATCGCGAATGCTTATGCAGAATATTTTTATGGACGCAACTGAAACATATCTCACGGTTTCTCCTGTCTCTATAACAAGATCCTTATCGCTTAAAGAACAATTAGACAGACTCTTATCCTGCTCCAAGGAAACAAAAATCTGCAGAAAGCAGTAGCAAGGTCGAAAATAATTCAAGTTGTATCGAGTTGTCGTGTAGCGCGAAGCTATCAGGTTTAAAGAGTGGCAGGAGAGTGGGCGGGAAGGTAGGTGCGCGAGACAAAGCCGTATTAAAATTGATAATATCCCAGTGATGAGAGGTAGAAGCTCGTGTGTGCGAGCGTCGTCAGAGTCTGTAAATTAATCAGAAGGACGACGCGTAACAGAAACGCGTTTCTCGTTTATCTTCAACATTTTCCTCGCGGTCCAATCTAATTACCGCGTGTTTATCCCGGGAAACGAAGCGCAACAAATGTAACAGTATTCCGTTTAAAAAGAGGAAAAAGAAAGGAAAAACCATCAAAAAGAAAATAATAGAAGGAGATGGATAGACGAAGAGAGAAGAAGAAAAAAATCTCGCACGAACACGGCATTGAAAACTAGCTACAGATACAGGAAGCGTCGTAAGAATGTATATCTGTATATGTCTATGTGCATACTATATTATATATGCGCTATATATATTTATTTTCTCCCTCTCGCCTACTCGTCTACTCTTTTAGCAATGGTGCAAAAGTCGCGCGGGCTCCTTTGCAAGGGAGCAACAATATTCAGTAACGTAACCGCAGGCATATGACGTCTATGCGCAAAAGATCTGGCCGGGATAATCCGCGACAGAGTCGGCCTCGTTAATTACAGCGCCGATGAATGATTCGTTAATTAGCGTGGGATCGTGCTGCAAGTTTCAAAGGAAGGTACGATAAAGCCCATTCTGTATGATCGCCCGTAAATTACAGCGTCGGAAACAAATGTGGAATGAACGGTAGCTGGGAATAGACCACGAATAATAATCGCGTCGAAACACAGTTTCTCTCCTTCTTTCCTTCCATCTATCTCTCCTTCTTTTTCCTCCTCCTTTTTCCTCCTCCGCCTTTTCCCGTTCTACCCCCTTTTTTTCACGTTTCTCCCTCTCGTTTTTCCCTCCTCGGTTCTCCTCTCTGTACGTACGTGTGTCGTTTCGATTCGTTCCTCTCTCTACTCTTTCGGGCTCTCGTCCCTTTTATTCTACCGTTGACGCTGATGACGCCTCCGTTCTCTCGCCGAAATCGAAAATCCCGACTGAAACCGGGGAAGCATGTACTTTGGAATATTTCGCGAGTCTGGTCTTTTATGGGGATGATTGCGAAACGTTCAATTTTTGAAAGTTACTTTTATTAGTATCCACGATGGATGATTTAACAGGTCGAATAATCCTATATATTTGCAGCGTAAACTTAAATTCGTGGTACAATCAGGAACAACAAAATTGTGTATGTTAATACGTAAATTGTACGTATTTTATATAGAAATTATACGTAAATAATCTTAACTGTGTATGTAGCGTAACTTTGATATAAATACGAGAGCTGTTAATCGCGTAAGATGAATTTTCGAGTGTCGAAAAACGAGCCAAAATTGCAGAGCAGTAGCTGTCGGCACTATTCCATGTTTTCATGGAAATTGATTTCGAAAGCACGGATATGCAACCACTCCGGTATAAAATGCTATTTAAACGATCAGTCTACCGTTATTTATTCCGTTTGTATACCACAAGCAATACCGTTTGTTTAGAATCGAAGAATTTTTATCTGATTCTTCGTTTCTTCGCTTTGTCATCGTTACGTGAATATTATATTTTTGAGAAACTTACGTTGATGAAATTTCCTTAACATTACGAGTGAAATACGTATCCTGGAGGGTACGAGACGTCCCGTTCATGGGTTAAACCGTACATACCGTAAACGGACAAGTTTTTAATGGGAGAAGAAATCTTAGCGGCGTCTGGCGTAATTAATTCCCCCTGGCGAAGGGTTTAATCCGCGAATGTATCCTGGTCTGGGTTTCTAAAGCCTGCAAGCGTCGCGCTAAAGCAATTAAGTTGTTTCCTTGAAATCCAGTGAAATGAAGTTGTCTCCTGTGTAAGCACAAGCATAAATCCTCCACTTGGCCTGTAACAGGCAGCCAGCGGAATGAAGCCAAGTAGCGGATTTAGCCGAGTACTTTGAAAGCCAATAACTCATTGTTGGGTCATCGTAATGACACTTTATAAGTCAGTACGTAACCATGAACGCTGTTAGGCAAATCGACAAAAACAAAACTCGCTCCCTTATCGATATTAAGATTCACGCGAAGACGCGATTTTCCTTTTTTCCAATAAGAATATAGCACGCTTCCCTCGTCAATATCAAGATTCGCGTAATATTTTTGCATATGTTCCGGCAATAAAATTGAAAAGAAACTTCCATTGAAAAATGCAAATTCTTTTCAAATTATGCAGAATAAAAGATTCGTACGATTTTATTTCGAACGTTCTGGCATTTCAGGCCAATTCACTACCCTTCACGAAAACCCTTCGTTCTCGTTTAACCACCAGCGGCGACGACGAATTAGCACAAAGCCTGGAGACGAAAAAAAGAGAAAAAAAAAGAAGAAAGATGAGAGGCGTGAACGATCGGTCTCCGAGCAGAGAGCCCTTAATTACCAGCGAGGCTGTGAAACCCTTGCGCCGCGGAAATCGGCGAAGTTTCGAGGCGGTGTAAAGCTGTGCGGGAACGATTGGCCGCCATCGTGCGTAATCGACTTCTCCTTCTTCGGACTACGCACCGAAAACTACCTCCCCTAGTGTAACGGTACACGACAAAAACGTATCGGGTTACGGGCGATCGTTAACCACGGCATAAAGAGTTTATATTCGAGAATGCCACTTACTAGGCGCACGCTCGCCCTAGAACGCGCGCGCGCGCGAGTACCAGCGTACAATCGTACGAGCAAGCGGGCGATATGACCGAGTAAAAAGGTGGGATAATAATCAATACAGAAAAAGGGATAATATATCCATTGAACTATGGCTGTATAGGGGAGAACGAAGTTTAACGGACAAATTGGTGGAGGATCTGCACATCGAAGAATCAAAGCTTGACCATCGACCGGCTGTTGAATCGATACAGAGAATATCGTCGGTTTGACGTTCGATTCCGATTATATTCATCGTCGCGTTTCATCGAAGCCGTCCGTATCCGATTATGCCGGGGTGACTCGTAATCAACGAGTTTCTTCCTGTGGACATTCGATCGAGCCAATAAGATCACCGACCGACCAACGGGAAAGATCAACTCGGAGAAAAAGAAAGAGATCGAAGAAGAAGAAGAAGAAGTGGATGGCGAGAAGAAAGAAAGGGATGTGCCGTATTGAAGTTGTGCTGATAAAGTAGAATCGAAGGAAGTCGAGGACCCTCGTTGAATCGATCGAGCGAAGGAAGAAGCCGGAGCAAGAGGAGTCGCGCCCGTAGAAAGGAGAGAAGAAAGCCTCTGCTCACGGCCATTCATTCCGCTGGCTACCTAAGAAGACGTAAGCCGCGCAAGAATTAGGCAGAAAAAGGTGGAGCACGCTCCTCGAACGGCCGAGAGTGTTTGGTGTTTATACCTGGCTCCTTAGAAAACGGCCTCCCTCCAAGTAGATGCTTACAAACAGGCGGTTGTCAGATTTCTTTTATCTTTCCCGGGGCATCTGTATGGCCGATGCCCCCGGTAGCTACTCCTCTTTTGCGTTTTCTTTTTCTTATACCGCGACTAGTCGCGTCGACCACCCTACCAGTTATCGATGCGAGACAACTAGAATTGCGTGTTTCTCTCACTGTGACTTTCTTCGGGATTCGCCGATAATGTTCGTGTAGTAATTACTTGCAAGCGGAGTTGATTTTTGCATTGAAATTTCTTATAAATGCATAAATATCCGCAGTCTAAGTGTATAACTCAAGCTCTGCAAACATTTGCACGCACAGTGGCGACAAGACTCTCGTTAAAATCAATTTCAACTATATTCGAACAAACATCGGGAACGTCAAATGAGAAACGAGTGTCCCTGAACAGTTCTCGACAACTCCGAACGATTAAGGAATCCCACCGCAAGCAGCGTGTCGACTCGACAAGCTTCGACCGTCGGAGGATTGGTCGGCGATCGTCAACGAGCATGAACCAAGCCGGAGGAAAAGTGCATCGATTCGGCGATCAGAGATCGTAGCTCGTGGCCGGACTGAGAGGGAACGAACGAGTCATGAACAACGGGGGAGCTGGTATGGCTTCCGAATCGGTGGGCTTCTTGCCGTACCGGCTCCCGACGATGTGTTCGAACCTACATTTCTGATGACCAACTAAATCGCCGGCCGCAAATCGCCGCTAGAGCGTTAAGTTCTCTCTCTCTTTCTCTCTCTCTCTCTCTCTCTCTATCTATCTATCTATCTATCTCGATCTCTCTATCTCTATTTCTCTTTCGATCCGAGCGCAACGTCAAGCGTTCGCAGCTGCACTTAACGCTGATCAGGAATAACGATCGCCAGGCTGTTACACACGACCCGGCAAAATGGCCGGTATAATTGAGAGCTCTCTGTTTCGGGAGCAGGGATCCGCCCTGAGATAGTTAGACGTTGGCAGCTCTGTTTGCGGTAAGATCTAATTAGAAACTTCTACTTGAGTACCATTGAAAAGTATCGCTGTTATTATTCAAGGATAAACACTAACGTTGGGAAGTTTGAAGTGGCAGCAGCTTTGCTAGTCTTTTGTCTTAGTAAATTTCCATTGAGCGACTGGAAATTTTTCGTAGTTCAACTAATATGGAAAGTGAAAATAATCAAACCGCGTGGATGTACGAAGAATAGAAAAGTTCGACGCTCTCGGTGAAAGTTTAGTCGAGATAATCTATAGAATGGAGTTCTAATTGTAGTTGAGACCTTGCATGCGTCGGTAGCTCGAGTTGCAGCTCACGAACCCAGAACTCAAGGAGCAATTCGGTTGCGTGTACATTGAAAAGCGAAAGCTGTAGAGCGGCTGTGCTCCAGCCGTGAATATCCTCGCCGAGATCAGCACTTAGGAGAACGTAACCTTCCATTTACAAATATCCGGATTTGGGGATTTGCCCCTGGTTTAGACAGGTTTAGGTATCACTACGAGCTCCATTTACCTTAATCTACAATTAAGAGCACCTTCAAGAACCCGGTAACAAAGAGCTATATTTACCAGAAAACTTGCAAACGGCGGATATTCGCTCTCCGCTCAAACCTTCGTCCGAAAACTAATTACCATCATCCAAATACAATCCACCCTAACGAGTTATCATCTTCACGATTCTACTCTGTTCTACACGTTGATTCTTTTTACTCTGCAAAAGTCACGCGCATCCAATCACTCGATCGCTGAACAATCTTCAATTAGTCACGACCTACGATTCTATCGATCATCTATTTCATTCGCGAGATCTATTATGCCCAATTCTCCATTCACGCTCTCGACTTCCGATCACAGACAACGAATAAAAGAATCCTCGACGAAGGTAAACCGATTCATTGGAATCCCGTAAGCGGATTTTCATCGTTAATAACGAGGCTGTACAAACAGCGAGCCATGGCTGATGTCATTGTTGGGAACGGCTCGCGTTGCCCTTAATAGGCATAACTCTCGAAAAATTCCTTTGCATTGTGGCAAAGATCGAGCAGACGTTAATGGCTTTCGGAAGATCGCGAAGAATCGGTTGCACGGAAAGAACGGTTTGGTCTTTTTTCGCGAGTAACGCAACAAGAAAGAGAATGGAGCTCGTTTTCGACGAAACGGCCATGGACCGGATAAATGGGTTTGGAACCGTTTGCCGGTTTTTCGAGCGCGGAAACGAAGGGAGAGAGGACCAGGTTGAATCGTGGCCGACGCCTCGGACACGGCCACGTTCCAACTGTGTAAAGCCTCGCAACGCTCGCATTCAGCCACGCTTCAACCCGCTGGAAACGCGGCCGCTGTGTTTTAATCCCGCTGTTTCCCTCTTTTTTTTTTTTAGCGTTGTTTTATTTAGAGCGCGGCTTTAAACGGCTCGCAACCGGCGCAAACATTTCGCTAACGGTTTCACTTTTACGCTGCCGCGCCCCGAAATGATCCGGCAGAGCTAACTCTCGGTGAAACGTGACCGATCCTACGCGAATACTTCCGGGTTAATCGAACCCATTACAACCACCCTTTAATCCCAAATCCCTCAATTTTTTTCGTTCTGCAGAATAAATGTCTTCAGAAATGTTTTGCGCATGAAAGATACGAGATTCGAGGACTTTTTTGTAAGTTCTGATAAGGTGGGACTCGTGCGATCTTTATAATCACGTTGTTGAGCCTGGTGTCTCGTTTAAGTAGCACGGCATCATTGGACGATGTCAATCCCGAAATGTTAAGATTACTCTGCCAGTTATGACTGGCGATACAACTGAAATTTTCTTTGCTATTTTCTTTTCAAACAAGCAGCGCATCACGAAAAATAAATTGAATCTTTCTCGAAAATAAGTAAATCAATCTCGATCAGAGACTGTACAATGCGTGAAAAACAATTACACGATCCTTGTGGCATTTATAGCACCAAAAACTAATTAAAGAAAGAAGCGATCGTTGAAAAATCGCATGTCTCTTAAATCACAATTAATGGACGAACTTCTTATAACCAGAGGAAGAGAGAATTGTTTTTTACTTTTCAGTGCTACTTGCTTGAAACACATTTATTAACTGAATGAGATACACGATACTAGAAAATATTCGAAGAAAAATGATCGATACAGTTTTAGCCACTGTATCTTTACGTCTTTTGATACGATGTTTGAACTTCATCGAATCTTCCGTTTTCAGATTGGGCCTAATGTCGTCGTTGATAGCGGGCCGATATCCGGTCGGAATTGGCGTCGGCGGTGTGTTCTTTCCGTCGACGTTGCAACACCTTCACCAACAACAGCAACACCAACATCACTCGCGGCTGGCAGCCGCTTCGTCGGCCTTGAGCAACGCCGTTCAGGTCACCGGCCAATCGGATATCGTCGATGCCGACGGCATCCGCGGCGTTCTACCCGGTGGCGCCGGTTGGCCGTTTCCATGGAGGCCGACGCACGGCCTACAGACGCTGGAACATCCGTCGCCGAGCGACGTCGTCGGCAGCTTGAGTCGTGTCAGTCCCGCTTCCGCGTCCTTTCCGCAAAGGGGTGAGTTTCCAATGCCAAGAATCAAGAATTCTACCACTAAACAAAAATTTGGATATAGTCTTTAATTAGGAAACTGAATGTGATTCATGAAGTTGAACCAACAATTCAAGGTACCTTTCTTAGTGCTATTAAGTGATAGGTGATGAACGATAGTTCGGATTAAATTGATTAATTTTAGAGTATTAGTTTACTTTTAAAACAAATAACATTATCTCAGCTTGTATTCTATATTTAATTCTCGAATCAAAATCGATGTAACAGGACAACGGCATACTCGTTTATCCTTGATACATTCACCCATAGATGACATAATAAATGATCCGATTAGGGACCATTTGACCAGAAAGCTACTTCTATCGAATATACATATATTCGTACAAATATTCTACAAACATTCTAGTAGTATGATTATGCGTGAAATCGTGTCGACTTGTTGAATCATAAATTTAGGCTACTCGTGCGTGATAGAGGCTTGTAAACATTCTCGTGCGGAACAACTCGTTGATTGAAAATCGTGCGCTCGCTCTATCTGCAAATAGACCGTTGAATGAACGTGGACATCAACGATGCATCTATCGTTGCACATCAATCCCAAATTGCGCGGAGAGAACGTGATCGATTGATTGACATAATTTCTTGCAAACGGCCTGTTTGTACATCGACAAAACTCAATTATCACGGTTGAAAGAAACAATCCTCTTCCTGTAGCTTCTGACTAAATCGTCGATTTTTATGCGAGGTAAAGGGCACAAAAGTGACGTACTGTTTGGTTGCAAGGAAGTATAAATAAGGGATGTTTTACGAGAGAAATTGATCCGCAATGAAATACACTTGGGAAGATGGGAATTCGCGAGCATCGTAAAAGAAACTGGAAACGGTATAAGAAAAAGAGAAAAGGGCAAGACGAGGGCTCGCACGCGTTGTACGTAAGTGTATAAACGCGAGCGTGGACGTCGACAAGTATGGCTTCCACGGCTTCCACCACGACAAACCAACGTCGATCGCCTTACCCGCCGATCGTTTTACTCCTGCCACTTCGCCAAAATACTTGGCAGCCTGCTAGATGATGACCGTTTGCACCTATGGCGAGACCTGCCGCTGATAGTTTCGTAAACACCTCGTCGCTTTCATTCTTCGATCGTTATCCTAGAAAACATTTCACGTAACATGTAACATACAACAGTCGACGTTCTAAAATACCTTAAATTCTATTCTTAGCATCTTGATAAAGAAATAGAAAAGGACAATAGGTCAAGATTTACATAGAAACCGAAATTTATGAGCAAAATTTCTAAGTCTTTTATAAAACATGCTTTATCTACACGAGATATTCTTCGTGTGTAAATCACAGAAAAATGATAATCTTTTACATGGAATATGTGCAAATTTGAGGTAATATGGAACAGTCGAGGAAACTGTAGGTTTTCTGAATGAAGTGATAGAATGGAGGCGCGAAACACGAGATGTTTACGATGGATTTGCGAGATCGCGGTACAACCAACTCGATGAGTCGAGTTTTGCATGGAAGGCGCGAAGGACCGATGCAGAAACGACAAATATTTCATTAGAGCGGTGAAACATGGCTACTCCCGATATCTGAGGCAATTATATCAAAATGGATAAATAGAATATTAATTAGCGGATTATCAATCGACTAAATATTAAATGCAACGGTCGGCCGAGATGAATAGCTCCAATTGATTTATCGAATTCATTGGCCAAAGACAATTTATAGACACATATTCTCGGCCCGGTTGATCGACGATACCGAAAGGGATATCTCTGCGATTCTGTTTCGACCGATGCCAACGACGAAAACGCTTTAAAGGATCGGTTAATTAACGCGTTTAGCATATGCCAAACCGTTTTCACCAACATTCAATGATCGCCTGAATAAATAGGACGATTTGTGAAATTATGCTGGCGCGCGTGGATTCGTCATTCGCCATCATACTAGTAATATCACGTTCCATAATTACCCAGTTGAAACCGTAAAACGAAGATTAAACTGCAGACACCATTTCCTACTCTAATATGCTAATTTCATCATTATTATATAATGACCTCTTTATCGTGAAATTAAATCAAACAAATTTAGACTATGAGAACACTTTAGATTCTTCCGAATGAATCTTTGATTTTTATCATTTGCGAAAATACCTGTAACGGCACACGAGCTACAGGACGATTCAAATCACGTTGTTGTTTTGCCTCGGAGTATCAATATCGTTAGGATACATGTAATGTAAGAATAAATTCCCGACAAAACGATGTCGCTGCTACGTGCAACCGTCGAACAAAGACGAATTTGAATTTTCCGACTTTCCCCTGACCAGTATAAATAAACGGACGCGATCGTAAGGAAGACAGTTATCAACCAGTGATCAGTTAGTCGCGCGAATCAATATCAGAGTTACCAACGAGTTATCAGTTATTATATTTAGCGATTATATACCGTCTTAATGAATCCATTAGTACGAGCATCCATCGTCTAATAAATCTCACGATCAACCACTCTACACATAGTCCTGTACATGTTAATTTGAATTTTTTTAGAACTATGATAAATTAGTAGATTGCGGATGCTTATGCAAATTCATATTTTTATGAGCAGGGCTAAATAGAAATTTGTTTCACCCTCTAAATGATATAACGAGTTCTTTACTTTGGATATTTCGTCGTATTTTCGCACATCAAGCATGTTGTGTATTTTTGCACGTTTAACTTTCCCAAGCAGTCTACCAATTAGTTAACACCATGGCTACTAAATTTTATTTCTAGCGTTACTAAAATTATGCCAACACTTTTAACAAAAATAATGCTTTCTTTCGCTAAAATACAGTCATTTACAAGGATCTCCGTACATCCCATAAAAACCGTTTTTTTATTTAAATACACGATGTGTCACGACATACTTATTTCTCAATATACGTAAAACAGCTCTTGCTTATCTTACCACAGAACATACTAACTTCGCAGGGAAATTTTGTAACATTATATTTTAATAAAAATGACCTCTTCATGAACTATACAAAAGCTTTTGTAAATGATGGTATTAATATACTAAACTGTTTCCTTCATACCGCTTTAATTGTAATAATCGATGTACGATATATTTAGGTATAATTAGATATTGGTAATTTTAATATTAAATGGCAACTAAAACTGTTTCATATCCTCCGTCGGAAGCGCGGGACAATTTATAGCGCGGTCGTTGGCGATAGTATCCATTTAGACTCTTGCATTCGCCACAATGACAACGAACTACCGATCATCACTGACATTGGAAGCATATGTTTCCATTACGACATGCGTGGCCGCCTATCGGGAAAATTGAGGCGTTAATCGGTATCGATGAGCAACCTCCTGCGGCTACCAAAAGCCGACGCATTATCTTATCCTGTCGCTACTTTGCATCGATTATCGTCCATTCTAGACGACAAGATATTCAAGCGTCCGCTTTTACAGCTTCCCCTTTACGACGGAATCGATTCTCGATTATAGAACGACGATTTCAATCTTACTCGGAAACTTTGGAATTGGATTGCTCTTATCTTATTACTCAAAATCAAATTCTTACAATGTACGCTATCGCCTACCGATATTCGGTACAAACCGAGTGTCTTTCGCTGCTTTTGTTTCCAATCAGTTTACTACAAATCTTCGTCTTGTAATTGGCAATATCGAATAAAGGAAAATTTTGTTCCAGTTTTCCAGTAAATGTAACGAGTAGGTGTCCTTATATAATACTTACGGTCGGCAGTGTATATAACTGTCCGAAGGCTACCAATTTTCGACAGACCAAGGAAGGCTAACAATTTTCAAGCAATCGTATATCATTTTCCTGCAGACGACCTGGACGACGAGAACGGGGAGGAGCGTCTGCACCGGACACGGAGTCCGTCGACGGGCGACGAAGGACACGACGATCTGGGCGAGCAGGACGACTGCCCGGAGGCGGATGGCGAAGGGGAATCCACAAACTCGACGAGTCTTCACGGTGGTAGCGGCGGTGGCACAGGGAATAGCGGAGGTGGTGGAGGCGGTGGTGGCGGTGGGCAGAACAGCGTGCAGGTTGGCGTAGATGGTCGCGACTCCAGCAGCATGAAACGAAAAAAGAAGACGCGAACTGTGTTCTCGCGGTCGCAGGTGTTTCAATTAGAAAGCACGTTCGACCTGAAACGCTACCTTTCGTCTTCTGAACGCGCCGGTCTCGCTGCAACGTTACGGCTGACCGAGACTCAGGTGAAGATCTGGTTCCAGAATCGTCGTAACAAGTGGAAAAGACAACTCGCTGCCGAATTGGAGGCAGCAAACATGGCGCACGCGGCGCAGAGACTAGTCAGGGTGCCGATACTGTATCACGAGGCGTCCGCCGGAAGCGGAACGTCCGGCAGTGTCTCGGTGTCGGTCGCTGCGCCGCCGGCCGCCGCTGCGCCAGCGTCGGTCGCCACGTCGGCGCTCTCCCACTCGGTCGGCGTAGGAGTCGGCGTCGGTGTCGGCGTCGGCACCTCCTGCCCCCCTACCACCGCCCAGCCGATCTTCTACTCCCATCACCATCAGCACCACCATCATCACCCGGCTCACGTGCAGGCGCACACTCTCCTGCCCCACCAGGTACACCCACAACCGCCGCCACCCCCGCCGCCACCGCCTAACGGCCAACCACCCCAATCCTCCTCGCAATAACACCGTCCGGCTCACGAGACCGTCGGCCCGCTGCAACCAACCACCGCCGACACCGCGGTCTCCCTCTCGCGACTCGCCTCGATCGCCTTGTCCGGATAAACGTTTTCTTCTGCCGTTTCGGTCATCTTGGATCGTCGATCGTGCGAGCTTGATCGAGCCAGGTAGAGTCTCTTCTTTTAAACGTTTCCTTTTTCGTCAATTATACTGATTTTTCAGTATTCTGGGGTTAGTCTTGTTTTAAAAGTTTACTGGAAGTCGGTAGATTAGAGAACATCTGTGATTCGATATTTTATCACGATCAGATCTTACCGACGAGAGGAGGAACTTGACAAAATTTTATCATATATTTTCTATCATCTTTGTTTCTCCTGATTCGGTTTAAAATATTTAATCACAATTACGTAACACTCTATACGATATAACTTTACTTAGAAGAAAAAAACACGAGGTACTTCAAATATTACAACGTATCTTAAAAAATGAAAAAACGCTACATGGGAAATTGTAACTGAGAAAAACAGTTATTTGAACGATACAAAAGAGTATCACTCGGATCTTTAGAAAAGGAAGGAACAAAACGATCACCGAGAGTTAATGCAAAATGATGGAATTTAAAGTAAAAGAATTCGCCAACAAGATAACCGGACGATTTTAAAGAAACAGAGAGAGGTTTAACCGAAACACAATCTGGCTTGTTCAAGCTATCCGAAAGCTTTTCAACATCGCTGGAATCGCGGGTTTGGCTCGTTAAATTCCGGCACGATCGATGGCTCTCGAGTCTCCGTTTCAGCAACGAAACGATCTCGTTTTATCGCGCCACGTCTTTCAATTGCACGTTCCAAGCCCGTGTACTAGCATCCGCGTTCCGTTCCAAGCGACGATGCATCGAAACGCAAGAGAACAGGATCGTCACGGTGTCGGAGGTTGGATTTTTCGCCGCGGTTCAACGCGACTGGCGACTTCCGGCAAGTCGAACAATTGTAATATAAGTATGTATCTAGTCTGTCAACTTATCGATAAGAAACTGCTCGTGGAACGATTATTAAGAATATTTTGTCGATGAGCGCAGGACAAACACAGTTCTGTCCTTCCCTCTGTTTCTATAGCTGTCTGGCTCACTTTATGTCTTTCTATCGTTTCGTTTATACGCTTTTCTAAATACGTGACACGAAACTTGTTTCTACCGTTGACACAAATTTTAATTTCTTTCTTTTCCTTAGTCTTCTTTCTAATCGGGAACGTTGCAAACACGAAACGAGGAATCTCAAAGAAAAATGTAAATGTAACCGCTATGAGATTGTAACTAATTGTTAGATACACCGTAAGACACAGGCAGGGTTCCTACGACATCATTCTACCTGTTGTGATAAGTATTTAAACGATTAATTTTATTAAACGAACGGTATAGTTACGAAATACCGACTCTCTCCTCTCCTTCACATTGTATATCTCTCCACCTAATCTATAGACGTCAATTAAGGAAAATGAAAAGCAAAGCACACCGCTTGTCGCGTCGTGTTTTATACGGACGTTTGTGATCTGAGATTCACGCAGACTATTGTACAGCTGATCGTTTCATAATCGCTAATAATGATCGTTGAACCATAACGCAACAGTCCACGTCGTTCAACATCCCATCTCTCACGCATCATCGTCCTTTTCCACACGTGTTTTTGTCCTGAATCTTACAAATATTGAGTTGCAGACATTAAAAAATAATCAAATTTCAAGGATAGAAAAAAGCAGCCATCCATCGTTCAATGCTTCGAGCGAAAATCGACGATACTTCGGATGTACCAACAAAGATGAAAAACTAGAAAAATATCGAACGATCAACGAAATATCTTCGAATAAGACCGCGAATATTCATGATCCCGTGGACGACTTAACACACCGTGGAACATGTCGCTTCTCGACAAAGTCAACTGATGTTTTCCCACTAGAACGCCTATGTAATCGAGTCGTCGTGAAGTGGAAAGTGCTCGATAGACCCTCGTCGATTGTCACCACCGTACCCAGTTCGTATTGTACTCTGTGTTCCATCGTTTAATCGTTTCCTGCGTTCTTATTGAACATTCTGAAATGCGTTGATTTCGAATTTCCTGAAAGCCAGAAGTAGCTGTGAAATGCGCGACTTCGTTCAGTGAGACTGTTCCCGGAGTGGAGACCAGAAAGTTTCGAAGGCTACAGACGAGAAAAAAGTTTCATGGTTACGCTTTTACTAGACGTAATTTTATTTCCTTCTCGTGTTTGGAAACATAAAAATTCCAACTGGGATCGTGAATTTAATTTCAAGTTACACATATCCCGATGCAAAAGTAATCCCGACGAATATGTATAGCCACTAAAAAATACCACAATGGAAACGGGAATATGAAAGAGGGTTAACCAGACATCCCTCAGATATTCCTAACAATTCCTCCCGATCAATGTCTCCACCCCGCAATCGTCTCCAAAGACAGATAAACCCAGACCGTTCGCGCAAACACGATCAAAGAGTATAGAGGGGCGGAACAGGGCGGTTTCGCGAGGATATCCGGTGAACGGGCGACACAGTTTTAGCGCTGTGTAGAATGGCGATGCTGTGTCAGGTGGTTCACAAGCACGTTCAGCCGATTCATCGTCGCTTTCGAGGAGAAAACGTCGAGGCGCCATTGGTGGATGTCGACCACGAGGGAGCAGGAACGACAATGCGTCCGTACCGCCGTGTTTCTCTGCATCTGCACACGCCGCACAGCATCCAGAGTAAGTACGCGCACGTAAGTACGTGCACTTCAATCATCGTTCTCACAGGCCGTCGCGCGCCATCGCGCCTTCGCCTCTTTTTCGCCTCTGATCTCTCTTTCTCCGCGAGAACCTTTCATCCACCGAACGATTACATCCTCCACCTCCAACCTCCCCCAACCTCCCAAACGGCCTCCGTGTCCCTCGTTTTAGTTTTATTCCGCTTGCACACGTTGCCCTTTTCTCTGCTCCGCGCCCTCTTTACCCGACGTTTACCGTTTTCCTTTCTGCGATACCCGGTGTCCTTTCGCGCCTCAAGCCGACTAGGGACTCGATTATATCGAGGCTACTGTCTGCGTATCTCGATCTGCATCCTTGCGATTCCTGTCTCCAACCTCCCCTTTCGACCAGCATCCTCCCGAAGATGTGTTCCACGAATGATAAATCGTTTTACAAGTAGATCGCCGATGTTTATGCATTTGTAGGAAGTTTAAAGGTGGGCAAATCTTGCGTATAGAATGTCGAAAGTATAATACTCGTTATAGTATTCAGTGGGTAAAACATTTTTATATGTAAGTTATACGTTTTTAATTTATATTCGTAGAAATACGAATTTGCATAAATATCGGCGATCTATTCGTATGATTTTCACGAGAGTATCGGCTCGATAGATAAATTGGTTAGGAGCAACACGTTGAGTGGAAGGAAGGACTCGATCGTATCGAGATGTCCGAATTCGCAGGTTTGTCTGCGGTCTCGTTTGAGTTTCCACTACCAAGCTGTTTGGTAAGTGTCCTTTCGACGTGTTCAACTATCTCTATGAGAATTGGGCGATATAGCGAAACGGTTGTTTGGCCAATTCTCGGAGAAGTTCCTTGGATGGACGTTGAAGCTTGGATCGTACATGTAGTATAATTTAAGCTCGACGAATTCTGATACTCTTTTTTAGTTTTATCGACTTAAGAATCTATAAGCAGAATTTTATTTTGGAAGAGAAGATTGTAGCGGACTACGTCTGTTTGGTACGCAAATGCATCGGAAAAATGGTCGTTTAGAAAAACATCGATGGAAGCACGTTGAAGAATTCGAGCGAATGGTATTCGTGACGCAACGACGTCGAAGATATTAGCTCCACATGGCCGGGAACCGTCGCCGATGGATTAAACGCGGTTGGATTGATTAAACACGATTTATATTGGCGTTAATAAGCGATGGCATTGAATATTTAAAGCGACTCATTAACTCGGTAATTGCGATGAAACGGCGTAGCCCGCGAAGAGCGTTGATCGATCGATTTCAATTTCGTTCCTTTTTGTTCCGTCGTTACCTTCGTTGCGGAACAACGTTTCCCTATCGCTAACAAGCCGATCGGAAAATTCAGCCGTTCGTCGATATCGCTTCTGGAGTTCGGATGAAAAAAAGAAGAGGGAAAAAGCTGGACGAGGAGGAGGAGGAGGAGGAGGAGGAGGAGTCGGACTCGGAAAAAAAACTATTTCTTCCCATCGGATGCTGCGTCGTCAAATGACAGGAAATTTTTTTCGATTTAATGAGACTGCTTTAACATCGGAATCGTAACCTCGACGGAATACTCGTCGTGAACGAGTCGAAATAAATTTGTATAAATATATAAATAATGGGAATTGGTGTATTCGAAATTCAAGAAACTAGAGATACTTCCTCCGAAATAATTTTACTACCACTCTCTCTGTGTGTTAAAAAAAGAGTTGTAAAATTCTCGATTTTTTTAACAAAAACATCGCGATACCCGATATATGTTTCGCAAACTAGCTGCCTGTTAAACAACACGTTGCTTCTACTCTTTCACCACTAAGCTTTCTATGGTCGTTTTTAAATCGAGCACATGGATCTTCGCACCTTTCGAAAATCCTCTCCGTCCTATCAATTAACCCCCCACCCCTGATACTTTTGAATCGAGCTAGCCCAGGATTCAAAAAAAATTGTATTAGGATCCTGTTTGTCCCTGGGATCGAAAATTCACCAGCTCATTGTCGGCTGCAATCTAGAGTCGAATTGCAACCTTCCCCTCTCCCAATACTTCTATGCGCCCCGTCCTGGGGTAATTTAACACGTAAGGGGATGACGACGGTCTCGAAGCCCGTGTCCTACAGGGTCTCGTATAAGTGACGATCGTGTTACATCGGCAAACTCACGAAATCTTTCGAAGAATCTATTCTTCGACCACCCTCCCAATGATTGGTCTCATTACTTCTGCCCTGATACTCAGACCTTTTTCGAATTTTTCAATGGGGACATGGTGGTAGAAGGTGGAAGTTATTACCATAGGCGTGATGAAATTTTTTTTCTGACGATATTTGTTTTTGAAATTATTTTTCTGTACAATGTTTCTTTGCTTCGATAACACGTTATACGATGCAACATAAAAATCATAACGATGATGTAAGTCGGTTCATCGCTCGTTAGAGTTTAGGTTTAAGTTCTATACATTATCTTAAATTGGATGTAGCCGTGACGGCATTCGAAGAATTCCAGACAAATTAGTGCGAGTGGACCAAAGCTGGTCTTGGGAACGAAATAATCTACGATTCACGGACGAATTACAGAATCTGTGCAGAACAGCACCGAATAGGATTGCGCGATTGAACGATGGGATAAATCCCATGACCCACGAAACCATCGAATATTTCGTGGATATATACCATTACCGATTTCAGGCTCCCCTAACCGCCAGTTATCCGTCTAAAATCCATCCTGTCGCTGTCCGCCGACAAATCTCGTGATCGATTCGAGTGCGCCATCAAAACATCAAGCAAAACTCATTCCTCGGGAGAATACCAGAGTTTCCAGAACCATGGGGGTCCTATAGACCACCTGCGGTATTACACCCACTTTTGTCTTTGTCACTGTGATCGAGAGACCAGAGCAGAACAAAAAATCAGTAATTCCTAATGGACGAGCGGACAAGGGATCGCGACTACGACGACGACGACGACGACGACGACGACTACGACGATGGTCGTTAGTAAATTAAACGCGGTCCTTGATGATCAACGGTGGAAATCGCGTGATCCAACGTCTGTTTAAGCACACGCAGCGGTCGAACGTCCACGCGAGTGCGCGTAATTCACGTGATTCGCGATGAAACACAATCGATAACGCGGCTTAATTGCTGTAGCCGTAAAAGGAGGCTCATTTGTATAAAGCTTCATCGTCCGGCTAATCGAGTTAATTATCAGGCTGATAATGCGCGGACGACTTCGCAACAGCTGTGTTGGATAGAAAAACAGGGAAAAAAGGGGCAGGACGCACAGATGACGCCTGAATCCTGCGTCTCCTTCCTTGCGCCCCGCGCTTTCTGCTTCGCCGTACGAGCAACACGGCCAATTTATAGCGGCCATTATCGCGGACGCGATCCTTCCGTGACTATTATTACCTGCCTCCGCAGCAGCTCGACAATTACTCTAATGGAATAATTTTTTGGAAAATCTATCGAGACCTTCCAGCATGGAATGGTTACAGCGGCCACACCCTTTGCACGTCACTCCAATTGGAACCTCGTTTAGTCACAAAGCAACGAAACAAGTTCTTTATTTGATGATTTGAAAGAGGGTGACGTGGATGATATAAAAGTAAAGAAACTTGAGGAGAGGTGTAATAGCGAAAAGTTGATTCTAAGGTTCTGATCGTATCGAACATTCTGTACCAGAATAGATTTGTACATAGGATAACTGCAGATCTACACGCGTGCTTTGTGGGTTTAAACAAGCGTTGGTTGGAAGCGCCGTTTAATTTTAAACGGAATACTCTGCTTCACTGACGAGATAGTAACCAACGAAATCGGTCGATTTTTATTCCAAAACTCAGACACCGAAAGTCGAATCCCACAGAAAGATTGACGCGTTCGCGAGACTGCCACCAAAAGAGACGAGAGGGGTGAAAGGGGGGCTTAGCTTATAGACCGCGCTGCCAGATCGAATTGCTTTTTACAGCGGACGGTCGCGAGATATCGAAAGCGTGGTCGTGTGTATACTCGTACACGTTTGTTGTACACGCATGCATAAGAAGACGTTCGTTGCGTGTACGGATTCGCGTGGATATGTGTGCGCCAGCACGCACAGTGCACAGATACACGTATGAACATGGGAGGCACATGATGCGTGTGGGGCGCGGCGCACAGGCATAAAAGAGCAAGCGAAAAAGGGAGCCTCTTTTTAATCTAGCGACGATTCGCAACCCCCTGCTTCTTTCATAGTTACGTGCTTAGTGCTTATACCCATTGACTCCCTCTCTTTACTCTGTTGCCTGAGCTGTCTGTCATCGTCCCTCTTTATACGCTTTGTCGTCGTGTCAGAGCGGCTCTCTTCTGTGTGACCGAGGGCCCGGACCAGTAGTATCACTCAGACTTTCTACTCCGCGACCAACCGCGATTCTATTACTTGCCGTTTCTACTTACTCGATTTGACGTACCTGAATAGTTTTACAAGTTGTGTTTACAAATTTTTGACACCTTCAAATCTTGGAGCGTTCGAATTTATAAATTTGCAAATTCCCGACTCTTCGAATTGTCAGAGTTCCAGAAATATTCAAATTGCAGAATTCATCTAGCATTTTACACGAAACAACCATTTTCTCCATTTCCCAAGTACCGTTTCTCCCTACAAATTGGCATATTTTACAACGCTGTTCGCAGAATAACGTTTTAGACCAATTGCAGCGCAAATGTTTGCTGGCTCCGGTGTATTCCTCGGGCGTGTCGTCGCGAGACCGAGGTTAAATCGGCCGAGACCATTGTTCGAAATAACACGCGGCTCGCTTTCTGTTCCTTTCTCCGAAAAGTGCATCGCTCTTCGTTCACCGGTTTTTCGCTTGCATACACACTATGGCGTGCACGATGAGCACGAGCCTGTACCAGGCCGCATATGTTGAACATGTACAATACCTCGTGATCGTATTACCATTCACGATAAACCGACGACCAGAGACTAATGCCGAAAGCGGCAGTAATCAACCCTTTTGACGAAATTTCAATCGGCATACTTGCGGTTTCACCCGATAGCGCTAAATATCGCCGCTTTGTTTTATTCATATTCGGTTAATTAAATCGCGTGGAGGATCGTTCGCAACGATCTACAAATTTTTAGATTGGCCAGGTGAAATGAAATTTTTCTATTTCAAGAAAATTTAGTTCGTTGTCGGAAATTTGTAATTTCTCACTTTGAACGCTATACGCCAGAAAACTGATTTAAACTATCGATTCAATAAACGATGCATTTTGAAGGACTGGAATGATTTTTTTGTAACACATACACGAAACTTGCTTTACCTCTTGCATGTATATTTTTCACTTTGATTTCTTCGGTGGTAGTCGTTTATAGTTTAGTTCCGGTGTTAGAGATATAAACGATAATCGTCGAGAGATAATTTTATAGCATTTCAAGTAAACGTACCGTCCGATTAAGGGAGCATTGTGAAAAGGAATAGACTACTCTGGGACGCACGAACCGTGCAAAGGTGGAGCAGTTGTATCTTATCTCGCATTTAATCGACATCGTTGAACCCAACTGTGACGCTCCTAAGCTCCGGTAATTACTTAGATGGACGAACCTTTGACACGAGCCCCCGATTCAACGCGGCAAATAAAACTCGTATCGTATATGCTCGGTTTTAAGAATTCGTTCAATTTCATTCCCCTAGTTAATTACCTCGAGTTTATCTTCAATTTTCAACACTTCGATCCTATTTTTATTCTTGTTCCTCTTCCTTCTTTTTTTTTTTTTTTTTTTTTTTTTTATTCATACGTTTCTTTCCGATGAAAAAAAAACGAAAACAGGGACGAGCATTAGAACGATTGATAATGGTCGAGCCGATCATTTATTCCGTTCGATGAATTTTTCATTGATCGATCGTCGCGCGCGCCGCAACGACGACGACTTTCATGTTAAATGAAAGTTGCCATCCAGATAGAGAGGACGAATGGTAATTGCGATTGCCACGGGTTGAGCAATTAGTCGAGCGATTGGCGCGTCGAAATGCGACGAGAAAGGAAATAATACGAAACCGAGAACGAGCGTGTAATTAATATTGTACAAGTAAAGCTATCGAAGTTTCAGTTATGCCTGATATTCTGGTATATAGACGAGTGAAAATATCTCTTAATTCGCCCCTGCCTCTCCCTCTCTTCGTCAAATTACATTGTTCAATTCCCTGTATGCAAATTTACAATGCAGAATAAACGTTTTAGAAATTGCCGATAGATTGGCGATAAATTGCAGGAAAGCAACGTGTTTCGTATATTTCTGTGTGTTATTACGCGGATGATGAATCGAAATTTCTAGAACAGTTAAAAAGGATGATCGTTTCTATGTTTCGATGTGAATCAAAAGCAAATAAATTAAAGGAATTGTACGATGCTTATTATAATCTTGTTTTGTTTCAAACAGATTCAACAGGCGAAGGACTTCGGAAATTGAACAAAACGTACATGAAACTAATCTAGAATATCCTTCCAAACTTTCTAAATTTATTTTCTACGAATTTTTTCATTTAGTCTGATCTTACATTAGGATTGTAATAATTGACTTACGTGATAATCTAAAACATTAAAAATAACTTTGCACGATTTTCATATTTTATAAAACAGTTCAAAAGACAGATACTTATCCATCGATAGAGAAAACCGCGACTCGGAGGGTCGGAGACGATTGATTCGCGATTACCACAGCATCGAACGATCGATCCAGGCGAAACGATGGTTAAGCAGATAGGGCCACCTGTCTATTAGCTCCGGGTATCCCGGTATCGGAGTTGTTGATCCTTTTCCGGACCCCGGGCGAGCGCTTCGTTAATTAATCTGGCAGCAACGGACTCGCTTCGGCTCAAAGGCACCCTTTTTCGCCCCGGTTCATCCATCCATTTACTTGCTGCATGCGATCTCTTTCCCGACGCTTTTCACCGCGGAATACGGCCGAGGACAACGAGCCGTGCAAGATAATAATTAAAGTTATAGAAAAAGGAGAATCACAAGCATGTGCCGTCACTTAAAAATACGATGGTTTATTCTCGATACGTTTCACTTCATACTTTACTTCGTTTAAACTTTTAACGCATAAATTTTTCTCCGATTTATCGACAGATGTGTGTATCTCGGAAATATGAATGAATGAAACTTCAACGGAGAATTTAGCATCCGTACATTTGGAAAAGCGAATCCAAATGTTTAGATAGTATTAAATAAATTGATCGAATAATTTAATTTCCTCTACTTTTGATCCTATCTCAAAGATAAAATTAATGAAATTCTTCGTTCGTATCTTTATATGTAGGACAATTTCATTTTATTAGTTTTTCCACCCCTAAAACCAACCGATTGTTCCACCAAAGCTGCTTTCTCGCCAGTACAAAAGAATCGTCGCGTGTCGGCGATTGGTCGACGAAGCACCAGCGAAACAATCGGATCGAGCCGATTCTAAGGCGACGCGTGGATGATTCGCGAAGGTTGGTCGATGCGGGCAAAGACGAAAAATTAAGTCGTCCGCCCGATTATTCTCCCCGCCCCCGTGATTCTATTCCAACCTACTAATAGAGTCGTTCTCGTGTACTCTTTTGCTTGTCAGGCGAAACTATCACGGCGTTGACCCCACGCTCGGCCGGATAATCGACTGAAAATAACCCCAAGAGACACAGGACCCGCCTGGTTCCCCGGACGCAGCCTCCCGAATACAAAGTCGGTGCATCTGTTCCGTTGTTCGTAAAAGGAACGAATGACTCCGACAATTAGAGAGCAGAAATCCCGGCGAAGCGCTTTTACGAGCTTCTTCTTTTCTTGCTCACGCGATCGCGGAGATTGCGCCTGCCTACTATGGGGTGGAATCGGCCAGATTAAATCGGTCGGAGGAACGATTACGTCCTGTCTGGACGGAAATAATGCGCGTCAGGGGCTGGTACTCGCTGCCGTGGACCAAAGAATTAGAATCTCTTTTGAATTTCTCTTGGATCGACGATTAGTGCTGGAATTAAAGTATCTGCCTGTAGGATAAAGCAGCGATTTCCATCCTTTACCGCCTCATGACACGCGTAAAGTAATTATTAAAAATTAAAACAACAAAGATACGTTACGCAAAATTTGCTTCAATTACTCGTATTAACAGATAATGATAAAAGCTCGATATCTTCCTATTGATTCTCAATCTCTCGGAAAATCAAATAGAAGATTCCATCGCTACCAAACCACCTCCTCGAATGGAAAGAAGAAATCAAGAGATCGAATGATCGATGGATCACTTGTAATTAAATACACCATTAAGCAGGCTTTGACGAGCGCGGAGAGTTAACCCTGATACAATAGCCAGGCAACGTAAACAACGAGAAACCGATCTTTGTCGTCTAATTCAGGAACGCGGTGGGTGGGCAATGGCCATGACAAAAGGCACATTTAGTTAAATGCAAGGCGCGAGCCCGCGTACCGCATTGTTTTGATCCGGTTTGAGTGGGTACAATTAGATCACGCTGCCGGCGCTATAGTTTCGACCCCTTATCGAACCAGAGGGGGCCCAGATTGGCTTCGTTGTAAGCCAACGCGATACCAAGCCAGTTTTAGCATGCAACGATGTACCGGTGGCGTGTCGCGAATCTCTTTTCATCGATCTGATGACCACCTCGTCCATTCGTGCGGTAAGTGGATAGAGTAGACTGCCAGTGGTACCTTGTCGAACACAGCTTGCCTACATAAGGGAGTCGTTCATTTAATACTTGCCGCTTTTCTTTCTTCTCCGCCATTTCCCTCCTTTTTGTTTGTCAACCTTCTCTCTCTCTCTCTCTCTCTCTCTCTCTCTCTCTCTCTCTCTCTCTCTCTCTCTCTTTCCTCTATTCTCCCCTTCCTCCGGTAACCACTAGACGAACCTGTCGAAAGCCGAATTGATCCAACTGAGTTTTTATTAATTTCTTAGTTTAACTATACATAAATACATGAACGATACTCGATTCTCAAGAAACAACTAGTTCATTTGCATAAGTTCATCCGTCCTAAGGTAAATTTACACAACGTATTAAACAGCGACGTATATAACATATCATCGCTTTTCTATACTTTTCGAGTTACGGAACAGATCGATGCGATTTCCGAACGACTCGAATACGACGTTTACGAGGGAAACGAAACGAACTGCTTAATTGGTAAAGACTAAACAAGACCGAGAATCGGATAAATCGGTCCAAATGCTAACTGCCAGATTAACGTGAGTCTAACGTGGTCGATTCTTTCCCTAATGCTTCTAGATCGAAGCTTCTCAATAGACCAGGGTCTCTTTCAAAGTCTCTTCGCGATTTTGTGCAACGGAGAGAATCTAACCGTGAAACGTTGCCAACGTATCCCATTTGGAACGGTGACGATCCATCTGAAGAGAAATGAGAACACCGATGCAGTCGAACGGGGATAGCAGTCAAGGAGGAGAAATTCGTGGAGCGGCTGCAGCAGGGTAATCCGATTAGCCGATCACCTCCGAATGCGCCTCGTAACCGGAAAGCCAGTGTGAAAGTGCTAAACGAGCAATAAGAAAGTAATGGCAGTGTGTTCAAAGCAAAAAGCCAGCCCCTTTCGAAAGCAACATGGGCGGGCTTTCTACCACGAATCAACGACTGGTGGAGGGGGTGGAAGAGTACACCGCCGCGGTAGCGGGTGCAATTACGGATTTTGAGTGACAGATGCTCGCCCAGTCGGCAGTCGGAAGATTAAAACAAGTAATCAAAGCCCCAGTAGCCACCCCGGGATGGATATGGATGGATGCATTCCCCTGCCTCCACTGGGTACAACCCCACCGCTCCATTTCTCTCTATCTTCCTCTCTGTGTCTCGTTTTCGTGGCCGCGCCACGTTTTCTCTCCTTGCCTTGCTTCCTCGCCACCGACCGGGCCTAGCAAGCGAGGGTTACCACCAGCTACTATAATATCCACCTATCAAGCCGCGCTCTGAATGCTCCTTTAAGAAAATGTTCCTTTTTCGCTTCTCAGTACTCCTCAGCCGGGAGGTTATTAGACGGCTCCTATCCCTGGCAGGGAAAAAACGAGTGGCTGACAGGAGAGCAAGGGGAAGGGTAAGAAAGGGAGACTCAAACGACCAGCGAGTTCTATTTCACGAGAAAACGATAGAGGATGCTCTTTGACGCGCGCGTTCGCTCGCTTCGATCGGCTCCGCTCGACAACAACCGGCCGGTTCGCCAGTCGACTCGCTTTCTTCCTTCTCCTTTTACTTCTTGTCCACGCGCTAACAACCAGCGCCACGACTATAGACTATAATCGCGGTGAAGACAATGCTAACAAAATTAAGCGATTTGCCGCTTATTGTTATCCGCGTAACAGAATGTAGCGTGAGATCTTTGGCACCGATGAATTTACAGGGATTACGAGTAAAGCGTTGAAGTGTTTGAGATTTACTTTCAGCATGATTTTTGTCGTAATTTTTATCGTGAAAATGATCTAGTATCTTCTTTTATAATTATATCAGGTCACCACTCCATAAGTAGTGCGATTTTTTTTCATATATTAGATGAAAATAAAAGATTGCCTGTGTTTGATCAATTGTTTATTTCTTTTTATTAATCTTTCTATTCCAACTTTATAAACCCTTCATAGCAACAGTTTTCATCGTTTTAAATTCAACTTCTAAAAAAAATTGCATTAGTTATACGTAGAATGACGTAATATTTCTAACAAATCTATCCCAAATTCCGTCTACATTTTCATCTCGAAATTAATGCATTAAGCTAAAGTATCTAAACACCATCCGTTTTATATTTCGAAATTAATGGATCAAGTTCGGTATGAAAGTTTAACAACCAGACTAGAGTGAACAGCGACGTTAAGGATAAATGTTAAGGTCGGTTAAGCGTTCGTTACGGGCAACAAAAGGAGCAATTAGAGCAAGAAGCCGTATGGCCGCAGCCCCAACAATCGCGGGGGCGGAACAAACCGACGACGATAGGAGACTAGAAAGTCGATTAGAGGAGGAAAATCCGCGTTCGCCTACCGACGACATAATCCACGTTCACTCTTAATCGGACAGACGTTACGACGGAAGTGGCAAGCGTAAAAATATGGTTCGATAATCGTGGCGAAACAATCACGGAAAAGTAGAATGAAGGAAAAAAAGAAAACAGAATGTAATTCGATTTCGCAAACTTTCTAAGAGACGAAGACGCGAGTCGACGAAAAAATCTATTTTGCTATCGTGGCAACGATTGAATTCATAAGTTCCTTTCTGGTACTTTCAAGCGTGCGTGCCACGATTTCAATTGATTATTCAGCATTTGTCTGACTTCTTTGTCCATCGGTATTTCTATCCTTCTCTACAAAAAAAATATTGCGACATGAAACACATTTTAGTAATGGTAACGCGTGAACGCGTAAAAACGAAATCTCTTTATTTTCAGTGTTTCTATGATCAAGGCATACTTACGTTTCCGAATGAAAGATAAAAAACTGTTTTTGTTTTTTTTTTTTTGTAAATTAAGAAAATAAATATTTCAGTATTTTAATGATTTGATAGATATCGAATAGATTTTGTTCGATGAACGTGAGCAATATCCCTTCTTATCGATGCGCGACGACTCGACAGGACTCGAGGAGACGGAATATGTTTAATCTTGAGATTTCGGTTCGCAGAAGGTAGGATTGGATTTTATAGGGCGAGAAAGGATGAGCCGTTTATCTCTGGCGTCGCTTTTCAGTTTTTCCCTGCTTCTCGGTCTACCTTATACATCGTTCGTCTTCCAACCCCTCTTCTTTGGTTACTTTATCCCTTCTTTCGGGGGCGTTACCGGCGTCGGTATCTTCTTTATGAAATAATAAGCTCTCTCTTTTAAATTCATCGCTAATGCGGTCCCGCCGATTCCTTAGATCGACCTCCTTTCCGCCACTCAGACCTCTTTTGTAACGATCAATATCAATCTAAATGTAAAACTTTCTATTGATTGATTGATTGAAAAAAAATATATCGATTCGATAAAATAAATATCTCTATATTAGTAAAAGATATTAAGCGATTTCTAAATAAAATTATCCCGTAATCATTTAAGCTATGATAATAATCTGTCTTATACTTTTCCATCGTTACTCCTTTCTTACATAAATTTGGGGAGAATTACTTTCACTGCGGAAAGACGAAGAAGAGAAGCTAATCCGAAACAGACTTTCAGAGATTTATCCTATCATCATTACTTTCATCGCCACAAAGAATAAAATTGACCAATACAAGATTGCTATTCTCCTTCTATACTGACACTCCAGATTCGACCCTTGAATCCTCTGTATCACGCGCGTATGTACGAGACTGTTCACGTACCTTTTTCTCCCCCTTCTTACTTTCAATTCAAGCACCGCAAGCAGTCCTCTCATGGCCTTTGCTTCTGATTCAAGAATCCGAACATACATACCCTCCATCTTGTAGCTGAAAAAGTTCTGTCTAAAAGCAGCCCGATTACATAAACGCGCATATTATCGTTCGTATTTTTCACAACTTGAAAAAAAAGAAAGAAATTAAAATAAAGAATAATTTTTAAAAACTACGTAAGGTTATAAGACGCATATTATCCCGTCTTTGTGATATTTGCAAATATATATTAATATTCTATTTTTATTACTCCATATTACAATACATTATATGTTATACGTTTATGAAAACGGTTCATTCGCAATGTTCAATTAACTGATTCAAAGTATTGTTTACTATCTTTTGGGTTTGGTTTAATAGTTTTAGAATCTGGCTGCCAGTTGGCAGGACAGACTTCTCCATGTTTTTCAACAAACTGAAATGCCTTGATGAGCCTCAATGTTTCATCTACGCTTCTGCCCACTGGTAAATCATTTACGCTAAACTGCCTCAATATTCCTTCTTTATCTATGATGAAAAGGCCTCTTAAAGCAACTCCAGAATCCGGGAGAAGGACATTATATTTAGCTGATATTTCCTTGTTAAAATCACTGAGAAGAGGATAACCCAAATTGCCACCCAGGCCTCCCTGTTTTCTTGGCGTATTAGTCCATGCTAAATGACTAAAATGCGAGTCTGTAGAAACTCCAATCACTTGCGTATTCAGAGCTTTAAACTCTGAAATTTTCTCACTGAATGCTATCAACTCAGTGGGACACACAAATGTGCTAAAAATAAAGCCTTGTATTTATTTTAGAAGAAATATTTGGTTTTCTCTGGTCGTTCTCTATAGTTAAAACTTACAAGTCTAAAGGATAAAAGAAAAGAACAACATATTTTCCCCTGTAATCACTTAGGTTGATTTCCTTGAAATCACCATCAACCACGGCAGTTCCAGAAAACTCAGGTGCAGATTTCTGAATCTGAAGCTGACAGGAAAAAGGATTGCTACTAACGCAAAGACTTCGAGCGTATTGCACTAACGTCGGCTGTCGAGTTTTAAACATCAAATTTGATGTTGTAACAAATATCTGTAAATATATATATTACGTTACATATTAAAATAAACTTCAGAACTTAAATGAATTAAATGATTGATATCTCTATCAAGTTAATCGACTTACCGCTTTACATGTTTGGGAATGTAAAGATGCTATCAATCGAAGCATTATTAATATATAAATTACCGGTTACGTGGATGAAGAAGTATTAAAACGAACACGAGGCTACTTCACAAAATAATACTTATTCAAAGCTTACTCTCCAAAGGTTTGATAGCTTGTAGTTCTTAAAGAGGTTATATAACTCACTTTTCTTGTAAACAGCGCATTTTAATAATAATTACTAAAGATCTCTGTATTACATTTATTTCAATCACATACAGATTTATTCACGTGCAAATTATTATAAAAATAATTGTTTAATCTCTTACGAAATATTCTCTTCAGAAATCAGGATACTCCTACAATAAAATGTTAGAGGGCGACAAACGTAGGATTAAAATTCAAAACTGATCTTTGGAATCGCCAATATTTCGATATTCAACTCGATACTTGAATTATTCTCGAACAATATAACCGATCGTACTCGATTGATTGATAAGGTATAACTGTTAATAAAATTAAATATTTATCAATATAACCATATTTTATTCAAATAACAATATTATAAGTTTTATGTTCATTCTTATTCAGTGGGGAAACATATATTTTATATGTATATTTTATATATATATATAAACGATAATCGTAGCATATAAATTAATAACGTTTGGTTTCTCCTACAATGGAAAATATCACACTGTCCGTTGATAAATAATATTTAACTTTATAATTAACCAATGATTCATGATAATTTGTTCATTGTCGATGAAACCAAATGCGCGTTAAAAATAGAGATTTTTATTTCAGATAGGGTTTGAAATTTGTTGAAAATTACGTTCATACGTTATATACGTTGTGTCCAATAAAAAATGCATTCGCCATTTGACTCATCCTCTATTTTGAAAAATGGAAACGATGTATTTCTTGATTATTACATATTATCTTTCTGAAGTAACACAAGTTCTTCTCTTATAACTTTAAAATATACACCGCACTTTGAAGCCTTACTACTAAAACATGATATACAGGTCTGCTTACAGAGGCCACATCTTGCCTTCTGCACTCAAATTCTTTAGCTATCTATACAACAGATCTTCTTTAAAAACAGTCATCCAAACAACGGCAATGTCATTAATTTATATAATAGCGATCCGAAAAAGATCTGTTTTCGTTTTGTTTTCTTTTCTTTTTTTGTTTTTTGTTTAATTGGAAGCCGTTGCAGTTGCATTGGAAGCAGGAGTTGTAGCGGACGTTGATTCTTCTGTGACGATTCGTCGATTTTTTTTTATCCTTTTCCATTCACCATTCGTGTAATTCATTTGAAAATGTGTCTCGACTAACATAGGTACACTTGTACCGTCCGGTTGCGTCACTTCTTCTATATTTTCCGAGAGCATTACTGTGACTATATTACCCAATTTCGGACAAGGATTATCTAAACAATAAAAGATGATAGATAAGAGTGTTTATATTAAAAGATATTTGAGATTGTAACAAACAGGCGCATACCCCTTGAACCAGCCATAAAACCTAGAATAAGGGCTTTTTCTGGTCGGGTTACTTTGTTAGCTGTTCTAAACATTTCTTGCGCCTCCAACATTTGTTCTCGCTAAAAATACACAAAATAAATTAACGATCTTATAGAAGTATGAATCCTATATTGTAAATATTCCTACGTACCGTGAGAGACAAGCCTTTTCTTGTGTTTGCTGCTGCATTGGCAGGTTGTGCAGTAGTTTGTATACGAATTTGTGTAACTGTCTGAGCTGGTCTAACCGTTTGTACTCCGACAGGTGTACTTTCCACTGGTGTAATAACTGTCGGTGTCGCAACAGGTAATACTGTACTTGGAGTTGAAGGTGTACTTGGTGTTGTAGCTATATTAAAAAAAGAAATGAATTATTTTCTGTTCATCATATGTAACTATATACAAAAACATACGAGTTTGCGGCGTGGTTACTGCCGGTGCTCCACTTGGAGGAGTAGATGTCGTATAAGATTGTATAGATGCTACAGGAGTGATTGGAGTAGCAGGTGGATTAATCGAAGTTAAACCCTGAGCATACTCTGGCGTCGTAGATGCTTCTGTTGTAGTGGTAACTGTTGATGCTGCGGCAGCTGCCACTGCTTGAGCTTCTGCAACTTTCTTCTGTTGTTCTTCTAATTCCATCATTCTTTTTCGTTTCTTTGCTTGAGCATAACCAAGTGGTTGTTCATTAATATCTAGTAACTTAATACCACCATCTTTGCGCATCCTATTACTGAGAGGTGTCCTATTAGACATTGAAGAGCTCGTAAGTGAGGGAGAGCGAAAACCACTTGGAGGAACTCTACTAGGAATGCCTTTCAGAGGTGCTGCAAATAATATATTACTTTATATTTTCATATTCTTTTTGTTTTGTCGAGATAATCTTAACTAGAACTACATATATAAGCTTACTTGTGTCAGTCATTTTTCTAGGCATTCCTCTGCTCCTCACAGGCACTGTAGGAGCAGTACTTTTTTTCAAATTACTTGCAGCATCTGTACTTTTTTGAAGTAACTCTGCTCTTAATGCAGCACTTTTTGGTTTTCTTTTTAGAGTAAAATGCTTGACTGGGGTAGGCTGTTGACCAACCACAGAAGTAAGAGCAGTCTTATTAAGATAATGACATTCCAATGGAAGCATTGCTGGGTCATTTTGTTTTTTTAAAAGTTTCCGAAGATCATTAACTAATTCTCCAAAAATAGGTCTATGTTCATCTAAATCAGTGATATCTGTATTTAAAGAACCTATAGAAGGGAATGTCTTCATCGCTTCGGATAACATTGATACCCACAATTCGCTGTCCAATGATGCCACTTCAATGATTTCTTCCAGTTCAACACGCCACTGCGCAATTTAATAAAATTATAAATTACAAACATACATATATATACACACACACACATATATATATATATTTATATTTATACATAGAAATTAAGCTTAAAATATCAAATATCAAATATCAAATATCAATTATATTAAAAATGAAGGAATACATTACATATTTTTTTTAAGTATAAATAATTAAAATTCATAAATTTATTTTATGGATTATTCAATATTCAACGTATTGAGGCCATCGTTATAAATATTTTTACGCGTATTTTAAGAACAAATTGCTGCACTTTTTCGCGCCTTAGATATTTGTAACAAACAAACTGTGCCTTACCTCCTCGACATTCCGTCTTGGAATGTGGAAAAATGAAAGAAGTAATTTAAGTTTAACTTGCGTTTGAAGATCTGGAAAACAGTCTTTAATGTTTCGCAGTACTTCTGCGTTGAGTTGTGAACAAATTGAACTTCCAGTCCAGCTATCATTTGACGTTCCAAGCTTGTTATGAAGCCACAACGACGTATCACTGTCCCTTACATTCGCCATATTGGAGTCGTTTGTTTCGTACATTTGACGTACATTGCCGTGGTGCGCCACATGTTATTCCCGCCATGTTCCCGCCATAAAGTAACGTGACATATGTATATCCATACAGTATACAAATTGTAGATGGACATTGATTTATTCATGATGTATTAAATGTATATATCATATCAATATCACATCAATACATAATTATATCAAAGAAGGTTCAAGTATACCCATGTGTAATGCTAAACCAAAGTTAAATTATTCCATACCTATTTTGAAAATTTGTGAAAGGATCTAAATGAACATCTATGATTAAAGGATCAAAAATTATCACCTATTTGTGAATCTGAAAAAGGGAGAACATGTATGACCACTACATGAAAATTCTGAACCAGTATAGGTCTGTGGCTCACTCTAACGTAAATACCTTGTATTACAGTAAGGTAAAAGCTACCGCGACGAATTTAACTATATAGCAGCCTGGCCGAGGCAATGAACAAAGTTTATTTAACAAGTTTATTAATTAAACATAGTAATTATTAGTCAATAATAACTGTGATCACTCTCAAATTTCGTATTCGATTTCGTTACGAAAGGCATACATTTCGAAGATATAAATCGCACGTTTTTTAATACTATAAACTTCAATTAAATTAACATTTACAGGCATTAGTTAATAACTATTTGTGTTATTGGATAATAAATAAAACGTAAATTGTCATGTAAAATCCGAGCAGAGAAATGGGCTGCTCTGTGACCTAAAAAGTTAGAATCGTTGAATCGTAGAATCATTAGAACCGTCACGCTGAGCTCAGAGTCTAAATAAATTTCATTAAAAGGCAAAACTTTTTTTAAGGTACTTAATCTATTATAATTCAATTTTAAATATGAGTTATTAAGTTAATTTTTCTTGCCATGTGATTCTTCAATTAAACATCGAAATAGTTTTCCGAATTGTTTGAAGTTAAAACACAAGCAGAATGCCTCAGTACTCCACAGGCTGCAACCTCGCGAAAATCCTCAGAATCTTTAGATCACGCAACAATGTAATAGAACAGGTTTCAAAAATAATGTCATTAAAAAATGTATATAAGGTTGCCTATAATTAATTCTACAACTACAAAAATAATGGTACCTTATAAGAAAGTATATTTCTGAAAATGAACCAGAAATGAAAAAGCTATGTTTTACTTTTTCAATTCATTTATCATATAGAATCATTCCTTTACTGATTGTACCAACTAATGAAAATAATTGAGATTTGTTACTTAATGAAGAGAAAAGAAATTATATGGAAACGCATGCATTAATCCATTGATTTATAGTCACATTTAATGCAAAATGTATCAAGAATACATTATACTCCAGGAATGCTGATATTAATAATATAAATTCAAACTTTTCATCATTAAGACAAATTTTGTATATTTTTATATACTAGCTTATATTTAATATAATTAATATTAATTTATATAAATGAAAATTATTTGATGTTTAGTTCCTACAAACAAAAAGGGAAATATTGAATGCCAATGTACCACAATAGGAAAGTTAAATACTTCATTGAATGAAATTATTAAAAATGTTATTATTACATATATTGTAAAAGTTAAGAATGCATATTTCCATACTTATTGATTTGTAATACTAATTCTCTTTCAACTGTTTTTTAAAACGTCGGTCTTTGCGTTTGTATTTTTGTACTTTTGTAAAAGTAAAAGCTTCTACAGGTACGGGTAAATTAGTAATTAATTAAAACGGTTAATTAATAAAATATTAATTGATTTAAAAATCTTTTACAGATTTGTTAGAAATACATGACAATGATTTTATGATCTAGGTCGTTCTTTCTTTTCTTTATAAAGTGCAAGTAAAGAAACATTAGCAACTTTTACTACTTTGAATCGAACTCCTGGAATATCACCCACGGCGTGACCTTTACGACCAAAACCTGCTACCAAAACTTCGTCATTCTCCTCGATATTGTTTAAACAACCATCCCTAGGTACAAAAGCAGTAATTTTCTTGCCATTTTTGATAAGCTGCACTCGTACGCATTTACGAATAGCAGAGTTTGGTTGTTTGGCTTCTACACCACTGAAAACATACAATCGTTGAAATAAATTTCATATAGAAATGTATTCCAATTCGAAGAGATTAATATAAATATGATATAATAAGAGACTAATAATATAAATATACATACACCTTTTCTAAAACAATACCCTTAGCATGAGAAGCACCACCGAATGGATTGGCTTTCCACCGCGTTCCCAAGTGAGCTTTTTTGTAGTCTTTATCATTCCATCGCTGATCGCGTCTGTGGTTTACATGCTTACGCGCAGTTTTAAGACCACGAGGTTTACCTGTAAATCAAAAAATTAGGTTATGTATCATTTTTGTTTAATACATTTCATCTTCATTTTATTATTTCAAAATCTTCTATTAAACATTTAACGGAACTATAATTAAAACAAATTCAACAGTCGATGAGAACAACACATATTTATCAATTTCAGATTTACACTTTTAAAAACAATGTAATTTTAACATCGACCACTGACCCATCTTGCTCGTTGTTCTATACGATCGGAAGAGGCTAACGTGAATATCTAATAAATCAACGTTGTCTGTTACCGATGTAGTAGAAATTATACGATTTCGAATGAAGTATCCGCATGTAAGCGTCTTCGATTATAGCTTGATACTTTTTAATTGGTCGACAGAATTTAGAAACCCCGTTAGGATTAAATATAGATAGATTATTATTAATAAGATAAAAGTCAAATGAACATGTATAAAAAATATAAATTAAGAAGAGAAAGAACAATTTTTTTTTTGTTAAAGGATATTATACCCTCACAAGCACCGGTTATACAATACTACCATTTCATGTATTATAAGTATAACTGATTTTGAAATGAGTTAACGAGTTAATGAGTTTATTTCTTTGCCCCGGAAGTCCTTCCAAAATACATTATTACTTAGGCTCCAACAAATAGTGCGATTTTTAAAATAATTGAGAATCGACCATTATTTCAACGAATGAGTTTCCCGCGGATACAAATGGCGTCTCTTTCACCGCAACGTGATTTATATTTATATGTGGGTTTGTTGTGACAAATCTAGCAAATATTTGATGGAATATGACTACTGCAAATGGATTTTCAGACTCACAAGAGTCTGATATATTAGGTGAAGAAGAATATAAGGCACTAGTAAAGGATATGTAAGAAGTGTTGATGTATAATTATTATATTACATTCTCATGCATATCGATATTTTAGTTTTCGCTTATATTAAATATATTACATGTTATGTTGCTTTATTTAGTGGATTTAGTGGATCTTGGATGCAAAGTATAACAGAAGAAATGGAGGAAAAGTACGATTTGCCACAACAATATTTGGAATCTAAAAAGCAAATGAAAGATGAAGAAGAAGAACAAGATGAAGAGTACTTTCAAGAATTTGATCCTGCCATTCCAATAAAAGAAGAGTTTCCTGGTCGTTATAATTTTCAAGTTTCACTGGGTAATCTGGATTCCAGTAAGAATTGGGTAGTAAGTATATAATTAAACCTTTATTAATTACAATACAATAATGTTTTAAATATGTAACTTAATTTTATTCATTTTATATAGTATTCACAAGTATTAAAAAAAGTATTTATCAATATGGAAGAAACACTGCCATTACGTTTTAAATGGGAACCACCTGAAGATGGTCTTCTTTTACGTACTGCCATGGTTTTTAGTTTAGATCAGTATGCTAGTGATCCAGTTAGAAGATGTCATAATCACATGGCACCAAATAATCCAAGTAATAGAGATGTAGCCTCCAGAGTGATCAAACATGTTGTTCGTTGTACACACCATCTTACCATGTATGAAGAAAGAAATGAACATCTGTCTATAGTGGTACCCCTTAATAGACCACAACCTGGTTCTCATTACGTTCCAGTGTGCTTCAAATTTTTATGTAAAAACAGTTGTCCATCTGGAATGAATCGCAGACCAACAGAACTAATTTTTACTTTGGAAAATTGTAATAGAAGAATTTTGGGTCGACAAAGACTTCATGTTAGAGTTTGTAGTTGTCCCAAAAGAGACAAGAAGAAAGAAGAAGCTGAAGTAACAGATGCACAAGCTGATATAAAAAAAAGAAAACTTTGTATACCAGTTGGGAAAAAAATGATGCCTTCCTGTGATACACATGTCTTCAATGTTCAATTAAATATTGTTGGAAAAGAAAACTACTTGGCTGTATTAAAGTATGCATATGACATCATGGCGGGTCAAGCAATAAAAACTGGTCAGCTTGATTTTTTTAAACCGTACATGGATGATATATTGCGTAAAACTCCCTAAATGCATATTTGCATGAATTTATGTCTTCCACATATATGTTTAAAAAAAACAAGAAACATGGTTTTATAATGTGCTATCTATTTATATATTTTACAAAGTTAATAATGTATATTTTAATAATTCCATTTGTTACTGCATGTTGATCTTAATAGATGACTATCCTCTTTTATAGTGGATTCTATAATGCATCGTAATACTACTTATATATATTAATATTGTGATACTACATATCTTTTACACTAGTATACAATATACTTTTTAGTTTTTAATAGCTTTTATGTATATTCTATATCTCTAACTGTTCATTTGAATGACATTCTATTAGTTGAATGTCCAATGTGTACAATAACAAAGCATTTGGTAAGGGGGCAATGTGTTGGGATGTTAACATCATGGGATTTATAAGACTTGCAACACTTCTACGCATTTTTATCTCAGTACCATTCTGCCCTTTACCATATAAAGTCCATTCCCATGGTATTTTTCCTCCTCTGGTACTACTGATCCAAACAATTTCATCTTCACACTGTATATTTATGATTGATAACATTATTTTGTATACGAAATAAATAACTGTATCGAGCTTAAAAAATATACCTGAAAGAAAAAGAGATCTTCACCACAGTGTAGTATGTAAACAGCTTTTGAACCAAATGGAAGAGGTACTGGAAGTTTAGCGCAAATAGAATAAAAATGAACTTGTGGTAGTTCATGAATTCCGCTCAAATGTTCCAATACTGTAACAGGTGTAATAATATCTTTACATCCACTTTGTCTTGAAAGAGGACACATTATTTGGGTACAGGTTATAGAATCTATAGAGCCTCCCCAAATTGGTGTGGGAGATACATTGGACATTAAACTATTACTACTTGATATTAAGGTAACAGTTGCATCAGTTTGCAAATGATTGTCAACATCTTTCATAGCCTCTTTTGACAATTCTCCAGTACTTGCAGATTTCGTTCGATCATACAAACTTGCATGTTCATCACGGTTTAAATCTACAGGTGTAGTATTTGTATTTGACTTTTCACTGGAAACTATTGTTAAATTATCCGCCGAAGCAGCTTTCTCCAATCCACCGCGAAATAATCTGCTTAATAATAATTGACATGTTTTCGTATTTGTAAAATCATGTTTTTCTGCTGTTTGTTTCCATTCTTTCTTCTTGTTTTTACCAAAAAGCCGATCTTGAAGATTTCGTGTGTAACATTCTGCATTGTTATTTACATTGTCTTTTATGTCAAAAATGTCCTGAAATAACTTATGAAGTTTATCCGCGAGCAAACACCTTCCTTGACCCAGTCTAACTCTACAAGTCGGACAACGATGTGTTTTCGATCTACATCCAACACAAATGATATGACCATGAACACATTGAGAAACTGGAGGCAGTGAGCTTTCCAGACAAACTGGGCATTCTAGAGCTCGTGTCTAAATAAATTTAATAATTATTTTTCTAAAATATCGTAAAGTGTATCTAGACAAATTTAAAGAATACTTCTTTAATAATAAAGGAACTATCTAATATCAGAGTATACAGACCACTCCAGCTACTGCATTTGCAAGTTTACAGGCCACTTCTGGCAGTGGTCCTTTCACAGCTATTCCTGTTTCTTTTTCTCCTTCATTAATGTGTCTCCAAATAAATAATTTTAAATCACAACCTTCATAATGATGGACTAAAGCCGCTATTTGTTTTACTTTTAATCCTATTAAATCCTTTCCATCAATACTAATTAAACAATCTCCAGCTCTAAAATTTAACGGACAAAATAAAACAGATTATTTCGTTGTTTCTCTTATTCTTACCTAAGTCCAGCATGATCGGCAATACTCCCAGTTTCGATATGGCTTATCCACGGATAAGGATCCCACTTTGATTTTGTTAAATGAAATCCGAAAGATTTACCAATTGCTTTCGTTTTTTTAATATTTTCTAATATTACACAAATTTCCCCCGTGAAGGCTGTATCGATTGACGTACTGTTTTCCGTCATATAAATCTTAACACCTGCAGCTTCAGTTAAAAGTTCTGAAGTAGATGCAACAGACATAGTTTTCCCGAGATTTTCTATTAATTATACTCATTTAAATTTTTAGTCTTATTTAACATGTAAATGTTATGATCTTCACGAGGGCCACGCAATAATGAAACTGATCGAGTCTGTTCTCTAAACACGTTAAAACACTCGCTTGTGCACCTTCACCCAATTTCGTGTCCTTGACATTTATTATCCGAGGGAATTGCAGTTTTGATCTTTTCCTTTTGCATCAACATTGATATAAATATATAAATATAAATTTGAAAAAAAAATATTTTTTTTACAGAATATTACAAATGTGTTTCTTATACTGAAACATTTACGTTTTAATAACGAACGCCTTATTAATAATAGTTAATTGTTATATATATCACTTGAATTCATGCATAAACGCTGTCGAAAGCATAATACTTTGGTTATCATATCACACAAGCTTCTAACTGGTGAGGTGTTATATTACATGACATTCTCTAGTCTTTGGTATAAGTATAAACAAGCAAGTATTGCCATCCTTTCATGGCATTAGTATATTTACGCAGGAGATCCCCTCCTGTCTGTCTTATTTGAACATGAATCATTTATTATTTCTATTGCTTGAATGCCTCGTATCATTTAAATCGGACATTTGTTTACAGCGATCTGTCATCTGAACAGACACATGAAGTAGGTTTGTAAACTGATTGTAAGATAGGTTAGGATGATAAATCATCAAATCAGCTATAACTTCAATTAAATTAGGTACTGGACACACAGAAAATGCCTATTATAAAATTATAAAAAGCTTATAATTTTTATTATTGAAAAGATTACCACAGTCGACAAATTTATCTTTCAATATAGAATTAACTACACTGTGCAAACTCTTTATTTTCACTTCATATTTATTATAAATTGTACAAAAAATACAAGTCGCGAAAAAAGTATGTTGAATATAGAGGTTCACCGAAATAAAACATAATATTGACAAAAGTAAATATAAAAAAAGTGTTCAAAAAGTACTGATCTTACATAGTAGTTGAGTGACACATTGCAATTTCTAATTTATGATATCAAATTTTTGAACTGTTAAATAACAGAAGATACAATAATATCAAAGTGTGGAATATCTGCTAAAAGTATTAAAATACTTTCAACAAACAAATCATGCTTAAACTACTTTAACTAAAAATATCTCAACTTTACCTTCAAACATTATAACTAATATGCTCTCCTTTCTGTATAATGAGATGCATGTTTCTATTTTTTGTTTATTTTTTCCCCCCAAACTGGTATTAAACACTCTTCAGTTAATTTGGCTTTAACTAATGGTAATTACACACTATATACGACACACAGATACAAGATCACGTTCAATAATTTTTGTTTTAATACAGCTACCAGGAGCAACTAATTATGAGATTCACTTTTCTATTTACTGAGAAGGTTCGACACGATATGGTTCCAGACAGTTATATATCATATTATTAACGCTTTCTCCGTCAGGATATTTCAGATATACACCATCTTTGTTAGGTAGACCATCATATGTTAATATCAGAGGAACTTTATTTTCCACTAGGTTGTCCAGAATTTTAATTATTGGTATTAACGGAGGGATATCTTTAGGAATACCTTGTAGACGGATTTTTGATATACAATATCCAAGCTATTTTAAAAATTAGATTAACAGATTAAATAGATTAAATAGATTAAATAGATATAAATACTTTTAAAATATATTATTAAACATATATTAAATTATAACCCACCTTCTTCAAATAATGAGGAAAAATCTTAAGTCTCTTCCTATCTACATATTCTCTACGACCAAGATCATGGTTCATAACACGCGCTCTATCTTCTTCTACCCTAGTAACATATGCACGATAATAATTGCCGTCAGCAGACAGTGCTAATACCGATTCCCCAATACATGGTTCTTTCAAAAATGGAGCTTTAGAAAAGAAAGAAAAATTGGAATTTTTATTTTATATAAGTTTATACAAAGTTAGTTTAATTCTTATCAAATGTTATCAACCATATTACGTACATGTTTCAGCGCATTTTGCAACAGTTTCCATAATAAAGTTATAACGTGCCAGACCTAGAGTATCTAAGGGACGAACGTACATATGTATATGATTTCGATAACCAGTAATGCATACCTGGAAAAATGGTTTTCATAAAGAAATGATACATTGACCAAAATCAATAGTAATGTAAATAAAATAATAGTAAAATAATAACTATTTTTATTTCAATTAAAACCAAAAGTCACACCATAGTTCCATAATTCACATCACCACACGGTACACCTAATTGTTCCGGCATTGGAGTCCAAGGTCTTACAGTAGCTTTTACTTCATCATCTCCTCCAAGAATTAATATTTCAAATTCGTCTGGTTTCTCATTATCTGTTTGACCTGTTACTTTATATTTATAATCTATATCTGCCTACAAGTTACAGTTGAGAAATTAAGAAGTAACATAGATTACATTTAACAGCATATTAGATACTATAGATCTTACCATAAATCTATGTGTAGCAACAGTTAATTCACATATTCCACTAAATGCATACATATCTGAAAGGGGTTCTTCACATGTAGCAAGGTTACTAACTATCACTAATTTAGCGTCGTCGACCATAGCCAGAATTAAGCATGGTAGCACACATATAATATATCCCCTAACCCAATCTCCGTCCAACCTTTGACCAAATACAAAATCTCCTATATAGGGTCTAAAAATTAATAATTTTTGCAAAGTATATTAACGTTTAATTTGTTTAATTAATTTGTTTTAATAATGAATAGGATATTGTTATTATTTACCTACGATTCTTCCATTGAGTAGCTTCCGGGATCACTATATCTAATTGATTCAATAATTTCTCATACTCAGAGTCTGCACTCGCAGGCCACATTGCAATACGATATACACCCCTCCTTATTTCTGCCAGAAATTGGAGCTCACCGGATTCTCCAACTTTTAGAATATTAACTATACTCTTTTCTTTACAGAAAGAATATTTTGCTGGATCGTAAGAGAATAAATCTGAAGAAACCACAGTTACCTCATCAACTTTTACAATAGTTGACGTATTTGGATTTTGATCATTATTTGTCGGAATTACTTCGGGTGTTGACGTATTCGTTTTGTCTTGAACTTCAACATTAGTTACTTTGTTGGAATCAATCGATGCCATTTTTACACATATTATATTCACGTAATTGAAATTTGTATATTTCTCACAAACTTTTTGAGATAATTGGATTTTAGCACAAAATCTTGGAATGTACTTATATTACTCAATTTTAGATTACATTATTCGAAACCAATTCTGAAAATTTGCGAAGGAAAAAAAATATCAAAAATTATGACCTACTTACGAATCTGAAAAACATGCGTGACCAGTATATGAAAATTGTGGACCAGCATAGGTCTGTGGCCCACTCTAGCGTAAATACCTTGTATTACAATAAGGTAAAAGATACCGCGGCTAATTTAACTATATAGCAGCCTGGCCGAGATAATGAACAAAGTTTATTTAACAAGTTTATTAATTAAACGTAGTAATTATTAGTCAATAATAACTGTGATCACTCTCAAATTTCGTATTCGATTTCGTTACATAAGACATACATTTCGAAGATATAAATTGCACGTTTTTTAATGCTATAAACTTCAGTTAAATTAACGTTTACTGGCATTAGTTAATAACTATTTGTGTTATTGGATAATGAATAAATCATAAACAATCATGTAAAATCCTAGCAGTTGTTTTCTTGTGTTTGACGATTTGACGTCCGATTTGACGTGTTTTCGATTTACATTCAACACAAACGATATGACCATAAACACACCGAGGAATTAGTGACAGTGAGCTTTCCAGACAAACTGGCCATTCTAGAACTCGGATTTTAATGTAGTAGTAGTTATTTTCCTAAAATATCGTAACGTATATCTAGAAACATTTAAAGAACAATTCTTTAATGATAAAGGAACTGTTTATCATCGGAGTATACACACTACTCCAATTACTGCATTTGCAAGTTTGCAAGCCACTTCGGACAGCGCTACTTTCACAACTATGACTTATTCTTTTTCTCCTTCGTTAATTTATCCCCAAATAAATAATTTTAAATCACATCTTTCATAATGATGGATTAAAGACGCTATTTGTATTATTTTTAGTCCTATTAAATCCTTTCCGTCGATAATAATTAAACAATCATCAGCTCTAAATTTTAACAGATAAAATAAAACAGATTATTTCGTTGTTTCTCTTATTCTCACCTAAGTTCAGCATTATCAGCAATACTGCCGGCTTCGATATGGCTTATTCATGGATAAGGGTCCCACTTCGATTCTGTTAAATGAAACCCGCAAGATTTACCAATTGCTTTTGCTTTTTTTATGTTTTCCAATATTATACATATTTCCCCCGTAAAGGCTGTATCGATTGACGTACTGTTTTCCGCCATATAAATCTTATCACCTGCAGCTTCAGTTAAACGTTCTGAAATTGATGCAACAGATATAGTTTTCCCGAGACTTTCCGTTAGTTACATTCATTCAAAGTTTTAAGCTGTGAACATGTAAATGTACGATCTTTACCAGGCCAATGCAATAATGAAACTGAACGAATCTGTTCTCTAAACGCCTTGAAACACTTGCTTGTGCACCTTCACCTAATTTCGTGTGCTTGACATTTATTCTCCGAGGAAATTCCAGTGTTGACCTTTTCCTTTTATTTCAACATTGATATAAATATATAAATATAAATTTGAAAAAAAAAATTTTTTTTTACAGAATAGAATAAATGTATTAATTATACTGAAACATTTACGTTTTAATAATGAACACTTTATTAATAATAGTTAATTATTATATATATTACCTGTATTAATCCATAAACGCTGTCGTGAACATTATACTTTGGTTACTATATGGCATGAGCTTGTAAATGGTGAGGTGTTACAGTTGCTTACAGGGATCTGTCATCTCAACAGATACATGAAGTAGGTTTGTAAACTGATTGTAAGATAGGTTAGTATGATAAATCATCAAATCAGTTATAACTTCAACTAAATTACATACTGAACACACAAAGAATGCCTATTATAAAATTATAAAAAGTTTATAATTTTTATTAGTGAAACGATTACCACAGTCGACAAATTTATCTTTCAATATAGAATTAACTACACTGAGCAAACTCTTTATTTTCACTTCATATTTATTATAAATTGTACAAAAAATACAAGTCTCGCAAAAAGTATGTTGAATATAGAGATTCACAGAAATAAAACATAATATTGACAAAAGTAAATATAAAAAGAGTGTTCAAAAAGTCCTAATCTTACATAGTCATTGAGTGACACATTGCAATTTATAATTTAAGATATCAAATTTATGAACTGTTAAATAACAGAAGATACAATATCAAAGTGTGGAATGTCTTCTAAAAATATTAAAATACTTTCAAGAAACAAATCATGCTTCAACTATTTTAACTAAAAATATCTCAACATTACCTTCAAACATTATAACTAATATGCTCTCCTTTTTGCATAATGAGATGCATGTTTCTTTTTTTTGTTTATCTTTTTCCCCTCGATCTGATATTAAACATTCACCAATTAATTTGGGTTTAACCAATAGTAATTACACATTATACATTCCAGGTTCCGGATCACGCTCAGTAATTTTTGTTTTAATACAGCTACCAGGAGCAACTAATTCTGAGATTCATTTTTTATTTCCTCAGATTAATTTTTGATTTCCTTGGAAGGTTTCACATGATACAACTCGAGACATTTACATATCATATTATTAACGCTTTCTCCTTCAGGATGTTTCAGATATACACCTTCTGTGTTAGGTGCACCATCATATGTTAATATCAGAGGAACTTTATTTTCCACTAGGTTGTCCAGAATTTTAATTATTGGTATTAACGGAGGGATATCTTTTGGAATACCTTGTAGACGGATTTTTGATATACAATATCCAAGCTATTTCAAAAATTAGATTAACAGATTAAATAGATTAAATATATTAAATAGATATATATACTTTTAAAATACATTATCAATCATATATTAAATTATAACCCACATTGTTCAAACAATCAGGATAAACCTTAAGTTTCTTGCCATCTACAAATTCTCTGCGACCAAGATCTTCGAACCTAACATGCACTTTATCATCTCGTACACTAAAAACAGTTCCACGATAATAATTGCCATCAGCAGATAGTGCTAATACCGATTCCCCAATACATGGATCATTCAGAAATGGAGCTTTAGAAAATAAAGAAAAACGGTATTTTTATTTTATACAAGTTTATACAAAGTTAGTTTAATTCTTATCAAATGTTATCAACCATATTACGTACATGTTTCAGCGCATTTTGCAACAGTTTCCATAATAAAGTTATAGCGTGCCAAACCTAGCGTATCTAAGGGACGAACGTACATAACTATATGATTTTGATAACCAGTAATGCATACCTGAAAAAATGGTTTTAATAAAGAAATGATATTTTGACCAAAAGCAATAGTAAAGTAAATGAAATAATAATAAAATAATAACTATTTTTATTTAAATTAAAACCAAAAATCATACTGTAGTTCCATAATTCACATCACCACACGGTACACCCAATTGTTCCGGCATTGGAGTCCAAGGTCTTACAGTAGCTTTTACTTCATCATATCCTCCAAGAATTAATATTTCAAATTCGTCTGGTTTCTCATTATCTGTTTGACCTGTTACTTTATATTTATAATCTATATCTGCCTACAAGTTACAGTTGAGAAATTAAGAAGTAACATAGATTACATTTAACAGCATATTAGATACTATAGATCTTACCATAAATCTATGTGTAGCAACAGTTAATTCACATATTCCACTAAATGCATACATATCTGAAAGGGGTTCTTCACATGTAGCAAGGTTACTAACTATCACTAATTTAGCGTCGTCGACCATAGCCAGAATTAAGCATGGTAGCACACATATAATATATCCCCTAACCCAAGTTCCATCCACCCTTTGACCAAATACAAAATCTCCTATATTTGGTCTAAAAATTAATAATTTTTGCAAAGTATATTAACGTTTAATTTGTTTAATTAATTTGTTTTAATAATGAATAGAATATTGTTATTATTTACCTACGATTCTTCCATTGAGTAGCTTCCGGGATCACTATATCTAATTGATTCAATAATTTCTCATAATCAGGGTCTGCACTCTCAGGCCATATTGCAATACCATATACACCTGTCTTTATTTCTGTCAGAAATCGGAGCTCACCGGATTCTCCAACTTTTAGAATATTAACTATACTCTTTTCTTTACAGAAAGAATATTTTGCTGGATCGTAAGAGAATAAATCTGAAGAAACCACAGTTACCTCATCAACTTTTGCAATAGTTGACGTATTTGGATTTTGATCATTATTTGTCGGAGTTACTTCGGATGTTGACGTATTCGTTTTGTCTTGAACTTCAACATTAGTTACTTTGTTGGAATCAATCGATGCCATTTTTACACATATTATATTCACGTAATTGAAATTTGTATATTTCTCACAAACTTTTTGAGATAATTGGATTTTAGCACAAAATCTTGGAATGTACTTATATTACTCAATTTTAGATTACATTATTCGAAACCAATTCTGAAAATTTGCGAAGGAAAAAAAATATCAAAAATTATGACCTACTTACGAATCTGAAAAACATGCGTGACCAGTATATGAAAATTGTGGACCAGCATAGGTCTGTGGCCCACTCTAGCGTAAATACCTTGTATTACAATAAGGTAAAAGATACCGCGGCTAATTTAACTATATAGCAGCCTGGCCGAGATAATGAACAAAGTTTATTTAACAAGTTTATTAATTAAACGTAGTAATTATTAGTCAATAATAACTGTGATCACTCTCAAATTTCGTATTCGATTTCGTTACATAAGACATACATTTCGAAGATATAAATTGCACGTTTTTTAATGCTATAAACTTCAGTTAAATTAACGTTTACTGGCATTAGTTAATAACTATTTGTGTTATTGGATAATGAATAAATCATAAACAATCATGTAAAATCCTAGCAGATGTTTTCTTGTGTTTGACGATTTGACGTCCGATTTGACGTGTTTTCGATTTACATTCAACACAAACGATATGACCATAAACACACCGAGGAATTAGTGACAGTGAGCTTTCCAGACAAACTGGCCATTCTAGAACTCGGATTTTAATGTAGTAGTAGTTATTTTCCTAAAATATCGTAACGTATATCTAGAAACATTTAAAGAACAATTCTTTAATGATAAAGGAACTGTTTATCATCGGAGTATACACACTACTCCAATTACTGCATTTGCAAGTTTGCAAGCCACTTCGGACAGCGCTACTTTCACAACTATGACTTATTCTTTTTCTCCTTCGTTAATTTATCCCCAAATAAATAATTTTAAATCACATCTTTCATAATGATGGATTAAAGACGCTATTTGTATTATTTTTAGTCCTATTAAATCCTTTCCGTCGATAATAATTAAACAATCATCAGCTCTAAATTTTAACAGATAAAATAAAACAGATTATTTCGTTGTTTCTCTTATTCTCACCTAAGTTCAGCATTATCAGCAATACTGCCGGCTTCGATATGGCTTATTCATGGATAAGGGTCCCACTTCGATTCTGTTAAATGAAACCCGCAAGATTTACCAATTGCTTTTGCTTTTTTTATGTTTTCCAATATTATACATATTTCCCCCGTAAAGGCTGTATCGATTGACGTACTGTTTTCCGCCATATAAATCTTATCACCTGCAGCTTCAGTTAAACGTTCTGAAATTGATGCAACAGATATAGTTTTCCCGAGACTTTCCGTTAGTTACATTCATTCAAAGTTTTAAGCTGTGAACATGTAAATGTACGATCTTTACCAGGCCAATGCAATAATGAAACTGAACGAATCTGTTCTCTAAACGCCTTGAAACACTTGCTTGTGCACCTTCACCTAATTTCGTGTGCTTGACATTTATTCTCCGAGGAAATTCCAGTGTTGACCTTTTCCTTTTATTTCAACATTGATATAAATATATAAATATAAATTTGAAAAAAAAAATTTTTTTTTACAGAATAGAATAAATGTATTAATTATACTGAAACATTTACGTTTTAATAATGAACGCTTTATTAATAATAGTTAATTATTATATATATTACCTGTATTAATCCATAAACGCTGTCGTGAACATTATACTTTGGTTACTATATGGCATGAGCTTGTAAATGGTGAGGTGTTACAGTTGCTTACAGCGATCTGTCATCTCAACAGATACATGAAGTAGGTTTGTAAACTGATTGTAAGATAGGTTAGTATGATAAATCATCAAATCAGTTATAACTTCAACTAAATTACATACTGAACACACAAAGAATGCCTATTATAAAATTATAAAAAGTTTATAATTTTTATTAGTGAAAAGATTACCACAGTCGACAAATTTATCTTTCGATACAGAATTAACTACACTGTGCAAACTCTTTATTTTCACTTCATATTTATTATAAATTGTACAAAAAATACAAGTCGCGAAAAAAGTATGTTGAATATAGAGGTTCACCGAAATAAAACATAATATTGACAAAAGTAAATATAAAAAAAGTGTTCAAAAAGTACTGATCTTACATAGTAGTTGAGTGACACATTGCAATTTCTAATTTATGATATCAAATTTTTGAACTGTTAAATAACAGAAGATACAATAATATCAAAATGTGGAATGTCTTCTAAAAATATTAAAATACTTTCAAGAAACAAATCATGCTTCAACTATTTTAACTAAAAATATCTCAACTATAGCTTCAAACATTAGAACTAATATGCTCTCCTTTTTGCATAATGGGATGCATGCTTCTTTTTTTGTTTATTTTTTACCCCACATCTGGTATTAAACATTCACCAATTAATTTGGTTTTAACCAATGGTAATTACACATTATATACGACACACAGATACAAGATCACGCTGAATAATTTTTGTTTTAATACAGCTACTGCGAGTAACTAGTTCTGAGATTCATTTTTTATTTGCTCTGATTCATTTTTCATTTCCTCAGATTCACTTTTGATTTCTTTAGGTTTCACACGAAACGGCTCGAGACATTTATGTATCATACCACTAACGGTTTCTCCGTCAGCCTGTTTCAGAGTTACACCATCTGTGTAAGGTAGACCATTAAATGTTAATAACAGAGGAACTTCATTTTCCACTAGGCTGTCCAGATAATCAACTATTGGCTTTAGAGGAGGGATATTTTTAGGAACATCTCTTAGATAGACTTGTGTTAAACAATATCCAAGCTATTTTAAAAATTAAATTAACAGATTAAATAGATTAAATAGATACAAATACTTTTAAAGTATATTATCAATCATATATTAAATTATAACCCACTTTGGTCAAATAATCAGGATAAACCTTAAGTGTCTTGGCATCTACATATTCTTTGCGACCAAGATCTTCGAACCCAACTTGCACTTTATCATCTTGTATACGAAAAACAGATCCACGATAATATTTGCCATTAGGAAGCGGTGCTAATGTCCTCTCCCCATTAGATGGCTCTTTCAAAAATGGAGCTTTAGAAAAGAAAGAAAAATGGTATTTTTATTTTATACGAGTTTATACAAAGTTAGTTTAATTCTTATCAAATGTTATCAATCATATTACATACATGTTTCAGCGCATTTTGCAACACTTTCCATAATAAAGTTATAGTGTGCCAAACCTAGAGTATCTAAGGGACGAATATACAAAGATATATGATTTCGATAACCAGTAATGCATACCTGGAAAAAATGATTTTCATAAAGAAATGATACTTTGACCAAAAGCAATAATAAAGTAAATAAAATAATAGTAAAATAATAACTATTTTTATTTAAATTAAAAGCAAAAATCATACTGGAGTATCATTATGCACTTGACTAAAAAATGGATCCAATTGTTCAGGTATTGGAATCCAAGGTTTTACAGTAGCTTCTATCTCATTATCTCCTTTAAGAATTAATATTTCAAATTCGTCTGGTTTCTCCTTATTTGTTTGGCCTGTTACTTTATATTTATAATCTACATCTTCCTACAAGTTATAGTTGAGAAATTAAGAAGTAACATACATTATATTTAGCAGCATATTAGATACTATTGATCTTACTAGAAATCTTTCTGTAACATCAGTTAATTCACATATACCAGTAAATGCATTCATATCTGTAAGGGGATCTTCAATTGTAGCAATGTTATCAACTGTTTCTAATTTAGCGTCGTCGATCGAAGCCAGCTGTACTTGTGGTATCACACATAAAACGTATCCCCTAACCCAAGTTTCGTCCTCCTTCTGACCAAATACATAATCTCCTATATTTGGTCTAAAAATTAATAATTTTTGCAAAGTATATTAACGTTAAATTTTTTTAATTAATTTGTTTAAATAATGTATAGGATATTGCTACGATTTTATTTACCTACGATTTTTCCATTGAGTACATTCCGGGAGCGACGACTCTAGTTCCACCACTAATTGTTCATAGTCAAGCTCTGTATTCTGAGGCCATATTGAAATACCAAATACACCCTTCTTTATTTCTTCCATAAATCGGAGCTCACCGGATTCTCCAACTTTTAGAAAATTAACTATACTCTTTTCTTTGCAATAAGAAAATTTTGTTGAATCGTGACGGAATACATTTTTAGAAACCACAGCTTCCTCATTAACTTTTGCAATAGTTGACATATTCATTTCGTTTTGAACTTCAACATTAGGTACACCGTTGAAATCAATTGATGCCATTATTATTTTATTATATCCGCGTCTGTGAAATTTGTATATTTCTCACAAGCTTTTTAAGGTAATCGAATTTTAGCACAAATTCTTGCAATATACCTGTATTGCTCAATTTTGGGTTAAATTATTCCAAACCAATTCTGAAAATTTACCAAAAGATCCAAAAAGAACATAAAAAATTTTGAACTACTTACGAATCCGAAAAAGGAAAACATAGGTGAGAACACGATCAGTATATGAAAATTATGACCTAGCGTAGGTCTGTGGCCCACTCTAGCGTAAATACTTTATACTACAGTAAGGTAAAAGCTACGGTAGCGAATCTAGCTATACAGCAGCCTAGCCGAGGCGATGAACGAAGTTTATTATTAGTCAATAATAACTGTGATCACTTTAAAATTTCGTATTCGATTTCGTTACATAAGACATACATTTGAAAGATATAAATCACACGTTTTTTAATGCTATAAACTTCAATTAAATTAACGTTTACTGGCATTAGTTAATAACTATTTGTGTTATTGGATAATGAATAAATCATAAACAATCATGTAAAATCCTAGCAGACTTTTTCTTGTGTTTGACGATTTGACGCGCGATTTGACGTGTTTTCGATCTACATCCAACACAAATGATATGATGAACACACTTAGGAATTGGTGGCATTGAGCTTTCAAGACAAAGTGGACATTCTAAGACCTTGGTTTAAATGGATGTAGTACTTAATTTTTTTTAAATATCGTAACGTGTATCTAAAAACATTTAAAGAATAATTCTTAAATAATAAAGGAATTGTCTATTATCGGAGTATACATTCCACTCCAATTACTGCATTTAAAAGTTTTAAGCCTACTTCTGACAGTGCTCCTTTCACAACTATGACTTATTTTTTTTCTCCTTCATTAATGTATCTCCAAATAAATAATTTTAAATCATATCCTTCATAATGATGGATTAAAGCTGCTATTTGTTTTATTGTTAATCCTATTAAATCCTTTCCACCAATACTAATTAAATAATCACCAGCTCTAAAATTTAACAGACAAAATAAAACAGATTATTTCTTTGTTTCTCTTATTCTTACCCAAGTCCAACATTATCAACAAGTCTGGCGGTTTCTATATGGCTTATCCATGGATAAGGATCCCACTTTGATTCTGTTAAATGAAACCTGCAAGATTTAGTAAGTGCTTTTGTCTTTTATATATTTTCCAATATTGTACAAATTGCCCCCGTAAAGGCTGTATCAATTGACGCACTGTTTCCCGTCGTATAAATCTCATCACCTGCAGTTTCATTTAAAAGTTCTGAAGTGGAGATGCAGCAAACACAGTTTACTCGAGACTTTTCATTAATTATATTTACTTACATTTTTATGTTATGAACATGTAAATGTTATGATCTTTACCAGAACCATACAATAATGAAACTGATCGAATCTGTTCTCTGAACATGTTAAAACACTTGCTTGTGCACCTTCACCTAATTTCGTGTCCTTGACATTTATTTTCCGAGGTAATTGCAGTTTTGACCTTTTCATTTTACTTCAACATTGATATAAATATAAATCCAAAGGAAATACCTTTACAGAATGTTATAAATGTATTGCTTGTATTGAAACATGTATGTTTTAATAATGAATGCCTTATTAATAATAATTAATTATTATATATATGAGTATATTTTTTTTATTCATATGTCTACATACAATAGTCACAAACACTTGTTTAATTCTATATTAATCCGATTAGTATCTATATATATAGATTTAAAGGTTTGAAACAACTCTATATCATAGCAAGACCTTATATTGAAAATATTACAAATGTGGTAATTATTCGTTTCTATCTAGCAATTAATAAGAAAGCAATTTTTCACATGTCGCTGACTTGGAAGATCGTACATCTGGATCGTCAGTAACAAATTAAAAATATATCCTATACAAATTAAATGGAATGCATTTGATACATTTTGATAATAATTGATAAAATAATTCTTTCATATTTTTGATGAATGATAACAAAATTTCTAATAAGTTACTGATATAATATATTAAGGCATTGATTTAATATATATAAAGTAGTATGTGCAGTCGCTTTAAGTACTAACAAATCAGGATCTAAATTTAAACTTGAGTTCTCAATGGTTTGGGCTAATGCAAGATTATGCTTTTCTACCTTTCTTAATTGCTCCTGACAATTGGCAAATGCGTCTAAAACTTCCAGTTTGGCAACTGGATTTCTGTTGGAATTGGCAGAATGTTCTCTTGGAGGTAAAGGAGGATGACTACTAGCTATTGCTCTAGTATACATTTCTGTAACAGCACGCAGTTTGTCAACCCATTCTTGACGAGCTCGAGCGTCTGTGGCTCTTAATTTTATCATATCACCTATATTGATGCATAATATCATAAGTATCATAAGTATTATACCTTGGTTACTACATTACACGAACTTGTAAAGGGTGAGGTGTTATATTACATGATAAGCTCTAAATACCTGTAGCAGAATTAACGGTGAAGGTATTAGAATCTTCATCACTCGGCGCAATCACTGCACCAGCTAAATATATCGAGCATCGAGGCCGTTGATTTCGTTCAGATTCGCTTAGGAAATAGTGCAATTCTCCAGTCTCTGGTCTAAGTATAAACCAACGATATTGCCAACCTTTCATAGCATTAGTATACTTATGTAATAGACCCTCGTAAGGGTGTCTTATTTGAACATTCATCATTTATTATTCCTATTGTTTGGAAGCCTTGTATTATTTAAATCGAACAGTCGCTTACAACGATCTGTCATCTGAACAGACACATCAAGGAGGTTAATCAGCTGATTGTAAGATAGGTTAGGGTGATAAATCGTCAAATCAGCTATAATTTCAATTAAATTAGATACTGGACACACAAAAAATGCCTATTATAAAATTATAAAAAGTTTATAATTTTTATTAGTGAAACGATTACCACAGTTGACAAATTTATCTTTCAATATAGAATTAACTACACTGAGCAAACTCTTTATTTTCACTTCATATTTATTATAAATTGTACAAAAAATACAAGTCTCGCAAAAAGTATGTTGAATATAGAGATTCACAGAAATAAAACATAATATTGACAAAAGTAAATATAAAAAGAGTGTTCAAAAAGTCCTAATCTTACATAGTCATTGAGTGACACATTGCAATTTATAATTTAAGATATCAAATTTATGAACTGTTAAATAACAGAAGATACAATATCAAAGTGTGGAATATCTTCTAAAAAATATTAAAATACTTTCAAGAAAAAAATCATGTTTGAACTATTTTAACTCATGACACATTGCAATTTATAATTTAAGATATCAAATTTTTGAACTGTTAAATAACAGAAGATACAATAATATCAAAGTGTGGAATATCTTCTAAAAAATATTAAAATACTTTCAAGAAAAAAATCATGTTTGAACTATTTTAACTCAAAATATTTTAACTCTAGCTTCAAATATTATAACTAAGAGGTTCTTCTCTTTTATAATGCATATTTTCTTTTCAAGCTGATATTAAACCATCTTCAATTAATTTGGCTTTAACCAATGGTAATTCCACATTATACAATTTCAAGCACATGTTTAATAATTCTTATTTTAATACAACTAACAGGAACAACTAATTCTGAGATTCATTTTTCTATTCATTCAGCAGCTTTCTTACATATCGGCAGGAGTAATTTTCTTATCATTTTATTAATGCTTTCTCCATCGCGAAATTTCAGATATACTCCATCTTTGGAAGGCATACCATCAAATGTACATAACAGAGGATCTTTAATTCTTATTATGTGTGTTAGATATTCATTCACTTCTTTCGTCAGAGGGACATTTTTAGGAACATCTCTTAGTACGACATTTGTTGTACAAGATCGGAGCTTTTTTTAAAAATTAGATTAACAGATTAAATAGATACAAATACTTTTAAACTATATTATCATACATATATTAAATTATAACCCACCTCCTTCAAATTATCAGATAAATATTTAAGTTTCTTTATATCTGTAACTTTTTTAATACCAAGATCACCACATGAAACTGTAATTTTATCATCTTGTATCTTAGTAACAATTGCACGATAATAATTTTCGTCAGCAAACTGAGCTATTACCATTTGCCCCACAACTGGCAGTTCTTTTAAAAATGGAGCTATAGGAAAGAAAAAAAAAGGTATTTTTATTTTATACAAGTTTATACAAAGTCAGTTTAATTCTTTCTAAATCTTATCAACTATTTTACGTACATGTTTGAGCGCATTTTGCAACATTTTGCATAACATGGTTATAGTGTTCCAAACCTGCAGAATCTAAGGGACGAACACATAGATGTATATGACTTCGATAAGAAATAAGGCATACCTGAAAAAAATGTTTTTCATGAAAAAATGATACTTTGTCCAAAAGCAATAATAAAGTAAATAAAATAATAGTAAAATAATAAATATTTTAATCTAAATTAAAGTCAAGGATCATACCTCAGATTCATTTTTCAATTCAGCATCCTGCATTCCTATTTGATCAGGCATTGGTATCCAAGGCTTTACAGTAGCTTCTACCTCCGCATAGCAATCCGTCTCTTTTTTAAGAATTAATATTTCAAATCCGCCTTGTTCCTTATTATCTATTACTTCAAATTCACACATATCACCTTCCTAGAAGTTACAATTGAGAAATTAAGAAGTAACATACATTATATTTAACAGCATATTAGTTATTATAAATCTTACTTCAAATTTATATTTATCATCAGTCACTTCACAAATTACACCAAATGCATAAATATCTGAAAAGAGGTTATCGCATGTAGTAGTCTTATTAATTGGCATTATTTTTGCTTCCTCTACCATAGCCAATCTTATGGGTAATTGGTTAGATACAACAAATCCCCTAAGCCAATCTCCGTCAGCTCTTCGACCACATATTAAATCTCCTACATTTGGTCTAAACCTTAATAATTTTACAAACTATATTAACGTTTAATTTGTTGAAATAATGTATAGCATATTGCTATTATTTACCTATGAGTTGAATATTTTGCTATTTGCGAGCACATCCTAGGCAAACTGACTACTAATTTTTCATAATCAAGTTCTGCACTATTAGGCAATAATGTAATACCATATGTATTATTCTTTATTTTTGTCTGAATTTCGAGAGTACCCTCTTCTCCAACAGTTAGAGCATTCACTATACTTTTTTCTTTGCAGAAAGAGTAAAATCTACTGCTAGTGAATATTTCTGAAGAAACCATAATTTCATCATCAATTTTTGCAATAGTTGAGGTATTTAGATCTTGATCATTATTTGTCTGAATTACTTCCCATGTTGATATATCATACTCATTTTCAACTTCAACATTAGTTACTTTGTTGGAATCAACCGATATCTCTTTAACACTCATTATATCTTCGTATTTGAAATTTTTATATTTCTCACAAGCTTTTTGAAATAATCGAATTTTAGCACAAAATCTTGCAATATACCTGTATTACTCAATTTTGGGTTAAATTATTCCAAACCAATTCTGAAAATTTACCAAAGGATCCAAAAAGAACATAAAAAATTTTCAACTACTTACGAATCCGAAGAAGGTGAGAACACGATCAGTATATGAAAATTGTGACTTAGCGTAGGTTTGTGGCCCACTCTAGCGTAAATACCTTGTATTACAGTAAAGTAAAAGATACCGCGGCTAATTTAACTATATAGCAGCCTGGCCGAGGTAATGAACAAAGTTTATTTAACAAGTTTATTGATTAAACATAGGAATTATTAGTCAATAATAACTGTGATCACTCTCAAATTTTGTATTCGATTTCGTTACATAAGACATACATTTCGAAGATATAAATTGCACGTTTTTTAATGCTATAAACTTCAGTTAAATTAACGTTTACTGGCATTAGTTAATAACTATTTGTGTTATTGGATAATGAATAAATCATAAACAATCATGTAAAATCCTAGCAGATGTTTTCTTGTGTTTGACGATTTGACGTCCGATTTGACGTGTTTTCGATTTACATTCAACACAAACGATATGACCATAAACACACCGAGGAATTAGTGACAGTGAGCTTTCCAGACAAACTGGCCATTCTAGAACTCGGATTTTAATGTAGTAGTAGTTATTTTCCTAAAATATCGTAACGTATATCTAGAAACATTTAAAGAACAATTCTTTAATGATAAAGGAACTGTTTATCATCGGAGTATACACACTACTCCAATTACTGCATTTGCAAGTTTGCAAGCCACTTCTGGCAGTGCTTCTTTCACAGCTTTTCCTTTTACTTCAACATTGATATAAATATAAATTCGAAAAAAATGTTTTTTTACAGAATAGAATAAATGTATTAATTATACTGAAATATTTACGTTTTAATAATGAACGCCTTATTAATAATAATTAATTATTATATATATCACCTGTATTGATGCTTAAACGCTGTCGTAAGCATTATACTTTGGTTACTATATTGCACGAGCTTGTAAACAGTGAGGTGTTATATTACATGACACTCTCCAGTCTCTGGTACAAGTATAAACAAGCAAGTATTGCCATCCTTTCATGGCATTAGTATATCTACGTAGGAGATCCCCGTAAGGGTATCTTATTTGAACATACATCATTTATTATTTCTATTGCTTGAATGCCTCGTATCATTTAAATCGGACAGTTACTTACAGCGATCTGTCATTTGAACAAACACATGAAGTAGATTTGTAAACTGATTGTAAGATAGGTTAGGATGATAAATCAACAAATCAGATATAACTTCAATTAAATTAGGTACTGAACACACAAAGAATGCCTATTATAAAATTATAAAAAGTTTATAATTTTTATTAGTGAAAAGATTACCACAGTCGACAAATTTATCTCTCAGTATAGAAATAACTGCACTGAGCAAACTCTTTATTTTCACTTCATATTTATTATAAATTGTACAAAAAATACAAGTCTCGCAAAAAATATGTTGAATATAGAGATTCATCGAAATGAAACATAATACTGACAAAAGTAAATATAAAAAAAATGTTCAAATAGTACCGATCTTACATAGTAATTGAGTGATACATTGCAGTTTCTAATTTAAGATATCAAATTTTTGAACTGTTAAATAACAGAAGATACAATAATATCAAAGTGTGCAATGTCTTCTAAAAATATTAAAATACTTTCAAGAAACAAATCATGTTTTAACTATTTTAACTAAAAATATCTCAATTTTAGCTTCAAACATTATAACTAATATGTTCTCCTTTTTGCATAATGAGATGCATGTTTTTTTTTTCAAGGTGATATTAAACCTTCTTCAATTAATTTGGCTTTTACTAATGGTAATTCCACATTGTACATTCCACACTCCAGATCGTGCTCAATAATTTTTATTTTAATACAGCTATCAGGAACAACTAATTCTGAGATTCGTTTTTCGATTTGGGAAGAATATCGTCCATTGCTATCAGTAGGTGCGATATCTGTGAAATCATGTTAAAAAAAAAAAAAACTGTAACTGTATAATAATTAAACAGTAAAATAATAATGATTGAAATATACACTATAGTCAATAATATACGTACTAATAATGTTACAAATGTTTGCAAGCGTATCTGGAGTTGTAAAATCTTTAGGCATAAGCCGTAAATCTTTATGATTGACGAACTCCGTATTTCCAAAATCGACAAAAAACACGGCACATGTTGTATGTGTGTAATTACGATTTATACATATAGCACGATACCACCCATCATCATAAAGTGCGAGACATAACTCATTATCGCGAGGAATATAGTAATCAGTTGTTTCGCAATATGCAGCCATCTTTAAAAACATTATACATATATATATATTTATATTAAGCCAGAATATAAGTTTATGAAATCGAAAATTACCTTCTTTGGCATTATGTCAAAAACATGAGTCATTAAATCATAATCTAAGAGACATATTGCATATCTGTAACCATTTTCAATAGGATGCAGTACAAGTGCTTCAATGATATCACCAACATTTCCCAAATCAACAGTATTTATATTCTCCGCCATATAACAAGTTTTATCTGCAAGGGGAATTAATATTAATTTAAATAATATTATTTATTAAAAATATTTGTTATCCATTTCTTAATAATTACCTGCTTCAGCAACTTCCTTAGATATCGGCTCGAGTAATTTACTTATCACTTTATTAATGTCTTCTCCACCATGAAATTTCAGATATACACCGTCTTTGGAAGGTATACCATCAAATGTACATAACAGAGGAACTTCGGTTCCTACTATGTGAGCTAGATAATCATTCACTTCTTTCGTCATAGGAACATCTTTAGGAACATCTTTTAGTACGACTTTTGTTGCACAAGATCGGAGCTTTTTTTAAAAATTAGATTAACTGATTAAATAGATACAAATACTTTTAAACTATATTATCATACATATATTAAATTATAACCCACCTCCTTCAAATTATCAGATAAAATTTTAAGTTTCTTTATATCTGTAACTTCTGTATTACCAAAATCAACATATGAAACTGTAATTTTATCATCTTGTATCTTAGTAACAATTGCACGATAATAATTTTCGTCAGCAAACTGAGCTATTACCATTTGCCCCACAACTGGCAGTTCTTTTAAAAATGGAGCTATAGGAAAGAAAAAAAAAGGTATTTTTATTTTATACAAGTTTATACAAAGCCAGTTTAATTCTTTCTAAATCTTATCAACTATTTTACGTACATGTTTGAGCGCATTTTGCAACATTTTGCATAACATGGTTATAGTGTTCCAAACCTGCAGTATCTAAGGAACGAACAAATAGAAGTATATGACTTCGATAAGAAGTAAGGCATACCTGAAAAAATGGTTTTCATAAAAGAAATGGTACTTTTTCCAAAAGCAATATTGAAATAAATAAAATAATAGTAAAATAATAAATATTTTAATCTAAATTAAAGTCAAGGATCATACCTCAGATTCATTTTTCAATTCAGCATACTGTAATCCTTTTTGTTCAGGCATTGGTATCCAAGGCTTTACAGTAGCTTTTATCTTAACCTCTTCTTTAAAAATTTCTATTTCAATTCTGCCTTGCTCGTTATTAACTGTTTGTCCTGTTACTTTAAATTCACACATATCACTTTCCTAGAAGTTATAATCGGGAAATTAAGAAGTAACATATATTATATCTAATAGCATATTAGATATTATAAATCTTACATTAAATTTATGTTTAGCATCAGTTACTTCACATATTACACCAAATGCATAAATATCTGAAAAGACTTTATCGCATGTAACAGTCCTATTAATTGGCATTATTCTAGCTTCATCTATTATAGCCATTTTTAAAGGTGGTTGCAGAGATAAAATATATCCCCTAAGCCAATCTCCATCAGCTGTTTGACCACATATTAAATCTCCTACATTTGGTCTAAAAATTAATAATTTTACAAACTATATCAACGTTTAATTTGTTGAAATAATGTATAGTATATTGCTATTGTTTACCTATGATTTGAACATTCTGCCGCTTGCGTGCATATTGTTGGTAATTCGGTTACTAATTTTTCATAATGAGGTATTGCATTATTAGGTAATAATGTAATACCATAAGCATTATTCTTTATTTCTGCATGAATTTCTAGAATACCAATTTCTCCAACAGTTAGAGCATTCACTACACTTTTTTCTTTGAATAAAGAATATAATTCTTTACTGCTAGTGGATATTTCTGAAGAAACCATAGTTTCATCATCAATTTTTGCAATAGTTGAGGTATTTAGATTTTGATCATTATTTGTCTGAATTACTTCCGATGTTGATATATCATTCTCATTTTGAACTTCAACATTAATTATTTTGTTGGAATCAACTGATATCATTTTTACACTTATTATATCCTCATATTCGAAATTTTTATATTTCTCATAAGCTCTTTGAGATAATCGAATTTTAGCACAAAATCTTGGAATATTCTCATATTTATCAATTTTACGAAAATCATTTGTTTGAACAATTTCTTCATTACCATAATCTATATAGTGTACTTTTACTGGATTTAAACATGTAACCATACCTCTATGCCATACATTTTCATATTCTACAGCATAAATATTTCCAACTATTGGTCCCACCTTTTGTGCTTTTTGTGCTTCATGTTGTAACTCAGTCATTAACTTTGAAATAGCATCCTGATCTTCTACTTTTTGAACAAAACATTCACGATTTTGTTTTATAATTATTGTTACATCTTGAAATTCAGTTTTTGATAAAAATGTATTTTTAGAGAATGATATATCATTCTCCATCACTTGAATATCATTGGCACTAAAATTTTGCCATTTTTTATCGTTTTCCTGATCATTTACTTTTTGTGGACTTTTAGCCTTATTGTTGAAAAATTCTTCTCGAATTGGTTGTTTGTGTAAAGAGGACTTATTTCCTGTAGAGTTTCTTGTTTCTTCTATTTCATTTGATTTTGTTACTGCATTCGTTTTTGGCCGCCGAAGAGGTAATTGAATATTAGAAACATTTCTGGGAGAATATTGCTGTTCATCATTTGATTGTAGTACAGGCATAGAACAGATAGTCGTTACTAAAGCTCTAAAAATAAGATATCAAAATTTAAAAGTCCAAAAGTATTTCTGCCTTCTAATTGTATCATATATTTCTTAACTATCAACATGTAATACTATGAGAGAGTACATACGGGATAGCTTCACATTCAAGCTTATGTTTTGACCAATTAGTCACTTGGCAAGTTCTACTGCAATAAAAAATATTGCATCTTTCACATGTATACTTTGTCTTCTTCGAACATACCTTGCATGTTCCAATTGCATCTTGGAACATGTCTTTGCCATATTCATATAGGCTCTATTACATCAAATTGTACATTATTAAATTATTATTGTAAAGAATATTTTTTCTTAATCTTTTATATTACTCTACTTACAGAAATACGTTTCTCATATACTTTATTAATGTGATTGTGTATTTCAGGATCAGGATCTGGGATTTCATACATTGTATAACCCCGACCAAGTGCAACACGTCTCTTACCATCTGGGGTAATATCTAACTGTCCTCTAAAATATTTTCAATAAATATTAATCCATATAACAATATATGATGTATGTACATTTTACTTAACATTGAACAATACCTTGTCCACAATGTGTTTGTACTTGCATAAGGCTCTGCATTTTCATATGGATTATATGTATATGGGTCAGAAGGATATGGATACAATAAATCATTATCTGCCGTATAAGCATATTTTGGTAATCCTGGATTCGGTTCCACATTTTTGAATACATCTAAGGGCCTGCTTCGTCCTCTTGTTTGTATTCTGCACATATTTATAAATTAATATTACATAACTTATATTACATAATTATGACAAAAACGATGATTATAAATATATACTTACAATTGCTTATCTGTTACTGTAACATTCATTATATTATGATTTTCGTATTCTTCTGTAACATCTTTAGTAGAAAATATTTTTGTATTTGCTACATCATTCCTAGCTCTTTCTTTAGCAAATGATATCTTCAGACGTAGTGGTGGTACATTATGTAAATCTTTTATAGCACTTTCAGCATTATGATATGCACCATAAGTAATATAAGCCCAATTAGCATTTGGGCGGTAAAAATATCCTTTAACTTCTCCATAATGGTTGAAAATTTCTAATAAGCCTTGCTAAAATATTATAATCCATTTATAAGATATCTTATATCCAGATATTTACACAAATTACATATATTTTATTATTATTTTTAAATAAAATTTTTACAAATGTGACAAAAGTCTTAAAAGTATTTAAATCAGTAAGAAATCAATAATTGTACATATTAGTAATAATAAAAAAGTTATTAATAATTTTACGTACTTTATTTAGTTCTCCAGGTAAATCACTTACGTATAACGTAAATTCCTCGCTAAAAACAAAATTGCTGCAATTTATATATGAAAGAAAGATATAGGAATTTACAAAATCAATAAAAATTATTTGATTATTGTTTAAAAATGTATACACGTGACATATAATAATCATATAAAAATAAGTAATATAATAATATAATAAAAAACAAAATATAAGAGAACGCTTAAATAAATTTTAAATAATTGATTTCGAAGTTAATTGTTAAAAATATTTTAATCTTACTCATTAGACGATTTGTTTTCTGTCAATTTATCAACTTCGTGAAATGCCATCGTTTTATTACTAATATTGCTTAATCAATTATAGGTACATTTATAAAAATGTATAAGCGTATTAGATTTTATAAACGTGATTTATAAATTAGATGAAAAATATTCAATTACAAAAATCTAGAAATGTAGGTAAACAAAGAGAATTTCGAACAGTCTATGCTACGACGTTATACGATATCTAGTATTACTTGTACATATATTAAAGTGCAATGAATAATTTACACCAAACAAATACAATGAACACAAAACTATAAGCTGTAAAATCAAAAACATATATCTAATATATCAATTAGAAGTAAAAAAACCGTAATAGATGTATTTTGTTACAATAAAATAAATTTATTTTTGATTCTATGTATTTCGATTATATTTGTATTAGCACGTGTCTTGAAATTAATCTGCAATAAAATATAATTTATTGATAACATAATTATTCATCGTTTTGTTCAAATTTATGGCATACTTTTAATTATATATGATGTCTTAATTTGTAAATATAAAAATCAATGCTTACAAATATCGTAGGAATAAATTTATTGAAAATTACTACAAATGTGGTAGGGTCAGTTTAAGAAATTCTATTTTTCGCGGTTTCTGATGTGAAAAAATATACAGTACATTTGAATATCTATAAGCTAGGACATATTTCGTGGTGTACTTGTGGTCTTCGTGTTCTCATCATCGTGATAACATCCAAGCACTGGTCATCCTGTTTTGCATTATAGTTGTGTTAGATGTCAAGATAAAAAAGTCGTATTTTGTTCGCACAACAAATGTGTGTATCGAAATGTAATTAGTGTACATACCTTGTTATAATAAGCTTTTAATTAAAATGACAATGGCATGGAAGCAAGTTAAAGAACATTTAGGAGTTGGTAAGAAATAAATCGCTAATTTAGCCTTTGTAAGATCTAACATCCTGGGAGGTGCCCCAATCAGATAAAATTTTAGTTTCTGTTTGCGCGCGAAATATTAATTTATAATAATTTCGCTGGTTATTTTGATTACAAGTATCTAAATATTAAATGTGAATATATTACTTAGGTTCTTTGAAAATAGTTAATTAAATGGCGGATATTACCGAAACTATAATTGTTCATGACATTATCATTTATATAATAACTACACGGTATATATATATACATGGAAAGTACATATCAATTGAATATTAAATATCTTTATTTAATACCTTTCTGTTTCTTGTATCTGTAATGGAAATCACATTAATGCTATATTTTGATTAATTGAAATATTAAAACATTATATTTAGAATAACACTTGCTAGTGCTCTTAACTGTTTATTATTAATTGTAGCCATACATAACTTTGTACATGGGACTCCTTATGCAATGCGATTGACTGTTGGAGAAATGGTACAGATATTAGAAGAATATGGAGATTGGTATTATGGACGTAGTAAATTTAAAGGGACATGTGGGATTTTTCCAAAATCTTATATACACATTTTACAACAATCAGTGAATATGGACTGTTTAATACATGAAATCACTAATGTTTTACGAGAATGGGGACACCATTGGAAGCATCTATATGTAGTTAGTATATACAAAATAATAAAATATTTAATTAGTAAAATTATATTTAATATAACATAATTTCTGTCATGTATAGATTCACTCTATGCACTTCAGAACAATGCAACAACAGATTTTAGAGTTAATAGGATATAGAAGCAAAATTCTAAGTGGCACATTGACAGTAGATGAATTAAAGGATGTGAAAAGATTAGCAACAGCTAGAATTGATACTGGTAATCAATTATTGGGCATGGATATGGTTGTACGTGATGATCAAGGGAATGTTCTTAGTCCTGAAGAAACAAGTACAATTCAATTATATTATCATCATGAAACAGCTGCAGAAAGAATAAGAAAGGCAGCTAATGATACAAAACATAAGCCTTCAAAACCACAAGCACCAGTATACTCACATATCTTTTTTATTAGTGTAAGAAACTTCGTATGTAAAATGGCAGAAGATGTAGAATTGTTATTAACTTTGTACGATGGGAGAGAAATGAAAGCTATTACTGAAAATTATGTTGTGTCATGGAGCAAGGAAGGACTTGCCAGAGACATAGATCAATTACACAATCTTCGAGTTTTATTTACAGACCTTGGTTCTCGAGATTTAACTAGAGATAAAGTTTACTTAGTTTGTTATGTAATTAGAGTAGGAGGTATGGAGGCTAAAGATGCTGATCATCGACGTTCAAGCGTAGCACAAACTAATCAAAAAGTCAAAAATACTGAAAATATGAGAAGACCATTTGGTGTAGCAGCAATGGATATTACTTTATACATTAGTGGTAAACTTGAGGGTGATTCAGATCATCATCATTTTATTCCGTTTGTACAGTAAGTATGAAATTTTGTTAGGATTTATATTCTGAATATAAACTGTTTCATAAGAAACCTCTTATGAATACAGTTAAAATAGATCGTTTTGTTGGGTTTTTTTTCGTTGCTCCAGATGTTGTGAGAAAGAAAGTTTGGATGGTACATTACGTAGAATTCTTTCCCAAAAAGAAATAAATATTCAAAAAAGTAGTAATGGCAATAGTGGCAGCTCTGCTGGTGGTCAAGGTTTATGGGCTAGCTTAAAGTTGCTTAGGGGAGATCCAAAACAAGTAAATAGAAAATTACTTGATAAATAATGAGATTTAAAAATATATTTTAATATTTATGAAGAATTTAATATTAGGTACGTGATGAAAATCCACATCTAGTACTTGGCAATGTTGCTATTGCAAGAAAAATGGGATTTCCAGAAGTTATTTTACCAGGTGATGTGAGGAATGATTTATACCTCACATTGATTAGTGGTGAATTTAATAAAGGATCAAAGTCTACAGATAAAAATGTTGAAGTTACAGTTAGTATTATTTAAAAATGAATGATATTTTCAAGTATATTATTAACTTATTTTTTAGGTTAAAGTATGCAATGAGTTTGGTGTACCAATACCAGGAGTTATGACATTAGGTGGTGGAGTTTCACCTATTGATGAATATCATAGTGTTATTTATTATCATGAAGATAAACCTAGATGGTGTGAAACATTTAAAATTGCTATTCCTATTGAAGAATTTAAACAAGCACATTTAAAATTTACATTTAAACATCGAAGTTCAAATGAAGCAAAAGATAAATCTGAAAAACCTTTTGCCTTAAGTTATGTGAAATTGATGCAGCGTAATGGAACAACATTGCAAGATATACAGCATGAGCTACTAGTTTATAAATTAGACCCAAAGAAATATGAAGAAATTGATATTTCATATTTGAAATTGCCATCTACAAGGGGTGAATTGGTAAAACTAATATTGCAAAAAATTTAACTGTTTTTACACATAAATATATTACAAAATTTAAGTACTCTTAATTATAGGTTGAATTAAATTTAGAAAAAAAACCGACATTAGGAGCGCTTACTTTAAGTAGTAAAGACAGCTTTCTGATAGCGACTAATATTTGTTCAACAAAATTAACCCAAAATGTAGATTTATTAGGTTTATTGAATTGGGCATCACACAATACAAATTTAAAAGAATCTCTGATTGCTTTAATGAAAGTTGATGGTGAAGAAGTAGTGAAGTTCCTACAGGTTAGTTAATTTTTTATATTATGTAATATATGAATACAAAGTATAAATATTACTGTACAAAAATTTGTTTTTAGGATGTTTTAGATGCTTTGTTTAACATATTAATGAGTAATTCAGATAGTGACATTTATGATGATATGGTGTTTGAATGTTTATTATATATTATTGGGCTTGTGTCTGATAGAAAATACCAACATTTTCAACCAGTAATGGATTTGTATATTTCTGAGAGTTTCTCTGCAACGCTCGCATACAAAAAATTGATTAGTGTATTACGTAAACGTATAGATAATGCAACTAATAATGATGGACAAGAACGTGATATATTACTCAAGACAATGAAAAGTCTTCAATACTGCATGAGATTTGTTGTAGAATCCCGCCTTTTATTTACTGCGTATGCTTTACTTTTCTTACATTATCTCGACTATATTCATACATTAACATATACTATAAATGTACTAAAAATGTGTTATCATATATATTATTTATTTTACAATAGGTTAAATCAAGATGAAGAGGAGTTCTCTCAAACTTTAACAGAATTATTGAGATCTATAGTTGAACTCATGAGACATGAAACAGATAGTACTTTATTAGTTCAAGGAGCATGCTTGAAATATTTACCAACTACTATACCCCATTTGCTACGTGTATATAGTGGCAAGCAGTTGAGCACAATTTTGACTGACTTATTAGTTACTTTACCAGTTGGAAGATTAACTAAACAGAAAATGATGACAGTGAATGATATTGTTCATAGCCCCCTTTTTTTAAGTGCAGAATGCAGAGCAATTCTGTTACCTAGAATTACTATTTTGGTTCGTGATTTATTGGAAGCTAAAGAAGAGGTAAGATATGTCATGTCATTAATCATTACGATTTATTAACTTTAATGTGAAAAGAGCGAATTATTATTTATTGAAGTACATATGAAATAATTTAAAAGTGCTGTTACACCTAAATGTATCATGGTGATTTCTTAAATGTAAAATTTATTTTGAGTAACGTCATTTTTGTTAAAGCTTCGTTCATATTAATATTATCGTGATCAAGCTTGAAAAGCAAATATATGTTGCACATTTGATATAGCTAAAATGTGAGCGGAGCTTTCGATTTGCATTTAAAACATTCTTACACACAATTTGTGAATAGTGTCATTATTTGTGCTTTCCGTGCAGCCTGACATCCTCCCGCCACGCATCTTTCTGTGAATTTCATCAATCTTATATTATTCTTTAAGCCAGGATGTCTTAATTTTTGTAATATATTTAATTATTTTAGACATATAATATTGTAACATAATATTCTATTGGTCTAGATAGTAAATTTAAAATTGACAAAAGAAATATAATGAAATCAAAGACATCCTCTACAAAATTTTACTACAGCATGAGAATTGAATCAAATTTCCTGTTATAGCATGTAATCATAAAACAGTATTTCCAGCTATTCTAAAGGCATTCATAAAGTGTAAGTTATTCCTTTTGTGTCTATCTTCTCATCTTATTCATGTTCAGATTGGATATTATAAGAATATATATTCTCAAAGTAAGAAATTAAATAACTCTTTGAAAAGCATTAAACAAAGTATCTTTATAGGAATTCTAGTATTTGTTGTAGTTTCTCAGCTCTTTCATAACTGTTCTATTGCTTGGGGCACTGCATTTTTCTTGCATGCAGTCTTATAATGCAATTTTCCTTAGGTGATGGACAATGTTAAGGATGTAACTATATTTTTTTATGCATAAATTGGCATTATATTCTCACTAACATAGGGCTATTTCATTTTTGTGTTTGGTTTGGTTTTGGTTATTGGCCTATAAAAGGGGCTGTCAAGTACGCCTGGAAATAGCGTGGCGAAGGTAGCCAGGCTGCTCGGCGAAAAACGACACCGACTCAACCAACATCGTGGCTACTCTGAAGAGGTAATTGTTGAAATATACATCGTGAACTCGAGCGCGTTACTTGCAAGTAAATTTTGGATTACTGGCACGATGGTTAATGATGTCATGAAAGATACAGTGATCTACTTATGATAAGTATTTTATGTTAGATTTTCAGGAATGGTGTTCATTGTTGTGTTGTTTAATTTTTTTCTTTTTTTTTGTTGTACTTAATTATTTTTACAAGAATATTTACAGATAATCTATAATAGTGATGAGGAACATGTTTTTATTTTATGTTTATGTAGGTAGAATTGTGTGTCAAGATTTTATCTGACATCCTGGAATTAACATTTAGGAAAGATATAGGAAGCACTATACAGGATGTGAAAGAAATTATGCTTACTGCTCTACGGACCATTATACAGACAGTTATATCAATGGATAGAGAAAATCCATTAGTAGGAAATTTAGTTTCAGTTATGTTAGCAATATTCAGGTAAAGATAGTAAAATTTTTATTTGAAAAATGTAAAAATATAAATTTTTTTTAAAAGAACAGGATCTGAGCGTTTGATATTAAATATATATTTCAGACAAATGACACAACATCATTACGAAATTTATATAAACCACTTTGGAACTAAATTTGATTTGCTTGATTTTCTCATGGAAATATTATTAGTATTTAAAGATTTAGTATCAAAAAGTGTATTTCCAGGAGATTGGTGTGAAATGATTATGCTTCAAAATAGTATAATTTTAAAGTCATTGCGTTATTTCTCGGGTACTATTAGGGATTATTTTTTTACTGATTTTGAACAGCAAGCTTGGTCCAATTTTTTTCATTGTGCAATTGCGTTTTTGACTCAGCCAGCCTTACAGTTGGAAACATTCACGCCATCAAAACGCAATCGTATTGTTTTGCGCTATAATGATATGCGAAGGTATGAATATAGATTGGGATATCAAATTAGTTTATTTTTCAAATGTGTAACAAGTATTAAAATATCTGCCTTTACTTCTGTAGAGAAACAGCGTTTGAAATACGATCAATGTGGTTTAATTTAGGACAGCATAAAATATTGTTTGTTCCGGGTTTAGTTGGAGCAATATTAGAAATGGCATTAATTCCAGAAACTGAATTAAGAAAAGCTACTATTCCTATATTTTTTGATATGATGCAATGTGAATTTTATAGTTCACGTATTGTTGAAGGATATGGTGATACTAAACGTGATCCGGCTCACATAAAAGCTAATTTCACAGAATATGAAAATGAAATGATTGCAAAATTAGATATATTGGTATGTTATAATGTATATATTTTTAATTTATTCATTCATTTATCATTTTTTATGTACATTGCAATAGGTTGAAGGAGGCAGAGGAGATGAACAATTTCGTTTACTTTGGATTCAAGTAATGGGTAATCTTTGTGAAAAGCATTCAACTATGCGAGAACAAGGATTACGCTTTGTTGATACAGTAGCTAAACTTATGGAACGCCTATTACAATATCGTGATATCATACATGCCGAGTCTCAGGAACATAGAATGCTGTGTATTGTAAACTTACTGGAATTTTACTCTGAAATAAATAGAAAAGAAATGTATATTAGGTATATATGCAGTTAACAGTTTCGTTAATTAAAATTCATTAAATTGTTTCTAAAAAATTAAACAAATGCTAAATGATATGTTTATTTTACAGATATGTGAATAAGCTTTGTGAGCTACATTTGGAATGTGACAATTACACTGAAGCAGCATATTCTTTGAAACTTCATAGTCAATTACTAGCTTGGAGTGATCAACCATTACCGCCACTTTTAAGGTCGCATAGATATTTAGTATGTCAAACGCATCGTGAATTAAAAGAGGCATTATATAATGATATGATCGAATACTTTGATAAAGGTAAAATGTGGGAATGTGCACTTGCAGTATGTAAAGAATTAGTTACACAATACGAAGAAGAGACATTTGATTATTTACAACTTTCTGTATTATTGACGCGCATGGCAAAGTTTTACGACTCAATAGTAAAACAATTAAGGCCTGAGCCTGAATATTTTAGAGTTGCGTATTATGGACGTGGTCACCCGGCATTTTTACAAAATAAGGTATGTCATGAAATGTTTGTGTACCTTTTAATTAATTATTTGAGTATTATTAGTTATTGATAATTAATCATAGGTATTTATTTATCGTGGAAAAGAGTATGAGCGTCTCAGTGATTTTTGTTCACGAACATTAAATCAGTTACCAAATGCAGAACAAATGAACAAATTGTCTCCTCCTACTTCGGAAGTGCTAGAATCCAATCATCAATACGTCCAAATTAATAGGGTAGATCCATTAATGGATGAAAAAAGGCATCGTCTTAGTGGGAAACCTATAACAGCAGAAGCAGTTTTGAGGTAAATATGATTAAATAATATACAGTAAGTTTATAACATGAAATTTAAAGTCTGTTTTCTTTCTCACATTTAAGATATCATCGAGTGAACGACGTTCAACGTTTTCGATTTTCAAGACCAGCACCAAAGAAAGATTTAACCTCTACAACTGCAAATTCTGGTGATAAAGAAACGAATACTGTTACCAGTAACGAGTTTGCTGCATTATGGTTAGAAAGAACAGTACTCGTTACGAGTCATCCTTTGCCAGGCATTCTTAGATGCTTTCCTGTTACATCTAGTGAAACCTATTTAGTTAGTCCCCTTCGTAATGCAATTGAAACAATGGAAGCTACAAATACTACATTAAGAGATTTAATCTTAGCACACAGAGCTGATAATAATATTCCGCTAAATCCGCTTAGTATGAAACTAAATGGTATATTAGATCCAGCGGTAATGGGTGGTATAGATAATTATGAGAAAGCGTTCCTTAATTCTGAATATCGCAGTGCTCATCCAGAAGAAAGTTCCGATCTTTTGAAACTAGAGGGGTTAATCGCTGAACAAATTCCATTACTGAGTGTTGGTGTCCAATTACATAAAGTACGTGCTCCGCCTGAATTAACTCCGTTTCATCAACGTTTGGAGCAATGTTTTACATCAATGCGGAATCAAGTAGAGGCGAAATATGGGAAAAGGGTAAATTTAGATATCATTTTATAAAAAGAAATTTTTTGAAAAAATTAATTATACATGAATTGCAGACATGCGATCTACAAATTGAAAGCTTAACTCAACCTGTTATGATGAGAAGACATCAAAATTCGAGAGGCGAGAATAATCGATTATCTGAATCACATATTATGAATTCAGAGTAAGTAATGTATACACTAATTTGCGTAATTTGCTGCAAATATTGCTATTATTTGTAACTAACAATTTCACTGATTCATTACTATGTTATTAAATGGTGTTAACTTTGGTATGAGATTATAATCACATTTTTTTAAAAATACTATTTACATTAGTGAAGATTAATATGCATGTAAAACTGAAAATATCCTGAAATTTTTAACACATATTTCATATAAGAATAAGCAAAAAGATATCCTATGTAAGTTTCTCCATATTTTTTTATTGTAATGTTATGTGGTTACTTTGTAATTATCTCGTTCAGCTGTGGAACTCACTCCAGGGTATCCTCTCTTACAAGATCCCAAGTTGCAACATTCAAGTCGCTCGCCTCATTCAATTTTAACAACAGTACACCTTCATCTGGTACTCAAAACGTCAGTTTGTCAAGGTAAAGATATTAGAATGGTGATGTGTAAAAATAATTATAGCATTAATTAATTTCTGAAAGTCTTTTTTTCATCTTTCATTTTTATTATTATCTCATTTATTATTATCTCATTTATTATTATTTTATATCAACTATTTGTAGACGTAGCATCAATATGATTTATCAGCGCTATCATATATTAAATGTTCATACTAATTGTCTGTCGATAACACGATTATCATTAAATAAATGAATGATGTACCAATTATTTAGTTTGAAGGGAGAAATATAGTTAAACATTAATTAAAAAATACTTATATAATTTTATCTAATCTTCAATATTACGAATGAATATTAGAATAACATATACATATGTAATTTCAGGAATTTAGCTGTTGGGCCTGATAAACACAGTATCCTATTATCCTTCCTTCGCGCATAGCAGTTTCTGTATATGTACATGTGTATATATATGTACAAATTTTTATTTATATCCTACTTATTTTTTTATATATTTATATATATATATTTTGCCTATTGCCTAATATATGTTAATCAGCTTATTATTCTAAAATTATTTTGATTATTTTAGTATTATTTAGTTAAATTAATTATAATTTTATAAAAACGCTTTTAGAAATTAAGTATAAAACATTTAAGAAATACCACATATGTACATATATATTTAAAAAATTATATTTGTACATATTACTTCTTCTTTCTCTTTTACTATTTATTATTTATTTGCATGATATTTTTTGTATTTTTTGTTGTATTACCATGTATGTCCTTGAGTAAAACAACTTCTATAACACAACCGATTATCATGCTAAATAGGTAAATAATGTGTTATTACAGTAGAATTATATTAATACATATCTTTGAGATATATATATTCATAAAATTAAATTTGTAATAAAAATTACTATTGTGCAGGAATTGTTCAATACGTTCACACATATTATCAACTGCATCTCTACAAAAGGCATTAGGAAGTCCAAGTCCAGGGACAAATAAAAAGAAAGATTCAAAACGAAGAAGTTCACGCAAGAGTGATTCAGTTGCATCAACAAAAAGTGATCAGCCGACGAGTCAGTGGTATACTACAGCAGATGTACCACAAATTGCGTCGTCCCCTGTCACTCCATTAATGTCCAGTTTTCCTACTACTCCAATATTCGAACTTCGTCAAGAGGTAATATTTCAGTATAATGGTAGTTGGTAATATCAGATCATAATAATAATGATGACGATGATGATTACGATGATAATAATAGTAACAGTAATATAATTCTTGTTTAGCTAACACCTAAACGCCCTTTGAGGTCGGAAGTAGAAAAGGAAAGAAGAATAAGTAATCGTTTATCTGGTCAATCTCAACATTATTTAAGGAACATAAACAATGGAATGGATTCAAGTAGTTTAGGGAAAGGAAATAGAGATAGTATTGGTACTACAGACAGTACAGCGTCTGAAGACGACCCGCCACCACCTTTACCTATGAAAACACGCGAGGCTGATTATTGTAATCTTCCAGAAGAATTGCCTGTTCAGCATTGTGGAACAGGTAGTCTAAATAACTTTAATCGATCTTTAGGACAATGGTCAAAAAACAAACTTCCAACTCCTACAGACGATCTTGACATTCAAACAAAGCCACCCACTCCACCTCCGAAGCCAAAAAGGCCGCCTTATAGCTTAAACAAACTTATTCTTTCTTCAGATATAGATAATTTTAGTCAAGACCCGTCCGTAACTTGATTCAAATTATTTGATGATCATGTGTCTTGCCAGTATACTGAAAATTACATATAATGTTTATACATATAGGCTCTAGTTACAGTAGGAAATTAAAAAGTTACCATTTACATTTTATTATGTACCTTTTCTTTTTGTAAAGTAAAAAACTATCTATCACTGTTAAAGATAACAGAATAGTAGTAGTTCAACATATTTTCAGTAACATGACAAAAGTATTGAAAATTAGATTTAATTTTATATTTTTACCTTTATTCCATCCAATCGAGAAATTTTTGAATAAATTGAATATATTGCTATTAAATATGATAAAGGTATAACAATTTAAAAAAAAAATTACAATTTATAATTTTATACTTATGAATGGAAAAACATCTTTATATATGCATATATATTATAAATTCTTCACTTTATATTTTATAAATACATTTATAGAAATATAAGTTTGGAATATACCTGTATTCACAAATGTTAATTAACATATTGAGCATATTTACTAATGCCATTGATATCAAAGTCTTTCATTTATAGAAGACTTTATACTCATTACAAGACATATATATATATATTTTGGGGGCCTTTGTAGGAATGTTATATTATTACTTTGTAGGTAACAGTATGATTAATACAAAATCATTTGCACTCACACGAAATCGAATATAATACCCCGTTTCACGTGTTCGTTATTCACTACTTCTACGGCACAACAACACAACGATCTTCACACGACAACGATAAATTCAACTCTGATTCTCTCAACTCTCGTTACGTTTTTCATGCTCACTTTTTCCCTTAACATTCCTTGGTAATGTTCACAACACTCCTTGACAACGTTAACATATCTTGACAACGCTAATAAACAATTATCCCTCACGCCACGTCCTTCCCTGATGTCACACTATCTCACAACTCGGCTGGCAATCATACTGTTACCTACAAACTAATAATATAACATTCCTACAAATATATATATATATATATATATATAAGTTATGCATAATATGTTTATTAAGAAGCAGATATTAGAATTTTTACTGCATATTTTTATAGATTTTTATAATACGTGTTTACTGGATTTTCGCTGTAATAACATTTTTGAACAAATTATACTGTTATTGTTGCTAATCTTTTTTAACATAGGTAAAATTTAGAAAGCTGTTTTTAAATCTAAAATAATTTTTTAATATCTGTTTTCTTTGAAAGCTCGATTTTATATATACACCATAGTATTATTAATACCTTAACTATTACCTAAGCATTACCAATTTATTGTGATGTACTAATATAAATTAAAAGTTTGTTTTTACGGATCAGTTGACAAGATGATGTTTAAAATGTTAAATTATTTAAAACAATGAAGACTTAATTTTATATAATCCTGAAATAAAAAAATAAGTCACTTTGTATGCAGTACACGATCAGTATACTATAGAGTTTATAGCATGTTTATTTACTCCATTTTTATATATCATGACAGAATATTTTATAATGAAACAAATTTTTATGTATTTTTACACAATTATACAAATTTGTTATAAAGCACTACATCATTCGACAGGATTATTGTGTTTTTGTTTTTGACATGCAAACGTATAACAAATTTGTAAGAAAAAGCAAACGTATCTTCGATTATGAAATATTATACAATTTTTTAAATTGCAATTATTATGTGAGTCTCATACCAAAGAGATTAGTGCTTTATTTATTTTGTTAATAGGTTGTATGTGTCATTTAAGAAATGTTATATCACGCATTATTCACATAAAACAAAAGTAAATAAATTCGTTCTTTTCATATTAATGGTAAACAAGAAATTACTACAATTATATATTTATACAATTATACATTTGGCTATAATTAACTTTTTAATAATCACGTAAGAGAAAGTTAATTTATTATAATTCGTATTTATTGTGCCATTTATTCTCCTTGGTGTTCACATTGATTAACTTAAATTTAATTTAGAACAATGTAATAACGTATATTGTCAAAATTAAAATTTATTTACTGTTAGATATAATAAAATCCTTTATTTATCATTTATTGACAATTCTGGTTTCTCTTAAAGATAAAAGAATTTAAGAAATTATTTTATGATAATATTACAATATTCTTCATATGTTTCCTTATGATAGCCGGCAGTTATCGTTAGATACTGCAGGAATTTTATTTCTCTTGACATTAGAAGTTTGTTGTCTTGTGCTTGGAGGCTTTCATGAAAACGGGAAAGTTTTAATAATTTTAATAATTCAAGTAGATATTATGATACAAATGTTTCAAAAAAACTGCTCACCAATGATGCCTGACTTCTTTGCAAATTTTCATTTGATATTCTAGACCTACTTTCCATCCATGACCATTCCTTTCTGTCCTAAAAATAGAAATCGTTATTTAACTTTTATTCAATCTCTTTTTATTTTAAATCGTACCAGTGTCTCCTGAGAGGTTTTGACATGATCTAAATTTGGATACAACATGTGGTCAATATCAGAAAGTGGTGGAGCAGTGGGATGCTACAAAAAATTTTTTATTACTTTTTTATTTAGACATAAATAAATGATACAAAGAGTACTCTTTCATTTGTCATCATTACTTATCTGTTGTAGATATACATTAATAGGAATATTTGTTTTCTTTTTTAAATTAATAAAAATAAAAATGTTATGTTAATAAAGTGAAGAAACAAGTTTAATACATATATTAACTAGAATAAATTATGGATTTATACATACTTCCATTTTTTCAGTGTCTGTAGGCTGAACTGGACAGCAATTAGTGTAGTGATTATATTTGTAAGGTTCTTCACATTTAAAACCCGAAGCAGGACAGGTTTGCATAGGATGCCTCTGATTACATTTGCTATAGTTTTTTTTATTTTGTCTTCTTACCCGTTTTCCTTTCCCATTTGAATTATTAGTCTCTTTATCAGAATGTGTAACATTCTTAGCAGATACATTATCATTCTTAATATTATTGCCATCTATCTGTTTTCTATTTTGGTTTGTATCCTGTTTCCTCTTTTGCATGGCAGATTTATGTTCATTAAAAATGGATATAAATTCTGATAAATTAAGATTTTTTACATTAAACAGCTTTTGCCTCATTTGTTTATCATCAAATTCAATAATTAATTTGTCTCTAATTATGCTGTCTGTCATATTTCCAAAATTACAAGTTGTTGCTTTATTCTAGAAATTAACAGATACATAGAAAAATGCATTAAAAAATATATATAGTTTTTCAAAATTAACTTACTTTCAAATAAACAATATAATTTTCAATAGAGACATCGGAGTTTTTACGTGACTTAAAAAAGTTATATCTTTCTATAACTTCATTTTTAGGGGGAAGAAAGTATTTATCAAGTTTTGCTAATAATATATTCATGTCATCTCTCTCTTTCAAATGGTTTGAAACAATTTTTTCTATAACATCTTGACCAATCTTTCCTATGTAAGTCCTTAATAGATAAGCTTGATAATCCCGTTCTTTGTTTATAGAATTACTTGCTTTCATAAATATCATGAAATCTTTTCTCCATTTTTGCCAATTTAGAACCATATCTCCATTATCAGATAAGGGCTCTGGAGGTCGTACATATATATCCATGTTGATAGTAATTTATTATCTACAATATTAACACAAAAATGAAAAAATTTCATTTTAAGTATGACATTACTATATAAATAGTGTTAACGTTGGAACTAACACACCAGTAAAAGTGACTGATTTTACAATTTTATTTTAAAATTTCTACTTTTTGGTACTTTTTTTGCAATGATATAATGACTTTTATAGTGACAATTAAAGGAATAATATAATGAATTTTATTTTATTTTTTTATTTATTTAAAATCAAAATAATTTTGTATCATGGCTATTTATACCAATACCAGTCATTTTGACTGGTACTTGTCAAAATGTAAAAGTGTCCTACAATCTGTTTACCGAACCCGAATTTTCCAGCTTCCCCGTTTTGCACAACTTCCCACACGTTTTTAGTATTTTTACTGTGTATCATTCAGTATGATGGTGTCAATTATCAGGAAAATTCCGGAGTGATCATGATTTAAGTTATTTTATTTGACATATTATATTGTAAAATTATGAATGCCTTTTTAGAAAAGATTTGAAAATATTATTAATTTACTTAACATTTATTTTATATATGTAATGTTTGTTATATTGTATATATTTTTATAATTATGTAACATATAATTTATTATTATACAATAAAAAATTAGTTTTTTCTACATATATTATAATTTATAATGATCAAAGACATATAATTACGTACCTGATTATCAAAAATGTTGCGCAGTGTCACATGAACACAATCTTTCACTTTTATAGCTTAACAATATGATTTCGTCATATCGATGACTTTTTTTGAAGGGTATCCCCCTACCTATTTAAGTGTGCCTACTTTACGACTTGAAAAAAGAAACGATTGATCATGTGTGTCAACATTGTAAAAAGCTTTAAGTTGACTTATTAATTTTAATGTTGGTAACAACTTTAAATCAAATTACTATAAACTTTAAATAGCTTTAAAATATAATGAGAATAAAATAATATATTATTAAACATAGTTTTCTTAGTGATTTTCATTTTTCTGTGAATATCAATTAATATCGAAGATAATTATTTACTAGGTCAAGCTTATGTTTCATCTTATTTAATTTATGTTTTAGGTTAAGTTAGCAGTAGAAGAATCTTAAAAAGTATTTGGATTTGGAGTTACAGTTTTGAATAGAAAAGTTAATATAAGATGGATGAGGTACATGACTTGGAAGATTGGAGAATTTCCTTATCCTCACGAAACAATGTGATATATAATGGTACTCCGTATGTTCCTATGCTAGTGGAGAACATTCTTATACATATTTCTTTCGAAGATTACGAGACAAATGGGATTAAAACAATACAAACAGTAGGAAAACTTATTCCAAAAACTGAAACGGTTGCTACACTTTTATCTGTGACACCTGGAAATAATTCTGCATTTTCTGTTAGCCTCAAAATTTTAAAAGTTAGAGATATATACATTAAAGATTCAAATGATATATATTGTCCAATATGGGTAAGATTTTTACTTTTAAGGATTATTTATCTCTTGCTTGTTTTTGTAATGTAATTATGACACGGAAAATTTCTTTTCAGAAAAAATGCAGTATATTTAAAATATATGGAACTTTAAAGAAGGAAGGATTAGAAAATGTTTTAGAGGCTTCTCATTTGGTTCCAGTACAAGATGTTGTGGGTACGTGGAATCTAATGGCATCATTAAGCATAATTGCACGTTCAGAATATCGCCAGTAAGAATACTTGTCTATAAGAAATGAGAATGAATAATTACTAATGCTTATCTTATTACTAATGTTACTAATGTTTAGCTACTACCGTACCAAAGGACAAAGTAATATGTTACAATTACAATGGGATAAAATGAAAAAGGAAAACAAACGAGTTACAAAGAAAGACATAAACATTTGATAAAATATATTATTTCAAAATCAGTTGTGAACATACATAAATATATACTTGTAATAAAAAGTATATTATATTTTCTTATGTATTAAAGTATGTATAAAATTGTTAATAAATTGTTATGAACAGATACTTTGATTAATGTGCATTTAGTGTTTAATATTTACTTAATATTTTTAATGCATAATAAGTATAAAAGCATTCTTCAATTCAATTATATGAAAGAGTATTACCATTCTAATGTCTATGTGCATAAAATTTCTTATTACATTTTGAAGGAATATGCCCTATATGTTTGCAAATAGAGCAAACATTATCTTTTGCTGGACAAAGTGACCTAGATGCAACATGGCTTAAATCACAAAAGCGACATTGTGCAATTTGAACAAGATGGCATTTCCACTTAAAATGATTTAATTTCTGGCATTTTGTGCAAATTTCATTATAAGCTGGGCACTTCTTACGCATATGATCACCTCCACAATAATTGCAATTGTAAATGAAAATCGTTGGACATCGTCTTGGGAAATGATTCCATTTGTTACATTTTACACATTGTTTTCCCAATGCTGGACATTTCTCAGAAGAATGATTACCACCACAACATAAACAACTGATGATATCAGTGTACAATTTCCAAATAAATGCAATTTCCTTTAATGTTAACTTGTTGAAATCAGAAGAAAATATAAATGTTGGAATTAATTGTTTAGCAACATTTGTAAATTGATGTTCATTAATTTCTGTTAAAATTTTCTTTTTTATTAATTCTTCTTCATTTTTCATATTTTTTTCTTTGATTATCAACTAGGAAAGAGAATCATAAAGTGCTTAAAAACTTATACGTATGTATGCAACTTAGAACAATTTTTGTTGTAAATTTTTAAATGTCTTTACCTGTAAGTCATCTATATATTTATAGACATTTTCTAAAGGTATTTTCTTTCTTCCTGAAAATATGTAATATTCTTCAAATTTTTCTATTAATATATCTACATTTTCTTTGTCATTTGGAAAATTGAATACAAATGTATTATGAATATCTTGTCCAACTGGACCCATTAAATTTAATAATAGGTTTCCCCATTGTTGTTTGTCAGAATTGTTTTTATTCTGCGCTCTTTTAAATGCAAGAAAATTATTTTTCCAAGTGTTCCAATTTTTGAAGAATTCCTCTTCTGTCATAAATGGCGCAGGTAGCTTAACGTAAGGTACCTTTGTAGTTCTTTCCTCCGAAACATTTTTATTATGTGAATTGCCTAAAAGTAAATGTATTATATAAAGAAATTACATATTTACACATAGAAAATAGTTACCCATTATTGCAACGACTATATTTAAAATTCTTTACAACTTTTAACCTCTACAATCATACTGTCACTGGCTTGATCACTTAGATTAGATTAGACCAATTCCGTTGGTGCGATTTTTTAATTGGCAAATAAGCGAGGAATCCCCTACAGCAATTCATTTCGTTAAAAACTGTCGTACATGAATAAATATAATTTATACAAACTGTATGAAAACAATTAAATGTATATACTTCTTGGCAAACTATTATAACTATTATCATTAAAAATAAGTTATCTGCAAGAATGGATTAGATATTTCCAGGCTGTGATGCAGTATTAATCTTATAGAAGTAAAAAAATTACGTTCGCTTTTCAAACAAAACTGAATGCATTTGAGTGTAAATTTAAACATTTGATAATTCCCACATGATTTGATCATGAAGAATGAGCTAGCATAGTTGATGAATTGGTTTTTAGACACCGACTGTCAGTCGTTAGGCGTTCCCCTGGCAACTCTACTCAGATTACATACAACTACTTTGCCATGCGATAAAATTTTCTAGTTCAGCTTCTATCCTTTAACATTTCAACATTCTTTGTCTAAGTATTTTTTATTATTTTTCTATCTGAAATATCTGTGAATAATCTCATAGTTCGCAAGACAGTTTTGTGATTCGGTGGAATCGAAAGATTACCAGGAAAATTCAATCAGCTTCTTAAGGAATCATTTATAATGAATTTTTAATCATCATCGTCTAAAAGACGTTCGATTTGGAATTATTACATTTGGCTACGATTTAAAAAATAATGTGTTTGTATTCCAAAGGAGTCAAAACGGCTATAGTACATAGTACATGTATGATGAGCGATAAAAATGATATGGTTTTTTGAATTATCGATTGAAAGAGGAGTTGATATATATAAATTTTCGCTAGTGAAAGCTTAGCCACATGGATACCAATTACAGAGCAAATATCGGCAAGTGGTTGCCACTTCCAGGCGACGTTCTTGAGAGATGGTTTGTCAACTCGTCCATGGTTACAGAGAGCATAGACAATCTTGTTAAATCCATAGCCTTAATTATCCAGGACATCACAGATTCACAGATTTGTGAACTCGAGGTGCGAAACATGAGTTCTTATATGTTTTTCCATGGTAAAGTATTGGTAGTAGTTTAATTTCTCATTATGAACCGTTCGATTAATGAAATTAGTCTGCTTAATGCAATGTGCGCTTTGGTGTCGTGAATGAAAGATATTTCCACGGAAGCTGTTCGAATTAAATAAAGTGTTCTCTGCTTTTTTTGTTCTGTATCCAAAAAGGAAGAATTGAAATTTTTTCTATATTTATTTTCATACCGTTGAGAAAATTTCTATTACTTTATAGCATCAATATTTTTGGTATAGATGAAGTTTCATAAAGATGGTTTCGTAGGATCTTTAAAATTTTTCGTAAATAAAGAATAATTTAGGTAAAAAGGTACTTCTATTCCTTCACGAATAGACTGCAAATGTTCATGCATTTATGGAAAATTTAAAGGTTCAAAAACGCACAGAATGCATATAATATGTAAAAATATATATAATATCCAATTTATGTTATAACATCTAGTAGATGAACCGAATTTTAGATTCGATTTGGATTCTCTATTTAGGTTTTATTTCTTTAGTCAATCAAAATTAATTTATGAAATTGCGTAAAGATCCGCAATATATTCACAAATAATTATGATGACTGTCGAATTATCTTTGTATTGAATTGAACGAATTTTTATTTGTATTTTACATACAGGCATATAAGAGAGTTGCAAACGATCTAGAAGAGATAACGAAAGGGTACAAATCAATCAGTACGACGAGCCTTAGTACACATCCGATTTACAAGTATAAGATGCGTCATTTCTTAATGATATTAAAACGAAAATTGAACGTACTCGTAAGGTTCACTCGCAATTTGATAAATGAAATCGTCGATTGTAAGAGTGACGAGCTGCTTAGGATTATTTTTAGGTAAATACCGTAGGGCCGTACGTTGAATTTTCATTCGATTAATAAAAACCTATTGGTTCTAGGTTGGTGAACATTTATAACGATATATTAGACATGGATATCGACGTTTCTGGTCCTTTAACAAACGTATTCTGTAATGATTGTCCTTATATACTGGAACCAATGAAGAAGATATCCGTTACTCGAATATTGCAGGTGAAAGTTTTTCTTAAAATTGTATTACATCACTACGAAAATTTCGTTCGTTCAATCTTTTTTTCTGAAATCTATAGTGTTTCAAATTTCCAACGAACGAAATCGTGAATTTCCTGGCACAAATTCGACAAAACGAATAGAATGATATTAGAAGTTAAGTCGATAGATTGTTCGATTGGTTTTCTAGATCAAAGTTCGAACAATAAATGATCCACGACTTGATTCCAGGTGCTGGCCAAAAATAGGGCGGAAGAATCTTGTCACGAACTCATTGACTGCCTTTTAGCAAATTACAAGCCCCGCGAGAAAACCGATCCCATTACGACAATATCTGGCGACGCCGACGTTTCCGAAAATTCGAGTATCGAGATTTATCGGTCAGGGCAGCCAGTATTAAATTATTATAAAAGACTATTTTATTTTTATATGATTTTATTTTTGTCGCGTATTTCACGAAAAATTGTTTCGCAGAGCACTTACGAGACACTTAACGCCGCCGATCGAAAGTTCCACGTCGAGAACGGAGTTGGAGGTATCAAATATTGAGAGCATTCAGACATTAGTCAATACTCAAAATGAACAGGTACTAAGGCTGTTAAACGTCGTGCAAGATGTTTCACCGAAATTATTTGGCACTGATGCGTTAAAAACTAGTAAAGGTAAACAAGAAAATCTTTTTCATTGTTTAACTCTTGCTTGTCGCAGGTGTGGCCATTTTTATCACGTGTATCGAATGAATTAGAACTTTATTTTACAGCAACAAAGCTTGGGTTTAAACAAAAAGAATTTTTACCTTTACGTGATAATGAAATTCACTTAAAAAATAAAATTGTTTATATAGTTTAATAGAATAGTATCAGAGAAATATAGTTTAGAAAGTAATTAATGACGAATATTTCGTCGAATTCTCCCTGACTGTATGTGTCAGAATTAATCGGACCTAGCCTCCTGTGCTTGCGGATTAAATTTCATTTTTAATTACTAATCCGTCTTGAAACATTATAAAATATTCACGGTCGTGAAAGGCGAGACAAGATTGAGAAGCAGTGCGATAAAGAAGGTGAAGAATTATTATCAAGAAGTTGCGTGGGGCGCTCTATCAGGTATTCTGGATCACATAGTTCTCTGGTGGTCTTCGGAGGCTCTGGCTACTCGTCATAATCATGGAGCACAGCAGCTTAAAGACTGGCTTAGTCAATTCATCCAGAAGAATCATGGTATAAAAGAAATATCAATATGAAACACACACTTAAAAGTTTCACGTAAAACAAACAATTATGTATATTTATTAAAATTTTAGTACCACAGTCGGTAAGACCAGCATTACAGAATCTTTGTGATGCACTTGGTTACCACGCCACGATTACAGAATGGGATCAGTTCTTTAGACTGGCTTATACATCAGCTTTTAAATGTCAGTCGAAAGCTTCCTTCACGGAGGTAAGTTCCCTTTTTATTAAAAAAAATACTCAAGTAAAGAATAAAATAATATTAATAAATTGCGTTTATACATAGTGTTTAAGTTTAGCGATCGGGTACTCTACAAATTAAAATGCTACATACCATGCCTTCCTAATCCCAACACATAGAATGATTCAAAAGGGTTTGTGCGAATTTCCAGGTGTCTGACACGGGCCAAATGTTCGTAGAATTGTTCCAACTGCTCGTTAGGTTGAGCAACGAATGCGAGGCAGGCGGTGAATGGGTGATAGGAGCACCATTGATAGAGCTACCACTATCGGAACAGATCGTCATTCTCCATCGATTAGATCATTCGGTACATACAGCGAGACTATGGATTGTACAGGAGGCGAAAATCATAGCTCATACGTGGGAACTGGACGTGTTCTTTCTTTTGGTAAAAGGTGACATAGTGAACTGTCTCGAAGAACTTTCATATTTAAAGGTAAAGCTTAGGCTCATTAAACAACTAGTTATTTTGTAATATTTTTCTTTAATGTATAATTTTCTTCATCGAAAGTTTTTACACTGTGTTAAATTATTTTCTGTGTTTCAGCTGGCTGATCATACGAGTACATTGTCAACGGATTCTGTGAGTGTTCAGGTATATGTTTGCGCGAAAATGAGAGCGAAAATCGTGTCTGAAGTAAATGTCAACATAGATTTACTCCAGGTAAGCGATGATTTGTAAGTGTTTGGCAGCTCTGCTGAGGTTTCTGCTTTTATATACTTCCTGTTGTTTTTCCACAGAAGTGTTCCGGAAAGTGTGTAGAAATTCTGGCAAAAATCTGCCGCGTGGTCAGCCTAGCGAATCTGCACATGTGTTTTCCACGTTCAAGTTACTGGAGGAAAGGGAGCGACGTTGCTCCAGTGACTGCTAGTCTTTACGTGGAGTCTTATTTCGGTAAGCAAATCCCTCTTACATGTACGCTTGATTCTCTAAAGCTGTCTATTCCGCAGAGAAAGTATTGCTTCCGGTGTTGGAAGTTATTGAAGACCCCGAGACGTCGAATATGATTTTGAAAATTATGTGCGAGGCATGGCTGGATTACATCTATCTGCACCGTGTTAAATTTAGGTAAATCGTCAGCTGGTCCTGATCTTTATTTCCGGTAAAAAAAAGTGACAAGAAGAAGCGAAATAGAAACACGATACGATATAAATTAGATTTTACATTTTTAAAAATATCTTTTAGCGAATATGGTGCGTTACAATTGCTTACGGACTTCGCGTACGTATCGAAGTGGGTGACAAATTGCCCGATTATTTCTCAGAATGTACGAGATCATCTTTTGAAAAACGAAGTGCTGCGACGATGTGAAGGAGTGGGTCGATTGCTCCTTCGACATCCTGGCGAGGCTATTTCTATGCGTAAAAGACTCAGTACGAAATAGAATTATCATAAAATTAGGGCGACTTGAATTCGAAGTGGTAAGAAAAGATCTTTTACTCTATCTAATGTTTCAGCCAGAAGAACAAACGAGCGTGGATCGCCCGAATCCCCGGGATTGGAACGCATGCCAGCGGAAATGTACGTCCCCAACCAAGAACAATGGCTGGAGCTTCGCGCCTCGAAAAGATACAACTTTTGTTGCACCGAATGACCAAAACATTTCAACGAATTTATTATATGAAAATAATCATAAGATTTTAATATTTAGACTCAGGTTACTCGTTTCCAAAACAACTATACTATAATAATATAATAACTAATCAACTAAATCAACTTGCTATAATCTTTATTAAATCGATTTAAAGATAGATGTCTTATCAGCTTATTCTAGTCGTTGTGTTTGTCTTCGTTATTTTTTCGCGCTTGCTTTTTCATTTTTCATTTAAACTTGAATAGGAATATCGAGTATCTGGATGCAACTGCAATGTTACGGATGAATTACGTAACGCATATAGGCTAATTCCGCGCGCGTATTGTTCCAACAAAACCGGAAGATCCCCGGTGTGAATTCAAGCGAGTTATGCGTCTGCGAAGCCCCTCAAGGGGAAGGAAACCTTTCGGCAAACCTTCGCGCGTCACGTATTACGTTACGCATCTTCATACGTTACGAAATAAAAAGGGACAATACGTTGTATAAGATTTAATTAGCTGGACGTCGATCATTGACCGCCTGCTGGAAATTAGTCGAGTCTTTGCTTTGGAATCTAACGCAACGCCTTTTTTAGGCCTACCGTGATGAAACGGTCTAGATTATCGTTGGTTCGTTGATTTTCGTATTTGATCGACGGAAGGACTCGGTTAATTACACCCTGTCACGTTTACGACGCGTCGAAGATTGTAATTAGCGGTGGATGCACGACGATCGATGCGCCAGTTCAGCCGCTTTCATAATTACTGCCTAGTTATGCGGAGAGGAGGTGGATAATCAACAGGGAGCCCGTTGCTCGGGTTGATCGTCGATTCGACACGTGACAGCAGGCCATCGGATTTCCCACGATTATCACTGATAAATCGATTTTTCCTCACCTATTGCGGAAATACTCGTGTTCATCGCGTTGCTTCGCTAATAATCGTTTCTGGAAATGTATCAGTGCTCGTGAAAACGTGAGTATAGATAGCTTTGACGATATAAGTGGTTTTGAAATTGGTCGTGTATTTCTTTAATGTCTTTCTAAGTTACATTTTTAATTATTATAATGTAGATTATAGCTATTTTAAGATTCAAAGGTGTCGATGATCTTTTTCGAAACGAAGTTTCGCTTCTCGACTTCGACCCATAGACATCGCAGGATAAAAATGCGACGAGGCGACTTGTATTTCATTCTAGTCCGTCGATCCTCGATTCTTATATAACACGAATTGGTCAACTTGCGTAGCTAGTGCACTGTATGTATAATGTATAGTGCGCTAAGCATAGAACGCTCGCGGGATAACAGATATCTCGATATCTGGCCTGTGGCCTGTCAAGGCGTTCGAATTTGCTTGACTCACTGTGACGAGTAAATATGAGGATTTGCGGATGATAAGAATAATCCCGATTTAATTGCTTTTATTTTCGACCGTTGCCCTCGCTGGTATTGCGTTAATAGCCTATTTAGAAACTTTTATGCGTTCGTTTCCTTCTTTCGACATTATTCACGCGTTTACGATCCTAATTTGTAGGAATTCGAATTTTTCCGGTTCTTGGTGCGCGAGTAAGTTTAGGAGTGAGCTTTTGTGAGTTTCGAATATTCTAGAATTTGATTGATTGCATAAGGATGATTTCGTATAGTAGTGGATTTTGAAACGTTCAGGTGCTTGGAAATTTATATGATACTTCATCACTATATCGAGACCAGTATCGTTCGTATCACGTTTCACCATCGAGTTAGAGCCTATTTACTGCTATTCCACTTTTCATCCGTCAGTAGTTTTTGCAATTTTTTGGGCAAGAGTAAGCATCGATCCTGTCATGTGATTCTTGTAAATACAACTATAGAAATGGTAGTTAAGTTTGTTTCCCTTGCTGAATATCATCATAAATATTCTATTTTCGGTATATTTTACATATTTTTACATATTATATATTTTCCATATATTTTTCCATCTCTAAATTTCTCGAATCTTGATGTTGATACAAGATGGATCTTATTATAATCTCTGAATTCGATGATAATATATTAATAAATATCACAATCTTCCATTTTCATGATTAAAGAATTAAAGGTAAAGGTAATAATATTTTTCAACGTTTTCAAACAATGAGAAATAGTATTAATAACTTTCTGACGAAGGGATGCAGCGTAGAGAACGACAGGAAGCATCTTGCTGTGCGTTGATAGAAAGAGGATGCCCAAGAGAATTCCAGGAAGTTCCGATTTGCGTCGATTCCTCCGCGGTAAACCGAGTCGACTCGAACCGAACGGAGTCGAGCTGCGAAACTCGCCAGTTGTCCACGCCAGTTCACTTTTGTTCGCCATTGTGATCATCAACACACTACGAGTATTTTCCTCGAGATTTCTTTTTGTCGTTCGCCAGTGAGATATTGTCGTTTGGATCATGTACGCGGATAGAGGAGTTAATGAAAGAACGTCGCTCACGAGACCTCTGGATTCACCGGACTATGTGGAATTCGCGAGCCTGCTGAGGACCCGGAAGACTCGAATTAGACAGTTTCAGTGCTGCATCTGCGCCGCTTTAATGTAAGTCTTCCTATATTCTCCAGAATACAAGACCTCGCTTGTCTTATATTTCTTTATCTTTTTTTTCTTAAAAAGATGTGGGAAGATGTTGGAAATATTGAGAGATCGAAAGAAGTATGAGAAGGAATTCTCTGTTTTTTAATATTTTCTTATTTCTTTATCCTTTTCTTTAAAGAGATAGGAATGGTTGTTGAAAATATCTAAAAATTGAAGTACGGGGACAAGTTCTCTCTAGTCAAGGTATTTCTTAATATTCCCATATTTCTTTATTTCTTTCTTTAAAAAGATAAAGAAACCTATTAAAATTATAGAAAGGTTGGAGTATGAGTGTAAATTATCTTTATTCTTTTTATCCTTTATTCCTTTATTCCTTTGTTAGTGTGACTTAATTTTTATCATTTTCTTGGAAAGGAAACATGAACACTCCTTTATTTGTGTGATCTATTCTTATTCTTCGTATTTCTTTATTCATGTAATTTCAATAAAAATCGTTATAAACAATTTTTTATTTGTCAGATATTTATCTTTTTATATTGGATTGGATTGAAATAGTTTACCAGTAGGGATGGTAAGCGTATTATTGCCTGTCGCTGGAATGTTCGATGCTTTACACGTATTATAAGATGCGATTTGCAACTGGACGATGCCAATCCAGCGTTCGAAAGCATTAAGAATTTACGTCTGTAATTAAGCGTGTTTATATAATTACAAGAGAAAGCTACCTTGAACGCGTGATACGATGCAACCAGTCGTTTAAACAAATAACATGCGGATGAGGCATACATAATCAATCACAATCAAATAAACAATAAAAAAACCTTCTACTTAAAAATATTCGTACAATTAATTAGAATTGCACAATTAAACCAATATTATTAATGAAACTGTACAAATCATGATTAAAAAATTACCAGTAATAATACATTTTCTTCTATAATAGCAACAAATTTAGAAATCAAATAAAACTTTACAAACAAATTCTACAAATTACCAATTAACTGATTACCTTTTTCGACGTAAAACTTTAAAATTATAAAAAGGAGCACTATAATTTACAACCAGTAGTTAGCCAATTTACTAATAGTATTAACTGGCAAATTATTGCGCAAGAGAATTCTATTCGATAATAAAACGAAGAGAACAACAATCAGGAATTCACCAATTTTTTATGATACCGCACGATACCGAGATAATTGAATTTTCCAAGTTAACCCTTTTGTCCGGGACGGTTGAGACGACTTCTGAGCGCATTTTCGATTCGGAATCCACATAAAGGAACGCTGTACGAGTTCACTAGTACACCGACCATTACCATCGTCACTTCGTGTAGGGAAAAAAACCATTGTGCATCGAGTCCCCACCGTAAGGGGATACTTACGTAAAATCATCGCTCACCTCGAACTACCGGCTGACCGGCCGATCGTTTCAGTTCGGTCTTGGAACGCGTGCAATCAGGAATGCTTTCCTCGGAGAAAACCTCGTTGACCGGCGACAAGCCAGCCAGGGTATACTACGTGCATGACGCGTTGCCATTTTATTCCCATCACAGGAGGCAACGGCTGCGGCTACGATGTTTCATGTACACGATCGCGGTGTGAGTCACATTTCCATCGTCTTTGCTTCTATCCTGTTGTCCTTGTTTGTGTTCTCGCGCTGCAGTTTGAATCTCGCGCACTTTGTAATTTTTATCAAATGAGTAGAAATAAAAAATAATATTTAGAATCATATAGAAAATAATATAGTTCGGTTTGGTTTAATGTAGTCTCACCTTTTATCTTTTGATCGAGATTCAAATTTTGATTATTCGTCGATTATATGTACGGTATTTTTGTCGTAGGAGAACGACGTCGTCCTGTTTCGTGCGATATTAATTTGACACCTTTCATCTTGCATTTCTGTTATGTTTTTCGATTTCGGTCCATTTGACTATTCGTAGATTGTTAGTACTTTCGACGAATAACATTTGTAAAATGATTAGCTGCAGTCTATGTACCTGATTCGATTCTAACTTTTTAAAGAGTTTTCAGACTATATCGCAGTAAAGTGGATCCGTGCAACAACGAAACCGCGGTTTCTATGCTGCGGTTTCGTCTGGGTGTAACTCGAACACGTGAGACGGGTTTACGACAGGTTCATCATGGGGCAATTCTCTCTTGATCATTAGAAATCACCCACTTTGTTTCATTTTACAAGCTTTCAAATTTCAATATATTCACTTAAATACCCTCAGACAATAAGACAGTGGATTATACGTACAGAAACTTACGTTGTTTGGAGATTTTTCGTGACACCAATGAGCATTAAGAACAACAGCTTGTCCTTATCTCATTTGCAGAGTAAAACACCTTGCAATTCGTTTACGAGGTACAAACAGTCTTGCATGGAACTCGGCGTCTTGCGCATAGGCTGATTAGTGTTACGTGATGCTGGCCTTGATTACTTGCGTGATTGTACGGTGACAATACGGTTGGCCAGTTACAACTTTTCAAACAGCTTCTTCTAAGATATATTATTCCATCCTGGTGGTATTTAAATTGATGCTTTTTCGATAAATTCACTTTTACGATTCGTCTGATTTATGTATTGAACGCCATTCTTAAAACGAAAGTTTGTTTTGATAGTTTTTTGTTATTATACAATTTATCGAAAAATAACTATCTTAATTGTCGAGGAATTATCGAAGGATGACTATCTTAATTTCTATGCACTTTTGACAAATTAAACATTTTGTAGGCAAAGTGACGAAATTTTATCCTTTTTCTTTGAGGCGAATTTTTATTTTTATTGAAAAAAGTTAAAGGCAATTGGTTCAACGAATGACTGTATAATTCAATAAAGTCATTGATATCACAGAAGCTTTTTATATGTTTTAGAAGCTCTACAACGGTACAAAATTTACCTTTGAATGTAAACAATCCAGTTTGCCTATGAAGGATAAAAAAATATATCTAATTATTAAAATATAGCTCTTTAAGTTCTTGTTGTACTTTTATTTCAGAGCGATCTTCACTATGGCCCTCATAGTGACAGTAAGCTACTCCGTGAGCCACGATATGGTAGACGTCGGTCCAAACTTCACCACCTCTTCCTCCAAGTCTACCATGAATCTCACAGGCACTTTAAAATTGGGCCTTGCTCCTGGATCTGGGTCTTACACCCTCTTCAGCAATCCTTCCATCGTCCCACCTTCTAATTCTATCTTTGTGTCTGATAAAAACACAAAAGATACCACTACGCCAAAATTAACAGACGATGAGATAAAGATAGGGCTGGAAGCAGGTCGCCAAGCAATAAATGAGCGACTTTTTGCAGACGCCACTGCGTTAATGTCTCCACTATCCTCACCATCGCCTGAAATGAGGCATCGTTACGCAGTAAGCACTTGCACGAGCGTTGGAACACTGGCTTTAGCGGCTGTAGCAGAACTTGCAGCGACTAAAAGAATCGAAAGTTCAAGGACAATCGTTGGAGCATCCTCTGCTATTGGAAGCTTCTTCAACGCAGGCTGGCAGTTTCTGGATATTTGCAAGCAACTCACCACCCCAGAATGTCCATCTAGTAAATATAGAACCTTCGATGGAAGTTGCAACAGACCAATGCAATGGGGAGCCACCATGACACCATTCAGAAGAGTTCTAGCGCCTAACTATGCCGATGGTGTCGAAGCTCCTCGTAGAGCAGCTACAGGGGCCGAGTTACCCTCAGCAAGGGAAGTTAGTTTGAAGGTTCACAAGCCTTCACCAAGTAGCAATCCTCATTTCACAGTGATGTTAGCTGTTTATGGACAATTTTTGGATCATGATATCACCGCTACTGCGATTAGTCAGGGTATCAATGGTACTTCTATCTCTTGTTGTCCACCATCTGTTGGTCATCCTGAGTGTTTTCCTGTTCCTGTATCTTCTGGAGATCCTGTTTTCGATGTAGCTGGGAGAACGTGTATGGATTTCGTCAGATCTGCACCCGCACCCCAGTGCAAACTGGGCCCCAGGCAACAGTTGAATCAGGTGTGTACTTCCGTTGTTTCAAAATTTAATGCTTATCCGCATAAATCGACATTTTAATGCTATGAACATTAATTCTTGACGTATAATGAGATTCCATTCGAAGGACGGTGTCGGTCGTGATATAGGGCGACGAGAAATTGCTATCGGGATGGATGAAAAATTCCCTTGGAACAATGCGCGATCGGCGCGTTGCGTTGTTAATTAACTCGATTATCATCGCATCGATGAGGCGAGTTTCGATCGTAATGACGTATTCGTTATCTCCGTAATAATGATATCGCACAATAGTGATCTAGACAATGGGAACAAAATTATACTGTTAAATATACTTGTTCGTTTCTCTTTGATTCCAAAAAGTCAAATCTTTCATATTTCAAAGTGAATATATATTATTGTGCACAGGCGACTGCGTTTATTGATGGCTCAGCGATCTACGGATCCGATCAGGATACAGCTCGTAAGTTGCGAGAATTTTCTGGCGGTCGATTGAGGATGCAGTTGACTCCGGACAATCGAACTCTCTTACCACCTAGCATGAATCCTAACGATGGCTGTAATCGTGAAACTGAGAAGTTGAGGGGCAGGTACTGCTTTGCAGCAGGCGACGCCAGGGCAAACGAAAACCTGCACTTGACGACGATGCATCTGCTTTGGGCGCGACAGCACAATAGAATCACCGAGCAGTTGACTAAGATCAACCCTTCTTGGAATGACGAAACGCTATACGAAGAGTCTCGACGTATAGTGGGTGCTCAACTGCAACATATTACCTATCAGGAATTCATACCTATCATCTTAGGAGAGCAGGAAACGAATCTACGTGATTTGAAGCCTCTCAAGTCCGGCTATAGACAGTGGACCGTAAATGACTCTAATACTGACCCAAGTATAGCTAATAGTTTTGCAGCAGCTGCCTTTAGATTTGCTCATACTTTATTACCTGGCTTAATGAAAATGACTGACGAGCAAGAAGGAACCTCTTCTTATGTAGAACTGCACAGAATGTTGTTCAATCCGTATAGTTTGTACGCAGAGGGTGGAGTGAAGAGATCAGTCACCTCAGCTACGAGAAATATGATTCAGATGACATCTACTCATGTCACTTCTCAATTGACCAATCACTTGTTCGAAGATCCTATTGCTAATGTTACTGTTCCCTGTGGCTTGGATTTGGTATCGTTGAATATTCAGCGTGGGAGGGATCATGGGCTTCCTGGTTACACTAAATGGAGGGAATATTGTGGATTGGGGACATTAAAAAGTTTCTCTGATTTGGAAGGACACCTGGATCCGCAGGCCCTTCAGGAGATTTCCTCGTTGTATGAGTCGATTTATGATATTGATTTATATACTGGAGCTTTGGCTGAATTACCTAGGACTGGTGGTATCGTTGGTCCCACTTTTACGTGTCTGATCGCTGATCAATTTGTTAGGTTGCAGAAAGGGGATAGGTTTTGGTATGAAATTCCTGGACAACCGCATTCGTTCACAGAAGGTAAGATAATTGTTGAGTATACCTAAAATTTATATTCTGAGTACTAAGATGTCTGAGGAAGTTCTTAATCTTTTTAGAATTGAATTATTTTTAAAAAGAAGAGATTTTTTTTTATCAATTACTAATTGATCAGAAGAGTTATTGAATAAAAAACAATGTACCTTAAGCTTGACTGGAATTTATAACTGAATTTTTTGTTATTTTCCATTTTTCAATAAAACTTTCCCAAACTCTTAGACAAGATTAGATAAGATTGTCACATCCAATTTCACAATGTATAATAAATTTATGTTGTATTGCAATATTTATTTATGCGTTTCCATTCTTCTTCCTTTTTCAGACCAGCTTACAGAATTACGTAAAACCTCATTGGCGAGGTTGATCTGTGACTGTTCCGACGGTGTAATACAAACTCAGGTGGAAGTGATGCGAGCAATAAGTGCAGAGAACCCCATGATGTCATGTGAAGACATCCCAGGGCCATCCTTCGAACCATGGAGAGAATACGACTCAACATCCCCCAAATTACAAGTTCCTTTCATGCCAGTCAATTGGACGCTATTAAAGAACAATATTAACGACACAATCAGAGATGTTGTGACCTATATCAACAATTCTAGGACTATGATGGACACTGACTGGTTAGCCTTCAAGAATTACATAAACGATACATTCTCTGATCTTCAAAACCAACTATCTAGTTTGCATCCCCTGGAGATAGATGATCCTACGTCCATGGAAAAATTATCAATGGATTCTGATAGTTTTATTTTAAGAGTACCACGATCACCAAATATGTATCAAGATTGGATCAGATTTAAAAATAACCTGTTAATGTCATTGAATGATTCCATGCAGATGATGAGTGGCGGACCAGCTGCAGTGACCAAATGGATAGCTTTTAAACAGAATATTATCGATCAATTTGCTGATTTAAAGAACCGGATCTCGTCTCTGAAGGCAGATATTACTCCGAAATTAGAGACGAAGAAGAAAGAGCAAGAACAAGCTTTGATGAATAAGAATAAATTAATAGGGACTTCGAGTACCAAAAATGTTATGATTCCAGCAATTTTTGATTGGAAAAACTTTAAGGATAATATTATATCCTCTTTAGATGATAGTATTATGAATATAGGCGACGATATGCTCCCCCCTGGTGATCCAGCTTGGGCTACTCTAGGAGATGATATTAAAGACCGACTTTCTGCTTTTAGGGACAAGATCAATAGACGGAGATCTACTACAGTTCCTGCTGAATTAGCCATGGGGAAATCAGATACTAATGATGATTGGATGAATTATAAATCTGATATAATTAAGATTGTAAACTATGTTGAAAATAAGGTTAAAAAAGAAATGCCACCACCAGCTGATCCAGCATGGGCTACGTATAGGGATGAGATTATGAAAAGTTTCTCTGCTTTTAAGAGCACTCCAGCACCTATAGAACTCGCAACATTATCCACCATAAATAAAATTTCTCAACGTGAATATCTAGGAACTTCTTCAGCAGCTAAATTTAGTAATATGGAATTATCTAATTTGACTGATGATTGGTTACAATTCAGAGCTCAAGTCAACGATTCCTTAATTCAAGTGATTCAGGACATTCAGAGCAAGGAACCAACAGAGATTGATCCTATTGCTTGGGCTGTTTTCAAAGATTCCATTAAGTCTGATTTCGCAAAGTTAAAAGATGAAATTGGAAGTATGAAGGCTGAATGGATTACAGAAATAAGCAAATTACAACCAAATAAAAGTTCTTCGAATCAAGTTAAGTTTAACAAACCTGAAGACTCGTCTAAGTCTGATTATATTAAATTTATTAAACCAGTCATTCCTCCTGATGAATGGGTCGACTTTAAGAAACAAATTAACGATACTGTGATGACTATTCTTAATACTGCGAATACAACAGATAGATTCAACTTTGATGATCTCCATGAAATGTTCAATGAATCTTTCGCCGATCTGAAGAACGAAATATCAGCTCTGAGGAGTTTGGTCAAGGATACTTATAATAGCAAAACTGCAGCTGATTGGATTAGCTTCCAAACGAAGTTGAATTTTACAGTCAAGGACCTAGTGGATAGTTTAAAGAAAGAAGCTCAGCTAAAAACAGGGAATGTGACGAGGATTTTGCTCGAAGCTAAAGACAAGTTATCTGATCTTGAACCACCAGTGAATTCAGGCCTGACTCCGCCCACAAAATGGCTTCAATACGCTTTGCGAATAAATAAAACAATTTCAGATGCTTTAGAAGGTATCGACAGCCAGAAACACGCAGCACTGATGATTAATGCCGCTAAACCAGAATCATCATCATCATTGGATAATCCTAAAAAACTTACGAATTGGTTGATTGTTCCTTGTCTTGCGAGTTCGCTCCATGTGTTCACTGTAGTATCAAGGTTTCAAATTCGCATGTAAAGAAATTACAACTTTTTTTTTATTATGCTTGTTGTATATATTCTATTATTTATGGAAATGAACTTTTATTACACACTAACAAAGAGATAAGTATAGGAGGAAGGAAACAAAAGGAAAGTGAGAGTGTCATTGGAACTGACGTACCTTTTCAATGATCGCGCTTGAAACATTAATCCTAATTAATTAACAACAACAACAATGATAATAATAATTAATATGAATCTACGTGGCGAGACTTAATAACAGGGCAGTGCCTCTTTTTACCCAGAAGTCCGATCCCCCTGGACCTGCGTTTAAATCGACCGCTACTACGAACGATGGTCTTCCTTGATCCCCGCTTCTTTGGGGGTAATAATAACAGGGACACGTGTAGAGTCCTGTGCAGAGAAATTGAAAGCAAGTATGTAATTACTTGAATTAATTAGAAAATGGTAATTTCAAACGAGAATTCTTTTTGTCAATGTGGCGAACAATTTTTTTCGAACAATTTTTATATCGTCGTTGTCGTTGTTACCTCTGGTTCTCTTTTTAAGCTCTTCCGCGGGTCGGAAGTGAATCACCGGCATGTTGCAAACAAGTTGCATAGGGGACGGTTCGACGAGGACACTGTTCCTCTTGTCCCAGCCAGCGCCTTCCAGAAAGATAGAGCGTATGTACACGCCGTCCTGTAATGGAATGTACACACGGTTAGAAGCATGCACACACGCCGCCACTTTCCTAGCAATATCACTACGATGAATTTTTTATCCTATCTATTTTTCCACGGTAGGTTTCCTCCTTCATCGAAGGAACGCTCAAACGGCGACGGAAATTCAGAATAATTAGATTGATATCCCGCATGTTTGATGCATTTTGCTTATGTTCTTTTTGATTTTTGAAACTTCTTTTCAAAGTTTAGTTTCTTTTCAAAGAAGTCGATTGAAGTTAGGACGGATATAACAAGATGTATTTAATATGAAATTACCATTGGTGGTTCGATTATGGCCGACTCGTCTATGGTAAAAACATTGAATTCCCAGGACAGGGAATCGATAGAGACGTTCCAGAGCCTGGCGGATGTCTGCAATACAGCGGTAAGGAAGCCGGTTGGGAACGTGAATGCGGCCAGCCAGAACAGCAGCGGCGGATGAGTAGTTCGAGCCCATTCATTGAAGTGTTCCACCCTGCTGACTAAATCCCTTGTCCAAGCACCCAACAGTTTCAACGACGGATACGTTGTCAGCCAAATCGAAGGGACTCGACCTTCGTGTACACAGGTAAAGATTTCCTCAAGGTTTGATGACATCAACACCAAACCTTGGATTGCGAGTTGAAGATCTTTCAAGCTACTGCGAGTTTTTTGTAGCAGAACGTTGTAACGTTGTATTTCTTGAAGCAACACCACATCCAGTGGTGATTTCTTTGGACCTATTAATTTCTGAGCTGTTTCGTAATCGATGTCGTTTGGTATTCTCGATAGTATGTCCATGGTTAAATGAGTAACCTTAAGAAGTGAGAAGTTGATGTTGATTTTTATGTCTGTTAAATTTTTTATAGCAGAACAAAATTTGAGTTATTGCTCGATCTAGTTTGTAGACCTCCAGTAACAATTAGTGGCAGAGCTGCTGTGTTTTATTTTATTTTATTTCTAGCAGTAAAAATCTAGCGAATTTAATAAAAGAAATGTTATGTGAATTGTTTGTTCCTAGAGAGTTTAGATAATTGAAATTTTCTATTGTCAGTTTTTACAAACCTTTTCCTCCTTAGTAGTTTCTTCTTTGGCAACTGCTTGGACCTGAAGTCCCATCAGAGTCTCGAACATATTTCTGGTTTCCATGATTAAACAGGTGATGTCTGCGTTCGGGTGTTGACCGAACGCTTCCGGTTTGTCGATGGTCGGTAGGACCGTGATGAAATCGTGATAGGATGCCAACGAACCATCCCTCGGTATGTAATAGGTTGGTAGCGATGATAAACGATAATAGGGCACAGTCAGGGCCTCCTCGGTGAAATATTGTTGAATGTACGTCATTAGCAAACGACGGTCCCAGTCGTCGGTCACGTGTCCACCGTAACAAACACCTGCTATGAGATACTTCAATGATTCCCATGGTGTCACTGGGTATTCGTCAAGATACACTTGCAAGAGATTTTCCGATACCTATGATTAAATCGAAAAATCAATCGTACAGCTACTATTTTCCACCTTATAATTTTTCTCATATTATATCTTGTTTCTATATATCTTTATAATTGAATTTAAAAAATATTCGAATAAAATTATTTTATTGTTTTGATGTTTAGTTGTAGGAAATAGAATCAGATCGATATTTTGGTCGTTCTTAATTGCAGATCACACGCGTCTCTAGATTGAATTTTCATTTCATTATCATGATCTGGTTAAGTAGTTTTAACGATCAAGTCTATATTTGTATATTATTGAACAAAGTACTTATACAATGGACTTAAAATCAAAGTGATGTAAGACAAGATTTTGAGAATTTCACAAGTATCAAGTTATTTTATAAAAACTGGCAGTGGACCGATTTACGCTACTATAATTTTTGGCTCTTCATACTGGATTAACTCTTATATAACGGCGATTTAATAAATAAAATTGTCAAGTAATTTCAAAAACAGAAACGTCTGTAACTAAGAAATCGAACAAATGAGAAAAATCAGTTTTTAGTAACATTGTTAATAGAACATTTCAATCTTGTCGATGGTCCAATCGCGAACCAGTCGGTGAAATTACCACGAAGTCGGAGTCGTTGAAGCTGTAGATGACATTCCAGCCCAATTGCTGGAACTTTTTACGCTCGAGGAGAATCGCGTGGAAGAATACCAGGCCGAACAGAAGCTTCTTGTATTTGGACTTTGCTTGGCACAATTCGAACTGGGTCTCGGTTATTAAGCTGTAAAGTCGTTTCATGTTTGCCTTTAAACCTTTCGGTGGTTCCGTGGTCATCTTTATACCCGCCTGCAGGATCGATATAGGGAATTGGGGACTTGGGCTCGAGCTAAGCCACAATCTGCAATCGATTCGAGACCCTTTCATTATCAACTCAGGCGACACTTGCGATCAAACGCGAACCTGAATTGCGGGTGTATTATGGTTTTACTGGCCCCTAAAGTCTCCACAATCTTGTCCAATTTCGGCATCCAGCTTAGCGATAAGTGGCAATTCGCTAGGAACACCCAAGCCCCTTCTTTTGCACCTACTTCTATCATTCTGCAAGTAGATTTTTGTGAAATTTTTTATTATTAAATAATACTATTATTAAATTTAATATTAGGATTGATATTGTTACTAAGTTTAAAGTATAAAACTTGTATCAAAGAAGACAAAGTGGAAATTATATAAGAAATGAGTCTTCTTCTATATATTCATGTTTTATAGAATTCTATTTCTTATAAATGTGAGTTAAATCCCTATTATTCCTGAAATATAGTATCGTTCGATTAATTCGGATTTTTTTTCAAGTACATTAATCTACAGAATGACACATTCTTTAAAAGTCTAAAATTCTACTTTCTTTTGTATAAAACCGACCTAGTGGCAATGGGCGCCTGTCCCTGACCCAGAGACAGAGTCATAAAGTGGTTAGTCATTTCCTGACTGTCGACTAGTTGCATCAGGGTGCTCGTAGGATCCACACCGGGCGAGAGGACGAATATAAGCGGAGTCTGTGCTACGGAATCGTCGAGCACTGCCTTCAGGTCGAGTACCGGTGGCTCGACGAACCTTTGACCAAGATTCAGCACGATGAAGTTCGCGATACAGAAGGAAATTCTGTCAGGACGGCAGCTACGTATTACTAGCATCTTTTGAAACACGTTGCAATTCGTTTCCCACTCTGCTACTAGGGGTGTGTTTTCTGGTTCCGTGTTAACGTACCTAAATATTATTTGATTTTTATTTTGTAAAAATAGTAAATTTTTAAATAATGACTTTTAGACGATTTACCAATCATGTGGTTTCGTATTAATATACCTAAATATTATTCAATTTATAAAATTATTATAACATTTTATGATATTAAATAAAATTATAATTAATATTTCACAAAAATAATAAATCGGACTGTTTGATGTAACAATTTACAGGAAACGTACCAATTATGCCAATCTCGTGGGAACTGTTCAAACGAAGAAACAATTCCATGAAATCCAGCTAGCTTATCGAGTTCTGTGATATTATCCCAAGTTTCATCGGGCAACCAGCCAATCGGCTTATCCGGCTGATTTTCCCTATCCAGAACAATTCCACCACGAAGTAAGAACGCATACTCGTTAGGAATCACCTTATCTTGTGCGTCTAAGATCTTCATACACATGTTAAAGGAAAAGAGTAACTTGTGTTGTTCGAACAGACCTCGACACGTATTCCTGATTCAACGAGAGTTGTTTTTGAGTGGTAATAGCACAACATAAAATCAATATTTTTATACATGAATTTATTTCATCGTTTTGATTTTTACGATCGAACCTATAAACGTTGCTCAGATATTTCGTGACATTCTGTATAGGGCTATACGTACTTGTACAATGCGTAAGTATGATATTCGTTTAGATTCTCGATTCTTTCAGGGAGCTTTACACTTTTCGCGCTCTTGTCAATCGACAGCATAAACAAGGTAATATATGCGTCCAAGGCGAATTGGTACATCGGATCAATAAAACTCATGTCGTTCAAGACGAAGAAGAGAATCGCGGCACGATGTGCACAGGACCTGTATTCTTCTCTGGCGAGGTCTATCTCCTTCTCTGTTTGTTCAGAGACTACCAACGATTCCTCGATAGAGGTCGAGGTCGCCTTTGACGATTGCAGCGTGCTCAGTAAATCCAGGTCGTCCAGTAGAGTATCTCCGGCCACGTTCAGTAGACTGTATGAAATCACGGTACACATAAACACCATATGCTTCCTTAATTCTTTGGAAGTTGTGAAATCTTTTTATGTCCTTAGATAGATATATCGTAAAAATTGCTGACAAAGAACAGCTGTCGTATGAAGACCACAAAGACGGTCGTAATATCCTGTTACACTGTTAATTCTGATCATTGTGGTTAGATCTATCCGTAATTCTGTAATTGAAACATATCTTGTTAAAAGCAAGCAAGTGTTTGGTAGTGCTTCTCAATGGTATCATGTGTTCATTCGCAAAGATCGATGCTGCGATATAAAGATATAAATTTAAAAACATTTTTTCAAGTATACCGTGATCTTTGACCCAACTGTTAGTTCCGCAACTTCCACAGGGTTAATTCTCGTGTTACGTGCGCTTTATTTCCATCGTATTATTATCATGTTACAGAGGAAGGGATCAAAAGAAGCAAAGGATATCTTACTGGAGTATTTTGTCCTCGAGTTCTTTGAGAGTTCGTTTATTGGACGAGATCGTGAAGACCAGATTGTCCTTCTGTTCTTCGAGCTGCGGCTTCTCTTTTCTGACCACGATTCCCAAGAGCTGGTCTTCCAGTCCTGCGCACAGGATAATAAGGTTCTAGACTTTGTCTCCTCTGGCTACCTCTTCCTCTACCGCCCTCTCGATCTAGTTCGCCTCCCGTTCATCCTTCTCTCTGTGTCCATCCCTTTCGCTCTCTATTATCTACCCTCTTCTAACTGACGCACGATAAGACAATTAGTTACCCTGTTCCTTAATGGCGAAGTTGCATAACGTCGTTTTAGTGGATATCTCCGGGGCGTAATGGGGGTTCGCGAGTTTCGTCGTGATGAAGAGCCGGAACTTGTCGTGGTAGCTGATCATCTTTTCGTTGAACTTGATCATCATCTGGTTCTCTGCACAATCGGAGAACACGTACTGTAGATGGACGCGATATAGCGTTGGAAGGTAAAGTTTATACATTTCGAGTGCCAAAATATGCAATTGGAGAAGTCTTTAGAGGGATAAGGACTTTCAATTCGGAACTGTCTCTTCCTGTTGCACTCAAAAGTATACCTATTAATTTTTGACGATACAGTAATTTTCATTAATACGGAAGCTGTTATTAATTTATTAAAAAAAAGTAGTAGGGAATTAATATCATATATACGGATTTAATAAAAGGTTATAAACAGAATATTTATAATATATAATATTTATAATATTTATAATATTTATAATATTTGTAAATTATCATTATAGAATTTAAATCTTCTCTATAAGACGAAAACGATTCTGAATACAGCCATTATACACAGAGCGCAGCGTTTTTATTGAATTTATGTTTAACTGCACTGACTGAAAATGAGTCTTTGATGCTTCTTCCATTTGAATTGCTATTGAATTCCAATAATTTCATGATACTTTTACATACCTATTTTCATTACTGCTCGTTCAAGGATCGGGTTCAATACCGGATCGATCGTTTCACCGATATTTTCTAGTAGAACTGGTTTACCATATTGGATAGCGTATTCTAATACTCTGACGAAGTCTGGTTGGCCGAAATCGATCACTTTTAGAGACTACGGCCGCGAGAAGATCGAAGAGATTTCGCTTAAGAATGTTTGTGTAATTAAGATTCTTTTATAATTTGTTTGTTTCCTGGATTGGATCGCAGATGCTTACGTTCTTGGCCTCCATATTTTTCAGCCATTTCACTGCTTGACATTGTGGATCGATTACTAATGGCCACCTTGTACCTCTGACTACAATGATACCGTTCTCAGTACTAAAATCATCGGATGGTAATCCTTGCATGTTCCAGTCTCTGATGACCGCAGGGTCGGCCAGGAATTGTTTCACATCGAGCTGGGGCGACGTTGGAATTTCTTTTTCTTGCACCTTCGAGTTCGTTTGCGGACACCATTGGAAATTAGAGAACAAAAACATCGATACTTTTTGTTTATTAAATTTTATATCACTGCCGACTACTTTTCAAAAAAGTGCACATCTTTCCAGAAGAATGTTGGACAATCACCCCGCTGTCAGAAATCTCAGAATAAAACTATCTTGCAATCATCCTTCTGGAAGAATGATAGTCATATCTAAATAAAACTTTATATTAAAAGAGCTGGTATGGTTATTTTCACAACTGCACGGCAACATATATGATACACAATATCTAACCATCTTGGATTTAAACGGACGCAGAAGGTTTTCTGCCCTCTTAGACACATTCGCGAATTATGATGATTACTTTCGACTAAAACGATGGAATCACTTAACTCACCTCTTTCATCCAGATGCTTATCAGTTCCTCTCTGTAATTGGATACGAACGGGCCCAAATAGGACACAAAGGCGGTGGATATTAGGCAATCACCTGGCAGCCAGTCAAAGAACTCGGCCAGCGAAGCAACCGTGTTCTCCCATCGAATTCGCTCGCCTGAGAGACCGTCGACTAGCATCGCGGCTCGCTCCAGTTTCAGCTTCAGTAGTTCCGCCTGAAAACATGCGGAACTGAAAGTAGAATCGAGTCAGCATAGTTGAAATTTAGTCGTTGGCTCGTTCGCGAAATAAGACCACCAGATTAGCTGTGGTCGTTGGAGTACACCCTATCGATTCGACTTTCGTTGTGGAATTCAGAACTGAAAGAGCTGCGGAGTTATTTCGTTGGAAAATATATTTAAAATAGGATCGAAGAAGTAAATTGAATTCTTACCGAATTAGAAAGAAATAAAATAGCGCGAATGAAACTTAAAGCACATATATAATATTACAAAGCTTTCATTTTGTCAGTCAACGTTTAACTATGATATGACTCGTTATCGCAAGATATCGAAAGAAATTTTGAACCGCGAAAGAGCCGCAAACATGTAAGACAAATATCAGTGGAGGGACTTTCTCGGGTTAGGACCAAAAAGTAATTCGAAAATTCGCGCTGAACGCAGCCCGTGCAAATACGCGACGCTGATGATATCTGGTCTTTAAATAGCGAGCAAACGAAACTTTCTGCCAAAGCGTAAATCCGTGCAAATAAAACTATATGGGAGAGACATAACCGAGGCCACTAGACGTTCATATAGTTTCAGTTTCGAGATGGGGATTCAAATCGAGACGATTATTCAACTACTCGCCAGCTTAATTAACTCTTCTTTCTCCTTCATCTTCGCGTCGTACATCTCCTGCAGTTTCTTCAGCTTCTCTTGCAATCTCTGCAACTGTTGCATCGCTTCTTCTAACGCTTGCTCTTTCTCTTTGAGAGATTTCAACGCAGCCTGCAATTTTTCCCTCTTCGGTGCTACGATTCTGCGATTTCAATGGCGTATTCTTATCTAGCCTATCGCAATTTCTTTAATTTCCTTCGAACTGAGAATAGAGGAAGGAACCCTGTGTTTCAGAGCTTCGTCTGTTTCCGCGCTTCTCAACCTCTTTGCAAATGCGTGCTATTTATGAGGACATCAAAACGCGCATATACGGTCGTACCAAGTAATCCAAACCAAACAAAGTATGCTCGATTTGAATAAATTGCTGCTCCACGAAAGATAGAAGATTTTATTTATCGTGAATTTCCCGTATATTCTTCGAAATGTATTCACCTATCATTAGCTACCCTTCACGATACGAGCATTATTGGTTGAGAACCGCTGTTCTATTCCCATTCGAGATATTAATCTTCAAGAAAGATAGATTACCTGTAAAGTTTCCCATATTCCTCCATGGCGATGACCCATATGCAGAGTGACTTGGCTGCCACAGACACCAAACCTACTTTTTCTGGCTCAAATTCTGGGTTTGACGTGTACCTGCTAATTTGTCGAAGTGTCCTGTCGGAGATGTTGTCTTTGTCGAAATCTCGCAGCTAAAAATTAATATGCAGACGCAGAATATTCCATGAAATTTTGTTTGGAATAGAAAGAGTAGGAAGAGGATCGTTGGTCTGTGTGCTTTCCCTTACCGTGTTGAGGAAGTTCACGTCGGCTAGTTGACGCTTCGACTCCGTCCAACTCGGTTCCGAGGTTTTCAGGATCATCACCGCCTCCATTACCATCTCGACTTTCGGCGGCGGACGCGTGAAAGATCTTATCTCTGCGATATCCTTCTTGCTCAGCGCGTCCAGGGCCTGTGTTATGGATAACAATTGATAGGATAGGTACCGATAAATTCGACTATACATATGGATGAATGCGATTTCGAAGGCAAAACTCGTACGTGTTGTGATAAGGGATTCGAATGGGAACAATCGAAATTTTTCTTTGTACAGCGTGTACAACAGCCGGCGAAATTATTCTTACTGCAGTTTAATTACTACATTTGACTAATATATGTTTGGAAATTCCATCTCTAATCGAATTGAAGTTTCCAATCCTCAACTAGTTGAAATACTGTTATACGGGTCACGATCGATGATCGATCGAACGACGAAGCCAAGAGCTGCGTCGCCGCCATACTTCCTCCAGGATTTTTCTTAACAAAGCAGTCCATGGAACGAATTTATGTAACACGTCCGGTGTTACTGTCGTCTATAAAACGTACCAACGAACTTTGGCGAGAAACTTTTTCGGACGGCGTGCATAAAACGCGAAGTTGAAGGAACCAAGCGGTCGTCGCTAGCAGGGAAAAGTCGGACGCGACGGCTGCAAATAATAAGGACGTATATCGGGGTTCGCCATCGAATTCACCATTTTACCGAATATTCGAGGCGTAACACCGTTCGATTCACGGCGAAGTAGCGCGCTGCTTAATCACCAGTAGCAAACGAACCGGAACGATATTACCGAGACGATAGAAGAATTAATGTTGGGGAAGGTACCTTCATGGCCTCGTTCAGAGCAGGTTCAACAGTTGCGAGATCAGCTCGAGCGATTTCTTCGAGTTTCTTGCACTCCTTTTGTTCTTCACCGATCCGCTGCGAACGCGCGGCCACTGTCTTCTGTGTCTCGTCTGCGTCGCGACGCTGATTCACTATTAAATCACGTGATAATTGGAACAGAGACGGTTTCTCAGCTTTAAGTATATTCTGGGTATTTTAAATATTTTAAGTGATAGAATTTTTATTATTAAATTAGAATATATATAGTGTTAAGGTTTTACGTTTCTGAAAGGAAGATTAGCACAAGTGAATTATTACGTGGGTCAAGATCGCGTGAATTTTCCTTGGATCGATCTAATTGCACTTAATGACGATACATCAGCGTTGAGAGGATGACACGTACCGATCGTTACCAGAAACTCTTCGCATTCCCTGGTAGATTTATGAACCTGCTCCTGTGTGACTTCCAGTTCCGTAGCCATTTCGTTCACTTTAACGCGGGTGTCGTCGATCTTCGAGAGACCGTTGCGAAGTTTGTTCGCCTGGATCGCCAAGTCCTCCCTCTTCTCCGCCAGCATTCTGAAACCGAGAGTCACCCAACTGACATGACGTGTCGTTTACCTTGCTGCCTCTCGTTTTCAAGTTATTTTCCATTTTTATACAAGTTTTATTAAATCACGCGCATCTTCAAAAATACCTTTAAATAATTGCGACGAGAAGAAGAATATTTCAAATAATATCTACGAATGTTTACTACGCAGAAAATTACAGAACTTCACCAATATTATTACAAAGATTTTTGTGGTTTCACTTTGCAAGGAGATTCGTGAATTTTTCAATGAAAACCCTTGTTAAAGAGATTTTGTTGGCTAGCGTGGCAGAGACTCACGTTTTATATCCAGCAACTAGTTCGAGGAAATTCACTGGTGTCACGTAATTGTAGCGCTTCATCTCAGCAGCCATTCTGCTGGAAAACTCTGACACGGTCTTATGGATCAGAGAGAAGATAGCCGCGATTCCATCCCGCATTCGCTCTTGAAGCGGTGGCAAAGGAATCGCTGTCGCCGATTGTCGAGGTTCCTGTAGAACATTTTGGTTCTGCGATGTAAGCTCTAACATTGATCGTACAATTCATCAAATTTCCATTTAACCTCATAACTATGCTTATATGTTTAATATGCCTAGAAAACCACACGATACCAAGGAACAACATACAAATAAAGGAAAAAGAGCGAGGACGGAAAGATAGAATTTTTAAAGCGAAATAGTTCCATTTAATCTTTAAATAATCTGTTTTCAAATAAATATACAAATAATTTGACAAATATTTAACTCGAAAGTGACTTGAAAACTACCAAGCAAGCAAATTAGAAGTAGAAGATAAGAACAAAGAGTAAGAGAAATCTGGGATTCCTGTCGCCGGTGTTCCATGCTCGAACACTCGAAGGAGGATACATGATCGGGGCAAATTCAAAAATATTAAGCGTCTGATTGCCGGAAACGTTCTCGACGATTGCATTTCGGAAGGAAGTTCGCCAGACGGGACGAGGGTGAGTTGTCGAGAGGAAAATAATCGGATTCCACGAAATAGAGAGGACGTGAATGTGGTTCACCCTTCCTTCTCTCTTTCTCTTTAGAGGCGGTGTCTCGATTCCGGAGAAATCGGAATCGAATGGAATCGATCGGCCGGAAAGGGGCGGTAGAAGGCGCAGTCGAAGACCAACCGCTTTATTTTCACCGGTGATAGTGAGCGTCAGATTGAGATTCATGAGGAACTTGTTGCCAACTTCGAGGAGGGCTTCCCTCGGCCATTCCAGGAACCAATCGATGGTCGTGCAGTTGATCAAGCTCGGGTACTGGCGTAATCTGTTTCTGAACGCGTCTCCGATCGGGCTCATGCATACCACCAAGTGCATATTGGCACGCGCCCGCTCGATCAACAACGAATAGATCGCTTCTGTCGTTGGTACTCGTCCAGCACGTATTACTTCCTTTGTCAGCTTCTTTTTAATCTGTCGCACAGAAGGACAGGAAGAATTTATGCATGTACAAGTCTTTCGATTCGTTTTAGATCCATAATCAAGAATTTCATTATGGAAAATAGATATTACAAATGGGATTCGATAGAAAAGAACAGGAAGTGGATGAAATTTGGTATCGGCAGGAAACATACTTCTTCTATCTCATCGCTCTTGTAGAGATTGGCTACTTCTCCCGTACTCAGTATACTGTTTATTACTTCTAGAAATTGCTCCTCGGTCACTTGCGTGTCGTTGAAGAGGAATGTCGTAGGTTTTTCCTCCACGCCTGTTTTTGAGTATAGGACTTTCAGGTCTTCGCGGAATTCGGGTAGTTTGTAGTTTTTTGTAACGTAGATCTGGAAGGTGGTCAGTTCGCATATATAGCTCGCGATTCGGGATAAAGATTGTCTTCCGCTTCCGCCGATCCCTATTAGCAGCATGTTACCACGGGGCTGTCGAAAGATATTTCATATCATTTTCTATCGTGATAATTTCATTGTTATCCTTTATTTTTGAAAATAATCATTCGCATCACGAATTTAATCAAATCGATTTCCACGCGACCTAATGCATTTTTCTAATTAGCTTAACTAGTTTTATTATTCTAGATTTATAAGAATCATTACTGACTTGAGAGATCACGCGAACTATACGGCAGATGTGTTCAATCGCGTCATGGAAAAGAACTAAATTCATGCGAACCACGCCACTGGAAGCGTTATATTCGTCCATTTGATTTTCTATATAAGTCCTCACGGCAGTAAGGTTCGTAAGGTCCTCGTATATGTCCCAAACGTTCATGAAACTACCTGCGAGTGTCGTGGATTAAGTCTGGATTAGATTCGCGTTACATTCGAATAAACTGATTCAGGTTTAACCCAAGTTAGACCTGGATTACACGGAGCTAGGGTTAAACAGTGGCCAGATTAAGTTCAACTTAGGAATACTTCGGTATCTTTCTTCAGAATCCATTAAGGATCACACCGTACTAACACAACATTTCATTTGCAACTTTTTTTTACAATCAATTTATATTCAAATTCTATTTTTTTAACATTGTGTCTGTGAAAGGAAATTCCACGGATTCGTTTAATACCTCTTTCGTTAAATAAACTATCGTTTGGCCCTTGATGGGTCAATTCAACTTACCAAATAAGGGACATCGTTTTTCGGGGCAGATATTCTGGAAAGTCAATTCAAAGTGTTTCCCAAGTTGTTCGCCAATTTGATCTACGAACCATTCTCTGTCTCTGAAGAAGAAAAAGATTCGTTTCTGAATTCTGAGAAAGTGTTCGGGAAGATTTTTTGAGATTCGCTTACTTTTCGTCGATCAATCGATCGGAGAAGACTCTGAACGTCTCGTGCACCCATAGACGAAGGAAGGTTTGCCTGGAAAATTGGTAATCTTTATGACTTCGTAGCAGACCTTGGAAAACCTGTTTGGCAAAAATATCGAAGATTGAGTCACCGAGAAAATACAGGTCCCAAAGTAACGTTCCTACCTTCGATATGTCCCTTAGATTGAACAGATAGTGTATCTTTGCTGGCGTGGGCAACATCTTGCTGATCACTTTGTTATACAAGCCGATGGTGGAAAGTGTTATTTCGTTGGCTGATTAAGAGGAACACTCTTTGTTTAATTTCTTACTTACGATAGTTTTAAATTAAAAATGGAACATCTTTTTCAATAAAGACCCCATAAGACGAAATGATACGTCTACTAACATATTCCCTTTACTTCCGCATGGAATTCACCAAAATGTTGATTCAACATCGACCCATATATTCTGATGATTTGCTTCTCGACCGGGAACGTCATATTAATTACATTAAACTTTGTCAGCAAGCGATTCGTAATAACGTTTCGACCTCCTCCGGGGGGACCCATGGCCGCCATTAATTGTAATTTCTGTATAAATTTCTGTGTTTGTTTCTCTCGATCGTACCTTGACACATTCATCAAACAATATTATGTAATAAAATATTATGAGCTCAATTGTTAAAATTAACGAGATTGTACCAGAAACCGTATCCTATCCACTGCCGAATTAATTCCAATGGCGGCTGCGAGCCGTATATCTCTTTCATAGGCATGTTAAAGTCGTCCATAAAGGCGATCAGAGTTTTACCGCCTGCAGGAATGTATACACGTATGGTGCGTTTCTCGAGTCTGCTCTCAATTGTGTCCTAAAACATGCGAAACTTCGCCAACTTGTCCCGATGCAAATACATCGTTTGCATTCCTTAACGAGCAAATCTTTCGTAGGAAATCGCGGGTTCACCTGTACGTTCTTCGAAGTCGTCTGGGCGGACATGTTCAGAGTCAGCACGCTATATTTCTCCTCGTTTAGGAAGTTTAATACCGACTGGAGTATTGACGTCTTTCCCGTGCCTACGGGACCTACTATAAGAACTGGGAATTGGTTCTTTAGCAGCGAGTTCACGATGAACTCGTATCGAACTGTGTCTACGGTCGGCACTACTATCTTGTAGAACGGCATCCTGGTATGTCGAATTATTCATAGTTATTTTATTCGTTTTACTTTATAATATCTTTTTTTTCAAAAAATATACGGTGATTTTAATTTCCTTTTTCAGAGAAATAAAATTCTTTTGGTATACGATAGTGTAATACAGGAGCACAAATAGAAACATACACTTTCGTTGGAAAATCTTAGAAGAACCAATAAAGTCTTGGAAAGATAATAAAATGTAAATTGTTTAAAATTACCTTGGCTGAATTTTCCATACCGGAGGCAATCTTTCTTCCCAGGAAACGAACGATCGTAGTCGAGAGTCTACAAAGTATTCGTATACAGTGTCTCGCAGTGGGAACGTGCCTTCGATCTCTCGTATGAAATTGTCCACCTTAAATCTACCTTCTTCGTTAACCGACGCACAAATAGACCATATCAAACTAACACAAAATCAAGTCTCTGTAAAATTAGATCTAAAAATTGCGTCTTTTGGATGTGAGATCTTTTTTAAAAAATTATACCAGAAGAAGAACCACATTCTGCAAATATTGGCGAACATGTCTACGTCTCCCGTGAACTCAACCCCATTTTCAGCAGTGGCAAGCACTTCTAGAAGCTTGCATAATGATTGAACGGCGTTTAGTTCGGGAACTGGGACAAGATCCTCGCATTTTCGTCGTTTAAATTCTAAAGTATCGTTCACGTGGGCACTGAACAATTTTTTCATCTGCAGTATATATTTCACTTTAGTTGTCGTATCAATTTCACATCTCTAATTTGACTTTTTCTATCAAAGTTTGTAATAAGACTAGGCGACTTACTTCTTCTACGAATTCTGTCTGTCGTTGAAACTTCTGAAGCCAGCTGTGCATGTAAGGTGTCCAACCGAGGTCTTTGTAATCGTTATATACCATTCCAGCCCGCGAAACCGTCGCTGGAGAGGCGACAGCGAGGTCTTGGACCTCGAATAATAGCAATACTTGATTCGGCAAAGTGATTCGATCGTTATTTATGAGAGTTAAAACCTATAGACACGTTTATTTCATAATAACCTATACAATTTAGTAATCAATAATTGTTAATTTATTACTTGTAACTTTAAAAAAAGCAGAATTATAAACTTCTAGACGCCTCCCTTTAAATATAAATTTTCTTTTATTCAAAAGTTATTAACTAAGAGAAATTCCCTAAATAATATCTGGATTTTTCGAGAAAGTAGAACTTTCAGGAAGCGTACCTTGTTATCGTCCATTACGCTGTTCATGTTCTCGATCCAGTCAGCGTCCACTGGACCGTCAAAGAGGATCCATTTCGTGTCAGGGCTATCGTCTGTCAAAAGTAACGAGACTCTGTCGACTTTGTCCAATTTGCCGCGACCAAACCGTGGTAGCCAAAAAATATAAAGAATTCTGTGTACCGGAACAGGTTTTTCGCATGATCGACGATATAACGCCATCGTGCCATTCGCCAGTGGTGAGATTGTATTCGCCGTAAAGTTCAGCGAGGCTCAACGCCTTTGGATTAATGGGATAGACATGAACGGCGGTGTATCCTGGTTTCTTGTCGTTCTTCATGCTCGTCATCGCGTGCTGTAACACCTTCCATGTAACCGTCTTCGCTGTGTTCGACTCGCCCACTATCATCGTCGAGTGCCTCGAATTCATCGTCTCGTACAGCTCGATAACTTTCGTCAGTATCAGGGGAATAGGCTGTAAACAATGTTAGCTGTGCAAACTGGTGCGCGTGCACTTCCAGAAGTTCACGCAGCCTCCTAGATTGCGACGTTAATGGCGTCTGAAGACGATCGATTGAAATTCGGGACCGAATTGAGATTCCAGTTGATTTTCGCCCGCTTTGATAGTCCAATTAAGGGTAATCGGATCTTTAGCGTGAAATATATTTTTAAGATTAAATTGAGGAGGAATAGATGCATATATACAGACGCGTTGATCGTGTTCTTTATTGTAGCTGCTATAGAATTTTACGACGCAATAAAATTCGTTTTTAAAAGTTAACGCGCAATGAAAAAATCGATATCTGTAAGGATGTATGGAGCAGTTTTGTAATTTATAGAGTACATTATTCTCAGCTCGAATCTTTGGATTCTGATTGTCAGCGTGCAATATGCAAGTACTAAAGATTACCATTTTGACGAACATGGTAATATTTCCTCGATCGAAGGTTCTTTTATTAAAAAATAAACGCCTTTAAAGATCAGCACGTCGTTCTGCGTTCGACGTAAGGGGCGGAGGCGTTCGAGATTACCTGGAGCTTCAGTTTGATGGCCTCCCTGGTTATGTAACCGATAATTTCGCTGTAATCCACTGTTGGTATCTCCGCATCGGGGAAGAGATCGCTGGTGATACCGAGGAACAACGGCAAGTCGTCCGAGGTGAGTTTAGCGATGTTCATATCCTTCATGGCAAGAATGATCACCTGCGCGCGATTCACCATATATTTTCATCGTTCCCTCGTTTTACCGATCACGTAACGTCTAATGCCGGATCGAACGATCGCGCCACGTTTATCGCGGTAAAGCGACCGGATAAACGTAGTCGCGTAAGTCTCGAATCTATCTCGAACACGGTGTGTGGCGACAGAGTAAAAACTGTTTTAGAGAGAGGAGTGTAAACAAAGTGGTAATCGAGAGAAAAATGGCAAAGTAAAGGTATAAAGGGCGGGGATTGACTGTAGCGTAAAATGATGAAAGGCTGAAGCGATGGAAAATTGGATTTTTCTGTCCTTATGTGGTTTTGCTGTTGTAAAGAAAAGAACGAAAAAAGGGAATGGTTAAGCTATCGTTACAGTGGTTTCGTGTCCTGACGAAGTCTAACGAATGAAGCATCTGAAGATTGAGATACATATACCAATAAGAATTTGAATTGTTATTGAATTATATATGCAAATTATTCATCAGAACACGTATTCTCTGTAATTTTACTTCCTCGTCTGGCAGATTCGGATAAAGCCTCTTCTTTTTTCCTGCATATCTCGTTAAAGTCACTATTCCCCTCAAACCAAAGTCGTAATGAAATTGTTTGCTTAATTGTTGCTGAGCCAGCGTGTATAACGTGAAAACCTACAAAGAAGAAAGTAAGAAGAGGAAAATAGATTCGAATCTCATAAAAGGATATATTTCACAGAAGGATTGTACGAACCTTCTTGGCGAGAATTCGCGTCTGTTCGAAACCCTCGCAGAACAAATTGATCTCGGCGATCATGCCGCTGTCAGGCACCATCATTGAAATTGGCCTGAACATGGATTTCAGATTATCAGGCAGTTCAGTGCGACCTGCGTAACCTGGATTCATCGTGATAAAGACGCCGCAGGTGTGCACCAGCGATATTTCATAGCCCTCGAACACGAACCTGGTGAGTTTCTGCGAGAGCGCAGAGAGAATCGATAGTATCTGTTGTGCAACCACCGATAACACCTCGATGTTTATGCTATTGCGGAGAAAACGAATTCAATTGTAGTGACCATCAAGTGTCATTGCACAAAGGCCAAACAACATCGAAACCAGCGAAATGTAGTTTTGACAAAGTCAATGTTTCGAAAACACAACTATTTTCAAGATGACATAGTTTTGCGTGGATATAACGAGAGAGCATGGGAAACCAATATAAAGAAACTGGATGACCTTTCTCGTTTACCGATTAAATTCATCGAAGCAGCCCCATGCGCCGGTCTGAGCCAGTCCAGAGAATAATCTGCCCATGCTTTTGTAATCTAGCCCTTCGGAGCAGTTCTGCACGATCACATTGAATCCCAGTGCTTTTCCTAGATCCTTCACGGTCTCGGTTTTCCCTGTACCAGCCGGTCCCTTGGGGCTGCCACCACGATACAAGTGTAGAGCTGTGGTGAGAGTTATGTAACACCTACCATCGAAATAGAATTATTCTCAAAGGGCCGCTATTAATTTATTATGACAGTTATTAGATCGAGTCGATAATTCGAATCGTATCATGTTTCATATTATAACCATATTAAGCATGGTGCATACAACATTAAACTTGCTTTAACATTAAACAGAGTATAATCTGTATATCTTAGTAGCCTCTTCGTTTTTATAGTTTTACGATCTTGAGTGAAATAAAATAGTTGAAGAATTTATAATAAATTATTCGGCAAGACGAGCCAAAAATTTGTATTTTCAGACATTATAGCATCTCCGATCTCTAGTTGAACGTTTCCACAAATTCGAACACGCAGCGATTCATCGTTTAATCCGTTTCTAGAGTAAGGGGCGAGTCGACGACGGCTGTAAGGGTGGGACGCGACGTACTACTACGAGGAATCGTGCTTCTCGGAGGGCGCGTTGCGTTCTTCTTTCCGCAAGACAAATTCTCGGAACCGGAGAACAAATGTATCGGGACGGCCGGCCCTGTCCATAAATTAGAGCCGAGCGGCTCGAACCCTTTTATCGCGATTAAATCGATACCGCGTTAAGTATCCTCTCTGAGCTGGCGTTGCTGTCCTCCAAACCCCTCGATCCGTTTCCTTTGATGTCCCTTGTCGCGCAAACTGCTCTTCCCTCTCGATAACAACCACCATGAGAGATTGTATCGCATCCTGTCCTAACTGACGTATATTACGCGGTTCTGTACACAAGCTGAGCTTATGTCCGCATTGCTGGACCAAGGAAATTGCGTTTGGAGATCCGTAGGATTTTGTCGTGGCGAATTTTCTCTACTTTTCGTCTGGTAACGATAGACTCCAGATATAATTGATATACTACGTGTAAAATCGTTAAGATCAAGTGTTGCTTAGTCAAACATTTCAACCTAATTCAACGTACATCCTCTAGCACAAACTTTTAAAAATTCTACGATTTTTACTTTTTACTTACTTGTCATCTCTAGTTTTTAGCAATCGTTTTAACAGTTATTTCTCACAGTCGTGGATGGTTCTTTGAGCTAGTTAGTTTTATTAATCGGTGCACTTCGTGCAAATGCCAACCAACCTCGAACGATCACAGCATTCGATCAACTACGAGAAATAAACAATGAGAATAAACGATAGTAACATATTAATATCATCGATGTCGAAGACGGCGGAAAGGACACGAATTTGTTAAAAAGTCAATGATCGTTTTGATGTTTGTCGAGAGGGTAAGGAGGCTGGTTTAAGTTGGGAAACGTTCTCGAAAGGGTATAATCAACATTAATCAACGATGGTTCTTGGACTCAAGACGACGAGTATGATCCTCGAAAGTTCGCGAAACTTCGTGGACATTCGCGAAGAAACGTTCAAGCGACAAATTTTCACCGGAGGAACATCAGCGGAGATGTAATTAACGTTAATCAACGAGATTCTCGCAACCCCGTAGAAGAGAAGAGACGAGCTCTTTGGATTTTGGTGTAAGTTCATTAATCATGAGAGAAAACTCGGATGTCAGCGTTCGATCAGGCAACGACACATGCGAAACAGTCACTAAAAACGAATTACCTTCAACGAGTCAAAGACGCTTGTCTCCATAGTTTCGTTAATATTCCTCCTAATAGACGATGATAGTAACGAAATTTTATTGTACGAGGCTTTCAGATTGTTTAAATATCTTCACTTAGCTATCCTTATTTTAAGTATTGTAGAATCAGTGGAACAGGACGAAGCGAATGAAACTACTTTGCATATTCCACATACTGGTGGGTGTGAATTTTTAGAGAATTTCTTTGGACAAAGAAATTACTACATCCACGAGATTGCCAATCTGAGTAGTTAGCAACTCTTCTCCATTTAATAGTTTGAGACAGGAATCAATGGCGACTTCAGGTGAACCAAACCTCATATTGCGCGTAGCTGAAGTTTCAAGCAATTTAGTCCCGAATTACAGTCGGTGTCATGTATGCTTTGTTTCATTACGTCTAACGAAGTTAATATTTCGAGGACGAGGGTAATAGATTGCGCGTAATTGTAAACTCGCACGCCATCGGTAATCGTCGCGACTTCTGACCTAATTATAATATCTCATATCACAGCACCGACTCGCGTGTAATCGTTTTCACGCGTGACCCTGTTTCCTGTTGTCAATCATAATGACAAGTAGCTTATAAGTTTGCGCCTCGAGAAAAGGGTTGTCCTTAAGAGCGATATTTGAACTGATGCGCATTACCCTGACGTTTTGTGTTAAATTTGGGTCGAATTTTGATATATCGATAATATGCATATCTTGTTTTCGTAGAAAGTTAAAATAAATAAATTCTGTTGCAGGTACTAGGCTTAAGGCTATTATAATATGATTTAGATTTCCAGCATAATAACACCGATTTGTTCTTTCCCAAAAGATTCGTTTCTTTATCCAATGCTATTCTTTTTTTTTTTTTTACCATAAACCACAGGAAATTGAATATACCTATCGGTGAGCGGCGTTATCACCAAACGTCCCGTGTTTCCAAGATACTCGTATCCGTAGACAAAATACGTGTTCGTCTGCCAGACGATGCAATCGTCGATATCTTTGTCCCAGTAGAATCTCAGCTGTGATAGCCATTCGAAGGCGGACACGTCTCTGCAGTCTGTAAACGAGGTCGAAAATCGGCTTTGCAACGAAAACGTATTTTCGACAATCCTGTTCGAATTGCGTCGTGCGTGATGAAACATTGAAATCAGTCGACCCCTCGTATATTAGTTTAATTCACGAAATCGCATTAATTGGCGACGCGTCCCCGGACAAATCGTTGACGCGCGAATTTACGGAATACATTGGACAAACGTTGCACCTGTTCACTTAGCAATATTTGCCGATGGCGCGGGCTAAATTGTTTCCAGGGATGCAAGGATAATACACGCTCCAATCTATCTGGCTATTCATCTATTTTCGACTCGATACAGCCCAATGAATTTACGAGATTCTGGGGGACAGACGACCATCCGTTGAAAACCGTATTGTCGTTCTAACGTTATAACGCGAATATAACATCGTGAACAAGTCTTAAGCTATACAGCAAAAGGGAACATTTGTTAAAATATTATTCCGATACTGTTTGATATAGCTGTTTGTGATATATTGTTTTTAAGAAGATTTTGACCAAGGACAAGAAGAAAACAAAAAAGATACAAGATTTGGTTAGATTGGAAGCTGACTGGATTAGGAATTGGATAGATCACTTACTAGCTCGGTACATTTTCTCGATAACGTCTCTCGCGTGGATCTCAATCACCGCGATCGCCTTAAACTTTAATCGTTGAAGATGGGTTAGTTCGCCTCTGATCGCTTCCGTATACTTGCTTAATGCCTGGTTCTGTCGTTTTCGTAGCTTTTTCAGCGGCCTTCTCGAGTCCACCAGCCTTGAAATATGTTTATTACCCGTTATTAGTAAATTCAAGCGAAACCCTTTTTCTCTTATCGTTACAACATTCTTCTGATCTATCTAACGTTAGTACTACGCAATCCACAAAATCGTTCGTAAAAAAATTCAAAGACTATCCAAAAAGGAAAAGTCATTAATTATCCTCGTCAGACAGTATCACCTCTCCGCATCTACATTTAACTTTCTACCAGTAAAGCGTCGTAGCTGAAGGAAATTTTTCCCCCTCGCAAGCGGCATAATCAGCCTCTTTGTCCGACACCTTTGTATCCCTTTATTTCTTTCAACGAGAGTAACATCCCCGTGGCCAACGAGAAGGTTCTGGGTGCACCCAGACCCGGATAGCTGTTCTACCCGCGGACGAACGTTGGAACAGGGTCCCGGGACGTAGGGATTTCCTTCTCCACCGTTGGGTGTGGGTTAAATTATTCGCAGTACGGCTAGTATATGCAAACGAGGGAGGAAGGGTGTTTAGCTAGGTCGGTGTGACTGTGGATCGTAACACGGGAGCCGGAATATGCAAAATTCCCCTTATTAGAGTTACCGTGTCCCTTTATTCGCGAATCCAACTCCCGTATCTTTCACTTTCCCTCTGCCCGCGTCTTCGTTCTCCGTTCCTCCCTCGTTCAGTCTGTCTCCAACAAAGCAAAGGCAGCCTTTAAGCCGTTAGATTCGGTTTTCCTTCTGTTCTATCCCTTTATCTTTATCACCCCTTTTCCTCTCTTTTCAGCCATACCCATCGCCCCCTCAATTTCAGGTCCATCGTCCTGGTTACAGACTGCTGTAACCAACGTCGTCGCTAAATTTTCATCCAGAGCAGCATGTGTGAGGCTCACTTGCAGTGTTGAAGAGTACGGGTACAGTCGGTCGTCCACTGGATCTGAGTGGACGTAATTCCAGGCTGGCTTGGCCACTCTTTCACCCACCTGTCGCGTTTCGTGGACATTTTTCGCAGCGCGCTACGACACTGCTTCAGCATCTCGCGCAGACTGGTCCTCATCGCGGTCTCTGCGAAATCGCCATTTTTATTTTTTTCTTTCATTTCCATGCCCTTTTTTTCCCGTCGTTCCACTGCACGATCTACCCCTACCGCTATCGTTCCCGCGCTATGCCCTTCCATCCCGTACAAATTGCATGCCTTTCATGAAAAATTGTTGCCAAATGGCCCCTTGAAAACGCCGGATAAAAGCGGCCCGAACGATACCAGGCTGACCTTTTTTTTTCATTGCCGGATGCACTCGTACAGTGTCAAATTTGATTGTCGAATGAGATGGATGATAGATGTTTGGGTCTTTTTACTTCCATACAGTTTGATTGTACGTAAAGTTGCTGCGTCATAGTTCCCATCGTTAAGATATTAATGGTGATAATTTTGAAACAGAGTTTAGTTTATCAGTATTTTTTCAAACTGATTTTTATCGAAACAATTATCATAAGAGAAACATCTTACCAACATCGCAGAGCCATTTCTCGACCTGACCCTCCAGAACAACGGGCACGTTAAAATCGATACATTCTCCTTCGTTAGAGTTCATCGCAGTAGCCAAATTCTTTCCAATTATGGACTACAAAGTCACACGAAATATCATTAGGTATATTATAATATACAATATAATGAAATAAATCTACTAGAATGAACGAGAAACGTTATGAATTTTTCAAACAGTCCAATACTTACAACGAAGACATTCTTAATGAGAAACACGTGTAATTCGACAGATAAATACCCATATCTTTTTTTTTTAGCAATGAATATAAATTCAACTAACAAGTTAAATTTACCTTAGTTGTGGTCAAAAATTTAATATTCTCGAAGAGCTTCTTAATATGTTGTTGTATCAGTTCGGGCCTCCTCGCATTCGCCAAGATCTCCAGTAGATCGTCGTTAGAAATGAAGTAAAACCTTGGAAACACGTGTCGTTTGGTTTCCAAGTACTGTTCCAGAGCACGTTGCATCGATTCGAGCTTGTCATTGAGTTTATTCAGGAGTTCCAGCAGACCAGCTACGAAGACAAGAGAGAAATTAGGTGAGCCGAGTCGGAGGAAAAATGCAAATGCTTCCGGTGGACCAGATTTATATTATTTTATAGCGCGGTCTTCGTGTCGGTACGCGGCTTTGCCCTCCCTTTTTTTTCTTTTCACGTTCCAACAGACGACGACGACGACGACGACGACGACGTGTCGTACATTTTTCATTCTTCTTTTTCTTTCCTAGCGCTTGTTCGATTCGCCTGAATATTCCGAACAGCCTGTTCGAATTACAATGCATTACGCGTCTTATGTTTGGACGATTTTATTAGATACGCCTACTTTGTTTTTCTTTCGCTTATGTTCTTTCTTACAGCCGCTTAAGAAAGTTTTCTTTAATTTTGTTCCATGATTTTCGTGAGTTAATTTTTTAATCCTCCCAATTCCTTTCAGAAATACATTAAAATACGTAGATATAAATAATTTACAACAAAGTGCGTTTTTAATTCTGTCGTTAAGTCGGATACGCAAAATTCGATAGATGTATGTAGACTTTCGTCATTCACCGTATGCTAGTTTTCTCACAATACATACGTGGATTATGAGTGGCTTCTAATGCCAAACCGTAGGATGCCATCCGCGAAGTAATTGCGATCCACTGTCTTGTCAGTTTGTCGTATTCGCTGGTTTCCTTAGGGAGCTGTTTTCGGATGTCTTCCGTGGTGAATATGTTGTCCATGTACATGTAGCCGCGCTGAATTAACAGGGTCGTTTCGAGAACCTCCCCGATGGTCGAAAGGGTTCTCTCCCAGTAATCAACTTCCTCGGCAAACGGTTCAACGAACCTGTAACACTTACACATAGTATCCCATCGAGTTTCCCTTGAAGCACGTCAGTTTATCAAACCTCGTTGCCTTCATCGCTGATAATTGAATTTGATGATCCTCCAAAGATTGCATTATTTCGTCGATAGACCTTATCCTGAATATCCCGCTGTCTTTGTAAGGAATCATCTCTAAAGGCATGTTTTGCCAGATCTCGGAAATATTTTTCAAGCCCTGATGAACATGAGACGGGATCTCTTTATCTACTTAGACATTCCTGAATTTTTCTTTTACGATATGTTATTCGAGATAAAGCTATATTCAATTTATGATCGATTAGATATTTGTATATTTGCCTAATTTTTACTTTCTTACATCTAATATACCTTTTTCAACTTGTTACGCTTACGATTTCGATAGCTAATTCCATAGTAGCGGAGTTTGAGATATCATCAATTTGGTCTGCATAATTTTGCAGCTCCATCTCCGCGATGGTATCGAGAGTGAAATCCTCAGATGTTTCGTCGAAATCACGATCTACAATTTCTTTGACTTTCGTCCAGTGCCTAGGCCTCATCGCCGGATTCTTCAGGTTGGTAATTAATGGAAGGGTACGCCTGAATCTATCCACTCTCCCCCTGAAAAATTTGTTATTCCACGCATTTTGTTATCGGAGTAAGAACCGGCGGTCTTCAAAATTTTATATCATTAATGAAAATGTGATTTTAAGAAAAGCAGAAAATGACAGAATAGAACAGGATAATTTCTATTATTGCCTCGAGTGTTCCACGATCTCCCACTTCTTTTCTTTGAGCTCCCTGCTAAGACGATTCAGCTTCCTGAAGAGAATATTCGCGGTATTCTCCATTTCTTCCATTTCAATCTTCCAGAAATTCTGCGTCCTGTATTTTTCCCAAGCATCGTTCCATTCGCTAGTGATCTCCCATACCAATTGGATGGCGTTCATGTCCTATTAAAATAATTTTCGTGCGTCTATACGAAAAGAATGGCGAACGTTTATTATTTTACCTGCTCTAATTGTATCAGTTTGAGGGAATCTGGTTGATTGATGTCGAACACTAAAAGCTGCGTTTTCAGCTTGGATTCTCTCTTTTTCAGTGCCGAAATTTCCCGTTCCGTGTAACTTATCCAGGTGAACGCATCTTTTCAAAATTAGAATTAAGATGGAGTTAAACACAATTAAAAATTACGTGACAAATATATGATAAGTTGACGAATATGAGAGGTTTATTTAGATTACTAATTCAGATAACTGTCCAAGTTACGAATACGTTCACCTTGCGTCGTCCAAGCAGACGTGAATGGCCCAGTATCGAAAAATTTCGCCACTTGAGCTAATACTTCGTCTTCGAACATGAGGGCATCTTGCAGTAGGATCTGTTTGAATTCCTCCTAAAATAAATAATTATACCGTAAGAGTTTAACACATATATGTAGTATCTTAAATAGGTCTAGTGCAAGGACAAGTAAGGATGTTTTATTTGTTAACAGGTTGATATAGTTAGTGTATTTAATAACGATGAATATAATGATAAAGCGTGACAGGTTATTCAGTGATAAACAATGTCAACGTGTTCGTTCAGCTTAGCGGCTTTATACATCCGATCTCTCGACGTGTACTCTTAGAATTTTCAAAAAGGACCACCTGACCTTTGATCATTTCTTGGTCTTCTCCGGGAGACGACCCCCATTACGCTCAGATCACGCTACCGTTCGCGCCTATCATCACGTATGCCGCCTTCTTTGTAGATGAAACAACAGACCGAAATCGACGTTTCTGGATGTCGTTGCTTGGCGACAACTATGCGCTTGTCGCGTAATATAAAAAGAAATTTAAGAAAAAAAAGAAACTTTATTTCTTTCTTGTTTACAATACACTTCTGAGCTCTAGGCGTGACTGTTCAAGACTGACTTGGAGTATTTAAATTCTTTTATTCGTGGGAGTGGGAAAAGGCTTCAATCATATATTTCGGAGAACGGATAGTGATCGGATGTCATTCCGATGGTCACTCATGCTATGGGAATTGCTTATGTTATTGGTTATGGGAAGCGCTTGGAATTTCGCTATCTTATCGCTTTGTTTAGTCGGATTTCGTCTGTGACACGCTTGTCGATACGAGCCCTCGTCGGGCAGCTAAGCGACATTGTAGGACCGCGAGCGACGGCCAGAAACGCGACCCATCCTAAAACCTCGCAGCGTAACAAAGCGTATAACCCCCTCTTTTTTTGATACTACATATATAAATAGAATATGCAGATATTTATGAAAATTCGTAAACATTTATAAATTTATAAATTTCAAAACAATTTATAGACGAATACTTGCCTTCTTTGCCTTCAATGACTCTTTGCATTCCTCAAGAAGAGCTAAATAGGCGGCCCAGGAAGGCTGTATGTCGTGCAGTTTCCGCATGAAATCGTACGTGAAGCCCACTTCGTATTTCTCTAGATTGAATAAACGGAACGAATAGAAATTGCAAGGGAAAAAGAACAATACGTAACAATTAAGCCTATCGGGCATTCCTCAATAAGAAGAACACCGTTGATCTCACGGGCTATCGGTCTCGCCACTGCTCTTTCGCACAAGAAATTTAAGAATCGTTTGAAGGTTTACCCAAAGTCTCGTATTGATAACGGATCTTTGGGAATTCGCTTTCTTCTCGAGGAATATCGGCGTTCAGCTTCTCAAACAACTGCATCGTGTATTGCATGCTGATAAGATCCGTCGGCTCCTTCGTTATTCTGCGAACGAATAAATTTATAGTTGCGACTAGTTGCTAAATGCAGTAAAAATCTGCGCAGGAATTTATTATAATCATTTAGAGGACATAAGAGATATTAGAGATTTGGAGGATATTGAGTTGCATGATTTATGGAGAAATTTTTGTAAATCGACTGCATACAGCAGCATAGGTCGCGCAATTGGGATAACTTCGAATTGGGTTTGGGATAAGTTTGATTTAGACTCGTTCTAGATTTGATTCGGACTTGGTTATATCTTCCCGCAGGGAGGACCGCCGGGACACAGACCGCGGTTTCGCGGCTGAATCCCGCTTGCGTGAGTCCTTTGGGCATAGCGAACCCACAGACACGAGCTACACAGAGCCGCCATAAATTTCATTATATTCAATTATATCGGCTTGATTATGTTATGGATCATTAATAGCCTCAGAATGTCTATTTTGGCTATGCGTTCACATTTTGATTAATATAAAGACGATTAATAGTACCGGGTGAGGACAGTTTAGGAAACTCCATGGAGATTTTCAGCCTCGCAAAGATTTTTGTTATTATTATGTGGTGAATTTATGTGGTACTAACTTCTTAGAATTGTCCGCGATATAGTGATACACGTGATGTACCATATTTTGGGTTTGCCGTAATAGAAGTTCAATTAACTTCTGTTGCCAAATCGAGCATTCTTCGATGATGGCACCTTTTAGTCGATCGGCATTCACGTCGAGGAAGTGCACAGTCATCACTGTTTCTTGCATCTGAACGTTATTGGCGATGATCGTGTATCTACTGATATCCGAGTCGAACGTCTCCGCGGTAGGCTTCAATTTTTCGTATCTAATCATGGATTATATAAATCCATATAGCTTTCACAGTGGTCAACGACATAGGCGAATATTTGTGAAATTTTTTAAATACCTCTGAAGGTACATGTCTCTATTTATTTCCCAAATTTCATGGAACGGTTCCCAATTTTTCATGTAGTTTTGCATCTGAACGAAGCAGGCATTCACCTCTGAAAATTTGTATTAATAGTTATTGTACTTAATATAGTAACTGCAATAAAAGTCATTCCGAAGGAAAAGAACAAGTATGAACGAAGGGGAGAATATAACCGTCGTTGAGTTTTTGTTGAAGATCGAGCAATTCTGGATCTTTCTCGTATATTTTCCAGAATGGTGGAATTTGAAAATCGAACTTGAATTTGTCTATCAGTCGAGTTATTCTTTTCAAGGGCTCTAAAAGATTGTCAAAGATCACTGCAACTTCCATGGCGATGTTTGCCAGGTCCGGCAGGAATTTTATCTAGACATAAAAGAATCACAATCTCTTCCTCCAATCCTGACTCTTCCCGTTTTAATTTCTATTTTAAATAGGATAATAATAGAAAAAGAATATCGTACAATTACCTTGTTGTCGATTAGCTCTACGTGTATCAAAATGAGCGGCGATGGTGGCGTAGTACCATCACCATGAAGAGCAACGTACATGACCTCGAGAGACGCGACCAAGCACATTTTGAAAGCCTCGCCTATGAGCAGGTCCATCCTGCTTAAGTAAACCTTCCATTCTTGCAAAGACTGTTAACAGATTTTTATGGAATACTAATAATTGTTATAAACTAACAATAAAATTAATAACTGTCAACTATTATGAAATTCAAAATTAATTATAGTAACTTTATTTATTTGACAGATTTATTCAAAGTGATTGAAGCAGGAAGACGATGGTTATTTGATTAGTGCTATTTCTTAATGTAGTAACGCAACACAACTAAAATAACTAAATTTGTACAACTAATTAACTTCTGAGTGACAACTCACAACTCACAACTTATGACCAATTCTCAATAATCGACTCGCCATTAACTAACTCTATCTACCAAAACGTCCTTTTATACCAGTTTTAGTACTCCTACCACGCACACGTGTATCGTAGCTGTTAATGACCCAAGATGCTCACGTACAGCTTTACAACAATAGATAATTGAAAAAGACCACGGGTATATTGCTGGGCCACATGGCCCATTGGGATTTCCCATCCTTCCCGGCGCGTCAGCACTTTCACTTTTTGCTGTACTGTAGTTCATCGGGTTTTTCTCAAATGGTTTATCCGCGATATTATATATGTAGTATCAAAAAAGAGGCGGGTATACGCTTGATCTATTGTATATTTAAGATATAAACTAAGAATCGTAAGAATGCTGGGGAAGAGAGAAAGAAAGAGAGAGAGAGTGTAAGTAAGAGTGTATGCCTTGGTGACGTCAAAGCTAAATGAGTAAACGAGTGGGAGAAGGATCCGAGAGTTGGGAGTCAGCATTTTTTGACCTGAGAAGACAGAAGTTGGGAGCCGAGTGTTAGACTAAGACGTACGAAGATATTGTAATCAGTTTTTGTATTGGGTATTGCTTGTTAAACTAAAACTAAACGTAACTATCTTCTCTTTGCTCTAGACAATTTAAGATACTACATATAATTGTGAATAGAGAAAAACTGATTTATCCATGTTTCTTGGTGTATCTTCATATCACAATGGAAATAACGCGTGTAACAGCACTTCCGGATTAACGAGTAAGTGTGTTCCTCACGGCAATCGCTTCACGCAGCGATATATCGGTCTGGTCCGGGTTTTCGGAGTGCCGTAAGAATTGCACCGTATAGCCTACAGGGATAACGCGAGAATGCTTCGTGCGGATTTTGCTCTGTGAATGGCCGCATTTGTTGTCGATGCAAGGAAGAAACGAGCAGTTCTGGGTGAGAATGAAAACGTCGGGACAGAACGACGCTGTGTCTCGCTGTTATTTCATCGCGTTCAGCAACATTTCTCTTCTACGTTCATCGTTTGAAGTATAAAGAGACATTTTAATAAAATATTTCGTATGATATATATTTTTTCCTAGTGGACAAACACTTGGCCGTGTAGACACCCGAAAGGATGCTAAATATTCCGAATATTTGGACACTGAATGCCTGGAGAGATTTTATGTCCCCATAAAAGTTCGCATCTACGCGAACATTCTCCCTGTATGGCGATTTATGTTATCAAGATTGCTTTTTACGAGGGCGGTCAGTTTGGCTTTCGACAACGAGTGATTCAAATTGTGTATTATAAGCTTTAGTCTTATATAAGAACTGTAGAAATAAATATATAAAATAATCAAATAAAAATGATATTTAACAATTTTTTGAACACTTACGTCTTCAAGAACATCCTTAAATCCATCCAAAATAACCAATACATACTGAAAGATAGTTCTGTGATAGCCCAGTAGAACTTCGAAAGTTTCGTCTCTTAAATAATTCATTATACGTATCCAATGATTCATCCTTTACCTTCAAAATTTACCATACTCATTTTAGATCCATTCAAATCATACCTGGTTTTCAGTAATTCTTGCTGTAAATCCTCCAAAGCGTAAGTGTAATTCTGCCTGATTTTGATCATCGACGTATCGCAAATCTTCTCACACAGTTTCATGATATCTTGGTTCGATTCTTTGTAAACGTCGATGAACTCTTGAAGCTGTAAGAGAATACGTGCGATTGAAATCGACCTTTCCACTTCTCGTACATCGAGAAAACTGTACGACGGAATGTACGATAGGAATCTTTGACAACCCTGACACCTGCTGTGTGTCGGAATATTTAAGAATTTTGCTCGAACGAGATATGTGTCTATATATTTACTTATCGACATTCATTCGTGAGAGTAAGATTCTTTTTACAAAGCTGTTCGAGTCACTAGACCAAGGCAAGGAAGCGAACAAGGTCGAACAAGACACCATACCAAAAACGGGTGAATTTCGCACCGTTTAGCAAAAGGCAATGAAGTGTCCGGCTTTGTCCTTCGACCAAATTCCGTCGATTTGAACAGGGTAACGAATGACCGCAAACGCGGCCTCGGATATCCGCTATTGTTATTCCGTTTCGCCGGCACGCGCTCTTCTTGCTTAATTAAACAAACAAAGGCTGCGGACATATCCCACTTGGCTGGGTCAAAATTTAATTTCGCCAGGACAGAGCCGGACTCGTTGCATAAATTTCTGCAGCGCATAATATAGGCGTCGCCCTTTCCGACCGATTTAGGTTGGACGAAGAGGACGATAGCGACGGTAACCAGAAACGGAGGAGGGACAGAACGAAGCGTACATTTGCCGTTTGGTTAAAGCAATCCTCGATGTATGCGTCCACGTATTCAGTGTTCCATGTCAGCCTGTTTAAGCCGGGATTGATCTTCCTGTCTACGTGGCGAATTAGTTCACGGAACAGATCGCGTTCTGTCATCGACAACGCTGAAAAACACAATATGCTATATGTACATTAATACGTATACGTACTCGTTTATGCGCGCATGTGTCCACTCGACACAGTTCACCGCAGCAGAAACGCGATTATCCGAATCTGTTCGTTCTAGCGTACATTCGATCGTTCGATTACCATTTGATGTATCAATTCAAATTTCTCGTTGAAACGTACTCCTATTCGAGGATTTTTTTAAAGTAGCGCGCAGGCTTTTCAGAGATACAAGGTTACGATGTAACGATGTACGATGAAATTATATGGTTACGACGCTGTTGGTTCGAACTACTTGGCTGACAACGTACAAGCCGATTTCCACTTTTATGTTATTCCCTGCTCTTATGATATAGTCTTCGTAATATAGATAGTACGGTATAGATGAATTGAAGTTTCAGTGAAACTCTCTATTGAACTTTTTATTCGTAGATTGCGTTCCGAACTCGTTAAATTTATCGACGATTCTTCAGAAGGAAATTAATTTATCGGGAAACAGATTTTCAGAGGAATTTCGAGGAGAGCGAGGTGCATCGTTTTAATTAACTAGGATAATCTAGCGTGTTCTTGTTCATAAACTTTGTACCTACCATCTTGACATTTTATAATCATGACCGGGATTCTCTAGTCGATAATAACATGTAGTGGCGTGTTAAGAGCGAGCCGAAAGACGCGCCAGGTATTTCTGAGGGAAATGTACTTGACCAACTATTTCGCAATCTCCAGAACTCGAAATACAAACGGAAAGTTCGTGCACACCACAACGTTTGAAACTTCGAAACATCTGCTAGAATTTGTTCCAACACGTGTCTACGAGTTGTTCAGATTTATACAAATGATAAAGAAGAAACATCAAAAAAAGAAAAAAGTAGATGAATAACATTCCAGATAAGAATAAAGTAGATGTTCAAATACTTTCGTAATCCAGTGTATTTTCATCGATTTAGAAATATTCATCAATCGATGGAAGTGTCAACCCATCGTGATAAATAGCGGACACGACGCGGTCTTTGGAAAATGAAGGTCCAACCGGAATTTGCGCCACGCCACTAATTATTGCTTCGTAACTCGACGTATTCACAGGGTTTGATGCATCAGAAAATGTATATACGTTTAATAGAATTTGCCATGACGTGGAGAACGTCAGTTAGTGAGTTTGGAAGAAGCAATTTAGTGAGTTTTAATTAATCACGCGCTACGAGTTCCGTAATCGGCATCGATGAAAGGAAGGAGAAAATTAAGAAGTTGCGGAACATAGAAACATTGCGATATTTCATTTACAATATCGTTTAATGTCACTTGAAGACCTCGAGGTTCGTTTTATTCTATAATCTGCATTAATTCATATACATATGAAATTCCCATGACCGCTGTAATTTCTGATCGAGTTCGAAATATTCGAATAATCGAGGAGATAGTAGACGATCGAGGTTGAAAAAAATTTAGTAGAAAATTCTGAAATTACATGTAAAATTCCCAGTGTGGTATTAATGCATCTTTGGCGTATTGTTAAAAGCTTGTTAATAGTTTAATATTGCAACCAACTAACCTTTAATCACCTTATTGTAGCCAATAACTACAGCAAGAACGCTCTCGTAAACGAAGTTCAGAGTTTCCCATTTATCGTAAACGATTTGAACCTGAACAGGGATAGTGAATTTGAGAGTAATCCAATAGGCGGTTTCGCGGCATAAATTCAAAATGTCCGGGTTGATGTTGCAGCATAGTAATCCAGCAGACGAGTCGCTGCGTCGCATAAGGAAACGATCAAGCTTGACACGTGGATTCTCGCCAACCTCGTGTATCCATTTCATGTATATATCGGCAACGAAATCCTCGATCGATTTCTTTAGCAGATCGTGCTGATAGTAGATATCCTCGCTAAGACCGCAAAAGGGCATCCACATGGCTTCCTCGAGCACCTCTCTTGTTGATTGCAAACGAGCACCTTTCAGTCGTAGATTCAATGCCCTGCCTGCATAATATGGAGTCATCGAAGGATACTCCTCCTTTTCGTCCAGTATCTCCTGCTTCGTTCGTTGGATATCTTCGCTGAAGAGTTTCCATATCTATGGAGGAACGAAATCTTTCTTTTATCTCACTTTCCTTAAATTTTCGCTTCGATATAATTTTTATAAGACATCTTATTTAATTTTGAAAATTTGAGATTTTACTAGCTTCGTACCTCGATCGTTTTAGTATCGAACAGAGCTTTCAGTTTCTCGCGATTCATGTAAGTGTAGAAACTCTGAAAATCCTCCACTGCTTCCTGTACGCTGTTCAAGCGTGCGAAGATTGACGTGACTAGGTTTTCGATGATGACTTCTAGATCTTTCATTTCGTTGCGAAAGGTAAACATGTCATCGTGCCACATGCCGTAATGAACATCGAGGATTCTGTTGGACTCCTGCTCGATCTTCTGCAGTGCCTCGTGAAATAATCTTTCGATTTTTTGACACACCCTTTCGCGCTCTTCTCCCTTCGTTCCACTGAACAGCGGTCTCATTATTTCCGTTGTTTCGTCTATTCTGTGCTTAGTATGCCAATGGGTTAATCCCTGATCAAATCGTCGGTCGACGGGCGTGAAGAGGTGCAGACTGATTACCTGGCAAAATCGATCATCGCCTGACAGATCTCAATCATGTCGTGGCACCTGCTAATGAAAATATCAATATGCTGGAATATATTGTCCCTGTCTAAATCCCATGGTATGTCCGTTAGGCTATTGTGGGCTTGCGCTATCTGCAAGGCAAACACACAGAGATGACTGTTATTCGAAAGAATTGTCTCGTGAAAATATTACGCACGATCGAGTCAGTCGTTTAATATCCGGCCTAGTGACGCATTCAAATCGATCCGCGATGGAGAATGTGACTTTAAGCCGTTAAATGAGCTTTTGTTTCACCCTCTATACGCTTATCCCATTTTATTCTGCATTATCGGCTGTTCTGCCAGTGAAAACAGTTCGCTACCATCTCCACGGGATGGTGTATACATTCCTTTCAGTCTATCAGGGGTGAATGAACAGGGATGTGTCATAATTCGCTCCTACTATCCCCTTTTAGCACCATCAACTAGTTTATCTCGCGTTAATGCTTTATCGTATGAATTATTAATACTATTTTTATTCTACATATTACGTACATTACATACGCATAAATATTTCTTTCTATTTTTATCTCCCTATGGATAAAAGTTGAAAGGTTGTATTATTTATATCAGAAACTTTGAGTATAAAGAAATAATTCTTCGTCAATTCGTCACTTCACTATCAAACTGTTAGTCGTTTGAATTCTGACAATAAGTATATTCCGTTCATGGTATGTTCTTATCTCTATACTATTATCTCTATTATGTCTATTTATATTATTCTTTTATTCGTTTCTATTATATATAAATAAATATTCTATATATTCTATATAGTACCTCTATATCATGGTATATATTTCATTTCGTTCATTTTAGTGAAAGTGATACTTTAAAAGTAGATATCTTCTAGATAAAAAGTATTGAAGAAGCTTTTATGATTCCTCGAAATACCATGCGGGCTATAGACTTTTCTATATAAAATCGTATCGCATTGTTACAGGGTGCACGAGAATTTTCTCTTGTCAAACATCATTCTAGGAACGCCATTGACACACCAGACGATTCAATTTCAAAGCGTTCGAGTGCATGATGTTGTTACGTCATTTCGTATCTTGTCAACAATCAGGCTGGCTTTCTTCCATTTTTATATTTTTCCCGTTTATATTTGGACGATCAATCGCGGGATCGCGATTCATTTTCGAAAGGGACGCACTTGATCGTTTTTCGAGAGCTTCATAAACAATCGGAATATCGAAATTGCAATATTATTTCGTTGCTCCGTTGCTATCGTACTATTTTTTCGCTGTGGCGCCTGTTTTTTAATAATTTGGGTTGAGATTGTTTTCGCACTATATTGCGCATTCTGTATATTTGCACGCTTTTAAATTTCTCATAAATGCGCTATCACCAGAGATCTGCTAATTAGATGTACAAAATCTTTTCTAATTTGCATAGCTTTTAACATTACCATGCTTTAACATTTACAAAGAGTAAAAAGCATCGTTTGCCAGCCTCAATTCGTCGTCAAAACTCTTTGTGATCTCCTAAGGAACGTTGTTTCACTCTCTATCAATGACTCATAGTATGATTATTGAGATTTTTCACGGAAAAATCGAGAATTTCAGACTTTTTGACTACGATTTCTGCGCCCTCAGTTTTGCGAGAATAACCACAATGCGATACGTAGCCCACGGCAATTCTCATCTCTGTCGACGCTTATCTAGTCACACGGGAAACGCCTAAGTCGAGGTTACTGTGACTTCCGTTTAACGCGAAAATTTGATCCGGTTCCAGAGGCAACCCTCCTTTCGGCAACAACACGCCACCCCCGTTGCGCAGGATAAAATGATAACTTTGAGATTGACGAATTATCTTTAGACGCTTCCCTTCTTGCAGCCTTTTCTGTTATGAGGTTGTTTGATGATAGTTTAAGATGTGATTTGCTTTCTTTCTTAATTTTATAAATTTGTCTCAGTTATCAAGTACACCAAGTAGTATAAATATCGAAATATCGACGAAAATAGATTAGATAAATATTCATCATTAGACTGCGATGTTATGCTCATTCATATTTTTATGAATGTAAATAAACTAACAGTACTCAAATAGAAATTTCGAAACATTATAACTAATGTCCCGGTGCTTTGAATAATTTTTATGTTTTTGAATATTGTGTCCAGTTTGTAAATTTTTAAATACAAATGTATAAACATGTACAGTTTACTTATCATATTTTTTCAACCGAGTTTTTCGTTTAATTTGTGACCATATTAAAATTATCAGTCGCTCAGTGGTCTTAGCAATACTTTTACGTTCATTTGCACGTTGCACGGATGCTCGCGTGTTGTTTTACCACGATCCGTCGCGATTAAAGGAAGATAAGATTAATTGCAGGCTCGAGTCGCTCGCCTCGGCGAATATTATTTTAACGGGGATGGGAGCGTGTTCCCGCGTTCACGGGGATCATTGTGAACCGGCCAAAGGGTGGGTACAATTACCGTGACTTCCGCTTAACGCGGGAACTCCTCACTTTGCCTAACGGCTCTTTCCTAAGTATCCAAAGTAACTCCGCACACGTCGTTTAATAGTCCTTTAATGCACCGACCGTCGACTGAATTTGTACGCGATAACACGGTGAACATTCAAACAGTCTTTCGAAAGCATTATATGTATTCAAAAAGTAAAAGCAAATATCGAAACGATTAACGAAATATCAGGCATTTAAAGCAAAAGTGGATTCTACTACATTTTTATGAAGTACATTTATATATTATCGTTAAGATACTTTTTCAGACACTTGATTTATTTTTAACATGATCTATTTTAATTATAATATTACGGATAAAATCAAATTGTAATTATATTTAGATCATGATTCTATCAAGATCACATATTCCAAATCCTGTATCCTATTCCATCTTCTATGTCTTATATCTCATATCCCACATCCTATGTTATGTATCACGCAACTATTTTCTATACATAACATCTCTAAAGTTACATATTAGGTTCCACGATTTCTACCTCACTTTCCATACTATTGACATACTCTGTATTTTACATTCAACATCTAATACCTACAATCCCAAAGCTATTCCACAATTCACATTTCCATCCCACATTCCATATTTCATATAGCTTATCTCATATCCTATATTCTACAACTATTAGTATTCCTAACATATATCCGTATCTTTCACCTTACTTCTCACACTTCATTTCTCCATTCCATATCCCATATTTCATATTTTTTTCTGGTACTCTATATCCCACATCCCGTATCACTAGGAAATATCTTTTATCTTTGCTTTTGTAGCATATACATCTATTCTTCCTACATTTAACGTTTCATATGTCCTATTTCCTCTTCTGTGTCCCATATCCAGTATCCCTGAAACATATCTTCCATCCTTATTCCCACAGCACATATCTCTATCCGACGTCTCATATTTTATATTTCCATATCCTTTACTTTATCATACGTTTTCCACATGCCCTTTTTCCACTTTATATGCCCATACCCGGTGTATTCTTCTCTGTATTCCAAATCCTGCACTCTATATTTCAAATCAAACTAACAAATTTCCTAAATCTATGTCAGCGATTACGAATTTCAAATATGGAAAGTGCCGGCCCTTGACGCGGTTTGTGGGAAATTCGTTGGAAAAAAATCCATTTTGTGGGAAAAGAATTTCATCTCGTGAGTTAGTGAGTTCCGTTCGTGGAAAAGGAATTTCATTTTATGGGACAATGAACTTTATTTTGTGGAAAGTGTCCATCATTTGTGGGTTTTGTGGGAAATTTATAGGAAATGAACTTCATTTTATGTGATAGCGAATTTCGTTTGTGGAAAGTGACGGTTTCTTACGCGCTGTTCGTGCGATACATTTTATCTTTTGTAGGAAACATACTCTTCGTGAAAATTTTCTTACTTTTGTCTTGCGTTTAAATTAGAAGGGTGAAATCATTGAACTAGGATAGGGAAAATGAAATGAGGAGTAAATACAATGACCGGTAGGGAATGTAAAGAATGGAGTAGTGATGTAGGATAGGAAACATTAGATGTATGTATTAGATTGTGTGTATTTGATATGAAGCACAGAATTTGAGAAATGGAGTAAGGAATAGGAAACGTGAAATATAGAAATTTACACATTATCATGAGTTCACGAGATATGGGGCTGAGAATATAAGATGTCGGAAATGAAATAAGGAATATGAAAGTATAATAGGAAATGTTTCATAAATATAAATGTAGTAAGTGTTACTTATAATGAATTATACAACTTATTGAATATTAGAGTTAGTTCACTTTTGCTCTCAATGCCTCACTACGAAGAAAAATGAATATTAACCTTGTCATACAGTGCTTTATAATTTTCACAGGCGTCTATACACTGTCTGAACTTTTGCATGGATCTTCTGGGCTTCTCAGAAAATACTTCATTAAAGTCGATGTAATCTCGACACAGGATAATAATTTGATTACTAAGAGCCTTGAAGAGATTCTCTATTCTCTCATGACTGCTATAGAACGGCGAATTCAACCAGATTATTCTGAACAGATGTATGATTAACATCAGATGTTCCTCGATGCTTGATGGTGTAGTGCATTTCTCTAATTCTGCAGAGGGATCTATCAAGATTCGAAGATACTCGATGTTAGATTTGGCTTCCTGTACGCCGTCTTCGATCTCATCTACTAATGATAAGAACTGACGAGCATAAGTCGAATGACTTATTAATAGGAATTCTGCTATTATTTTCACCGTTGGGTTCTGAAGCTGGTGGTTTAGACCGCAGAGATTGTCATCTGTTAAAGAAATAATTTTTTATAGTACAAATATGTTTAGAAGAAGGAATGGAAGCTTAGATTCTGGGAGCTGGAGTTATACACATTTTATTAGAATATACATTGAAATATTCAAATTCGAACATTCAGATTATAAAATATTAATTTAATATTTTGTAATCAGCGTACAGAGATTTATTAAAGTGAGCTGTCCAGAAATCCCAGATCTAATATGCTCTACAAGCAAATACATACTCCTGAAATATTTACGAAATGAAATTACTAACATCGATAAATCCAAAAGTCGTACTCGTCTTTTAGACACAACAATTCGTTGGGTGTCGCTTGCTCTTGGTCTGAGAGGGCTATCCTTATTTGGGTGGTCCAGTAGGCTACCACACTCTCCATCCTCTTGACCAACTCCTTATCGGTGCAGTCCTCTTCGGTCAGGTTGCTACCCTCACGAGGTACATATATCACCGTTAAGCCCAGCATTTTGTACGTAAGGTCTGTTAAGTTGCAGAAGAAGGTGTCCATGTTCATGTAAAAGTCCGCCTTCACGCATGTATCTCAGGTTAAGGAAGACGAATAAGTTTCTCCATCGATATTTTCCCTTATTTTTATTTTTCCTGCTCCTCCAATACTTTCGTTATAACTTATCGCGATATAATAAAAAAAGGGCTTAGCTATTCTATTCTATTTCGTTCAAACAATTTCCCACTGAAATTTAATTTTTATGATTCCGAAAACAGAGATTAAGAATTATGATTCGAGAAACTATAAGAGATCCAGAACAGATTAATTCACAGAGATGGAAACCAGTAAAAGTGTCAGGTCCTGTTCATCTCTAGGATTTTCGTTTAAAATCATGTCCTCGCTATTACAGGAGAACGGCTCCTTCGATTCAGTTAGAATCGCGGATCCATTAGAAATAATGAGACGACTTCCAGCCAAACACAATACAATCGTTTCTGACTCTAGGTGGACCTAATAATCCGTCGTTCATGGCCTTCCGTACATGTACAAACATCGACGCCGAATTTACCAGCGGCGAGTTGCGCAGTGCATTTAGTCGAAAATTATGGTAATAATAACTTCGTTCCACCCTTCCTGTTTCACCCTCTCCTTTTAGTCCTTCTTCTCTTCTCTCACTCTGTTGGTCGACACTGGGCCGAAAGTTCGCGTGGTGCGCTGCGGTAACAGGGATTGCGCGGCCGAAGTTACAAATTCGCTTGGTAACGTCGTCAAGTCGGGGTTGTTGCGAGCTTAAGCCGAGGAGACTGTGCAAATGTTGGCCGATCGTCCTTTGTTCCAAACCCTCTTTCGTTACTGAAAGCTATTTGTTAGTTTCGATGTAGACAAACTATTAGTGGATTGTCGTTCAGTGCCTGTTAGTAGTAGAGCTGTAAATAAGTGAAGTCTAAATTGGAATCGAAGACACGAATAAAGTATCAGAGAAAGTTATGAAACTAGGTCGTTGTAAATTTATGAAATTTCCATGAAGCCTGATCACTTGAAGTACCGCGTTGGCTCTATCATTAACTTAGAATATTCCTACTTTCAAGGGCTCAGGAACGTGAAAAATTTTAGGCATCAGAATTAAAAGTATCGCTATCGAAATTGTTACCCCAAAGTGGCAAGATTATGAGAACTCCGTACCTAAACTATACAAAAGCTTCCGACAAGTTTCTCTCAAGTAGGAAGCTGAATTTTGTAAATTTGAATTTCGGAAAACGCCATTGACGCGGGACATTCGCCCACGAAGATTCTAGAGCGCCCACTGCTACCCAATTAAACTTATAGCTGGCGGTTTTACACCCACAGATTGTTTACCAGAAAGGGAGAGAAAGAGAGGGAAGAAGAGCAAAAAGAGAAGAAAGTCCTGGAGGAGACAAGAAAGTTTCGTAGTTCAGCTCGTTGAAGTATCGTTACGATACCGTGCTCCCCGGAAAACTTTCCTTGACTAATTAAACACGAGTTAAGCCACTGAACAAAGCGGGCGAGAATCCTCTCTGGATGGATACTGTCTGGCCAGGTTTCGATCTTGAGGAAGATCGGCGACAGCACGTTTTGAACAACCGACAGCACGTGCTGCTCTACTTTATCGTTTATCGAGCCGAACAACACGCGATTCCGAAATGTGTCCGCTCGCAAGATCTCTTGTGGTTCCCTGATGAAGTAAGTGAGCTCGTATACCGGTACAATAGGGAACGACAGAGAAGCAGCGAGCCTGTTGTATAAATAATAGATGGTCAGGGTGGTGAAGTTCGGATTTAGAAAGAACTCTCGAATTGTCAATTCCAAGTAGTAGGACCAGTCTTCCTTCTTTAGTCCGCCCAGGGTTGTCATGTCTTTCACACAGTTGACCTGGAAGAAGAGGAAGATTTTTTTCATTTATTGGCTGAATCTTTTAATAATGATTAATGTTAATATCAAAGGGTTGATTTTCTTTTTTCTTATGATATGAGTTTTAATAATTGATATTATCATTTTCTTTTTTGCGAAGGTTGTAATTCTTGGTATTTAGGATAAGGCTGAATCTATCCATAATCTATCCAGTATTGTGCATTAAGAAATTTCTCCACGATCATTATCCTTTATGTTCCTTTATGTTCTAACATCCGAGTTAAACTACTAACCAGGTTCGACAGTTCCTGTTCATCGTAGATCGGTCTAAGTTCCTCTTGAATTTCATCGACTTCGTGTCCTGCAACAGAATATATCAACGTGTCAGTCAATATCCACTCCACCAAATATATAATTTTTTCCCTAACTTGTTTCTTTTCAGAAGCCCAAGATCATCGAATTTGAAAATTGATCAAGTTCGCGCGAAATCCAATCGTAAAATGAATTTAGGACCATGGTGTGTATAGACAACTGCGTTATCTATGATACTATATAAAATATCAAATTTACCATACTGCATGTATCTAACAATTTTCCCGAGTCTTTCTTCTCAAAGAGTTAAAGAACGACTCTGCACCGGGACCAAATTTTCTCCGATCGTAAAGATCGTTCGTTAGACGGCGATCGAAAGTAGCGATCGCGATGGGTCTCCTTAAATCCGACGGGAGAGTTAAATCGGACACATTCGTTTCTAAGAATCTCTCCTGTCCGTTCCGATATCGTTTTTCGTTAGTTCTCTTCTTCTCCGCCCCGCTTTCTCGAAGGCGCATACAACCAGAAGAGCACCAAGCCCACCACACCCTCTGTGCCACCCTCAGGATACGACTTCGTTGCTGGCAATCTAACAGGAACGATAAATCGCGGCCAGCTAGTGAATCGGCGGAAGAGGAAACACGTTGGGTGATCGAGGCGCCGCGGGAGGACACGTTGCCATAATTTATTAGACTATGATAGCGAGTATTATGTAGATAGTACCGATGTTCTCTCCCTCCTTCCCTTCTCTCTCTCTCTCTCTCTCTCATTTTCCTTTTGAAACATTCTCTCAACCCGAGGGACTTATTACTGTCACGCAGCTTTCCATGCCAATGATTTTTCACAAATTTTACACCCTAACCCTGTCACGTTCCTCATGGTATGCTTTTTTCCCTTTTACTCTTCGTTCTTCGTCGTTTCTCTTTTCTTCCCTCGTTGGATCTATGCGAGTGATGCGAGGAGGATTTCACGAATTTGTTCAGCAGTCGCGAAAGATGTATTCGCGAAAGGAGCACGTCACTTTCTGACGAGACTCTTGGTTGTGAAGGTTAGTGCTTGTTGACTCTTCCAACGCCATCCAAGGACTTGTTGTTGGCTATTTTGCACAAGGGATGATAGGGCGGAAATATCTGCAGGAATTTGAAGAGGAGCCTATCGCGCGGAAACGTTGTGCTTCGACCGTGGCTATTAGGCATCGGATTTTTGGTTCATCTTTGGATTTTGAATTATATATCTTTGTATCATGAATTCATGACAATAATTTGGATCATACAGCTTTGGGTTATAGAACTTCGGGTTCTAAATTTTTAGATTATAGAACTTCGGATTACGCATCTATGAATTCTAGACCTGTGCAGTAAAAGATACTTCAGAAAGATATTAAAACGAACAAAGATCTCTGAAATTTATTTTATCTTGTTTACGCGATGCTTCTGTTGCATCTGATGTATTGTTTACAAGGTTTCTACATCAAATATTTGTAAAATATTTGCACAGGTTGTTTTACGACGAAAGTGCTAGGAAATGGCGAGAACGGATAGTGTTTGGGATGTAACGACGGAGAAAGCTGGAATATGGGTTTTTTTTCAGGTTTGGAAGTGAAAATTTGTTGCCTTCGGCTGCTCGACAGTCCGTGTGTCATAAAACACAAGCGAGTGTTTCAACTTGCCGACTTTTACGATGCTCTACGTCTTAACAGGATTGTTTCGCCAAACCTGTTTACCGTTTCATTTCTTCTAATTTATTGTGATTGTCTTCCCTTAGATTTAAGTATCTTTTTGCTACTATTTTACTTAGGGGTGAGTTCCATAATTATAATTAAGATACTTCCCCGTTCTTCTTGCTACTGCAAATGGATTATCTTTTTTGCTAGAGTCAAGTACTCATTTTATATTAACGCCATGTTCCAGGCGAATTTTATCTTCTGGAAACTTCTAAAAAATTCAAGACATTTTGCATATTTCATTCTCAGCCGAAGGCAAATCTAACCAAAAAGATTCTAATACCATTCGTATGTACCAGCAGTTCGAAATTTTTCCTCTTTCTAAAAATTTCTCCTACAGCTTGGTCCAACTGCGACAATTCGAATTTTAATCGCTATCATTTTGAACATTTTTTTTTTCCTAAAAAGCATCGCGAGTGAATTCCCGGATCTCGCACGGAACATCGATAATCCGCGCAGCGTTACGCGGAATGCACGATACGCGCGAAGCATCGGCCGATAATGGAAAATGTATTGCCAGCAGGAAGAACAGCAAGGCACACGTTCCAGCCGCTTTTTTCACCGGAAAAAGAGAGTGACATTCTCGCGACACGCATGGAAATGCTCGGCCTGCCGTCAGTACGGAGGATCATCGCCGAATCGGCGAATTACCATTGAATTTTTCATACCAACGTTGCGATTGCAAGGGAAAGGAACGTTATCGCGATGCTATGAAAAATATGTGAATTCTATTGCATTTTTTTTTCAAATGAGAGGTTGGTATTTCGGAGGTTTATTTGGCCAGTCATTTCATTAGAAACGCGATTATAGGAATTTTATAGCAATGTTGGCAAAAAATTGTTGCGATTGCAAAGATATTTGATTTTTATTAATTTATCTGAAATAGGAGTTGACTTTCAAGTGCTTATCTGGATAAACACTGGATTAACTGCGAAATTATGAGAATTTCTCAGTGACGATTACAGGAAGCCAATCTTTATTCAAAAAATTAATTTCCGCCATATATTTATTTTTTTTTTTAAGAGCGGCTAATTTTCGCATAGTTATTCACTCGGCAATTAATTTAGCTGTGAAATTATTTATCAGCCATGATAAAAAATGTCCTCTTCATTAAAATTCACGACTACTGATCGTAAAAACGCGACGAAAATGTTAATTATTTTTTGTAAAAGGAGGGCGTGGTTTTTCGAGGATTTATTCGGAGGTGAATCACTCGATTAGCAGCACGATTACGCGAATTTCCCAGTGGTGATCGTGAAAAGTCAGTCGTTCTGTTTATTAAAATTCATTAACATTGTATCGATCGGTGGATGAGTGGGGTTGGTCGGGGGTTGGGCTCGCAGGGACACGGCAATAACGATTCGCAATAAAATTCTCGTCCAGCGGATTAACCGTTACAATTTCGTTACGCGTTCAACGCGAAAGTAATTCCTTTTTTTTTACCATGGTGCTACCGGGGTGGGACACGATCGAACCTCGGTGAATATCGTGGCAAACATTTTTGCTTGGCCATGCTGGTATATTAACACGCGTGCGAGCGCCACAGACATAGCGACCATTGTCGACGTAATTACGGGCACTTTGCGCGGTGTGCGAAATAATTTCGCCATCCTCTGTTAGCCATTGAGGTTGTGTAACAAGCTACGATTTCAAATTTTCCTTCCTCGAATAGAATCCAATTTTTTTTCGCGATAGGAAGGATAAAAGTTGAGGAATGAAGACATACGACAGGAACAATGTGTTTATTCTTTTGCAATTGATATTTGTGATTTTGTAGATTTGTTTCTGGTTTATTTCTAGATTGATTAGAGATTAGCCATAGATGATTCTCCTTAAAATGATGTTAATGGGTCCGAGATAATAAGCATCGATTTCAGTCTTTCGCCCTTCGGATAAAATCGGATCTTTTCGTGATAAAATCGAAATTGACATTTAAGAACGAAGACGTAAGATAAGAATGTGTCAGTTCCTTGTAAATGAGAGTTTTATAACTTTGCAGTTTTATTTCTCGTCGAGTTAATTGACAAAGTTGCTGATTTGGAATATACGACAAGAAATACACTATGCCTAGATGATCGTAATTAATGTGGTGTAGTAGAAACAAATAGGTATACGTATTTAATAATTACCTACTGTGTAATTACGTTTCAATTGGAAAAACAAGTAAATTTCTATATTGAATACTACTAATAACGCTACAGGTAATAGAATAATCTTCTACATTTTAGAATTATCACAAGACAGGACTAAGATGTATGCAAATAAAAAAGTTAACAAGCATAGATTAACGAAATTTTTCAAACGCACTAAAAAAGATTCTAGCACCTACCTAATTCACGATTTCATCCCCTCAATTACGAAGAGCGACTGCGAAGGGGTTAATATGAAATTAAATCCCATTGGCGATTTTGCGACGAGTCCTCGGCGCCGAATTGCCGTCCTCGATCATCCACAGCCAGTCCGTGACATTAATTGTTCGCAGGGTAGTTTCAACCTTCTCCCTTCCTCCGTTTCTCGCTACCCTATGCTTGCTAAATCTCCTTGCAGACACCCGCTGGATATTTCGAATAAAGCCCCATGCTCACAATTCGAATGCTCGTTATTCAACAGACAGGTATTGGTTTATCCAGTTTACCTACTTTCTAAACTAGCGACGAATTAGCCACGTTTCTCCTTCGAATCGGTTCGAGAAACGGGTCTCGAATTACCATAAACCCGGAGACAAATTAGGAACTCGGATACGCCGATTAATCGTCCACCAGAGCGGCCACCTTCAGCATCATAATTCAACCCCTCGTATCGATGCTACCCCATTGTTCAGACTCGTTCGAACGATTTTCTCTCCAGTTTCTGTTAGTTGGAGCTACAAGGTCGAGCAAAAATCTTAGACCTTCCATTAAAAGCTTCTGTCTCAATAAAATCTTACTAAATTCGTGAACGAAGGGAACCATAAACGAAAAACACCATATCTAAAATTTCATCTTCACATAATTACGCGTTTTCTAAAAATATATATTATTTTCGCTGTATATATAAAACCAATAACGTCAGTCGTTTAAGATCTTTGCACATGCGATCGATATGACGTTTTATTGTACATGATCGATAAGAGTGATTCTAACTTTCTTTCGTGTCACACTGTATAAGAAAGTTTAGCGGAATTAAATGATTTTAAGGAGGGGGGTTTAAAGGGGCGAATTATAAAATATAGGAAAATATTTGAAATAGCTTGAAAGTTTGTTAATTATAATGATTCTTTTGTGACTGAAAATATAGTACATAAAGTAGTTACAGCGATCAAAGCAGAAGGTGTTGCAACATAGGATGAAGGAATGATCGAAGAAGAGTAATATTTAAGAAAAACAAAACTTTCTAATTTACTTGTTTTGAGTATCGGGCATTTAATAACGGTAAATTGAACATCGAGGAGCGAGCTGTACATAATATTAGACCTGGTGGAGTTCCTTTCCGCCAATTACCACTCTTCATCTTCGCGGCTCAATATTGCTGTACTTTCATCGTAGTTTCACTTACATCGTAATAAAAATTCCAACGCAGCGAAAAAGAATTTACGAAGAATCTTTGCTAAACTGTTCTCTCTAATTTCATCCTCTTACTTTATAATGTCGCGCAACATTCGTGTTACGATTAACTTATTTAAAACTGGAATTTCAGTTTTAAAAAGACTAAAACAAACGATGTATCTGATAAATGGAACGGATGTAGTTATATATTTCAGTTGAGATTTAACATTTATAGCGTGCTCTTTACTGGTACACGAGATCTAACGTTTTCTGATTGAAAAACATTTTCTCTACTGACCGATCTTGATTCTTCTCATTAATTTTCTTTTTTTATTACTGAATACGTCACAATTAATTCTCGTTGAGAATTACAAGTATGCCGACTGGAGTGTTACAACGGCATATCCATCCAGGGGCAGTTGTACGTAAATTCAGCATTTCATTATTTCACAGAAATTCATGTACATGAAATAATCATCTTTCGATCTTGAAAATACTACAAATTTTCCATACAATTTGATACAAATTCTACGCGATATTTAAATATCTTCCATCAAAATTCCATCGAATTTCGTCAAAAGAATATATTAATACCAATTTTCAAATACCCAACTAATATATCATAAATCACAAGCGACAAACTGTATAGAGGGTTAGCGAATACCAACATCTCAAGATAATTCATCGCGGAATAACAGGTTGGAAGAACCAAAGAGATAAAGGAGACTCCGGAAAGAATAAGAAAATTGGGGAGGAAAATCGGAAGAAAAATATAGGGAAACTAGAGGAATTGGTAAAGGGAATAGAGCTACATAGCGGAAGGTAGAAATGTAGAAAATAGAAGAAACTGGATGGCAGAGGAGAGTCGCTAGAAGAAGCCTTTAATATTTTTCTCGTAAATCTTACGTTGTCTCTCCTCCTCGTCGGTGGACTCAGCGTCCAAGTACTCTCTGTGTGGATCCGAGGGCGGCTTATCTTTAACTTTATCTTTCCGACTTTGCATTTTATTGACGGCTCGGCCTGCCGGCCCCGACACCTCTGCCGCTCGAGGGTCTCGTGCAGCTGATTTATGCGACCCGACCGACTGTTACCACGATCCACCGAACCCTTTCGTCGGTTTCCTTCTTGCCGTAGATATTGTCAAGAGCCACGCCAAGTCGCTCGATTCTCCACTGAGAACCACTCTGACGGACGGGATCTCACTCGATCGTCGCCTGTCCTCCTAATCGAGAGTCGACTTTCTGTCGCTGCTTCACCGCGTGTCTCGGATTCTCCGCTCGTTTTCCGCGAATTCTTTCGTGGCTGAATTCACGATTGAAATTTCGCTATTTTGTCGAACAGAATTTAGAGATTATAGAGATTTTAAAGGTTACATCGAGTGAAAAACGGGAGAGAAGTAATGTTACGAATATCGTTTCTAAAAATTTGTCTGAAAATTTAGCAATGTCTGCATTATCTTCTCGTAATAAATAACATCTTTACGATGAATGGAAGTAAGTTATTTGTGTTTTGAGAGCTGAATAGAATGAATTTTTAATGAATATCGTTCAACCGAACCGTTTGATTTTTAAATTCCCATTCAGAGTCCTATCTTTTAATCGCTTTAATGCTTTCGGAGGCGTAACCTAACCCAGTGTATATCCTTTATCCGTAGAAAATCCTGTGACCCTCCTCAACGCAACGACACAACCAGACATCGTGTTATTCCACGGATTTACAAGACTTGGTTTCACCCTCTGAGATTATCGTTTCCGGTATACGGATGCCGATCCCTTGCACCGGCACCAGTAAACTCAACCAGAATATCGTAGATCTACATGCGAGGTGCGGTGCAAACCGTAATAACCAACGAAGAATTCATAAAATCGAAACTTAATGGGACGAAGACACACAAAAATGGAAATATCGTAAACTCACTGCCTTAAACAGAGTGCAGTAGAATTTTTTATAATGTGGTGGATACATTGGTTCACGAAAATATTTGAATACTTATCATGAAAAATCTTTATGCTCGTATTGTATGTATTATACAAAACATTTTGAACTTTTATTCGCGCTGTAACGAGACGCGGGTGTCGTAACTGTACTGAAAATTTGGAACCAACTTGAAAATCTATAGAGGTGGTTCTTTTTACTGAATCGCGAATTGCTCACATGTGCATGGTTCCCCTAAATAAGATGCAAAATGGCGCTACTTTCAGTCGACAATACCGATCGATCCCATCGGCTCCTATTCGAGGAAATATAAATCCTGTTTAATGCACCGGCCGGTGAAACGACGTGGATTTGCGAGCAACCGAACGGCCATTTGGGAGCTCGATGCGAGATTGATGCGCCACTCTAAATATCCTGATCCATCTCCCATGATCCCACGGAATCGTCGGGCCAATGATAAGCTTAAATAACCGGAAATATAGGGGAACAATGGACGTTGCGTTTTAAGTCCTGATACGAATGTTTCTTTTTTCTATATTTGCGATATCGAACTTTTATCCGTGTTTCGATCATCGCGGATTACTGTAAAATTCAAAATTCTGTATTTTTACCCCTTCCGTCCATTTTCTATTTTTTTGCTTATAATAGAGAATAAATAGCGGTTATCAAGCAAGAGCCGCGCACAGAAACTTCATTTTTCTAACAATAGCGCTGCGTTGTAAATGGTAGAATGGTTCTTGGTTGTTTAAGTTACTTCTAAATGCGCAGAGAAAAAAAAATAGCGGAAGAAAAAAGAAAAATGTTGCAAGCTTGAGTGGTCCACGTGGTGTAATTGAATTTTTGCGTTCTACGTAAAAATTGTTCAGTGGCAAAGGAAAAAAGAACGAACCTTTGATTATCGGTGTCGATTGCCCGTCAAACCTGATCGCTGTCGGCAGCAACTTTTCAGAGCAGTCAAAGGGCGTGGATTTTCGATGCACGAGCCAGGGAAAGTGACAAAAGCGAGCTTTACAGACCCTCGCACGCGCGTCACACCTCGCCCCGCAAGTTTAGCGTTCGACGAGAAAAATCTGTCGCTGATGAAAGCACCGTCGAGGCAGCTGCCTGCAACAATTTCTCCCTCGAGGAAATTCAGTCTGCCCCGAGACGAACTTACTCTTCCAAATCTTCCCTGCAATCTTTCTCTTTACTGATACATCGTTTCGAAGCCTGTAAAAGATAGCTCGAGGAAGAAGCTTTGCGCATAGTATCGTTTCGAAGCGTTTAGAGGTATATCATCGGAAAAATTGAAGAAGATTCGAAGTTACGTATGAATACGTGTACTTTAAGGTACGATTTCACTCACCGAGAACAGTTTCTTTTTCGGCTAAAGCAAAGAATCGTTCCGGGTATTGAAGTTTTCGGATCAGAATCGAACTCTCTTCTGTTGAAGATCTCATCTGACTGACAAATCGGTTCTCCGTTAATAAGAGGAGACCGAAGAAAATGTTGGTAAATGTATTATTTATATTTTTGTTTCAGTAGTTTGGTGTGCATTTAGAGCTGTAGAAGTTTGGTAGAATATCGATGGCGAGAATGTGAGAGGCAATTGGAATTTTGTCGCGATCCTATCGAATATGGTACAGTAGTACAGGAATTGAGGATTCTTAGACTTAGCTTATGTGTAAACGGTTCTTGAATTTTCTATGCCTGAAACTCGTTTTCAATTTGAAAACAACCAATGAAATTAATTTGATAAGCAGAATCAAGAAGCAGTTATACATCGAATAATTACTATTTTCCAATCGTTACACGAAACGATGTTCCATCTTCGGTTCATCCGTCAAGATTAACGATTCTCATGCAACCAGCAGGTTTTTTCGTACAGTCGAATGAACGATGATTTCGACCGTACGTACGAAAAGAGAAATTGCATCGAATGAACGAGTGGACAGGAAAGAGCGGCATGGAAGGGTGCAGCCGGTCGATGGAACGAGATTAAAAGAGGCAAAGCTACAAGATTAAAAGGCAATGCCGGACACGGGCCGAATCGAACAGCCCGGACGAGTGCTCGCGGAGACATTTATATTCCCGGGAAATCGTTATTGACCGATCAGAGAGACTCGAGCGATCCCCGGCGTGTCGTTCTGCCCTTTTCTTTCTTTCCTTCTTCCCTTCCTCGATCCAACGTCCACGCTGTACGTCGTCACTATCCTTTCAAAGCTGCACACGTATACACCGCCACCATCTCGCTTTGTTCCAGCTTCCTTCGGGAGTTTCATTGTCGTTTATGATATCCAGCCTTTTGTAGCTCCTCCCTTCATCCTGTCCACCAGCCCCACACCGATTCTTCTTCCATCGACTTCCTTTCCTCTATGTTGAGACTGTCGTTCCATCATCGTTGTAACGAGCATTTTTACCAGTACCGTGCAGAGAACGTCGTTTTGCGTGGTATTCGATTGATCGGCATTATATTCACGATGCTTTGGTTATCTGAAAATTGGAGATAATGGTAAGATATACGCGCAATAAATTTCTCGGTTAATGTATATCGTAGGAAGCGTGTTTGTGGATAGTCGTCGTATGGAATCGAGAATAGAAGCTTATTTCGTGCTGTTCAGTGATTTTATATAACAGAATTGTTTTGTCTTATCTTGTCTGTTTATTGGAATTCTCTAATAACGGATCAAATTAGTATATTATTATCTAAAACCTGTTTTAAAATCCTCTAGGAGAAATAAGATCTCCACAGTATCGTTAGTAATCGTTTAACGATCGAAGAGAATTTTCCAGTCTCTCTATTTGTTATTTTCCTGTCCTTCTCTTCGTGAACCGAGCTATATCGAAAACGAATTCTGCGAAGCTGCAAAGCCACTACTTCCATTTTCCATCGTGCAACCCCAGTCAGGTTATTATTCCCTTAACGCAATGATCGGATAACGTGGCATCCGAATTACTCGGCCCACTTTTATTGCACCGCTATTTATCACCGGGACGAAACACCTTAGCATCGAGGCTTCTACTTCTATCCATCATCCTCCATCTTCTTCCGTCGTCCATTTAACGCGTGGCGTGCTCCCCTTTAGCCTTTAAAACATCAGACCAAACGCGAGCCAAACGACTTTATCCTTCAACGAGGTATCATTAATCCTATGAGTCAATGAATATTCGTTCTTTACAACAATTAATAAGAATCGACTCTTATACTACATGTAAGTTAGGACGACGATCTTTTCGTTAACTGTTTTCCAATTTTCTTAAGACCAATAGCTTATCGAGCTTTCAACGAAACAAGCCAATGAATATTGATTATGTTATTATATTACCAACAATTATTGAGGAGTTTTCTGCAAGAAGAATTATTACAAAATTTTTCTTTGTTCTGTAAATATGAAAAGAACAAAGTCCTCCGAGAATTATTATAATTATCGATGCAGAGTTAAAAATTCACGAATCGTTTTAACAAAACCATCAACAATTTTGCGAAAGAAGATTCTTTCGACGTACTAATGGTTCTGTCAATCTTAGATGGAGCAAAAGATACTAGTAGAATCTACGAAGCTTCCCATCACACAGTGGTAGATCTGTTCTTGGTTTTCGAAGCTTCATCAGTCTTTCGACTTATCGGAACCGGAAGGAATCTCGAAGAAGCGATCCTCTGCCAGCTGGAGCAGCATAAAAAAAGACATTCCTTGAAGGCCGCCGGTCCTATCTGAGGGAATGTTTCTGACCGCACATGGATCTTTCGGAAAAAATGTTCGGCAATGAACCGAGGAAACGGAAACCATTCCTTCCTCCCTGTGGTTGGCTCTTGGCCGACGATACTGAAAGAGAATCCTGGAAAATCGTGACTAGTTTTCTGTACGAGCTTCCAAAGTGTCAAAAAAAAAAAAAAAAAAAAAAAAAAAAAAGAAAACTGTACATTTGTGTGTGTAGCAACAGGACCTTGAAATAACAAAGCTAAAAAAATGTTTAATTTTTGTACACATACGAAACACAAGTGGTTAGAACGACTACTTTGCAAAATGGTCGGAGAAATTTTAAGCTTGTCCTCCTTAATGTTTCACGATGCTCGATCGGTCGAACGTGGTCTGCACAATAAACGTGATATTACTTGTTCCTCGACTTTTCTTTTATTTTATTCTATGATCGTCTCATTCGTGATTCAATTACATTAAGCCGAACGCATGCAAGGCTCGGCTTGCAGCGGAAGGTTTATCGGTTGCTAGAGATCGTTTCGTAATTGCCGCCAGATGAATTTGCTGTGGTGCGAGGTAACTGCGAATATATCGTACCGGGGCCAAGCAGGAAGGCGGAAATTAAAGGAACGAGAACTGTGTACGGGCAACGAGTTATGAAATACGACACAGGTACACAGATCCGATGAAACTTAATCGGGTTGGGCGAATACACGCCTCCTACTAGTTGTCTATTGCCCTATAAAGATCGTTCGTGCCTTACAATCTTCTGTCAACGTTTCCACTGTTATTCATCATAAATAAGAACAGGTTAAACTACATTTGAGATATACGTATACACGTACAGGCATATGGACGAGTTATATCAATTAAATCATCTGTAAATTACACACTTTACTTTTAATTTCAGTTTCAAATGCACAAAGAGAAACAAGTGTGAGATTTCACTTCAGCGAAGAGTTTGTAACATTTTAGAATTTAATCCGGAAAATTACATATTGCTGAAATCATATTAAGGGCAAATTACGAACGAATAAATACAATAAAAATCGTGAAATAATTTACGTAGGCTTTCCAAGTTAATTCGAAGATATACGTACACGTATGAGGTCATTTTGTTTTCATTCGCAATCTCTCGTTTTTGTCGCAAGAGGATGTTCTATGGTCGCGATGGGATAAACACCGGGGGTTTGTGAAACAATCGAATGGGGCATTCGAGGGAATTTATCAGTGACGCGAAGTGTGTTGTAACGCAGCGATTTAAAATGTTAAACGCATATCGTGGAATTATTGGGGGCAGCATCGAATCCAAATTATCAATAATGGGCTATTTAAAACGATTAGCGAATTTCCGCCGAGGCAAACCGTACTTTACAGGAAATCTGTATAATGAGATTGTCATATCGATATATTTTGTATCGCCTCTTCTTTTTTAATTTTAAAGTCGCGTTCAACCGCGTATTGTACTTCTCGAAGTGTTACAGAGTAAAGTGCTCGTGTAAAAGTCATTCTGCGTACGAAACACGAAGACCTTTTTTTTAAATTTTGAATCGCTTTTCCGAGAAAATCAAGTTCGAATGTTTATCAAACGCATATGAATTTGGAATTTATGGACTTTTAACGAGATACGAACGAATAATTGGCAAAAGATTATTCTACGAAAATAAGTTAAAAATATAGAATACGAATTTTTCGTATTTTCGACAAAATCCAGTTTGAACATTCGTCAAATACGAACTCGATTTTCACTAGAACGAAGCTTCAAACGAAAAAAGTTCAATTCCATTTTTTACTTATTTTCGTCTATAAAATAATCTCCTGTCGATTATCCACTTGTCTCCAATCTGGAACTAACCAAGTTGGTGAAATAACTTTTCAAACCTAATATTCTCCGAAACGGGACATCGAATGAAAGAATTATATTCTACATTTTTGTCTTACTTTTGCATGCCACACTTCGTATACAAACGATAAACGTTGAATCACTAAAAATCTTATTCGCTTGGTAACAATGGCAAATGGAAATTACTATGTAACTCCGATAGTTCAGTTAACCAGACGTTCGCTAAAAGCCATCGACAGACGTCTCTTCTTTGTTTCTGACTGTTGTTTTACCATGGTAGTCAGCGAAACTTTTTGAAATTCCAGAAGAACCAACGAATGGTCCCAATGGCTCGTGAAAGTATGAAAACTTCGACTAGGAATGACGGAACAGTTTGCTATATTTCGTCTGACAAAAGCACGAGCTTCTGGCGAATACGCAGACGAAGTTCGTCGAAATGGACACTTAGAAAATTGCGATTCTTGTATTAATGTGTCTTTTTATACAGACACTTTGACGTGTATCAAGAAACATTCTGAAAGACTGTCTTTAAAAGTAGAAGTGTACTACTAAAGTGAAAACTGCGTAGATCTTTCTATATGTATCATATGCATATATTTTTAGGGATTTCAAATAATCTACCTTTCTTCCTTGTCGTTATTTTCTTAAATGAAAATTGTCTTTTTATGAAGTGTACGAAGATTTTTATAGATGATTATATTATGTGTATCTAGCTAATCGATATAACTTGCGAATCATTTGCAAATATCACTGTCTATCAATTCAACGAAGAAGTTGAACGAATTTTTAAAATAGTCGAAAGTGTTCAGGTTTTAAGATACTCGGAACTTCGGATTGAACCAACGAAGTTGGTTCAGAAGCTTAATCCAAATTAATCCAAACACACAACGCGTTGCACGAAGAACAGGAAGAAGAACACACGTCAAATCAATTAACGCGCGGGGGATACTTCTGTTTCAGAAGAAAATAGGTCAAAGGGCCGGTGGGCGACCGAAAGCGAGCGTAGCCATCGTATGTATGCTAATTGAACGAGGGGCAATCTGGAATGGACCCAGCCAGTGGCTTCCAGTTGATTACCATGGCAAGTACTCGGGCGGAGAGTTCCTCCACGAACGACAATGTGAAAACAGCTTTAATGTTCCTTGCCGGCTTCCCTCAGGATGGTTCAAAGGGAAAGAGAGAAAGACGAGAGGATGAGAAAATCCTGTTCTAGGATTACCGTGTCATAGGAAGTATCAAGCTTTTCGTCTAGATTGAAGTTACAGTGAATGCACACCCTTTTTGAAAAATCTTAGGGTGGTTATTATTATATTTTGCCTCGAAACTGCATAGATTTAAAGTAATTTAAATAAAAAGATCTGACGTGGAACGTTTATGTAGAACATCTTTAGTTGTAAAAATATGAATCTTCATAAATATCTTCAATCTCGATAAAAGAGTAGTTTTGAAGACCTCTGAACGGTGTCGTAATTTAGTAAATATAACACTAAATCGAAGATTTATTTTTATGTTCTTCACAGTATAATTTTGCATAAATACGTAGAGTGTATCAATGGTTCTCGTATCAGAGTTAAAAGTACGCTTCGTTGACCGGAAACCGGGTTGGTTACGGATAACGAAATGCTGGAGGGATGGTTGTATAAATTAAGTTTAGTGATTAACTGAAACACTGAAATATTGTTGCGTTTAAAAGCGAGATGCTTATTAAATTCGGATGGTTGAAGCTATACCGCTTGCTGAAATATTTACAAGCGGGAAATGAAACGGTGGAAGATTTAATGAGCCGATTCCGCCGCGGATTAACATGCAGTTTTTATATTTACTCGTTTTGTTAGGTCCTTCATTTAATGCAACTTCAATCTACAAATCAAACGTAGATCGTAATAAATTTTATTATCGCCAATTTTATTATCGTCCTTGGTATACAAATAATAAATTCAGCTAATATATACATATAAATATATATAATATAAATAGATAAAAGATAAATTAAAAAATAATAATTAATCTCCTAGATTTTTCTAAAATCAAGTCTTTCACCTTTAATTTTTCCAAGATTACAACTATCGCCTATCGATTACAATTCCAACTACTGTACAATCACCTCCATTCTTTCACGGCTCATCTCAACACAGTCGCTTTAGAGTATCTTTGTCACGGCGTATCACGCTCGGAGAGAATCCTGCGGGACACGGAACTGGTCTCTTTCCGCGGTGGAATCGAATTTCAATTTAGCGAGTGGCAGAGGGCGAAAGAGTGGGAAGACCAGGTTGATCGTGGAGGTCCGCGGTTGTTTGTCGACAGGCGTGCATCGTTCTCTCCTGGAACGCTTTTCTTCGGCAATCGATTGCCGGACAGGACCCGGCATCGAGGGATTTCCTCGAGTGCTTCCGCTGTCTCGTGCAGCTTGCACTCTCTCGAATCGGTTCGCTGACCATGGGAATGGGACTAACTGTTTTCTCGATCGTGCCCGTTGATCGAATTCAACGGAAACAATGACCACCGGAATAACCGGTACACGTACGGTCTGCTCGAACTCGTTCCTCCGACGAGTACGTTCGATTTTCCGAAAATCGTCGACCAGTTTGGTGTATACAGGTCTCTGGCCGTGAATCCTGATGACGGTTCGCGAAGTACACGAACGTCCAGGATGTAACCTGCGTGCTAACATTGTGAATTTCACGCAGAATCTACCGTTCTGTTGACAAGCAAGTGAATTGTTTGATCCTATGCGCGTCACGGTTCGAAAGGGTTGGAACTGTTGCCCACTTTTTGGCGACGTGTAATTTCATTAGGAATTAAATTGGAATTTTTCAGGAAATTGTTCTGAAGCAGGACATTATTAACGGTTCGTCTATTTAGTAACGAACAAGTTTTTATTCTTCGCTGATTTATAAAATGGCACTTATTGTTATTTTGGTGATGACAGAAAGAACGTAATATAATAGGATTAATTGTAATTAGTTGAAGTAATGTAGGAAAAATATGAAAATGTCGTATAAAGACTTTACGTAATGTAAAAAATGAGAGTGCAGTATAAAAATTCATGATAAAGTAAAACACGATGGTTGTGTATGGAAATTCCATGTAAAATAGAGAATAGAGATGCTTTGTAAAAATTCTAAGAAAAATGAGAGAGAGAGGAAGAGAGGGAGAGAGAAAAAGAGAATTTTATATAAAATGGGAGATGGAAATTATATAGTATGAATATTCTGTGCAAAATAGAAAACAGGAAGATTGGATATGAAAATCCTCTAGAACAGAATAAAACAGAGATTTTGTTTAATGTAAACAGACAAAATTCCTACATAAGGAATACGTGGAAAGAAATCACCAGACACGAGAGCAGACAAGAGACGAGAATAGCAGGATCGAAGAGAGAGCGTCTGAAGAACGAGTGAAGTGTTTCTGAGTCGGTCAAACACTGAATCCAGGTTTCTCGAGGCTTCCTCTTATATACTAAATGTTCCTCAAAAAGATCGACGTCACATAGATTACAGCACTGTCTCTTACGGTGTTAACTATAGTTACAAATATTATAAAATACCACCGAGTTTATTTAATAATAAAATATACAAATGTTATATATACCGAAAGTATCGTGCAATTCCAAAATCGGTGTCCAAGGAAATTTCAAGTTCGAGAAATTTTATATCGGAATATGGATCTTTTATATTTTTAAACTTTTACTAGAAATTTTGAAACAGGTGTTTAAATTATTCGAATTTTAAATAGTAAGCTTTTTCTAAGTGAACGCATAAAGAACATACGCATAATTAATGTTTTGTATAATATTCAACTTTTACTAAAGAAAAATGGAACCTAAATTACAGACGATGTATTTTCAAGTGTTCTCGAAAAATAATGGCGAGATTTTGGCACCATAACGACTTTCTGCACGACTTCCGGACAGGGTAGTGGCATGCGCTTGCTCCGTTAACATTAATACGTTGGACGTCGCGTAAAACTGGTTGCTTTACTGCGATACGAGGGAAACGTGCGGATCGTAAGAACTTCGTTACCACTGTCGCGAGAAATTGCACCAACTCGCGAAAAAACCCGTCGCACCCTGTAAATTTGCCATTATTAAATTCGACAAGGACGAACGAGGCAGGAAAAGCGGTCCGCCTACCTCCAGCCAGAGCAAGTTCCTGCCTCTAGAAACGGAAGAAAGATCCTTTTTGCTTCCTTTTCACCAATTTCTTCTCTTCTTTCATCTTTATCCAATATTTTCTTCCTATTCTAAGTATAATATGTCATATACTCAGCGTTTTAATATTCCCACTGATGTTCCTATTCATAAGTATCACTTGTGCAAATTTACTGGTTTGCAAACTGTACAGGGACAAACTCCAAATACGTTCAATGATAGACGTGCAAAATACGGTCGTACTTCTTTTAAAGGGTAAATACACCGTTTTTGTGGAAAATTTACAAATATTCAGGCAAGTGTGTCGCATAGAAATGAAGTTTTAAGTTTCAGTAGGTAAGAGAAATCGGTTAAATATGCTTTTTACCTTTTATTTTTGGTCAAAGAATGTGATGATTCAAAAGAGCCTTCGAGTCAAGATTGAAGCTGCCCTGATAGAATCATGAATATTGATGTTTGTCCCGAGTCGTCGCGGATGAAAATGATGGAGCAGCAAGCTGGTGTAATGAGTTATTCAAATTTTGTTTATGCCTTGTAAAATAGAGAGTATCAAACTAGGTTGCGAACCTTTGAATCCAGAAAACCTTTCACAGCAATATTCTCAAATTCTGAATTGCGATTTAACCCCTACGTCTGAATAAAAGAACAAAATAATAATAAAATAAAGTAGAATAAGCTCGGCCATAACAATAATATATTGGTTAACATATTTAACACTCGTTACACTAGCTTGTTTACTAAATATACGCTTGCAATGAATATCTTGTAATATCTACGTATTTTTAAATTTGTTCCAAATCTTCTGCTTTCTAAAAGTATTCCAATATTTTCTTGAGCTACTGTAGCTTGATTAATCTGTACGAAGTTTATCGATCGTTCGTTTTACGCGCAAGAAAGCCTCGATTCGCTTGACACGAGCGACGGAACACAGCTGTAAGCTGCAACGAAAGAACCGCACCCTCGTCAGTTTGTACGCGCGAAACCGCTGCGCGAAACAAGGCGTGTTCGCGAGAATCCCCCAGAGATTCTACCGTTCTTGATCCCTGTTAGTTTTCGTTGCTTCTTGCGAGCTACGCGGCTAGCAGTTTAAATCGAGTCCGCGTCATCGGAACGAGCACGCAATTATGCTTTTTTCCGCTAGTCGGTCCCTTCTCCCGCCTCGGGACTTCCCGATTCCTCCACGAGAACCACGAATCTCGAGCTTTCTCTAAACGTGATGAGGGTGGAGTGAGGTTTTTCTTCACCCCCCCCCTCTGCTGTCAGCTTCGAGGAACAAAAAGCTAGATCCTCGAATTTTCTTTAGCAAACGCTCCAGTCGAACTGTTTCGCTTGTTTCCGACGGAATTTTGGCCATTTCTCCACGCTTTTTAGCGTTTCATATCTTTCTCGATTATTTTTGTCGCTGACAGATATTATGGTATTATTGATTCAACTTTTGTCAATTAATTAGTTTCAAATTATTTCACCATCGTATATCGGAAGGAACCTCTGTATTTCTTTGATGTTTTATTATACCTGAACTTACAGATTGATTTGACAGTTTCTAAATTTTCTATTCAGATCTTACTTTATCAGTCATTAGGAAAATATTCTTTCATATAACAAAGGATTATAAAATCTTTACTATCGTGTTTTATCATCCATCGATACGATATTCTTTTACGTAAAAAAAAAAAAAAAAAAAAGAAGAAGAAAAAGAAACGGAGCAATGTAAGCTTTATTCCATTTAACCATCGGTATACAACGATTGTACTCTAGTAATTACATCTGTTCTTCAGTTTCTCCGATTCCTTTATCTATCGCATCGAATATCTCGATTCGTCGGGGGAGGAACACGATCGACTCAGTGAACGCGGCTTTTTATCATCGTCGCGGTCCCCGGTCGAGATTTTCGAAGCTTCCGTACCATCTCTCCTGCATCCGTTCCTTTCTTTTGTTCAGACCCATCGATCGTTCGACTCGATACGACGGGGAAAACGAGCGGTTTAGTGGCGCGACTCGATTAACCGATTCCCAGTAATCATAGTGAAAGCTATCGTCGAATCTTGGCGACGTACTTCTGCGAGAAAGAAACTCTACGAACTCTTATCTTATCGCCCATTGCTCTGGTCTGCGTCTTTATCGTCTTTCTCGTTCTAAACGAACCTTGTTTGTTCCTCAGAGGCCGTTTCGAGAGTGTATCGTAATCGATGATCGATTAATCCCCGCGGAGGACGCGCGCGTTGCTTCGTTAAACGCGCCTGTCTTCCGGCGATGGCTTTTCATTTCGATAAAAGCTTCGAGAAACGTTCCTCGATTCTTATAGATCTCTACGATTGAAGTTAAACTTGATCGATGCTTACACGGAACCGTATTATATATTTGCGTTGAAAGGTGGGGGAATTTTTGTTGGGCTTGTGAAGGAAGTGTCTGACGTGGAAATATGATTCTTCTTCGACGGCATTGGTTTTATTTTCTGGCTTGTTTCGGCTTCCAGAGGTCTCAGTCCGTATCGCTGGAATATACAAGCGGACGTAGATCGATCATCGTATCGCCTCGGCCGCTGTTTTTCTATGGGGAGATTGAAAATGGAATCGTTGAATTAGGGGGAAGAATAATTAGAATCAATTTGGACAGTTGGAAGAAAGTTTTGGTTTCCATAAATAAAAAGAACAGTAGATAAGAAACGAAGACTGGAAGAATTTTTGATAAATAAGTCTCGGTTAATCTGTATAACTAGCCTTACTAATAAGATTATAATTTTTCTACCCGAATTGTTAATTTCGCGCGATTTACCCGTTGCACGCGTTTCTCCATAATCCACCTACCCATTGATTAATAAAATAGCAACGTTCACGCGGTGTCTGCGTGATATAAGTAAGAAACGTCAAGAGATAAAATTTCAGCCAACACTCGTAGCTACAAAGTTTTTAAACTTTCCTTCATCACGTGGTCGCCTTTCTAATGAAAGTCCGACGCGGGTCTCCGTTTCTTTCAGTGGCGCGCGTGCGCTTCCATTCTAACTCGGAGAAATTAGAAAATTAAACAAATAAAGCCGGAGCGGCGCCGCTTGAGCAAAGTGTTCCACCGACAACACATACAGTTGCATATACATAGATGCAGAGGCGCAAACTTCATTCCGTGGATATTTCTAGCCAAGTTAGAAAGTTACTGTAGCTTCCCTTTAACTCTTTTCAGCTGGCAGCAAGTTGCTCGGTCTACACATGTAGGGTTTGAGAATTAGCAACTCTCCGGCGAAAAATGAGACAGCAACGAGCGTACTCGGATGAAACTGTCTGAGAGAAACATTACAAATGTACGAACGAGTAGTCGAAACGTTAAATGCAGTGAGGACAGTTTTTTCTGATTTGTTAATTGAATTTTGGGGACTTGTTGAAATTTTGGTACACGCTTAAAGTGGTTGAAGGAAAGTTTGATTTTTATCGGTTGCTGTTTAATTATGAGAGAAACGTGTCAATTTTTAGATGGTACTTGATGTAAAGTACTTATTATAGCCACGAGCTAGACAAATATTGTTCGAATTAAATTATTTCATTTTTCTCAAACGATCTAAAACCTCATCGTTCAAAATTTTCCACGTTTATTCGATTGACACCGATCTTTCGCACATTTACGAACAGCATCGTTCGTCGAGCGACTCGCTGATGGCTCATCCGGGGAATCGATTGATTCAATTCAGCCGGTCCACTAACCCGATCGATCTGGCAGAGATTAGGTCCGCTGGCTAAGCCAAAATCCAGACGGCCATAGAGCCAACCCGGTGAAGCTGCCCACCGATCTCCAAGCGCCACCGCGTTCCTCGCGGCAGTGAAGTCGAACCTCGACAATACGCTCAACGAAATCTGAAAAGGAATTTCCGTACGTTAGTTGTATGTATTTGTACTATAAAATTTGTTCGGCTTGTCAAGCCTTTCCTTATGTTGCAAATTTTTCTTTATACTTGCAATGTTGTTCGTAATTAATTTTATACATGTATCGATATAACAAATATAATAAAATACAAATATAATGAATAAATGTAAAAATATATATAATATAAATAATAACGACTATGTGTTATAGAACTTAAGAATTTGAGAAAAGAGCTTCAATTTTACTTTGTCTTGAAGCAAGTTTTCAACAAAAAGATCTGCCAGAATATGGACAATTTCTATTGATACAGTCTATTTAACAAGGATGTGAGTGGCGTAATTTAGTGACTGTTTGATATAGCAGTACAAATCCTATTTACTATGTATTAAAACGCTTTCATATTAATAATCAGCTCGACCAGCACGATTGCCTAAAATCTATAGCATTAACTTCAGATTAATAATAAAATTAGCTAATATTGAATTTCAGAACTTACATCACCGGAATAGCGATATTGTGATAGCTGAAAGTAAACCGACCAATAAAACGAAATTTTTGGAACATAATTAAACATAATTAAAACAGCAAAAGACCATCGTGTTTATAACAAAGTATAGGTATTGTTACAGGAAAACCCCGCCATTTTACGTTCAGCAAGATACCAATATTTTAACAATAAGTAATATGGTGCAGATAATTTCCAAAGCGATGAGAGAGATCGATAAAAGACAAAACGGAGCGAGGACACATAATGAGGTGCGGATTAAATGTAATGTGCAGTGGAAGGGGTGATAGTGGTCATCAGTCGCGGGAAACATTAATGTTCCTTATATTTCATATGTTATATTATTCATGATTCTGAAAATTCGTGGACAGCTAGCAAGACAAAACTTGGAAAGCTTAGTGGTCAGTGACCACGGAAGCGTGGAACAGATGATAGTGGCCGTCAGATGAGGGAAACATTTATGTTTCCTTATATTTCATATGTTACATTATAAGTTAAACCGTATAAGTATTCGCGACCAGTTAGCAAAACAATTGGAGGTATAATATTCACGAATTTTTACGTTGATTATTCTATCACATTATCTTATTACGTTATCTTAGTCGTAGGACATCAGATTTTAAAGAATTTTTTTGGATCAGGATAATTTGCCGCGCGAGCTTTTCTTCGCATAGTATAACATCTTGTCAATGAAGGTATAATGTCTAAGATGGTCTTGTTAGATTTCATAGAATATTTTTGTCGGATGAATACGATCGAGGGTTGAATTACTAGAGCAACGAAACGATGGAAATTTGGCGTGAAAAGCAGCCTTTCACCTTAAAATATTACGCGTTTGCGGGCTTCGATGACACGTGGTATCATCGCGTCCAGGCAATCAATAATTCCGAACGAATCTGATAATCCACCGCTATTTCAGTCCGCCTCTCGTCGACTCGCTTCCAGCTCTCCACTGTCGCGCTTGTTTATTCTAGATCCGCGAATAGCTGCGGCGATAAAATTGCTGCTATCTATGCTTGTAATTTTTCATTCGATCAACTGTCAAAAAAGAGCTTTGGAAAATCCGCGAATTACGTCGACTTAATCCCTTTGGCCATTTTTCTTCAGCAGATTTTTAGAAATTCCCTCTGTTTAAATAGATCAATATTTGACTCGCAGCGTAGAAAATCAAATATAGTCTTTGACATAAACGTATCTAGAAATTACAATGGAAAGAATAATCTACGTTGGTTCGACGTTGTCCAACGATCATTTCGATAACAAATTTGGCCCATCGTGAAACGCACTTAATCCCAGCCATCCCGATTCGACTAAGCAATTGTTTGCGCCGGTCAGCGCGTTATTATTGATTTACCTGTAACACAAACAGAAACGCGATCAGGACTACGGTGGAATAGAGCGTTCCGTTTAGCACGCTCTTGATGGCGACGAGACAGCCCCGAGGGTTTAGGCTGTCGTAAGTGGAGTTTTGTTCCGAATTTGGCAGCTGAAGAGGATCGTGATAGCACGGACCCTTTACGTTGATTCGGCAGCAACTCCACGGCACCACCGGTGGTGTCACGCGACCATCCACTTTCGCGTACCTGAAACAAGATTCCTACGTGTCGGATCGCCTCCTCACGTACAATCCATTTTCTCTCTTTTACGTTGCTCTGCTTCTCTAGCCCTCCTTCTTATCCCGGTCTCTACGGTGTCGTTCAGAAGAATCGTTATACTTTGGTAGAAACGTGTTTCCAAGATGTTGGCTGCTACGTCGGTACAGCTGGACAAGGGAAGGATGGTTATGCCGCAAATGGACTGAGTTTGTTTTAAGGAAGTGGCGATTTTGAGTTGAGGTTTTTCTTTTGCGAGAATATTTTTGTCCCCGATTATGAAAGTAATATCAAAATTAGGAAATAAAAAAAAAAATTGTTACGTATGTATGGTTGTAGAGCGATTAAGAAGGGAGTTAAAAATTAAAAGAAATTGTCACGTACCTTCGCAGGTACTGACAAGCGCTTCAATTTTTTCCAATTACTTCTTGCACAGTCATAGCAAAAAGTCAGGATCGGTGGACGCCAGGTGTAGGAAATTATCGGGGAACGTCGATAGCGAACATTAAACGAGCCACCGATTGGCATTCCGCAAGTTGTTGAACTTGCTAATTCGAACTTGTACGCGAACATGTCTGCGAAGTACAGAATGAGCTACGAACCGTGTCGCGTACCCTCCTGGACCGGCGACACCATCTCGACCGTGGCTTTTCGTGGCAAGTTTTCGTGCGAAAAGCGGCCATCGACCACAGGACTTTCACGTGTCCTATACGGTGGCTACGTTCGGGTAATTAAACGCGGTGGCATCGATCTGTGGCTTGAATCGGTTCATAGACATCGATAGAGGCGAGCTTGGATTTCGCGATGCGAAATTGTAGAAAGATCATTTCGGAAAGTTGCTTCCATGAATTATAGATTCCGTCGAGAGATAATCGGATGTAGGAATCTTTTAAAAATTGCTGGCAAATCTGGGATCACTGTCAGAATTTTTTAAAGAAAGAGCATTACCATCGTTATAATAATCGATATTTTTGAAATGTACCTGACAGATGGTAAAGATAGATTTTTAATACTAAAGAAAAAAAAATGATAACACGGTATTAGTTGCAAAACTATAGCGAAAAACAGATTTCAAATTAGATTAGGTGTTTTAAGATGTTCCAATTATACAGGCCGAAAGCGACGATAAGGAATTCAAGAAACTCTTGCCTTAAAATTTAGGTATTCAGGACGTTTGAATAATCGATCGAGTAAAATGGTAGTTCTCATAATTAAAACGATGTTATATCACGTTAAACCGTTAACAAAGAATCGAAGAAACGACTGTTTTGAAATTCCGGTATCTAGGTCATTCGAGCAATCGACCGAGCGAAATGCTGCCTCTCATAATTGAAACGATGTTATGTCACGTTACACCTTATCGAATTAACCCGTGGCGTCAGCCATTTTGTCGCGTGCATATGATATAATCTCAATGGATTTTACGAGATCAACGCGGAGAAGGGGGTGGTTGATGCTTGGGGAATAGTTGCGGCGACGAGGAGAGACCCGGGGCTCGATCCTAGTGGAAGGTATAATTCTGCAATTAACATAACGAGAAATCGATAACCCACTGTTCTATCTGCGATTACCAGCCACGACACAAAGGCTTCTATTCGGAACGCGCTATTAACCCTTTATTATCGAACGTATTACCGCTACCACATAATGCACACATACGTCAGCCTACAGAAACCTAACTATTAGGCAATTACCGCGAAACTACTCTAAGCAACGCGAACTCGCCCCGACTGCATGAATTGTTTCATTCAAATGTTTCGCATCCGTTACTTCCGCTTCTCTACTCGCAGCCAGCAAAATTCGTTAACCTCAACAATTCCAGGTATCAAGCGCGCGGTATCTGTACCAAAAATCCTAAAGATAGTTTGCTAACTATCAGAAATTTATTACAATCGGAAAACTCTGTAGAATAATTACAGAAAGTGCAAGATTTTTGCGGAAATTTCTAATTTTTAATTCTTCGTTGGACGCTGATTCGAACGAAGAAGATTATTGCCAGATATTGTGCAATTTAAGCGGTGATAATGATCATGAATTATGTACTTCGTCATTCCACAAGGTGATCGATCTTCACCACAATTGATCACATATGCCTATGATCACATATGCCGCATTCTTTTGAAACTACCGGCCTAAATCGATGTTTCTGGAAGTCGCTGCTTGGGGACAACTATGCGCTTATCACAGGGTAAATTTGACTCACTATGCGAGAAGATAGTTAATTCTAAACGCCTTATCATGGGTCACCGCTAGGGTAACATCCAGTCACTCTAAACATGACACATCCGTACAATCAAAGTCTACATCAATCAAAGTGTACATCGAGAGTATTTCTTAATAAATATATTGTTAACTATACTCGAGTTTTTCTTCAGCACATATCACTACTTATCCACCTCAATTCAATATTAATATTCCGATGGCCAGACACGCCAATCATCCTCCTATGTGATGTAATCATATGGCAAACACGAGACATATAATTTTAACGATATAAAATAAATAGCGCGGAAATGATAGTCGAAAATTATTTAATATATTCACAAATTCTCATATCGATATCTAGGTTGGTTCGAAGAATATAACGATTCACGACCTCGCTTAAAAATTCCTCCATGTTACATACAACTTTCTTTCTAAAGAAACAAACGAATCTGAGCGATCGAGGAGCATTAACGTGCAACATTTCACCGGCCGTAAACCATTTCTAAATCCAGATGGAGAATGCTTTCGCATGGGCGTAACGTGTGGCCGGTAAAAGCACACACGGAGGAGCCCTTAGAGGGTGAGTTAGGTGGGCCAGACCTGAGGTGAAAGGCCCTTTCCACGGCGTGGAAATAATCTGGCCATGGAAGGGCACTTTGCCGAGGAGCCAGCAGTGTTTTAAATCCTTTTCTAGGAGCATCTCGTGGAGGGCGTAGAACGTCGAGCCTTGGAACTTGGAAGCACGACGTTTCATCTCCTTCACGCCCTTCCTTGTGTTTTTCCTTCTTTCGATATACAGGGTGTTAGGAAAAAGTGGACGATATATTAGGTTCATGTAAACTAGTTGGTGGAGTGCATCGAATCACGTAGGAATTACGCTGATTAAACGTATGATGATATTCTCATTAATTAATGATTAAAGTTTGAATCCAAAGAAACATCCTACGTGCATCAACCTATAAGTATAAGGCGTATATTTAATAATCAAGACCACGAACACGTTTTTTTTAACACAACGTATAGTTTCATTAAGAAATGGAAACCTCTAGGAAACAATGACGTCGATGTAGCGAGTATGAACAGCTTTGCAGAATCGTGGATGGCCGCTTTAAAATCGTATGACGGGACCACCCCTCTCGGTCAACTACTCCCGTTAAAATTTCGTTTCTACGCGGTGGGAACGCGTATAGTCGTAATTAAAATCCTGGCATACTTTCTGCGTTTCCATTAAAGTTCCTGGAAAATTTGTTCCTCGCCGTCGGTGGACAGAAATGGCCTGGGTATTACGTGTAATTATTGCACGGATGCTCGTGGAAAAAATGTTACCAACGCGATGGGATGGGTGTCGTGATTTGTTGAATTTCAATGCGCTTGATCGTGTGATTTCTGGTGTTCTATTTTATATTCATAGAATAGTAATATTCTCCTGTGTTTGCCTGCAATTCAGGTTAGGGTTCATGTTCCATTCATAGTTTTATACGGGGTGAATCATGAATTACTTTACATTCTTTTGTTATCAGTGCAGCGACTGGAACTCTTCCCGTGTCGTATCATATAATTGAAACGGGTATTTGGGACAATTGGTGTACGCTTTTTATCAATTCAACTTTTCCCAAGAAAATGAAAATGATAACAATGAAATTGTAACCTGTTCACGCTCAGTTTTTAACGAATGTTCAGACAAGTTTTTGTAACGTTAAACACGCAGTATGCAAAATACACAGAATAATAAAAATATTAAACATACCAAACAAATAATATATAGTAGGATATATGTATGAAATAAATAATCGAAAATATATAAAATAACGAAAGCAAAATTCCATTTTTTTTTTGTTTCATCTATAAAAATATGGATTTGTACGGACATTAAGTTTGCATTAAATTGCAGTTCGTATCTTTCCAAAGAAATTCAATTTCCGGTTACAATTTTAATTATAATTATAACACTGTATGAATTTTTATGATAACAGTTTAACAGCCACGATAAAATTTCGATAAACTACTTTCTTGGGAAGATGTTACACTTGGGTTAAGCAGGATCACTTCCTTGGAAGTAACATGACTATCGTAAGACGATAAAGCTCACATTGTCCATGAACCATGGTGGAGGGTAGGTGAGAAGATAATGGTCGATAAACGCGGATAGGATATAGATTTTATGGTGTATCCGATCGATAGGAGCTATCGACCCTCGATTGTCTTGACATAATTAACCGATAATTACTTACCTCAAGATATCCGGCGAGTCCAGCATAAGAAACTCCCGTTGCAGCCAATATGTCTTGTGCCAATCGTCGGACGAATCTATTCCGCAACACTGCATGTTAATCTGCATGCTGTCTATTTTTCGCTTCCATGACACATCTGTGAAGTATCTTTTCATACCTATTTCACAGAATACGGAGAATTTTGACAATGAATTTTAATGAATTTTAGAAGGAACTAATTCTTTAGAATACGATCAAACACGATTCATTCGCATTATCTTGAAAAAATCATAATTATTAAATGACATTAAAGGAGAGACGCAAATAATATTTAACCTATGCATGATGATTGAATCTCCCATGGGTCACCAATAAAATGACTCCTGGGAACGAGACATACGGTGTATGAAAAAGAATGGAAGAATCGTCGGGCGTATATGAATCTCGATTATTCTCACACGAGATGGGACGGTATTTTGTGGAAGCGCCGACAAATTCCATGGAACGGTGGCCGGTAGCCTGGAATATTTTGCATTAGCCTACGACTTTCCGATATTTTATATCCTATCGAAGGAATTTGTCGAAGCGGTTGGATCCGTGGAAAATTGAAATTTTCATTTTCATTTCGCGGTCGAGACCTTCGGCCTATTAATTAAAAACCTATGATCGAAATAATCAAATGTCGATTATAGTTAAATACTGGTGATTGAAGGTTCACGCGAGATCGAACAATTTATAGCGATTTCATTAGCGGTTTAGGAGATTTCAATGTAATCACGTGGATCTTTCCATTTTAACGCAAGTGTAGAATAACGAATACGAAGATTCCCCATAGATAATTTTATTTTATTACAATTCTGTTTTTTTATAACTTTGTCATGCTTCATTCTACATTTATTTCGTCAAAGAAAGATAGAGAAATACTAAAGATCGAAGATCTTCGCGATTCGCGGATAATCAAAGTAAAATATATGTTTATCGTGGACCAAACAACTGTTAATTCGATTAACACGAAACATTTCATTGGTACATTGTTTTTTTTCTGTATAATTTCTCAGTAGTATTAATTTTTGGACTATTCTGAGCTCTGTCATTACCAGTAAATTCACGAGATACAAAATATACAACACATGTCCTGCACCATAAACGATTCTTCACCAGCACTCACCCAGAAGCACTAAGTCGATCGCGATCTCCATATCTCTCACAATTTACAGCTAATTAGGGTAAATTTGCGTAGAGCACGCAGCGGAACGCGACGCATCAGCCTGCAAGTTTATCGGGAGCAAACGTTTCGAATTTCGAGGCCCGGAGCAAGAGGATCCACAGAGTCACGTATCTATTCATTAAGTAGCTAGACACCAAACGAGATTTCCATCGGTAATTTCGAACGGGACAGCCGGTGTGCGTCGCGTTCGACCGTCGATTTGCATATTACATAGTCGGATACTATTTCGCGGAAGCACACCGTTTCCACCATCTGCCTGCCATATTGAGACGATACTCTGCTGGATCCAGCGTGCCTCGCGTGCCTCGTATATATCCAATCTTTCCCCTATTTTTCTCTTTCTTCTGTTTGCTTTGTTAAATATTCAAATTCGAAAAAACGACGGCCTAGCGGAAAATGAAGAAGGGAGAGGAACGTGGAAGGGGGAAAAAGATGGGACAACGGATAGGCGTTCACGAGGCGATCACGCGGACAAAATGAATTCGCGCACAGCCACCTGCCGATCCGCGAATATCGCTCGCATACATCGTTCGTCGATGAATATTTCACGATTCTGGCGTTTGCCTCGGTTTCGCTTTGTCTCTCTGTTTTCGGAAAATGGGTTATCCGGGCTCGGCCACCGACGAATACCGTTTGCCTTGCTTTCGTTTTCGTTAATGGAGTTATCGTTGGCTTCGTGCTACGCCTGCGAGCGTTTATTGTTCCAATGGTTGGAAATTAGGGAAATCGCGAAGCTCGAAGATGTTATAGATCTGTTTGGGATTAATCGTTCGGAGAAGAAAGAAAATTACTCGAGAAATTAAAAATTTAGAAATGATGACAAAGCGATATAAGACCGGGAGAACTCAATGTCCATAAAAAATAAGCAGGAGAAAGTAATTTTCCAGTTAGAGTCAAACCAAATAGACATAATCGATTTTTCCCCAATTTACCCTCCCCCAATATTATTTTAAACTCTGGAACTCACCCTCGTGAAGTGTTTGTCTAAGTTGAACCGTCAAAAGGTCCGCTGTAGAGAAGCAGATGCTGGCCATGAAGCAGCCAACAAGCACCACGAACAAGCCTATCAGAGTCCATAGGAACAGTCTCAGGTTCATTCCTGGCCTGAAATAGACGAATCATCCGTTATCACCAACTGGATGGCTTAATTTATAATCTTTATTTAAGACAGCCCAGAACCGTTTCATTTTTAACTCAGCAAGGAACCAGTCGCGATTAATTTCGTTTTCCAATTTTCACACTTTGATGTAAACACGGGTGCGTCTATGTGTGTGTACGTGTGTGAATTGAAAGGAGGCGCGAAAATCATTCTAACCACCGACTAGATACCGCGGAGATACATTAACGAGCGAAATAGTAATTAAAACAAATGAAGTTTGGCGGAGTATCGGTGGAATTACTTGAAAATTCTGACAAATCGATCGGCCTTCGGCAAGCGGCCGTTTTCCAATTCGTACTCGGCCGGTCGACGGAGAGAAAGAAAATTAAGAAAAACACGCTAGGGGTTAATTCTCCGGTCGTTCTCCAACGAGGTTACGCTCGAATCCACTTTTCGCCACCCTCTTTTTCCTCCTAGCCCTTTTTCGTTGCCCATCTATCGTTTCTTTTCGTCTCGTCTATAAAAAGTCGAATGAACTGGATGTTCTCTTCGATCGTCGTTGTTCAGGTTAGATCCTTTTCTTAGACTTAGATGATTGTGAAGTTTAATCGATAAATTCGTTGATCGATATGCCATTGAGATTTTCCGTCAATTTTATTCGACGGGTATAGCGTAAAAGAATCCTTCATCTTTCTAAAAATATATACTCTATCATATACGTTTAACGTTATTTGTTTAGATGAATTTGTTCAGATTTTCACCATATAATTTTACGTACATCCTATTTTCTTCGGGGAAAAATCCAAGTTTCCAATTTTTTTAGCACTTTTGTCTCCATCTCTCACGGATTTTGTATAATAGCAACCGAGACGCACATTGTGTTCGCGTAGATCCGATTACAAGGACCAATTGATTGTATTCACGCACACTCGACATCCCTAATGAATGCTTCAATCCGGTGAATTTCCGTTCGCGGCGCGGTTTCCGCAGGGAAATATCAAGAATATCCTGTCGTTGTTCTCGTTAACTAATTTACGTGAAATCACAGCTCCGATCCGGCTAATTCGCAATTTGGCTGGTATTGTACCACGAAATTTAACCTTCCACCCTTTTTCAGTCTTCTGATTTTTCTAATTGTACTAATTCGCGTACCGATGAAACGTTCAAATAACTACATGAAAACGTATTGCGGCAGAGAACAAAGTTACAAATTAATTAATTACGAAGCTAAAGAGATGACACTTTGAAGAATTGAAATACGCGATTAAATCGAAAAATTCTCCGAACCTTCACACACATCACAAACATGTTCAACCGATTAATACGTAAATTTGTTATGGACAGAGTCGACTTAAAATTACAAAAAGCGACAGAACGTAATTTGAAAATTTGTGTTATGACAATAATTGCTTTACCGTTACATTTTAATATTTCTGGAATATTTTATCATAAAATTAAAATTCGAAAAGAGGTTACTTTTTGGTGATTCGTTTTCGAAGCCGTTACACGTGCAACGGGTGAGCAATTTGCAGAAAAATGAACTTATCTTTCTTACAACGTTTCTTTTCCACGAGGCTATCGCAAGAACCGAAGAAATTAAAGGCGGAATTTCGCTCGCGGTACCTTTGATCGCGTGGATGTTCTGGGTCGTTAATTAAGCCGCGATGTCATCTTCTTCTTCGTGTACACTTCGTGATTGCGCGTTTCCACGTTGAATATTGTAAGTTCGAGTGATGTACGTTGATTGCTATCACGATTATTTATGTACTGCGTACAAAATGTTTACCAATGTAACGATTACGAATGATACAAATTTTCTAACCTAACCGCAAACGTTATAAACCAATCAATTATATTTTTAATTGTGTCATTGATTCACTAATTATTCATTAATCCCTATAATCCATTATATTAATAACTCAAGGATTACATAAAACAATTAATCTTCTGAATATAATATACGAATATGGAATAAAAAAAGAGCATTTCGTTAATTACGTCACACGTTTCCTCGATACAGAAGGCACGGAAAAGTGAAATCTTATTAACTCAACTACAATTACCCTTCGGCATAGTGGAAGTAATTATAGCACAGCTTCACGCCCACCAGATTATGAGCGAGCACGTAAAGACCGTATAACGTCAGGGTTTTAAACACAAGCCCGAAGAGATTCTCGTCGTCGACGCGCAGTTTCGTCGCAATCACGAACGAAGCAATCACTCCCATGAAAAACAGCAGGAATCCGATAAGAAGACTTGCTAGAATCGCGAGCACCACGCATCGATGCAGATATTTCCTCTGATTTTTCGTGAATTTTATATCGAACACTGCCATTTTAATAATGTCACCGTGTTTCCTTTCTTTTGTTCCATCAACGCCCTCTCGTACGATTTAATATTATTGGCGAATTTTGTTTCTTCGATAATTATTAAAATTAGGTATTAAAATAGAAATCAGTCTTCTATTTGAAATTAACATGGATATTTCTATTCGCTGGAAGTACCATGGCTATTCGGCGTAAAATAGAAGAATTTTGTTGTTAATAATATCGTTAAATAAATTATTGCAAGAGAATCCAAGGATGACTGGAATAAATCGAAACTAGGAAGGATCTATAATCTACATCGTCGTCGCTAATTAGTCGTTCCCATGTTGCGTAGTTCGTTCAGAATTCTGGCACTTGTGTCGAGGCCGGTTTGCTGCCGTGTTAAGGATCCGGAATTTCCTCATTCCTGCGACGGAAACTGTACTCGCCGAGGTATTTCTATGGTATCTAGGGAGTCTTCGTAGTGAATCGCGTCCACGTCTATAGGGTGGAACACGCCACCTTACGACAAATCCCTTAACACTTACAGCAGTTCACAAAAATATTCCAACATTTACCAAAACCTTTTATGAATGCGTTACTTATGTTATTGTGTACCAATGAAATTTCAAAATGTTTTATATAACACGTTCAATACGGACATATAAGTTCTTTACGCTAAGCATTTAAATACATTCTTTAATTTACTACGTGTATCTTCCATGCATTCAAGTCTCTCCTGTTTATTCCACTGTCTTTGTTTATTTCTCTTTAAATACAGTTTCCAGTAGAAATTATAATACCCACTTTATAGTAACTTTACGTTAAGCAACTATTACGATATAAAGAATCTTGAACTTGTTTCAACGTCGAAGAAATAAAGCCACAGAAACTTCCAAGAAAATTTCAGTCTTCTGCTATTACCTACTACATTAAAACTACCACTTGTGTGAAGATTAAAACGCAAATTTCTAGTATGCTTAAGCTATCGAAGTTTCTGGTGGACGATGCAAAATCGTAGGATACACGGTAAAAGCGACGAATTGAAGGGAACACGAACAACGATCCTCCCTTTCTCTTACACATTCTCCCTTTCTCCCTCTCGGGGTGAAAATCGTTTAAAACGCGCCGAAAGTTTTTTAATTCCGCGAGAGGATCGTGCAGCCAGGGTTTTTCATTAACAGAAACTACGAAAAATCTGACGATGGGCGGCTAGCAACGGCGTGCTGGAGGATTACTTCCAGGTCACCCGGTAAGTGCTAACGCGCGATACCAGCGTTGCTGTAACGGGCATCGTTGCAGGACGAGAAGAACGAGTAAACGAGGGAGTATGGAGGCATTCAGTGTACTCAAGGGTGGAAGTTGCGAAACGTGTACGGTCTCTCGCCTTTTGCTCCCACCCTTTTCTGTTGCCTATCAAAACAGTCGTTTCGTACGGAAATTTCACTATCCTAGTCCGAATGAATATTAATTCAATTCCCCTTGTATCTGATAAAAATCTCGGCGTACACTCCGGTGGGAGGAATTCGAGAATCGTTGTTGCGTGCAATCGGATGGCAGAGTTTTATTTCCTCTTTGTTCGTGGCCACGACGTTTTAATTAATTTTTCCGTTTATCGGAGTGACCGTATTTATTTAGAATTTCTACGTACCTTTTAGCTATCGTATCGGATCGACGTCTTTTTTATGGCCGTGTTACTGGAAACTGCAATGTTTTGGAGAGTAGAATCGAATTAACTACCCATCTCTTTCAAATGGATTATTTAATTCTTAATACGTGGACACGAAATATTAAAAAGACAATGCGCTCTATATATGCTATTTGCGAACTACTTTTTAAAATTAATTCCATTAACAATCGAACTTCTATTAATCTGTAACAAAGTCAAGTCAGAATTTGTAATTTTACGTGTCAATAATTATTCCAACAACATTGAAAATATTCCAAGCAATCATTCACATCCAAACCTCGATATTCGATATTTACGTCTTACATTCCATAGCACGTTTCGATTAATCGAACGATCTACTGTGGCTGGCCGTATCGATAGCCGCAATACCAGTTGGAAACGCGGGGTAAAAACCTCCCCTCATAACCGCGATAAATTCATTGACAATGTATGGCCACGGCGCGCCTCGTCCCTTCGGAATAATCAATTACCACAGGATCATTAATTAACTGGGAAAAGTGCAACGATTTAAAGGCAGAGTAACGATGCAAGTGGTACGGTGCCACGGGTGAAAGAGGAAGTATAACTGGATGAGCATAAGACGCCCTATAATGAATCATCCTCAGACGATTCAAGGAATGAATGGGAAAATATTCCGTGGAGATAGTTGAAAAATATTTTTTTCGAATTTGGAAATTGATGCGATTATGGAATTTAGCAGAAGTACCGATTAAATAAATATTTTGCGAAACGTATCGTATTTCTTTAGAACAGAGAATTTTAATTCGATTACTATTTATCTTTCTCTACATAATCTTAAACTTTATAATTATTTATCGAGTAAGTATGTAATAAAATTATCAAACGTATACTTCACAATTTCCATTCAAATTCAGAACGAACTAAATCATCCGTTTGCTAGCCGGCGATAAATTCTCCATAGAATTCATCCCATATTTGCTACCAACAATAATTCATATTCCTCACAATCAAACCATCAGAAGGTTCTAATCGATCTATTATTCAATCTGTTTATTTCATCAGACGTAAAACTAAAACTATCACACCTCCGAATAAATCCAAATCCAAATTTGCCAAAATTAACTATCGATCGTTCATCCGTGATAATTCTCACATTGCGTAATTCGTCGTTATTTTTTCCCTCTTTTCACCTATTTTTTAACCTCCCCTTTTTCCTCTGTTTATCACGGTAGACACAATTCCCGTTCGCTGGTTAACAACGGCCAATGAAAACGTTTCATTACGCATCGGTGTTCCGTTGTTCGTCGACCAGGACCAGCTTTATCGCGTTTGTTTGCTCTTCTCAGCACGCTGATTTCCGGAAATCCGCGGGAAATCATCGAGCCACCAGTTTAAACGCGGCTTCAGCGACATTCCCGAGAGGATTCGAAAGATCCCACGGTTTAATCGAGCATTGCGACTGCTAAGGGCCGATTCAGCGGGCTCTTTGGTCCAAATTCTGACGTTTCAGAGATTCGATTTTAGGGGCAGAGTTTTATGGAGATTCTGTGTGCTGAGATCTAACTTCGTTACCTGAGATCTATCTAGTCGTATTTGAGCTTGCGAAAATTGAAAAATGTTTAATCCATATTCGAGGATTTTTCGTTATACACGTTTTTTATTCCCGAGGAATTATATTATTTAGAAAGAGATGTAGGAAAATAATTTGTTATATGTCTGAGAAGTGAGCTTGATGACAGTCACTGCACAGGGTTAATCACAGGCATCGCCGAATAAAATTGATTTGTTTTATCTCTCAAAGATTATTCTTTAACAATCGTATCGTTATTTTTTCAGCATATAAATCTTTTATCTCAGAATATTCCATGCCCTCGATATTTATAGAAATCAATGACAAAATGCACGAAATATTCGCGTAAATAGTGGCGTCGTAATCATACAATTTCACGTTCCAAGTTTTGTTACCTGCTGTAATAGGAGAGAAATAACGCAAGCTGACAGATCGCAAGCGATCGATTCAATTTTCAACCAATTTTCTCCATCGATATAGTCAGGATCGAGGCGACAAACGCGTGTGGCAACTCAAACAATCAAACGGAACAAACGGCCCGCCTAAATCGTGCCAATCGATCGGTCCTGGTTGACCAGCGAATCTATGCCTCAATTAACACCTGGCTGGTGCGTGCGCACCGGTCGCAATACATCGGAATCAATCCTCATTAGCATAGGTTTTAATTTAATTGCAGCGGGGAACGAGCAGCGCCACGATACCTCGTTATTTTTCTCGATCGAGTTCGTTTCTACCGGACACTCTGTTACTTCGTGTCCAATCCGGTGACCGTGTTCACCATGAAATGCCAAATGGCTTGGATTTATCGCTTGCAAAGAAATCCTCCGAGGAAAGTTGCACCTTTTTTTTTACCTTATTTTACTATCGAAATTTTTATCAATTTCTTCTTACGCTTCATTATTACGCCGTTATTCTTCTTGTTCGACTATGTCTGGTGGTTACATTTTTTTACACTTTTGATTTACATTCTTTTGTAGATTATATCAGGACATTTTCGATTATCAATTTTCTTAGTTTATACTTACAATATTGTACGATGTTGGTTGAATTTTCTTCTTTTCCCCGCTTGACCAAAGTTTTCGTCAACGCAGAACGTTCTTTTTTTCTTTTCTTAGGTATTATTTCATGATCACACAGGCTGACGACAGACGGCAGTAAATTACCACGAATTCAGCTATTCTTCGCGCGAGCTGGCGGAGATCCGCGTGCATTTTATGAAATCTCGCGGGCTAATAGCTACGGGTGGATAAGATGCGGGCCTCACGAGCTCGTAAAGAGGAAAGACGGTTCTTACGTAGCAAGGCGGGGAAAAGAAGCCGGCTCGCGAATTATCGTTCTAGCGAGAATGGTAGAACGAATTCAGACGGGCGATCGACCGTGACGAGTCACGCCTTTCCGTCAGAGAATCGACGGGAATTTTTCTCAAAAATATTCTCTTTTCCTTAGATCGGGATCCTCTGATCTCGTGATTTAAAACGGGCCAACTGGAAATGTCGAAGAAACGAGATAAAAGGATTCGACGATCGAGAAAGATTTCAATATTCTGCTATTAATTTCAGACAAGATTTCTCGTAATAGCGACTTCTTCCAAAATATACTCTCAGTCGAAGCGTTTGGAATTACCACGCATTAAACGTAGAATTAGAAAGTAATTAGAATTAAAAAGACGAATAAATTTAGAATTTTCTTTATCTTCGATCCAGTATGGATTTTTAATTAAGAATTTAACAAAATAAAAAATGATATATGGTGTTTATTTTGCTAGGAATTTATTGAGAAATCTACAACAACAAAGACAGTTTACAACATCTACCTTAAATTGTAATTTTTATATGAGAAAGTCGTATGTCTTATTAATCAACAAATAAATGAATAATGTCTGTTTTGTAGTATTCCTGGCAAGAGTTTAATAATTAAAAAAATTAGAAAATATTAGACAAGAATAAGAGATGTTAAAAAGCTAAAAGATCATCAAATCACAAAAATAAAGCTTCCAAGAACGAATCAAGAAGAATCAGCTAAATGACTATAATTTTAACAACAAAAGGTCTATAGTGAACGTACACGTATAGAGACAGTCCGATTATAGAATACTAACAGAGGCTTCCTTTTCCTTCATGCAACAGTCGAATCGTGTCACGATTCCCTCGTCGAATTCGACTCGCATTATGCACGCGTAGAACGTGGAAACGCTGACGAACATAATCGCATTAAGGTCGCGACAAATTTCGACGCTGCCTGGATGCTTATTGCTTTGCACGTACCAGGATGCATACACGAATACGTTGAATCAAGCGCAAACGCGATAAGGGAATCCGTGCTCCTTCAAAATTTCAACGAAACAACCTGCACCACGAACTTTCCAAATAAGCTTTAAGCTTATTAGCGGTATTTTAAACGGCGTTCGTTCGTTTTGTTTATCTATCGCGAATGTAACTGGAAAATTTCTGGAAATAGATCTTTCGCGGAAAAACGATAAGATTCTTCCAGACGTTTTGATAGGATGACGATTTTTCTATATACGCGACACGTACAAACTGTTCTTAGAGAAAGATGCATAATAATTTTATGAGAAGAAATTCACCTTTTGGATACAGCGTTCTAATATATCGATGTAAAATTTCCTTTACAGTTGATCCAAGTCATAACCGAAGGAACTGTTACGATAATCAGGCAAGCAGCACTTTCCATTAAGGTAAATAAATAACTAACTGACCAATTGAAAATCAATCACGATCAAATGAGTTTTAAACACGCGGTATAAAGTTATAATTTATGGAACGTTTGTATCGCAGAATGCGACATTCGTTTCTACAATGAGTAATGCTCGTTCCGAGCCGCACTGTTACGCTAGACTCCAGCGTGGAAACTTTGTTCATATATATCGGATGTTATTGATATTTTAACTATTCTGCTGTTCATTTCGTTTCCGATAAAGCTGTCTCGATTTGATTATAAATTCTGGCTAGCGTTGTTTATTTGAAGGAAATTTGTTTCCAGTTGTTCGGTGAAATTAATATTAAATTTATTAATAAGTTGCTCGAGGATTCTTCTACAAATTGCATCTTGACATAAACGGTGCTAAAATTAAAAAAAGAACCAGAGGAATGAAGTTAATGGAGCTGGAACTTGCAAGTATAAGTTTTCAAAGCTCTCGGTCGACTGCTTGCTTTTAAATACACTGCCGCTCAAAAGTTTGCTATTATTGTTTGATAAGAAAGGAACTTGTATTCATTAATGGAAAAAGTACGAATGTTCCAGCCTTTTAGTAAATTAGTACACGAAGAAGATTGAACTCTACAGAGTTAGACAAAACACATACACATTTAAGGAAAACGATGCTGATTTTTCAAACTGTTGACCCCCGTGGTTGATCGAATATCGTTGTATCTTGCGCGTGACGCGCCGATTAACTAAAAATAGCTATCTATCGATGAGTGTCGACCCTGTGACAAATGACGACCAAAGAGGACAACCAGCAACTAAAAATGACGATTAACCATCAACTAGTTATGTCTAAGAGACAATCAATTTTGCAATCACCTCCTCCAGTCGGTCTGTAGCGAGACGTACTGCTCGAGCAGGTGTAAAAAAGTTAGTCGCTGATGGATGACGGTTTGGCAATAGGATGATTCCGCCAGGTCAAAACTCGGTGTTACGTTACGATACATTTTTTAACGAGAGAACGAACAATGACCGACTTCTAACGAGACGAATTTCTATTAACTGCCGCGCGTAGTGTTACGTCGGCCCATTCTTTACCTCAATAGTCTCAAGTACCCTCCATAAATCTCAGAAATTTTCTAGTTAAGGTCCTTCAGACCGAACAAATATTCTTTCACTGAATTGTTTTCTAAAGCTTATTGTCTACCACGGGTTGACACGGGAAAGTTGGTTTTTGTCAAGTATGAGGCCTCCCACTAGCAACTTTATTACATAGCAAATAACCAATTAACAACGAAGCTTATTTCCCTCACTCTCCTAGCCAAAATTGCCATCAAGAAATTCGATGGTCGCTAGACACACTCATCCTTAGTTTTCCTCCACCACAGCATCGTCACCGAACTTGACTGATTTTTCATCTTTCAAACAGTCAACATCTTTTGACCGGCTTTCCACCCTTAGATCAGTCACTTACTTAACTTATACATACGCACCAGCGTAACTATCTTCTTTACAAAGTTGTCGGAATAAACTGTGATTTATAACTTGTTATAACAGTGTCATATTTAATTTAACTACCTCTATTATCCTAATCGAAATAGGGGATCGATCATTTCGTGGCGTCGATTACTTAATCGTAACGGGAATTTACGACTCCCGTTGACGTGCTTCCTCGCGATCGCGTCTCTCCGCGAGTGGTCGAAACGCGTAGACTAAGGAAATTTGTCGAATAGCGAACTAAAATGTATACGATGCTTCGCTGTATCGTAAAGTCACCGCGTTGCATTCTTCAACACAATCAGAAAATCATCTTAACCCGAAAAAGATTCCGCGCAGAGTTCCGAATGTATCTGTCAAGGGGTTCGGTTTCCACCCACAGAAACCATTCGTAGCTGATCGTCGCGAGTTATTAAAGTGAAAACTAGATTGTCACCAGATTTCACTGGCATGCTTCTCAAACGCTGTTAAATATTGAGCAGTTGCCGGGTGTTCGCTTAACGCGAAGGCTATAGGTTCGTTTGACCGTCCCCGATGGTTCCTCTGGAAGACCTTGGGGAGCGTATCGCGGGTGGCAGTCATTTGAATTTCGAAACATCTCCAGAGGGGGATTACGTTTCGCTGTACATGCAACTTTCCGCTCCTACGAGCTCGTGCCGGTTGGGACGCGGATCCATTCGATGATGAGATCGGCTGGAAAGCAGTCGATCTTACCAGACGAGGAGAATAATTCCGTTCCACTGTTCTTACCCTGTGAAATAATGGCTTTCGTCGGAGGGACGACAACGAAAGAAGAAGCGAAACGTAAATAGGAGATGTTCCTTTAAAAGATGAGGACAGAGAATGTCTGGTTGATGAGGTGGAGGAAAAGGGTGGGTTTCAAAAGGAGGAAGGGTAAATTCTGGCAGACTAGTCTGGAGGCCGTGTCGTTTGTTCGCAGGGTGAGTGAGAGAGAGAGAGAGAGAGAGAGAGAGAGAGAGAGAGAAAGAAAGAAAATAGATGCTAGTCCGCGAAATGTAGCGTTTCCACGTGAAACGAGTATCGGCTGGTGTTTCGTCCATTTCACGGTCCGTAGTACGTCGACGTTACGTTCTCATACGGTTCTATGAACAGCAGAGGATGGGTGTGGTTTTGTCGAAAGCGAACGTCGACGAAAATCGCTCGATAAATGTGAGTTCATATAGAATAAAGTTTGTCTTTATTTTATGATGATTTCTGCCGCAGACGAGTGTGCGACTCTAATGGGATATCATGGTGGAAAGATGAATTGTAATCACTGGATTGTAATATTCGTATACAGTTGTAAAGTATAATATTCGATCATTTATCGACACCTTTTACGAATATATCGTGTGTGTTATACGAAACATTTTGAAATTTGGATAACCTGGAAATCCTGTATAATAGGACATATTTTTCTATAAAAATTCCTGTTTTGTAACGATTTTGATACAAAAGCTTGAAATTAAATTCAGTGGGCCTCGCGCAAACTGTTTTCAAGAGATACAAAAACCGAGCCGATTTTCTGATTGTTTTATCAGCTCTCTGTTACGTATCACATCGGCGATTTCCGATAACTCGTTCGGTGTTTAAGCTCCGCATGCGTATACTTCTTCCGTCGCTACTGATTTAACTGATTCGACGTTTTTTTCGTTAAACCGAGAATCGAGAATGTTGAAGGTTTCGTACAAAGAGGCCACTCCCTCCACCTCTGCCTCCTCTTTCTCTCTCGAGTTTTTTATTTTGTTTCTCTCTTGTATTTATCGTTTCTCGTGAAAGCACAATTGACTACGTGAAATATTTTTCCACGCTGCCATGCCAATTTGCAAATCAATCCATCCCCTATTAAATATTTACCTATCGGAGGATGGCTACGAAATAAAACCTTCTAAATTCTACAAATAACTTATTGAATTAAGATCGATGTGTACTCAGATATCCAATTCCATTTCAATATAAAACTTCCGCTTCGAAAGTCAGCGTACGTATTTCTCCAACGCTTTTCATTCTACTCTATTCTTATCTTTACTCCTTCAAAACACGTTCAAAAAATCTCCAAATATACAAACACTCCCCAGTGGATAGAGGAAATTATACTCTTTAAAACGCACTTTGTTTCGTCCCGATATCACGATGCGTTACGGAGATACAGTCTTTGAAAGCGCGCGGTTCGAAACGCACGAGACGGTGTGAATGGCAGCCGAAATTCCCGGAAATAGCGTGACCCATTTTTCCCCCACGGCATACGCACGCGGCGTAGTAGTAGTAGTATTGGATAGTAGAAAAAAACCGCTGACTCGGCGTCCGTCACTGACCAGCGCACAAGTGCCAGGCGTGAGATAGGTCAGTGCTCGGGAGTGAGGGAGAGGGGCGAGTCGCGCGACGAGGATAGAGACAGCGAGACGGCAAAAATTACGTTTGGATTTAAAGGACAATATCTCGGGAACGGAAAGTCGTATCGACTTGGGACAAAAAGCATTTTAAACGGCAGAATCCCGTGCTTCTTACCAACTTCGTAACAGTCGGTTCTGAATTTTATTCCTTGAATTATGCAGCTTCTCGTTTTAGATATTTTTAATTCGTTTTACATGGTTGTTGACGTTATTTGATCGATTATTTGTGACTGTAAATGGACTTCTCATGTGCAGTATTATTATCAGCGATGAGAACAAGGGTGATACAAGTTTGAGTCCAACTGTAGAGTTCGGAACGTGTGAGGAGTACGGCATAAGCTCGGTTATTAGAAATTGTGATTAACGAAAAATTTGTAAATGGTCTCTTGTATGAAAGATAGAGAAATAAGAACAGAGAGAAGTTATATACTTTGATTTGAAAGCTCTGCTTTTTCTTCGATACATTAATTAATAAAATAGTTCGAAGTCAATTATTTTCTCTCGTACGAAAACGAAGCTTCTTTGATCAATCGAAAAATTCGATTAGTTCATTCGAGGAATTTGGAATGTTTTAGGCGTTTGAACCTCTGTTGATAGAACATCAAAAGAGTTACGTTATGCACAGACGGTGAATATAACTGGATAAAATTTTCAAGAGAAAGGTTACTAGAGAAGTTCAAAGACGATATAACGAGGGAATTGGTTTTCATCATTTTCGTACGTGAGCCAACTGTATTTGAATTTCTATCTAATCTTTCAATCACCGATTATTATACGAGCACAATGAGCGAAATCATTCAAAGTTTCTCAGAGAAAGAAAAATTCCAGAGGATCTGCAAGCTACGGTTCGTCAACGCTCATAGTAAGACCCATCGTAGAACGAGAAATTCAAATCTTACAAAAGCTTTTACATTCCCTCACTGTGTCTGCAACTCGCCTCGCGTTTGTGATTCGCTTCCTGGCTCCAGCTCACGTTGATGGTAAAGTTTTCATCGGTATCACTCTCGATGGATGTGGCTGCGTCTCCGTTTTCTGCGGCGAACTTCGATCATTCCCAACTTTGTCCCTGCCATCGATCTCGTCTTGGCGTCCCATCGACATAAATTAACCGACATGGAATTTCGTGATATTCTCCGTTTCCCTTAAAGCGTTTCCTCCTCTATCTCTCTTTCTCTTCGCCACTGTTGGTCAACTACAAATCACAAGATGCTGTAGCAATGTTGGGTCGTAGATAGCTTTTCGTTCCTTCGACGATGCAACAAGCAAATAAATTAATAATAATTGGCCTACGGAATTTATGCAAATTCATATTTTTACACGATCGAAGAAATGAGATTTCGGAGGAAGCTGAGTTCTTTTTTTACCTTAATAAAACACGTTTATCGCATTTCGCCAAATTTCTCGGTGATATCACGAATCCTAGTCTGCCAATGCATTTTCCAAATTGTTTCCCACTTGCTTCGCGATACTTTGCTATCGACACTTTGGTACAAAGCTTTGGCAATTCGCTTAGTTCTCTGTACAATACGAAGTTTACGAAATGTTTACGAAGGCTAAGAAGCGTAGAAGATCGATACGCTATTTCGTAAATATCCATTTCGTAGAGAGACGTTCCCGAGTCCCGTGAATTTTATTGCATGGGCGAAGTACTCTCGCCAGTTGGTTTCCTCGGTGTGCAACCCTCGACGACCGGGGATGCTAAGAAACAACGGCCGGTAGATTATCGTTCTCGCGTTTCATTGTAATTCAACGGTCCTCTCGTGTTAAACGCTGCACTAGCTGCTTCCTGGCTGTGAACGGAAGCTATTTGGGACCGAGCAACTCGAGAAAATAGGCTAAACTTTTTCGTGTTCCTCCAGGAAGCCATTAGATCTCATTTTGAAGGATTTTGATCCAACTTGATGATTTATAATTTCAGACAAAATTTGTGGAAAGCGAAAACGTCATTTTTAATCGAGTATTCTCGTCGGATTCAATGGAAGATTTTCGAATCTTCACTTTATTGGACATCGCAAATTTTCAATTTCTCTTTCACTTTGTTCCTTGAACGTAAAACTAATGTTATTTTTTTTTAAATAAAATATCCACACTTATAAGCAGCTAATCAGGAAGATTTCCTGAAATATCCTCGAAGAAGATATCTTCCTTTCTCGTGTAAGACCGCAAATCATCGATGTCCGCGTATTCTCGTGATTGCATTCCGCTAATCGGCCAGCACTCTGCTCGGCCAATTATCATTAAATCGCATGTGCACACACGCGACGTTCAACCGGCGCGAAACGTGGAACGGCTGGGAAAATTGTTTAACGTTGGAAAATTGGTGCAGCGTGCAAGTGTTTCTGATTCAACGACGTCCGCGAAAATTGCCCCGGATACGGTACATATTTGCCAGGGAGGCCAGACCAGAAATTTATCGTTCGATCGACCATCATCGCCAGAGAAATACACTTATCCTGATTTATCGCGCTCGCGAACAAATACGCGCTAGCAAACGTGTAACACGCGTCTCTCGTTAATCCGCCTCCTGGCAGCTGACGATTTTTTCGTCAATTAAACCAGCTACAACACCCCTTCTCCCACTCCTTCTTGATCATGTGTTCGTTCATCCTCCCGAATACAGCTTTTAATTCACTCGTTTAATCCCCTTTGTCACTCGAAAACTCTCTCTTCACTTTTTGCTTCATTGTTTTTTATTTTCTCTTTTTTTTATCAGAGTTATATCGATAGTACGAGGGAAACTGTAGAGCCTTGTACAGAGATTAAGAGTTTTCTGTCTCCTGTTACAGAATTATCCTCTGTGATCCCGAATTAATCTTTAATTACAGGAAGACACGAGAGTCGAGCATAAGTAGCAAATGTACAGGACAGTTTTTTAACTGGTTTATCATTACTCTTTTACTTAGATTTATTCTCTGTCGAATAGTTTGGTGATTTTATTAGTGAATAGACCACGGATATTTATGCAAATGAATATTATTTCGTGGATAAACTTAAAGAAATGGAACGTAACAGATTTATCTCGTTTAGTAAATATTACAAAAAGTATGTATCGTACTCGGGATATTTTATATATTACCTGTATTTTTGTAATTTCAGAATTCCCATAAATAGTTTAGGTAGAGATGAAGGGTACAATGGTAGGTTTCGTCAAGATAGTACATCTCTTCTCCACATTAATCATCCACAGTCGCTAGGTTTTGGGAAGAGATTAGACATCAAACCGCTTCCATCTTCTCTACGATTCCATCTCAGTAGACCATTCGAAATGTTCTTCCTTATCCGTCATAACGACGATCGTTCTCTTCGATCTTCCCAATTTACGATATTCATCGCGACTCTATGAACTCGATAAACCCTCGTTCTACCGAGATTGCATTACACGACCATGACGAGCTGAATATTTCACAGAGAGACGACATTCGTGTAACCTTATAAGGACGATCGTTCCTTTTATCGGATGTTTAGTTACAAACAATAAATCATATTTGTAGAAAAAGAGAAAATAGATAGTTAAGCAATTTAATTTAACGTTCGAGCATTCTTTCATAAAATGCGTTTGTTTACGTTTAGCAAATAAACCAGCGTCTTGAAAAAGTTATTGGAAAACAAATTAGTATCAATAATATTGAACCAAATAAATAATTCAAATTAATACCAAATGTTTCTAAATTTAATGCATTTATTCTTTAGTAAAAAATTATGAAATGATACGAAAGTAATCCCAATTTAAATTAATCTTAAATTGGGTCTATAATACAGGATCGTTACTGTGATAATGACTAAGTATTCCTAGCTTAAGAGTATTAGAGCCTTGAATTTTCAAGTTATAGTGAAGACACATCATATATCTTTTACCGCAAGATAAGTCTAAATTATTATACGCGAACGCTTCATTAATCATATGAGTACAAGATTGTTTATCGTTTAGTCTATCTAAATAAATTTCACCATCATCAATCTAATACGTTAATAGATATTGATATACGTAATACTTTTCGTTACTACCAACTTCAAGAAAAAACAGTATTCCTTGTACTTATTTCGATTAATAATTATCCTTCTCTTTATCGTAAAATTTTTAAGCTTTAACTTTTTAAGTTTTCAAGTTTTTGAGATAATACTAGATCTTAAGAATCTTTTCTATAGAAAAATGTTATCTTACCAAAGCGCGATTCACGATCAACGACAAACAATCATCCCCATAAATATCCAACTCGCCCTTTTTCACTTAGAAGCAGACAACCTATTCCAGAAAAATTCTCAAACAGCTTGTTATCTTGCCCACCATCAATTTCAAACAATAACGAGGCCAACTAGCTACTTTTCTACTTAATCGGAAGGAACGTAGCGCGCACGCAGGTTGTTTCCAGTTTTCCAGAGAAACTCTCGTAGAATTCGTAGGAATCGTACTACAACTTGTGCCTTTTGTTTTTCTTCAACCTGCTCGTCGTACGTTTCTCGTAGGAGAGAGAGAGACAGACAGAGAGAGACAGAGGGGGGGGCTGAAAGAATAAGGAAAAGGGGTGGTGAAACGCGAAAGGGGTTGGCTTGTCCGCGTGAATTGCGAGCACGCAGACGTTACAATATCCAGCGGCAGCGATTCTTCCGCAGGCCGCTAACTGGAACTCACTGCATTAAAGTTTACCCCCGCCGGTTCTTTCTTATCATAATCGCATTTGTGGATAATGGGCCAGGGATAATTTGTTATCGCGAGATGTCATGGAGCAGAAACTTTTTAAATTACTTCGTTCCTTCGGACCAACTTTTCTTCCCGCCGCCATGCACTCCCTCCACCCCCAACCTCCATCCGTTATTCCACGTCTTTCTTTCTGTTCTCGCACAATTCCACACCCTTTAGCCTTGTTCCGCTCTGTCTAACCCCGCACTGACTTTTCCACACGAGTTCAGTTACCAGAGATACGAGATCACCGGTTAGTACATTTGGGTTACATTGAAATCATCCACTACGATTTCACCGATACAGATTTTATTCAGTGGAACTCGCTAAAATTAGTTTACACCGACCACCATACTATAGAATAATTACAAGAATATTTTTGCACAATATTTACGCAGCTTGATGCAATACTGTAAATTAAATTAAATTAATAAAAATTATCGGATAATACTTGTATCAGTCTAATTGTTTCAATATCGATTCTCTGTTGTGAAATTCGCTCTGTCACTGATATCAACGTAACACGAAACGTTCACGCATGGAATACAATACGGAGATATTTTTCTACCCATTATTCTACTTTAACCGCTGCTGTTTTCCCATCTCTTCTCCTTCTTATTTCAATCCTTGTCTCAAACAAGGCACCGGAGACGCATTCAACTCGAAGACGTCGCGTTCTTAATGCGCCGCGATGCGCGGACAGCAGGTTGTTTGCCTCGAAAACGCGGCCCGTTTAGCCAGCGTGGTTCGACGCGTAAATACTCGCCGCATCCGGCCACCAGCTTTTACACGGATTGTTTCGTTGCCAGACGGAAGAATCGGTATAAAGTGGAGGACTTGGTACGAGGCGAAGACAGTAGGAGGAAGTTGCAGAGTCGAGAAAGTTTCGGCAATTCGCGATGGTTTCGAGAAACGAGCTACCGTCTCATAACTTCCGTCATGGCAAACGTTTCACAAAGGAACATGCCGTTTCCTGGATCCTTTTCCACTTCGAAAGGACGACGCACTTCGTGAAGGTTCACTGGGACGTGGCCGATTTTAGGAAACGGCTGAAAATTGCGCGCTTGTTTCCGGTTTCCGTAGTTTCGTAGATTCCTTAAATTCCTTGGCTGCAACTAGCGAGAGGTTTACTTTCAGCAGTAGTACGAGTCAATAATTCACCGGGCAATATTGCCGGTGCTTGCGTTAGTCAGTGGTACGACCAGATGATTTATCGAACGCCCCTTCGGCGCAGTTGCTTATCTACGTCGCGGCGGAACTAGTCAATGCTCTTTCTCTTCCGTCGTGTCTCTAAACTGTCGCTTCAACTGTGACGGCAGCCGATAATTTAACGTACACGCAATAGCTTTATTCTTTCTCTGATATTTTGTCATCGTATGTTTTCTGCTAAGGAATATCGAGCTATAACTAATTTAGTCCGCGAGTGTAATTGATCTCTGTATTGCGAATCTTGCTTCGATAAGCAGTTGAGAAACGAGCAGATCGTTCTACGTTACCTTCGAATTACGCCTACATCGAAAACTATCGTTCGCTGAGAGCTTCTCGAATCAAATATCCACCGGAAGCGAAAATGACCAACGACGCGGAATATCGTCAGGGAACATTGTGAAACATTCCCGCGTACGCGCGCGTCAGAGAGAGAGAGTGTGTGTGTGAGAAGAGCTGCATAGTGACCTTTCCAAGCAAAACCGGGAAAAAAGAGAGAAGAAAAAGCCGGGTTGGAAAAAAAGATAGGAAAAAATGAGAAAACAATCGCTGCCGGACGAAATACCTTCCAGGATCGCTTTTTCATCCCTCGATCGTGGCTGTCGAACCGTCGGAACGAGACGCAGGTGACCGGCCGTGAATCGAATAATCCGGATAACGGCGGATGCATTTTTTTTTCCATTTTCCCGATAACCCTGAAAACAATGTTGTATCAGTGCACGTGCGCGCGCGCTCGTCTGCAGGAACGCACTGTAGCTCGTCACGAGCTACGTGAAATCGGTGAATTACATTTTTACACCTTTTGACGAGGCTTTTCCTCCCTTTCCTCTCTCGCTTTCGTTCTGTCTCTGTTCGTGGATTACGATCCGGTCGACCGACCGGCAGAGAAATAACGCGGATTTCTCGTCTGTTGATTCGGCCGCGCTGATTGTGCCTGTGATTTACATCGGACGGCCCTGTAAATTTTTCGTGCGATGGTACGTTCGCCTGAAACTCGTACTCGTCCTGTATTTCGATCGCAGTTGAAAGAAACACCGTGTTTTTCCCCCTTTATTTCTGCCCGCTCTCGAATCGTCGAATTAGCGATTGAACGCGGCGGCGAGTAATTGAGTCGTACTACTTGCAACTCCATACTGATTTGGTGAATTATTCCTGCTACTTACTGAATGTAATTACAGATAAAATACACGACAGAAATATCATTGGATAATAAGAATGAGAAAGAAAAAAACTCGTTTTTGTAGCGTAGAGATATTCGTCGACCCATATTAATTGCTTAATTGACCAAATTAATTGGATTATCGGTATATCGGTATTACCTGTTAAATGTAGTTCCAGATAGAATACATACCTTAAATATAATGGAAAATTAGAATTAAGAACAAGAGAAAACGTTTTTCTACTATAGCGTAGAGGTAATCGTTGACTTGTACTATTTGCAACGATTTTTCTCCGATTAGCGAAGCAATCCAAATCGAAACGATTCGAAGATAGGGAACTTGAAACTGATTTGCTAACTCGGAGCTGTTTTATTTGACTTATCTAAAAAAGATACGCTTCTACCATTCTTCCACGCATTGAGCTCTTTATATAATATCAAAATACACGACCGCGATCACCCTGAAGGTATAGTAATCTGAATTCGATCGTGGTCCACTAATATCGCGGCCAATTTCAAGGTGAATTAAATCAACGTGATCGAAATTTAAATTGGCCGGAGCGCGGCGTTACAAACTGCGCGTTATCGAGAACCACGGTTCCTCTCTCTCTCTCTCGGCATTAGAATATAAATTAAAAAACACACGTGCATACACTGCCACTCTTGTTCTTTCTGCAAAACTAATTGAGTTTCTTCTCTTATATTTTAAATAAACTTCCCATCCCTTTAACCTGTGGTTATATAAATTCGCATCAATTCAAAAAAAGAAAAATCCTTAGGAAATTTTCAATCTTATCTTTCCTGAGTAATTTTACTGGTTCGTTTATGACAGTCCTCGTCGGTTTATCAGATGGAAAAGAGAGGTCGGTTTATCGAAGTTACGAAAGTAAAATGCCTTCCGTTGGAACGCGAGGGAGTGGAAAAATCGCGAAGGGGAAAAATTACACGGACGCGAAATCACTCGACCCTCGGTTTAATAGAGGCAATGGGGGGCTATAACAGCGGTTATGGCATCGTTACACGAAAGATGTTCATTGCAAAGCGAAGGAACTCGCTCTTGAGGCATGATTTACGTGGGCCAGCTTCCAGATATCGAGCCACGTGTTCCAGCTTTCGCTGTAACCAGATCTTGAGGACACTATGCCTTTTAATTGCCTCGAATCTGGTTACCATTATTCGCCTGCTACCTTGCCTCCACTCTAGTCGAACTTGAATCTTGCACTTTCCACTGTTACTCCGTCAAACAAAATGTTCATTACGAAATGAGAGCTATTACTTAGATTCTCTATTGGAGAGCTTCAAATGCGTGGCATTTGTGATAACGGGGTAAAACGAGCTCAAAGAAAATTTAGTACCCGCCATTATTACTAAGCTTTGTAACGGATGAATTTTTGATAATGGGATTACACGATGTCAAGAAGAATGTGCTTAGAAATTGAATTAGAATTACGTACGATTAGAAAATTTGTCCAGAATTTAATATTCGTTTCGTTCAATTTTAGTTACAATACTCTCAGACATCTCTTTTAAATAATAAAGCGTGAAGTCTATGTGGTTAGAAATTTTTTCATACTTCTGTTTATTAAGCAAGAAATTGCGCACATTATACTTTACTATCTTTACACGGAAAGTTCTCAAAGTTACCATAAACCAGCCGCAAAAGTTTTTCATCCCCAATTATCCCAATTATCAAAATTGTTCACGAATGAAAATACAGAAAGTGAGGACGAAATTCGGCGCTCCCATCTTGGTGCACAGGGGCAGAGTAAATATTTGAGAGGCTTAATTAACATTTCTAAGCGGGACCAGGCCAGCTATGCGAATAGAAAAAAGCGAAATCCCTTGGCTGCGTGTACGTCTGGTCTCTTTCGTTATCCTTATTTACCATGGCGCCGACGGAAAACAACGACTAATCCGTAAGAAGGGAATTAATTGGCTGAACAAACAATTAGCGAGAGGAAAGGTAGTCGGGGATGGAGGTTGGTTGTGTGCTCGAGTTTAAAACAACGAGCCTCTACGAAGCCTGAACGGAGAAGTTAAGATCGTGAGATAAACGCGTAAACCACAGCCGCGATCTCGTAAATCAGCTCGCAACGCGGTATAAACGGATTATCAGCCGGGAAAATTTACTGCACGCTTGCCACTTTTCTTCCCGGTGTAACTTTCGGGGAGAAGAGGGCGTAACGAAACGCGTGCATCGAGTTTGACGGCCGTGTTGATTCGTTGACGGAAGTTTCCGCGGCTTGGATATAGGGCTGCGGTATTAGAAATAGGATTATACAGGGTTGGAGAAGTTTGGAGACGGTGTCTTCGGGGATTATGTTGTTTACGAACTCTCTATTGTTACTCAATCTGCCTATGGATTATATAGTAGCTCGCAACGTATGAAATGCGAAATTTCAAGATTTTAACGTTATAAATTCTTTATATAAATTATACATTACATTATTATTTATATCAACATGTACAATTATACAACGCACGAATACGTTATTTTCCATAACTACCTATTTCAATATTTTCAACAACACGTAATTAGCGATTTGCTTCTCATTAATTTATATATTTCAGTAATAGCTATCGCGACAAATCAGCTACAGTGTTACTTCGATCGATGTTTAATGAACGATAATTTAACGATAATAACGAGCAACGAATACAGAAATTTATATAATTCAAAGAAAAAAGCCAGACATAATATGTAATTTAGAGAAGACAGTACTTTTATCACTGTAATCAATGCAAATTAATTCGTAAGAATACCAGTAAAATAAAGCAATTTCCAGGGAGTCCTCCCTGGAGATTTTCTCGAATTCTAAAATCTAGAAGTTACGGGTATCCTATGAAACTAAATTAAAATTTCCATCTAGAACAGAGTACTCGTCAAAGACTCCTGTGGGTTAATCGAAGCCTCGTGATTCACCCAGACAGTCATAAACTCGAAATCTACCGCACCGACGTCTAAACGATTCATCTCTGAACCCGAGACGCCGAAGGAATCGCGCAATAACCTTGTTGGACGTGTTTCAGCCACCGACAGTCAGAGAACACAAGACAATCTTACATTTGCATCGCAAAAGTCGTCGTCTCCATCTTCCAGGGAGCAAGTCCGTGGAAAATACACGCTCATTTCGAGGAATCGATCCTTACTCTAAGGGAATGAGAGAGAAATTCTAGATCGCAAGGGTGAGATTCGTGATATCGGATGTTATCATCACTTTTAAAGGAAACGACATACGTTCGTACGAACATACGCGTTGCTACTGCAAGAAGTATAATAAATAATGTCACGATATCGGTTCTTCGAGAAACTTGAAACACGAGATCTGCCTCGAAGAAGTAGATTGCAACGTCTAGGAAGACGTCTACAACTGCGTCAATGTCTACGTTGGTGCGAAGCGTACGTGCAGAGTACAAGTACAACGGCTGCACGATTGTAGCCGAAAATCAATATCGTGATACCCCACCATCGTGAAAATTTGAAATCTAAAATATAATAATAATAATATGTAACTGAATTTTGAATGCTAATTAGATAATATGAAATCATGAACTTCATAAGACAAGAAATCGATGAATTTACGTTTCTCGAGTTGTGCCACTATCGATGCCAAGCAGCAACGTCTAAACTCTAACTATTTTTCAATAATAATTAGGCGATGCGGTTTGAAAAACTTCATCAAACGAGCAACTGCTCAGTTTGATTTACAACAAGCACATATGTTACTTTAAATTTCTTATCACTTTCGAGATTTTACTATATCTTTTTCTCTGACAATACGTGACCACGTATCGCGCTTGAATTCCACGTATCTGTTGCAGAGATTAGACGAAAGGGGCGAAGGCTATAAAGAAAGAAAGGGGGTAGAGAATAAGGGAAACGCGATGCACGGGTTGATTTCTTAGCAGCGCGTCGCAAAAAGGCTTGACGCCATTCCAAGAAACAAATCGATCCGACTATACTCGCACGTCGCCTTCCTCCGAGTCCTCTGCTTCCTTTTACCCTCTGGCTTCGATGTCCTCTTCCGTGTTTCATGGTGTCACATTTTTATTATTTCTGCGACTCTTGGGGACGAGGCGAGTGCGAAGCGAAGCGTTCGTGCCTCGTACGTGGAAACGCTTCGGGGCCCGCAGTAGAATCGTTCCGTAATGGTTGGACGTTGTTTTGAAAACGGACGTAGGGAGAAAGCTGGCGTGATCGCGTTTTCGTGACACGTTTCCTGATGCACGCTATTGTGTCTCTTGTACCATAGTCGGACAGGTTGCACGGGAATGATATCGTTTTCAAGAGTCGCCGCGCAACGTGCGTCCGACTATGAACGAGGTTAATCTACTGGCACGAATCCATCGGGTTATACGGTACTTGGATTTTACTGCACTTTTTCTCTCGTATTTTTGTTGCGTTTTATGAGGCTAATTATAAGATTTGACAGAATGCATACGGTTTATTTAAATTTAAATCAAGTTTTTAATTTCTCGGACAATACTTGTTTGATTCGTTTAATTTTCATTTTTACTCTGTATGCTACTATATTTTTGATTGTGATTTGTGAGATCTTAAAGAATACAAATTATTTTTGTCTTTTATTTAATCTGTCACAGACGAAGCACAGACTTCGTATGCTACGTATGATTTCAATTAAAAATTCCGTTACTTGGAGTAAATCTAATAACAGTTGCAAGTACGATAATCCACGCTAAATTTTTTATTTCGTTTTATCCATCCTAATTCCTATTTTTTAAAATCTGTATCATTCCGCACGGAATTACCAAAAATTACCAATCTCGTGATATCTCACAAGGGGTACGAAGCATATTGTAGACAAAAGACACGGTAACATGTTTTAACGTAAACGTACTAGGTCAGAAATAGAGAGAGAGAGAGAGAGAGAGAGAGAGAGAGAGAGAGAGAGAGAGAGAGAGAGAGAGAGAGAGAGAGAGAGAGAGAGAGAGAGAGTGTGTGTTGACAAAACGTCCCCAACGAATTTCACCCTCGTTTGGAGCGGGCCACTCAGAAGCCATTCAACCCTCTGTCGAGGAAGGAAGGGTCGCGATGAAGCTACCTCGCCGACGAAACGAGAAAAAGTCCGTGTCGCGTGGCGGCGCGGTGACACGACGCCCTCTTTTGGGGATGGAAAACGCGCCGCTCCCCAGAGCGTCGTTCTATGCTCGAGCCAACATAGCGTCGAGATGTTTTACGAGGTGGCGACCCGGTGCCAACTATGTCTCGTTATATTAGATTTTACTGGCCGCTCCAGGCGGTGCATAAATTCGTTAACCAATAAAATGCTCATCGCGTACCGCGATAATCGGGTCGGCTGCCTGTGATAATCGAAGTCTGTCTCGCGATTCTTAGCGCCAGGCGCCTCTGTTTTCCTCCCCTCGTCTTGTTATTCATATGGTAATACGCGTGAGCAGGAGTTTGCGGAGCTTTGATTAGAGTAGCGGAGAAAGCTACTTAATAAAATTTTGTATAGTTTCGAATAATTGGATCGTATCTCTAGATTGGAAATTGTCTACCTAGATTTTTGTATTTTTGATTATTCTTTCTATAAGCTGTTGAAACATAATTTTTTTTGAAAAGTAGATTCTTAAAGTATTCTTTCTACAGAAGAAGAAACATTATCGTTTCCATAAGCTTTTAAAAAATCAATCTTTTGGCAGGAAGATTGAAAAAGTTGTACGAAAGTTCGAATGGAAGATAGAGTGTAGTCCAAAGAATTAAGACGGGTTTCCAAATCATCGAAAGTAGTTCAAGCTTGAATTTTTCGTTTTATCGTAAGAAAGAATTTACGTTGATTTAACTAAACGAAAATCACTGCTCGAACCATCGCTGTTCGACCCTCGTGTAACCCGGTACCAACCATCTGAGAAAACGGAGCACGAGACTCGCAAAAAAGTACTTTGAAACGTGCACTTAGTATCTCGGTAGGTTTAATTAAAATCACACGTACCGTTCCAGAACAAACAGACGTTCACCTTTGCGGGATTTGGGTGGAAGATTGGGTCGAGACGAAGAGACCTTCGCTTCGTTCAAATTCATCCATCTTCTTTAAGTTTCGCTCAGACTAATCAAAGTTCAGATTGATCGTTCAGACTCCATACAGATACTGGTAATACGTATTTAGAACATTTTGTACAGGATGATAGGAACAACTCTTCGCTCCAAAAGCAAATAAGAAAATAATTTTGGTAATATGGGACTGATCGATAATGTACTGAATTTTAAAGGCGCTTTCTTATAAAAAATGGCAAATATGATTTATCGTGTTTTTGCCCTTTAATCTTCGAATAAGCACGGAATACGTTAACGTGAAAAATAACATCATTTCAAAAGCTACGATTCCAACGTTGAAAGATACGAGTACTTCGTGAGAGAAGCACAAGATGAAAATATAATTTCTCTGGATGGTCAAGGATATAAAGTTTTATTCTTCGAAACACGTTATATTTTTTAGACTCGAACGCGTATTCGGGAAGATGCTCGGTCGCAAGCAAGATGAACAAGGAGATGCTATCCCGAGAAGGACAATTTTCCTTCCATAAAGCTTCCCTTTCCGCCGGGGAAAGGCTCTTAAGATCGTAAAAACCGAGTTACGCCGTTGTACTCTCGCTGCGTCGACGCGTAATCCTTCTCGACTAGCTGCAAATACACGGAGATGATAATTAAAAACCGCCCTGTGTTCGTAGTTTTTCTTTTTTTTTTCTCTTCCATGAATTATTCAGCGGCAACGTCGTTTACGCGACTTTACACCTTCCTTCCGTTCTTTTCCGTCGCACCATCTTCGATTCACCTTCGGCCATTTAATAAATTTTCGCCTCGAGTTTCTTGAAAATTCGTGTAAGGTACAAGATTGAGTCTAGTCTCATACTTAGTAGCTTTAATTTACATTAGTTGTAGCGTATTAGTGCGTTGCATTTTCCTTGTGTTCGTTTCTTTCGTACTACACTGCGTTTACTACCAACTGTTACGTAAATTTTTTCTCAGCTCTTTTCTCTCTAAGCAGGAACTCTACACTCGATTCTGAAACTGTTGGAAGATTAAGAAAAGATTCGATTTGTTGAAAAAATTAGAACGATATACCCTTTTAGGGTAACAAACAGACTGTGGAAGTGCAATTAAAATGCGAGCAGGGTATGCAGGGAGAAAAGCAGGGTCACGTTTCAATCGTCGATAGTTCCAGGACGCTTCTTCAAAGCGATAGAAATTCAGATCTCTGGTCTCGTGGAATCGAGGTTCGTCGCGACGTTACAAGACAAACAGGAGTCGATAAGCCGGAGCCATGAGCGTGATAAGGTCGCCATAGAGGGGGCGAGATCCGCAGGCTGCTCGACTTATTCGCCGTCCGTGATATAAAGCTCGGATTTCCACCGAGTCGTCGAACTCCGGAACGTGAAGCTCGGAGAACCGAGGCGCTCGTATTAAAATCCCTCTCAACGCGCGCGAATATTCGAGCGGGTGAACCCAGTGAAAGCTGTTTGATCCTCTCAAAGAACACATTCGCTGGGAAATTAATCGAGAAAGAAGCGGAAACTGTTGTTTATTATATGATCGAAAAGTAACAGTCTCACCTGTCGGAAATGTTATCAAGGGAAAGACTTAGAGTATTATCTTATCACACTACGTCCGAAAGCGTCGAATTGTATAACAAGCAACTGTACGAATCTTAAAATTCTCTCAAAAACTGAAAATTCTCGATATAGAAAGTTCAGCGGAAATTATTATTTTATAATGTAAGCTAAGATGCACATCATAAAGATTAGTCAATTCCCATGCATCATCCCCAGAGGAAAAAAAGACAGCAAAATTGTCAGCCAGTCGTCGACATAACAACATTCATAGTTGTTGGTAAGTCGCGTGCTCCTACAGCGCTGAGGAGCACTCAAGAACCAAGATGGAAGAGAGTTCTCCGAACTTCCATTAAGTTAAGGATTTCGCGCGTGAGAAGAGAGTGAGCAAGATTCGGAAACATATACGATAGAGCGAGACGCAGACAGTTGAGGCTACTCGATGGATACGAGCAAGAAATTCTCACTGCAAACTCATCTTTACCTTCTCTCTTTGAATTTCCTCTCTGAATTTCTTCATGTGTCATTACTAGACTGTGGATTTTCATGCAAATTCATTTTTTTTCAGAATGTAGTTAAAAAAGTACAGACGCGGTATAAAATTGTCTCACCTACAAAATATTATAGAAAACATTTGGGAATATCTCGTACATATTTTCATATTACGTGGATTCTGTGTAATTTTGCACTTTCAAATTTATCATAAATGCATAAAACTTCGTCGCGTTCTAGTCATTACCCATCCAACCCCTTTCTTCTTCAACCCTAAATTCCCTCTCCTCCGTTATTTCTTTATAAAAGAATTCTTTCCCAATGTACTCGAACTTTTTACACATTCTCCAGTATTATTCGAAAGCCATCTATTCTATCCAAACTCGTTTCACGTGTATCATAGAGTTTAAGGTGAAATTTCCCATTTTTCCGTTCGCTTTTGTGCACCGTCAACTCCCCAGGACTTTCTTTCTTGATTCTATCCCTATTTCAATCCCTTCGCCCAGCAGTCTCGTTTCCACCCCAAGTACCCATCCTCTCGATTCCGTTTCCCCGTCCTCGCATGGTCGATGTTTCCTCAGGTGAACGAGAATCGCGTTGGCTCGTTACATCCAGCTCGAAGGAATTCTCTGTTCGCTTAGCTCACCCATTTCCACCCCTCCCCTCTTCTCGTCTCTTTATCGCAGAACACGAGAGTGTACAGCCCGATCATCAAATTGGGATCACTCTAAATTTTCAATACCATTCATTTTTTTGTGGTAAAGTTCAGAGACGCGAGCAAATTCTATTGGGTTGGCAACAGTTCGAAGTTTTCATTTTGCACTCTGGATTACTATCTTGCATAGACATACAATTCTGATCGACGTTCCTTTGACGGTCTGGATTAATTATCGTGTTTAATATTTGTTAATATTTATGAACGGAGTATTTATTAATATCTATTAATATTTATCGAGAAAAATGTACACCATCATATACATATTTATTAATAAATTTAGGTAATCACGACTGCCACTTATCTGACACTGCATGTATGTACGCGTATGATTCCTTATAGTCGATGAAGTCAAATTTCTGCATGTGAATCTGATTTCGATGGCTAGTGATCGTAGAAGGGCGGATCGTGACGTTACCGCGATTTTTCCCGCACGAGGTAACCCGTACGAGGATCCTAGTTGCCAGGCAGGATTAAACGAAGTTCACGTTCCTAAAGTCGCTATTACCTCTGACACGTCGAAAGTTTATAGCCTAGAAAGAGGGAAGGGGGAGAAGGTCGGATCGATTTTGGCCGCCTTTCGGTTCGCCAACACCCTTCTCCACGTCCCTCTTCTCTCTGCTCTTCGTTCCGAGTCGAACGTCTGTCGTCTTCACCCCTCTCTCCCGTTATGTATAACGTTTACCCTCGCAGTTTGCCCCGGCCAACAGCCCCGAGAAAATGTAATTCCATCGTACAGTCGAACTTTCGGGCTTTAATGTTTGCCCGATTTATCGTCCAACCGACTAACAGCCAGCTTCGATCACAAAAGGGAACCAAAGTACTAAGCTGCCTGTTTTTATCCCTCATCCCTGTTTACGGTCGTTCGGGAACAAGTGGTAAGCGATATGAAGCTTCCGATTGATCTTTGCGGACGTCCCAAGTTTCTGATGGTTCAAGGAATTTCTTGCTTCCGAGGATTTTTCTTAGCTCAGATTATGGTTAACATTTTTAATGGATTATTGATTGACCGGTATACTCTGTTTATCGATCCTCTTCGATATTTTCAGAGATAGGATTATTTTTTGATATTTCTTTCTCTCTCTCTCTCTCTCTCTCTCTCTCTCTCTCTCTCTCTCTCCACACGGATTTAACATTCCTACGAAGAGTTTAATTCTATTTATAAGAAGATCCATTTTTCTACTTTCTCAAATTATTTCACTGTACGTCATCCAACGTAAAGAATATAATTCTATTTTCTACGAATATATTCCATATTTATATAATTATAAAATGATGCATTTCAATCACACGGCTAAATTCTGTTCCGCAGCTACATCAAACAGAAATAAAATTAGCTATCCGATCAACAGATTCCAATAATCCCACACTACAGAAATCCAAGTGGTCTTTAAGCCTGGCCTCGTTAGGGCTCTCGCGATGAAGAGGGTCATAACTCGACGAGACCACAAGAAACCTACCTCTCCAACTCTTCGCCTCTTAACCATCTTCACCACATGTAACCACGTTTCTCCGTGTGTTTAAAGCGCTCAACGTTGCAAGAGAGGAAAAGAAGCTTCGAGTGTTCAAGCAGGGAAAAAGCGATCGAGTCGCAAATACGATATCGGTTGAAAGTTTGAGGAAAGATTCCGGTTGCTTTGCTTCGCGGAACGATAACAGGTGGCCAGGAGAAGCTTCGCGGAAAGGAAATTGATATTATGTTCCTGATAAAAATGGCAAGAAGCACGATGTCTCTACGTACGATACGTACGCAATAACCAACTTTCATAAAGCCGGCAAATATTGACGTTTGGTGATTTCTATTTCAAGAAGAACCAGTCCACCGTCGTTTCTTTCTTGTTTCGAAAGGTATACACCCACGTTTTCCGGTTATTTAGTAAATCAAATCAACTTAATGCGCGCAAACAGAAGCCTGACTTCGATTCGGAATTAGTAGAATTTCCGAACGTTTGGTTTCGCGAATAGCTGTTAGTATATTAAATCATAAATTCCAAGATAAACTTTTAAAAATCATTTTCCTCTTTTCGCCAAATTTGTAGAATTGATCGGTGTATTTAACTGAACAGTGTGTATTATAAAAAAACATTAATACAATATTTTATGTAATTACGTGATATTTTGAAAATATTAAAGTAGCGAATATCTTTGTGAATGAATATTTTTTAAATATCCGATTGACTTATTTAAATTTAATTAAAATTCAGTTTTATGTATGCGCGTAATTATAATTGTAATATCCAGCAGATAACGAAGTTTGAAAAATCAAATTGCATCCCGAAGAAAGAGCAAAATGTTGTGGTATGCGGGTTGTATTCAAACGCGCGTATATCAAAGGGACAACGAAAAATTATTACCATCCAGGCAAACTATGCCACGATGTATTGTTAAATTTAATTAAAGAATTCGCCAATATTCGTTGATTCATTCTTGAAACGTGCGATTCGTATCGAGAAATTCTTTCTTCATAAAGCGGAATATTAAATCGCCAATCTTCAATATTGGCAAATCGAATTTCGTTTCTTTTTCCTCGAAAACTGTGACAACGAAACCTTCTTTGTCCCTTAATCCGATCCATCTAACGCAATTAAACCCACGCCCTGCCGTGCTTTTCGCATAACAAGAGACAGTTTACAACTAATAAACGTATTAGGTTGATGTACGCGAAGTATAGTTTATTTAAATAATAGAGGCGTGCAAGAACTCAAAAATGACGAGAAACCCGACGCTAGAGACGGGTCGGGTCCAAAAAGTATTTCGATATTGGCCTGTCTCATACAACATTGTTATGAAATGAACAGACACTGTGTAGCTAATCTCTAAATATGATTCGAGTCCTCAAAAGTGCAACTATTTCTGGATTCTCGCACGCCTGTGTTAAATAACGCTTCAACTAATCTCAGTTGTCTTAACTTATATTTAAACAAAATAACTTTTACGTCGGTTAATACACTTTCACGATAATTAAGCAGTTTCGTTATCCCAGATTCCTGAGGATTACTAGTTGTGAACTAAAATCTCTTGGGATAAAGCTGTTGCAATTTGTTCCAAGATAATCGTTACATCACTTTAAAAAAATGACAACATACATAAAGTTCGACGATGAAATTGGTGAGTTGCGTTCTTTTTTATACGGTTACTGTATAATGAAAAAAATAAATAAGCAGGAAGCAACAATTCGAGGTAATCGAAACCACGTAATAGAGAAAGGAGAAAAAGACGAAGAAAGAGGAATGGAATCTGAGTGGCGGATCGCAACGAGATTGCTTAACTAAGACCTTAATGAGCAGATCTTCCTTTTCACTTGGACGAGACGAGACGGAGGATCGTATTGGAGATGTATCCTTTGACAGGGATCGCGGTGCACCGGCGATGAAAAGCTAACGAACGCTTGTCAAAGGACAAAATCCACCATTCTGCATTCTTTACGCAGGAAAAATTACCGTTTCGTTTCATTTCCTTGCGCCAGTATTTCGCCAGGAAGCAGAAAGTCCTGCAGCGGAGGGGATGAATTGTACGGTCGAGAGTTACGACCACGACGATCGCATTATCGTTGTTGTTCGGATAAAAAGGGATGGACCCATTGATTTATCCTGTTTCACGAAGGGTAAAGGGATTGGGATCGTTGCTCGTTTTCGATTTCTAAGTGATTTTAGTCGGGAATGCTTGTGGAGGCGACCGATGATCTCCCTGTTGCCTTCGAGTGGGTTTAAGATGGTAGTTTGTATTGGGATTTGCGTCACGCAACTGGAATTATTCTTCAGTACTTGCGAAGAACACTTCTTTCTTATATTTTGATACTTTTCTTAACAACAATATTATCATATTCGTTTTATATTCTTCGAGTGATTTTCAGATAGAACTATTATATTAACTTAACGAGATATTTTATGATATATGTATAGAAAGAAGCTTAGATCTCATATTTTTATTAATCATTATTCTTTAGTAGTCAGATAAATAAATAAGATGATTCGTTTGATATTATGTAAAATATTGCAAAGAAGTCGATGATGCTTTCGACATTTCAACGACTTTCTTTGAAAACTATAAGAGTAATATACTTATTGACTTTAGAAAAACCGTAAAGTTTATGTCAATATGCTATAAATTGGTCAAGGAGCCCTTCAAGAAATCCTGCCTTTTTCCACAGGAAGTAGGACTCATAACTTATCAGTGATGACAGAAAAATTCTAACAACCCAACAATCCGACCGTCCCCAAAATAATCTTAAAACATATCGTCCCATAAATCTCGAAAAGTCGACTTTACACAACTCCCTCAATTTGCGAATGTATCAAAATTAATCAAAGGTAAGAACAAATTTATTTCCACTCTTCAAAGAAATTTTCATCATAAACAACCTTTTTCGACGTCGCGGTTTACACTCCCTTCATGTATGTTCCTATGAATAATCCTGTGTACAGATGGACATACGCGTGAACCATGCAGAGGCATCCTTTTGTTTCACTTTCTCGTGCCACGTGTACGTTTGAGTATATTCAAAGTTCAGCTTCGTTCTTCCTCCTTTCTCCTTAAATTTGAAAGGGTTCAGGACAGGTCGGGTTTATTAACGAGTTGACACAAAGAGGAGCATTGGAACAATAACGATCGTCGACTGGCTCGAACGTCGAATTAGTACGTCCATCCGTGAGATTCGAATCCATAGACTCGTATCGTTTCATGGAACATCGTAGCCACGATGGGCTCGAGTAGCTAATTAATGGTATCAGCGGCGTGATAGCATTTCGCGTACCTCCAATGCCTTTCTTTCTCCTCTTCTCAACGTTTCTACAGTTGGTTCTTAACTAGGATTCAGACGATGGTTTGAACAAAACGGATGCAGGATAAGCGAGCGGTGGAATTTCTGGACAGAGGGAAGTTGTTAAGTAAGGGCTGTCAAAAGGTAATGAAGATTGTTAGTTTGGAATTTGGTTAAGATCGTGTTCTTGGAATTATCGAGAAGACCGTCGAGTAGATTTGAGCTTGAAGTGTCCAATTTGAATGAAATGTGAGACAAATCCAAGGAAAGTGGGCAGTTTAACGATTGCACTTTTGAAACTTTCCTATGAGATCTATCAGATCGAGTTAAATCGATGCAAACGGAAAAGATAGGAAAAATAATCTTTTGCAATATCATAGACGATAGTCGATTCATCAGGGATCAAGTACGTTTTGTTCGATTTGTCAATAGCCATGAGCCGCGAGATAGAGGATAGAAAATGTTGAGTCCTTTTCATCGACTCCCATCGATTAACCCTCGCAATACTCTTTGTAGAACGCAGGAGCGAAGTGATCTTCGAGAAGAAAGCACGTTGAGGGTGAGTTTCAGCTCATCGGTCTTATTTACCCATGGTAAGGTAACTGTGGATGAGCTCAAATATCGCGAAACTCACTTCATTATTTCTGTCATGGTCAACGGAGCCTCTGGTTCCCGGGCGTCGTCGTGGAGTTCCTTTTACTTAACTGGACAGCGGCGGATTAAATTAACCACTGTCGCCACCGGTGTAGCTGACCGCTCTTTCATTGAAAAATTGTGTTTGCTGTTCGGTTCGCGTACAAATTTTATCTTCTTGTTACAGCTATGACATCTTATATTGGATTTTCATATAAAGCTTGCTATGAAATTCTATATATCAAAATTGCCATGATAATTAGAAGGGATAAAATCATTCGAGCTCGATTCATCTGTAATTTTCCCATTAAAATAACTAAAACCATATTAGAAATAAACAAACGTCCCGTCCGTTTTAAATAATAGCATACGTCAGATCTGCAGGCTTCAATTACTAAATAAAGAAGTAATTTGCCAATGTCCAGTCGCAAGACCACGATAATTCATCACCGACTAATGAATTATATTTCGTTCGAACGAGGAAATCGATTGGAAAGGATATTTTAAGGATCCCGTTTCATGCTCCTTCTTCGTGATTAATGGTTCACGTTTAAAGGGCTACTTACCACGGGTAGGTTAATAATATTTTCCGAACGATGGAGAAGAACACGTTTGCTATGGAATTAAAGGAAACGTTTCCACAAGTTACTTACGATCGTGTTTCGAGCTCCTTCGTGACGCGTGCGCGCACATCTTCGAAGCTACCACTTTTGATGCGTGGTTCGACTTCACGAGAATTGAGCGTGGTCAGGTATGTTACGAGGCTTCGCGAAACCCACGTAAATACAATAGCTGACCAATGCCAGACCTCGGTGAAATTAATTTCAGCCTGACTTCACCGAATTTGTGAGCTAACTTTTATCGCTTTATCGACGCCCACCAGAGTCGCTCGGTGAAATAAATTTCCAGAGCGGAATTAATTTTGTCACTACGTTTCGACCGGTCTTTCTCTCTTTCGTTTCTTTGGTAAAACGCGTTTTCGACTAATGACAGTGGAAATGCATTGGAAATGAAGGTAGCATGTTGATTGTTTCAAGGAATGGAGATGCGGTTTGTGGACATTTGATTCGATTGCGTGTTTGAATTCAGGATAATATGTGACGAACATTTGGAAAATGAAACGTAGATTGCGTATAATTTCCAAGAATTATTTTCTACTAAAATTGCAGAATTTACACATTGCGTGGTATGCGATGAACAGATTGGATAATGAGCATTAATATTCGATTTTTGAAAGATGAACGAAAGATTGAGAGTAAAATCTTTTACGTAAACCGTAATTGTTTCCGGGGAATGAATTAGAAAAAAAATAAGCTTTCCTTTTTTTGTCATTGAGAAAGTAGTTCGGACGGTTCGTTAAAGCAGCAAAGACACTCTAATTTCCTGACACGATACAGGGTTAACGCTTGACGGGGGTGAAATACGCGCGAAACGACGATAAATTCAGCAATCACGGGCATAGTTGCCGCGCGTCGCAAATATTATCAGTCCTCCTTACGCTAATGTCTCGGAAGATTACGCGCAGGATTAACCCTTCGTAAATAGAAGAACTCGCCGGATTCCGGCGATGTAATTTATGACGGGCTGCCAGGGTTGAAAGGCTGGTGTCCTGGTGTATCTAACTAGATATGAAAGTTTAATGATCGCTTAATGATAGATGGTGTCGTTAGAAGGGTGCCTTGAAAAGACTGCACGATCTTTCCGGTAGTAAGACGCGCTTCGCCCTTCTCTATCGGTTTCGTTTCTTTGGCTGTTTGAGTTGGAGAGGGTGCAAGAAAGTGTGCACTTCTTGAGGCTGTTATTTTCTGACTTTTGAAGAGATTACGCTATTCTGTAAAAGAGTATGATGAAAAATGAAAGATAGAAGAATTTTTATCCCTTTAAGCGATTTGGAATATGTTACAGTTGAAAATTCACCAATTTTTAATGTTATACGTATAGGCATAAATTTTTAAAGAAAGATTAATGATTTAACACGGAAAAAATCAGTCAGATCATCTTGTCGACGGTTACTCGATGCATTTTGTACAATATTTAGAAGAAGAAATACCTTCAGCAAATTTTAGAAAATTAAACATTACATCGTCTGCCTTCTATGAGCTTTTCTACTTCATAAAAATTTTCTATATAAAACTTGCACGCGATTCTCTCTTTGGATGGTAGGTAGCTTCGTCCAAAAAACGTGTCAAAAATAGAGTGCATGTGAAAAAATAAAAAAATTAATTTGAAACGTGAAAATCCGCTACAAATACTCGAATGAATGTAGATTTAATTTTTTCTCAATCGATCAGTAACTTCAAACACAACATAAAAAATGCAGACAATTGGGTTAAAAGTAAAATTGAGGATAATTCTACGTAATTCACTGAATTGCGAAAATTCTCGGAACTCGATGTTACGAGTTTATTCTAAACGAAATGTGTTTCGTACAATTTTTCCATAAAATAGAAAATAGGAAAATAAAATATGAAAAATAGGAACATGAAATAGCAGAAGTTAGTCAACAAAATGCAAATTCCTGGAAAAACATAAAAAAATTCGAGTACAAAGTGACGTTTTAAAATTCAAAAGTACATTCGTAAAAGGGCGCCGTGTACGTGACGTTTGATCAAATTAAATTGTGTAGAAAGGGAATTACTTTTTTTTTTGAACCACGTTAAATGAAACTCCAGTAAAATAAAAATTAGCTGCATTCAGTAATTAGAAAAACATGAGTTTTTAATACCAGCATTTGTAAATATTCTCAGAATATTTATCCCTGTCGAAGTTCCTTGAAACGATCTAGACAATCATCTTCGACAATACTGCGCATGAAAGAATCATCTTAAGATCGAGGAAAGATTAACGAAGTTCTGACTAATTTGTACAGTTAAAGAGAGAACGAAAAACACAATGAATAATACAGGATAAAGTACAAGAGAAAATAGGTGGGTTCGTTTGAAGCGCTTCCTTTATTCCGTGAAACGATATGAAAAAGTGGTTCTGCCGGAAGTTACACGGGCCATGTTCACGTTACACGAGCTACCCTTTGTGGTGGAAATTGTTTCTTTTTAAGTAGGGGTGCAAAAGGGAATGTCAAGCTCTCTCGCTACTATTCCCAGTTGAAACGCGATGCTACCATTTTTTACTTCCTCTCTCATTCTTTTTAACCGATTCAACATTTGCTAGTCGACCATTCAATGAACACGAAAAATAACTGCCCAAAAAAGGAAATCGAAATAACTTTTCAGTTTACAGTCTGTTAAAGAATATTTATTGTAATAACGATATTTCGCTAACACATTCAGGAACAATTCCTATCAAAAATTTGTGTGAAATAAAACATCTGTTATTCAACCATTCAACGAATACCGAGAAAAGAAATAACCCTCCAATTTACGGTCTGTTAAAAAAACGAGTCGTATTCTATTTCCTATGACACTTTCAGAAACCGTTTCTACCAAACTTTTTTTCAACGTTAAGCGATCGTAGAGGGTTGGAAATCGTGGTAGAAAATCGTAAAAGGCAGCAAACGAACCGCGCAGAGGACCAGGATCCAACAGGAAATCCGGCCGACGCGTAATACGCGATTTCGTCAGGTGGAACGGCTTGGGAATCGAATTACCCCGCGAGGAGTATCTACAAAATGGCCGTGCAGTTGTTTCCCGACTCGTAAGTGGGTGCAGGAGAGACAAGAGCGGAAGGAAACGACGGAGAGGGCGAGAAAGTAGTTGAAACGGTCAATGCGAGGAAGATACGGAGAGACAGTCATTCCAACGTCGTCTCTCGGCATCGGGAAACCCTCTCTCGCATGAGAAATAACTCGAATTTAAACGGCTCGCATGCCGCCGTCAGCCACCCCTTTTACGACCGCCGGAGAAATAAACGGGAAATGAACGACCAAAAAAAAAGTTAAGGGGAGATGGAAAGGGGCATAATGGCAGCTAGACGCTACGATGACTGAATATCCAGGAGTTTTTCTTACGCCAATTCCTTTCTTTAGCCACTTAGTTAACTGAAAGAAGATACACGTATACATAATATATTATTAATATATATATTTTATTTTTGTATAATTTTGATTAAGAGTTTAGGATCGCTATTCTCTAGAATAGGAGCAATTTCAAGACAAACGTTGTTGGAATTTACTTTAGAAAGTTTACAGACAAAGATTTATTAAATTACAGGAAATTCCTATCGAGATCCGAGGAGTTAGTTTTGAATTGATAATAAAATTTTATAAAAGATTCGACGTAGGTACATTAACAAAATTGACCAAAATTTCCCCGTTGTCATTAGAAAATCGCCAGGGAAACGTTTCGAGGTGCGCTGCACCGGAGAATTCACCGCTAAGTAGAATAGTCCCGTATCTATCCAGCCACGGTAGAAATTCATCGATAGCGGGTCTCGCCGGGAAATGTAATTTCCCGGAACCTATCGTTATCGGGACACGAGTAACAGCCACGATTTACATAACATCACCCTGCTGGTACAAAATGCAGAAATCGAAAAGGAGGGACGAAGAGGACCAGAGTCCGAATGAAACAACCTGTTTGAAACGAAACCACCCCTTCCATTCTCTTTCCAATTTCCCAATTCGGGGCGTGCAAAGACGACAAGGACTACTGCATTAGCCTTCTATATACATGTATAGGTACGCTGAATTGCAAGAGTATCGCGTGAAGCAGCGCATATCTAAATAGACCGTGCCAGGAATCGAGCGCTATCTGTTCGAGAAACCTGTGAATAATTTTCACTGCAAGCGCTCCCAAGGCCTCCGGGGGTTTTTAATCGAGCGCCGGTTATTCCAGACGCGAGACCTTATCCTCCTGCGTTTCGTTCGCGTAGAAAAAAGTAGAAAATGCTCGAGAAAATAGACGAAACACGACGTCGCAACCTGTACCGTGGTTATCTACGTCTACGTGTAAGAGAAGCAGAGGTAGCAAGGGGGATGGTTACTGATGCACGCTGAAATTTTAACGAAGCTTCGCCGGTAGCCTTTCTGAATTCACCGTCGGACCCGTACTTTTTTTCCTTCACTTCTCGTCTCTTTGAGATCCTCGATGACCTCGCCTCCCATCCACCTTTACGACCGCTGTCATCACCTACGCCAAGTGGATACGCAAGCCGGTCCGAGATCAGCAAAGTTGGACGTGCCTCGAATCCACGTTTCCAACTCATTTACGAGTGGTAAGAATTTAATGGAGTATTAACACTAGCCCAGGGGAGAAATGGTAAGGTGGACTTTGCCAAATCTTTTGGTATGGGAGGAACTTCCATAATTTGGGTGACAGGAGTGCTGGTGTTGTTTGATTTTCGGTATTAGTGGAGAATTTTTATATATTTGAAGATCACAGCTGAGAAGTCATATTTTCTGCCTCTTCTTTTTCTTTATTTGTAAAAGAGCAATTTCTAAATTCAATTATATTGTTAAGGAATATTACATCGAAATTATCATCGTTCCAGATGCACCAGGCTCGTTAGAAAAAGGATAAAAAGTCCACGATAATAATAAAAACAAATAACAAAATCAAATAGCCACAGAGATATCGATTGCACAAGTGACAAAAGCTTCATTTTCTAATCGAAGTTGTATCCGCTTTGTGCCTAACATTCTCATCTCAAACCTTTGGGCGTACATTCCCGTTTGAACGGTAATTGAAGAGCTATCGCGATATTATTAAAAACAGAGAGCGGAGCGTAAAATGATATGAAGCATTAATGGAGAGCGCGGGGTGAGCGGCTGTTCGCGATAGATGTAATAAATTTTAATTAAACGGCCTGCGATAAAAGCGGCGCGATAGGCGGTCGAATCAAAGTAGAGCGATGAAAATCGTCGGTCGATCCATTCGCGAAGCAATCGTAGGGAAACAAAGGAGTCGAACAGAGGGCGGAACTCGAAGAAATTAAGCAAATGGCAAAGAATAACCTGGAAGTACGAACTACGAAGGGAATGAGGCGTTGAAACGAGTCGTGGGAAAAAAGCATCGAGGAATTTCAGTGAACCATGCCGGTTTATCGAACTACTTAACTGGAACAAAGAGACAAAGCAGCTAACACGAGAGTCGAGCAAGGGTGACGAGAGGGAAAGTTTTTAGGACTCGAATCGAGATTATTGGAGCGATATTTCTCGTCGATCTATTCGTTTTGACCTTTACATAAGACGAAAGATTTGCTGAAGGAGCTGTAACCTGTTTCCTTTCAACGAGATTCGCAATCTTTCTATAAAAGAGGAATTCCTAGTCTTGTCAATTATCGAGGAAACGTTCCGCTGGCTATGCGAATTAAAATCATTTATATTCCATAGAGACGTACTTTAAACCAGAGACAAAGAACCAGAAGCCTCGTAAAGACCTTTGAAGACTGCCGAGCTTCTCCGACCGACTTTTTCATCAAATTTCACGAATTATTTTTAAATCGTCGCGTGGCAAACGGAAGAGTCTACTTAAAATCCATTGTCTTCTATAGAGAACCCATCTCACGCTGGACTAACCGACAGATCTAATTTCTCCATTGAAAATCCTCTCTAAAACGGTGTTTCCTTTCGCATTAAATATCCACCCGATTTCAATCTCTCTGATTTTCCCTCGGTCAGAAGTGAATACGCGTACGATTCATATAGAATAGAAGCTGTTTGGCAACCTAAACCCAAAGAACCTCCAATTTCGTGGGGTCTTGCTCAGTTGTTCGTTCATGAAACAATTGAATCGTCTTTGTATAGCTACACGTGTAGCTATGTGTGCGCGTGTATAGGTAGCAAAGGGGAATCTTTCGTCGAATTACGAGGATTCGTGGCACGGGTCAGTGGTCGTGCAATTTTCGTGTCTCTCGGGTGTCTGCATCGACTTTCTCGAACTCGTGCCAGTCCCACCGAGACTTCCGTCCCTTCCTGCAGCGTTTATGCGTCGCCTGGGACGCGAGTACGTTGAATAACACACGCTATGAGTAGAATGGGGTGACTAGGCTCGAGGAAAGACTACCCGAGGCTGTAAGAAAAATAGACGTGCTTCCATAGCGCCAGAGGCTCGCTTATTTGTCCAGGCCAACGAATATTTTGCTATTCTCACGCGTCACTGATGGTTTTGTTACGATAAAGTGGCTGAGAGATAACAGAGGGTTCGAGTCGTTCTTGCGTGATACTTTGCGTCATTATTGCAAGAAATCTGATTCGACGTTTTTGGAAGATTTAAGCGTTCGTACTGTTTGCAGTATTTGTTGGCTTTCGGGCGAGGGATTGCTCGAGGGAAAATACGAACCTTTTTAAAAAAGAAGTAGTTTCTCGAAAAATATAAATTTCTCGAAGAAGGGCTGATATTCTAGGAAAAATTGAATTTCCTAAACAGGAATTGTTCCTTTGAAACGTATAAATTTGTGAAGAAAGGGATGTATATGTTTAAGAGATACAAATTTTTCAAAAAAGAATTACCTTTTCTGAAAAATCTGAATTCTGTTTGAATTTTTTAGGAGATACGAATTTTATAAAGAAAGGATGATTTTGAAGAAAATATGAATTTCTATGGAAATCACTTGAAATTATTATAGTATTGGTAGATTGTGGTGTAAAAGATACGATTTTTTCCACTGGACGTAATTACGTTGTTCTATTAATCGACACGAATTTAAATAATTAAGGGGGCTAAGCAATTAATCGAATGAATCTGCGGGCGGTTGCATGATTTACAACCGCGCCATCGGCTTGTTAACCGACGGATATTTAATCAAGCAAATCTGTGTAATGCATACGGGATTTCCTTTAAGCTCGTTGCATATTGCACGGCATGGCTGTGCAAACAGAAGCATGCTATTCCTTCGATCGTTAATTCCACAGCAACACACAGAAATAGTAAATAAAATTTTCAGATGCTACAATAGAAGAAAAAATTCTAGACAAATTAAAGAGTTCATAAAAAATCGATTCTTATTTACTTTTATCTGTTACTTGTCGAATGGTAAAAACTATCTTTGTATTTTTCATCTTTGTTGAATAGATTTCAACTATTTTAAACAAAATATCATATCATAAGACAAATTAAACTAAAAATAAAATAATCGAGTTAATAAAGTTGGTCCCAGGAAATTTTCACGATACATGATCGGGTTAGTTTTCGTCATTTAGATCAGTTCGTACTGACTACTACACGATGTGTTTTATCGAAAAGACGGAAAAATTTTACAATATTCTTTTTCGTTACGAGATCCTCGATCATTAGTGTCATTGTGCATAAATGACGAACCGATAAAATTGACGACGAAAGCTAGTTGATTTTTCAAATAATTGTCGAAGTAAATCAGAAAGACTATAAAAGGAAACATCGCTCTGATAATGAAGCAAGATGAAATCGCAAAAATCGATCAGCCGCCGATGAAACGGGAATTAAATTCATTCCATCGTCGATATTACTTCAACTCTTTACACGGCGCGCTACGGTTATGCGACCCATTAAAGCCGGGCAGTGTGCTTAAACTCTTTTCGATCGAAATATTAACGGCTATTGGTGGATAAAAAGCGTGGACGGCTGGATAGAAAATATATAAACGATTCGATAGCAGACTGAATTGGGACAGGGAGGGGTGTACAGTACAGAGAACAACGGAACGCGATCATCGAATCGATAGATAACAATATCTAGTGTTCGAGATTGCATATCGCGTTACAGAGAATCAGTGTATATCGGCTGATTGCCTCCGTGCCCATTTATGACGGCAATTTCGCTATTTTCTCGATACGTCGGGCTTGAAATAGAGTGAACCGATTGGGGATGAGGGTGGAATAAGCGGAGGGGTGGGAAAAGAGCGGACGATGGTCTACGCTGTGGCGCTTCGAAGAATTCATTCACAGTATCCTACGTGCAGACAATGAACATCTAAGTTTGTGAATTCCTAGGAAGTGCGAACATTTCAATTATATTTTTGTGGAGATAATTTAGAAAATGTATTGGCCTCGAAATATGTAACCAACGACGACTTTAAATATAATATCGTACAAAGTAAAAGGTACTTTCTGTTAGAACGCTTGTCGTTAGGATAACGTAACTTGACGTTATACTTTTAAGTCTGCAGAGAGTAAAATTCAGGCCCTCCTTCCATTTCATTTAAAACACGAGTAATTTCCTGGTGAAGGCAATCCAACGAACACATTCTTTCCACCGCTCGTGAACGAAATTCCCCTATTACCTCCTCCTTTTTTTTTCCTTTTTTTCTCTACCCTGCATAACGATATTCCAGAAAGTCGCAATGTCGAACGAAAACGTAACTTACTCTGCCGAAAAAAATGCACCCTAAATCACCTGTCCTATTAGCGTGGACAGAAAAAAAAATGAGATACACCTAATTACTTTTCGCTTTTTCCCCAGCATCCGCTCTTCATCCAGATGAAACGCGTTGATTCTCGTTAAAGTAACCCAATAAACGTGAGGCTCCTCTCTCTTTTTGCTCGACTCGAGGAGCGGCCACGGGATAAAATTCTCTCGAGTCCTCCGGCTTAACACGTTGCGAAATATTCGACGCATGTTTCGTAATTCTCACGTTGCGCAGCCCTCCGGCGAAATAAGGGCGAAAAGTTGCAGTTAAGCGCTAATTGCTTTATCCTTACCTCGACCGTAATGCGGATCGCGCGTCGCCCAAGCGAAACTATGGCCAACCACCTCCCGAACCTGCAACTCTCTATACCGATCGATCGCTTCCTGTCGACGTTCTGCCGCGATACGTGATATTCTTTTGAAATTAGACGAATTGAGAGACGAAACCTGTTTGTTTTATACTTCCAAAGAGATTTTGGCGGGGCTTGCTATTGTTAATCCTTTCAAGGACTAGGAATGGTGGAATACACACACACACACACACACACACACCTTTTAAGATATTTTTAACGTGGAATTTATTGGAACGCCGTGTCGTTCATTTTATGTCGTCGTTACTGTGAGAGCTTAAAAATGTGTAGAATAGAAATATATTAAAAGATAAAATGAATAATGGAAAATAGAATGCATATCGAAAGGTACAATAAAAATGAAATATAAATAGTATATATGGAAATATATAAAGAATATATATATATATGTTTCCATATGCATGTGAAACATACAATAATCTTCATTCATAAAATATAATTTCCACAAATATTTAGCGAACATAAATTTTCGGATACAAACTATTAATTCATAATACACGTTTCAACCAAAATCAATTATTAACCTATAATAGAAGCTTTTTAAACCTATATAAAAGAAACGAAACCTGTGAATTTGTAATCCTTGAATTAGTCCAAATTTGTTTAGGCAATAGAAAGTATTTTTTATTTTTTTAGACAATATAGAATTAAGTCCAAGAAAATGTTTACGAAATATTCGCCGTTCAACGATACTTTCCATATATCCTGCGACATTCAGCCAGTTTCTGAGTCTGAATGAAGACTACCTGCATCGGTGCTATCATTATCACGGTGTTTGTTACATTTCGCGTTATTTCTTCAACAATGTTCTATGTTAAACGTATACCTCTGTATCGAATATTGTGTCACGTGTTTCACGCGAGTTCTTAAGAAGATTGATCGTTATCTGTGTGAGAGTACACTGAATATACGTGTACGCGATCTCGCACCATGCTCGTGAAGGTGAATGGGGTTTCTGTATATACGTGCGCGCGTTTTCAATGGAGCGTTGTTTGCCCAGACATTGCGTATTTTGAGCACGTTGACTTGATTTCGACGTAGTAATTGAAATGCTAGCTGATGAAATATATCTTTAATTCAACGCCATTCCCCCCCCCCCCCCTCCAACAATAACTTCTACCATGTTTTACATTTTTTACGCTGTTATGCTTCTAAATAAATCTCCGCTAAAAGAGAAAAACGACGTTTTGTTTCTGTTATACGTATTTCCGGCAATATGTACGATTAAAAGATTATTCATAATCATGCTTGAATTAAAGAAAAATTGTAAGCACACATATATGTAGCAGTAAAAGTTGAAAAATTCAAATGAACATATCGTACGCTACTGTACGAAATCATTTCAACAAATTACAAGAAATATTGCTGATCAGCTAACAAAATCTTCCTCCACATTTTTCAATAGCAACTATCTTCCTTCTGGATACTTCATTTACGCTCGCGGGGTTTTTCGAACCGTCCGCATTCACGAAAGGTTACCTTCCTTCAAAATTCCCCTCTATGCCCGAACTCAAGCCCCGCAAACTATTACTCAAACTATTCCAACTCATATTCAACTTGTCCACCCTCATACGTGTCCCCGTGTTCGAACATGTTTGAGAATGCATCCGCCCCGCCTCGAGTAACGTCAGCGGGCTTGTGTTTGCACACGCAAACATCAATATTAGCACGTGCATCGTTCGCGCGATTCGCGTTTGTTTGAACCGCCGCGATTCGCCTGCGTTTCTCCGTTCTCTTCCGTCGTTGTCTTCGTGTCCATGCTTTTCATCACGAAATCATACTCCATCAACGTATACAAGGTGTTTCATGCAACATGATCAACACTATATACGACAACTGGGAAAAGTAACCGCATATGAATGGTAGGTTCATGAAAATACATCCGCTTGTATGAACGAAGTGTCTGATTAACTGAACTTAAAGCCGAATTTCCGCTGTATCGCGTTGCAGGAACTCGCTGGATGGACGCGGATGAAACGAGAATGAAAGTAGCTGTTCATGCGTCATGTTTGTCCAAAATGAAACAATGTAAATTCGGCTTTAACCGAACTCTTTTACCTGAACTATTGTCGGGCATCAACCCATTTATGTGAACGTATAACAATAAGATGTAAACAGTAGGGGCATGCGTTACGTGACACACTCTCATACTTCGCAGTGGATACAAGTTTGCAACATTGTTATGTGTTCAAGGGTAGATGCTTCGAGGAATTTTCTTATACGAGCATGGACTTCTATTAATCGAGCGAAAAGAATTACGGATGGAGAGAAATAGGTGGATACCTATTATGCAAATGACCTGGTTATATAAACAATTCGTATAAACAGAGTCTTACTGCAATTAGGTGTTACAAAATATTTTAAAGTTTCATTAGTACTGTTACAAAACTCGACTATCACGATTATAGATGTCGATAGAGTTCGAAAGACATCTGGAAATACATATATTATTTTACATATAAATTGTACAAAATACAAATCATATTGTGTCACTGTAGAAAACGATTTCTGAGCATTTACAGATATAGCTTGGTCCAGTTACACGAGACACCCTCTATACGAGATTTAGGTATGTATCCACGGTGTGGTCGAACGAATACACGCGAGAATAGGAGCGCGCAAACGCGGAGAAACACGAGCCAGCCAGCGAGAACGCTTTAACGAACCAGCAACGCCCGAAGCGATCGCGAGAGACACCGTCCTTGTTTCCCGCGTAATGAATACGAAATTGAATAACATCCGGCGTCGAACGTTTACCCTAGCTTTACAAGCTTTCAATGACGCGACGAGGGAGTCGCAAGCTCAACTTGTATCGTTTCGTTTCGTCGCGCCGCGATGTTTTTGTCAGCAGATCGTTTGATCGACAAACGAAGGAGTTTCGTAGATGCGAGGTATACTCGAATTTTGCTTCGTCATGATTACTTGCTGCCAAGGATGTGGGTACTATGTTATGTATCGTGATTTTGGATACTATTATCACGTTTCATCAAAGGGGTAGTTTTCGCTAAATTCGCGAATATATTATGTAAGCTATTAATTTATAGCTAATGAATATTTTAATGGGAACTGGCCAACAATAAGAGTATAACGTAAGATTTCAAAATCTAAGTAGCTATTCGATCGTAACACGCGAAATGATCGATTTGTAACAAGATTCACTGAACGAATTAATAAAACAAAGAAATTAGCGTTACATATAGAAGAGGAAATTTTCAGTTTAAGACTTATAGATAACAATTATCGAGTAATCAATTTTTGCTACGGTCTAATGACCAGTTTAACTTTTCAAAGGCAAAATCATAGTTGGATTAAACTTGTATTAAATTTAAGTTAAGCTTGGTACATGGATAATTTATTTTATAGCGTCTGGGAGTATCTGGGAATTATCTTGAGGCAATAAAAGTTTCTTTCTATTTGTCTGTGAAATATTTCTGCCTTGAGTCGAGACTTCGGATTTTAGTCGCGTCTCCTCGATCTGTAAACTCTACTTTATTTTCTTGAATAATATTTTACGATTCACGAGGTATACTAAAGAAACAAAGATTGTATTCTAAAGAGAATTCAATTATAATAATGTGCTGGTCAGAATTAGCATCTTATCGACGAGATGCTTTTACCGTGAATAATAATCTTATTGAAATCCTGTCTTTTAAATTAATCGAGCTACCGATATGGAAATTTAATAATATATTAAAGAACCTTTGATTATTATTCGTATTGTTAGTGTTATGGAAATTCCAATATTGAGATATTTGATACATTTATATATCTCATCTACATATTGCAATGTAACTGATTCACGTAACATGTTAATTTTAATGACCTGCCTTGCCGTTAAAATGTTCATGATATATTTCTTATACGACAAATATTCAGTCCAGAATTCTTTTATCTCAAGGAATTTATTCATCAATAATCCATTGAAATAAAGAGAATTAATGCTGGTATCTGTAATATTCAGACTGCAGATTTTTACGCATTCACGGGAAACATAAAAATACAAAAATGCATAGAATACGCGTAATATGCAGAAGTATGTAAAATATGCAAAGTTTACCACTTGTTATGATATTTAATAGGCAAAACAAATTCTTGTATCGGTTCTATTCCTCTGTTAGTTTCCTTCGCAAAAATATGAATTTGCATAAATATCCGCAGTCTGGTAATACTAATTCCGAAATAATAACAAAATCAGGTTCAGATTCAATGTACGTACAGCTGAGTTCATGAAACTTCAGTGACTCCAAAGTTTTTGGCATTAGCGTATAATTTACATTCTCCACTACTTTCTAAACTTTATATACCCAATTATTCACCTATCGTGACAATACAATTATTACGCATCGTAAAACACGAAATCGCATTTAACACCGTACTGATATCGTTTAATGTTTAACTAATATTAATTCGCTTACTTGGCAATCTTCACTTCTCGTTTAATATCTGCCTTAATATCCACGTTTGGATATGGTTATTCCGCGTCACTTTTATTCCCACGTAAACACACGTTGAAAATAGATTGTAGTGGTAACAAGCCGTGGCAGATACGGTGTCCCAGTTGTTGTTTAACGTCGTTTAACTGCAATGTTCTCAATCGACGCCAGTATCGATGGAACAGAATAACGCTTGTCCGTCACTTAGAACGCGTCGCGATCGACTAAATGTTTCGTATTCGAGGTTACTTCGGGCGAGGGGTACCCCTTGTCTGCGATGAATGCGAGCAATTCTGCTACCTGCGGTTTGTTGACGTCACGCGGATGAAATATTTCGTGGGATACGAAACCGTTCGTATCGTATATCTCCATTTGTTGTTTGAAACTTGTGTTGCACGAAAGACACTTGCGACGATAGAGTCAAAAGATGATTCGATTTGGTCAATTTTTTAGAACGAACCTTTAGCGATAATATTGTTGACTTTATAATATTAACGTAACAATGTCCGTTTAACGGTACTATTTTTATCAGTAGAGAAGAATTGTTTAAGGAATACGTGGAATCTTTATATCGTTTATTTAATGTTTATTTAATGTTTCTAGAAAACTGTGTTTATGTGTCATTTAATTGATTTTTCAAACGCGATAAATCTAATTTTATAGGCGAGAAAAGCTGTTTAATGAAATTTTTGTAATGAATTTCTCATCGAGTTTATACATCGAATTTTTATTACGCGCGGACAAAATTTTATTTATTCCATTTAATTTACTTAAAAATCCTGTTTGATCATTTAAATCTAAATATTACGTAGAACATTTTGTAATTTTAGTTTCACGGATCGTATAATCAATTTTTTCGTAATAAATTTTTATTGAATTTTTATTACGTTTATCTCTCTATAACGTATTTAAAAATCCTCTTTGGTTTAATCTATTTGTCTTCTTTAAAAGAGCTCAACAGTTTCTGTTTTACAAATTTTTCACTTTTTTTGAAATACGATAGTATCGAACGATAATTAAACTGTAAATTAATCTTTCCGCCGGAAAAATTAGTTTCGTTTTGAAAAATCGAGAGGCTCGGTATTTCTAAGTACTTGGTGAGGCTTGATAGCTATGCTACAATGTACAATGTACACAGGCGAGTGGAGACAAAGCTGCTCTGGAGAGATTCAAATTCAGGATCCTTCTCTGTCATAGACAAGCGTATTACCTCCCAGTCTCCAGCTATACGGGTAGCTCGCGTTATCGTTAGTCGGGATTTTGCTCGTAAATGACAGCTGCAAAAAGGAGAGTGACCGTGCTTCTTTGTGTCCAACATAGTGGCGATATACCAACGATATTAAACCTATTTCCATTTATTTCTCTATCCTTCTTTACGTTCAAATTTCAGATTATTCGCCGAATAATCATACAAATAAATCGAATAAGAGTAATTTAACCCTGTTGTTCGTATTGTCTCTATAATTGATCACAAATGAATATTATATTTCAAGAAATATTATTCAAATGCAGATTATTTTGAAATATTTGGTTATAGTATCATTACTTGGTAATATCGTTTGGCATAATTAAAATGAAATTTAAATTAAAACGCTTTAAGTTCAATTTTCCACGAATTCCAAGTCTCGTTAGAATCGATAATTATAGTCGCTCGCAACCTTAAGGAACAGGCGTTTTTCACAGAAAAAGTACGTGCGCGGCAAAGCATCATAGGGAATGTTCAATTCAAAATGGCGCTCTGCCAAATAATTCGCGGAAGCTTCGAGTCAACGAGAGAAATGTGAGAGAAATAAAGGCGACGATTTTCACGGAACAGAGGCACCCAGTATCCATACAAAGATACAAGAAACACGAGTACGAAAGAAACGGAGAAAGAATGCCGTGGATTGCAATCGATAAGAAGGAGGAGAGGCGGAGAGATAAAAGATGCTAGCCACACGGTGGCACGCAAGCGAAATACACTTTCGAAATACAGACGGAGGATTATAATCTGAGATTTCCTTCTCCCTGGAACGAATAATCGACGGTTTCCTGGAATTCGAGTCAATGGAGGGAACCACGAAACATTTTTAATCGAGAAATTATTCGCTGGATTGTTGGAAATATTCGAGGAAAAGATTCAACAACGATCTCCTCGGTAGTTTTCTACTAATGGAGTATTAACGCTACATAAATTTCGTAGTCGTTAGTTCATCGTCAAATTAATTGGAACAAGCCTAATTTAAATAAAATTAATTGAAATTCAAATTAATTCATCATTGTGTTTTTTACGTAGTCCGTGGACATTGTATCTCGTTTCATACCTTTTCTTCGTAGCTTCACTTCGTTCTTCGCAGTAAATTTTTAATGGATCATCGTACGACGTATCAAGACTCGTTACTGCAGCCAGCCAGACGGATCCCCGCCGTTATTTGTCTCCGAACGCGAGTTTTATAAAATGTCGCAGAATTCGGTATAAAATTCAGTGGAAATTAACGCGCTCGCGGTTGGGGTGATTTCAAAGAAACCGGAGCCCCTTTAGAGACGATGGAATCCGCGATAATTATCGCGGCCAGGGATTTTTTCTTGCGCCTCGATATTATTTTCAACCCCTATCCGCGTGTTTCTCGCTCGAGACGCGTCTGTATCACGCGTTGTAAAGGATAGAGGGGCCGGAAGCGTCGGCATCGACGTGAGATTAAAAAGTATCAAACAGAAAAAAAAAGAGAAACGAAACAGGCAGGGAAGCGGAAAAGAATTGCAACTGCAAAGTTACACATTTGCAGCGCAATTAACGAAAGTTTCAATAGTACGATGCAAGAAAACAACGACTCAACTCGGCCGATCGAAGCTTCGTTACGATACCATCGAACGTTGCCGGAGCTGGAACCCATCAAAATCGAGCAAGAATGCTTTTAGCCGACGGTTTTCCGTCGCTCGACCGCCGAGCCGCTTCCGATGATTCAATTTCCACACGGAGTATTTGCGAATAAACGTTGATACACGGCAATCGGAATGTTTAATAAACAGCGATGCGGAGTACGGGCCTGCTATCTCGAGGGGTAATCGTCGATTGATTTTTCCCGATTCGTTTTCATTCCCGGCCGTGTCATTGTTTTCACTTATCTTGTCCGTTATAGTTGCAGTTTTCCTTTGACAATTCGTTACGATTCAATCGGCGAAAATTATTATTGTGCATTAATAATTATCTATAATTTTATTCCATCATATTAACCCATAGCATTTGAATTTCACAAAATTCAGACACTTTTCCCAATCAGCAATAACATCATCAAATTGCATCTCTATCCGATTCCTATCCAAAATCCTATTACCTAATAATTCATGAACTAATGCTATTAATGAATTCACAAGATATGACGTTACAGGCGTCTCATTGGTAATATCAAAATTTCATGTTTACAGCGGAATATAATCAGATGATACGTAATTTGTAAAATTTACTTGTCAAACTTCGTTCGTTCGATTATCAAACGCATATCCCTGTTATATAAGAATTATTATTCGGCTTAAACTTGTAGCTTGTTATCCGTAAAATTTCACTTAACAATTTCAGTCGAATTATATGTATAATTAAACGTGTCTTTTATCCTCGCCAACAATAAATCATAAAATTCAGAGGATTTGCTTCGAAACGTAAAAAGCTCGTTCGTCTACTCATTATCGCCTACAACATATACACACCATGCTGATAGCACAGCCAGTAACAATGCTCGAATCATAATTGCGCGTGCACATAATAATTGCCGGGACATTTATGCAAATGCATAACTAATAACGGGTCCGAGGCCGCGACCGTGCATTCATCGAAACGTTATTACGGTTAATGGACGGCCGTGTCGCATGTTTGTGTCGCAAAACAAATCTTGCTGGCCGCTTTGTGCGCCATGTATCCGCCTATAGTAATACATTGGGGTGTGAGGGGTTGAAACGGAAGGGTGAAAGGGCGAAGGAAGAGAGAAAGGAGGAGGGTTGGCGCGGAGATCCGCAAGCATCTCGGTGACGATACCGGTTGGCAGACGAAGAGCGCGGCCTGTTCAGCGGCCCACACGACGACATTCAACGGGAATGACAATGCACACTCCGCTGCACTTGCTGCTTAATGTCATCCTCAAGCCGTGCCTAGTACCATTAGTGCACGCGTACATGCACCCCTCCCCAAGCCTCATCCTCCTCGCCAATGTACGAGAGAACGCGTCATTGTCGCGGCTTGCGGTCGAACCTGCGCGCGCCAGGGGTTGCTTTCCATTCTTGGGACAATGACGATGCCTGCAACCCTTCAACTGAGACTGGCCACTGGTTCCAACTACGGATGTTAAGGCGTTAGCAATAGCTGGCTTTAAGCCAGGTTTACGATGTAGTTTCCTTGCTATCTTTGAGTGTTTGATTTTCTATATGCATTTTTACGCTAACATTGTATACCATTGGTTCAAGACTTCTTCGATTAGCTTCTCTGAAGAGTTAGAGATAGCTCAGACCCTCGCGAGGTTTCGTCTGTATAACGCGGAACCTGTCTATGCGACCTAATCCGAAGCAGTCAGCCAACCCTAAATTGACCCTGACCGTTTTTCCCACTCGGTACGTGCTGGGTAATTCAGTTGGGATTCAGACACCTTTGCGAATGTTTTAAGTTTTTTCCGTACGCTTGGTATTCGTTTTGACAATTCTGTGCAATATATATCTATATATAGAATTTGTGAAAATAGAAGGAGAAGTAGTGGATATTTCAATTTTAGGGTGTTGGTTCGTTGGATTCAAACCAACGGGTTTGAATTCAGAAGGAAGATATCAAGGTGTTGGTACGGAAGGAAAGAGGATAATGGTTCGAGTAATTACACGATTGGTAGGTGGTACCTGGAGTAAAGTAATTATGGGGTGCAGACGATGTTGGGCTTTTGAGACTTGATAATTGACGATAAGAACCTGCTTCGGGGAAAAGCTTCTTGATAGCTGTGGTACTGGGTCGGGGGCTTGGTTAAGTCTCTGATTAATGTTATTTGGTTTGTAATTCGAGATCTGTTATTGAGAAATTGAGGTTCTTGATGAAAGAAGGGTAGTCTGTAATGTGGATTCGAAAGGTAAGTGTGGTTAATAGATAGTGATTAGGAGCTGTGAAGAATTATTAACTGTACGTCTTAGAAAATTCAAGGTAACTGACTTTAATTGTTTTATAAGATCTAGGAAAGAGGATACTGTTACGCGATTAAAAATTTATCGAGGCGTTTATAAATGTAACTCGGAACGAGTTGGATTCGATATCATCGAATGGAAAATTAAATCTCTCATCGGTCATGCATCCTGTGATCAACAGCGAGGAGAGAAGATTTGTCTTCTGTAGCTTTGAGTACGTTCATCAGTGTAAGGATTAAAATTACGGTCTTTGATAGTCTTTAAACCATGTTACTAACATTAGAATTACCAATGATTAAAGTATGAAACTTGTGCCGGATTTAAATGGAAATTATATGGAAAATGCATCAAAAGTGCATTGTTGTAAATCTGTAAAGTTTCTATGGAAAATTACGAATTGATCATTTTCAATATTCTAGTAGTTAATAAAATTATTTTAGTATTAAAATTAGAGCACAGTTTAATTCAAATTAATTAATTAATTAATTGAGTTCCAGAAAAAAATCGATTCTAAAGCTGCACATTTGTTAACGATTGACAAAAAACTGTTGCGTTTAATAGAGTTCAATTTGAAAAAATAGGAAGGAGAAAATCGAAACTCGAAACTTTCCAACGAAGTTAGAACTCGCGTCGGAAACATCAAATACAAACGAATCGCATCCGGAAGCTTTCAGTTTGTCGTCATTCGATTCAAAAGCGCCGAATTCGGAAGATTTCGAGCTGAAAGCTTTCTACTTGTTGCCAACCACTCTGCAATCCTTAAATTCGCACGAACTCACTTGGAAAACTTTCCAGTTCTAACTACTTAATTCGAAACACAAGAATTCGATGAAACTCGAAAATTGCTCAATTTTCTGCTTCAATCTTATTTTAGCTTATTTCAACGTGTTGCGTTTTATTAAACTGTACATTTTGATTACTAGAAAATTTCTTTTTGTGTGTGTGTTTTTTTTTTATTCAAAGCTTCGACGTAGCTGTTGCAATTGCAGATAGACATCGCGATTTAATTCACCGGAGACAGTTACCAGGGTCGCGTCGTTGCAACAACGAGTCTTTCTCGCCGTAGAGCCCTGATAACGCTTATGATGCATCGTGGCAGCGATAAGGCGGTTGTTCTTAAAAATGTTACATCGCAACCACTGCCGTTGCGCGTTGTCTTGAAGCGAAAAAAAAGAGAAAAGAATGAGAGAAACTTTCATGAGAAGGCTGACGGAAGATACCATCAGAATTTCCAAACTCGAACTCTGATATTAAATAAATTATCCAGGAAATTGACTTGTTAAACAAAACTTCTGATAATCGTCTTAAATGGAGATTAAACTTTCTTTCTTACAATTACAAATTATTATTATTCATAAGTTTTCGTAACAATACAATTATTTACAAAAACAGCATACCAATGTAAAACATACAGTATGTAATATAATATGAAATAAACAATATTAATTTGCAATCCTTGAGTTCGAACGAGTTCGTTTTGAAAATTTTTCAATTCTAATTTTTAATTCGATACGCGAGGAATTGGTAAAACTCGAAAAATCAAAACATTGTAAAATAAGCTTAATTCCATGGACGAGTGAGCATTGCCACTTGAAAAGTACGTAGATACGTGTTGTACGATGTGATACCATTAACTACAGAGCGAACACACAAAAGGAGCTCGATCGAGGTGATAATTGAAATGCCACACGGTAGAAAATTCCACTAGACCTCAACAACACAATCCATTAAAACGTAGAGTCGTACAAATATGCATTCGCCTGTCTAGTTAACAATAATGGTGAAAACATAGGCGTTCCATGAATAGTTTATTATATAACCTCTGGTCATTGAATTACGACCACTGAAAATTTTCATCAATCTTCCCATCCTCGTTTTTCGTTTAATAACAATAATTTCGATAGCAAAAAATGATTCGCCATTTAGCATCGCAATTAGAAAAGAGAAAATTTTGCAGTATCTGGTTCTTCTTCAATGACCAAAGAGTATATATAATTGCAAATCGAGATGATATCATCGTGTATCGACTAACCATTGAATCGTCAAGGATTCGGTTAAGCAGTTTGTTCCAGGCCTCGGAATTTCTCTAATTCGTATTGAATATGCGATTGACGGCCTAACGCCCATTCAAGTTAAACTTAGTTTCCATGCAATCCAAGCTTAACCATTTACGAAATAATTCGTACGTAACCGGGAACCGGAAGCAGATCGAACCTCGACCTAACTTAAATGAAACCGTGGAGCCATCGCAGACATCGCCTACCTTTAACTTACCCCTAACTTCTATCTAATTTGAGGCTAAGTAACGTGTACTTGGGTGTCGAAAATTGGCAAGAATCTACCGAAACACAGGCTCAAATATTTACTTCGTTTCACAAGATATATCAACAATAATTCGTTGTTGCCTTAATTCTAGGCCTGGGGCAGGATATCGAAACATCGTACGTACTATATATTCGATGATACAAATTATCACAGTCTAACGAGACTTACTAGAACCCTCCGTAGCGTTCTATCAAACAGTCGAAAATCTCCGATCAAAACCACTTTCTACGATATACAAATTATTCACATCTTCATCTCTCAATAATTGAACCAAACCTTCTGAAACCATTCCAAATCTTCCATTCTGCGCACATTACACCTATCCAAAAACGTTAGTTCCAGTCTCACATACAAAGCATCCATCCATCGTTCCCTCTGCTCTCGGCTCTATGCCACACTCCCTTCTCATCATCTCCGTATCTACGTTCATTCTTACAGAAAATCATCAGCCACCCTGAAACCCTAAACATTCTCAGGCTGCATTTGAACGAAGAAGAACCGTGCGATTTCCTAAATCCACTGCCTCGGAACTCACACCTTCACTGACACTGCGAACAGAGAAACAGCGTGGCTGGTAGGACGAGATAGAGACAACCAGAGCGGAGATATCCCGGGCACGAGCGCCCGACAGAAATACAATAATCATACAAGCCGGTACATGGCCCGCATAATGGGTTCGTCGAGAGGCCAAAGGAATACGAGTATCGGAGGCGGGCGAAGAGAGACAGGGAGCAGGAGCGCAATCTCGTCGGGCGGTCGCGCATAAATTCCACTCGGATCGACCGTTTGAAGGGCCGGCCAACGGGTCGCATTCGCCCCCGGTCTCGTGGTCTCTTCTTAATATCTAAAGAGCTGGCGCCACCCTCGAGGATACTCCATCGAGGCTGGCGTAATTCGTCTCGGTCTTCTTTCGTCGCTCGTCCCACCAATAGATCAGTGAACCTTTTTCTTAATTTCGCCGCTTCGGAGCTTAAAATCTGCTTTCCTTTCGGATTTTTACGGCGTGCTACGGTTTTCGTCTCTCTTACACAAGGGGGTGTAGTTGTGGCTAGTACTTTGGGAAAGAGAATGATTTCTCGAGGAGAACGGAGGGAAAATGGTGGTGAAATTTCGAAATATTTTAAAGTGAAATTAAGGGGTTACTTTGATCTCTGAGAAAGTGGTTTGTTGGAAATCGAATGAAATGCCGGACGATGTTTATAAACGTAGAAATAGTATTGTATAATTACATTTAGCTAAGTAGGTTATTAGATTTCTAATTAGAATCGAGATGGACCTTTCGCGAACTGTAGAAAAGAAACAGTGGCAGAATTGTGAGGGATTTTTAGAAATTATTGAAAGGTATGACTTTGATCTTTGATAAGGTAATTTATCTTGAATCAAGTTAAGTATTAAGATATTTATAGAAGTGAAAGTTACATTATGTAACCGAATTTAAATTGGTAAGTTATGTATACAATTATATAATTGTCATACGATTGTGGTTAGGTTTAACGTTGTATAACTGTATTTAGATTTAAATTTAGAGACAGACTCGAGACATAGTAAGGTCTGATAGGGGTTTAGATCGAACAATTTGTCCACGGTTGTCGCACGTTTTATCTTACGTGTCGGTAATATTATTAACCTTGTTCGATAGAAATCACGGCGCATTTATGACGACGAATTAACGGGAACAAGAGGGGGCGAGGCTGTTGGTACAATCAATAAGTTGAGCTTGTTATATGAAACAGATTGATATACACAGAACGAGCAAGGCGTATGGGATATAAATGTTTCCGACCTGTGTCGATGTTTAATGGCTTCCGTTACAAACTTTTAATTTTTAATCTTTTCTTGTGTTATTTAAGCATTCTTCTGACTTGAATAGATGCAATATATTATACGTATAAAGGCATATTTAATTTTAATCATATCAAAAATAGTATCAAGAGATAATGTTCATCGCATGAAATACAAGTTAAAATAAAATAATATTCTAAAACTAAATTGTAGTATTTGATCCAAATCTTCGTAAGCTAACGGTATTAATTGAGGATTAAAAATTGCTCTCTGATATTCTGGAAAATCTTTGAGAGGTATCGAAACCGCAAGTCGCGTCGTAGTGACAGGAGTGGGTCGATAAAAAGGGCGCAACTAATTCAACACAGAAATTCAAGAGTGAAAAGGGTAGCAAAACGCATAAAGAACGGCAGGTTCCAGGAAAATTGAACGGACCACCGCTTCTGGAATTTTCATCGAATTTTCCTCGTGTAACGAATATCGAATCACTGAATCGTTCATCGATTGATCGACGACCAAGATGGGGGTAGTTGGGACTGGGGATGCGACCAGCTGGAAATCCGGTCGGCTAAGGGTGCTTTTAAAAATTCAGTCAGTCCGTCCGAGGACGTTTCAACAGAAAAAAAAGTGTCGCTGTTTCTCGTCGAGGATGAAATGTTGAAATTTACCTATCTCTCCCCCTGATGTCTCTCTTCAAGATGAACATTCCAAGGAATAAGTGTTTATCCTCACACCGGATCGTTTGCCATCGATAATTTGAATTTTTCATTTTTTCTATATTTTGGTTCTAATTCTGCTTTGCTCAAAAGGATTAAAGTAACACGTAGTGATAACAACTATTGGACGATATTCTAAATACTTAGAAGAGTATCTAAGAATTACGGAGGTCTTTTAAGAACGCAAAAACCTAAAAAATATCGCATAGATTCAAACGGTCTACTATGCATATGGTGTCTGTAAAAATAAGATCGCGGAACGGAGGGTTAAAAACCAGATCCACGACCTTTATCGCTAGAATCTTTTCTGCTGTGGTAGGTATTTCTTGCAGTGACTTTGAGGATGAGTTAACTCAATCTATAGCGAACCCTAATTTCGCGAAGCTGTCGTTGTTATTGCTGCACGAGGTTGCATCTATTACCCCCGTGGATAACGTGATACATCGCGTCTGGCTTTAATGTCTTCTGGCTGCCAGTGAAGCGATGAAATTCGCGAATATCGAGGCGCTCGATGGGTTGTGTAACATGTTCAACGTATTGCTGGTTGAATAGTCGGGAAATTCAAAATGGCGGTCGTGGGCAGGTGCTCGATGTTCTATGCGGGATTGTATTTTACCAGATTAATTCTTATGAAAGCGGTAATTGTGAATGGCCTAAAAAAGTATAGCCTCACCATTGTATTTACTACAATAGTCACATATTAATTAATTGGATTTAAGTATATTAAATGTTGTAGTATTGGGTGGTACTTTTATACAGCTACAAAAATTTGAAAATTAAATTTCGTCATCGCGCTATATACGAATTTCAAATGAAAAAAGTTTCACAGCCTTTATTTAGTTGGATTAATAATTCGTTTCGTTTCCTACGAAAATTGATTATTAAATAAAATAAATAACTTCTTTCCTTTCAAAGAATATTAACGAGACAATTTATTTTCTAGAATATCTTTTTCGATATCTTTCTAAAATGATTTAATAAATTATAATTCCTATTATCAAACGCTTCTATTAAACGATTATTAAATATAACGTTGCACCAACACTCAGAAGTTATACGCTATTCTATTCGAGATCTTCACATACATTGGCGCCATCGTCGATCGCGATCGCGACAAAGTTTGCTTTCTATTTTTTCGCAGTTCCTCTCACGTTATGTACGTTTAGAATTACGTAGATGTCACATGCAATTTACCGACGCGTCTGTTTAGCGACGGACATCGTGACAAACAAGTAATTAACAATATCAGCCAGTTGTGAGCGGGAGTAAAGAGCAATTTGATCGTTAAATTCGATTTAAAGGGCTGTCCAAGCTGACACGACCCTCGCAACCGCGCTTTTGCACGCGTTTCCCTTATTTTTTTCTCTTGTCGCCATTGAACGTTTTCAACAATTTCTCTCGTCATCGTTCCCAGCGTTCGTAATGGAGAGATAAATAAAATATACGCCAGTCGATGGAAATCATCGATCGCTACAATGACAAATGACTTTTCTCCTTCGAACAATTGGACACGCGACGAGTCAAACGCGGAATTATGCGTTGACAATGTTTCGAAACTTTTCAAAAATTTCATGATTATAATTGATGATTGATATCATGATAATTGAGAAATAGCACGGGTGTAGTCTTTGATTCACGATACGTGCGACGAGCTTCGTGGAAATTACAGTGACAGACTGTTAATTTTTTGTCAATTTACAATTTCATTGCACAAGTATATGACCAATGTTCCATCCTTATCGATTTAAACATAATCGATGTTGAAACCAATTAAAATATAATTATCAATTCAAACTTAACTAACACCAATAATAGAACTACAATTTCCAAGTTATACAATTTACTCCATCCACCACATTGTCTATATTTTCCAGAGTGCTCCTCTATTCGTTCGATTAACGAGAAATTCATTTTCCTCGTTGTATATCGCGTAGCCGGTGGGTACTTTTCGATAAAGATTTCTCGTACGATTAAAACGTGTTTGTCGAATTGGACGTTAAAACGTTCCGTTGTGCGAAAGCGAATAGCTGAGACGTCGCAGTAAGCATCCTTTGTTAGCATTCCACAAGGGGATAAAAGTGAATTGAAATGTCGAAGAAAGCGAGTGGCAAGAACGTAATTGAACGTTTATCGGCTACAATAACTCGGTTTAAAGGGGCCATACCCTGTTTATTCGACGTTGAACCACGAACTAAAATTCATATCGAACTCTTACATTGTTAGTTCATCGTGAAGCGATTTTCGATAATAGACTCGATATAAAAATCAGGAAAATTGCGATGTATCAGTTTCATTTTTTCACTTTTTTTTCAAAAAAAAAACTTTCTATACGTACAATCTAAACTCTGCCAATGGCGTGGTAAACTACGAAGGCTTCACGGATTACTAAAATTATTCGATGCTGGTTCGACAAGCGGCGAATAAAGTATCGCGAATAAACATCAACGAATATGTAAACAGCCAAATGAAGAGTGTCAAACCGAAAAATGCAAACAAACAAGGATAGAAAGAAACTCGAGCGTAAACATACAAACTGAAATTGTAAACGAATAACACCATTATATAAACAGGCGAGTGGGGAAACTGGGAAATTTTTCACGGATAAAAATTAATCGACAGTTTGAGGACGAAACATTTTTTTAAATCGCTAAACGGAATCGCTACTTCAGATGATCGTATAAGTAATGACAGAAAATCTCTTTTTTAATTCGCAGCCTTACATCACGTTATCTGCCACGTGAGAGCAACTAACAACTACTTTCCATTAGTAAACTTTGAATAATTGTATATTCTTGTGAAAAAAATATTTATAGAAAGATGTCGCGTGTATCTGTGAAATCAGCCAACCTCCAAAGGGATCATTGAATTATTCGAAATTAATTTTAGCGGGCGTGAAAAACGCGGGAGAGCGAAACAAACGAAAGAAAAAGAAAGCGGGACAAAGAGTAGATAGGGATGAGGGAAACCGCACTCAAAGAGTAACATCTCCCACGAGATCGACGTTCCGCGGCGCTTTTCCACGTTGGATTACGAATAACGGCGTTGTTTCAATTTACCCGCGACCACCAACGCCGTCACGCCTTTCGTTCGAATGTCAAAGTTACTGGGAATCTCGCTGCTGCCTTTCGGATCGGTTCACGACAAAGCCACGCTGGTGTTTGAACGATCACCGAAATCGTACTTTGAAGGCTGTTTCGCTTTTGTCCTTGTACGATGCTAAACCAGCGAATCGGTTCGATGGTCCCTTTCTTGGTTTTTGCTGCGGTTGCTGGAGGATGAATCTGTGCTTTGAGTAACTTCGTTTGTTACTGGCTACGTTACGCGAAAGTTCTTTTATTAAGAGAAAGTATCACACTCGGCGTCACTTGAGATTCTGAATAATTTGTATGGTAAAATTTATCTACGCTTTTTATTTACGAGGCCTGTAGTTAAATCTTCGAATATAAATCGCGTGCTGATATACAGCGAGGGGTTCGTAGCGAGTTGAAATGAGGACATGAGTCATATCTGTTCAATTTTTGGCTTTTCTATGTCAACAATTTCAGTTTCTGCAATTCCATTACCTTCTAGTATAATATCGTGTGCATTACACGCATTCACATTACGCGGTAACATATAAAACATCTGTTACCTACGATTGAAACAAATATGCTTCTGCTTTCTACCAGAGTCAGTTTATTAATCCATATACTACGTCGTTGGGATCGACACACTTTTGCCATCACAATACAATATTTTCCTATCCCTGAAAAATATCGTTGTCCTGGATTTTACAAGATTTTCGCACATCATCCTTCGTTTTAGAAAAGTATAGAAAACAACGATAGAGAGCGCATTTCGTTATTAACATTCTTTCATTCATAATATTTACTTCGATCGAAATTAATAACTGCTATCAACGTTAGACGGGATTCCAACATAAGAATTCCATGAATTACGTTCATTCGTTCGGTAGCAACGACGAAAAAGTTGACAACGAACCCGGAATTAACTTCTTTAAGCCAAGCCCTGCTGCTTTCTTCGCGGCGACTGTCTCATTTAAGTCGTGAAACTTCATAATGAATCTAAACTCGCCGCTCTTAACCTCTCGACTGCGGCAAAGTGAATTATTCTTCTCTTCTTTTTTTTTTTCGAATGACGGTTTAGTCTCATTTAGTCGACGGGAAAGCACGCTATCGCCAGAAGTTTCCTGTGCCCGCCCCAAACGCGGTTTCCGACGAAAGAATTTCAAGCTTTTGCACGCTATTACGGAACCTCGATCCAATTTTAAAGAGCTTCTAAGACATCTTCGACTTGGCGCAAAAACACAAAGATCGTTGCAAAGACAGCGAAGCTTGACAAGAATTTAGACATTATTTCAGCTTTTCTGCCGAACGATATAAACTCAGATATTATGAAATATACTTGATGAGAGGCTATTATACAACCTGCTTTAAAATGAAAATTTTTAATCAAAGAGCGAAAGTTATTCCAATCTGAACTTTCTTTTATATAACCGTATAAGTTTGCCGATTCTAGTTTTGAGTTTTAGCTAGTCCGAAATAATCTAGGTAAGCTTGCATATGTTTCTGAACGTTGTACATTGAATAAAGTAAAACGTAATTGTTTCGAGAATATTATCAAACCAATTAAAAAGATAATAGATTTTTCGAACAAGATTACATATTATTAAATACAAATATCAAGTGCTTTATCATGGTAAAATGATTAAAACAAAATTTTTGTGGAAGAATTTGTTATATTAGCAAAAATACCGAATGCAATAAAGCAAAGAAAATCACGCTGTTCTCAACTAAACCTCAAAAGTTTAACCTCGAACTCTGTTGAGAACAATAGAACACTTCACGAGAGGTTTGGGAGGGTGCAGAGACTAGCAACGCGTATGCGTGCATCGCGGAAACGAGAAAGGGCCACTCAACCTGCCGCTAACAACTTTAAAAGTTCCGACTAAACGAGAAATTGCATTAAATTGCGTTTCAACCGAACCCTTTCCACCGTAGCCCGTCCTCCATTCTATACGCGACGCTAATGCTCCTCGCGGTTGTGGTAATCCTTCTGCGAATCACCCGCCATGTTGTGTTACATTCTCCCCAATTTTTGGTCGTCCAACGATTCGTAATCTCGAATTTGCGATGATAAATCGGATTAGAAACGACGATTTCAGGATGCAGAATTCAGTGTGACCTGTTATCTCGTGTCATTTTGAAAACAAAAAGAAATGTTGAAAATTGTGGATCTTAGTTGCCGAAATAAAAGTAGAGGAAAACTAAGGTTACACTTAGAATTCATATTAAAGTAGTTTTAGATTTGTTTAATAAACGATTTCTAAGATCTTCGTCGATATACATTTGCACGCGTCTCGGCACTTTCTTTGTTGCACCATCTTCCATACCACACTGCCAAAAGAACAGTTACGTTCGTCTGTTTTTCGAGACGCCGCGCACACACATACTCCTACATACTCATATTCACTACTACGCGGCCAATTCAGTCTAGCACGCAAAATTATACATATCTCAATAAAAATAAAAAAAGAACACGAAGATTAGAAAGTATATCTTTGAGAGGAAACAAGTCACATTTCCAAGTTTGATGCCATGTCGAGTCCTTTATTTACCTAATGATAATATTCCATATTCTTCGACAATTCTTCTTCCAACTTTCTGGTGAAAAAGAAATGTTTCCAAAATTTCTCTTTATACATCAACGACAAGTTAATTAGTTCGATAGCAGGTTGTTTGCTGAAGTATCTAGAATCGAGAACCAGTGGAGCAGAAAGAGAAAGGGAAGGAGAGTGAAAGAGCAAGAGAGCAGGTGCAACGTTCGGTTGAATTACGCTTATAATCGGTGAATGCCGCTCGAATCGAGCTTTGAGTATTAATTCCACGACGGGCTAATCTCCCCCAACTTTTTACGATTCTGTTCGCAGTCGTTATTTTCACTCGACCCGCCCGCTTTTCAAGTGAAAATACCTGCTTCGCGGTTGACGTCGGGCCAATTCGTGTGCCTCTACTTCCGCTCGGATTCACGGTTTTTATTCGCCCACCACCCGCTCACTTGGATCAAAAACCATCCTCTGTGTCGCGTTTTTTCGCTGACGATCAAAGTCTCGTTATGCGAACGGTAATCACATGGTTGAGATCGATTTCTTGGAAAGTATCAAGAAAGATTGCTCACAGCTTGAGTTTAACTTTTGATTTAAGGGCCAGACAGGGAAATGATGGGAAAAAGTTTCGGAAATGTTATAGCGTTGAGAAACGTATAATAATTTGTCGAAATTTCAGAATGCAAAAATCTACCTTCTATAAAATTGTCCCAGAAAAATACATTGCAAGATACAGATGTCAGCCGTGAAACTTTCTTGAGAGGTCTTCAATAAGATCGTAGGTCGCAGGTTGTAATCCAGAACGCCGTGAATGGAAGGACGCGTGTCAAGGTGCGATTTCAACAGTGAAGACGCGCTAATGTCTCGTCTATTTGGCCTGCACGCGTCGATTCAGCTTTGATCCACGAACGTGTCCCGTCATCCTGACTACACGGTTAACACGCCCTGTGCACCTGTAATTTAACTTCCTGTACTCGTGTGCGTGGCACAATCTTCTACATTGATGACGTTTGACACGAATGAAATTCACGGTCACGTTTCGCGACTTCACATCGTAGTTTTATTTCCCTCGAGTAATATGCTTAGCCTGAGATCGTCGCGACCGACGAACGTCTTATTTTACGAAGATAAAGTCAAGAGCTAAATGAGAAACACTTTTACTCCTACGAAACCGTAAAATTCGTTTCAAAGAATGAAGCGTCCCATCCGAAAATGAAGTGAAATGCCTGTATACATGAAACTCCTATAAAAGTTGTGCATAAAAATTTCTTGAAACGTTTATTACGTTGTAGGATTGATGTGATGAAAAAGAATATTTAACAACCTCTTAAAATTTACAAATTCAATATATATAACAAAAGAAGAACAAAAATAGAGAATTCAATAAAATAAATGAACAGAAAGAAACATTCTATATAAATTGTTCTTAATAGATCAGCATCGATTAAACACTTAGCACCATGATCAAGAGATTAAAATTCTCTTATTGTCCGCAATAAATAATTCTCGATATCTTCGAACATTAGAACAGTAAAACACTAGGGGTCTGTCCTTGATTTAAGAAATCCATCGTAAAATCTCAGACCTCGCTCGAATCCCTTCAGCCCCTTTCGTCGAACTATTTGTACTCCTTGGAGTTCGCTCGAATTTCCATGTAGCCGATAACCTTTAGGGGTGCGAGGAAGCATGGGGGTAGATCGCTATCAGTGGAACGGGCCGATCGTCGGCTCGACTAACGAGCGAATCGTCGTGCCTGGAACGTCGTCACGCGACCTTCCTCCCCATCCTCTATATTGCCAACCCCTTTTCTTAAACGTATGCATGACTCTCGACCGAATCGGCCCTGTTAACATATAAATTGCCGCTTAACGGCGAGACAATCAGTCGCCGTGGAAGCCATGGCGCGAAGGTGACGATGGTCGGTTAAAGAGAAAAGATATCCAAAGACGAGAGAGTTTGAGTCACGTGACGAACGAGTAAAGGAGACGAAGACGGATCGTCGAAGAGGAGAACGAATAAACGTGGAGGGGGGAAGGGTTGAAACAACCGACAGACAGAGCCCGAACAACGAGAGGGACAAGCGTCTGGAAGCGGTAGGACAAGAAGAGAAATAACAAGCGGAGGAGGGTAGCTCGGGGGTTGGGATTCAATTCAATTTCCTAAGAATCTCTTTAGTGTTTGAGATACAGCCAGCGAAAGGATGCGCGCCAGCCTGAAGGGGACGAAGACAGAAAGGTAGGACTAACTAAGAAGCGGCGAAAAAGAAGGGGTGAAAACGAACTGAAAAGAGACGAACTGCCCTCTCTCCTACAGGTCCACGGTAACGAAACACAGGTAAAACGAGATAGAATCGTCGAAAATTCAATGGTAGAAAGAAACAACTGTGGAAGAGCGCAGAAAGAGGGGTGGCCACAGAGAGCGTGCGGAGGGTGAGAGCGTGTTGATATCGAGGGCGACGAAGAGGCGGATAGCGTACAGCGGGGTGAACGATGGCGCAAAGATAGAAGAAGAAGGAAGAAACCGAAAAGAGAAACTATCTTCCTTCTCTTTTCAATCTTCGTTGCTGGAATAGTGGAAGCGAGAAGAGGCAGCGAGGAAGGGTGACTAAGTGACCTAGGGTGCCAGGAGCGCAGGGGAGTAAGGATTCTGTGCGCGGGCGCGAGGCTGGCGCAAACTCTTCGTGCAGCATCCCTCGTCAGTTGCAAGTCAGGAACTGTCGCGTCCGCGTGGCGTGTGAGTGGCGAGAACGTCCGAGCGCGCGCGCGCCCCTCAGTGTCGCGGTGTATTTTTGTGCACGGATTTCTTCAGATTTCTGACAGTAACGTAGCCAACTGTTTGCGGAAACAGAAACCACGGAGTCAGAGTCGAGTGGGCCCGATGACATTTGCCCGCGCGGCACGCGTCCCTTGACACTGTTCGCCACGTTGCAATAACGGAGAACGGAAGTCGCGGAGAACATCCACATTGCCGATGATCGTCGTTCGAGGATCTACGAGCGCTACCAGGATCCCCAGAATGGATAAAGACGTTCGACGAAAGTGCGGGAAAGTGCGACGTGCCCTGTTCCAGCTGCTGCTGATAGTGGGGGGTAAGTTTCTTGGGGGGGAAATCATTCGAGCATCGACGAGATTTTAACGAGACCAGTCAGTGACGAATTCTAAACGAAATTTACATGCAATGGATTTGACAACGATTCTCGATGGTCCCCGTAAGGAAAGTTCAATTTGAGCAAGTTGAAAGAGAAAAGTTAAAAACTATGCACGACCAGAAGGGGTAAATAACCCTTGGTTCGAAGTTGATCCTCGTCTGGAAGAAGCAACGCCGATTCTCGAAGTTGCGTTTGCAGATTTGGTTCAACCCCATCGTTCCACAAGCAGAATCTGCTGATGCAGCAAAGAGCAAGGATTACTCGCGATCCTTCCCGAAAATGGGGGTAGTTTAACGTGGTTCAACAGCCTGCCAGCAATTGCATCGTTACCGTGACTTTTGTCCGCTCTTCCAAGACTTTACTAGGATTTCGAGTTTATGCTCCTTGGAACAATTAATGCCAATAATGGTAACATTATCTAACCGGTGGTATTTAAAATTCTTCGATTAACTTTTGTTTTTATTCTTCGCCTTTTAATCTAATTCTTTAGCTTTTCTTAACATAGCAATTTTGCCCTTCGAGGAACATATTCTATTCAACAGACATTTATAGTCCAATCTCTTTTATTGTCCCTTTGCAATCTGGAAAAATCCCTCGAATATTTCCTCCAATTCGCTTTTAATACACCCTATCTTTGGGCATCTCGAATGTTGACCGAATTTTTTGTACATTTTTATCGGATTTCTCTGGTTTTAACGGTATTCACTAGCCAGCAGTTGGTTTGCAGAATTTTCTGAACCAGTTCCTATTCGATCCATGGCTTTTCCAGTCGACTGATTCGAGTCTCGAGAACGAGACTGGATACGTACCTAGACAAATCGCGACGAACACGCGCCGGAATGTACACACACGCCGATTCTCGAGACTCTTTCTACATGTAGACGAGTTTCCAAACACTCGTCTCGCGAAAGTTCGATATTGAAATTCAGTCCTGTCGCTTGCTTACTCGATGGAATGTAAATAATATTTCTCGCGACCGAACCGCGATTTCTCTCCGTGTCATTTTTATGGAGAATGGATGACTCGACGCTTCTTTCAAGGATGACGACCAGGATCGAAAATCGTTTACTGTATGTTTAAAGTTCGATTTTATGAGATCGATATGGAACAATATGAACCATATCTTTTTGTAGCTTCTAGAGATTCTCCACATTGTTCTTCTCGTGTCGTTTTATTTTTGCAATTTCAATTTTATGCAAATGACTTTATAAAGATAATTAAATATCTTTGGCATCGTGTTTGAAAGCTTTCGTGGTTGTGAATTTATTTGATCAACGCTAACTTCCGGATTATCATAATATATATAACAGATTATTTTATAATATAGATAATACATGTATATCACTTCGTTAATTTTAATCTGCTAATCGTGTCAGTCTTTGTCTTTATTCTGTCACTTCCTTAACCCAGGTCAGGTTGTTAGAATGTGAAAGGTGACGAGATTGAATAAATCCACGCTCCCCTGTTCCAACACGGAAACACACAACAACGACGTGTTTTATGCCTTCCTCGAACTTCTCTCAATGAAGAAATTGCTCTTTTCTCTGCCTTATCTATGCATACACCGTCGATGCTCCGATTCGTTCGACGTTCACTCCGAAGGAAAGCATAGACTTTAGATAGAGCACTTTGACTTTAATCTGGTAATTGCGGTTTCGCGTTGTCCCCATTGTCTCTTCTTTTATTTACAACTCTCTCGTTTCCTCCTCGTGGTTTTTCCAATTTCTTGTTGTCGTTCTTGCGAACAAAAGAAAGAATGGAAGATGAACGTAGAACGTAGAAACAGAGCTGTGCACGCGATACTCTTATTTCGTTTTCGGGGAGAAGCGATCCAACGTTCCTCAGCGCGAACGGAAGGCTGGCCCGGTTGTTTAAGAGGAAACTTCCCGAGTAAATTCTTAATTCAACGTGGCTGCGCGAGGCGCGCGTCTCGCCCGAGATCCCCGCTGTTCTAATTCAATTTCCCCGTTTTCTCCTTCGCCGTCACGCTCGAAAACGAACCGTCTCGAGCCGTGTGGAACGGAGAATCTAATTCGCCGATTGTGCAACCTCTTCGTGGATCCTTCGAAAGGATTGCTTCGAACGGGTCACGGTTTTCTGGTTATAAAATAAAAACATTCTTTCATAGGCACTCGTTTTGATGGATTCTCATACCTCTCTTTTCTTCTTCTTTTCTTTTTATAAAAGTCACGCTGAATTATATCGGTGAAATTGATTGGATTTTGATGCGAAATTTTTTGAAATTTCTTTCGTATCGAGCGTGACTGATTTGAGATTTCTGACACTACATATAGTTAAATAGGATTTCTTGGTAGCAATTGACGGGATGACGTGGAACCGTTAAGTAAAAGATCTACGGGACATTTTACAGACGATGTTTGCGTTACCCGTAAAAACGCAATAAACGACGTGGACGCGTTGCAAATGCAAAGCCATAAATAGCGTACCCACGACCATTAACTTTGCCATTCGGTGTTCGCTGTTTGGCCAGAAATGATATTCATTTATTTCCGAACATAGAAATACAAATGGCTATGTACTGCTCATAAAGAGAGCAGATTTTTCTAATCTATCTATATACGGTATATTTCAAAAGTGAAATATTTTTCATTCCAATTCATTCTAAATCCCTATTCGTCCAATCAATTAGTATTATGAAATAATAAAATTCTACAAAATAAATTTGAATTTATATCCTTAATAAAAATTCCCTCCATAAATCTGTGAGAATTCAACACAGTGAACAAAGGATCATGGAACAATTCATTCGATTTTGTCGGAAACGTCTGCTGTCGAATTGTTCTTCATTGTTCTCCATTTCGACAAGCGTCTGCAGAGACGACAGTAAACGAAATTTCTTAATCTAACGACGTCAATTCGAAGCTGCTAATTGCATCCGGCCGTTGGCCCCGGGTCCAAGCTTTCTTATTACTGCATTTGTCGCGAACAGGCCAAAGTTGGTTCGCGCCTCTGCTCAGCCAATTATTCTGAATTACTTGATCGAATTATCCGCTCGTCGGTTACATCGTTTAACGAGCCGCGCGACGAGAGCTCTGCGGTCGAAACGCCGACAACGAATTAATCGTCTTAGCGCGTGAACTTTCAACAATCCCGGTGCTTATAAATCGTCGATCTCTAGTCATAGATTATTAATTGAAAATAGATTATGGTAAGTAGAAATCGAGCTAATATATCGGAGATTGATGGCGATGCGGGGACGTTAACGGGGAAGAAAATTTGGAGAGGAAAATTTTATTTTTTCCTACGACAAAATTAAGGCTCGAATTGTTTTAGTAGCGAAAAATTCTGTGGAAACGTTTCTTCGTGGCAGATAATGAAAATTGTATGGAACGATTGAAAATAAAATTGAAGATTAAACGCCGGATAATACCAAAATCATACATACTATAAATGAAGATTAATAGTGCCAATTATATCGTCACAAATTCACGCTATAAAAGTGATACGAAATGCTTAAAACCTCAACTTAATTCGAAAACATCAAGATTTTAATACCTTGTGATTCGGGATCCCCATTTCGCATCTATCCTTCTCCATACCGCAAACAGAGCTTCTAAGATTCCGGCATAGCCTACACAGGAAGGGTTGTACTTCTCCTAACAAAGGTCAGAACTCGGTAGGCAGTGCGGTTTCTCTAGCGGAAACCGCGGAACTGGAGCACTGGGGTTAATGACCAGCTCGACGATATCGGAAATCTGGCAAGGAGAAGGAGAAAATCTGTTAGCGGACGTGGCCTAGTAATAATCATCCGGCAAGCGAGATGCATTGATTGCTAGGTTCGTGTACTTGATTCAGAGACTCGAGTGTCCACAAGCGGAAGGTCTATTCTACCGTCTTTTCGAGTCGTCTAGGATCAAACGATGGCGCGGTCACGAACGCGAAAGTAGACCAGGCGAAAGATTTGCTGGGAGCCATAGGGTATTCAGGATGCGCCTTCGTCGACGATACATTGTTTCCTTTTTGATTTCTCTTCCTTTATCTGTCTTCTTTCTATCTGCGCCTCTCTTCTTTCTTTTTCGTCTTCGTCGCTCCTTTGCTTTGAAATCGGAGCACGAAGGATGCAGAAACGAAGAACGAGGGGTGGAAAGTGGTAGGTCGGTATTCGCACAGTTCGAAGACCTCATCGACTTTCACCCCCTTTTTCCGATTGTTCCACTCTCTCGTGTTTCAACGGTTGGTTCGTCATCTATCTGCTTTTGCTCTGTTCTCCCTCGGAAGAAGTCTTTCTACGTCGGTCTCGTTCGACGCACTAGGAAACGAGCAAGGATTCCCAGAGGCACGCTGGCCTCGGACATTCGATCCTGCTTGCTGGTTTCACGGGAAACACGGATGAAGAAGAACGAGAGAAGAACGTAAGAGTGGGCAGAGAAAACCGACTCGGAGCTGGTTTTATTTCGTTTTCAACGGGTCGAACGATGTCTCCTTTTAGCGATTCTTTCATCTTCCGACCGTTTTGTAAACCCTTCGTGCTCCGTACCCGTTGTACGTGTCCGGAATTCCTTCGTTCCCATCCCCCTTTCAACCCTCTCACCCTTATCGGTCTGTACGAACGAAAGACGAGCTCCTTTCGAGGCTCAAGTTTTATCGCTCAGACTACTCGGTCGCTCGATGATTCATCGAGCACCAGATTTGCATATTCTACCCCGTTCCTTCGTTTCCCCGTGGTAGAACGTTCGAAGGATAGTCCGCGGATGACTATATTAAGTCAGCGACGCGTTGATTAATCACCTACCCCTTGGTTTGCCTAGAGATATGATGTTTCCAGGTCGAGGCTCACGTTCAAGCCGAACCTTGCGACCGGGTTTCGTTAATTAACGAGCCTCTGTACAACCCGGACGCTGATTAAGGGTAAAAACTGTACAAATTAGAAGCCTCTCTGATAATTACTAACCGCATCGACAAAACGAAATGGCCAAAGATTCTTGAAGCGAGACCCGCTAATTCGTCTAGATTTCGTCGCCTATTACCGTGATTTTTACGCGATTCTGTAGAATCGACCGTAGAATACTTCTCTTTTGAATAATAAATTTTGAGAGAAAAAGATAAATAAATATATAAAACGCAATTACATCGTTTCTGTTGTGTTCTTCTATTTTTCTTTCCCTGACATTCCTCGTACGAAGCTTGTCTCGCGCATTGACATTTCCATCGGTTACGAGACTCGCATGAATATTCAAGACGGGTGCAAGCTGCATCCAAGGAGAATGCGCCTTTCCGATGCAGTATGCAAACATAATACCATCGTACCCTGCCAGTGTCCTTCTTTCCCTAGCATTGCTCTCCTGGGAATTTAGGATTATTCTCTGTCCGATATCCCGACGTCTGATCTAATCTCAACGATCTTCCAACAATTCCATTTTCATCTTCATCTACACGCTTAATGATATACCATGTCCTTCGGTTCGTTTATAGCAGTAGTCTGACCAGAGATCATCCTATTTTACTAGCTTGTTTCTCTACAACAATTTCCAGAGTATGTGTACAGCCGTGTTGTCTGACCAGTTGTCGTCTTGTTCTACTTGATCGTTCATACCATAGTCCTGTACTACTTGCTTGTTATTTTACGTTGATCGTAGATTTTATACAGAACCCAGAGTTAGTGTCTGTTCTGTGATACTCTGCAACTACTTGCTGGTTACTCCACAGTTACTTCTATGTAGCTTTCATGTTGAATTACTGTCCGAACATTGATTGCCCTATACTACTTAGTGGTTATTCTACGATAACTTTTACGAGATCGTGTATGGGATTATTATCTGATCAGCAATCGCTTTATTCTACTTGCTGTTTACTTCACAGTCGCTTCCACGCACCGCTCGAAGAGCAATAAATAATGTTAGTAATAGTAAAGCGTCGATAAATGTTAACTTGAAGCAATCAAACATTTCTAGAAATTAACTTAATCAACGCCAACGATCTACCGTTTTTCTATCCATCTCTGTAGCCACTTCGCGCTCATTTTAATCGAAGCACGGTGACATGCAAGGGACAAAAGATCAAAGAGTCAAATTTTTGATTTTTTATAAATACCAGAAGATATAGTATATTCTCGAAAGGAACTTCATACAAAATTACATCAATTAGTAAAGTAATTTCGAGGTAAAGAAGTTTAGCAGTACAGAAGTAGTAGCACTGTAAAATCGTCGAAAACTAATTCGAAATTGTGAAAAGGTGAAACAAAACGGATATAAAATACGAGAATTAGGTGGAGGGACCATCGCAAGCCGCATACAAACCAACGGAAGGTAACGAACGAGAAATAGGCCGATAACGAGACCCGATCGAGGTATTGTACGACGAAAGGTGGAAGAGAAGGGGTAGTATCGTCGACGATGGTACCGGGGTGTTTCCTTTACTGCGTTACTAGTCCGGAATCGGAGCTCGTTACGAGCCCTCCTCAGGGCAAGGACGAGATTTTCATTGTAATAGAGGGAGAAACGATCGCGGATTTTACTCGTTTCTTTATTCATCGCTCGCAAATTGTTCACCTCGGCTAGTAGAGTCGTGGCCGCGAGCAGAAGAGGAAGAAGGCAAACTGGAGACTAACGAAGAAGTCAATTAGTTTGTTACACCAGTCGTGTACGATTTTATACCGATCGGAGTGAAGGAATTGCCACCCCATTTCGCTTCTTCTGATTTGCTTTGAAATTTTAGGATCGTTGAGGGAAAATTTAATTTACAGGAGAACGTTTCCTTGTCTATGACAGACATTTTATTAAAGAATTCGATATTGTTGGGAACTGTTATCTATTAATGGAACTCGTGTCGCAATTAGGTTACGTTTTAATTGTATCTTTTTGTTGTCTTACAATAAAAGGGCACGTTTCTTTTTTCCTCATTTAACGCGAATTTCCCAGTATGTTGTATCTATGAATTATTCCACTGCTTGGTAATAACTCGACACAAGGTATACAAGCAAAGATTTTATTTCAGAAGAAAAGAATCGATGGAAGAATTTCGGTAAAATTCTCTTGCTTCTTCTAAGTGGAACAATTTGCCGAAGCTTCGTCAACTGAAAAGAGAGCTAGTTTACTCGAACTGAGCAAACGAGGTGTCCGGGGTGTCACGATTTTCAACAAAGTTCTGGTATCAGAGGTTCTTTTCCTGGTATAGTCGTGCGAACGAACTAGGTTGCTTATCGATAGACACGTGTATATCACAGCTCGTTTTAAGAAACGAATGCCAGTCGCGTGCGTCGAAAAGGAACCGATTCTCCTTCCTATCACCGATCGATTCGTAAACATCCCTCTACCTATCTTCTACCAACAAGCACGTTTCGTTCTGTCCTCTTTGAATGATTTCTTACCAGGACGAAACGAAAAAATCACAACTATGCGGATTGTCCTTTGATTATGGAAAAAATATTGCCTTTAGATCAAGAAAGTTAATTTCTCTCGAATGTTTTATCGAAATACCGCAAGGGTTTCTTTCGGAACGAAAGAACAATTCGATGGATCTCACTAAAATTTTTAACGGCTCGTAAATTTATCGATGGAATTCAAATTTTAACGGCTTAAAGGTCGCTATAAAACGCAACGTTGCGTATCGGAAGTCACGAATAGCACAAACCAATTTTCCCTCTATTTCGTTCCACTCTGTTCGCGATACGATCGTTTCGCGAAAATTCATTCTAACGGAGTACGTAGAAGACGAGAGACAGACGTACGTGACGATTTTTCGGAAACGTCGTTCGCAAACAATTCGATGGAAATCAAAGCGAACATTTCTACAAGACAAAGAAAGGAAAATAGAAAAAGAGAGAATAGGTCTACGTGACAATTTTTTAAACGTTCCACGGTAGAACAACCCTCGAGAGAGTAAACAGCTTGCCCACTCCTCTCCAAGAGCGAGAATTCCGCGGAATTTGCAAAAACTCGACGCGAGGAAGCTTTGCGTTTCCTATGCCAGTCGAGTCCATCTATCATGGCCTGTATGAATTCCTGTAACGTTCCCTGGTTTCGCATACACGTTTCTAAAACTACCCTCCAGCGGCGTATATTTTAAAAATGGTAAATCGCTGCACTCGTTCACGATGATGGCTTGCGACGCCTAAGAAGCTTCCGTGCGCTCGAGTCTCGTCCTTCCTGCGTTTTGTTTGTTATATACCGATCGCTTGCTCGACGTTCGATTTCGTAGGATGACTGGTTTCCAAGTACCACGAGCAACCCTCTTTCCACGTCTGATCTTGATTTGTCGCCATTCGGTCGCGTAGTACGTGCAGAAGCACGCAATCCGATCTGGCCGCTAGGCCGATAACAGGAGGCGAAGAGACGCGAATAAATTTGTAGACAAGCTTACAACCCCTTCGTATATAGGGTGTTAAATACTTTGGAGGGGGTGAATCAGGTGTGTAGATTTTCTATCGCGGCTTAAAGCTTATTAGAGAGTGCATTATCGTCGATCTACCGCATTCGTGCAACTGAGAAGATTTTATAAGAGAAATGGGAGCAAGGGTGTTCCTTTTCCTTATTTTATAAGAGGAGTTTTCAATTTTGGAGAACGGGAATTCGAATTTTTTCACGGAGAGGGTTGACCGACACGAATAGCGTTTTCCAATTTCAGAAGGTGCCAATTCAAATTTTCTGGAAAAGAGATTTCATCGACAGGGAATTTTCTAGCTGCTGTAGAAGGAAATTTGAACTTTTTTGTGGCAAGTGGTAATCAATGAACGATGTGTTTGTACTTTCTGAAGGGTGAAATTCGAATTTTCCGCGGAGAGGATTGATCGATGAATGATGCTTTTTCATTTTTGAAAGCGGAAATTCGAATTTTTTCCACGCAGAAGATTAATCGATAAAAGTGATGATAACGTTTTCGTTACTCGCTTGACACGTCCCAAGAGCGAAAACGGGGACAGGCTACATAAATAAGAAACAATTTAGAAATTCGAAACACCATAATTCAGATGCCAGCTAATTTTCTAGCGAGCAAAGGTAGTGCTCATTACGCTAATGAGACTTCCATACCGTATTCCTTCTTACAGATATTTATACTACAGAGACTGTATATCTCTAGAAAACATAAATTTCCTACGACAATCTGCCTCGTTCTTTCTATTCGTTCTTTCTATAATTACTTTTGAATTTCTACGAATAATTGCATACAGTTTAATCCGATTAATTTCATACGCAATTACCCATATCAAATATATTAATTTTTCTTTATTCCTTCTTTATCCGTACTATCGCAACTCTTCCACGGTATCCACAGATCTGTTCCAAGTACTAACTACGGTAAGTTCATCTCTTTGGGCAATCGTAGGAAAAACAGAACTGGGAACGAGTCCAATTAAAGTTCTAGCAAGTCCCTCGCTAATTATCAACATAACGAAGCGAAGCGAGTTGCCTCTTTTTTCCCTTCTATTAAATCGAGCCAGTGTACGATTCGACTTTAATGTAAAACCCATCTTATCCTCTTCTCCATGTTTCAATATGTCGCTCCGAATTAAGGATCGACGCGATTCTCTCCGCAATCTGCTCGCTTGTTTACCGTCACGCGTTTTGCGGATGCCTTCGGTGTTCCACGATTCCGATTCGACCAGAAGTGTTGAGCAAAGACGACGTCGACGTTCGTTTCTATTTGTTCCGTCGACTCATGGGCGACGCGCTAGAGAAACGGGAACCTGTTTAAACCGGAACCTTCTCCAAGTTTTACCGGAAAATGCTTCTGTCGACTGTGTTTCGTTTCTCTCAAGGTTGGATTAAAAATGTACTCTTTTCGAAGAAGAAAGACAAACTAAAGAAAAAGAGTAAAAAAAGGATAGAGTCGGATGTCAATGGTTGATAAATTACAAAGTTAAAAGTATAACGATCAAGAAATGTTGTTCGTTCGTCGAAGCGGTCCGATCGTTACCAATTGAACAAATATTTCTTGAACGAAACACTAAACATAGATAGATAACATAGTGAACGGTGTATTTTGAATTTTTCTAATTTTGCGAACGCGGCCATTAGGTGGTCGACTGTTTAAAGAGAGGAGTGTTTCGTAATTAATTAACGGTCACCGGTTTGCGTATGATTCAAGCAGTGTCGGAACTCAATTAAAGCGAATTATTCATTCATTATCCAGCGTGTTTCCTAAGCTGATTCGTTACACAACAAGCGTTATCATGGAGAGCGAAACTACCCCCCGTGTTCCATTTCGAGCCTCCATTTCTCACCGTGTTGCGAGCGAAATTTTGCGTGTCATCGAGGATGGCTGGTTGTTTCCGACGGCGGAGAGTTCATGCTAGTTTTCGTTAAATGATAATATGTTACACGGTGGTATCGTTGCCTTGGGATATACATATATATTTCCGCTGGAATCGCGCACACAGAATCGCAACGTATTCGAACACTTTTACGAATTACGTATGTGAAATATTATATACGTTGTACGAAGCATTTCGAAAGTTCATCAACATTCGACTATGATAATTATATCGATAAAATTTGATAGAAAATTCTATGGAATTTAATACGCACATAATATTTTCTAGAGATAGCAAGAGTATTCGATCAGTCAATTATCGATTATATCGATAAACCTCGTAGGATATTAAGTGTTTTAACGCTTTCGTGAGTCACTGTATGTTACGTGTGACTTCATTTTGATCTTGCTACGTCGAATCTTTTCCGCCTCTCAATTCTTACAACATCGTATGTACTTGTTTTGTCGTGGAGAGTTTCTTTGAAGAAGAAATATTTCTCGATTGCTTTACGAAGAGAAAGTTTTCTCCTTTGAATGACGGTGTATCTTGACTATGTTCTGAGGGAAATAGGTATCAGAAATTGTAACAAGAAAATATGATGCGCACGACAACAGAAGAAGAGAAATGTTTATCGATAAGAGAAGGAAAAAGGAGAAGCCACGGTGCAAGTAGTAGTGGAACGTATCGTGTCAGGCACAGGTTGATATTTCTTAAAAAAAACAAGAGATACAAAGAGTTTTCAATCCCATGTTTTTTTTTTTCTATATACAGCGTAGAAAAAGAAAAAAAAAATAGATAGATGTCACGTTGGATATGTATCGGTGTAATACGGAATCACATCTCAATTAGCAAGAAATTAGCTACGATTATTACGCGATTAATGGTGTAATTAATTGAATCAGAGTAGCAATAAACCACTCATGGCTATTAAACCTGAATTACCGAGTTATGATCATTAGAAACCAATTATGGACGATCAGCCTGTTCGTTGATTAGTTTATTAACTTATTTCATCGTTATGCCTATATTCGACATTTAAAAACGCAGATAAATTGTTGCAGCTTTTCCTCCATTGCTAACTTTGGTTTCCTTTAAAAAGCCAATAAGATTACCGTTGTCTTCGTCGAATTTTGAGTTCGTCGATCTTGAAATGACCGCGATGGGTTTTACATTTCGAGCAAAAAATTGAATTCTTTACGCGTGCCTACGAAAATACGAATTTGCATAGAGAAACACGCTCTGATCCTCTGTAAAAATTCAGAAAAAGCTTCAGCCCCGAGGAAGATTCGCATTCCGCGGGTCACGGTGAAATAAACGATCATCATTTCGAAATTTGGCACGACACAATTGCTGGCGCGGAAATTCGTAGAAGCCGGTCGAACCGGGGAACGTCAATCGGCCGAATTCGATTGAATTCATTCGCGGGAATTGAGAGGAGCAATGCTCGTACCAGAGTCGATTATTGCGAACGAGCATGGTCAGGCCGTTTTGTGGCACCCCCTGCGGTTTTCATATTAATTCTCTTTTTCCGGTATCGGGGAGAAACGTTTCTTTTTTTTTTTTTTTTTTTACTCTCGTTGATTCATCGAAGAGGAACGGGAATGCGACGGTAATTCGACTATAGCGAACGCGAGTCGGACGAGCGTTTTCGATTTTTGCGCCAGGTGTCCTTCCGTTCCTCGTTTCCGAACGATTTCATTGTTCCAGGTGAATTCGATCGATTCTACTGGATCATAAAAGGTATCGGAGGTTTTTACATCGAACGGAATGGAATTCACGCTCCTTTTTGTCATTTAAAATGCTGAATTAAAGTTGTAGGCCACTTCTTTCTTTTGCTTTCCTTCCCTTCTCTTCTCCTTTTCGTATTTCCTTTCACTTCGATCTTTGATAAATAATCTCATCTTCGATAAATCTAAAATCTTCAAAAAGATACGCGATATTTGAAACAGAGTAAAAATCACACGAAAAATATGCATGCAAATTTCTCAGTTCAAAGAGGAGAATCTTCCCGAAATAACCAAGGATGTAAGAGGAGATGATGCTGATATCTGAAAGGATCTCTGTAGAAAAGGAAAATTTAAAGAGAAGCAGTTGCGTATGTAATTCCTTAAACGACCCACATATCGGTTCCCTCGAAACCAGCCACGAACTGTTCCGCAAATGTTTCCAACGTTTGGAGAATTCTCGTAAGAAGAGACAATTTCGAATCAAGTGGATGTTTTTATCGTCGGAAAAGAGCCACCGGAGATTTCCTTTGCAGATTCTTTTTTAAACACGTCTACGTCCACGGGGACGTTCCCTCTTTACATGGTTTTTAATTTCATTCGCGTCGGGCATTTTAGAAAGGTTTCTCACAAAGGCTAGCGAGACTCTGCCGCTGCATGAACGTTATTCTTTCAACGCAACGACGACTTATTACCGCGATGAGTTTTTTCGCGTTTGAGAGGTTTTTAGCTCTTTGAACTCCTTAGAAAAGGGGGAAAAGGTAACGGAGACAATGAATGATATTCCCTATTAAAACGTCGCGTATATGACATTTCTGAATCCTATCACTCTCTCTCTCTCTTTCTCTTTCTTTTTCTTTCTTTATATCTACCTCCCTCTTCTATTTCGAGCGTTGGGAAATTGAAGTTGCAACGAGATGGAACCGATTGCTTTCTTCGATCAATTCACCATCGGTTTTTGCTGGATTATGTTAGCGTAATCTTCTCGATATCTATTCACGCATAAAACCACTTCAATCTGGACACGGAAAATTGCGAAATGAGAAGATGCCGGGCGTTGGTGAAATTTCTGAGAGATTCTTCGCGGCATGAACTGAAAAAAGTAGAAACAAAGAAGCTGAAGTAATTTAGCATGGATCTTTAATAGAGTCTGGCGGTTTTGTCAATGGAAATTATTCTTCGCTGACACCAGCAACGAAGAAGTGGAAACAGTATGGCCTATGCGACCATTTTCTGGCTCTGTGAACCGCAAAAATGTCGTGAATTCGTCGGGCCGCGAGCTGGACGATGCGCGTGCCTGGTCACGCTCGGTCGAGTGGAACCGAAACCGGAACCTATTTGGAGAATTACATCCGGAAGCGTTTCCCGTCTCTCCGTGCTGTCTTACCGACTTATTTATGTGGCCGTCTTTTCGTTAGATTCCACGGTTTCTTTTCGTTTGCTCTCTCCTTTGCTTCGCTTCGCTTTCTTCCCTTCGCTGTGGCAATCGATGGGCAAAAAGCTGAATTTCGTTTCTCGTTTGGCTTGTGGGAAAAGCGTTTGCCTTTGCTCTTTAGACTTCATTTCTGAATTATTTATTTTATTCATCTCCTATTCCTTGCAGCTTCATAATTTATGTTTTCTAATAAATAGTTTAATATTAACGCGCGCAAGAAACGAAAATTGTAGTATTTAATGAATTCTGGAACTTTTTAACGAATTCTGAATATTGTTAAGATACTCGACATCTTTTATTTAAGTGTCGTAACTAGTAATCAAAGCAGCAATATTTCTTCGAATATTTTACTGAATTAATATTTGTTAAATATTTGGCCAATATTCCTTAGCATATATCCTGTTAAATCACGATTTCTCAAACTATCGTATTAAATTAATATCTCTTATCGTTAGAATATTTCATTTTATAAATATACACAATACCGTAAAAGTATCCTAACAAGCCCATTCACTTTCTTCCACGAACGATGTTGAGAACTCACCTTAAGAACGCCCCTAGAAGAAGAAAGCAAAATTATTCCTCCGATAACACCGAGGCGCCGTAATCGACGACAATGAAGTCAAATAAGAGGAATAAAATAGGAAAAATCACAGATATGAAACCAAATGTTGATGGTATTGCAAAGCTAAAAAAAAAAAAAAAAAAATTCGAGCAGAGTTAATAATTACGAGAAATTCCACCATTAAAAAATCGCCACCGATGTGATCCCGCTTCTCAATTTTCCGGTTGTGTCTCGCGGCGACACAATGGCGGGCGAGCGACGACAACCGTTCGTAGAATGTTTACAATAATCTGAAGGAAGAATCTGCGGGGGCCATCTATAGAAATACAAGAGAAGGGAAATGTCGCAGTACGGAGGGACGGGGTGGCGCGTGGATTGTTGGATGGCTCCATTTTCCATTGTTCCCGTTCGGAGAACGCGCTGAGATCGCGCGTTTCTTACATTGCAAGCCTGCAGCTTTTATAACGGTTGCACCCGTAGCGCGCGCGACCGAAGAAAGACCCGACGATAAAAGAGCCGTTAAGCCTTCGGGAGGAAGAGAAACAATGGGACAGCAGAAGGGATGAGGGGCAGAGACCCGGTGTCCAGGCAAGATCGAGAGAGAACAACGGATCCACCAGGAAACTTCGGTTTGTTCCTCGAGTCTGGCGTGGAATGGCGCGCGAAAAAAACTTGTTGCTATTTCCTGCTGAAATTGGGGGCTGATATGGTGTTGCGTCGATATTGTTGGCCATTCTGATCATTAAAGTAACTTCTCTTGGTGCTTCAGATGTTTCGTGAACTCGGCGAGTGGGGAACGAGGATGGAAGAATAAGAAAGTCGTAGTTTGTGTGATCGCGTTTGGTTTGACGCGGTTGCTTCGTGGTTGAGAAAAATTATGTCTCATATATAAGCAAGAAAAGAATAGAAAAGATTATATAAAAATAGGGAATAAAGTAGCTGGGTGTAAAATATATTGCGGAAAAGTTTATGAATTACGAATTTGTAACTTGATCAAGAATTTAGTATTTGATAACGATATCAGCAAAATACTTCAACGTCGTATTTTAAATGGGATTTCTTAGAATGTCTGAACGAAGAAGCGATGTTTTAAGCCGGCGAATAAGAACAGGATATAGAGGATGGAAATCAATAGAGAAACAGACGAGAAAGGATACGGAGTGTACGAAAAATACAAGGATATAGAGACGGAGAAAACAAGAAAGGAGAGACTCACCTTGGAGTCGAAAGTTTTTCAGGCAGCTGCGAGAGCCGTTTGGCTATTACCGAGGATCACATACTTCTTCCACTGCATTCTACTCCTATTTCTTGCCAGAAATGGTACCGCTATATCACTATTTCTACGAAATCACCGTTTCCCAACGAAACTTTCTTCAATGTTCAAGCAAATTAAAAATTTACATGGAGAAACCAAAAAATTGATTATATAAAATGTATCTTTTTCCAAATTTTCTGCAACCTCGATCCTTCTGAATTTTTTTAGACATTTCTAACCGAATTACGATCTTCATACTCTTAGGAAATTTCTTGAGATTGCGAAAAATACGAGAAAGTCGTTATCCGCATATGCGATTTCTTATTTCAATTTCTCTTTTCCGAATCAGTCAGCGTACTGCATGATTTGTACTCCGAGAGTTAATTTCTCTAGAATGAATTTAACATTTTTTTGAAGCGTCTACGTTCAAGTTACTGTTATATTATAATTTTCCTTGTCGACGAATTATCATTTATATTTCCAAGCAACGTAATTTCGCAAATATAGCACAGGGGCCTGGATTTTCTATGGATTCACTGAAAAGGAAAGAGGTTCTGCTAAATGTTCTTCGGCGTGTTTAGGGGCAGCCGCGTAAGCCACAGAGTGGAAAATGTAAGCGGATCATTGTGAATTTGTTGAAACGGTGGGAAGTGGCGTAGTAGACAATGCAGCCGCTTTTCTTTTTAAGCGAGTTATTTTAATTGAGTAGAAAAGACGAAAGCTCGTGTTCTCCCTGTTTATTACCGATCTACTAGAACTTGAATTTTTTACATTCTTCATCCTCTTCGTTTACCACGAATGTACTACGATCTAACCAAATTCATCTCGGCTTTGCATAACTTCAAAATTCTAAAAACGTTTCTTGAAAATAATCCCTAAAAAACAGTTTGCTAACTAACGACTAAACTAACAACTGACAGACGCAAGGTCGCTGTTAAAATACTAATTATTTCTTTGTATTCATCCAACTAGTATTTCCTCGCGTTGAGATAAACCGTTTAATCAACTACACCTATTATTTTCCCTAGCACACAAATACAAAGTTGCTAAAATTCGAGAAACCCGATTTATCTTTCTCGAGAAACAACCGCGCGTTATCCGGCGCGCGATTGATAACACGCAAACAGTCTCAGCAAAAATACGGACACAAGGATAAGAAGATCCACCCTCTGGAAACCGGAGTTGCTCCGTAGGAGTTATCCGTGGCAAAACGATAAGGAGTGGCGCTCGAACTCGGTAGAGGGGGTGTAGTTCGAGGCATGCAGCTTCCGTTCGCAATAATAAATGTTATCACCGCGCGGCACGAGGGTTGCAGCTGCAGAAGAAACCAGCTGTTTCAGTTCGTGACGATAAATAGGGTGATTCCTTTCGGACCGGGGAATTTATTCCGGGTCGCAGTGGTAGCCAGTAGGTACTTTTAACAAAATAATGCTCTTAGGCTGGGGCAACAAATTCTCGAGGGTGAAACCCTCGGATGATACGTGGACGAGCCGATGTCGTAGAAGGAACGGGGTAGTTGGGCGTCGGAGACGGGGGATGGCAACGTCTCCTGCTACACCAGCGGGCCACATTTAAAAGTATAATTTTAAAATGGCGTCGGGAACACACGAAGTGGCTCATAAGCATAATTTATGCGCTCGTTTCACCTTGCTCCCACCTCTTCCAGCCACCTTCTTTCCCTTCCTCTTTGCAATGTCGAGTGTCTCATTGTTTCTCCAGGCCACTTTTAATAAAGGATCCACCCTCTCCCCTCTCCGCGAGGACGAATCCCGGGGGTAGGTTTTTTGTTTTCCGTAGCACCCTGACAGCCAGCAGTCTCTTAGCGTTCCTTTGAATTCGTTTATCCCGCGACTTTCTTCTCCGTCGTCGAGAAACTCTTCCTTTCCTCTTTCTGTTCCGAGATAGAATCGATTTTTGAAGGTGGATCTCTGTTGTTTGAAAACTCGAACGTTACAGAATATTAGAGGAAAGTGGAAAGAAGGTACGAAGTTCGGTATTATTTCTCGGAAAAAATTAAACGAGTCTTTAACGAGCGTAATCAATTGGTACGATCGAGTTAATCGATACGACAATTACGTCAATTTCTGCGCCGTTAACCGCACCTACGCTATTTCTATCTCTTATTTCCGCTGGCTTTCGCCGGCAAAGCTCGCAAGCGATGGTAGAACGAGAAAGAACAGAGGAATGTAGTGAAGGCAAACGTAAATAATCAACAGTGAGAACGTTGGGCAAGTGTTGTCCGGAAATAGGGGTGAATTTTCGTTCCGTCTCTCTTTCTCTCTCTCTCTCTCTTCTCCGTACGTTTTCCCGTGAAACGAGGTGTCGTTTAATAAGTAGCTAATTGTGAAAACGCAGCCGCATTCTCTTTGTCCCGTTTTCGGCTGATGGAACGCATTTGAACGTTAGAAAGAGCGAAATAAGGGGGTGAAAAAGAGAGCGACGGAGAAAGTGAATTCGCGTGGAATTGTGGGGGAGTTAGTTAATTATTCACGGCCAATTTTCCGTTGCTTTGACGCGGCTCGCCGCATTGACACACTGAAGCTCGACGTAGCCAGACATGGGAAGTTCGGGAATTAACTCAGAAACTCGACGAAGAAACGCGCAACCCCTTCTGTCGAACCCTCGGGATGCAGAGTTTTGGAAACGATGGTCCGGTTGACAGCGTATTGAGGAATCGTTCTCTGTTTCTCTTTCACCGAACGAACGTTCCCTGTTTCCAAGTTCCTGAAGACTACTTTGACGAAACTGCGTGGCTTAGGGGATGATGAATAGATGGGTTGGAGATGATTCGCTGGCGAATAAGGGATCAGGATTATTTGGTTGAGACGCAGCATATAGTTTCTTGTTTCTTGTAAGATATTAGTATAATTCATCATATACCATTGTGTATTATCATTATAATCTTCTCCAAATTCAAGTTAACTTCAACTCGTATCGCAATTTCTTTTTTAATTTACCCTAGAATTTATATCGTAGCTTTCTGCATGAAACTGTAAATGTATTGCACGTTTTATATGAAATTACCCAGACGCTAAGTATACACGGCGAAGAAGAATTTTCATGAAAATAAGTATCGGGATTATTCAACTTAAAATCTCACTATAATATCTAAAACTGGTACCACTCAATGCTGAAAACGTACGGTATAGCTTTACAGCTGCTGGAAATGCGAATACAAAATAATATCAGCTTCCGCAGATCCGGAAACGAGAAACAGAAATAGTAGCTCGTACTGCGTAACGTTTACCGAGACAAAACAAGCTGGAGAACTGGGTTTTCGCGCGAGATTCGATTGTCAGAGGAGTCAGCGTAGTGTTTGAAAGCGTAGTGCTAGCTAGTACTGAACAAACGAAAATTGAAATTGGTGCTGGATGGAAACGTCACGCGAGTCGCGCGTGAGCATTATGGCGAGCAGTTTTCCTTACTGGAAATAATATTACCCTCGGGCGTTAATAATTCCCCCGTTTAATTTCGTGAATCAGACCGTGACAAACGTCGCAGAGGTGCACGCGGATGGAAACGTTCAGCTTCACGGTAACGTGTTTATTATGTAATTCTTCGCACAGCCTTCTTCCTCCGTTCCTCGCCTCCGACAACGAAGAAATAATTGTTTCCGACCTCTTGAGGAATTACGTAACCGTATAATTTAAACAAACGAACAATGCGATTCGATATAAGAGAGACGATGTAAAAGAAATAACGAAGCTTCTATAAAAGCGTTTGCGTGAAAGAATCGCTGGAATTACGGATGTCGAATCTTCGTATTTCTTTTTTTGTAAAAGTAGCGATTAATATTTTGCTGGGACACGAAAATACACGTATGTGGAAAAGTTTCAGTATTTCGCGTTTCCTTTAGAGCCTAACGAACCTTCGAAATGATTCTCCATTATGCAGAAGCGTTTTGCACCCTTCGCATCTTCGATCAAAAGGATATGTCATTCACGGGACATTTCTAATTAGTCGAAACCGTCAATATTTTTCCTTGACACGATTTCCAACGGTATTATGTGGTTCGAATCGCTTTTACTAAACGGTGTTCGCCGTTTAACCGCGTCCCACCCTTGGCAGTCCTCATTTTCAGCTTACTCTCGTCTACTGGTTCATCCCTGTCCCTGTTGCCACGGCCAACGCTTCGTTAACTCGAAGTAATGGGCCGGCGGCGTGTTAATCGTACCGCGCGTAAGTTAATTAGTCGAAACTCATAATCGTGCTGTTACGTCTACGGGGACAAAAAGGGATGATCCGCAAGGTGTCGCGTGTGGGACAGTTTCACTGCTACGATTCCATCGATGGTCCACCGACTTGCATAAATTGACACGTTCAGACATACATCACGCAGTTGCGCAATCGTCGAACGATAACACGAGATTTCGTACGGTTAACGAGTAATCGAAAACCGAGACGATATTTACACAAATATTCCGCCTTCTTCGTTTTAAAGGAAATATACTCGCGCTACTTTTCTAGCGAACCTCGATTATTCGTCGTTTGATCGAATTGTACAGCCAATCAATTCAGAATAAAAATTTCAGATTCTTAGAATTAAATTGAAGCAAACTAATTGAAGGACTTGCTCCGTCGCTTTTTTTTTTATTTCACCACTTTCCCAGCCGATTCCTTCAGCTTTCGCGTTCCCATCGGGAACTGACGCGTCACCCTTCATATTTTCCTCCGCGTTTTTCAGCGGAGCCTGTTTTTCCATCGGTTCCGTTTTCTTCCCGGAATTTACCGACGTCACCGAGGAAACGTTCTCTGATTAATCAGCGACCCTCCGTCGCCCTGATCGTTCAACGAATTTACTCGAGTGCCCCGGATGAAAGCGTCTCGTAGAAAAATCGCAGAGTTTCAAGCTTTTTCAAACGTCGATGGAAAACATCCCAATCCTCGGTTCCTCTTTTGTCGAGAAGAAAGGAACAGTTTTGAAAAATTCTCCTCGCTTGATTTTCAAATAGTTTGAATTAACGTTGATGGAGCGGTGAATATTCAAGATGTTGGTTTATTGTCCCGAAGGAAACTGTCTAAATTGTAATTGCCAGGGTCTGTTCTGCAGATATACTCCAGTTTCTAATAAACTGCCACACTCTTCGTCGCCCCACCATCTCTCAGGTTATGTATAGAGCGTAGGTCGAAACTTTAGGGATCGAGAGTTTTATTAGGGGTTAAATGGCGAGCGGAGTGAAATTGTATTTATGGCCAGGCTAAATTCTTATAGATAGAGATACTTTATCCGAATAATATTTTAGAGACTATATCTTTGAAATAGTAGCTGGACTTGGTAACTTACGTTCGATGGTGTCGTAAATTTCTGAATTTTTCCGTGGCAATGAAACGATGCTTGAAAGTGACCTGAGAAACAGAAAAAAAGAACGACGGTAAAAATAAATCGAAGATATTTGACCAATTTGTGGGCAAATGAAACGGTGGTAATAATAAGCTGAGGATGTTTGACTGATTTATTAGAACAAAACTTTAATTTCAATCCAATTTATACCTAATTTCTACTCAGCTATGTAATTAAACTTCCTGTATATCGGAACCCTACAACACGTTTCACAAAGTAAAAATAATCAACAACATAGCACGCCTCGTGATTACACTTTTACATCGTGAAAAAAATTCGATTCACCGCTCTCCTACGACACCGATTTAAATTCATGAATTCGTTGGCATACAGGGATTCCATTTCCTAGAAAATTATTAATTGCACATCTGATTTACTTTTCGCGGAAGCCAATTAATCCTCGCGGCACGACTTTCAGCTCCGTAATTAGTTTCATTTCCACATTAATAAAAACCGCGATAAATCATAGAAAATTTTAATTAGAAATCCAAGCGCGCACACCCCTACCAATCTGAACTCTCGTTTGCTCGACATTATTGTCACGTAACCGAATCGATCTCTCTCGCTGTGATGATTGCCGAGTCGAAGTCACAGTTCGTCGTTATGAATTTTTACCGACTCACCGCGACAAAATCCAGCCAGAATCGTAATCTGTTTCCTTTCTTAGACGAGTCTCAACCTCTGCTCTGCGGAAAACAGGTGGTTCCCCCCTGTCGATCGCTAACGAGTCTCGTCGAATTCGCGCGAGATACATTTCGATCGTAACTGGGTCAAACTGCGTCCTCTCTTTCTCTCTCTCTCTCTCTTTCTATCCGGTCTGGATCGTAGCTCATAAATTTTTCAGAGGACCACGTCGTGCAACTTCCTTCGCTTTATTGGCAGCCAAGGAAGCGGAATCGTTCCATGGGTTTCCTGTTTCACGAAAATTCCTTCCCGGTGGCGATGCGCGTGTTTCTTTTAAGAAAAATATTCGAAAAATTGAGATTAGTCGAGATATAAGCGAAGAAGGTTGAAGAAAACCAGATAACAGGTGGTTGTTGCATTCTATAGCGTGAATAGTTATTTTTGATAATAGCGAGGAGGAACTATTGTTGGTTCGCTGTAAGTTTTGATAGATGTGTTTAAGTATGTCGTTCGAAAGGGAATATTCCTTTTCCAAGATCGATGGTACCTTTATCATTGGAAGGAAATTTTGGGAATTGGAAATCGTGCAGATATAAAAACTTTGGAGTTGTTAATACGTTGGATAATTATTGCGTGAAAATCGACGCCCGTTCAAAGGAATTTCTAGATCCATGAATTCCTTGGTAAAGGTAGGGGGCAAGACTGCTGGAATGGAATGGTACTTTACGGTAGAGGGATTGCGGAAACAATAGGCCAGGAACAAAGGCGACAAAGTTTCGCTTGGTGGACTTTATTAAATGAACGATAATGAGCCAGCTGCGTGCATTTAGTTAATTAGTCGTAACATCGAGCAGATCTTGCCTCTCGATCTTGGTAACTGTGCTCTTCATGGTTTAAGCTTGTCTTCTTACGCTCGATCGAGCGTGCAATCTCCCACGAACTGAATAATCCTTGTTATAACGATTAATACGTACGATACCGTAGTTCTCTTTATGAATACTTAACAGTTAAACGATCGAAATTAAGATAATAAAAACGTACGTACTGTGACAAAAATAAACGTTCGGTGTTGGATGAATATAAGGAGAAACGTTTGATCGAGAACGACATTTTCAATTCGTCTGTCAAGTCGCAGGATATCTTTTTGATAAAAATATAAGAATACAACAGAGTACAAGGTTTTTCGAGAGAACATTAAACCGCAGTTTTTTGAAGAAGGTACAGCAGTCGAGTTACTAAATTTGGATATAAAAGTTTGAATATAAAATTACAATTTTTTAACGAGGATACAACTTTTGGGAAAAAATAGCTACGACTTTTAAGGATAGAAATTTGAATATATAATTTGAACGTAAGGAGAGGAAAAAATCATCGAGTTACTTCATCTTGGCATAGAAGTTTACCGAAAATACATACATATAATTTAATTAATGATTTTAAGCAACGGAACATGAACAATTATGTTGTTCCAAAGTAACTAATATTCTCTGTATGTATCCACAAAGACAACGACAAATTTTAGCAAACAGGACGAACATTTTCTGGAATTATGTCAAATTTCCCGGTACGGACACCTCATTTAAATCGAGTCGATTAATCACTCTGTTGTCGGCCACAATCGCATCGCGGAGAATTAATTTTAAATCCGACGCCTTCCACCGAGGAATTCGCGTGGTTTCACCGCGAAATTTTCCCCCAGGAGAGTCGCGTAATGATTTAAAATAGCCACGGCCAGCGGCCGAGTATTTTCCACTTTTTTCTCTCCCTTCTCTGTTGTACTTTCCTTTTTCTATCCTTTTTCATCTTTTCTCTTTTCGTTCTTTTAGCTGGCAAAATTTATGTTCCGCACACTGTGTAACGCGGCGGTTCGTTAGACGAAGTTTTAGCCGCTGGTTTGTGATAAGATATTTCTCGCGTGCACTCTTCTATGTCCCCGATTTTCAATTAACGGGTAACGAACGAGCACCTAGATTCTTTTGGCAACGAATCGCATGAAAATGAGCACGTAGAATGAGTTTATACAAGTAGAACAGAGGTTTCAGCGTGTTCTCATTTTATTTCAAACGTTCGCGTAATGAAGATGAAAGGGGAAAGTTTCTCGCGAAAATATGTAATTTAGGAGATAATTATGCAATTATCTCTTTCACGGGACTACAAATTTCACCTTTTAAATATTTATTACACCCTACTTAGTTATTAAACCCTCTTAACTATTTTCCCAAGTATTCAACAGTTTCAAGTTCTTGGATGGAAATGAATATTTCTTACATTGAAAAAATGATTCGATGTCCCGGTAGCGAATCTCAGACGATTCGTACCAACTAACTCGTTAGAGTGACCCAATTTCCAAATTCTTATCGCTAATCGCGAATTTTCATCAATTTCAGCGTATTAATTTATCGCCGCTCGACATTATCGCAAAAAGCGGTCGATTAAACGCGTTAGCCGAACTTCTCGCGACTTTTTATACCGATCCTAGTGTTCGAAACACCTGCACCGCTTACACGGTCAACCTTCTCCAGTTTAGAATTGAGGAACAACCTGCCTGAATCTATCAACACTTGTCGTTTAGGTCATAAGTAGGACCAATACTGTGCATTTCCCTTTTTCTTATAAGTTTTTTTTTATATATAATGCGTTACGTTATACGTTGTAGACTCAGATTTGAAGCCTTACTCCATAAAATAATAATTTTTGCAATCGAGTAGCTAAGCCACGACTAAGATAACTCCATCTTCTCAACGAAGTATGAAACATAATCACCTATTCCATCATCGCCGCCCTAAAAGCAGATTACTTACTCTGCTGCACTCGGTTATTGGGTAAATTTATACAAGCCGTTATCCCACGATATAATTCCATCCTCATACTATGCGACTTAATTAAATTGACTTAAATACACGCAGAATAATCGCCAAGGTTTCCCAGACCTTTAGAAATTCTACAAACAGCTGCAGTCTCTCTGTTACACGACAAGAAACTCGAATTTTCATCAGAGAAAGACAGCTTCGACTTGTTTCATTTTTATTAGAATTCCGCGACGGTCGTCCTTTGATGAATCTTTGATGCGTATTTCGAAACTCGGATACTCCAGGTTTCGGCTTAGAATTTATCGCTATAAATACGTGAATAGGGTAGCCACAGTCGGGGGATCCTTGTACTTGTATAGAACGACGTTCGCATACAAATTTTCTTAGAAATCGTTTCATTTCTCAGGCATTTTTTGTGTTGCAGCAATTTCCTGCGATTTTTTATCTCAATCACGTCCTATGTTTCTTATATTTGCTAAATACATTCGCTTTTCATTGATTATAAAATCGAAGAATTGAATTCAGCAAAATTTATAAAAGAAATAAAATCTTTTATTCTAATTACAAAATTCCACACACACACAAAAAAAGGAATATGTATATATATATATACGTAATAGAGAAATTCGTGTCATTTGACGCGCGAGTTTCTCAAGTTCCGTGGGTCTAAAGGCAGCCGATTGTCTGCTGGACCTTCCATGGGAGAAAATTGCTTCGGCGAGGCAATCCATTCACTCGCGAGATTATTTGTCCGCGAAAGAGACACGGAACCGCCGGAGGTCGGCCCATTAAAATCCGAATGGAACGGTCGATAGGAAAACACTTATCGTCCACTCGAACGACAAGATGTTGGCCGGAAGTGGAGGCGTCGAAAGGCTCCTTCGTCGTCGGTCCTTTCGCCGAACAACTCCTATTTCATCGTTTCGTGCAACGTCTTTCGGACACCGCTCGTTATATTTTATTTGATGCTCGGAAGAGCCGAGGCTTCTCGCGGCTTTTCGAGTCCTTCAGAGAGGAGGGAAAAGCACCTCGATTCTTAGGAATTCAATCAGCTCGGCCAATCGAGCCTGACAATCGAGTAATCCGGATTGCCAGCTGCACGGCTCAGCGTTTATCCCGGTTACGGGGGTAACGGCTCGATTAAGAAGCAACCGTGTCGCGTCGTTCGACCTCGTGGCGGATAAAAGATATTTAATAGAGTAGTCGAAACTTCGTGATAACGAATAAAGATTTTTGTAATAGTATATATAGGATTTTATTTATTCAGAAATATTAGAAATTAGGGTTTCCAATGATTTCTGTCCTATATGATAAATTTATTGATAGAGGGATCTATTTATAATAAATTGAACAGGAAACGATGGCTATTTAACGTGAATTAAATACAGTAATGTCCTATAACTAAGACAACTAAACGGATAATTTACAACTCACAACTAATAGCTTACAACCCATAACAACTCGACTTTCAACTCACGATTCTCTGTTAATTCACCCTTTTCCCTTAAGCATCCCTTTGTTTTTTCTCATAGCCCCACCTCTTACGTGTCCACGGTTATGTTCACGTAGGCCTTTTTTCGCGTAACTATTCGACTGAAGGACCGACGACATATTGATGGGGTGCTCAGTCCATTGAAGTTCCCAGACTCTTTTGGCTTGACGGCACTTAGGCTTTCTCGCAACATTGTTTATGGTTCACCCGATATTTCTTAGGCAATCTGTCCACGATACTACATATATGTGAATTCTTTTTACGTGAAATGTATATGTAAATAAATTACAGAAAATATAGAGATGAACGAGAGCTGATGTAAAGTATAGGATTTAAAAACTTTAATAAGAAATTTGAACGAAGAAATTACGTAAGAAAACCTCCAAGCGTAATTAAATAGTGAGGTATAGTAACCGTTGAATGCAAATAAGGAAGAATAATGAGCGACAGATTGAATTTATACGTGCCTTTCACGTGTTGTAGGAATGTCTGATTGAATACGGAGTTGTTCTACTTGCGCGCGCCACGACACATAGTAGACGTGAGTTGCCTGGACGGAGACAGGGTCAATCTCCTTGGAAGAGATACAAAAGGCTGCAAAGTTATCTGCACAGTATCCGACGATCCTCGTTGCACGTTGTTTGCAGAATGTGATCAAACAACGAGAAATCGTAGGATCTCGTGGATAACGAAGCTCTCATTCATCTTGATAATTGTCTGATCAAACACGAATCTACTTCTGCAGCAAAGGATTATTTGTCTTAATACGAGCGGAAGAAGTATCTCGTATGAAGTATGATTCATTATTTAATAAAAGGATTTCCACAATCAATTTAGAAACTTCTTTGTTTCATTGTAACGTACGAAGAATAAAATGAATGTAATTCTTTGACTATTTCGAAAAGCTATGAACTTCGTTCGAGGAAGTACGATATTAAAAGTACCTTTCTGTAAAACAATTTTATAAGAAACATTATATTTCATAAATCTACATAAAGATTTAATTAGTTTGACTACGAGACAAAATCGATTGTAAAGAGATGATATAAAGCATACACTTTGTACAGTGGTATTGTACCGCTGTTACTTGACAAAGATAGCCATAATGAAAGGGTCAAGCTGTACCGCAAACACTCATCCCTTGTCTACATAATATAAAACATAAATTTAACGCGAAAAAACGAGTAAACAGCTTGGAAACTTTATCGTTTAATTATCAAAGATCCCATATCCATGCTGCAAACCCCATTTTAGTCAGTTCAATTTCCCTGGTCAGCCGTAGGGACAGGAAAAAGAAGGGGTAACTCGGATCGTCGGTCGGAGCAGGCGACCACGATCGAACCTCCAGCTTACCGAACTCGTAGCCCGATAATTCCCCCTTCCGCTTAATTTGCCGGCGACTTATTGGCCGCTGCAAAAACCTGTTTTACACTGCACCCTCGACGTTACCGGCGTCAACCCCCTCAACCCTCTTACGGTTAATAGGATTCAACCGCGGCGATACGTACAGCGGAATTATTCCAATCGGGCGAGTTTATCAGCCGACGAAGACGAAATCCAATTGCGCGCGGACGCGATATGTGCGCATCCATTTTCGCGGTGGTTGGTTCGTCGAAAATTCAGAGCCGATTTGCAATTTTCTTCCTAGATCTATCAACGATACCGAAATCCTTGTGAACTAATCTTTTAATAGAAATTTTCTTCGCAGGATTAGGAATTTTTTGGAAATTTAACACGAAGTTTCATTCGAGAAATTTGCAAACGAAAAAGAAACCACGTTCGTCGTTTGTTGAATAGTCGACTATCCCTGCATCAGAAACGATCGACAACAAAAATCCACGCGTGCGATCCTTCGAATAGTAGTCGCGGAAACGCCCGCGTGGAATTGCGGGTAGAAAGTCGAACCGACGTCGATAAATTTGCAGCGCGATATTCATGGGGTTAGGCGCATTGACGAGCGTTCATTCGTGTCTCTTTTCGAGGCGTTCTCGTCAAACAAAGAACCGCGTCAGATTGGAACACCAACCCGCAAGAATACCTTCCTTTTCTGGTCGGCATTTTTATCGCCCGACTTCCGCCGCATTCACGTGGACGTGAATGCGTAAACTTCCTGCCTACTACTAGCCATATCGGCACGCTTTTCTTCGTACCGCCGATCCTGGAATATTAATTCTTCACCGACCTTCCTGGCAAAGGTAACTCGAGTGCAGCCTGTTCGCCTTTGCTTTCACCCCTTTCCAGCCGTATACGAAACTCCAAGGAAGGAAACCAGCATTTTTCTCTTGTTTGACGTTGTGTAGACAGGGGTGTCAATTCGAAGAATGAATTATTGCGTTCTAGTTCCGTGAACTTTCTCACAATCTTTTCTCCAAACTTCTTTTCTTTCGTATATGTAGTTCTTTTTTCTTTTCGGTAAGATACTGTGGCAGGTATGTTGTAGACACGTCACCCTGTTCAACGCGCTGTTCTAAAACTCTTTTCTAAGTCTCGTTTTAAAGTTCGTGCTCGCAGATTTTTATAGACATTTTCAATTTCTGGCCATTTCGTGCTTAGCTTTTCCAATAGACGCGTCTCCCGTCTTCGGAGAAGAAATATTCTTGCAAATCCTTTTTTCCCCGCGTTCTTTAGCTACTAACGAAAATCGATATCAATCACGATAGTCGAAAAATTCCTACATGAACCAATACCACCTTCCGTCAATTCCTTCGTGAACTTCGTTCTCTAACTTCTAAAATCCTGTAAATTCCAAACTCCGCCCTCAATATCTACACATCACCCATACAATCCAAGCGTTCGAACCAGCCTGTCACCCTGTTTATCGTTCCATTCCGTTCGTCGTGCGACACAGCCGTGGACCGCGGTCGAGCCACCCTATATTCGGTCGCCAGTTGTTCCAGCGGAAACAATGGGCGCGGTTACATCGTGTCGCGCAGTCATTTATTTCCGGCATCGGTGCAGGCCGCTTGAAACGTGAGAAGATTACTCAACCTTCCTCCAACCCTCTTCTCGTCTCGTCTCCGTGTTCGCGGTTATTGAAGATAATTGGGAGAAGTCAGGGGTGGAAACACGACTCTCTCTCTCTCTTTCACATACACACGCTCTTTGCCTGTGTGTACAGGTTCGTGTCTCGCGCTGATTGCCAGCAGCCACGTGAACCGTTCGCGATTTACACGAGACGACGACGCTCGGCTTTCCTCGGTTTGCGGATCACGGGCGTCGTACCAACATCCCAAACGCTCTTAGGTCCGCTAGTTTCCGGTTGCAAGCTCGCAAGCACGTTGCATTGTTTGTCAAAATGAATCTTCCGCCGTTAAGAGGTGACGGGTTGTCGCGAGAATTCGACTACAGTTTGTTTCCGGTTTACTGAAGGTGAGCTGCTCGAAACAACGTTTATACTAGGGTTTCTTCGAGCACAAGAAGATTGCGTTGCAAGAGAATAGGGTGTCGGTGGTTTCGCTCGGGATTAATTGCTTCTGTTTTGTGGAAACGTTTTTGGTTCCCGCTTTTGCGTTTGTCTTACGGACAAGTGATTTGGGAAAGACGCGAACGAAATTCGTTTAAGAGATTTAGAGACGTGGAAGCTCGCGCAAATGGTTTTATTAAAATAATGGACCGGGCTATTCTTGATAACCTTTTGTCCTTCTTTTTTCCGAATTTCTTTGATATTATTATCGTTCTTCGTAGTTTGATGCTCGATGAACTTGTATATTTTTGTTAAGCCATTGTCACGGTACGAAATGTACATAGAAAATTTTAGATACTTTTACTTGTAATCTAACTGTTAATAAATAAATAGCGATATGAATTTAACGCTCGGTAAATTGTCAGATTTTCTTTGGAATACAGAAATTTGATACCAGAGTTGGTATTTCGTAAAAGATTTGTGATAGGAATTTTAATTTATACGAAATATGACAGAGGGTGAATGAAAATGAGAAGAAAGGACATCAAATTGATAAGTTTTATCAGAATAAATTATCCTTGTAACCATTTAAAATCATTATTTCGCTGTAATTTAATATTAGTTCCCTTTGTACAGAATTCGAAATAAAATGCGTTATTTCAGCTTTGAGATATTAAATATAAAACCGATTATTAATTTTGTACCTGCAACGTATCTTACATCTATCGATATATCCAACCATCCGCTAATAATATTGGAATCAATGAAACGGATTAACGAACGTAATTCGATACCAACCAAAGAGAAATATTTAACAACATTTCTTAAAACGTACATCAAATCGAAAGGATCATACGCAAAGAAAGTGACTGCTATCACGGTTCTAATTAAAATAGCATTCCAACAATCCCAATTAGCCAATTGCTTATGATAGTTAATCCGAAAATTTAAATGTTAATGTAACTGGGTAAATTACTCGTGACAGCTAGTAGAATAAACCAGTACGTAGCCAGACAAATTCCGTTTAAAGAAATACCTTCATAAAATTCACCTCGTTCTTTTCCATTGCGTTCCCGGTAAAAACAGCTTCTCCGCGGTGTAACTCACATTTTGAAATATAAATTACAATTCATAACTACCCCTCGCGCAAGCCACATTACCCAACCTACAATTCCAAACCCACGACTTTGCTGCGATGGGAAACCATTGTGGTCAAAATAATCTCAATTGCACCATCTAATTCACACCTCCGTCTACGATTTCGAACCTGGTGAATAAAACATTCATCTTGCAAGGGGATGAAACGCGAGCAACTTGCGAGGGAAACCAAACAATTTCCATGGCGCTCTACGGAGCGGTTTCCATCAAACGAAACCCACGTATCAACCAGACAAAATTATTTTTTTATAACGACATCCGGTATCGCGAAAGCTTGTCGCGTTGACTTTTCCCAGTTCCACGTGTTTTCTGTACGCAGGAATTTTTTGTTACCAGGCTTCGTTCTCGTTTCTTCCATTTCTTTTCTGCTTGTTTCAAACGGTTGCGATGGATCACTACCGCGACAAGGGAGCAATGGATACGGTTGGAAACGGCGATGCGAGGCGACGGCGACCTTAATCCGCGCACCCCATCCTCGCCAGGCCGGATATCTATGTAAATAAGCGGCTTCACGACCATTTCAACGAGCAACGATCAAGAACTCGCTTCTGTCTGCTCCTAAACGTTTCTGGATATTACAGGGTGGCGAGGGAACGTTCCGTTTCTCCTGGGAGGGGTTGCAAGTTGCGTAGAGGTCGGAGTTTAACTCGAAGCACTTTCGAAACATCTCTTTCCATCGTTCTCGATAGAACGTCCGTGTGTTTGACAAATGTTTGAGAGAATAAGTTGTAACTTGAAAGATATTAGTAGTTAAAAGTTTGAATACCTAAATTGTCGAGAATTTATCTTTATATTTTATTCCAGGAGATTTTACAAAGGAAATATTAATCGTTCCTTTGCGTTCTATTCATCGACGAATTTCAAAGCGATTAGGGTGGCTTGCAAGTATGTGAACTCGTCTAATCTAAATTTACGTATAGTTCTATATCTACATAATCTAAATCTCAGCATAATCCTATATAATCTATGTAATCTAAACTTGTATAGTCTGAAATCTTACAAGTACGTAGACCGAACAGCACAATTTCGCCCGAAGCCCATCTAAATTGAGTCTAGAGAAAATTGGATCGATTATTGGTCTGCAGCTTGGTGGAATTGTAATCGATCACCCATTGATCCATCGCGGACTCTTGATGTAATCCAATATAAGCGGCAAGCTCTACGATCAGGCGTATCTACTACCGCAATCATCTATTATTCCTCGTCCACCTACACGCGTCCATCCAGGCCAATCTATATCCACTAAAACGTCACGTTATGCTAAACATTCGATTCCTAGCAAGAACCTATTTCTTAAGAACCAACGTTGGATCGATAAGAACAGTACTTCACAAGTTACGATATATCTATCGCAGACATAGTGTTCACAATGGTCACGAAATTGTTTGAACAGTCAATTACCCATTATGTTAACAAGTCTCGATTAATTAATTTAATGATATCACTTTTAACACTGATTATACTCATTCCTTTTTACCAGCTGTATGTTAACACTAACATCTTGTAACCTTCATATACATTTCCCGATTGCTTTCAAATTCTACAAGGATTTTTTCATGCCAGTTACCCTCGATTTCACAAGAAATTTCATTTTACACACGCGAAGGTAGATTAAGTTCCCTCGAATCCCATTAAAACTTCTCGCCTTCCATAACCATCGACCATCCGTTAACGAATCGAACCGGTTACCCTATTTCACCCTCCCGTCCCGCAATTCTCCATAATTCATCGATCCGTCGAACCACCGGTGTTCTCAAGGATTCTTCGTGGAAAAACTACCCTCTGCCCCTCGCACCCTTTCCCACCTATCCTCTGGTTCCATTTTCACGATGCTTAAGTGGTCACGTTCGACGAAACGCTGGGAATCGGAAACTCGCGAAGGAAGTTGCGGAATCTTCGAGAAGGAAACTGCGTTCCGATAAAATGACTGGCGTGTCTATATATCTACGACTGGTAGAAGATATCAGCCAAGGATAGAAGGATCACTTTGACGCGACGAACGATTCTTAGTCGTGTTTCAAACGAACAGAAAAAGAGAGAGAGAGCGAGAGAACATTCTCTTGGGTGCGTGTGTCTGCGAGGCTACCGCGTGTAAAAGCATCAGAGAGACGAAGCAACTCGTTGAAAAGTTTCACGTCGAGCTGCCACCACCTCCGACATTTCAACCGAACCGCTTTCTCGTACAACACCCTGTACGCTGAGTTTTCCGTGACTCTCTATCTTTCTCTCCCTCTCTCTCTCTCCTTCGCTCTTTCCACCCTTTTTCTCCCGTTCCCAGTTTCTTCTTTTCTTACGCTCGTTCCCGCTCGGTGACTTCGTCGACGACACACGGCAACTCGCGAGATTTCATTTGCAACACGGATAGGGTGGCTATTTGAATTTCCTCAGGGCGAAGCTGAGATTTTTTGTCACTCGCTCGAGTGGCAAGTTCGATAGCGCGAAGGCTGATCGTTGAGACGTCCGTTTCAACGCGGAAATTGTGATTTCTTTTTGCTTGGGAAATGTTGGTTAGATCGATCAAGTTTGATAAACGCGGTATATTTGTTAAATTTTCGAAATACCGCGTATATCCTGATTTTTGCAGATTTCGAACTTCCACGACCATCAGGTTTCCATCGTGTTAGTAGTCACTCCGAATGTCGATGAGTGACGTTTGGATAAAATAGGAAGCGAGGTTGTGGATAATGCGGACGATGTATTGTAGATTATTTTAGAATATTTGAAAGATTGATATTTCGAATTCTGAAAATTTCCTGTAGCATCGCGTCAATGAAAACACAAAAAGTGTATAAAAAGCTGAAGAAAGGGATCGTGAAAGATTCAACGAGCGTGGATTTCAGAACAAACAAATAAAAAATGGGACCGAGGAAAAAAAGGGTTGTCTGTCACGGAAGGAGAGCACAAAATCGATCGTTCACGTTGGATTTTGACGAGTCGAAATTGTTTGAACGTCTGGTTCGTCAAGCCTTGTTCGACGTTGACGCCTGTTATCTTCGTACGAGGCTCCTCTTCTCAATCAGCAGTTGACGTACGGTCGACTTGTTTCGCCATTAAATTACATCCGCATCGGTTTGCTATCCGGGATTAGATTGTCAACTGAGAATTATTGTCCCCCGCGCTGTCGCAACATGACTGACGTATTGTAACGATTTACGATAATCGACTGTAACAGGCTAGACACGTAGCGGGATCTAGCTGATAAACCAATAATAGATCAGGATATTTTAGCTGGTGGTGGTCTGACGCGTCTCGCCGCGTATTCGTAGACTATGAAACCGACTGACGATCGTTTCTCGATACCGCGTTTCACGACTCGTTCGATTTATATCGCGTGCACCGGAAAAAACAAAAAGGTTGCGAAGACTTGCAACGTACGAAGTTTTCGTAATGAGAATTTTATTCGTCTGCTTGAGAAGAAAATTGTAATAAACAGCAGATTTATATATTTCTATGCAACGTTTAGAATCTGATAAAGTTACGTTATAGGGTTGTTCGGAAAGTAATTTCGTCTCTTTCCCTTTAGATGTTGTTAGACGTATTTTTAAACAGTCAATTTCATTCTAATCTATAAGGTGATTGTATATTTTGACTACTGACGTTTCAAGGAAAACTTGTTTTTGAATCTGACAAGCCATTTTTGTTTGTTGTCGAAGCAAATATGGGAAAGCAAAGTGAACTTTTCTGGCTTTCGCTTTTTTATTACTGTAAAGGTAAAAACGCAGTGCAAGCAAGAAAAAATTGTATGACGTGTATGGTGAGGATGTGTTGACTGAACGCCAGTGACAGAATTGGTTTTCGAAATTTCGTTCTGGCAATTTTGATCTCAAAGATGCATCGCATGCTGGAAGGCCAGTGACGAAGACCAAATGAAGTCATCGGTGGAAGCAAATCGTCGCTTGACAGCACGAGAAATTGCTGCGAGATTGAATTTACATAACTGAGTGAAGCTATTTCCTTCTATTAAAAAATCGTCTTTCATTTTCATGTAAAGAAAAAAAAATAAAATTACCTTCCGAACAATCCATTAGCTGAATTAACTGGTGTAACAATAGTATGATTAATGATTTCCTAATAATCTTATAATGTTGTGGCGAGATTCGCTTCATCGCAATGATTAAATGTCAAACACTGTTCTTAGGATAGGCAAAGACCGAGAGTACGAGTTTAAAGCTGCAGGTTTCCGCGTTACATGATTGCACTCTGATTGATGGATTACAACAGGCGAATGTACTGTCTTCGTTTTAGGCTGCTTAAATGACACGTGATATATTTGAGCGATGATATTGCATCCGGATACCTTAGGCGATATTTAATAGCAGTAAGTAGATAATATCGAATTATGTAAATCAAAGCTTTTCGTTAATATTATCATACATCTATTATCATCTTCTCCCTCTCTATCCTATACTAATACACAATTATTTCTTAACATACAACATCCTAAAACGAAATACCACAACACGTAATTTTTAAGTTAACGACAGTTTCACCCAGTTTCGGACTTGCGCTCTCAAGCGGCTTTCAGTATCAAGGAAACGAAGAAATTACGGCCACGGAAGTGTTAATTGGAGTATTCAGACTTTCACAACGACCTAGTTTACGATTCAGTAAACACGTATACTTCCTTCCTTAATTATATCCTTAATTACAAGCCTGTGAATTTTCATTTCGACTCAATCGACCATCATCGCAGAAAAGAAAAAAGATACTCAACTCTTCCCATTTTTTTTTTCTCTTACCACTTCATCATTCACACCACCGTTCCATCTCTTTCAAAATTAACCCTCCCACACTCGAAATTTCCAATCCCAATAAGAATCGCACTGGACTCTTGCAATCCCAGCCACCTTATCGAGATATCGATATCGAAACCCAGAGAGAAAGACAGAGAGAGTGAGAATCCCGTTTCTTCACTTTGGATCAATCTCCGTCGATATGAAGCAGCAGTTTTTCCTCTCATGACCATCCTTCGTCCTTCTCCCCTGTATTACTCCCTTATCCCTTCAGGAACGTCCAGAATCGAGGAAAATGACCCGAACCGAAGCGACTGTTGGCGTCCAAAAATCAATATCCTTAGATATCAAAGTATATAAGTATGTTGGTTTTGGGAGACGACGATCGTCGTCGTCGACGTTATTTCTATAGGCCTTACTCGTTCGCGCGCCGATTTTAGAAATTGGATCCGACGTGGCATAAGCCGTGATTCATGCCTGACCGTAGCTGGACGTTAGGCCAGCTACGACCTATAGTAATCTATCGTGAAACGGGGCTTTCGGGCTGCACAATCGCGCCGATAACGCGCAACGACACGCCGATAACAGGATTTAGGGAGGAAGGGGAAAGAGTAGGGTTGAGCGAGAGTAACCGTTCTCCGGAGCTACGAGAGAGTTAAGTAGAATTCACCGAAAGATCCTATCGATTGGGTCAGCTGTCTCTGATACCATGTTTCTAACTGGGAATTCTACCTTGGTTTTGCGAACGATGTTTTGCGGTGTATCTTGCGTAACATTGATAAGATTGGAATTTTAGGGAATTTGATCGTTAGGGTGTGACATAAAGCGTCGTAAGTTGCTACTTACAGCACGCAATTAAAAAGAAGGTGGAACCTAAACGGAGATTTGTTTTATCTAACGAGCATCGATCAGCAACGAGTACAATATTTTGGATCTTTAATATTTTTGTGTGTTATATGCGATCTCTTAAAAAAGTCTAGAGCGAGACTCATTTTGACATTACAATTATTATTTTATCTGAATATAATTTTTAAGTGTAACCCTTGTCATTTGCGTTCATACTTATCAACTAAAGATCTGGTAGAAATTTTCCACTTTTACGACATTATTAGCGATTAAGAAAATATTACGTAAGTTAAAAAAACTAATTCGCTACTATCTGATCCTCTGCATCGACTCTTCTATAACACCAAAAAGGAAAGAAAAGGGAGGAATCGACGAGCTGACGAACCCCCATAGCTAGCCAGTTTCCTGTGGGTCGAGTTCGTGAAGGGTTTCATTTTGGCTGGCAATTTCCTCGGACGATCTCGTCGGGATACGACAGAGTGGCTGCTTAAAATTCTGACTCAGGGTGGGGATGTTATTAAGCATACTCCTCATGACATGTTCCTTTCTCCTTTCGTTCCCTTCTGCACCTCTGTCGGCGACCAAGAAACGTTCTTCCTTGTGTGTAACGGAGGGAAGAAGGCGAGCCTCGAGAATCCATTTGAATTTCAATATTTTTGAAGCGCCTGCGATCGATCGCCGACTCCTCCGGTCGAGAATCGTCATGACGATGGATTTTTGTTGCTTCTTTCGAATACTTCGTAGAACACTGTGTACGCGTACGTAATTTCCTCGATTTCATAGCGAAACGTTAACCGATAATTATTTCGGTGTCTGATTTCTGTCCGAGTGCAATTGTACCAAAAGTACATTTAGAGTCCATCTAAATACGCAGAGATAAAAATTGAAAAGATTCGAAAAATATACACAACATAGAAAGTTGCAAATAGTTAAAACGCAGAAATAGTACAAATAAAACTGAACGAGAAATGGGTTACACTTTATAGCGCCTGAAGATTTAAACACACAGACCAGATGGAAATAAACTCAGAACACTTCTTTCCATTTATTAACGCGATAAAGAGGAGCAAATGATCAGGCGCGCAATCATCACCATGGAGAAAAGTAGGCTCGTTCCTTTCTTTTTTCTTTTCATTCTATGAATGGGACTGTTTTTATCCGCGTAAACAACTTTACGGTTATAGCTCGCGCTTAAGGGCGGGTGAAGGGCCTGGCCGGAGAATTCTGTGGGAAATTCGGCGATAAAAACGAGACGCGCGATGCTTCCTTTCCGAGCTAAATTACCCGGGCATACTTTACGGGATCTAATTTCGAATACCGTAAATAACTTATGAGGGTAACCGGAGATCCGGCTGCCGCTGCAGTTTCCCCTTTACTCTTCCGGTTTGTTCGCGTTGGATTCGTCGCCGGCCAAAATTCGTTAACGTAAACGAACCGCTATTGCACCTCCGCGTACATACGTACATGTACACAAACGTGTATTATAGCAAATGGAAATACAGATCGTGATTTGTGTCTTTGGGTATCGATGTTATCACTTATTAACAGATGACGAAATTACCCTGGGCTCGTGTTTAAAACCCTTAATAAACGTTACATTAATTCGGTATTAATAAGCACCGAATAGCGACGAGGATATCACAAACCAGTTCCAAAATATTTCAACGTCCACGGGGATGATATTACGCAGCGGAAGTTCACGCGCCGCGCTATCTGTCATCGCGAACGTGCCACGCTCCATCGAGCTTGCTTATTTTCCGCGATAACGCCGCCCAGTGATCCTGTGTCCCTTGTTGCATTGCTGCTGGAATGCGAACAGACGCGAGCATGCCACGGCTTGTAATAATGTACGGTCCTGCAATATGGCCCGTCTACGAGCGACCATTTAATATTCACGTCTCCTTCACACCATAGTTTCCTATCTTCTAAGACCTACACTCAGTATTTTCGCATCAACACCGTTTTATGATAAAGTAACGCTCTAAACCTAATTCTGACAGTTATACGGAGGTGAGAATATTAATTCCAAGGGTGGAAGGATAGGTTGAAACATCTTGCTGACAGGAAATGAACGAAGAAACTACGTTTTCTGAGAGTTAGATGCTTATTTCCTGGACCTTAGAACGAATTCTCAATTGCATCTTTCTCCCATTGGATGGAAGAATTGCATTTACTTTAACACGGAAGTCCTTCTTCTTTAAGGTTTTATTACGATGTTGGGCACTTAGACTGATATTTATGATCGTTTATGGCTATACTTCCATTTTCATAATTAGAAATACTATTATAAAATTAGAGCAACATTCTAGGAATATTGAACAGCATGCTTAGGTATTATGCAACGAGGAAGTATGGATGATAATAAATTTTAGATTAGCGAGACACGAACTAATGAAATTTGGATTTAGAGTCAAGTGTTCCAAGAGTTTAGCTGACGAAGAATTATGAAGGTTTTACGATATACTATTATTAATGGGCTATTCGGACAGATGTCATTAATTTTACGGTATTAGCACCCAATTTTCGAGTATTACACAGATAGTTCTAGATCCTCCTTAATATTTACTAACCCTTTATGAGAAGAACCGGAGTACTTATGCACGTACATAAGTATCCTAACTGAACATTTTCCGCATGGCTGAAATGTATGATGGGAAAAAATTCAGTTTTGCTGAATTTCGGCGAACTTAATAAGAATACCCGGGAAATTATACTGCAATGCAGTTCTGCGTACGTAAAACTGCTTACGTAACCAGATCTTCCGACCTACGAGCAAATACACCTAATTCCTCTTGATAATCCACTTCCCAAACAAAACTGTTCTACTCGATCATTAATTTAAACATCCATTAATCTTTGAAGATTCAACAAACATTTTGGCTCTTTATTGTTCAAATACTGCAACCTCGTCAATTACGATGATAAAACTAATAATGCTAAATTTTAAGGTAAATATAAAAAGCCAATGTTCCCGTGTTTTTCAATTTACAGATTAACGAAACTAAATATGCGTTCCTCTATTATCGACGCTCTCTCAACGGTTCTACACACCGATCAGCTCGTCGACCAGCACAACGAGGAATAAACTCATCTGACCCATTTCCGTATTGCACTCCATTTTACTCCCAGAACCACCCCGTGCCCGGCTCATCCCCCTGAGACACACCGTTACTCCAACTTCCTCATGGTTCTCCAATAATTTTCAAGATAAGTGGCCGAGGTTGACCGCGGTTAACTCGGTTCCGGTCCATCGTGGCCAAGTTTCGCAAGGGCTACTTCCGTTCTCTCGAGTTTCTTAATTTTTTATTAATAGCCCGACGCCTGGCTTCAAGTTTACTCGAATCCTTATCTCGATGGATCGAGTTTCGCGGTTTCGTCTCATCTCTACGAATTTCTTCCCGCTCGTGGCCTCTCGCGTCGATCGACGTCCCTCCGTCTTTCCTCGTTACTCGCCACGCCAAGAAACTCGTAACCCCGCCCATCCGACGATTTTCACCCGTTTACCGCCCCTTTCGTTGATCTTTCGAAAGCTTTAATTCCGACTCATCGCCAGTCAGTCTGTAAGTTATTGGATGAAAAACGAGCAATCGCGCAGCCGTGTCCCGTTAGAAATCGTATCGATCAAAGATAATCGGGAAATTATATTTGCCCTCTGCTCCACGAGAACTCTACCCTGTCGCAAAAATGGTCCCAGACGCGTTTCAATATTTACGCAGCTCGTAAGGACGAGCTGAAATTCATCGTCGAGGGTATTTTGCTTGGAACGTTGTCAAGATCCTTGGCTGAATACTTTCCACGGTGTACGAAGGCTGGAAAGTAATCGAAACTGTTTCCACTGGGATAACGAGTATCGGAAATTGATGTTACGAATTTTAAAGCTGTACGGAGCCTTTCTTACATTATATCAGTTATTGCTACGTTCTTCTTTAGTTTGTATACATCTGTTTAACGATTAAACAGTAGATGTTCGTGCAAATTTATACCACATGCTTGCTAGAATACTGAAAAAATTAGAAAAGATTTAGGAAATAGAAAGGAAAGTATATTTCCCTATTAAATAGTTGAATAATTAATAACCAGCTATGTCTGGAAGTAATTTTACATATATCTGACGTGTTTTGTTGTGTAAACGATGGACAGGTTAAGGAACCCTTACGTTGGAATTAGAAATAGAGCGCAAAGGTTGAAATGGAACGGGTTTGGAGAGTAAGATGTGAGGAAAAAGAATCAATTGATTGGGTCGATGGGCTGGGATTCGGGGCTGGATTTGTCATGTGACGCGGCGAAGAATCGCTCCAATTAATTGGACTGCCTCTCGACCTCTGGAACTCTCTTAGCCAGGGCTTAAGCGCGTTTTAATTAATCGTAGATGATTTCTTTCTTTCTCATCCCGGCTATGTACGCCTTTGCCGACAATTCGGTTTGATTCCCCGAGTGGTCGAGCAAAATTCTGTTTTCTTCTTGAGAATTTTATCCAGCAAGAGAGATTAACTCTCGAAATACAAAGGTTCGTAATTTTTATTACAGACGAAACTTTCATTCGTCGCGAGTAACTTTTCATATTTCACAGTTTGCCAGAATCACGCAATAATTTTTCTCATATATTCATATATTTCGTAGTATCTGAAAAACATCCTAGTTTCTGTCGATGTTTGTATTTTAGAACGAAGAATATAACAAAGAGAATCTTATAATCACGAGTACGATTAAATCGAAATAGAATCTTCAATCGTAGAATGGGAAAAATTGATAGGAAGATGAGAGAACTTTGTAGTTGAAAAGACTATTGTGTTTTATTTTTATTCGTTCCTATTTTGACAACAGATTGATGGAATTCGATGTTTCACGGGTAAATGGAGGACCGTAATATTTCAATAACAGCCAGGAAACAATTCGTCGGCCGGCTATGGACGTGGGTTCATCTCGTCTGAAAAACGATACCCTCTCGATCGATAGGCATTATGCGTATTGGTTGTTCCTAGCTTTTCAGCTTTTTTTTCAGTATTGCCTTCTGACCCTTTGTCGGAAACTGTACCTCACTTTCATGGTTTTCAACAAGGACGCCTGGTAATCTTCTGCACTTCCTTTTGAAGGCAGCGATTCGATCTCGTTGATTGATTCTCTAACGAAGTGCCTCAAATAAGTAACAAACGCGTTAATTAAAATTAAGAGCGAATATCGTTCGTACGCTCGAACGTTGAACTTTGAAACTGGAATAATTTTCGATGGCAATATAATTTTTTCGAGGATAAGAAAGGTAATAGAGGGGAGATTTTAAGATAAGATTTCTGACGACAGACAGACTTCAAGAAATAGATATTCAAATGGTAATTACGAATCTAAGCTGTTAACAAGAAACGTTGAAACGTCTCGAATCGTGTTCCATCTAGGCTAAACATCTACGGTATATTCAGTTATGGCGCGTCTTTGAGGAAGGATGATTCAAATGATAATTAGGAGATAAAGTTCTGAGAGATTCGTGGAAATACTATAACTCGTGCTTAAATTATTCCACGTAATATCCTCTATTAAAACATATTACAGAACATATCAAAATGAATGGTATTTTCATGAAACGAAGATGTAAATGGCACAATCAGAGGAGCGACTGAAGGTTCAATCTCAAACGACAAAAGACACCATTATATTCAACTTCGCAGTGTCTCTTCGTTCCCTCTAATTTACTTGCAATCGTTATGAGCAACCAACGAATACGCGCTGCTTTGCAGTCCATAAACATCTCCCAGAGTTTAATGTTTCATACGTTTTTAATATATTTAACAATATACGTAATATTTTCCATATATACAATTCTACGATTATTAACGACTCGTTAATACCATTCCTCCAATAATTGTCAAAAAAAGAAAGATACGAAGAAACGTCAGCGTCGAAATATCATCGAAACGATTTTTCATCAAAAAAATTTCCACGAAAATTCTCTTTTCCAAGAAACAGCCAGTCACCCAAAACGCGAGTGGAACGATAACGAAAGCAAGACATTTTCAACCTCCGCGACTAAGACCGTCCGTCCACCTGTCTACGAGGCGGTTGCTTCAATTTCTGTCAGTCTTCCACCCTCCATCGCCCCCGCGGAGAGGCGTTGTTATCGGTTTTTCGTCTGCCAGCGAACAGAATCGTACGTGCCTCGACAAACGTTTTCGCCCGGCGCTGTATGGCCGAAGCGTGTACCTTTTGTCCGTCGTTTGTCCCGATTCTCCGCGTCGTTCGTGCGCGTCCATCGAGTGTCCACATTCCACGGACGTCGTGCTTTCTCTTTTCCTTTTCGCTCAGTTCTCTGTTCATCCTTCTGACTCGACGATAAGCACAGCCTTTTCTTTACCTGGTTGCTCCCTTCGTCGCAAACGCGAGAAGCTTCCCTCGAGGACGTTTTCCTCTTGTTCCGCGCGAGTGGCTTATCGTCAATGTTTAATCCTCCCCTTCCTCGGGGCGGGACTATCTTTATTTCCATCGCAATACGCCGATCGAAACGACAGTAAAAGCGACGAGAGACGATGATTGAATTGTAAAGCACGCCGTGGGAGTTTCTACGGGCGCGCAGGTGAGACGGCGAATTAAACGTCTGCAGCCAACCCTCGTGCCATCGTTTCCTTATAGGCTGTGAAAGATTTTTGATCGCGTTAATCTACTCGACAATCGCGGGTGTCGGTTTTTACACAGAACCCGATGGATTTTATTTCTTTCAAATTGCGGACATTTATGCAACCATAGAAAATTTGAATATGCCAAAATGTACAGGATCTATATACATACGCAAAAGTACAGTGAATATCTAAAATGTCTGTTACAATTTATTTTAGAGTGCGAAACAAGTCTTTATTTAGATCTCGTTTCTTTACGTACGTATGTTCATAAAAATTTGCAGTCATACGAAGCCAATAATACTCGTACAAAATAATAGTGAAAAAGCTCGTGAATACCTTTACGGATATACCTCGTCATTATAGAGAAACGTCGATGTAAAATTTTCCTCTTCTAATGGAAATTTTACTATTTCTAACTGTCGGAAGCCATTGATGGCATAAACTACTTGGTACGCGTAGATAAAAAAACAATTTAAATGAAACGAAATACGAAGTAAAAGGTATCGTGTTACGAGTCGTTAAGCAGAGCAACAACTTTTCAAGCTTGGTTCGCATTTAGAACATGAAACTTTCATCACGAGTGTTCATGGTGATTAAAAGTGTTTTCCCTTTAGCATGCGAACGTAGACGAACGACAAGCGTCCGGTATTCCCGACGTATTTTTCACCGGGACGCGAATATATTTTTTATCGTGCTGCACGACGCGTTCTACGTACCTCCCTCTTTAAGTTCTCCGTCCCTCCCTTATGCTTTATTTATCCAGGACTGGAGTTCGCTGCCTAATATCCACCGGCCGTAATGAAGATAAGGCACGGGGAAACGAAGCGAGTGGTTGCGCTTGAACGTCGAAACTTTTCGCATAGAGCTTCGCGGCAATTGCCGCAACGCTTTCTGCGGAAACGCCTCGAGATAAAACTTGCGAATAACACCGAACCGTTATTTACAATTACGTACGCAGCCAGCCAATCTGGGACCGCTGTTTTCTCTTCGTTTCTTCGAAAGCAGCACGCTCGTTTCTCTCGAATTCGAACAGTTTCACAGATTTCAGATTTTTACCAGATCCTTTGACGCTACAGAGTTCTTCGATAATTCGATGATTAATATATGTTTGTTGATCGTATGTACATGGATATCGATAAATAGCGTATTATATCGTAATATGTATAGCATTCTTCGATGCTAGAGTAGAAGAAAGTTTCTTCGATAAGGGAAAAATTATTTTCATCTCGTACAGTAAAACAGGTCAAACGTATTTATGGCATGGAACGACGCGATGATGGTTAGGAATGTTTAAAGCAGAATAATGTGAGAAACTGTGTGCAGAATAGGAGGGATATAAACGTGGCGCGTAAAAATTCCGAGGTATTGTGAGATTTACGACTCTATTTCATATGTTAAGAAGTTCGCCGACTTCCACCAGCAGCCACCTAAGATTCCTGGAGACATTCAACTTTGAATAATATCCTTAGCACCGAACGATTCCGGTTTTCGTGTGTAATTGAATCCTCGTAAAATTTGCTACGTAGAAACTCGATTTAAGAATACACGCAAAGTTCTCGGGTGCTTCGAAAACTCGGAAATTCTTTCCACGTTGATAACTATCCTTTAACGGAAGCATTTCCCGAATTATAGTAAAATGTAGTTTATATTTATGTTCTGTTTTTCTGTTTGTCTGTGTCGCGATCGAAAGAACCTTAATCTTCGACCAGGTCCACAGAGGATACCACGGGTCCAGATTTTTCTCCCTCGAATTCCAGACGAAATTTACGAGCCAGTTCGTTCGGCTGGACCCTCAGATAGAGACCCTTTCAGATGGAAGCTGCTCGCGTGTTTATCTACGGCCATACACTCGCCAACCGTCATTACCGATATTTGTAACACGATCGAGCTGAATTTATAACTGTACAGGACATTAAGCCGGTCGTATGTGAGCTTAAACTTCCTGAAAGCTTGCTGGTAAGCAAAATCTGATGCAACTGTTTATATTTTTCCCCAAATATAAACAACCTTCTCGTACTTTTATTCGCGTTTAACTATCAGATAAGAATGTAAATAGAAACGTGATACAAGCTTATGATATTATAAAATATCAAACAATAAGGAGTGTAACGAATTCAGTTCTTGGACTTCTGAGTCGTTAAAAAATTTTCGCCGTCCTATCTTCTTGTCTCTTTGTTTAATCCTTTGCATTTGCATAATAAGATTTAATTTCACTGAAGCGTAATATTATTATTTTATAAACCCACGGGACAAAATTTAGGATTCGGCAAGTCGGTTCCCGGAATGTCAGGAAAAACACTACTGTCGTTAAGAGCCGGATGCAAGGGTATGCAGATGGCCGGTCGTAAAACAGACCACCATAAAGCGCCACGCCTCGCAATTACTGTCTTCTGACTCGCAGTAGTCGTGGAACGTTACTGGTCAGACACGTGCTCTCAAGAATCGAGCTTTATCTACATCGTTACATCACATTGTTCTTTCCGCCTATTCGAACTTACTATTTTATAACGCGTAATAGTACAATTTGCTATTGTATAACTTGTACTATTACACAGTTGTATTGTGTATACTGTTAGAACTGAAGTTAAACGAACACAATTGATGTTGAATAAGATCATTCTTGATTCCCTCTTTTCTATTTAGATAACATAATCATCGTGTATACTTGATAAACACATGCTATTATTACTAACTAATTTTATCTGCTGTCTGTAAAAATTTCAATTTTACAGTTCACTTCGCTAATATTACCTAACTTATATCTTAAGGCGGTAGCAATTAGTTAAAGCAGGATTTATGACACAGACATGACGTCTCTGCTATTTTGCAGTTTACGTTTGTATACCAGGTATGTAAATATGAAATCGGAATTTTTGTATAGAAAATACACGTTTATTGTATGAAAATGATTAAAAATATTTTATTCGAAATATTGCCCATCGCTAGCTATACATTTTTCCCACCTGTCTGGCAATTGTTGGATGCTACGCCAAAAAAACTGTCGCTCTTTTGAGGCAAACCAGTCATTGAACCATTTTCGTACATTTTCGTAAGAAGTGAAGTGCTGGTCAGAAAGTGTGTGTCCCATCGATGCAAATAAATAGTAATCGTACGGAGCCAAGTCTGGTAAGTCGCGTGCGAAAGTATTTCCCAACTGAACGCTTCAATCGTTTCCATGACCAGTTTTGCTGTATGTGATGGTGCATTATCATAAAGCAAAATTATTTTGTTTTTAATATTCTGGTCGTTTTTCACGCAAAGCTTGATTCAAATCGATCATTTGTTGTCGGTAGCGCTCAGTATTAACGGTTTCGCCAGGTTTTAACAGCTCATAATAGATCACGTTCCACGTTCCACGTTCTTCCTTCCTCACGTCAAAATTGCCACTTCTGAATTTTTTAAACCATTCAAAGCACTGTGATTTACCAAGAGCATGCTCACCGTAAGCTTCGACAAGCATTCGATGCGATTCTGCAGCAGTTTTCTTCAAATGGTAACAGAAAATCAATGCTGTCCGCAAATCGTAGTTTCCAGGCACAAAATTCGACATGTTCAACGCTATTACAAACTATGCTGTTGTATGAAACTTGTATTGTTCTGAGTCGAAAAGGTTTGTGAGATGTCAACAAAGACTTTTGGCATCGATGACGCAGTTTAGTGATAACTACATTATCAGCTAGGGCCATCTATAGGCAAATTCCGGTTTCATACTTACAGACCTGATACATATCGTTGCCATGTGCTATTTAAGTTCTACAGCCAGGAAAATTTTGAATTTTAATCAAAACGAACGAGATAGTCCAAGTTCCTTCTGGCATTGACGTATCGAAAACTTTCGAGTGCGGAATCTATGCACGCGGTCGGTGAGTATCTTCACCTGGGGTTTTCCCTGACTTTAGTGACCTGTGTCCCGCTCCGACATCCTGAGGATGGTATTTTCATTGCCAATAATTAAGAGGTTAAATAATTCTTGGTATATATTGGTAAACTGGTACATCTTGTGAAAAGGAATGAAGAATGCAGGTTCGAGACTCTACATGCTTAATCGATAGTTATTCAAACCTTGGAGCAGAGCGTATCGCAAATCATTCGCTAAATTATACTCACGTACGTGTTATCATCCAGTCCATTTAAAAGTCGCCAATTCGACTATTCGCGATGCAACGATATAACTCGAGAACAAAGTACACCAGAACGCGTGTTTATCTAACTGTTTTCACAGCTTTGTTTCGTTCGTCCGTTGCTGAAATGTATCCCACATATTATAAAACACTGTGCATGAGAGCAGGATAAGGGAACTAACATCGACAAAAAGACAAAGAAACCTTCGTAACACCTCCATAAATGCGCTTACGAGTATTCATCGTCAAAGATAGCAACATCACTCGTTTGTAGCCCATCCGTTATAACGTTACTGTAATTACATAAAACTTCGTTTAAAAGGAACAACATCGTTCTACTTAAAAGAAGACGTAAAGCATAAAATGAACGCGAAAGCGGAGCTTCATTAATTAACTTAGTCTTCAGTTCGTTGAAATTGGTTCGTCTATTAACGTCAGCGTTTTTAATAAACGAGCGTGTCGATCGAGAAAAATTCCGCTCGATAAAAATACTCGTAACAAACATTGCCCTTTCCCGTTTCCTTTTTTTCTCCTTTTCTTTCTTTATCGATATTCCCCCGCTTTTTCCTCTTGATATTTTTTATTCCACTTTCTCCTGTTCGACGAGTAATTATTCTCATTGACGACAAACCACCCCTGTCCGACAATTTCAGTCTCCCCTGGTGACGTTCTTGAAATCGCGGCCACTCGCTGATTTTTCTGCACGATTTCCCGCGGGAGAAAAGCCGGTACGAAAGAATTCGCGAAAACAAAATCCTGTGAGGATACTGGCATGGAAATTTAGCCGTGAGCACGCCCTCGAAAAAAATCAAACTCGATTGATCCGATACCAACGCTTTGTGCCTTTTCATATTTCCGAGCCACGGCCTATTTTGGAGGGAAAAAGGTTTTATTGCAAGGTTTCCATTTGATTGCTGACAGTTAAGGCCGATAGTCAAAGAAATTTCATCGATTAACTTCCAAAAGCTTTGCTCAGTTTTGTAAAGTAAACAACTCGGACAAACGAAAAATAGAAAAGTGGAAAATATTCGTTCGAACCGATTTAAAAGATATGTAAAAATTTGCTTAAAAAAATTCTACGTCTGGTACTACGGTTTATCTTCGAGGAAAATATCGCGTGAGACGGTCTCGAGAGTATCGGAGTGCGATCTATCGACGCCACTAGGACGGAAATCCCCCGAGGGGTGAGCGCGAGCATACGATTACCTTCGATTCTTCGTATTTTTACGTGCGTGCGTCGACGTCTCGGATCCGTTCTCGCGAAAAATTGCACGCAGAGAGAAACTTCTCAACGACTCGAGAGTGTTACGCTCAGTTTGGTCGTGATAAACGAGCGGGGACGACTCTTGGAAAATGTCTAAGCCCTTGTTGACTGTCTTCAACAGCCTGAGGGACGTTCTCGCGACGAGTGAAGCGAATGTGTGTTTTGTGTCTGGGCGCGGATCAAAGGAATCGAGGTTATCGGTATGTTTCCCTCGTTCTTTGACGTTATTATGGTAGTAAATGTTACGTATTGACGAATTATTTGACAAAGTACTGTTCGAATTATTCTTTGACGAAGCATTTATCTTGAGACTTTATCGTAACTTCGTTTGAACGTACATCAAAGAATATTTCATATTTAATACAGCGATATATTCGCGACGAAGATCTATTAAACACGATGTAGACGAAATCTTTGATAAGAATACTGACCATCGTTCAACGTGATGAAAAAAACAAGCCGTATCGTCGACCAATGGAATCGTTCGCATCCCGTCAGATCGGCGATAATATCGTCCAAGTTGTTACCAACTCTCGCCTTTCTCGATAAGACCCTTCACTTATCCCGACGAAAAATCTCCGGGCCAGTAGAGGCAAAACTTCGACGAAACTGTCGTTCCCGTGGAAACACGTACGTGTGCCGGCTGGTAGACGAGGAAAACGTCGCATAAAAGCGACGACCAATCCCCATATGGAGGATGAACGGTCTGATAAGGCGGCTTGCTCTCGTTCCGCGCACAAATCTGCACCCCTCTGCCGGTCTCCAAACTTGCCTGTAAATATTTGGAACGGAGCGTCGAGGACCAGACCTTTCTTTCGCCGATTGGCAGATTCTATTTGCGACTGATTGTCGAAAATGGTTAAATTGGGGAGTGATTCGATGGCGAATGGTAATTTTTGTAGAGGTAATTGGGATAAATTGAGTTTTATGAGGTTTTATGAGCTGAATAATTTATTCGTGTTGATTTATTATTCCATTATTCTTATTTTTATATCACGATAATATATTACTATAAATATTAATAATTTTATTTAGAATCTATTATTAAACATTTTGACAGATTTCTCGTCTATTATTCATCCTATGAGTTTCATAATTCACGCACTACCCACTATAAATGGATTATGTAAATTTCGTGATTATATGTCTAATTTCTGATTACACGTATATCTATCGTATGTATATTTAAGCTTAAAAAATTATCGTTGAATACGCTATATCTACAAATTTATTAATTTAACGTCTATTTTCGATCTAATTTAATTTTAATTTCGATTTAATTTAACGTCTATATCTAGCTTCGATGTTGATACACTTGAAAAATTACCCTAAACCTCTCGCCAAGTATCAAATTTCTTAAACAAATTTCAATCGCAACTCCAAAACCATAATCCTCGACTAAATTGTAACCTTGACTGCAATTATCGAACTACGATCTCAAGATCGAAGCGAACGAGCGCCAAGTTACACAATTATTTCCGTCTATCATCAAGTTTCGAAGTATCATCTCCAACTGCAATGAAGATATCATTGAGTAAGTCCGTTCCATAGGATTTCGGTGCGGAAGTCGTAGCCTTATCATCGCCAGTTTGTTTCGCGTTGGATGCGAAGATAGGACGGCGACTTTGCGGACATTTCCCAACGGAAACGGCTACGGGAACCCGAATGGCATGGCATCGAAATAGCGATGGCGATCGCGACGAGCTCACAGCCTTCGAGCAACTCCCACGCGATATGCTGGCCAAGCGCCTGCCAGCCATTTCTGTCAGACTGATCGCGGATATTTCAACGAAACAAATTCACCTCTATCCACGTCGTCGATTTTTCTCCGGTGGTGACGCAGGAAAATCACCACCTTTCGCCGATACAGGCTGAAAGCTCGCGATCGAATTTGTTCCTTGTCCCCGTTCTGGATTGGCTTCATTTTCAAACCGATCGATCCAGGGCTTTGCTTCCTGTGCTATAGACGACAGAATTGAAATTCTTCTCGAATTCGTGGCTTTACTATGTTTTCTTTGTTATTCTTTATTAGGGAACGTTGCGTCATGATTATTTTAGACTTTATCCTTTCTTGTTCTATTTCCTTTCAACAAAAGAGATTCTTCTCTTTCTCTCGACGACAAATGGATTTTAATATATTGGTAGGAAAGAGGAATTTCGCTTTATTCGTTGTTCGTTTAAGGGGTGAAATATTGAATGAAATAATAGCAGTTGCATGTAAATATATTGATAATGTAAATGGAAGTGATACAATTTTACAATTATGTAAAGCGTTAATGATTTTATTTAGGTACTGTGTTGTTGGCTTCATTTTCAAACTGGAATCGTCCACGCGTATTTCTCTGGATATACGCATTTATTTACGCATTTAAATATGTTTCGATCTCTAAAAGGACACGACCAACCTCGTAGATTCGAATAGATTTCGTTTTAAATTTGAAAAATTAACCCTTTGTAGAATCGGAGGTAAAGAAGGAATAGCACGAAACGTTCCTTGGAATCGATTCACGGATAGGATAACGAGGTAAAGGGGCCAGTGAACCGACGTGGCAAATCTTCTCGCTTCGCTTCGTTATCCCCGGCTATTTTAATTCGCGCTTTTTGTTTCACTGTAGGATTCCAATTCTCCTTCGATCTCGTTACTTTAATTCGGTTCGCAGACGAAGAAAGAGGAAACGCGCGTTCCGGACACCGATCTTCCTGTTCGATCAATTAAGGAACAGCGGTCTGGGATCCCGAGATAGCCAGGTTACCACGTCTCATCCGATCGATATTCGATTTATTCGCGAGCGCGTGACCTTCGCCGATGTGTCCGAAGGAATTTATGGCCAGCTAACTACGTTTCGCTGCCTTTCCTGCTAATAGAATTATGGGAAACGAGCGTGAGGAAGATTAAGAACGATATTACGATTCATGGAAAAATTGATAAAATTTTTTTAGTTCCCGAAGCTCCACAATTGAGCGGAATTTATGGTGAACTAGCTGGCTGGGAAATGAAATATCAGAAGCGTGAATTAGTTTCAGGGCTTTCAACAGAGTGCTCCAGTTGTAAGTTGTAGGATTTCGCGGTTATATCAAATTACAATGTGACTATGTCTCGATATTTATGTTTGACGTTTAATATGTTACGTAAACGATTGAATTTTAAAAGCAGCGAAATGAAACCCGTAGAATTCACAGTCGATAGGTAATGCACACTGTTTGGCGGGATCAAGAAGATGGATTCTGTGAACCATTGTAACTGCACGAAGGTGTTACTGGGAATCGTTATCGACGTCAACGTACATCGAGCTACATACAGCTTGAAACGTACTCTAGACCAGGAACGTCCACAAATATCAAATAAACGACACAAAGTCATTCTCTTGCATGACAATGCACGACGTTGCAATAACCGTGAAGCAAACGTTGTTGGAGCTCGAATGGGAAGTCCTTTCCCACTCTGTGTATTCTCCAGACTCCGGTTCCATTGGACTACCACCTTCTCCGGTCAATGCAGCACGTACTGGAAGGTACACACTTCTCAAATATTGAAGAAGTGCAAAAATTCACCGATGAATGGATCAATTCGAAAAATAAATCGTTTTATCGTCGCGACATCCATCTCTTGCCAGAGAAACAGGCAAAAGTTGTAGAAGACGGAGGAAGATATTTTGATTAATGTAACTCCTTTGATTCTCTTTGAATAAATGTACTTTTAGTCAAAAATATCTCTGAAAATTCATTCGCAATCTTAATATAAAAGAAGCTTTACAACATTTTCCAAAAAACCAACACCTCGCAGAAAAATAAATAAAAATACCGTGTCCACGACAACGTTCGATAGTCTACGCAGTTTATAAAAACACTAAAAGTATACAGTAACCATCGCGGAAGTATAAGAAAATATTATGCTAAAAAATAAAAGAAAATCTTCCCAGCTTCTGCATGTAAAAACCATCGAATGAAAAATTTTCCACCGATATAAAGAATGAAATCTCGCGAGAGATTGCGAGATCGAATTCACTGAACCGTCCGATACAACGCCTGTAAAAGTAGCGACGTTAATTAAAACTTCGCAACGGGTACTCTGGTTGGTTCCCTTTGCTACGGAGTGAACGTCGTTGTGTTTTTCAACGTGGAATCGACGTCTTGTCTTCGACGAGGGTCTGCTTGCAACGTGGCAGACTTGTCGTAGCGGCGACGAGTACACGGAATCGCGAGAACGTCGTTAGGCTGTTTGTTTCGTTCGCACGTACTCGTGACGACGTGTCTTCGTGACACAGGCTTAATTAAACATGCGACGCGACGTCCAATCAGCGGGTTGGTTGCTCGTCCGCCTTGGGAAATTCGAGATAATTGAGTCGACAGATGGAAAATAAATAAAGACACTTTACTCTGACGTTTCGCTGCATTTCTGGCCGCATTTTCTTCAAGTTTTGTAAAAAAACAAGACGGCACGGTCTTTGGTGAATGTTTTTGCAATTATATAATTATTTTTCCAAGAATTCTTCTTCGCATTTTTCTGTGCTTTTTCTATTCGAGATTGTGTTTGGTGCTTGTGAGCGAACGTTGAACGTAGTGTGTTTCTTTAGAAAGTAACTTGACTAAACAGGAACAAATTTAATTAAATTAAGCAGGAAATTCATAAAATGGTTGTACTATAAATCCATGTTCTTGAATGAGATATTTCTTCAATTAGCATTACCTCGATTTCCTCTTTCTCCAATTTTTACATTCTATACCATTGTGCATTTTATACTTACAAGATGCCAATTTATTAATAATTAGACCCAAGTACTTCTACACAAAAGAAAACTGAAATGTTTACATCTGATCGATTACATTAAATAAGGACAACTCGTTGCTATATTACAGCCAAATTTCCCCATATTGTATTCGCTAGAATTGAATGTTATACAATATTATATATGCGCTTCATTAAGGAGAATATATTCTATGATACGAGTTGTATGTGATACTCAATACAAAGACCAAGATTCCAACACAGTATTTATTCAAATCTGCAGTCTAAGAACTTCAAAGGTACGTCGTCTCCCAGAGTACCTAATCAAGAAGCAAACCTAATTTATGTTACCCTCACCGGATCGTGTCCCAAAGGAACAAATCGATGTTCTAATCCCTCACGCGTTCGATTCAATTTAGATTATGGCACGAGACCCTTCAAACGCTAATTCGAATTTTCGAATCTTGCATAATTTACTATTGTCGTACCTCGAAGCTTACCACTCGTATTCGCAATTATTTACTTTAAATTATAAATTAGCTCAAAGCTAACGTAACGCTAATTCGGATTTATTGGTACGAGCTCGAGTTAACCTACGATCGTCGTATGCCAAAGGTCACCGCCACTCGCCTCAACAATAATTAAAACATCGAAACCGCAACTCTGATTCCTTGGTCGAGCAATTAATTGCGTTCGAAAATCCTGTGCGTTTTCCTTTCAGTAACTCGGCCAGTTACCGCGTTGTCCGCTAATGAAGCGCAGAGTTCCGGCGGGGCGAGGGGAGGAGGGGGAGGGGTAAGGACACCGAGAACGTTGCTCGGTTTCCGAGTCTCGTTTCTCGATGGAGAACTTAATCAAAATACGAGCGGCTAATTATGTCTGCTCTCCTTACGAGAGACTGCAAACTCGAGTGAGACGTGGAAACATCGACGAGGAGCTTGAGAACAGGCTGAAAGCGTGGATTGAACGAACGTAGAGAAACGTAAGGGGAGAGATAAGGGCAAAGAGGGACGAAGATGGGAAGCAAATTAGGGGTGTGGAACGGAGAAAGACGTTGCAAGGATGGAGGAGAAGGAGGAGGTGTAATTGGAACCGCGGACGCGGAAGAAGCTTCGTTTTCGCTTCGTTCCTCCCGGCACAGGGTTTCGACGGGTTCTGGGCCTCGAAATTAAGAGAACTCACCTTAATGCTCGACCCAAGCAACAACCGTGTCGAACGTTTTAACTACGTGCAAACACGTGAAACTGGGGGCTGACTGAAACAGAGAACTGGAACGAGCTATCGAAACAAATTAATCGTACCAAAGAGAAACTCGATTTCTGTCGGAGTGGTTGACTTTTGCGGTACGTGCACGATTAGGCAGGATCTTTTTGAACTGGATTTTGGTCAAACCGGTGATTTTTAATGCACCAATTTCGACGTGTGCCTCGAGTGGCACGGTTCGTTGCTCAAAGTCTCGTCGATGAAACGTAAACGGGTCAGGAGCTGTGGCTTGGTTTGCTCTCGGTACGCGGCGCATGGAAAAACTTGTACAACGGTAGAGGTGTAATGGTCGTTGGAATGTGAATCAAAGTGACGGAACGAAGGCATCAAAGGTAATGGTTCCACTTATATTTCGTCCACGAGCTATTGTGGTTGTAGCGATACGGATTTTGCCAGTTAATGTATCGCTAATTTTATTTCCCTTAGCTTTTACTTTTGAATTTTTCATTTTATTAATAATCGGGCAGATTAAATGTAAATTTATGTTCATAAATATTAGGTGTATTTTCAGAAGCGTGAGTTTACACATCTGCGAGTACTAGAACACTCGCTCAATTTCTGACTATTTTAACTTTGCAATTATACTTCTCCTAATATCACGGAACATTGTCGGGAAACGTTCGATCTATACGTAATTAATCAACACAAAAGAAACTCGATTAATGATTAACGGTGTATTTTTGGTGGCTATGGTAGACAGAACGACAAACGACGTGGGTTCAGTGAAATTGCCGCTCGAATTCAAGGCTAAATTAATCAGCAATTATCGAGATCCGCGTTTCAGTAGCACGAGCGCCGTAGTTGGCCCGGTTAATTAGCCAGCGATGCCTCGCTATCAGCGTACGAGCAACTCTGGTCGGCAATTATAGCCGTGTCTCGAGATCCCTCGAGTGACCTGTTTTCCTCATGCACACGTTGCATCGAATCCGCTTCGATGTCAATGGATTTTGGGAACTGTGCTCTGATCGATTGCAAGTGGAAACCTGCCACAGGCCTCGGAAATAATTAAACTTGATACGAACCTGTTGCTGGTTGAAAATATTATCGTTCACAACCAATGACTAAGTCGTATAAGAAGAAGAATTATGCTCATTCGTATACAGAGCATATATCAATTAGTTAAAATTAGAAAAATCTGTTTCTATCTTCGATACAAGTACAGTATAATTCCAATGAACAGAAGTGGGAATTATTGTAGGATCTTTAGTTCCTACAATAAGTTTATTTACAATGGATTAAGCAGATGTTGGTTAAACAGGAAACGATGATTATTTAACATGAACTAATCACAATAACGTAATATAATTAAGATAACTAGATAGTTAATTTGCAACTCTCGTCACCACGGATTCAATGCTCTCTCTCACACCACATTATCTCGACAACGCTAACAACGCTATCTCCCTGACTTCTCGATTCGCAGTCTCTAACTTCTCAACTCACACTGACTGTTAATTCGTTTTTGTCCCTTAGCAACCCCTTGTCTTTTGTCTTAGCCCCACCACGCACATGTTCCGCAACCGCTTGTTTATAATTCGCCCGATATCTCTTAGGCCTTTCGTCCACGATATTATACAGCATCCTTTCTCTTTGCATGGAATATTCGCCCCTAAAAGAAATTAAATTTCCGACCTTACGTTATACTGTTTAAAAAGTCTGACTTGCCAGCGATTTCACAATTTCCTAATCTAGTTCCTAAAATAAAATCTCGTTCTCCGTTTCACGCGATCTTATCAAAACCAATTACAGTACCCGAGCCCTAAAACCCCTTCCCCACAGAGGTATATATACACAACCCTAATTCCCATTCCCCAGCTAGTAGAAACCCCCGAAATTAAATCTCCTTCTCGTTTCTTCCACCAAAGCACGCTCTATTAGCCAGCCAGACCAGCCAATACGTACGCAAACAATCGTTCGAGTTGGCCGTCTCTCGACGAACTTCCGACTTAGTCGAACTTCCAAGTGACGGGAACAATGCCAGACTAAGAGTTTCGTCCCTCGAAGCGAACAGGACATCCAGATGCACGCGAGATGAGAGGCTCTGGAACGATCGCGGAAGCGAGTCGCGAAACAAATTGCGAGAATGAAGGGGATCGATGATGGCGGCAATTGATTAGCTTGTACTCGTGGAATCGATAGCTCGTACACCCCGTAAGTACCGAAAGGAAGAAATCGGTCGTCGAGATCTTCCAAAGTTCTTAAGGAGATTGTCGAAGAGACTAATCGGATTTTTCGAGCCCAACGTCGAGCGAAGCAGATTTAACGTATCGCGAGCTCTAAGAGGGTAGCTTGTGTTTCTCGGTGGCGGGAAATAATCGCAAACCGTAAATTAAATTGTAATGCGAGAAGCAATGGCGTGATGAAATTGATCTATTCGTAGGTTTATATGGAAGTTTCGTGGGTTTGTAGCTACTGTTAACTGATAGATTCATGGATATTTTGCAGGTGCATTTTTGGATTTGAATGATTTTCTTCTAAACATATAGAGCTAAAGACGTAGTGATTATAACTGCATAGTCAGTGAAAAGTTTCGTGAGCAAGTAACATAAGAGGAAGAACGTCAAGCAATCTATAAAGTGATGTGATCAGCCTAACACCAAAGAATCTCGTTTCTACGAACTCTGGAACACGCGCAATCTCGTCAAATATTTCTCAGAATCTCTTTCTTCAAATAAAACGCCAGAACAAAGAAACGATTATTGAGAAATCAACATACAGCAGATAGTAAGTAGGACAGTCCGTCTATGGTCGGACTTCCGCTACAGAATTTCGTATCTACGAACTCAACACTCAGCTCAACTGATATTTCTTCAAGGAACATGTACATGACGCATCTGCGTGAATTCCTCTGAATCTACGTTTCGATGGTTGAACCAATTTGCAAACTGAAAAATCGAATTATCTCGAAATAGCGAGTGGAATCGCTCGGTAATCGCATCGTCGTTAACTCGTCCCCCGGCAACTTTAACCGAGACGTCTTTCGCGGCAACAAAAGAAAGGTAGAGCAGAGGACGAGAAAGAGGGGTAAAGGATCAGCGGAAAGAAATAAAGGAGGAGGCTAGAAACCATGCTGCGCCTTATAAAAATGCAATATCTACGGGCGGTGACCGCGCGAAATGCTTCAACCCCCCTTTTCAAACATCCACACCGCGAAGCTTTATCTTTTTGTCTCTTCTTAATTCTATCTCTTCCCCTTTGTGTTCTCTCCTTCTGCTTAAAACCATCCCCGCCACCATCACATGCCATTTATTCTTCTACCATATACCGTCTTCTTTGTTCCTCAAAGCAATCCTGTTCCTTTTCCCCCGTCCTTCTCCTCTTTCTTTTCTTTTTCGTTGTCGTAGCTTTATCCTAACGTCCACCAACGGTGTCCGTGACCTTTTTTCTTCCCTCTGAAACCCGATTTCCACTCGTCCTCCCCACCACCGTGCTCGCTCTGCGCCAAGCTAATGGCGAAATTATGATCAAGCCAAGTTCTTTTCAATGGGACGACGTAATTACCGCGCCGGTTGTTCCCGGATACCGGCGTCTAGCTGCATTATTCAGCAGCCGCGTGTAAGCGCGAAAGCTTGGACCAAGCCTCGCCAAGGGGAACGACCATTTAATCGAGAATACAGTGCGATTACTTGCACGCCCCCTTTCACGAATTTCTGTCGGTTAGACCGGTCTTTTTGCAAATCAGTTTGGCGGAGGTGACGATTGTTTTGTACTTGGAGCATGTCGAATTAACTGTGGTTTGTCAGAAGTTTTGCAAGGGTTCCTGTTATCGATGCTGATCGTGTCTATATATTACGCGTATATTTTTGAAATCTGAATAATTTTCTATAAATGATTCCTATAAAAGGAGCAAGTGAAAGCTTCATTCTCATTTTACATTTTAGAAGTAGTAGTATTTAGAAGTAGTTGTTTTCCATATACGTAGCTTCCATTTTATTTAACCGTGTCTCAGTTGTCAACCGTTTTTAGCGTTAAGTATATCCGACAACCTCTTATTTTTCAACGATTTAAAAGATAATTTTCACAACACCTAGAATTCCACATTAAAATATATGAATAATGAATTTCAAGACTCCATTGTATAAAAGAAATCTTGTTTTCTTTTTCATTTTCAAATCATATTTAAATGATAATTTTCACCATTGCTCGAGTTCTAAATTAAAATTCGTGAATAACAAATTCCGAGTTTCAATTGCATACATCAAATCCTGTTTTTCTTTCGGTTTTAAATCAAATTTAAATGATTCCCAGCGGAATATCCATTACCTTGCGAATTCGAGATTGAAATACGTGAATAATAGATCTCGTAAGTTTCCAATTGAATAAAGAAAACCTCGTCTTTTGCCTTGTATCGTAACAAGAAAACACGGTCGAAAGTCGTGCGTCGATACGCCAAATCGTTTACAGAGACGCTGTTTCCTTACACTTTTACTACGCCTGTAAACGTTTTTACTCCCGAACCAATGGCACCCTTCGATCACCCTGACGAAACATCGACCGTTCGAACTGGATTTACTTTGAATAGCCGCTTCGGCCAGAATGAAACATTCCGCGAGGATTTAATTGAAGTCGCTATTCACCGCCCGCCCCATTCGCTTCCTTTCCACTGTACTAGCTTCTTTCCGCTGTTTGTTAATTTGCTGGCTGAACAAACTGCGCACTGATTCGATTCACACAGCCAAAGGTATACAAATTCGTAAAAGATTTCGAAATAGCTTTCGAGCTTTTGTTCATTTACGAGAAATCTGCATTTAAACACAGAAAAAAAGAAAGAAACGATCCCTTTGAAAATTCTTTAGTAGCGAATCATTTACTTTTTTACATCGAGAAATTGTAAAATCCATACGTACATTTTTTCCCCCTTTTTACTATTTCGTTGTCTTTCTACATACGCGTACATATTTATTGGGTTGGCAACTAAGTGATTGCGAATTTTTTCATTAGGTGGTATTGACAAAATCCGCAATCACTTAGTTGTAGTATTTAGTTATAGTATTTCCGATATGCATGTAAAGCGCGTAAATCGATTCGCCGAGTTCTTTAATCAAACTAAAATTATGCATATGTATCATATATATATATCGTATTTGCGCGTACCGTGATTTTCCGATAAAGCGTTTTGTTACAAAAATCCGGTATCCAGAAAGAAAATCACTCGTCTTTTATTTGCAAACGTTTGTAGAGAACTATCTATCTATCTACTATCTCGATATATCCCATTACAATTTATTACTAAACATCGGTGCAAATCTCGTCTATTGAAAAGGATGAAATCGGAAGCTCGATAGTTTCACGAAGAGAACGACGTCAGATATAGGAAGTTGTTCACGATGGATCCCGTAGAATTTTATGGGAAACTCCAGGAGGATCAAGCGATACTAAACGACGATCCCTGCTCGCGAATGTTTTACGTATTCACGATCGGTGGTGAAAGAAAGAGCGTATCGCCTTCAGAACGTTTATTATTTCCCCGTCTGTCTGCTATTTCTACAGGGCGAATCTATTGAAAGTAAATGTTGAATAAGAATCAACAGTATTACATCGGGTCTGTCGTGATTCTGATATTTCTCTCTCTCTCTCTCTCTCTCTCGCTCTCTCTCGCTCTCTCTCACGATCCCGTGAGACGCGAATCGATGTCTAAGAACCGGCAAAAGGGTATTTGAGAGAAGAAGAGAACGATTGGATGCGCGATTGGAAGGATCTCTCGATTGGCAAGCTGCTCTTTTATATCACGATACGAGCAACTTGATATGTAATGGAAGAATGTCGAGTCTATTCGATTACAAGTATTTTTCAAGCTTATTAAATATGCGAAGAGGGATTAGCGAGAATCGAATGGATCTTCTTGGGTTTCTTGTGCGGGGAAGACCTACTTCTACATTTACGTTACGGTAATAAATACATTTACATTAATTTTCGTGATCTGTGATTATTCGAGTCGCCGGTTATTTTTACAATTATACGATATTTTTAATACGCCGATACAGACGAATACAAATGAACGAATAAGAAAGAATCGACAAGGATTAGTTGTGGTTTGACTAGATCTTCTGAATCTTTAAATGGGTAGAACGTATCGGAAAGATGATATTACGATACGAAAAATCTAATATTCAATGGAAATGTATTAACGTCATCGAATCGCTAGCTTTTAAGATTATTAAATACGTCTGCAAGATTTAAATAAATTTATGCACCGCTAAGGTTTGGTAAGGGTTGGCTTAGATTTGGTTAAATCCTTTGTTGGTCGTATCCTGCATATTTTATAGAAAAGTATCGAAGCTGTTCGATCCAGATAATTTTTAACCTCGTAAAATGTTCAAACAAGGTTTGCTACGTAAAAGCTGATCTATGATTGGATTTGTGTATTAACTCTTAAACTGAAAAGTAATCTTGGAAGTTAAATTTTAATGAAAAAGTACTAAAACTGTTCAAATACAGATAATTTTGAAACTCAGAAGAAAAAAGATTAGGTAATGTTAAACCACTTGAAATAGACGTATAAAAAGAGATCATAGTTGGTTGAAAATTAAGTGGGTCTTCCTCAAAGTGGCAGGAAATTTCGTAAAACGTTATTTGGGGAATAAAGTGTCAGTCACGCCAGAGGCACATCGAATTTTTATGAAGTGGAATTTTATGGATACTAAAGATTCCTCGTTATGGTAAAGTGTGATTCAATTACGTCTGGTTTACGGTCCATCCTCCAATCACGACTCTACATCTGATTAGATTCACCGAGCACTTATCATAATTGTAGAAACTATACAAACTCGTTAGAATGTACAGAAATTTTACATCTCCATTCTCTAAACGCTGAAACCTTTTTGAAGAATTTTTAAAACTTTTGAAAATACAAATTCAATCATACGTCTACCCTTTAAACGTATCATCCCTTTAGTTTCGCAATTAATCAAGTTATAATTTTATTCTCCATCGCGATACCTTTTTCCGACTTGCAAGAATATAATCAACTTTTTGCAACAATAAGTGCAATTTCCCTCCCAAGGTAAAAGCGTTTCGTTTCTGAAAGGGTTAACCATCCCGTAGTATAAAAAAGAGAGCTAAAAGTCGTAAAAATCATAAAAACGGAAAAAAATACGCTACTAAAGGGGAACGAAATCCACTCGAAGCTCTAATTGCTAAACGCAACGGCGAAACCACGACAAAACGATAGACCATTCGGCTGGTAACGTTCAGCCAACTCTTTGCAACTGCAATCGAGGTAGCAACGTTAACAATTAACCCTTCGCCGACTCTCCAATAACGATTAATATTCCCCGGACACGGGGCTCGCCATTCTAGAAATTTCACAGCGATAATGAGAGCGACCCCAATCCCCTTTCAATCCCCATCTCTGGACCAATTCAGCCAGGTACCGATCGGGAAACGCGGTGGAAAGTTCATCGCGTGTGCCAGCCAGTAATTTACAATTACGGGAAAATTCGCGTGATCCAAGCTTGCCTCGGTTGAACGCATCGAGTTTGTTAACGCAGTTAACTCCCAGTTAACTAGCAGCTCTATTGGTCCGTACTTGTTTATTCGTCCTCGCAGCGTGTTAATTAACGCGACTCTCTACCAGCTTGGAAGAAACACACCATATCTACGCTTGCTCGAACCTATTCCGTGCCTATTCCGCTCCGACGACCATCATGGATTGTCGTCTCGAGGCAGACAATGTAAATAATCCTTGATTCGATTTCAATCTCCACGCTGTCGGATTATTAAGTTGATGTTTCACTAACGATAATAAATTGTAATTAACAGCGGCATCTTCCCTTTCAAATTGATACTCCAGAGATCGCACTACAGAGAAATTCTAATCTTACAACAACAAAAAAGATCTTCGCAGCGATAAACATAATCGAAATCTTAAAGCACGAATGTTTATACATTAAAAAAAATAAAATAGAGTCTACGACATACCGTCAGATAGACGAAAGAGACGGAAACCTGGTTGATCGGCAACACGGGCCAGACAGCGAGGAATTTGTGAATCCAATTTGACGGGCTCGGGATTTCCGGGGCACGCAACGATATTGGAGACACTGATTTCTAAAGCAATTATCATCCAGTCCGTGGAAGGTTCGAATGAATGGCGTGGAGACCGGTCCACTAATGATAACTGGATTTCTCCCGTGGGACGCTTCAAAACTGTCGCACCCCTTTTTTCGGCCAGCTGAGATCTCGTTGAGTAGACACACGTATATACACGCTGCACGTATACACGTACAGAGAACAGAGAAACTTGAAGAAAATAAAAAGAGGAACTGGATGGAACGGGAATAAAGTTCGTAAGAACGGAAACTCTGGGGAACTTGTTCTAAACTGCGACACGTGACGCGGAAGAATTAAAGAGGCGCTGAAAGTTGAGAATCAAGAACCCACGATGGCGTGTCATTGATTTTTACCGATCTTACGGGATTCTCAAATTGTTCGCTCTAGGTCTTCCTTTATTAATTTAACGTGCATGAATTATTAGAGCCAACCATAATCCATCGAAGAATTTAACAAAACGAAACATTCGAGAAAAAAGAAACGGAGCTTCTTCTCTTTCGTTCGACGTAGTTTTTAATTCAGAATGATCGGCTGGAATTGAAACATCGAAATAAACAAATTATTCTGTAATTTGCTCAGGAACGTTTAACGTTAGCGAATTATTTCGACGCTGACGCGCGCAATTTGTCCTGACGCCATTTTTAAGCGAACCAATTTGGACAATTCCGTTGGAACGTGTAAACATTCGGCTTTGAACTTCGCTGCGCCGATTTTGTTAAGTAAACCACATTGTTTGACCACAGTGAACCATGTAAATTCATCTTTAATGGAGGAGAATAATTAAGCGAATGGTAAACGCGTTTCGTCGTAATAATAGTCGCGTCGCTTCGATTTCCAATTTTTCATCTTTCTTTTTTACCTGCATTTCCCCCCCATCTAGTTCCCTTTCTATCGTAAGAATGACTCCATTGAAATATACGAGAGGGTTGGTTCCGAAAAAGGATCGACGAAGTCTGCATTTAAGAATCGAGGCTGATTTACTATAATTACGATATCGAACGATATCGAGTGGTGCAAGAATATGCAATTGTCTGATACGGAATTAACGAAGCTACTAGCGCGAGAGAAAAATGCATCTATCCTCTGCTTCGCGGATTAATTTGTGACAAGTAGACTACAGATGCTTATGCAAAGTAACATTCTCTGAACTTAACTAGAGAAATAAGATCTAAATAAATGATTGTTTCGTCGATTAAATATTACAACGATTCATTACATCTAAGATATTAAGTTGTCCGAAATGTTTCTTTCGTTTTATGAGGAAATAATAGACGCACAATGTATTTTGTTTTATATTAGTTTATTGATAATTTATATTATCGTATACACGAATATAATAATAGAAATAGAACGAAATGGATCGCACATAATACAATAAAATAATATGAAACAGAAATTGTTGTTCATCTATTATCACTTTATGAAACGAAAGAAACTTTTCGGACAACCTAATATATAGAAAATATTTAAATCAATGAATATGTATAGAAGAATGCCCATTTGGATAAATAATTTTATTATAGAATACCGAAGTAACTCGTAAATTGTTTGAGTAAAAGAAATAAAGGAATATTCAGCACCGTAAAGTAAACGCGACAATTTCAAGCCAATTCTCATAAAGTAAATCCCCAATTTACATCTATTAAATTAACTCGGCAGAATAAGCCGAACAAACCCACTCCAGCCAGCCAGTCTCTGAATTATCGGAAATAATTAATACCAGTATCCGTGGGAATAGTTTGGAACCGGATGCACAGACATCGAATAGTCCTATATTTAGAACTGTATCGTATCGACGCCACATTGTCTCACGTAAAACGAGAGACTTCGAGACGAGCGTAGCAGCTGCAGCAACGCAATTACCGATGTTGCGTGTAATTAGACGATCAGCCGAATCGTCGGTGTCACAATCGAAACAAGAAACTGCAACGGAACACTCGAATGTAAGCCAACTGTTAGCCAACTCGCCTGTCTTCTTCGTATCTCGATACCTTTGTTAAGCTTCATGTTTATTGACAATTATATGATGTGTACGTTAAAAGTTTTTAATCGCCACTTTCGCAGTGCTACGGCTTAAGATCAAAAGAAAGTTACTAAACGAAGCAAGAAATTAAAGGATAACAATTTGAAAAATAGTGGAAGAACGGAACAGAGTAAGAGAAACCTTAAAAAAAAAACGAGAATTTTCAGCGAAATCGTAATTTAAATTAATCCGATTTCCCGAAGTGTACTACGGCTTATAATTAAAATCGGAGTCGCGTTAAACGCTTGTTAAGTTAAAAAAAATCGTATTAGCCATCTCGGCCAGCAATTTGCGAAACAACGTCAGAAGTTTCCCAGATTTCCCAGCTTGTTTTCCAACCTGGAGAAAAATCCTCGCCATTTGTATCGATTGTACATTAAGCCGTCCGGTCTTGGACGATGGAAACGTAGTTTACGCGGCAATAAAGCAAGTTGTACGAAGGAGAGACAGATTCGGAAGTGCGGTCATGATTAATGTAGCATACTTTTTTCTTAATCAGCCACACGCGGCTTGCATTCGGTCGTGTTTTATTGTTTTAATTTAATACTCGCCAAACAGGACGACTAAACACGGTGAAATGGACACTTTTTATCGGTTGAAAGTATATCGTTTGAGCGAATAAGGATTTGCTGGAGACAGTCAGACAGGAAAAGAAACCTATGAATTGTGTAGAAATGGAACTTTCGAATTGATAATCGCGTAATAATAATGTAGACTTACATATATCGATAATCCCGAAGAAAATAGGCCACTCGAGAATTCTATGAATTATCAAACACGTTGTGGTTTCAAAGTACGCAAACACAAATTTATCGCTTAAAAATATTCTATAAAATAAAAAGAGAGAGAAGAAAACACTTGAAGCCATCAAAATCAACGTCTCCATAGATTCAGCCCGAATTTCCATAGAAGACTAAGGAAGGCAAACATCGAAGCGATAACCGTTCGAAATTTGACTTTCCACGAGTCGAATTCAGTTATCCAGGTCGGAGACCAATAACCGTAGGGAATTTCATTTTTCTCTGAGCGAGGGTCGAACGATCGGCATTCAAAGGCCAATAACCAGAGAGGCCCGGGAATTCCAACTTTTCTCTCGCGACTCGTCCGAACGATGTGTCTCAGCTTGTATCCGGTTCGCGGTCGCAGCGTCTCGAAGTCACGGCAAGCTACTCAATTATCCACGAATGGATTATACCGGTTTCTGGATTAAACTTGAAACTTTAAGAGGCCGGCCACTTCTAATAGTAATAAAGCATGGCGCTCTCTTGTCAGGGATTTTCGGATTATCCGCCAGCCTCGGATTATCCATTCCACTTCTTATCGTTGGATTATCGATAATCGAAGCGGCATTGTATCGCCCGCGATGCAAGCATCGATACACACGCGATAGTCTTTATTGCCACGACGACTATTTCGATTTCCGACCACAAATCTGCTGCACCTCGAATTTCTCATTCTTCGATTACATGATTTCCAGTTTTCTAGAAAGTTACAGTGTACTCGTTGATAATTGTTGAATATTTTGGATAGTTAGTGGTATCGTTAGATTTACAGATCTTTTGGAAATTACAAAATTCATTGGTAATCTTCGGGTACTTTCGATTATTGCGTTTCGTGAGAAATCGTTGCAGTTTGTAGGTTTCTTCGATATTATGGTAGAACTCCTTGACGATTATTAGGCGTCTTCGTCTACTTCGTTTCGATCTTCCAATCTAAAAGCCATTTAAAAAGGAAACGTGTCTTCGTTCTTGCGTTATCGTGATTATAACGTTCAGCGGCGCGACGTTCGTTCATCCAGTTGAGAACGTCAGAAACAGGCGAAACCATCCTCTTCCTTCCGCTCAACCAGCCCTTGGACATTTCGTCAACGGGAGGGAAAATGGCATCCGGGTTAATTCACGTTCCTTTGCCGGTGATGTAGCTGGTGGCACGATCCCCGTGCGGTCAGTCAAGATGCATATTCGGACGCGCGTGTTTCGGTGATGCATTATGCGTCGTTCCCGTGACGCCTGGTCGACGAGGGAATTTGCGGCCGCCATGGTGGCTGTTTGCATCCGGGAGAATTGCGGTCCGCTTCCGCCCGATTTATGTAACCGAATAACACCCTGTTTTCAGTCATCTTTCGCTCCGATTATCGCTGCACGATGCGAGCCAATACAATTTCGTTTTACGCTATTGATCGGAAGCTTGGAATCGTTGCTAGCGAATCACACTAGCGCCACGAAGTTCAAGAGTCCGAGAACAATTTCGTTATTTTAGCAATTTTTGTTCGTTTGAACGATTTAAAATACTTTCTCTTCAAATAATTTTCTTTTACATTAAAAGATCGCGACTGCTAAAGAAAGGTAGATATTTGACAATTGAACGGATCTATACTTTGCAGATTTAAAATAGTTGCACGTGCACTTTGAAAACCTCGAAGCAAATATTGCACATCCCACCAACCGCATTTGCCAATAGAATCGATTTCCAAGTAGTTGGTTCCAAGGCATTCTTTTCAGTATTCTTCGGCGACTAACACGTAAACCCGTGGAAAGGAAACGGAAGAGCTTTAACCGACCGAATTTCAGCCAGTCCACACAGAAAATTCCATCTCCTAAACGACACAATACCTTCCGATCGCGAGTTTCGTATCATCCGGCACATTCCACCGAAACGTCGTTCAGAAACGGCGTCGTCTGTAAACTCCACCAGGGAAACGCGTATTCGTGGGCGGGAATGAGCGCGGAAAAGCGACGATCGAACGAGTTTTACGCGCCAGACGTTTAAATCCGTTTCTTTGCAGATCTCCTTGGTGGTTTCGTGAAACCACAGACTACCAAGAAACCCTGGACAAAGGAATATCTTTCTTGTTGAATTTACAGAAAAAAGACGTTTGGATACGAACCCTTCCAACCAACGAAATACAAAAAAACAAAAAAAAAAAAAAAAAAAAAACACACACACAGCTTTTTCCACCCTTAGGAAATGTCTTCGTCTGTACAGTAAAGTCGATTTAATCTTCCGTGAAATATTTTAATTTTCGTGCGAAATTACTTTGGACGCTTTGCGAAACTCTATCGATGACACGTAACGAAGGTTTGCTTCGTTTGAGCAATTCGCCGACAGCTTCCACGTTGATAGAATATTCTGTAAGGCAGACTCCACGCGACAGATTAATTTTTACGATGACGTAGACACGAATGACAGGATTACCGGAATCTTGAGAACATCGTAATCGCAGAATTATCGTTTATTAAATTACAATTGTAAGCGAGGCGTTTATTTATATATTTCGAAGAGAAGATATGGTACACCTCATTGGGCGACGCGAATTTTTTCCACGCAAAAGTGGAGATTAATAGTCGAAAAAAAGACGAAGAATAATGGCGCGGATGGGGCGCTGTGATGCGCCGATAAAGAGATTCGAGGTTCCACGACCTAATACGATGATCGCAGACCTTCCAGAAATTGTCAACCTGATGAACATGGCTAAGAAGGTTTAGCGTCTGCTTTGAAACAAAGTTGAGCCTGGGAGGGAGAGCGTTGACAATAAGACGAACACAATACCGGAAACGAAGTTAGCCATACGTGCGTGTGCTTGTTGCGTGGTACAAAATTGTCGCCTCTGGCTGATTCGTTTGCGAAACTTTGCCTTTGCTTGTTGCAACACGGATGGGAAACTAAGAAGACGCTCGCATTAAGGATTTTACTGTTGCAAATACGCTCTTTGTGGACGGTTTATGAGATTGTGTACGGAACAATTGCTACGAACTTTGCTCACGAAATTCTACTCGAGTTTAAAGTTGCGGAAGCTCGGTAGACGCTCAAATACTTCACGTTGATTTGAAATAATTAGGCACTTGAGAAAATGTAGATACAGCAAGATTTTCATATACGAGTTGATCATATTAAGTACAAGTTATACGTGGAAGAACAGCTGAGAAGTTTCTTTCCAAGGAGTAAACGATCGTGTATGGTCAAACGTGTCAGACAATGCTCAATCGACGCGAACTTCTAAGTAGAAAAGGATCATACGTGGCTAGGCACATTGCGAAATGCTCGATTTATCGTAAATTCTCATCCATTACTTTTTAAAGAAATTTCCATAACAAACTCAATTAACAAAGTTAACAAATACTCAATATGCTATAAATCATTCTTCGCTGATTCCTAAACAAGTTTTCGATGAAATATATTAATATTAAAATCGACAGGAGGGACTATGACAAAGATAATTACGCTCTAGAGACAAAATAGCAAAATGATTTCTCCACCGTAAATACACGTGTATGAACGATAGTGTAATTCCTCGAGTTCGCCAACGATCTAGTCACTTGTTGAAACTTATTGAAATATGTGCCGGTGACAGTGAACTCGTCACGACGGAAAGTTCCGAAATTTTCCAACCAGTCTCACGAAAGCTTCGCGGTCCCCTGTTTATACGGAAAGTTTTCACCGAGACGTGGCGGTGGCCACGAGTCAATAATTCAAGCATATTACAGCCGCGGACTATATTTCTTCGAACCGTGCGGCAAGTTTCACAATAAGTTACCAGGAACTCGTTCGTTCCGCTGCGCTGGCTTGAATAATTCTCCCGGAGGGTTAAAACGAACAGTGCCATGTGCAACGTCGCGAAATATTCGTGCTTCGTTTGTATACACGACTGAAACGACCGCGATTTTCAAAACGCCTGTCAGTTCGACAAATATTCTAAAGTTGCGACGCCTGAACAAATAGCTTCGTGAAATAATAACGATGATTTAAAACATTTATTCGAACATCGTCCTTCCTCGAATCCTTTAACTGAAAATTCCGTTCCAAAAGCACACGCACCGGTTCCAATCTCTATCTGTACAGAATATTTATATCACTTGCTTACAGATCACCAGTCCAACCAAACAACAAGTCTTCTACAACCCTTGAATCACAAAAGAAAGATAATCGTGGCACAAGAGTGCTATGATAAAAAGCGCTCGGGTAAAGAAGAGTCGTTCGAACTGAAGCCGCAAATTGTTCATTAAGGTGTCGGGCCAGGCGATAAGAGAGAGAAATAGGATTCAACAGAGTCGAAGTGCTCGTGGATTTAATCTGAATCCCAAGAGGAGGAACGATGGCGCGTGCCCTGGAAAATAAGGGAACCGGAATCGCCGGTCGAGGGAAAGTTTTCTCGTTAGAGGACGGTCCCTTTCCCACGTAGGCTGGGTCCGTCGCGAGCCGTCCTCGATTATCCTTCTTTAAATGCATACCGACGAAACGATCGGGACAAACGGCCTAGAGCACGACTTAATCCGTTGGCAGACTTGCTAATTTATGATAAGACCGAGAAACGTAGACTGCCAGCACTTCAATCGCATCAGAGGGTTCTCGTTACTCGCTCGTCCCAGAATGTTTGCTTCGGTTCCAAGCAGATTATTGGCTTCCTTCTATGTTTCGAGTAATGGAGGGAGGAACGTAAAATTTGTTCTTTCTACGTTGTTATTCAAGATCGAATGTTACTAATAACATTTAGAGTATAGATATGGATAAAAATAGTTGCTATTTTTGATGGCTAAAATATTTCACCTGGTTTGGACACACGTAGTCGACTGTCTAAAAATTAAAACATCGATAAAACGATACTTATCATATTTTATATAACGCGTGTAAAGATTTCATTTCTTTCAAAGCGGAAGTTTGGAATTTCGATACTCCCAAGGCATTCGGTTCTTCGAGGCAGAAAAGTTGGAAGTAATTCGTTCGGCGAGAAGGGAGTCGTCGAGGAAAAAGGAGCTAATCAGTCGAGACAGAATCGAACTCTGAGGCCAGGGCGTGATCTTCTCCGTGACACTTTGAGTATAGTTACTTCGAGTAAAAAAGTGGCTCTTCAGCGAGAACGGTTCTACCGTAAACGACGAGGTCGCATGTCCAAGATAACTCGAATCTCGGAAGATCTGAATCGTCCTGATTCCCTTGTCTTTGCCTCTATTTATTTTTTTTTTTCTTTATCCTTTCGAAAGAATTCTCTCACTTTTTCGAACGAAACATGATTTGAAAATCGAAATATCGAAATTCCGAAATTTCAGTCGCGAGTCTCGTAAAAATATACTTCCACCCTTCGCGTGTAATAGGATTTTTGTCGACGGTCCGAGTTTCAGTGAAACTCTGTCTCTAACGCGACATTCCAGCGCAACTCTCAATTAAACCAACTTCAGTAACAATCCCTATCCCGAAATTCGAAATGCCCTGTCTCCTAACAAAAAGTGAGCCAAAAACCCTCGGAATAATCCTCTTTAGTCATAAAAGGTCCATTAACTGTGTCCTCCAGCTAAACTCCAACTTCCCACGAAAGCCAGCTATCAACCCGACTACGTTAAAGAAAACACTTCCATTCCCTAGAAACGACACTGGCAGGTCGAATGGGTGTTACGAGACTCTCCCTTTCTTTTTGTCCTTCCAAGAGGTAATCCTCCACAAAGGTTCAAACAACTACGTTGAAGGTGTGAAACCTTTCGTTGATTCAGCGACGGTTTTCCGCTGGTAACATTTGCAAGAGGACAAGAAATGGCGCATGTCCAACCCGTCTGCCAATACCAAGTATCTCGAGAGCGTTACATCGTTGCCGGTCGATTACAGCCGCGATATCGATTGTTAGGGGGCAAGAAGCCGTGACAGGAGAGGCCTCATCCACGGGCAAGCGGATAGAAGGCTTATCAGCGATCTTGTTTTCCCGAAAATTTCCAAGTGTTCTGAGACGTTCAACTGCCGTAATCCGTTTCGCGTTCGAACTAGGAATTGTTTCCAACGCTGCACGCATAATTTCCGTTCGCCGTGTAATTTGCAATCAGAAAGTTCGCGAGTGTTTCGGAGATGTTGGAACCGAGCGATTGAAACGACTTTTGGTGACACGTTACGCGGAGAAGTTAACAGTCGATAGATCAAAAATACTTTCGCGCTTTTAAATAATTAGATAGCGTTTAAATAAATTAAATTATAGCTTTTAAACAACTTCAGAGGCAGCAAAATGATGACTTAAACGCCTTCTACCTTTATATGAATCGCGGTATAGTTTAATTGGAACGGAAATTCAGATATCGATAAAACATCGAATAAAACTAGTCGATTCGAAGTGGAACAACTTCTACACAAAGTGAATAATAATACCTTTCAACGGTTCGAGTACGAGGAAATTTTCTTCCTTCAACAGTTCCCCCGATTTATTCATTTATTGTTCACGATAATATTATTCACTCGCAGAAGATAGCGTAATTTAATTCGCAAACAACGATATCTCCAACATAAAGCCCTGACTCAATAAACGCGTGACCCACTCTTTTCGCAACTAAACACCCAACCTTTTCTTCAGCCCTCTCTATGGTACATTTCCCGTCCAGATAATCTCTCGTCTCGCTCTCACGCTCGTCATTTCACTACCTAAGAAGCGTTATTTCTCAAAGACAGTGGTGAAACGGTTCCCGCCGCTCTCAATGGACCCTGCCGCGATCGAAAATTCAAGCCTAGCTGTAAGTTACGTTCAACCCCTGGTACTTTCGAAAAATCCTGCGCACATCCTGAGTTGGCGAGGCTCTAGGGTCTTCTCTTAACCTGATTAAACGTCGTTTATCGCCCCTGTGTATGAGACCATACTGTATCAGTGAAGGGAAACAGGACATTGAAAACGACAATCGAGGGTTGCAGCCTTAGGTATGAGAGAAATAAGGGTTGTAAAATCCTTAGGGATCAGGGCCGGATAAAGGTTTGCCTTTAGAAGATGAAAGGAAAGTATAATTAAAGGGAAAAGATGGAACTCCTGAAGATGGACAACTGCCGAATAATAACGTAATTTCGCCGATTTTATCGATAAATATATTTTTCATTTTGTTTAGTTAGAAACGGTTCAGCTAATCGGTGATTGAAACCGCAGTTGGTGTTGGGGGGAAACAGGGAACGATGAGAGTATAAGAGATGAGAACTGAATGAAAGTTTGCCTTTAGAAATTCAGATAATAAAGAAAGATGAAATTTTTTATAGTGGTAATATTCGCGATGGAAATTGGTAGGAAAATAATTTCGTTGATTTTATCACGTTGAATGTCAATAATGGATGCGTCGTTAATCTTATTTAGTTAGGGACAGTTCGATGAAATGGTCGGGTACGAGTGATTTATCGTCTCCGGATAGAGAAAGCGCGGTTGGCTTTTTCTTAGTTGCCGATGAGCCAGCACCATCCACGGGTGACGTTCGTCGGGTAATGGAACGTGATTTAAGATGCCTCGAGGTGAGGGGTTGCTACCTCGAGTGTTACTTTTAATGGGTGCCGTTGAATATGGCCGGTGAATGGAACATTGGATCTATTTATCGAGTTCTTCAGCTTCGAGTGTTTGGTTGCCGAAGTGCTTTGGGTTGTAAATCCTTTGTCTCCGAGTAGCTTCTCAAAAGCTTAGGAAAATATCGCACAGTCTAATAAACTTTGTAAGTTTTAACAATGCGAAGAAATTTAGAGGAGATTTTCATAGGAATTTCCAAATAACGTAGAAAAATACATATTTCTTAAATATAAACCTACATATTTCTTAAATATTTTACTCTTCAAGTTTTGAAAAATTAAAAGTAAAACCTAGAGTAAGCTTGGAAATTTATTAAACGAAGGGGATATATTTTTGAAGCATCCTATAAGAATCCACATTTATAATTGTTAAGTGTTTTCAATTTTCTTGGAAGATTTTTGCGATGCGAAACGAGGAGCATCTCGATATCTCATACACCTTAACATACAAATTCTGGATTAAAGGAATTTTTCATGAAAAAGGCAGGAAGTTTTTAAATATTCCACGCTTAATTCGTCTCGTATTCCATAAATCATAATTTCCACATTTTAAAGATATAAAATGTATTTAAGAAATTTTGAACGTAGATATTAATTTCCGTAACTTATATCTGTATTTTAATATACGAATCTTAAGAATCGAATTAAAAAATTCCCGAAGAAGTTTCTAAAAAAAAAAAAGATAAAAATACAGGAGCAGAAATTTTCCCCTAATTTCCGCATGTCAAAAGCGCAAAAAAACATTTAGAAAATCTCCACAGAAGATAGCGAATGTATTAACCTCCGTAACTACCCCAAGTTCCAATTCACGTCGAATCAATTTCCAGCGATCGACGTCGCTTTCACGCAATCAGTCTTCCCCGCCCCCCTAAACGATACTTGACGACTGTAACATCCCGTGGAAATCCCTTCAGCTACCCCAAGGCATTCTTTGCGAAACGAGAAGACAATTAAATCGATCCCACACCCCTTCTCGAATCCGACGTGCTCGCGTCTCGGAGGGACGGAATCTCCGTCGAAAAATCCATCCGGCCGTGTATTTCCCTCGATTTCGAAGACAGAATGCACGAGAACGATCCATTTCCAGGCTGCAAATTCGTTTCCGCGATACAAGAGCCTCTAGCGAGTTCAATTCCGCGTGGCCACGAGCTGATTTTGAAAAATGCAACGAGCGCAAAGAGGGTGAAGCAGAACGAAACGAGGCTCGTCCCCGTTTTGTGTTTGCGCACGATCAAATAAGAAAGCCGGCCGGCAAATTGAATTTCCCATTCGCGGACGGTTGAGAGGTGGATGGGGTAGGACGAATAAGGGGGTAGTTTCCTCTCAGCTTTTTTCCCTGTAACAACGAAAGGGAGAGGGAGAAAGAGAATAGAAGTTAGCTTGAAATGAAAACGATTCTACTCTTTGTTCCTTTTTTTCGTCTTCTCCCACCCCCTTTTTTGTCTCTTCCGTTTTGTTTCTTTCTCTGTTGGCTATTTGTTTTCACGGTCTAGATTGGGTACGTCTTTCCGCCACGATTTTAGAAAACAGAGAGAGAGCAGCAGCAACAGTGACAGGGGTAAAACGTGGCGTTTAGATGCGGCAGCTGTTAGGCTACTTTGTTAAGCACTCGTCACACAGCCGGAAGCTCACTAAGGGACCACGAGGGTTTTTCTCATTTCTTCGCCGGTTTTTCCGCCACTTTCGGCTGCTGCGGACCGTTAATAACGAACGATGGTAGAGCTCGATATTAAAGCTGGAGATCTCGCGTGCACCCTTTGAATCCCGTTGAAGAACTCACAGACAGTTCTTTATCCTTTTTGCAGCCTCCTATTCTTTTTACGATGTAGAGAAGATGAATATTGAATTATCGTTTTCTAAAAAATATTCTACAAATACTTCGATATTTACAAAACAGGAATGTTATCATAGGACCTGCCGAGCGAATAATTTTTGCCAAACATTTAACGATGTACATTCTATGAAAATAATAATCGTTGAATAAGAATGATCAATTTTTAAGGGATATTCTGTGCAATTTCTAATAATTAATTTTTTGGAGATACTGTTGACTTTGTTAATAATACAGAACTTTTTAATTGGCAAGAAGAAAGTGTTATCAGATTGTAGTTTTAATAGAACTAGTAAACAGTAGAAGTTTCGTAATAGCAAACTTCGTAAATCAGAGTAATCAAGTTCTTAAAAATACACTATAACACTTTTACTTGGCGAACAAGGTAATTCCTATAACATTAATTATTTAGCAGGAACGATCTTCATAATCATTTTGCCAGCCAGCCATAGGCGATTTAGCGTAAACGAAGTTAGCGTAAACGCGTCTAAATGCAGATTTTCCCAGAGAACGTGGCAACATATCCAACACACCAAAGTCGTGCGAGTAATTAGAAACGCGTAATTAAGACCAGCTTAAGGCGATATCGCGTCTAGCGACTACGAAATTCCCGCCCAGAGATTATACGGTTGAAGCGGTGGAAACGTTGGACTGGCGAAACGCGGCTGTCCGTTCCCTCTCTTCGTCACTTATATTTGGGACGACGTGACCATTGTAAACATGCGCTTATCTTGCAAAGAAATCTTCCTAAGAGCCTCTACTAAAGAACATTTTATTGGAAGTAGCCGGGAAGTGTGCCTTAGGCTCCCTACACAACTTCCATCATGAATTTTGAAACCTACACTCTGTTTTTTAAACTATTTTAGTTTATTATTTTAATATTATTTTAATATTAATATTATTATGTTAAATTTTATAAACTGTATTACTTTCTATATTGCACGTTCTTATTTTTATTAAAAAGCAGAACACTACGCGATATCCGTATTTCTATCGAAACAACGTTTTACCGTTTACGTCCGACGATCGACGCGTAAAGAATTCGTGTCGTTGCAATTTTATTTCGCCCATGAGGAATGAGGTTAGGAAGATTAATATTACGAGCGAAACAAAGAATTAAATTTGCAAGAGTTTCTGACGTAGTTTAATTACAGGACGTAGAACTTTTCTAGGTTTTTCGTTGCACGAGTGAGTTACGAAGACGGGAAACTTGGTCGCGATGTGAACGAGGGTTTAGGTGTCACGCTCAAAATTCTGGAAAATAGTGTCGGCGCGGCGCGTCCTCGCGAGAAAGAGATGCATCATCCTAAAAATATCGCCAACGTCGCGATTATTTTCACCGTATCTTAGGAAACGTGGACGTTGGCGATAAGAAATGATAGAAGCGGCGTAAGATACCGCGACAATCCAGCGCCGGGACGAGAGAAAGAGGCGGCAAAGGAAAGACTTAATGGCAGTGTCGTGGAAAAACTCGGCGATCTCCGGAACGCTTTGACCGATAAAAATTTGTTAGACTGGGACGAGATATAGGCCATTCCATTCGATATATCACGATGGAAATATCTCTTAACTAGAAATTAGAATAAGATTTCCACATTTTCTCGTAAAAACCGTCTCCTGACGATAAAACATGTACAAATGAAAATATAAAAATAGAAGGTATATCGTATCGTAGGTACTCGTGTTTTTTGTTTCTGTTCGCTTATTCTTATTCACAGCTTATTCTTCTCGATGGAATAAATCAGCGCAGAACGACCAAAAATAATGGCGTTTTAAGTGACTGTACGAAGAAACAATAGTCGCTGCGATAGTAACGTAATAGCGACATCGCGATGGAATAAAGAAACGTATCTTTGAAAAGACATCGTAAAACAGCGATTATTTTCTATCGTTTGTGCTTAGAACGAATAAGAAGATCGCGAGAGATCGAACGCACAAGAAACAGAAACCGAACACAGAGGAAATCGTGGAATAACACGTCGTCGATGTTATAGGATTAAGATCGGTCTCGAGTCATTGGAGACGCGGCTTTATGCACGCACGGTTTTATGACATTTTTACGCGGTCCGATAAAGGAATAACGGCCAAGCGTGGAAATATACAACGCGATATATAACGGGACAAGAAAAGAGGCGATTCTCCGTGAAAAAGTGGATAAAAAGCGTGAAATAAAAGATATACAATTTTTTTTTTTTTTTTTTTTTTTTGCAGAGAGGAAAAATATAGGTTTCCGTAAAAGCGAGTTTGAACGCATACACGATTTTCGAGAATAATCGAGATAAAAGAGATTGAGCAAACGATGAACGTTTAGAATAGACGGTGGAGTCTATATCGAAACGTTTTATCGCTCGAGTATCGGAGTCGCGATTGGCGATGTTTTCACATTCATATCAATTCGGTCTTTCGATTTAAAAATTCCTATCGTTAGCCGTGAGAACGTTATTAAGTTATTCTAACATTTCCTTTCGTAAACATTGAAATACATAGTTGTATTTGTTTTAAATATCCTACAATATTATACCTTTGTAATACACGTATAAAAAGCACGTGGTTTTTCATTAGTATCGTTAGACATTCATAGTCTAGTAGTTGTATTAGCAGCCCTAACACAAGCTAATTAATCTAATCCATACTTGGCCAAATATGTTTTTAAAAAATAAATAAAAAGAATTCAAAAGATGAGTTAGATATATGTACCATGGAAACTAATTGATTATAGATATAGACAGTATATAAAAAAAAGTATCAAGTTCATTGGAATCCTCTTCGTTCGTTAATATTATATTACGCGTTAAGCGCAGCGCACGAATGGTTCCCAAGAATGCAAAGCAAACGAAAGCCACGATAAACCGACAAACAACGAAAATTTCGTTAGGTCTCGTTACGAGAGTAAATTGGCCGCGTCGATTTAATATCGACACCCGGCAAAGGGCGTCGATCTTCACAAAGGCACCGAATGACTTTCAGATGAGCTTTCCGAAGATAATAAGTCCGGTTTTTCGACAAAGAAGGCCTCGATCCCCTTTGGTAGATGGGACGACGTAAGAGTTTAATGAATTTCACGGCATTCCGTTCGACGACCTGGAGATAAGTTGTCAAAGAAAAACCTCTCGCTCGAACCTCTATCGGTGGGGAACAAAGAATAATTTTTTATAGGGGGTAGGAAACTTTTCTCGCCCCCGGGATACTCCCGACCTGGGCCAGAGGAAACGAACGGATACCGAATTCCTTCTCGATGATGCTGCAGAGAATCTTCTTGTTAAAGGCGAACAATTTCCACGGGAAGTTCCTCCTGCTACGCCAGCCAGAACAATCCAATACTTTTTAGATTAAATGAAATTTTCCAATCATTGGCGCGAAAAAAAACTCGACAAGCCGGGAGTTTCATCAATTCCTTTCTCTTCTTTCGATTCGATTGAAAATATTCGCCTTTTCTCAATATCTTTCTACGTATTCCAGAAATCTTTGATAACATTCTTTACTGTAAATGTTTTTTCGATTGTTACTACACCATAGATAGAGATATATCAAAGATGGTCGCTTTTCGAACAGAACTTCAACTATTATATTATCCGACATATTATCAAAGTGGAACTTACCATGATAGTGGAAAACACGTGTTTTCTAACATCCACTGAGAAGTAGAGCACAGAAACGGATTCACAGCTTTCTATTCGTACACTGAAGCAAAAACTACAGACGATACTTCAACAAACGACATCAAGTTGCATCAACAATTACCAAATGGTTAACATACCCAATTCAATGGATCACCTGTAATTTAAGTAGAATAAGACGAAGGCATAGACAAAAACCTCGTAGTCGAGGAGTGGAATGACGTTCCAGGGATTGAAACGAGTTTGGTGTTCCGCCGCGCAATACATCTACACTCCATCCCGCGTGGCTTGACAGCCAACGGTCTACGTGCCGTCCTTCGAACCTTCCATAGGCAAAAGGACCCACCATAAATTTGAAATCCTAACTGCATTGTTCGCATATATGATTTAAGTCAATCTGTTTGCCCGAAAAGACTTTCTAATTCTAGAAGTGTTTTCGGCCGGTTTTTAGAAAGGTCCTTGGGTTTATTACGCACTCTTAAGAATTACGGAGAAAGGCGGTAGTGGCCTAACGCAAAAAGCGGAGATCTACCTTACGGAAAATCCGAGCTTTCCCATAAACAATGCCGCCTAGGACCCACGTTGGTAGGAGGCTTCTTCCTCCTATCTTCCTTCCCAACATTGGTCATAACCAATCGGCATCGCGGATCATTGCCCTCACTTTCTTAACTAAAAATGTAAGCAACGAATCCGCGTTCTTCGTTGAAAGGGCACACTCATACCGAGCTTTCCTCCGTAATCACATCAAAACAAACTTCAGAGTTTTACTTCGGCTCTCAAAGTGCCTACAAGGCCGAGAGTCTTCCTATGGCTCTCACAGTGTCCAGAAGTCCGACATCTCCTATAGCACTCATGGGCCTAGAATCCCTATAGCTCTCACTCTCTCATCTAAGAATAATCCTTCTCTTCGTTACCTGTTCATTGTGTGTCAGTCTCGGTGACGGGGCTTGTCGTGCGATACATTGGTTACGTCTTAGCCGGTCGCGTACATCGTAGTACTGCTCTTTGATTTCGAGACCGCGCGTTTGTTCTTCCGGGTTTGATAATTCGATCTCGAGTTGGGCGGCTTCGACTTGATGCTTCACCTCGTCTAGGTCTTTCTCGATATCTGCCAGTCTGTTGAGATGCTGACTACTGGCTTGTTCATAATCATCCAATTGTTTTTGGGTGGATATAAGTCGACCGCTCCAATAGCCTCGTTTCCGGCGCAGGGTGGTGAGTTCGTCCCCGCTTGTCATTGTACAACGGCGAGTAAGTTATAGATATAAGGAACGAGCTTACCTTATTATTAAATGGACCTTAGTCCGGGAATCGGTTGCTGCTCGTTGCTAGGCGGCGCGGGATCGCGTATATGTTTAATGAGGAAGACGTTCCTTCCCGTTGGCCGCTCGTTTGGTGGTGTGATTAAAGTCGTTGGATTCTTGAATTCTGGACTGTCCAGCTGCGGTGGGAGGCTGCGTGGTTGCGTTCCTCGACCAATGGGTTATGCCTCTTCGACGATGACGTTCCTGATGTCACTGATTTCGAAGGAGTGATAACGCTTCCGCTGCTGGACTTGATATGATCACGTGGCACTGTGAGGCCACTGACGCGTACACTATTCACTGGCACGTGATCCGGCTCGAAGGACCATGTATTTTCGAGCTATCGCGGGGAGACTCGGTCGCGAGAATACGCGTCAACGGGAGTCGTAAATTCCCGTTACGATTATAATAATCGACACCACGAATAGTTTGATCCCCTGATTTCGGTTAGGATAATAGGGGTGGTTGTTGTGGTATAACACTGGGATTCACAGAGTTATAAAAATATATATTTCCAACAATTTATATTAATCAACGGCGTTATTACTTAGTGTTATTATATAAATTGTTGGAAATATATATTTCTCGCGACTGCGTCTTCTCGCGATAGCTCGAAAATACATTTGGGAAGTCGCGAATTTGGCTTAAACAGGAAGTTTATCGGCTAATGTACGGCACCTGCGATAGTTGTGCACGAAAATTCCATTCCTTCGACCGAAGGTTCGAGGCTTAACTCGCGCTACAAATTTCTGCTCGAACGCCAATCGGGGAGCTCCTTAAGGCGCGTTACGCGAGATACAGCTCTGGTTACACGATTGGTTCTAACCTGGTAACTTCGCAGTTTACATCCAGCGTCGTTATCGTCGGCATGATTGCCGCTAACACGGCTCTGTGCGCCATACATATACGCGTATATCGCGCCGCTATGGGGATTCTGGACGATTACAGCGGCTGGCGTGGAAACCGGAGAAACGCGATGGGGGTTGTCGTGACGATTGGGCTGCGAAGTTTGCGATGTGTAAAGGGCGAGATTATTTTAAACGAGGAGGTGGGAATTCCAGGAAACTGGTTCCGGTACATGTTGCAGAATTGTTATTTTCACTCGTCGAACTGGAATAAATAAGAGCGTAAAATGAGAGGACTTACTTACTCTTTGTATCCAAATCATAGTATTTTCATAAAACGTTAAAAAATTCCGAGGACTCGAAATAATTAAATCTACATCAATGTATTATCAAAATGATTTCTTATCAAATATAAATTAATAATAAACTAATAAAAATTTTCAAACCATTCTTTTCTGTTCCACTGTTTATTATCCAAAACGTCCAAACAAAAACGAGGCTGAGGTTCCAGTCGACGTTATCATTTTTCCACTGTTCACGTAGAAATCGGAAATCGGATCGATCTCGTGCGAATTTTTAACGCAGCCGCGGGCATCGCCGGTCGGTTCAATCAAGATCACGTCACCAATCCGTTCAATCATTCATCCTTCTCACTCTAACACGCATAGATTCAGAAACGCGATTGTTCACGAGTAACGATCAAATTTTCGTTCAAGTAGTAATGTCAGTTGATTATGGTGACTCACAGTAGAATTTGAATATTTATCACGGAAAACTTTTATGCATATATTTATGATATATCGCATTTAGTTAAAATTTATGCATATATTGAGTGCGTTATGCGAAACATTTTGAAACTTTATTAGCACAACATCGGTGACCTATATAGTGTAGATAAATGAAGCTAAGATTTGTTGCGCCTTTTAAACATCACAAGTACCTTACCTTGGATATTTCTCGTTTATTTTAACATTTAAATTTTCCACAAATGTGTAAAAATTCTCAGTCTAATTATGAGACGTAATCACCGCGATTACAGCAGTAAAGTCTGGAAAAAATCCGAACATGTTCATAGAGGTGACAAGTTTGCAAAGATAATAAACATTTAATAAACAATGTTCAGACATTTTTGAAAATTTCTACAATGAATGGCATATTTTGACCTAATGGAACAGGAAATAACATAAAATGCAATATGTTAATCTTTTAGTTACTACTAAAAGAGCAAAGATGTTAGAAATAAAATATCAATTATTTTAAACTGACTCCTTTTTTAGATAATCAATAATCACTGATTCTAGAATTTCAAATGTTTTCGATGTAAAGACAATATCAAAACCAAGTACTAAATACCCGAAAATTAATTTATATAATAAGCAAATATTTTCCTCTCCAACGCTTTCACATAACATATTGCAGTACAAAGTCTAAAATCCTATTAAACTTTAGCTTAAGAACACTTTGTACAAAACACTGCCATACGCTTCAACGACGTTAATTATAGATTTATCGACATTATAGCTTTATTAGCTACGCACATTCATCAATGCATTAGCAAACTCTTCGAACTAATCTTCCAAATCTTTGTTTTTCTTTCCATCGCGATTTCAATCTAAAACCTCATACGATCGTAAACTGTTAATCATGTTATGCGAGTTTCAAATGACAATTTGTCATATATTAATTAAGTATTCTGATTTCATAAATTAACGATGATTATATATGCAGTGTTAATAATTAAATTAATGCAAGGAAGTTCAGCAGATGCTCGTGTCTGAAATCATATACATTAAATCGTAAATGCTATAACAAAAATATTTTATAGGAGAATGGTGAAAATTAATGGTAATGGTAATGTTCTGAATCGACATATTCTCACAATTAGATACGGTACCGATAGTTTCATAGCGCGTTGACTCGAAAAGAGTTACAAGCAGCATTGTACGATGGAACATACAAAAGATGAAAAGCGCGATTGTTCGTTACAATAACACAATTCATCGAGGAAACCGTGCAACAAAATTAGTTTCGTGAAAATAGAGAAGCATGCGCGTCTACATTATTCTACCTGTGTGAGCTTGCACAAGCGTTGAAATTGGTTGAATTAGACTCTGCAAGAGCAAGAGGAGGCATACTGGGCAAGAAATAGCGAGTGTAGTATGGCAGATGAATCTTCGCAAATATGACACCCAAATTTGGACAACTAATTGTGTGTAACTTGCACCGAAGCTCCGTGAATCCTGGACCCGCGTTAATTGGACTGTTATATATACGCGAAGTAGTTGCAACAGAAGGGAAATTTCTAAATTACGTTAATTAGGATGCATCTGGGTTTACTCACGACTTCGAAAAATTGCACCAACCTTCGAACTACATAATAGAACCTTCCCTAGCTAGTGTTGTAACTACAACCTGAAACTACAACCCCATCCGGAGTTTTGCTTAGACACGAATGATTGCCTTTTGTGTTTCCTATGTTATTCATAAAATAAGGAAAAAATGAATTATAGAACCTTTCCTAAAACTTTGAATCTTTTCTTCTGCTTTTGAATATAGAGGACATACAGAATAGTAGTTATTAATATAAATTACAGGGAATACAGTACCTTTTTATACATATGGTATGATGGAAGTTATGTTGTATAGAAGATGAGAAGATGGCTAGTAGAATGACAAAGAACCTTTGATACTTTTGAAGTCATCAGTGTTTATGGTGACAGCAAATTTTAAAATAGTGGTAAAACAGAATTATGTTGCCATAGTACTTATATTAACACATTCACTGTACTACCTACAAATAATTTTAATACAGTACCTATTTCTATTGTTCAACTCCACATATGTATTTGATATAAATTGCTATGAAATATTTTCTCACAATTTCATACAAATTGATATCATGTACATATACCTGATCATTTTCAGTTCTCTATCATACATAACCTGAGAGTGTTCATAGTTAAGTCTCTCACAACAAATTCATCTACACGCCAATACTTTGATGTTACTTACTTTATTTGATCCAAACGTATTTAATAACTGCATTAATAAACGTACATAGTTAAGAGACAATTAAAATTTTGTTGGATTTCCCAAGAACAAAATTTCAGTTTCTATATATGTCAACTTTGTTTCACACTACAATATGGAAATACATAAATAGATACTTAAGTTTTTCAGTCAACATAATGAAAAATGTAAAAATATTGTTTAGTTTATAATTATTTACCGATACTGAATAATGATAGCTAAAAATGTAATCATTACAGTTCGATTTACTAGTAATGTAGTAATTAAAGTACATTTTGTTGAACATAAGAAAATATCCGAATACATTTGAACGCTTGTGGTTCATGCATATAAAACGGAAACATAACCTTAAAACGACAGAAGAAATTTGTTGTCAGGATTTTGATGTGATAAGGATTCTCGGGATATCGTAGGCGTTTTCGTGATAAATACGGGCGATGCACTCTTACAGCATATTACTTTTATATAGATATTATTATTATTTTTATTACTACTTTTATTAATTTTACACTGAAACACAATAAACCGCATGTTTACGCTTAGATCACCATCGAAGAACCCCAGAGCACGAAAGTATCCGAAGAAATCCGAACGCTTTTCCGCACGGTAATACCAGCGCGCGAGATACGATTGCGAATTTGAATATATTATAATGAATTTACGCATTTTAGAAAAATATAAATTCTGCTACTTTTTAAACAAACTGTACATATACTCTTAGTCAATTGTTATATGAGATTGAAAATTAAAAAATATCGAATGTATATATACATATAGCAAAGAAACCGATAAATGTATTTATATGAAATTTAATTTAATTTAATAATTAGTCTCCATAGTGTAGTATGGTAAATTTTTATAAAAACTGAAGTTTTTATACTTGTTAGTTTATATAGTAGAAGCGAACAATAGCGTAAAAGCTATATCTATGGAATAATTATGTGCTGCACTACATGGAACATTCGTGATAGACCGTACTTTTTTTTTACTAGAATTTAGATGACTTTCAATCCCCATAAATCGACTATATTACACCATGCGGTGGTTTTGGCGAAAACCAATATTGGTCCACTTACTATTTATCCATATTCATTAGCGGGTCGTACCGACGAGCCGCCTACCAATCAGTGCCGATAATTATCCGCGTAATTAGGCCGAGGCCGGCTCAAACAAGGCTATTTCGCCGGTCTATCCTGTATTTCACTTAGTAGGCAACATGAAATTGAAGCAATCCCAGCATCCGCGAGTCGCGATTACTTTTTCACGTGCATGGAATCTATTATGCGATCAGAGATCGTTATAATTATCCTCTGGACCGATACTATTAACGATTATTGCGATTGTGCAAATTGACATTACTTACAATTTACTATTAGATGCGCCCAAATTTTTTTAATGGTGTTTTTCATACTAATTTTGTTTATCTCCTGTTTGGGATTTAAATTGAATATATTGATTAAATTTTTGTATTTTTATGGCTACAAAATGATGTTTTTAGAAACTTTGAATTTAATAAACCTGCGATGCTTCCCATTAAATTTAATTAAACTTTATTATAGGTTGCGTGAATTTAATATTCAGAAAATTTACAATAAAAATATCAAAATCTCATTATTGGCTATCATGGGTAATCAGAATAATCACGTGGTTCTTCAATCAGTTGAAATGTAAGAAAAGTACCATAAAAGTTGATTGGAATTATCAACTATACATTTATATTGAATTGTTAAAGACATTTATTTTTTCAATTCAAAGACAATTTTTCAATGCATACATTATTTTGAAACAAATTATAGTAATTATATTCTAAGAATTTTGAATTTATTGTATAAAGTTTTAAATTCTCATAAATATGGAACAATGAAACTAGTTAGTCATCATAAAAGTTAAGATTTACCCGAAAAAACATTTTATATCCATCAACCCGGTATTATTGTTTACTACTAATTTATTTTTCCAACTGTTCGATCAATATCATAAAAAATCACAAGTTATGTAGAAAAATTATTTCTGTAATCGTTCTCCTGAAAGTATAATAGGTATGTTTGATTTAATATCCCGCTTTTCGGTTGAATAGAATAATAAACAAAAAGTTTGGAGGCCACGCTTCGTTGACTGTACCATTGATGTTTATCAATTTAAGTGATTAACGAATTCTCTTTGCGGAATGCATATCGGCGCATATCGGTGGTTATTCACGAGAGAGAGAGAGAGAGAGAGAGAGAGCGAAAAATATTCAATAATAGAACGAAAAAGACGAAACTTTTTTACGAGAATTCTGTGATTGCATGTTAATCGACGAAAAATCAAAATTTTCACTGAGTGTAATCATACGATTTTCTTTTCCCGAGCTGCCAATTAGGGATGATAAAAAACGCCTCGTAAGTTTTTGCTGACTGTATTTTTGCTGTTCCGTTTCGAATAATATCGATATCTCGTCCATAATTAAGCAAATTCGAGATGTTTACGCCCTGGGATTTGTTTTAACGCGGTCTTGGGACAAATAAATTGATATGTGTCTTTAGAAAGTTAGTTAGCAAGAGAGACAAGCAAAGGTTAAAATGTAGCAAATGTTGCGGAAGAGAAATTATTTAGATAATTGAATCGATACAGCGTAGGTATCCGTCATAATAGACAATGTGTCAAATGATTGATTTTAGATTTTACTTTAAAATAACCATTTTAGCAACGAGTCGTGTAGACAACTTCCATGTAAAAAACATATATCACTTGCTAAACCCATACTACGTTGTTAAATCAACGTATCATATGTATCGTAGCAACTAATGAAACAATTTAATTTTTTTAATCAAGGTATTATTTATTACTGCCAAGTTAAACAACTGAACACAGCATGCGATTTTAATTTTAGCAATTAATAATAGTACATTATCTTAATCATTCAGAAAGCGATGAATAATATTTTCTAATTTATCGTCAATGCATCAGGAATGTGTCCATCCTTTGCCTCCAATCACTAATTATCTCGTGCAAATACGTGAAAAGCAAACGCGTTCGATTTTCACCACAAGCTAACCGAATTCCAGTTAGCATACTGAAACTGGCGCACTAATTTGCACGCTATACGTGAATGTGAATCGATCGAATGCTTGGAATACTTCGATTGTTAGTACGGCTGTCAACATGTGATCCATCATAGTTTCTTAGATATGTCAATTTGGGTCGCTAATAGATACAAATCGAGTACGCGAGACGTGTTCCAAACGTCGTGTTACATCGTTAAAAAGCAACCAAAACTTTTCTTATCGCAACTGAAACACATTCGCGCTAATTAGACTCGGCGCAGACACGAGCATCGGTCAAACTCTTGACGGGGAACTGCGAAAGTTGTCGTCTGAATTTAAAACATATACGAGGAGGAGGAAAGGCTGCGCTGTCTAGTCGACGTGGAAAAATTGTGAAAACGCGTTTCTAAGTTTTTTCGATTCTCCAGAATTCTTCTTCCATATACTACATACCAACTGTATACTAACAAACAATACGATATTAGTTTCCCTGACAAGGTAAAAAAACGGAAGAATATGCGCAAATATTCCAAGATCCTTCACGCTACGCTACGGAAGAAAGGATTAAGGAGACGCGAGGGAGATGATAATTCTTCAGAGTGAAGTTATTGTTCCGTCGTGGCACGTTGAATTGGCAATATCGTTCCGCTCATATCCCACTGCCTGGATGGAGAAATGTAGAAACGGGGTCCCCGTGGGAACGTTCATAGCTGAATAAGTCTGTATCGAAACGAAGGACTAGGTTATCCATCTGTGTGCGTTTAACTGAATCCATAGAAACAGCGGGCGTAAAAACACACACGAGGTCTCTCACGGGGGTGTCGCGCTCGTTTCCCTTTAAAATCGATATTTAACGGGCGACGAAGGGTCTTTTTAACCCGGCACAATGGCCAGAAAGCCGATGGGAATATCGGGGCCGACGATTTTTCGACGACCACGTGAACGTCGAATTATCCGGGAATTAAAAGCTGCTCGCGAAAGCTCCGCCACTCTGCGAAATTTAAAGGCGACTGCTCTCTTTTTCCCCGGGCGGGTCGATTCCCGGAGATTTTCAACTACCATCTACCGATTTCTGCCTCGAAAAATACTCTCGAAAACGATCAATTTTTATTTCCACTCCGGATAGAGCTTCCTATTTATTTATTCGTGCCGAGAAGATTCGCTGTTTGAAATAATATAAAAACGTTCCGTTTTTTCAATTGAAATTTCGCTTCATATCCTTCGCTGAGAAAATATTCGACAAGCTTTTAGCAACATACAAAAAAAGAGAAAAAATCGAAATTTCCTTGTAGTCAATTATTTCAAAGTCTACAATTACTATAAAGAAGCGGGTCAATTTTTTGATATACACGAATGTAGAAAAATGCATAAAACAAATTTCAGAATATATTTTATTCTCTGCCATTCCATCTTTCTTTACAAATCTTTGTCCTTATTTCCAACCACTTTAAATGTACATACAATCTACGCTACTTACCTAGCGCGCTCACTGCACGATTCAATCTGAAACTTCTATTCTCGTCCACGAAGAAGGCAATTTTATGTACAAGCACACGGATGAAACAATAATTAAAACGTCGAGAGTGGACGCGTCTGCAGTGATAGTTTGATAATGATAGTTTCGCTTTTGAAGCGTGACCAGGGAGAAAGCTTTCTGAGTTGAAAACTCACCGTAGATTTGTATTCTATGGTCAGATTCTATTTCACGAATTCGATACAAAGGAAAACAGACTACACGAAATGGAACATCTGCGACTAGTCTGGATTCATACCAGGAAAAAATCAATTTCTTTCCTCTCGGTTCATCTACATAGAGAACAAAGCAGCGTGTATTTTTTCTTTTTTTTTTTTTTTCGAACTTTCTTTCACGATGCGCCTCTCTGCACCGGAGGAGAATGATGAAATTAGAAAGGAAACAAACGAATGGGAGAATACGATACGTCTACACCAGTCGACATTCCCTTGAATCGGAAACCGAATAATGCCGTAGTAGACAAATGGCAGGGCAAACAAGAACGCAGTCTCTCGATAAAACCATACGAGAGTGCATGGAAATTCCGAGATATGGGTTTTCAGGAAACGCATGCCAGCTTTAAAATGTTTCGTCGAGGAACAGCGAACAGAAATGGTATATTTAGGAATATTTTTACCTTCGGATTGAGTTCGCGTGCTTCTAAAGTATCGATGGAATGGAATTTATAGTTGTTCGGTGGGAGGCGTTTGCGATTGGAAAATAATTTTTTTTCGTGATAGTTTCTCTTTGGAAATAAACGTTACTCCGATTGTACGATAAAGAAGAGTTACTGAGATTAGAGAATAATTTCTGTCCGACCTATGATACTTGAAACTGACGATACCAATAGCCAATTCCAAGTCATAAAAATAAAATCTCATCCAGATATCGAAATAAAAGAAATTATCATTGAACGAAGCAATCCTCCAAAAACATGAAATTCAGTGTTAAATGTAAGTTACGCAAAGACTTAAAAATACTTAAAGAGAAAGTAAAAGTCAAAGAAGAAATCGGCAGGTACGCAGAAAAATACAAGGAAAGAAAGGCAACACATCCAAACCAGCTGGCTACTGAAGCGAGCAAAACTCTCATAAAGAGAAAATTAAAAAGAAAACACCCCACTGACCTCGCTAAAGAAATAAAATAGTCAAACTCGAAGATGGTATCCCGCTGGGGGTAGCCATCCACGCGTTATTCAGCAATTAAGCTAGAAAAATTTACCAAATGTCCAGCTAGACAAATTGTAAAGTACAAATTAAATAATAATAATAAAAAAATGTAAGTTTTGTTCGGATATCAATACGACTAAACAACAAAACGAAAGGATATTATATTTCCTTTGAAAGCATTAAGTTATAAATATTAATTTTTTCTATTAGATAAATTTTTGTGAATGTAAAACAAAGGACAAGATATAAAGGGGACCACGTTAAATCGGAACAGAGTGCGACGGATGGATAGAGCTGGGAGTAGAAACCGTGGAGTGTTAAGATTAGACGTTTTCCAAGCTACGCGTAATGCCGGGGGGTTGCTTATCCGTTTAAAGAGATACTTGGCGGACTAAATGGACTTTGCTTGCGCGATTAGATTAGAGCTAGAAACGGGACTTAATTGTCGTACGTTCTACATTCTTACTGGGTGGAATAACTAATTAGAACGATAAATAACTGGTTGGATGAAAGCGCCGAGGCTCGCGGAGAACAATGCACCAGTTTACAATGCTTTTTCTCGCAACCCTTTGACATTATAAAAGTTGTAAATTAAAGTGTCAAATTTTGACGTTTATGTAATAAATTCCGGCAACGTGTAATCGTTTCTCGAAATTACAAGTTGTTTGTTCAATACGAATATAACATGGTCGTGGATAGTTACAATATTTTACGATAAAACACGTGTCATAAAGTGGCGCTTTATACCGTACTATGGTTACACTCCAGGCAGCTAATTACAAAAACGTCCGTAGAACGACGGGTTTTTGTCATTCGACGGTTTTTATCCAGAACTCTCAAGCATTTCACCTCGTATCGCCAATTAAAACGACAAAACGAACGCGTCACAGCGGATGGAAAAATACGCCATATACGAAGGTTATCCGTTTTGCCATTCTAACTGGTAACACAACCCTGCGGCCAGTATTAATCTACGAAACCGATACCCGTTACGCGATATACAAATTTGTAAGTATACGTTACGGTATATACGTGTTAGTCGAGTATTTTTTTGCATTTTTTGCTCTCCTGATCGAAATGAAATTTTTTTTCTTTTTCGATAAAAATGGCCGATCCTCAAAATGATCTATGGTATATAAAAAAAAAAAAAAAAAAAAAAAGAAACGCATATATCCACGTGTATACGTTCAGCAATTCGAATAAAATAGAATTGTATTTCACAGCTACTGTTTTTGTTATCAATGTTCTCCCTAAACTTTATAGAAATCACTATTACGCGATGCAGTCGCATTTTTTACAAAATTGTGTTGCATTATTTGATTATAGGTGCAACAGGACTGAAAGATCTGACAATCAACGTGCCAGCGGTGGTACGATCGGGCGACACAGTGACACTATCCTGTCATTACGATCTAGAAGGATTGACATTGTACTCCTTGCAATGGTATTTTGAGGATACGGAGTTCTATCGGTACCTGCCAGAAGGAGATCCTCCGTGCAAAACCTTTAACATCGATGGAATGCACGTGAATGTGAGTATTCTCTTCTCGTCTTCTAATTTAACTAACTTTTAGATTAGATTATTACGTTCTATGCATTTTGGTTTTAAATTTTCCACGAGTGTATAAACATCCATAATCTATTTGTGACGTACAAGGGGCTCAGTTGAAAAATATATCCAAGTATACGGGTTCTTTTTTTTAATGACGTAAATACAAATATCGATACGTGAAACCCAGATTTACAGTGATTTAAAGTGTTTTAATGTTTGGAGACATCGTATCGTAGCAGTTGAAGGATTAAAACGAAATTCATCGGGAAAGAAACGTATGTACGTTATGCAAAAATGACAGGCTTGGTACTTTGTGTGCTCTTCAATTGGTACAGCGTAGGTGTGTCTGATGAAATCAACATTTTATTTAGAAAAATTTTGTCCATGTAGTAATATGTAAATAATCCAAAAATCCGAAATCTCTTCAGCAATAAGAATGAAATTATTCCAGCAACTAACAGATGTCTCGGTAGGCTATTTCAATCGTATCGACTTGTATGAAACAGAGAGCCAAAGATGAACGCTAGCGCAGATATATGGGCGTTATGTTTGTGCAAGAGGATGGACATAGTTTCTCCGTCAATACGAAACGTTGTTAATTACATCGGAAACAATGTCTTTCCGGAGGCGGAAGTCAAAAACGCGGCCTGTTGCGCCCGAATCCGTCAACTAATGCGCGCAATTAAACTCTTAACGAGCACTTCGATAAAACTATATGACGAGAAATCTCATGAAGTTCGTGCTATCCCTTTGGTTAGATTTCGCGTTACTTTACCTACAGATCCTATCGATGATTCGACTTTGACCTTTTAGATATCCACGTACCTAATTTATTGTAAGACATTTGATGATAATAATCCACGAGAAAGCATCTTTGGCTAATCTTTAAAAGAGAAAAAAAAAGTGAGAAGGATAGTCTCTTCGACAAACAAATCTGGTGATTTCAGGATTGCAAAAGAATCATCGCCAAGAATTCGTCCCAAATATATCAGAATTTTAGGAGAATCACCAACTTTTCTTGTTGCTTCGCATTTATATCAACAGCAGTATATGGCAGAAAAATATTCCGTTTTTTCTTTTGGAAGAAAAAATTCCATGATGATCGTTTCGTTCAGCTGATGCATTTTCGCTGCAGGTTGACGTGTTCGAAGAGGAAACAGCGGCAAAAGCTGCGAACTTCTTTTGCCAGCCGATACAAGCACGTACTAGCGACGTCCATTTATCAGTCTGCCGGCTGTATTTCGAAAGCAAGTGAAGATAAGACCGAATAGCGGCCCGATTTTTCCGCCTTCCAGTGAAGCATCCTGTTTTTCCCCTCATCGACTGTACCGCCTGCTTCCCGCGATATCGTCGCGCTTTTCAAACTTTCTAACTGCGTTCTCTGCGGAAATTTTGTAACCCTCCCGAGAGTTGCCGTGTAACGAGCAAGTGTTCGAGGGATATGCGAGTTTTTAGAGGTTTCGAATGGTATAAGGGTTGTGCTTGTCAAGAGTGTGTTGTCGAGAGTGCTCGTAACTTGTCTATTTTTTTTCTTTTTTTTTTTCACAGGAAATATTCGAAGAATTATATTTAAAGCATAATTATTCTCAGGATAGGCTTAAATTTATTTAGGGTAGAGGAATATTAAAAATCAAATTCAGTTTCAAATTTGAAATTCGATCATTTGCCTCGCGAAGTTTACGCTCGTTTTCTTAACTATTTCGCGATAGAAGCTTCCTTACCGTCTCGCTATTTCGATCAACCACAGGATCAAAATCAATCAGAACTGACCTTTCTCCGGCAATCTCTCGATTCGTGAGAAATATTTAAATGGAGGCGCGAATGGAAAGAAAATCACTGTGATGAGATAAAGGACGTCGGGGCGTGGAGTTGGAGGCGAGTAAAACAAGAAAGTCGGCCGACCTGGGATGAAATCCACTTGAATGGGGATTCCAAAGGGTCGTGTCGCGGTCGTAGCTCGCGCTATAAATCAGCCCTATCGATTTCTTTCGTCCGGTCTACGGTTCGGTTTCGCACTTACGCGCTCCCCCAGGAGTTGGCAAAAAGTTTCACGTCGATGTGACGCGCGCCACTTTTATCGGATCCACCTGATGTCACCATTCTCGCCAGAGTAAACTAGTCAGGCTTGTTCATTTTATCGCACAAAGAATTGCCAGCGCTTTCAGAACTTCGTGATCCCGCCGCTTTTCGTTAGATCGAAAAACAGTAGAGCGCTTAAACAGCGTTCTTACATCTGTGAAAGTTGCGATGTTAAATATTCGATCTGTGTTCTAATACCAATTTTTATATTAAAAACGCACGAATACAAGATGGATAATTTTTATCGAATAATTTTCTAAATATTTCATCCTACATCTTTTCGAGTATCTCTCTGTTTCTCCCGTGTTTTCTCTCCATTGTATTTTGTACTCGTTTCCATTTTTCATAGTTGTACGTTGTACGTCGTCGCTCAACGTTTTATACTTTACAAACTGATATTAGCAACGGCGATTTAAAAAACACAAAATGGATAGAAACGATATACAAAGTAAACACGAAAAGGATACGAGTACGTTAAAGCGGCGCGTTTAGATTCCATTTTCACGCTGTACTCTGCCAGCACCACGTTGCCCAAACATAGTATCGTCAATCGAAATTCGTTCGAACCATTTTCGAGGCAATAAAGAGGTAAACGCGACGCGTTTCGGCTCTATTTACCCTCGAGATCATGCGAAAATGACAGCTTTCAGATAAAATTCTAACACCTAATTCTAACCGTAAGAAATTCTATCTAATGCGCGATTCTAATCTCCCGTAAAAGCTGTATTTAATATGTAATTCTAATCTAAGAAAGTTCTATCCAATATTTAATTCGAGCTTCAAAGTAACCAATTAGTCACATGAAACTAAAATGAATTGTAAATATTAAACAAACCATCTTAAAAAGCCTTGGTAATTTATTTAGGTCTGAAGTTTTCCTCAAGGAAAGCAAAGAGAGTCCGTAAACTACTTTTTAGTTGAATCGATAGGTTGGCTGCTATTTGCGAACGATGGCAAATGGATGCCGACAAGATAGAAGAGTTTCGAAAGGCAATCGATTCGATTCCACTTCGACTCGGTTGCGAGACATTGGAAAACAAATTTTTCATTCGCGCGATGCATAGAGCTGGCCGATAGGTATCTTTAATAAAATTTCCACATTCGTTTCCGAGGTGCTGTTCCGCTGACAATGCCGTTTTGTAGAGTCGCCGATAGCTAAAAAGGCCGAGACGGTGCATTAGTTCCAAGAAGATACGGCTGGTATCGACATTTTTTAAGATACAAACACTTCGTATTCGTCCTAATTATCGTTTCAATTCAGCTTTTATCGATCGTTTCTTTCTCAAAATAATTAGGTTGTCCGAAAAGTCTCCTTTGTTTTATAAGAAAATAATAGACGCACAGTATTTTTTGTATTATATTAGTTTATCGAATTATGCACAAACATAATAATAAAAATAGAACGAAATGGATCATATCTAATTCAATAAAATAATATAAAATAAAAATTGTTGTTCATCTATTATCACCTTATGAAACGAAAGAAACTTTTCGGACAACTTAATATCAAGGAAATCAATAGAAATCTCTTCATATATCAGGTCTGTAAGTATGAAACCGAAATTTGCCTATAGATTGCCCTAGCTGATAATGTAGTTATCACTAAACTGCGTCATCGATGCCAAAAGTCTTTGTTGACATCTCACAAATATTTTCGACTCAGAACAATACAAGTTTCATACAACAGCATAGTTTGTAATAGCGTTGAACATGTCGAATTTTGTGCCTGGAAACAACGATTTGCGAACAGCATTGATTTTCTGTTACCATTTGAAGAAAACTGCTGCAGAATCGCATCGAATGCTTGTCGAAGCTTACGGTGAGCATACTCTTGGTAAATCACAGTGCTTTGAGTGGTTTAAAAAATTCAGAAGTGGCAATTTTGACGTGAGGAAGGAAGAACGTGGAACGTGGAACGTGATCTATTATGAGCTGTTAAAACCTGGCGAAACCGTTAATACTGAGCGCTACCGACAACAAATGATCGATTTGAATCAAGCTTTGCGTGAAAAACGACCAGAATATCAAAAAAGGCAACACAAAGTAATTTTGCTTCATGATAATGCACCATCGCATACAGCAAAACCGGTCAAGGAAACGATTGAAGCGTTCGGTTGGGAAATACTTTCGCACGCGGCTTACTCACCAGACTTGGCTCCGTCCGATTACTATTTATTTGCATCGATGAGACACGCACTTTTTGACCAGCACTTCACTTCTTACGAAAATGTACGAAAATGGCTCGATGACTGGTTTGCTTCAAAAGAGCGACAGTTTTTTTGGTGTGGCATCCACCAATTGCCAGACAGGTGGGAAAAATGTATAGCTAGCGATGGGCAATACTTCGAATAAAATATTTTTAATCATTTTCATACAATAAACGCGTATTTTCTGTACAAAAATTCCGGTTTCATATTTACATACCTGGTACAATGTAAAAATAGTAGAATTTTAATAACGCGACAGTAAAATGTAGCAAAACGAAGAGTCACGAAAGCTTAACAAAATATCGGTCTCTAATGGATTAGTATTACCAATATTACTATTTAGATCGTTTTATCTCCAACCACTACCGATTATCTGCAGCGGGATTATCAGAACCAACAGCCTATTCATCCTCGAAACGACAAACCACCGCGATAACACTGCCTTCCTACGAAACCTGATTTATTTCTCCAATACAACAAATAAATGGTAAAAGATCGGCTAGCGACAAGGATTCATAGAAGCAGCACGCGTATGAATAGCCTGTACGAGGTAGAGAATGGTTCGAAAAACAAGGTGGCGTATCGACGACACGAGATTTCAGTCATTCGTAAATCTTCGTGGAAAGCTATCGGTTCCCCGCGATGGGCTATACCATGAAATAAAAATAACCATAGCTCGTCTAATATTTAAAATAATTGTACGAAAAGGAAATCCGAATATTCGGAGATTATTTGATCAGAACTACTTTGATTCGTCTCGTATCAAATGACTCTCGTCTTCTGACGAAAATACAAAAATATCGATCTTTCGATATTTCGAAAGAACAACGAGAATCCATCGATGAAACGTCTTTCTACGATCTGCGGACGTTCCTTTCGTCGGTCCGCCGATTTCATCAGAAGCGGAGGAAATGGTGAAAAGAGCTTGTTTCCGTATCCGGTGTAGTTTGTAAAGCAGGCAGAGGGAACCACCGCGATGCATATAAATGATTGCAACGACGAGCGGTCGGTCGAGGGGGTAGAATATAGTCCGATCGAGATTTAGATGTGGGGAGAGGGTTAGATGGAAGGTCGATAGTCGCGTGGAATACAAAGTAATTCTGGGGGGGGGGGGGAGAATCGTGCTGGAAAGTAAAACGAGCGAAGCGGGCGGAGAAGATAGGAGAAAAGAGATTCGGGAAATTATACGCGTTTCCGTTCGAAATTTATACAAAAGAGACAGAGTGGATAAGGTTCGTTTATGAAGTTGCTGAAAGATCGTTATCAACGTTGGAAATCCGTAGGTGGATGTTCTGAAATTTAAAAGGGAGTCTCTTGTTTTATTTTTGTAACGTGGAATAATTGTCAGGGAGCAATCTGTTGGAAACTACGGTGAATAGATGGTACTACGTATATTATTTTTTTTCTCCGTAAACAGAAAGTAATCATCATGATATCGTCTTGGTAGTATTATTTTTCCATCTATGCAATTCATTTCTTCTATCGCATTTCCTGTAATTAAGTTCTATTTATCCTGTCAATCGAAAGAAACACAGTCTGTTGTTTCGTTGTTCAATCACAGAAATATCAATTTATCGTAACAACTGTCCGAAGAATTACGAATGGCTGTAAACGAACTGTAAGCTGTATCGAGGATCTTCAAAATTGTAGGCTGCTCCATCAAGCAGCGACACACCATTTTTCATGCAGGAAACTGATTTTCGAAAAGTTAAATAGAATGGGAGATAGTTCGCGAGAGATACGAACGTTCGAAAGAAATTAATCGAATCCGAGGAAGCGAGTGGAGCATTTTCCGGCGAGCCGATAGAAGAATACATTTTAGTCGGGCATCAATCCTGTAACCGAGAGTTGAGTCAACTTCCTGGCGGAACGATATCACCCGAAACGAAAAGAAGAAGAAAGAGGTGCAGAGAAAGTTCCTGGTAGTTCCTTCGACGCTATCAGATTTCGAGCGGCTCGATCGCCTGTAAAAGTAACCTCGTGGTGGTTTCAAGCGAGGCAGCTCGTCTCCTCGACCTCTTCCTTCCGAATGGAAGCATCGTTCGTCAAAGCATCGATGGTTTCCGGTCCCGCGAGTTTAACGCACGGTAGACGGAAACTGCGAGTCAAAATAAAACTTCGATCGACGTTTTCGGTCTTGGCGAGTTTCAGAAGAAATTTAGGAAATTTTTCTGAACGTGGTTTTGTATAATGATATTGTTAGGAAAGTTAGAATGTTAAGTTTCTATTTAGTTAAACAATTTTAAACGATACCGTCTGCGCAAGAGACGAGGAAAATCAATTTCATATTCTTTGGCTAATAGACAATTGTCTAGCTCCAAGACCAGTCTCTAAGAACGATCCTAATCGTTTATCTATGATAATAGCCCTGATTCTAATATTCGTTATCAACGATGTTCGATCTGGATTTATTTTACAGGTTTCCAAATCGAACTCGAACGACGTAACATTGGTCAACGTGTCGAGGAACCTGACGGGTTTGTACAAGTGCGAGGTGTCAGCCGGAAGCCCTTCGTACCACACGTTGATCAACAGGGCCAGAATGGAAGTAGTAGGTGAGTAGTGGTCGGGCTGGACTCGGTTCAGAATTAAAAAGTTTCACCGAGTAGACAAATCCTTCTGGTTGCTGAATCGCGCGGGCGCCATCCCGTAATGCGGCGCACGTGCGCCCCTACGTGACACCCATTTTCATGTTGGATTCGACGGCTCGCGGAAGACTTCCAACAGGAACGCGACTCGGCCCTCAACTACTACCGGAAGAACTCTCTTTCTCCTCGTCCCTTTTCCAGAATAGAAATTCGAACATTGATGCCGCTTTAATTATCCACGGGCTGAGAAACTGGTTCCATTGTATCGAAGGATTGAACGGTTTGAAATTGAGAAACGTGAAGTAGTTATGAGTAATGGAATAGTTTTAAACCGGATTATTGTTAGATTCTGTAATTTGTACGAATTGTTGTTGGTATCTATCGACTGTGCGTCGGAGGATTACGAAACATAAATTTTGAACTCGAGTCAACTCCGTCGAGATTTGAAAAGTCAGATTGATTAAATGTATCACGAATACGTAAATTTCTATTGCAAGTTGATCAAGTCTATCGAGACAACAAACTGAACATTACAAATTAATTAAGGGCATCAAATTTTGCTTGATTTTTTAAAGATGGAATATAATGGAATATGTATATATATAATAACAATAAATACTCTATCCAATTCCAAAAATAATATATATATATTATTTTTATATATAATAAATAATAATAAATATAAATATAAAATAGAATATAGTGTATATTTTATATTTTATATTTACAACCAAGAAAGATCTGCCGAAACACTCGCAACCCCTATCAGCTCACTTTTCGCATCGGCGCCTCGACGTGTAGCTGGCTTTACGCCAGGCGTCGAGTTAGCAGTCGCGTGTGCTAAACAACGTAATTATTATGCCTTAGACGCGCCGAAAACGGACCCGACGATCGGTATCGAGAAAGAAAGGATCGCAGTGGGTGAGCTGCTGCGGGCTAACTGCACCACAGGCAACTCGAGGCCCGCCTCCGCCATTACGTGGAAGCTGAACAAGGATCTCGTAAGTATATCGTCGGAGTTCTCTCACGCCTTATTCCAAGCCGCTATATATGTATGTCCTCGAGCCGTAGCTACGTGACCTTACTGGATGATTAAAGTTCCACAAGGAACACCCTCGCTTCGACTTCCATCTCGCCAACCTCTAACCCCTCGTTCCGTTACGTTCCATTTACCTTTTCACCCCGTTCGCCGTTCAGGTGAGCTCGTTGACACGAGGTGTTTCTCGCTGTAGGAATAATTTCAGAGGGAAAGGCGAAGAAGGGTGATTCGAGGGATGTGAAGGACGGTGAATGAATTTAAGGAAGTGCTTGAGGAGATTGAGGGTGCGGAGTGGAGAAGATTTTGTATTCGGAAGACGTTTCTTTCGAGAGAAATATATGAATTGTATTAGTCGATAGATTTTTCGATCTAAAAATATCTCACGAGTGTCGTGTATATATCCTGGTAATAAATATAAGAGTATCGTGCAAGTATCTCGGATATTGCAAAGAAAAAAAATATTCCAGAAATCATCTTAAATATTTTAGACAAGGGGATATGTCAAATAAGTAACAACTAATTCATCTTATCGTGTTTCGTTATAAACTAACGTATCACGAATTTAAATACAGAAATATTTCACAATTACTCTGAACATTCTATACGCAAGTCTATTCCACGTATTCTATTCCTTGAAAAAAAAAGAAAATGCCAATCCATTTGGCGGCGCTTCGTTATTACCTCGTACCTATTTCGTACTAAAAACACGCGTGCACACAAATTTTCTCCAGGCCAGGAATTAATCAAAAACGTAGCTCGCCAAGGTAACCAGAACAAAAACGATGCCGTGGGTGGGGCGAGACAAAAATAGCCATTGGTTTTTGCGGTGACCCGTGATATGTCAAGGGGGTACAATAATAGCGGGGCGCGATTATTTCGAGTGAATTATTAATGTTGCCGGATATTAGGCCGGCGAAGAGCGGCCGACACAAGCAAACACATATTCGGGCCCATTGTGACGGATTAATTAATTAGAGCAATTTGATGTTCCGCTTATAATTCGTAATTAATTTCCCCGCACGCGAACGAATTATTTGGCCGTGTACGCGGCGCGTGTAAACAAGAGTGAACATAAATGATCGAGCCACGGTTCAACGGCTGGCATCCAGCAAACGGCAATTATTTCGTCGAAAAACAGAATAACGATCGATCCTGTCCGTTCCATCGAGCGATCGATCTTTTTCTTTAGATATTCCTTGAAAGTAGATCAATTTCGCGAAAGACTCTCGAGAAACGCTCGGAGAATCCTTGATTCTGCGGTGAATCTCGTCGCAGAGAAATCCAATGTTAAGGAGGACACGATGAAATATGCCTGGCCCGATTTTTCGGAAGACTCCAGCGTAGAGAGGCGAAGAAGCGATGAGATAGCGTTAAGAATTCGCGTGGATGAGGATGACAGGTTCTTGGAATATGGCGGTCGTGTATTGTGTCGAATGCTCGATGATAGAGGAATTGTAGAATGATTCGAGGGCTAGAGGGAAGGGTAGTGATACTTCAAAATTGATGGACCATTCTATAACGATGGAGTTTCTCCTGCAACCGACGGTGTTTCAAGCACTTGAGAATAAAGGGTCTGAAGCGTAAATTTACTTAAGATTAATCGTTCACTCTGCGAATGTTTCTAATAATAGAACGAAAATATACCCTTTATAATGGATAATTTACGATAAATCGAACTCGTTGATCGACCGAAAACGATAAATTTTGGGATGAAGAGTTAGATGATTTCATTTCGAAGACACAACAAGTTAAATGAGTTTCAACGTGGCAGAGTATTCACTTAGAGAGTTAAGAAGACGAGCATAAATCAGATGAAGGCACACGACACGATAACCAATGGAAGGTCTGACGACAAACTAATGAATGCCGTTTTCCCTGTTACACTCTTATATGCTCCTCGAATAACCCCGTCCAGGACTTTAATCGACGTCATTTGTCTTTCTAAGAATTTTCCCAGCACAAATCTTAAAGAACGTCGTGGAAGAAGATTCGAAGTCGGAATTTGATACCTGAAATCCAATTTGGTGGAGATATCGGTTCGAGAGGTGATCAAACGGGGCGAAAGTGGCCAATCTTTTAAACGGGAAATAATTTGTCTCGACGAAATCTCAGATTGCTCTTATTTATTACGAAACAGCCACTATAAATGTAAAATAGGCGTGGACGACTTTTTACACATTCTATAACAGATTAGATAGAATCAAATTGCTTCTACTACAAGTTTAGTTATTTGTAATGGATTAGATTGAATTAGATTGTTCTGGTTGGAAACAAATGAAATTGAAGTAAAATAGTGTCACGCGTAGTATGGCGAGGCGAAATAACCATCGCTATAGAGAGAAAAATAGAGATAAAGGGTCACAGGAAATTTGAAAAAATACGAGAAACAAAGATACAGTGCCAGTAATCTCACTGTCGCCATCGGAAATATCAGACTAAAACTAAATTTCAAAGGACGATTCCACGTCGCAAAATAAAGAAACAAAACTAACATTAAACGACAGAAAATACCTATTAGCTTTTATACCACGATTCGTCCAAAAAAAACTGTAGAAAATGGGACAAGAGAAAGAAGACAACGGGCGGAAGTGGCGTGTTCTCGATCGAAAACATATAACTCATCGGGGTCATCGTGATCGATTAAACGCGTCGAGCCACGATGGTGCCTGCGATTTAACGGAATAATTTGGTTGATTTAACAAATACCGCGGAATAACGATTTATTTGCATACGAGGCATCGCGAGCCACCGGTTATCCACCCTCCCCTGTTCGTCGCTCCACCCTCACGCCGATTGCCCGGATATGTATCTCGATGGATCTCGATAAATTTAATTCCCGTCGCTATGCTGTACACCCGTGCTACCGCACGAAAGCTCGGCGCTGAAATGTGAAATGACCAGGTAGTTACAGTCGGCCCCAGTGTTGATTGAAAAACAAAACTGGATCGAAGGCGTCGAAGATGGACGGAAATTGAATAGAACCGTGCCGACGTAACGCGATCGATCGGAACAAATGGCGCGTATGCCTCGCAGAATATAAAGGAACCAACCAATTTCTTTGATTTTCAAGCGGTGATTTTAAAGAAGAGAACGTTCAAAATGTAATAGCGATCGAATTGTTTTCGATCCTAGAAAAGCAAAAAAAAAAAGAAAGAAAAAATAGCAAATAGACGCGTTGCCATAAACGCTTGGAGATGTTTATGTAAATATTTCAAGAATAAAAATCGAAATATTCGATTTATTACGCGTATGTTCCATAAAAGCTTGGATATATCTTTCAATTTTTGAAATAAAAGAATATATTCCTAACACTTTTTCACCGAACCTACCAATTTTTAACGAAACAGTGCGTAAAACAGAACAGCGTACGAATATATTTCTTCGATTCTGTTAAATAAAGTAAAAACAGTATCAAACAAGTTTCAGCGAATCTCCCAGAACAAATGTTGGAGAAATCTCTTTGAGAACACTTACGGGAACGTAAAAATGTTATTGGCGAGGAAGGATGTACATTTGTCGGAGGAAAACAAGGATAAAGCAGAGAGGAACGTGTTTAACAGCGTTCGAGTTCTAAGAAAAGTTGGCGATCGAAGCTCTCGAGGATCCCTCAGGGCTCTGCCCGAGGCTTAAATGGACCGCGATGTCGCGAGGAAAAGGATGCCGAAGTTATTTGCTCGACTTTAGTCGTTAGTCAGACTACTGTTCTTCAGACAGCGCGAATGTTTCCTGTTGTTCGGATTCTGCTCGCTTAATGCTTAACTCTTAACGTTCTGCGTTATTCGGTGAATTACTAACGCTAAAATGTATCGCTATATCAGATAAATATAGATAATATACTATACATTCGTTACAAGATATATCGACACGCCGTTGTATTTATTTATTTATAGTTTACGTATCAATTAATTGGGTCCGAGTACATTAAATCTCGTGTTATTTAACGATACTATCGTATGACTACAAAAATTTGATACCATCAGAGTGAAATATGTAAAATTTGATAAAAGGACGCTTCATTGAAAAATAGAGGTATCTGTCAATACTTTTCGCAACCATTATAAATAAATCTTCCATTTCCATTTTTTTTCTTTTTTTCATGCAAATCCATATTTTATAATATAGCGATCCGTAGTTGCACTGTTAACAAATCAGTGAGCGTATCGGCTCCTAATATCTCAGTCAGTGGCGCTCTTCGATCTCTCTACCTGGTGGTGTTTCAACGCGTCGATAGCCCCCGGTCCACCGAACCGAGATTTATTTGACGAAATAATTTTCCCGGTCTCGACGGGTTCGGGAAATAAATTTGGCCGCTTTATGGGACCGGATCGGTTATAATTAACGCGTGGCGACGAGAACTGAAAGCGGCTGGCGATTTAGTTTCTCGCTGAACGAAAACGGGCCGAGAGACGATGGTGAAACAGAGTGGAAGGATGGCTGGCCAGAGGGGAAAGAGAGAGGTCTCTAAGCGCGACTGAAAATTCGCGTATCCAGTCTGTAGCAATAGCCGCTGCGAAAATGCAGCAGGGACCAGCAATTTCGCCCTGCCATTTTTGGCTTCTACCTGCGCTAGTGAACGTTGACACGCGTATCACAAGGACCATGCTAGCCGTACCTTCGTCCTCTTCTTCCTTTTTCTTCCTCCTGATCTATTGTCGGCAACTTTCTTCCAACATCATCGCAGACCCTCGCCTTGTATCTGTGCTTCGTTTTACGAACAGTCTCACGGTAAGTCGTTTAAGATTTTGTCGAACAAATTATTTAGAAAATGTGGCAAAATTTAATACAAAAATAACAAGAAAAATCTTAAATAAAGGAACTATAAAGAAATATCTTGTTTAAAATTCTTCCGTTCAAAATTTACTCAAAAACAAAGTCTACATGCTGTATAAGAAAGTACGCTGTATTACGACCAAGGGAGCAAATTCTGGCAAAGTGTAGCGATATTTCTTGCCAATGGTATACCGTGCACGAAACATGATCGTATCTAGTTTGTCTAGCTAAATGGTGAAATTGAAAGAACAGAGAATATCCCTCCGGCGAGAAAGCAAAGTGTTAACTCGGTTCACCCATCGAAGGAGCGGAGTTTCAAGGCAAAGGATTTATTCCAGCAAGCCTCGCGGGACGATGCAACTTTTAATACGATCTAGAGTTTTAAGTCTTCTCGAGCGAACTGTAAGCAGATATCTCGCGAGAAATATCGACGGAGGTAGCCTGGAGAAGTTGTTAAACGCGCGTCAGCTCGTGCGGAAGAACGACGGCCGAGAAAGGGGTGGAAACAGGTAGAAGTCTTGCGTCGTTCAAAGATCAAAATAGTAGCTGGTTTTATTGAGAAAATGCAAGTTTTTCAACCAATGGTTAACTCAACGATACCAGTCACCGGAATAGGAAATCGTTTCCACCTCTCCGTCACACAGAATATACAAATTGTTTCCGAAATCGTGATACAAGCGGTGGGGTGGTGATTCTACGAGCAAAAATAAGTCGAAAAATAAAGGATAATATTTTTTCGACATTCGGAACTTTGTTTTCGAGAAAAACGAGTTCGAAGATCCGCCAGGTGCGCGTGTACTAATTGTAAGTTTCGAGTATCGGACTTTTCTTTTTGCCCGTGCTGACAATAATTTAATTGGAGAGCAGATGGCTATGTATGCTGCAACATTCTAGGCAACATTCTGAACACTTGTTACGTTAATAAAATGATTCTTAGAAGGCAATATTCTCGTCCTTATTTACGAAACCATTCGAAATGCGAAAATTGTGGAAATAAGATAACAGTAACGTGGTAGAAAGCAAATTGTGATACCGTTCGTGTTTACAGATATTAACACGAGAAGAGAGAGAACTTATTTTTACATGTAGAATTATCACCTGATCGCTTGTTGCACAATTTCAGAGACATCCTGTATACGTATGTATAGATACTTTGCAACGTCGTGCGTGTATAGCGTCGCAAAAATGTACGCGTTCGCAGGCGTGCATCCATGAATACACAGGCTGACTCCGGCAATATTGGAAGTTAAAAGCTTTCACAGACTGCGAGAGTAGTGTTGGATGAAACTTAATTGCATCCTCCCTGCTCGAAGTTATTATTGGTTGCGCAGCTTCCTCTTTTCTGTGGTGGATTGAAGTGGTCTACTCGTCCTGTCGTTTTACATAATGACTCTTTGGAATATCGGTGGTTAATCGAGCTTCGCGATATTCTTGAACGCCAAAGATTATACTTAGCTTAATGATATAAGAAGCAGAATATTTTATTGGCCGCAGGTACGAAGCAAATTTACATCGACGAAAACTAACGAAGAACTGTAAAAAAGCGTAGAAGAAACGCAACCATCCAATCTTGAAAATACAGTTCGACGTCCGTTAACCCGGTTTCCACTTGGGTAACTGGAAAACTCGGATGGTACGGGAACCCTCTCGTCACCATCCGTCCTCGAAAATTGCAACGCACCCGGAGATCACGGCAATGACAGTCGCGCGAAGGGTTGGATGACGCGTTTATCGGTTTTCTGTCCGTCGTCTACCGGAAAGAAGCCTCTAACGAGCGACGTTTCTGGCGTTCCCGATTCGCGCGACGGTCTCCGACAAATCCGTGACACGGACACCACGATAATACATTTTCGATGGCCAGGCCCCTGGGAAACGGCCTTGTTGGATACACACGTACACACTCGTCCCGTATTCCGAATTTGTAACTTTAAGAGAATTTCGTTGCGGTCTTTGTCCGAAAGCTGAGATTTGTCGCAGAAAATTCGTCGATGCTTCGTGTGGCTAAGCGGAAGAAGCGGCGGCGAGAAAATACGACCGAGTACTGGATTCCGGACCGGTGGAAAGAGCGCCCTCCTGGCAGAGGATCAAGTACCCACTCGGTGACTCTGGTCTCGAGTGTTTGTTTCAAAGCGGGTTTTGATTGAGCAAAAATAGCGTTGAATGAAATACGCACCATCGTTCAAAACTATTCGTATGCTTGTTTGCTTTTGACAGGGTGTGATTTAATTCCGCGATTACGAACGAAAGGATCGATGGTGATTTTAGTATTTGTGATCTAGTTGGTCTAGGATTCAAATAAACGAAAATATTCTTCGCTGTATTGTTCGAGGGACTAGTTTGCGAACGAAAGAAAATTTCTCGTTGTTTCGTGCATGAATTTACGTATGGTTGGAATTCAGCTTACTACGTACCTTGTACAAACTGATCGATTTCATCGACGTTGATTGTTTGACTCCTGAGAAATTAATTCGAAAGTGATCGATCGCGTATGTGGATGCTAAAATTGAGAAATAGCGTAGGAGTTCTCTGTATACTCTGCAGGTACTGTTTTTTACAGTTCCTATTTTTCCCTTAAGAAAGACGATCTTTGTTCATAATAATAATCAAACTTCTCAATCAAAGATCGAAGGGAATTCGTCGGCGCTTCATCATTATCCTGTATCCATTTGGAAATGCTAATCGTCAAATGGAACAAGAGCTATTAACTCGCGGAAAGAACGCGACCTACATTCTGCTTAGAGGATCCGCGCTAGGAATTTTGTACGAAGCGGTATGGTTGCGCTGACGCAGACAAGATAAACGACAGTGGCAGGGAATTCTGAGAAAACGATAAAACTCGGCGAATTTACAACGACGCGGAATTCCGCCAGGAAGACTCGAAACGCTCATAAAGTTTTCGCAATATGACGAATCACAGAAAATCGTATTTTCAACGAGAAGATATCGCGATGACAGTCGTAGAAGAAGTATAGGGAATACCGAAAGGTATCTGCGCTTCATCAGCTAGGGCCGATAAATCTCGAACGATCGTCGATATCTGGCTGACGAAGTTTCCACGTTGGGATATCCGGGTAATTATATTTCACCACTGCGAAATTAATGAGAGGTGTCGCGTGATCAAAGTATTCTCGAGAGATCACCGGCTCGTGATTACATTCCATTTCCCGCCGGGAAAATCACTGTCTCCAGGATAGGGTTGGATTAGAAGCTACAACGCGATTGCAGTCGATAGGGTTGGACCAGAGACTGCAATGTGGTAGCAGCTGATTGGACATCGTGACTTAAAACAAAATTTAACGTGGTGACCCGACAGCTTTTGATCGTTGATCGATCGTCATTCAGGACACTTAAGATGGGACAGTTTAAAATTTCTTCTACGACTGCTACTTATCTTCGTCTGAACTTCAACTTCATAAATTGTCTGAGAAGATCGCATCCACTGTACCAGAATTTGCCATCTTCCCAAACGAGCAACTTCCATCGCCATTAACCATCGCGTGTCAACGTTGCATCGAGGAACACGCTCGATCTGAATAAAAATCAGGAACGACGGCATACGTTCTCGTTCGTCGAGAATTCCATGTGACGTCGATATCGCTGGCGAGAGAAGTCGCAATATCACGGGATAAGGCGATAAGGTGAAGAGAGAGAGAGAGAGAGAGAGAGAGAGAGAGAGAGAGAGAGAGGAAGAATAGAAACGGCGATACGCGACAAGGCACAAGCTTTATGCATTATGTTTTATGAACAGAGACCGCGTAGTCTCGCGTCATCGCGAGCCCGCGAACTTAATGCACAGCCCCTCGTTTGTTCCCCGAAGTAATAACTCCAAGCGACTCTCGTGTCGCGTCTCCTCTGTTTCTTTAGCCTTTCTTCTTTCGTCTCTGAAGAAAACCGGGAAGAAGTAAAGCGAAGGAGGAAGAAGAAGATGGGAAAATGAAAAGAGAAAGGTTCGAAGCTCCTCTTCCCGCCGTTCATTTACCTTAAGAGCAACGAAACTGCGTAATATCTTTAGAAGCAACGAATTCATTTCTGAGAGAGACGTTGCAAAAGAATCTGTGGAGACGCCGTCTTCGATGGCAAGCAGGAAATTGGATTGACTAGCGAATCTCTGATAGGCGATCGATAATTATTTGTCCAGGAAAACGTTAAGAGGTCTGGGAAATAACGTAATAACTGCATAGTGACGGTTTGAACGGTGTATCGCTCGATGGATGATGTTTCGTGCTTTGGGAAGTGAGACTAGATTAGGTTCATCGAGTCGTCTTAAGAAAGATGTCAAAGGAAAAGTGTTAGTTGCAGTCGTCGGCTCGGAATGTGCATACACGACAATCTGCAGGATAGAGATTTTTCTAATTGAAGTTTTTGGTAGTTGCGAAGAGTATTTTATTTATTCAATGCCTTGAATAAGACAACACGGCACATTTTCCCGGCACAAAATCATCGTCGCATATTCAACGATAGCGGTTTTCTCGCAATGGCATAATAATTCATGATGTATACATAAAAGTATATGCGAGTATATATAACGTCGAGCTTCAGAATTAATCTGTTTCATTTTCTAGCCGCTAAATATTTATTTGACGTGTACACTTGCTTTAGTGCATTGTTAACGGACAAACATTCCCTGGCTTGACGAGTGTAGCGAAACTAATTTTTTAATTAAATCCTACCTAACCGTTAGCGGTAAATGAAAAATACGAACCCTCGTTTCTTCCGTCGACAACAGAAAGCACAAAATTAAAAAAAGAAGGTAGAAGGGAACGATCTCATCGTTGAAATAACTGAAGCTTGCCATGTCTTTTTGTAATAGATATCGAGATGATCGATAACCTTCAAATAAGATTAAATATCCTGCGAATGATTATGATCATCTTTATTCCAAACTATTATGATCATTTATAATCCACAGATATCAACCGAGAATTAAACTTTTTCTCTGTTTGAACATCTTTGCAGATCACGAACAGCAGCATGACGTACAGAACCAGATACTTGGTCATTCCACAGGACGACGATTCACAAGTATCGAAATCGACCATAGACTTCAAGGTGACGAACGACATGTTTCGTAATGGACGATTGGTATTGCGCTGCACCGCCTCCATAGCGGACGTCTACCAGAAGTCGGCTGACATCGAAATCAGCGAGGACGCACCACGCATCGCCTCGATCACCGGCGAGTCACCACCTCGTGGACATCGTAAGTGAAAGCTACAATTGTAACGATAATGTAATGATAATTGCAAGGTGGAGTACGATATCCGGAAGAAGATGGAATAATTCATTTACAACAAATTCCCCAAAAAATTGACCAAAAGATGCAAGTATTTTGGACATCTTTCGAATAGCTGCACTTTATTGCGAGGAAAATTCCACGATAGGGGATTGAGGGGTGGTAAAAGGCGGGAGAATTATCAGAAATGGGATCGCGTTTAATCAAGGCGTTATTCAATCGCGCGCCATTTATCGCTCGGCTGGATCTAAATTGTCCTAGCTGGCAATTGAAATCGTCAATACAAAGAGGTGGCAAGATAACTGCAAGCTGAACTTTCCCTGTGTGACGAAAGAGGATAGGAAGGTCACCGAGAGAAACTGTACGCCAGGCAATCGGTATCGATTCTATATTCTCGTTTATACGTCACGAAGAACAGCGATGTAGCCGCGGTGAAATTTTCAAATCGAGCCGAATCGGACAAAAGCGGAGGCGTCTTCCAGCGTCCGGACTCGATCGACCAGATCGACGTTGTTAATTGCGTCGTTCCGATCTAACGAGGCGAATACGAATCGCGCGGATTTTATCTTTCTTCCAGCTCATTGGCCTCCCGATTTTAGGGGCGTAATCCACGACGAACACGCAGGAAGGGGTTGTTACCGGTCTAACTGAATGCACCGAGATTTTCAAGAAATCTTGTCAAGGAAGATTGGGAAAAGTAGAGAAGGAATGAGAAAGTAGATCGCCTATGGATTTCAGGTATTTTAATACGGTCTTGGAGTTTTTCTTCTATGCTACAGAGTGAGATTGAAATTTTTCACTCGACTCATCGATTAATACTTGCTGTCGAAACAAATTCATTCGTTACCTACTAACAATAATTTTGATTTGTTAAAAATTGAGATTGATTTGTGATAAAACATAAATATACATGTTTGAGGATAATTAGAGAGGAAATGGTGGAAGAGAGAATTTATTCCAAGTTGGAGGGAACACGTGTCCACGTCTGTCCGCGCGTGTTAACAATGATAAACTGGGTCTGATCGAGGAGAGCAAAGCGTTATCAATCACACTCCATTACGACTCGCTACAGCTAAGCACTTTTATCGCAATCCGTCCTCGACTAGAGTTACGTTCTGAAACGAGCTGAGAAGATTCAATAAATCCTCGAGTCCTCGTAATTTCCTTATTGCATCGCTCTCGATAAATCGTTCAAGCCGCTATCTCTAAAAAGCCCAGCAAGCTTCGTCTCAATTTACCGTTGCATTTTCGCCAACTTTCTCTTCGTTTCGTTATCATACACTTTTACAAAATATTCGCAACAGTGAAATTGCTTTGAACGATGAAGAACCAATCGGTTAACCGTTGGACGGACGGCAAACATCGAGCCAAATCTGGTTCATGCAAATATTTCACGTTTATTATTTTCTATGTTACGTATTATTATATTATCCGACTGAATTATTGTACATAAACTACTCTCCAGCCGGTTTCTCGTTTAATGTCTATAGAATAAAATATTCCACGCTTGTGGCAACAATGATCCAACTTTCATTGCAGGAGGATTAATTTTGTGAAAATGATTAAACGTGAAAAAAATTTACACGTAGCGACGAATAAAAATATCGCCGCAAAGCGGATTTTACTCGTAATGTAAAATTTTGTGCAGATCCATAAAGTTAAAGTTCAACTTTCTGCACTCGAAGAATTTTATCATATTTTCATTTCTCGTCTGGATGATGTAACAATTGGATGCGATAGAAGTCACGAACATCGGGCACCGGGTTCTCGTAAACACTCGTTCGTACGATCTTCGTTCATTAGCGATAAATGTGCGACAAGGATCGTTGTTATTTTACATATACATTAACGACTATAGCAATCGCTAAACAATGCAATTATTTCGATGTTACGTTTAAATCGTGCTCGGCATGCTTCATTAACGAAGCCAATAATATCGTATTTATCACTTCTATCCCTTTAAAATACCGACAAATTTCGAATGAGAATCGGCTACGATTGTTCGTAACAAATCGATCGAATTTCTCATTAATTTAAAAAAAATGCTCCATCGTTAATCAAAACTGCAGGATGAAACGAGTGCTTTTCATCAACTTTTGCCGCTTAATTAGGAATATATGTATTTTTTCTAAATTCTGATTATTGTCATTATTATTAAAAATAACCCTTTTTTCGTTATAATTTTTCTTAATATGCAAAGGAGCTCGACAAACTTTAGCTTACAATAAAATAAATTATCTTGGCTTAGCAATAAAATAAACATTTTGTTTGTGGTTAAATGTTAAGAACAAGCGATATTAATATTGTGATTCTATAAATAAAACGTCGAATCTAAAGAAACGACGAGCACCCTAAAACACGTAAGATTTACTATTCACCCAACCATTGCGTGCTAATTAACGAAAAAATGATCCTGAAGCACACAGAACAATTCTGCGTCCAATTATAACGTCACAGAACCAACAACAGCGGTGAGATAGCATTTACGATCGTGCAGATCACGTCTAGTCATGCGCGATCTTTCATGTAAACCATGTCGCTTCGCGACAGTTATACGGCTGTTACGGTGGTATCAGTCCTCTGCCAAGGGGGGGAGTCCGATTGTTCCAGCTGGAAAAGCAAAGCTGTTAGCTTGTTACGGGAAATGGGATCCATGGTCGAATCGTTCGCCACGATCTCACTGTCTGTCGCGGCTTTTCCTTTCACCGAGCAATTATCCTACCCGCGGCCATCGACTTCGCTTCTACTCTCGTAGATGCTGTTTGTAACAGCGCGGTTTCGATTTCCAGTTTCATCCTATACGGTGTGTGTACGTGTCTATGGATTCCAGGTAATTGATGTCGGGGTAAACCGGGGGACAGTGAATTTCGAGGAAATTAGAGAGAGGTCGAGGAATTAGATTTGGTGAGAGGATATGTGTACGTATGTTTGAAACGAAGTAGGATTAGATATTTAATGTCAAAATTGCCTTTCGAAACGGGAGAATTTATTAATTAAAGGTACTTTTACTTTTGTTTGCTTCTCGGTTAAGGTTTTATTCGACGCGTGCGAAATGTCTCTTATCTTTTACTTATTTTTTCCCCGATCGTTCCCTAATTTTTCTCACAGCGAAATACACTTTGTTTCGCGCGAAAAATTAAGCCCGACACTCGTGGAGTTTCACACGAGTCGCCTAATGAAGACAATTTCACGGCTGGGTGTCGACAAGGGGATCGCGAAATTTCGCCAGAAGAACTGCGTTGCTCGTCCTTTTGCCATCGACTGCCTATTGGCTGGGGATTAAAATTGAAAAAAGGAATCTGCGGTCCAGCGACCACGGTGATCGAGGTCAAGCGAACTAAAAGGAAAAAGAACAATCTGCAGTAAAGAGGAAAGGGTTGGAAAAAGGTGAACCGACAAAAAGCGTGAAAATGCAAGGCTTTATCCAGCCGAAGCTACCGGGGGATTTACTCGATAAAATTTCGTATATGAAATGTGCACGGCCATGAACGAATGCACCGCACAGGATGCGTAATTACACATGCATCAAAGTATACGTAGTCATCTGTACGTGCGTGCACTGGATGTTTTGGAAAGAATTGATTAACGTCTGATGAAAAATTCATAAATATCGAAATAGCAAATCAAGCGTGTTTCACACTGGCCATATTTTATTATTTTCAGAGATATTGACTTTTTTGAAACTATTCATTGAATGGTGCACTAGCGAAGAATATTTCCTAAAGTTATAGTCATATTTTAGTTTCTTAGCAATTGTTCAATTTATAATTAGGATCGACAATCCTCCCGAACCCATAGATGCTCATAATAGGTCGTAATGGGGAAAAATCTGAGACACCTTGTATAACGTGCGGATATATCGGCTGGATGGCATGGGTGCGGGTTAGAGTGGCACGTTAATAAAACCAGAGCGTTAATTGCTGAATTCCCCATTGATTAATGGCGCTCGAGGCTTCGTTGAAGGCAAGAGGCAAGTGAGCCGCCAATTTCACGAAGGAAATAGTTCGGCGTCTGCGTTACAGGCGTTTAAATTGCGGAAATATTCCTTCATTGTGCTCTGCCCACTATTCTCTTCTTTTTTTCTCTCAATTCTTCAGAACCATCCATAAATATTTAATCAATAACGTAGCTTCCTATTTCTTCCATTATCGTTTCCAAATCTTCCATGAAACCATTTGTAATACCTAATCACTGTTCGATCAATACACGTCGATTTCGATACGATTGTCAAAATTTCCTCGTACAACGAACAAAATGCGAAGATATTGTGGGACAATTTTATTTTATCCACCGGTAGCGACATTTTCAGAAATCAAATCATCTTTCCCTTTTTCTATGGCGATAATTTTCCTAATAATCGGAATAAATAAATATTTGCATTACCAAGTAAAATAGTATCAGAAATGGTCATTAGCTCTCCATCACGTAAACGCAAATGCATGCATCACAGTATTCTGGTACGTAATAACGGTTCGTGCAGTCACGGACGTTCATCCTCACGCTCGTCTGACGTTAGCCTTGAGAGAAATCCGCGCTGAAATATCGCGGAAATCTGTGACGTCCGGTCTGACGTGGCGCTCAATGGATCATATTTCTCTAAAATATCTTCATCGAAACCATCCAATCTCCTTAAACGTAGGATACCATCGCATTTTTCTCAACTTTGAACAATTTCTCCGCCTTCTTCTTCTTTACTGCCTTCGCTTCTTTCTTGTAGCCTTTTACGATTTTACAAAGAGCTATCTCGCACCAATAAGGCCGTATAATTAATCCAGATCGTTCCATCGGTGGCAATCCTACGCGCTGTTAACGAGTCCTAGCGAACGTTCGGCTTCCTTTCTTTGATTAACGCTCATTCTGAACGCTCAAGGGGTTGAAACGTTTGCAACAAGGAGAACGAACACTCGTTCAGCCCTTCTGCCGTAATATACCTTTTTCTATACCTCTTTCTAGAAATGGTACAGAAATTAAATCGTTGCTGCGTCGCTTTGGTTTCTATGATGTAATTGGTTCTCGAAAAGTATTCGCTCAAGTTTGAATCGTCATCTCGTACATCATTTCACGTATACCGTATTTAATTAGAAACTAATCCATTTCTAATGCAATTTAACCACCTTCTCGTAGCCCATCTTCAATTATTGAAAACTCGATGCCAAATCGACAACACCGAACCGTCCAAAATATCATACAAGTCGTCTAAATGTCTTTACTCGCAATTGATTCATTCTTAAGAAACAGCTTTCCAAACAGCTGATTCATTCTTAAGAAACAAACGTTAAATGCTAGAACTTGGTTCGATCCAATCGAATCCACATCGAAACCTTCTTAGGAATCCCATAAAAGTAATCCAAATGTTTTTATTACTTCGCGTCCAGTCAATTTTACTTTTTCATTAACTTAAAAAAAACAACCTTCTTCGGTGGAGATTAATCCAAATCAACTCAAATCGATAACACCGATCAATCGAAAACACCCTTAGAACGTCATACGAATGACCCAAATGTCTTCATTCGCGTACCAGTCGTAACCATAGCTCGCTATCGTTCGAGGGTTGCAGCGAGAGTGGCTCGTTTACGAGCACGCTGACTCATCTTTCGGAAGTCACAGCTGATTTACGCGGTTCCTCGCGATTTAAAGAGAGAATTCGATGGCCGACACGCGTAGTCCGTCAGTAGGATGCGACAGAAGTTGGTCGGCGTCGCGACGTTCCGAGTATTCGCCGATGGCGTGGCTGCTTAGAAGATTGCCAATACCATTACGCCGCAGCGAAAGTGCCGGAAATCGAACCTCCTCTTTATGCTGTCCCGAGATGAGTCTCCAACCAAACGAACCGAATCCGCTAAACTCTCTCGTGTTCGAAACGTTTACCTCGCTTCTGTCTGTACACAGATTTTACCTTTCGTTGCTTTCCGCCGTTTTTAGTAGTTGGGAAAAGTATAGAAGCTCGTTGTCAGAATAAGAAGATTTTCGTCGATGGTTTTTAGGGCGACTTTTACGGCGTGTTTGCAGCTTTCGAAATCTTGTTTGCTTCAGCGTACTCGCGACAGAGTATTCAATTGCTGCTGTTTGGATTTTGTGTGGTTTGTAGCGAGGGCGGTTCTTATTTTTAACACAGATCGTTTCTTTTTATCAATTTTTGCACTTGCTTCATGAAAATGGATGGTTACTTAAAGATGACTAAAAATATATAACGATAGAAAGAAAATTGCGAATTGTCTACCAATAAAAATGTTTCGGAAAATCTATCGCGAAAAGTCGCTATATTTACGATTCATTCTCCTTTTTCTCGATCACGTCCTTTTCGAGGAAGATCTGGCAGGTGATAGATCGTGCCATTGAATCGTCGTTATCATTCGATTCTTGACATTCGATCGACATCTATGAATGACTATTCACATGGATCTGGTGCATATTACAGCGAAGGGAAGTCGAAGAGCGAAAGGGATCTATGCCACCAAAGGACGATGCTTTACACGGGAAAAAGTAATTCGCTAATGGCATCGCGAGATGCGCAAACGCGGTCTGGTATTCTTCGGAGTGACGATGCCTTTCGGAAAAAGCAATCCTCGATCCTATGGCTCGACTTTATCCAAGTGTATCCGGCGCTCGTACGGGTTCGTGATATTTCAAGGGATATTCCGGTACTTCGAGGTTGCGATTGAACTTCGCTGTCTTCTTCATCTTGGAAAAGAGGTCTCCGGACGAACTTACGCTGCCTGGTGGATTTCGGTGTAGTAATTTCATTCGAAACGTCGAATCCCAATTCCCCTTACCATTTCGTGAAAGTTAACGCTACTTTTAAATTATATTCGCCAAAGACAAGGAAATTACGAAGATCCGTGGTAGTTTCTTTTAATTCGTCAGATTTTTCCCGACAATGTCTTCCAAGGTAATACGGAATTTCAACCTGACCTCCTTTTAAATTCTTCAATCTTGTGCCACACATAGCGATTCGAAACTTTCGATAGTATCTAACCTGCAAGTTCTCCAACATTTCGACTCTCGAAAATCCACGACTCGGAAAATTCCAGCAAAACAAAGTAATTCAAGTTGACTGACTGCAGCTCGCCAGATTTTAAGATTCCACCCCTAAACACTAGCGGCGGAGGCGTCTAGCGAGGATGAAAGTCGAAAGTCGAGAGTTTGAGCGAAAAGCAGGAGGATCTTTGGTGACAGGTCCCGGTTAATATTCATCCCCGTAACGCGACCGTCCCACGGCCGTTTCTTCTGTTCGATAAGGTTCGCGGCCGATACCCTCGACAATCCCTTTACCCTCTCGGCCGCTTCTTTTCTCCTCGTTCCTATCCGCGGCTGGAAATTCTCCCTAGAGCATCCTCCTTGCTCTCTCGCCAGGAATATGGCCGAGGCATTATCAATGCGAGGCGAGTTCTCCACTGCACTTTCGAGGGTATCCCGGAATAGTAAGGAGAGTGCTGGCTGCGCGCTTCGAAGTCGTGGAGGGAAAACCTAAGGAAGGGTGAGTGGTGGATGGAGTAGGAGAGCTAAGAGAAAAAAAAAGTGAAGGAAATGGAGAGGAGATAAAAAAGACAAGACGGAGGAGTGGAAAAGGGGGTTGGACGAACTATCTGGTTCGATTAGTAACTCGGTAACGTAAGCTCCGTCCAGTGAGACTGTTTTTCTTTCGGTCTTGGAATTACGTTCAAGCAACGTTCGAGGGTAAGGGATTTCAGATCCGGCGGTAAAATGCAAATATGGAAATTTATTCTCGTCATCGTGTCTTATCTGCAGCTTGCGCGTTAATAAGAGGGTCGAACGGACTCTGCGATTCTTTTAGGTTTCCTTTTTTGATCCGTTCGTGGAAAGTTTACGAGCGTGAGTGCTTTGATAACGACAAGTTTGTTTGAAAAACGCTACTCGTGCAAAATGAGTAAATTAAAGAGAGGGTTTGACGACTTTATCGGTTAAACGAACCAGGTGTAAGACGTTTGAGGTACAATATCGTTATCTCGTAACCGAGTATCGATTTCACCAAGTTCATGGTATTCAAGAACATTGACATGGACATGATACGCTTGTTACAGTGCTCAGTATCTAACAAGATCGTTGTAAACTATCGGTGTCTGACGATCTGTATAGAAACGACGATAACTAAGTTCCCGCGTTCCTGTATCGAAAACGGATAACACACTTTTTCTTGGGAATTCAAACGTCAATCTTTCGCGATACAGCTTTGTTCGCTTAATTATCATTTTCAAACTAATTACTTTAACCAGCTATCGATGTCAGTCCTATCTAACTAACACTAATAATGACACCATTGTCATCGCTGTATTTATTCTAATTTACACAAACAATCGCAAAAGATCCATTTCGAAGAATTCCAGCGTTGAAGCGTCCCAATTAATCACCGCGCCTGGAAGAACCAAACACCCCACGTTCAACCGCGGTCCGACGCTCCTGAAGCTGTGAAATCGAAGCGAAGGAAGCAGTTGGAGTTGCAGTCTAGCTGCAGGCGGAAACGGTCGTAAATCGAGCCACGGCGTCACTTTCCTCACCGAGGAAATTAATCCTCGACTTTTCAACGAAAACCTAGACGAAAGCCTGTTCGTGGTCGTTTTCGAAATCCATTTCTGTATTCCTCCCTCACGGGTAAGCCCATCTGGCGTCGTGCAATCAAATCGACGGTCTCGGCCAATTTACCAAGCCATCCGAAATTGTTTCGTTTTGATTGACAAACTGGACAGGCCGGTGACCGCGTGCCGGTCAGTTCCATCAAAGCAACCGCGGAGACAGCGTTTCGCGCGCGGATTATTTCGCTCAGAATGCCACGTCAAAGCGGATCTTGTGAAATCGACTGGGAATTTCTGCTTCGACATATGTGCTACATATGTTAGAAACGAAGCGAAACATTCTCCAGACCAAAGATATCGCCGTTTAAGACCACCGATGGCTAAATTCCCTGTGCTCCTGAAGATATTTTGCCGAAAGAAAGAAACACGAAGATATCGAGGCAAAGTAGTTTTCGTGCTCGAGGAAAACCGATGTTTCTTTTCTCCTCGGTTAAGAATACGTTTGCAATGGTTTTCCTCCCTCGTTAAATGATCCGACAACGATCGCAATATCGTCCCTGTCATCCTTGATCTATCGCGAACCGAAGCCTTTCTATTCGACAAATTCGTCATCATCCGACGTAAGGTAACCCAACGATCCGTTTCGCACGCTTAAACGCTTCACCACTCGCGCAACCGAATCTCAAACAGCCGATCGATAATCACGATAGCGGTACCCGGGAACACTGTCAAAGCTGCGACGTACTCGTTTCAATCTCGAAACGAGAAAACACCCCTTGGAAAAAGGACAACGACAGAAAAAATATATTAAAAGCACAGGGAAACGAAACAAAACGAGAAACAAAAACGAAGACAGAGATCGAGTGGCGAAATAGTTAGGAACATGGCGAGGCAATCGCTATCCCGGGATAATATAGACGTTTTTGGAAAACTTGTTTCGCATCGAAAAAGCAATTACACCCGGCTGGCTATCGAAATTGTTATGAACAGAGAACGCGGAACAACAGAACGGTGAATGGAGCGAATGGGGGTGGGTATGGAGAAACGACGGAACGTTGATGGACACCAGTCACCCCTGTTGTCCCCATCCAGCGAATCCCTGTCACGTTTCTCCCCGTTTCAGCCGGTTTTCGAGCCAGTGGTTGCAATCACCGGAACCCCGGCGTGTCCTCTGGCGCCATTCGAACGACCATCGCGATCTATCGGCTACCACGTTATATAATGCGTTGCATCCGCGGACGAATACGTTTTGACAAGCTTCGAGATACCACCGCTCCGCATATCCCTCTCTTGTTCATCCGTGTTTCGCGTCCGTTCTTGCCTTTACTTTTATTTTTCGTTATTGTGATTTTCGGCGGTGGCTCGCCTTTCTCTCCACGTCCGTCGTTGTGTCTGAGAGACGAGAGAGGCTGAATAGATAGAGGTTTCGACGCGACGAGATCCGACGTTTCCGGGCTAACAAATAATTGGGCCGCTGCCAACCTGTACCCGCGTGTATGCGCGTTATTTTGATTTGACGTAGTGTACGCCGCGAGCGAAACGCAGCAACCCTGTGGCGCGTACACCATTGTTGCGGCCGCTTGATTCCCTGCTGCGACTGTCCACCGAACGCGTCACGTAAATGATGTATACCCGTCGACGATCGAATTCGAATAGAAATATAGTCGTCAACGGAATGACCGACGAACGATAAGCAATTGACCGGAGTCGTAGACGACGCCTCGGTTTCTCTGGTCGTTGATTTACGAACATTAAGCCAACGAAGGATATAATTCCCTGGATAATGTGAAATATTATGGAGCGTAATTAGAAGACACCTGGTCGCGTGATAGCAGCGTTCAGTCGCTAGGATCTTCTCGATCCCAATAATTATTATTCCACCAGATGGATATTTATATTCGCTCGCCAGCCACTTACCGCTCTTTATTCCATTTTCCACGCTGCTTTATAATCCACGACGGAAAGCGAAATATCACGTCGCTCAAACGACTCTACCCTTTTCCGTCTCTTTCTCTCTTCGTTCAATAGTACGGTGTTCCTCTCGTTACCGTCATTTTTCATCGCCTTTTGCGACGCGACGCCGTTTTTTGCCCGCTTCGCATCCGACAGACCGGATTAATTCCAAGAAAATATTTAACATTCGAGGCCGTCGACACTGCAGAATCGTTTATTCCGCGTTATCACGCGACTTCTTGGCAGTTCGAGGGACGAAGTTCTTTGAAGAAGAGTGAAATGGTACGGTGGGTATGTGCGAAAATTGCATTACGGTGATTTATCTATGCGTGCATCGTGTAGTTTTGTCGCCGTTGAAGATCTTTTCGTAGAGAAACGTTCGTAAAGACTAAAATGCTGTTTAAAGAGGAAATTTTTGTTTTGCTATTGCCTGGAATATTCTCTTGAAAAGAAAGTTTCTATGATGGGCAGAAGTATATTTTTTAGAAGGAGAATTACCGTGTAGAGTAAAAGATTTTATCTTGTTAAAAGAAGACGCGGTTTAAGTAACAAACGTTTGCTAACGTCATTTTTTCATTTCCTCCACAAGTTCTATCAGATCGGAAGAAGAGATGATGAATGAATAAGTAGATTAAAAAGTGTAAAGTAATGAGTAAGTAGGTTAATGAAAGATAGATTATCTTCCATCGTTATAAAGTAACGACGTTCCTTTCCGAATATCGCCAGATGTAACGTGTGCTTCTATTGTATTTATCTTCGAGAATTCTCTTTCTCCTTTCACGTAATAATAATTTTTTGGTATCGACGAATGCTCGAGTAACAAGGTTTGCAAGTATTTAAATTTTCTGCCTCATTTTCTGGCGCCACAAATCCTAAAAATTCTACTGTGCAATTCCTATCAATCTGTAACCTATAATTTACAGAAAAATCACGAGAAGATAATTGTTGAGAATTGTGGATCTTAGTCGCCGAAATAAATGTATGGGAACACTCACATTACACATAGAAATGATATTAAAATAGTCTCAGATTTATTTAATATGCGATTTGCAAGATATTCGTAGATACACATTGCACGTGTCTCAGCACTCTTTTTGTCTCGCCATCTTTTTTACCACCGTACGTACGGAACAGTTGCATTCTTCTGTTTTACGAGACGCTATTCATCCACGTACTCCCACACACACTCATATTCATATACGTGTGTCACTACTACGCAGCTAATCCAGTGTGGCACACAAAATCACATATATCTCAATAATAATTTAAAGTAATTAGAAAATATGCCATTTCGAAATCGTACGCTAAAATTCCAAAATTTATACAATGACATTAATCCACGAAGAAAAAGGAATTCTTAACGCACGGAATTCCAACTCGTTCGAAGGTCCCAAAGCAAGACAACTTTCTTGAAAACCCACGAAAATCAAGAAAATATGTACGAACGAGGCAAATTGTCGCTAGAGAAGGTGTAGTATCATTCTCTTTCAGAAATGAATCACGAATCTTTCCACCCATGGACTGCCATCGATTCGATTCTAATCGTGTTCCGCCGCTCGAACGAGCGTCTGAACGAAAGATCGACGCGCTTCTTTACGACTCCGTGGTTTACGAGCTCGGTCAATTCCAGCGTATTCGCCTCACGATCCAACCGCACGTCATCGAATGATCGTGGGCAAGTGTTAACGAGACTAGAAGTCGATTTTACGACCGCCTGCAAAGGAGAACGAGCCGGTTCTTTTGCGCGCTGAAAAGTTAGCAGCGCCAGATGGTCGAAGTTGATTGAATAAACTAGGAGAAATCAGGGGATGGAAATGGATTCTGCGTGATTGATCGCAAAGCGATTGGACGATTCCAAGTGAATTTTCAATGAAATAAAGTCTATCGGTGATGCTACTGATTTATAATCGAGATTGTCAAGTATTATAATCGAGAACTAACAAAATACAAGAAGTAACGTAGAATAATATGCCGTGATATGAAAGGGAAGTTTTCTACATTTAAATTTTGTTCGATACAAGTTTACAGTCATCGGCTCTCACGTAAAACGTCTTCAAAACTGTCATAAACTTTATTGCTTCTTCCTTTATAGCAATATTCTATCCTTAGTATAGAGTGTGAAATAAAAGTAAGAACGAAAGCAAGATATAAGATAGGAAAATAAAAAATTGTACCAGACGTTTCTGAAAAGGAGAGTGCAATATAAATCAAAGATTAAGAAAGCAAAGAAATAATATGGAAATAAAAATGAATTTGGCCGCGAAATTAATTTTTCGAGGATAAATTGAAACTCTTTAAGAGAGACGCGAGAGTTCACTTCCTTTTTCTTGTAGTACGAGCAAAAAATGTTTAATGAAAATGTTTTCCATCTCTGCCCCTACGGGTTTTCCTTTTCCTTGGTTCGCGCTGGTTTTATTAAAATATTACGTGCGAAGCATTTTCTTGAACGTAGAAATTAAATGGCCTCGGCATCGTTAGCCACCGAATATTTAAACAGACGTGTATGAAAAACGAAACAGGTTATTAGAAGGTAACGACACTAACAGAACATTCGTTCTTAGAAATTAGGATGATCCAATCTGGTTCGCTAACAGAGAAAAAAGAGATGCTCGTTCGAGAAAATAGAAACTGGAATATTAAGATCCCTGACACACCTTAAAATCATCCACCATTCTTAAATAGCCTCTCCCATAACACAAACGCTTTACTTCCATCCTCGTGCGCAACTCAAAGAAGCGAAAACGAAGAAAAAGGAGAAACCGACTCGCCTACCCGCGTATAACGACTTTTCTTAAACGAACTAAGCGAACGAAATTATGAAATTCATTAAACTACCCAAACAATGTCTACGACCTATAAAAACTTTTAAATTAACTATAACGCGATAAAGTGGAGTTGCTAAAGGAATTCGATATGCAGTATGTCGTGTTGGTGTCTGTCGACGACTACTAGAAATATATATAACTATGAATATTTCTAGAGTAGAAAAAGATAGAGAAAATATATTTGTTAACACGATTATTGTAAAAAAAAAAAATTAATAACACGAGTCTCCGTATCGTTATAGGAAGATACATTGTTTTGTTGTAATGAGAGGAAATGACCCAATCAAAGAGGAAGAAAAAACGATACAAGGCCGATAATACGGATCACGACGTCCAGAGCAGACAGGGTGGTAAAAAATAAACTTCGAGATCTAGCGAGATTGTACGAAGTAGCTCGTTGCTCGACGTAATAACTCGCATCGACCGTGTCAACCGGCGAGCGTCCAAATAGCTGCCAATACGGTGACTGGTTCGTTAAAAAAATAGAGAACGATTTTCTATCGCTAAATGGGGTCTATCAGACGTCGATTACTCGCGAGTTAACGTATACCAAATTGCTAGCGAAGACATTGCTAGAATAATAGACAAGCGAGCGTGTAAGAAAAGATTTCGTTTCAAACATTTCACCCAATACACAGTTTCCGGACATACAGCGATGATTTACGTTCATGATGAAAGTTTGATCGAAAGATTTTCTTCGGGCAATTAAGAACTAATTAAACAGCCTTGAGATTATGTTGCTTGGTCGCAGCTTTCCAAACGCGACGTTCGTCAGTATTACTTTGAACGAAACGTTTTTTCCTATTGGGATAGTCAAAAGTTAATTAAAGGCTCACGAATATCTTTCTCCTTTACCTAATAGAAAGCTAATCAAGAAGTTGTAATATTTTTTTCGCCCTTTTTCCTCTCGGTATCTTCGAGTTAATTGAAGATCTTTTAATATCACTCTCCTCGAATCTCAACTTCTTAAACGTTTCCAATTTGATTTCGCCTTCAACTTTCCTTTTTCTCTTGCAAGATTTTTTATATTCCTAGCATAGCAATTGTATCAGAGCCAACCTGATTTACCATTTCTCAACGTGATTCGAAAGAATTATTTAGTACGAAATTCTGCTGGATTAGTTGGACGTTAAAGTAATTCTTCTTCACGAAACACGATCGTCGAGTATTGATCGGTTCGATTTCCAACCGATTCCTATAAAGATTCTAAAGTATTACAAGAAATTACAAGAATAAGAGGTTTCCATCGGCAGACCCGAACGTATTTTTTCGTACGAAGCAATTATCTGCTTTATCAACTTCAGAGGATTATCGAACTCGGCCACGATAATTTCCTATCCACTGGTTGCACTGTTTTTTAATCACACAGCCCATTGGACAGATAAAGCAGCCTTCGACAAAGAAAAGCAGTATCGAAGCTTGTAAAGGAACAGAAGGATATGGAAAAAGGAAGGCGAGGAACATAATCGCCCATTAAGTTTGATCGCTGTACACCTGAAATTTCGTCTTCGCGTCTTGAAATTTCGTGATCGCGAAATATATTGAAATAAATCAAAATGAAATAGACGAACAACGAACAATTTCCTGAAACGAAGTTTGTTTATTCAAGATTTTACAATTGAACGTGTCACGCGATTCTGAGCTTAAAAGCATTTTACAATAGAAAACTATTTCGAGTGCGAAAGGAGACTCTCCTAAAATTTTCTCCGTTTCATGAGACGGAAATTAGTTATTTCTGAAGAATTCTCTACCAGATAATACAAAGCTCTATTATCGCAAACAATGTGATTCGCGTGTACTCGATTTCCAATATCGTTTACAATTTCAATTCCAGAAAATCTTTATGGTTGCTGTTATATTATCCTTAAATCTCCTTTATCCTTTAGTACTAGACTGCCCATTCTCCTCTGTACTTTTTACCCACCAAGCTTTCCTGCGCTTCGCTTTCCTTGGCCGCGGCGATTCCACGTGGAAACTTTATTAGTCCTCTTCGCTTAAACACGAACCGGCGATAAAGGCCGCCTGTGAGCGAAATATCCTGGTGTTTCATAAAGCTAGCATCGTACCGGTTTGTCCAGGTAGGCGGGTCACTGTTTCCGTAATGAATGAGCACAGGCACCGGTCGGTATGCCTGGAGAAAAACGAAACAGAGAAGGGAAACGCGAACGAATCCCTGGACGATCGATATTCGATTAATTGGATTTGGCTAGGCGCACTGACGATTTCTCTTTCGTTTTTTTTTTTTTTACCTCTTCGTTTTTCCCCTCTGTTTTTTAATTCGCCCTTTTTCATGGCGTTTTTCTGCTGTTATTCGTCGACGTACGATTGCATCGCGCGGAGCTACGTTTCACTCTCGGTTTTTGATCCTCGGGCGCGCAGATAATATGCCGAAGCGAGCGAGTGATTGCTACGGAGGATGTTCGAGCACAGTCAGCGGGATTTGTTTTTCGGGGGATTCGATCGCGAGAATCAAATTGGATGGAGATGGCGTTCTGATTTCCTGCGGATTCTTCCAAGAGGTGTGGTTTTTCTGTGTTTTCGGATTAGAGGCTGGAGACGTGATAGCGAATGATCGCGCTATCCGAATCTCGGTGAATATTTTGTCCAGGCAATGGGACAAGAGTTATACTACCTTCCTTAATCAAACTCTTCGATTTCGCGTATTTGGTATCGCGAATCCGTTGATTTTCCACGAGAAACTAACAAAGATTAATTTACCTATTAGTCACGATAGTTTTCAGAAACTTCTTCGGAACTTTTCTACGAACGTTTTCCGTGAAACTTCGTGCAAATCAAAGTTCGAAACTTCGGTAGAAAAAAACGGAAATAGGAAAGGAAAGGAAAGGAAAGAAGAAGAAGAGCAATAAAAGGAAAATATTTATCCGAAAAGAGAAATATTAAAACTACACTCTACGAAGAATATTCTCCATATGCTGTGAAATTACAGCGCATCGATCGACGAAAGTGGCAGCCTTCCATCGTAATGGAACGCGACAGAGCGTGCTAGATAGAAATCATCTTCGTAACGATTCGATCGGGTTTCGACCTGTGTATAATGTTACGCGATTCACGCACGATCGCGTCGTAATTTTGCCAGTAATAACGTTGGTAGTAATGCTTGTTTGTATGTAAACGATTCCCGACCGGTGGAATAATTATTAACAGACAGTATTCGGAGCCGTATATTTTAAATAGTTATGCAATTCGAATTGGTTTCGGCCATCCTACAGCGACCAGCAATAGACTACCATCACACGTAATTCGACCAGTAAACACGGATCCTGCGCGATTCTTTCTGACGAAGTGGATGGCTAGTGTGAAATAACGATTCTGAGGTGGTTTATTGAACGTGTCGGTTGGTTTATTAAAGAGACGAGTGATAAAACGATAATAGTCAATTATAATAAAATCACTTTACGTACAAGTACAGAGTAATCGTCGTTCACTCAATGCTACTATTCCACCCTCTAACTGTTCAACTATACGACTCGCTAAAGTATTCGACTAAATGTCCGTCTTAGATAGCATGTTCGTCTATTTGTATCGACAGGCGTTATTATAAAAAGTTCAAGTGTAACTCCAGTTGACGATTACAAATAACGACAATAATATTTTGTCCTGAGTTCGTTTACCTTTGAACCTAGCAGACCAAAACAACGTTGGTATTCTAAGGCACAATAATATTCAATCAAATCTTTCGTTGACTGATGTGCCGCTACAGTTGTTCTTCTACTTTTTAAGGATCTACGTCTTTAAAGAATTTGTCAAAAGTTGTAGGTAAAAATGGTATGAAAGATACGTAGGATCTACTTTGGTGTCTGATAAAATAGACAAAGTATATACATATCAGGTCTGTAGATATGAAACCGGAATTTGCCTATAGATGGCCCTAGCTGATAATGTAGTTATCACTAAATTGCGTCGTTGATGCCAAAAGTTTTTGTTGACATCTCACAAACATTTTCGACTCAGAACAATATAAGTTTCATACAACAACATAGTTTGTAATAGCGTTGAACATGTCGAATTTTGTGCCTGGAAACAACGATTTGCGAACAGCATTGATTTTCTGTTACCATTTGAAGAAAACTGCTGCAGAATCGCATCGAATGCTTGTCGAAGCTTACGGTGAGCATGCTCTTGGTAAATCACAGTGCTTTGAGTGGTTTAAAAAATTCCGAAGTGACAATTTTGACGTGAGGAACGAAGAACGTGGATTAGAAGGGTGTGATCTATTATGAGCTGTTAAAACCTGGCGAAACCGTTAATATTGAGCGCTACCGACAACAAATGATCTATTTGAATCAAGCTTTGCGTGAAAAACGACCAGAATATCAAAAAAGGCAACACAAAGTAATTTTACTTCATGATAATGCACCATCACATACAGCAAAACCGGTCAAGGAAACGATCGAAGCGTTCAGTTGGGAAATACTTTCGCACGCGGCTTACTCACCAGACTTGGCTCCGTCCGATTACTATTTATTTGCATCGATGGAACACGCACTTTCTGACCAGCACTTCACTTCTCACGAAAATGTACGAAAATGGTTCGATGACTGGTTTGCCTCAAAAGAGCGACAGTTTTTTTGGTGTGGCATCCACCAATTGCCAGACAGGTGGGAAAAATGTATAGCTAGCGATGGGTAATACTTCGAATAAAATATTTTTAATCATTTTCATACAATAAACGTGTATTTTCTATACAAAAATTCCGGTTTCATATTTACATACCCGGTATATTCCTTCCACCATTGATAGGGAAGTAACCAAAGAAATAATTAAATAGGAGACTTTGACCAGCTGACAGTAGATTCGGTTTACATGTAGTCAGACATTAAGCAGAGATCGAAGTATACGTAATGTCTACGATAAACTCTTGTTTATATCGTCTCTTCTAGTGGTTTCTTGAACAATGCTTAATGGAAATGCAAGAATATTTATGAGACACAGAATAAATAAACGGCAAAGTAATGGTGGAGCGAGGAGTAAGTTGTGGAAAATGCACGATGTCAAATTAACTTGTTGCAATATTTTTATTGCTTTTAAAATCATTTTTAAATATTCAATGGCAACGCTGATGGAAGCAAAAGACCGCAACGCGAAAGATTCATGAGAATATAACAACATAATACACGTGCGGGTAAACAAGAAGAATTTCGAGAAATTCTATTTAAATCTTTTATCATCGAACGTTCCCACAGCGAATCATAACTAGGATTCTGTATCTAGCACAAACAGAAAATGTAAACAAACAAATCCAGAACAAAAACAAACAAGTGCAGAATATATACGAACAAGCAAATCAAACATGTTTATGTACAAACTGTAAATATAAAGAAATCTTTTTTGTTTTGTTGGATAACATATTTGCAATTTTAATCCCACCACAATATACATCTATCAAAACCACGTACATAGTAGAAACGTTATTGAATATCTATTTGAAAAAGCGATTCAATTTTTCTGTAATAAGAGAAGTTAGTAAAAATGAAAAAGTAACTTTTCCAAAATAAAAGTTTCATTTGAATTATGTCGAGTATATAAATAGGGAAGGTCTTTACCGCCGAACTTCTGTATCAAATACAGCAAAAAGATAGAAATAAAACTTTTCATAAATCGATCGGACCAATTTATTTATATTTCTATTTACGTACATCCGTTATTGTACATATTTTAATACAAGAGATATGGAAACTTCAATCAGTATATATCGATGAATAAAATAAGCAAAATGTCAAGGAGGATGTATCACCTAAACCCGTATACGTCACAGACGATCAATTAAAATTATTAAGTGACCAATAAAATTTAAAAAAAGAAAGAAAGATACAAATTTCGATATTAACACGGAGCATACAGAATAGAAAAAAATTGTATCATGCAAAATTATTTAGAACATAAATCTCAAGACTAAAAAGAAGCAAAATGTATTATTTAAAGAGATTTCAATCGGCAATTCCAGAGATTGCCTCCATTATTGCTACGTTATCCAAAACAAGAGCGGCTAATTCGCTTGCTTGCGAACTGGCACGCTGCTCCACTGCTGGCTGTTACTTTTCTTCTTGTTCCTTGAAAATTTAATCGTCGCGACCGCACCGTCTCTAATGCGATTCCCTTCGCCCACATTGCCTCACACCCGGCATTGCAAAATCTTCCCAAGACAAACTACGACGTAAAAACGGTCCGACAACAACACGGTTTCGTGCCAGATCACTTTTTGTGCTAGACCAGAGACAGTTTCCTCTACGTCTGTACGAATCTAGGATATTGAAATATCGAAAAACCGTCATTTCATCGCGACAGAAATAGTAAATATGTAAATATTTAAATTAATAAATCAATATAGGCAGTAGAAAAATATTTGCGATGAAAAATGGTGTACGAATAAATATACAGGATGGTTGGTAACTGGTGGTACAAGCGGAAAGGGGGTGATTCTAAAAATGGAAGTCGAAAATATAGAATATATTTTACCACCACACGCACCTAACGAAAGTATCATGTCCGCATATTCCCGATTGCTGTATATAGACATGATGGTAGACTAATAGGTACTAATAGTGGATAACGATAAAAGTCGGATAGTAACTTAATAGGTAGGAAAATACTTCGGTCACATTGGAAGTGTTTATCAACATAACGTCAATTAAGACAACGATCTACAGTGAGATCCGTTATAACGAGACGTGATAAAGTGCACGCGTACCGAGCGAAAATTCAAAGTCGATTTTCTCGAAAACAAAGCCTTAAACGAAAAATTTTTATTCTATATTTTCGACTTCTTTTTTCGCGTAGAATCACTCCCTTTCCGCTTGTACCACCAGTTACCAACAACCCTGTATATGTCGGGTTCACATGATTAGGGTTAGGGACGTGAAACGAATCTTAGTTTGGATTAGACATTGTTGTTATGAAATAGAGAAGATATTGACTAGTGCAAATATGATTATTACAGAATTTGACAACCGTGGTAGTTAGATACTCGAGATGCTAATGACAATAATCCGTGGTCAACGGGATAACAAAATGCGTTTTCTTCCAAAGTCCAAGCTGCTCGTCTACGGTACAAGTATTACTAAACTAACTCTTTGTTAAAACGTAGAATATTCACCGAGCGTAAAGACGCTATGTAACTCGCTAATGCGACCTCACGAGAGAATGACTTTCCGTCACGATGTGTTGCAGAGGAAAACTATATGGGGTGTGTCTAAGGACACGAGATTCTCGGATTCGTCGAGGAAAGCCTTCGTTCGGAAGGTGAGGAAAATTGACGTTGCTGTTAATTGGTCAATTTCTATGTTGGTGGTTACAGAAGGATGCTAGCCGCCCTTGAGGGAAAGTTGCTAGCGGAAAGCGTCGTTCGTGAGAAAAATAGATTTCCCCTATCTTCCCGTAGTTGGGACAAAGACTGTTTGTCTGTTTCAAGGACTTTAGTTAATTAAATCTTAAGATTTGTAACGGGTCCTCAGGCTAGCTGAACATATACTGCGGAGATGCGTCGGCATCTGGTGATCGTCTTACCCGAAGAATAGGGTCTGCGTGTGGCGAGCCACAGGATAGAAACCGTTGGAATGTTTACTGTCGAGTGCCGCTACAACTATTTCTTTTTAAGGAGAGCTATACCATTACTCCATAGCTTTGCTAGACAAAATGTTCATCCCTTGATCGCGGCTACGTTCGGCGACTGGTTGTCGCCTCGAGCCCAAGCTCATTATCACAAATCTCGAACAAATACAATCGGATTGAATGATGACAATTGCTTAATTACGGCTATGGTAGAATCTAGATTAAAGTATCAAGGAATTTTCCCAAAATTTCAAAGAGAACACCCCGGTGTCCTTTAAGATATAACATGTTTAATATGGTTAAATAAATATTTTTATTAATATGAATATTTATACGAATTTGTAGGTTATTAAATTCTAATCGTATATGAATTATGTATTTCGAATCGCATAGTGTCATGGAATGTTTTCAAAGCACGGGAAGTACGAACAAAATTCAACAAAACTTAAACAAAAATAGTATGCATAAATAACAACTATTATTTGCATTGCAAACGTTCTGAAAAAGGAAGAGCGAACAATGCCACTTTTGTCAAAATTTAACGGTGAAACGAGTACTTCATAAAAATGCAGCGACGAGTGAACAAGTACTAAATTAAAATGTAGAAAAGCAAGGAATGTTTCGACCGAACAATGGCAACAGAGTTTCAATAATCCAGACGTTTCCCTTTTTCCTTTAAACTTCCAAGGTTCCTCGTAAATTGAAGAAATATTGTGAACCCTTCCTCGCACAATGTAACCAGCCCAGCGTGCTGTAATTCATATTCTTGAAACTTTCGATAATTCCATCGCAGAATGGAAAGAGAGACGAGGACAGGAGAGAAGAGAGACAGAGTGGCGTTTAAAAATTACACTATTCAGCCGACGAAAAGATTGAATCCATAACACAGTAAAAATTCACCAAGATCCTCTACTGATTTCGAAAGAAGCGGTTATTGGCTGAGCACTTTAAACGGAACATTCGAACGTTTTAACAAGTCCAAGAGCGCAAGACATTTTATTTCGCCTCCGATTGACCCGTGGCTCCTAATTGGTCCTTCCTACCTAGCCCTGCTCCATTGTTTTAACTGGAACAACTGTTCAATTTACCGCGGTTTCGCCAATGAAGAATAAAATAAAAGAGGAGGAAAAAAAGAGAAGGAAAGAAAACGACCTTATACCGAGAACAGAAGTGGGTGCGCCCTTTCGCAAATAATTTAGGATTAAGGCTTAAAAGTACGGAGCAAAGTTTACGGAAACAGGTTTCTGGCCGAGAGGACTTGGCAAAGGAACCGCGCCGGAAGTGGCAGACTCTACATTTTCACCGGAAATAACGAGCTGGACTACCTACGTGCCTCGACCACTTACTTCTTTGTCTTCTCTCTCCTTCACCCTGATGGGATATCTTTTTTTTTTTTTTTTTTTTTTTAGATCCTTTTTATTCGACTGTAATTAAGAAAGAGGACAGTGGAGAGGGTCGCGCGTGTGAAATCGTTTCGGTGAGCTTCTAATTGGAGAGGAAAACCTCTGGTTTCGGACGAGGGTGGCCGGTAACACGCTGACCTCCGATGGAACCGCGACAGAGTTTGATTAATACCACACGCTCCCGGAAGTCTGTGGCAAATGGATTTTCGATATTGCCGCGCGCTGCCAGTCCAAGGAATCTTCGAATTAATTCTTCCCTTGACACTCGACTATTTTCTGCTCAACCGACAAAATAATTATTGACGAAATAATATATCCATCAATTTACTTACGTTTTTCAATATCGACGTATTACGCAGCTTTTTAATTAAAAGAGCTACAGTGCACTCTGTATTTGGGATCATCTCATATGAGAAATTTGATATACATAAAACCTTTATTTTCGATTTTTAAATCAACACGAGAGCATTTCGACGATATATCGAACGTATGAAAATGATACGAATATGTTGCATTTTTCGAATGAGCTTCCCATCGGTAGTTTTATTTATCGTATAATTTGAACGGTATCCAGTGAGCAAAGCTGTTCGAACAATACGCCGATATTTCGTATCTTTTTGATATGCGGTAACCAAATATTGTGGATTCACTAATGTCTAGAAGAAACAAAAATACAGAAAAACGGAAAAGAAGCAGAACGGGAGTTCCAGTGTTTTTTTAAGCTTCGTAATTCGATCAAGGGTTTTCACATGTTTAAAGAAGAACGGGATAAAAAATAGAATGTCTCTGTGATGGTATCTTAAACTTATATTCGCTAGGTACAAATCTGACGCATACAGAGAGTACACGTATTAAATGCCGAGACATTTCAGACATGCTTACCCCCGGGAAATCTAGCTTGCAATCTTGCGCTCCAACTGTAGCCAGATTATCGGAAATCTGACGTTCACGCGGGTTTACGATGTGCCAATCCCTATTGAATACCGTGAAACGCTTCAAGGTTCATAACAAGGGAATGCCGCGAACGATCCGGTTGCGATTTAAATGAAACTTTGTAGATGAGAAGAACAAGCAAAAATAAAAGATACGTATTTTCCCTTATCTACGGTAACTTAAGTTTAAACGGTGAAATTACTCTGAAAAGTTCAACCCCTTAAGAGCTTACTCGGGAAATTAACAGTTAGAGATAAAAAGAGTTTCTGTTAGCAAAAATTAAATATTTTCTAAGACGGTGGAGGAAAACGCGAGAATTAACGAAGAATTTTCGAAAATCTTCACGTTGATTCGAGAAGATACACAGAAAAAAGAAAGGAGTAGTATTTCTAACACTCTCTCGTAACAAGAATATCGTATCTACTTCTGGAATTACTAATATTCATTCACATTAATATCTATATCTCTATGCTCAAGTAAAAAGTGAAAACAAAAAAGAAACTACCTAGGATCGTCCTCAATTTTTTAATTACCAATTTTCATTTGCCGTTTTTAATAATGGTACGCTGAAATAAAAATGCCATATGAAAAAAGAAACGAAAAGACAGATACATTACACGAAAGCACCTACCAATTTCCCTAATTACCAGTTTTCATCCGCCTCTTTATATCCAGAATCATAATCTCAAAAAATGAAAGAATAAAATCTAAAAGGACCAGATGAAAAGAGCAAAAATAGTTTCTCGAATTATTAAACTTCGTTCCTCTCTGTTAACCTACTTCTTCGATAAAATAGGAAATGGAGGAAAAAAGGACAACGTGTGATTTACTAAAAAAAATCTTTTTCGCTTTAATCTCTTACCTTTCTCTTGAATTTACAGGTAGCAGCAACTCGGCGAGCCCGAGCACGACCTGGACTACAGCGATGATGATGATTTTCACCCTGCCAGCGATCATGTATCTGATGTTCTCCTCGACGACGGTAACCATGACGCCTTACACCTCGTCGACGTCAACTCCTACCAGCAGGTAGCTCGTACGCGCCCGCAAGTACACCACTGCCACTGTTTGACCCGATTAAGAAACAGAAGAAAGAGGAAAATAAGAAAATAAAAAAACATCGTCCATGTAAAACCTAGTAGTCTAGGGCTTCCAGTTATGTATGTTACTATGTATGGAGTAGATAGCTTGAATAACAATTGATTTTTATTCACGAGTGGGCCTGTGTGTTAAGCGGGAGGTCGAGATGACGTAGAGAAGAATATCGAGCAAAAATATCGACGAGGAAAATACTCGCCCAGGTATAGTTTCTTTTCCTGGTCAGCACGCGTCTGTCCTATTTCAAGCTCATCTCTAAATAAATCGAGATCGTGAAGCAGACGATTTTCAATTTTGTTGACTCGTGGCCATTTATTCATCGATTTTTCTCAAATTATACAATGTAAAAAAGAAAAAAAAATGAGGCAATAGTGATGGAAGGAGAAGAAGAAGAATACGCGGTGGCACGTGGCTGAATTTGATAAAAACAACATGGATCTGAGAAGACGTGGAGAAGTTTTGTTGTAACCTCCTGTATATGATACACGCCCCTGAGACACGCGTAAAAAGACGATCGTACTTTTCAAATCGATCGTTTTTATTCCGGCTTCTTCGTTGATTTTCTACGGTATTTGTCGTTGATCCATATTTATTTGTTCACTTATTTATTTATTTAATTCTCATGGTGAAAGATCGTTTCGATCGGGTTGTACGCGTCATTCGTTTAGCAACCCCAGTGTTCACCAAGAGTGTCGAGGATATATAGATATATACATACAGGGGTAAATTAATATTAAATGAGTACGAATAACGTTAGCGCAGCGACGAACGGCGTTCTGCTCAATATCCGCTCCTTTTAAGATGTCTAACGAGGAACGCGACACCATAGGTACCGATTTGTAATCTGTACAAATTGTAATAAATTACCATACGAAGTACGATTCGATCACCGGTGTATTTTGTTTCTTCTCGTCCTTTCCTTTCTGTAGAAATGTAGCTGGAAGTTAAGGATTGTGGAACGAGAGATCGAGGTAAGTGTATACATTTATGCAGTAAAAATCTACAGTACAATGAAACGTTATCGTTAGGAAGACATTGATTACGTATTTTCAAGCTACGAATACATGGTTTATATTCTCGTGGAATAACCAACACAATACTTATAGTAATGTAATAATACAGAAATAGTATCGTGTTCTGTATATCGTGTTATTTGTTATTATGTTCTGAATATTAGCGTAACCGTGTATAGCGTTGTAAGGAGGAAAGGAAACAATATTTACATATTTCTAATTAATATTTCCAAATCATCCGTAAATATTCGAGCATGGAATTTACCTTTAGGCCAGAGAAAGCCTCTCCGTGGAGCCGATCTCCGATCGTCGGGGAAACAGGTAACGAGAGCGTGAAACGAGCAACGAGAACGCCGTTATTAAATTCCTCGAGCCGGCGGCGTGCGAACTAACGATTATCGGTTTATGTAAATACCGCGAACAGGTACGTGCACGCGGCCGCACAGCGAATTAAACGATGAATCCAGTAAATTCGATTTAACGAGCCGATAAACCTCCCCACCGATCCGAAACTCTTTCGACGCAATTACGCTGGGCCAAACAGTCACGTTTCACCGACATAATTCATATTTTGCCGATGTATTTGGACGTCGAGCCTGGCCAACGCGAGTGCACTTCAACGTTTACGACCGGCCATTCCCTTAACAACCGTCCCTTCTTATTGGGCTGATCTTGACTTTAATCGCTTATAAACCCCGATTTCTCTTTTCGGAAATGGAAGAATGAGACTTTCAGCTAGCAGAAATCGATAATAATGCTGTAGAATGGTATATACGTATGTGTAGTAGAGAGTAGCTTACAGAGCCATCTATACCGAGTCCATATAGGGACAACCATATAGTATAGACGTACGTAAATTAGGTTTGTTAGCGACGCGACGATATTCTCAAGGGTTGTCGACGACGATCGATTTGGACCTGCTTTAATTTCGTACAGTTTAACAGAGAGTTTATGTGGCGTTACGCATAGTTATTACGAGAATGGATAATTTATCACAGTTATGTAGAGATGATTCATAATATGAAGTTAAGTATTATTTGGTATAATTCAAGCTATCACAGCTAACAGATATCGTTATCTGATCATAATACTATCGGTTCTTCGAAAAATCGCATCAATCGTACCTGAACTGATCCACTCTCGATACACGTTCCGCTCGATTCCTCTCCATTCTATGAAAATCGAGCAAAACACAGTTACCATTGCAACGAGCATCTGCTAATACAATCACGCGAAGGCTAGCAGAATCTGGACGATTTAACGGACTCGCCTAATACAGTGGCGGTCCGAATGCTCAGTAAATATCCGCATTAAAATTCAGTGGATGTTATCGGGGCAGGAAAGGGGCGAGCTTAGCATCGTCCACGTAGAAAGGAACGTGAGTGAGAAACGGCAGTGGTCTAAATCAAGCTTTAGGCGTCCGCGCACGTCAGCTTGCGCACGACCAGAGACCACGTGCTGCGAACACGTGCGAGAGAGCTTTTAATTTCGCCGACAAGCCAGATGGACCGAATGGCTTCTATCTCTCTCTCGCTCTCTCTTTTTTACTGCCGTCTCTACGCTCTTGATTAACGTCGATCCCGCGGTGGTCTTTCCCTGTTACCTTTTCATCTTCTTTCTCCACCTTGTCGACGTCGCTCTTTTTCTTCCCGTATTATGACCTCAAGTCGCCACCAATTTGTCGACGCTGTAAATTTGACCGGTTAAAGTATTCGAAAGAAAGAAGAAACGGGAAACGTTTTCTTTCGGTATGTTAATTCTCCGTAATTTCGACTAGAGAAAAAGAAGAACGAAATGAGATAATTTTTTTTTCTTCGTGCTATAATTTCTGATGCGTGATTCCGAAACTACAGAATAATTATTTTTTATATTCGAAAAATAGTCTGCTGGGTGGAAATGAATTTTCGCAAAGTCATCTCTGTATATCGTTCCGTGCAGTCACCTACGTCTTATCTACGCCACCTACGATAATCTGGACAGAGAGTTTATTACGGTTCGACGATGTTTCCTCGATAATTGGCGAATTAATATCTCTTCGGAGGTATTAAGGACGAGCCTAGAACACCTCGAAGCAGTACTTATCGCGGACCATGTTTCCGATCAATTTAACCAAGCTTTGGAATACGGAAATGGGGCCAAAGTTTATTTCCAACTATAACTATCAATCATTCTTAGAGCACCAGTGCCTAGGAGACTGAAACGGGTCTTGACTCGAGCATAGTAGCACTAGCATGTAAAACGGTATGTAACATTTTTCCATCAAAGACAAAGAAGGTATGAGAAATATCTTGAATTAATTTGAAAGTAAAATAGTCGCATCTTTTAATATGAACTATTCTTCTTTGTTCGGAAGAAAAATTCTTTTGATACTGGATAGACAGAGTAACGGGTTTTACTTTCCTCTTTACGAGACTTTCCTTTTATAAGAACACTTTATTCTGTGACAAATAAACAGAATATAAAAATAACGAAATTACTACTTGAAAATCAGTAAAGTATAACAAGAATGTACGATTAGTTTGAAGATAACAAGCATTATCTTTTGACACAAGTTTTCTTCTTCTTATCACGGGAGAAATGCTTTTATTGGAAGGTAAATAGAATATTCGAATAGTAAATTTCATTTTCCCATTTATATAGTGACAGGTAATTCTGGAAGAATAGTAATTAAAAGGCAAGATATTTACTAAAGAACAGTTCGAAGCCGAATCTCCGTTTCGCGTTAACTTCCAAGACGATCTCCAGCAACGGTGGTTTTTCACAGAATTTACAAAACAATTTGGATCGTCATCGATCGTATTCACACCAGGAACTTCTTAAAACGGGACGAAAGAACGATTTTCGAGATTTTGTCCAATTAACAGCTCGTAACAGGATCGCTAAGAATCAAGACTATCCTCCACGCCTCTATACGAATATATCTCTAACAAGATTAAAATTAAAAAAAGAATAAAGGTGATAAATGAATAAAGCTGCAAGTAAGCCACGGCAAAACGAATTCGTTAAGGTTTTAATTGACATCGAGTAGCTTTGTCGTTGGGAATGAGCGAAATAATTGGATGACTGGTCGTTCGATTCGAGGATCGACCAACTGTAACGATGTCCGTTGAAAAACACGAGGAAACGAGGTTCGAAGGGGAACGAAGCGAGTTAAAAAGAAGAAAAATTGTATCGTAGATTGAGGAGTAATGGAAATGGTCGTGGAAGACGAATAAAAGGTAGGAAACAAGGCGTGTTCTTCTTTATCGACGAGTGTTACCAATAGGAAGGTTTCGACGAGAATTAGGAAGCATGGATTATTGGAAGGTAGTGGGTACGGTCTCGATTTACCTGCTCGACCCGAATCCAGCGATGGAGAATTATTTGTATCGGGTTTCGTGCAGCTACAAAGACTTTAACGAGACCAAACGAGCCATAGTTAAATATATTGTATCGAATCTTTACAGCGTTGCAATAAAGGTTTGCTCTCGAAGCTACAATTGCGTGACAGATTTCTCTTTGAATATAATTTTCTTTATATATTATTAGATTGTTATATAACGAATGTCTCCAGATAAATATAACCTGTTTTAAAACGAGAGTTTCTAAACGTAGAATTATCTGTGTCGATACATGTTTCCCGCGATTACGATAATTTTCGTACAAAATTTTCTCTGAGTTTCATTCCTATATGACGATTGCGCCACTCTGGCTGAGAGTTTTATGTAAAAAAAAAAAAAAAAAAGAGAAAGAAACAAAAGCCATCACGCTAAAATCAAAAAATTTTCCGCCAATGAAGTCTGAAGATAAAGAATACAGCTCTTTCTTTCGGAAATGACGGAGGATTCGCGTTAACGCGGCCACGAAGACGTTTAGACGGGGTTGGAAATTTTCCATCGCAACTTGCGCGCTGGTGAAAAACTTCACTCGGAAAGAAAAACGCGAGCAAGAACGTGAAAAGTGAAGGAAGAAGGGAGAGGAAGAGGGGCAAAGTTGCCAAAGTTAGCGACTGATAACTCACGGCCTCCATAAACCGGACGGAGTTACGACAAATATTTGTCTTCTCGCTTTTTTCCTCCCGAACGCGTTCTACCCCACTCCATCCCGCCGACCTCGATGCTTTTCCCGGTTTCTCTTCGATACTTCTCGTTTTCCTTAAGCTTCCGTGGATTCTAGACGTTGAAGAAAAGTAAACCCTCGTCGACAACGAAGGAACCAGCCCGATTCGTACACTCGACAGATTTCTCTTGCCACTAGAAACGTTTTTCTAATTCTCGTCCTGCTGTTTGATGTTTCGTTGTGAGTTATGAGTAGACTGGCAACTTTCATGCGTCCGTACAAGCTCTGGAAGTGTAAAATTGCACAGAGTGCACCTAATACGAAAAAACAGAATAAACTATCCAAAGTGTAGCGTCTCGTGCTATACTTGATAGATGAAACGACTATTTTTCGAGCGTCTACCTTTTTACACATATTCTCGAAGATATGAATTTCCATTGAACTTTCCAAATGAACGGGTCTCAACGTAATTCGATTGTTGAGACAGCGGTGGAGCAATGGTGAACGGGATATGGTTTGTGGATATTCAGGAACGAGGCTATAAATATTGGAAAATGACGGTTTAAGGGGAGGATCGTTTTACGACGAACTTTGACGAACTTTAACATTTCTTCGTGAACTATCGTATCGATATTAAAAGAACGCCCTGGAAGAAATGAGACAGAGTAAAGGAAAATTTGGGACAGAGTAAAGGAAATATATAAATAAAGTTACCGGATTCCTTTGCTATCTTATTTATTTGGTTTATCGTGTAATTCTCGAGAAACTCTGTGAATTCTGACGTGCTAAATACAAACGAGAAGTACCAAGAAATAACATGGAAAATGTGTAAAGTGTAGTCAAGAAGCGTGGTTCGGTTTCCCCGTGGAAACCGGCTGTGAATACGCTTTTGCGGTAGAGCTGAGCTGCGAATTTCAAAGTTTTAGCTTTCAACCGAGTTTAGCTAGTGCCTGAGAGTTAAAGAAGGAAAAGCAGCCGACGAATCGAAGGCTCGGATGCAGAATTCGAGTTAAACTGTTCCAGCCGGAAGTCTAGAATTCCTACGTTAACACGCGAGTCGTCAAAATTTCGTGCAAATTCAATTCAACAATTTCTTCCGAAATTTTAAATGTTCCCTAAAGACCACGACGAATAAATGAATAAAAAATAGAGAAAATCAACGATCATAATAAGACATCAATCGGTAATGCACAAGATTTGTTGAAGTTGACTGATAAGAAGAACGAGTGGATGAATTTGAGTAGAAAAATATATTGAAATAAGTATAGATATAAGTATAAGTATAAAAGTATAAGTATAGTGTATATTGATCCATATTCTCACACTTACAGTGTTACAATAAAATACGAAGAAGCTATGATAGGGAGCATGTTCATATATTTATAGCAAAGGACATTAGCAAGAAGTTAACCTTGTAGCTTTAGCTGAAGGCTACAAGAAACAGCAACAAAAATCTACTTATAGCTCATTCGTTTCTGGACCTTGTAAACCAAAATAAAATTTATATTCAAGGACAAAATAACATGGACCTCTCGTTGTTTCGAATTTCTTTTTTCACTAAATTCTATTCTCTTCGTAACAGCGATCTGCAGGTCACGGATATACAAAAGAAAAGGTGTAGAGTTTTTCTTCAAGTAATTACTTCAACAAGATTAAGTCGTCTTGTACAGATTTCCTACAGACAAGAAAACAATAATTCGCCGAGAGAATTCACTTTCCTTTGTTCTTCTTGCTTACTCCGATAGCTTCTCTCCGAAAATGCGGGCTAATTCCTCGCAGGAATCACTTTTACACGTTAAAAGAATCAACGACTGTTGAAGAATGCAAACGCGTACGACTCTCAATCGGGGATAAGCTTCGATAAAAAAGAGACGTAGTCGTTAATGCTTTCGAATGCACGAATCTACATTTTCGTTTGCCTGATCGCTTCTACCGCCTTCTATGTTCGCTTTCCCCCTCTCGAATTAATCCGTTTTTCAACCATTCTCTTCCCTCGACCAAGGAAATTAACGCAAAAAAAGAAGAGGATAAAAAAGAACTGGAGAGAAAAGTGAGGAAAAAATAGCGGACTAAGCAGGAAATTGTTCCAATTAGGCGAAAGTTTTCTTCCTCCGAACAGGATTCAAAATCCATTAATTAATTACACGAAGGCCTGTGCATACACGCGCGGGTCTGTGTGTGTGTGTGTGTGCTGGCGGAAAAATGCGATGCGAGAATTTCGAGACGGGTCCTTCGTTCGCACTTTTAATTAAACATCGCAACAGAGCGGGCTGTAATTAATTGGCGTGAGTCCACGCCGCGACCGCCTCGATTTTTCCGTGGAGCAATTTTTCAAAAAGGAGCCATCCTGAAAAAAGAACCACCGCGAGGAAGAAAATTGATCGCAGCTCGCGCGGTTCGTAGCCATGAATTGCATAGTTTATTTCGTTGGATTTTTATGGGACGATAGGACTGGGAATTTCCAACTTGTATACTTTTACAAATACGTGTAAAACGTTTCGCGAGCAAACACAATTATGAGATGGTATTGCCAAGTGTACAATTCCGCGCCATTGCTAATAATAAGTTTTTCTAGCGTTCGAGAGTAGGCAGGAATATTATTTTTTAATAAAAATAAAATTTAATATCGCTCCAATACGATGGTAATTATGAAAATTGATATTGCTTTATAATAGAAAAATGAAAATTGCATTTATAATGAAAAAGTAATAAATTGTTGTGCGACATATACGCATTACTTCTAATTCAATTTCAATTAATATTACTTGTATATGCTCGTGCAGTACAACTATCGAGTCGAATAAATAATTTTTATCTATGAATCTTCAAGCGCACGATTTGTTTCTTTCAGAATATAGCGCGAGTTTCATCGTCGACGAATTTCCATTCGGTAGAATCTTAATTCCATAATTTTAATTAATCCAATTTTAAACGACTAACCTCTTACTTTATCGAAGCAGCAAAGTTGGTTAAAACACAAAGTAAAGTTCGAACAGTTAAAACCTTAATCCCACTAATCCTCGAACTTTCATCCCTCCGCAAAATGGAGAACAAGTCTCGCTTCAGGATCCTCTCTTAACGTTTCGATATCAAGTGGAGATCTGTTTTACGTACTATATTACAAATTATAGCGTACTTCAACGTTTTTAAGTTTTGCGTAACATTACAAAATCTCTCAATCTAGTAACAGCTATCGTAAGATGGTTACATGGAAAATAAGTAAATAAACTCGAAAATAAATTCCCTTTTCCACACGCTGACACGATTTCCCAAAATTTCGACGACGGATAAAAGTTATGCCGTAAAATAAAATAAAAAGACCACGTGGAAATGGTTCTCGGGGGACATAAATAATATCGACAATGAAAAGATTCGATTAAAGGAAATTTGATAATTGAGAATGATGACGAACGTTCGTTGACGCGCGAACTGACCACGATAAACACTCGAGAGCTCGCTTTCGGTACGTGGACGATGAACTATTTAGGAGAAAAAACGAAGGAAAAAAACATGGAAACGACGAGTGTTACGGGTTGGTTCGCGTAATTTATTATAAACCGCATCGAAGCGCGAAAGTGCGAGATTCGGTTCGGAATCGGTGTGTTAGTTTCGTGCGACGCCGCAGTAAATTGTGCAGCTGTTTGCTGGCTGGCCCCGAAATGTTTCTCGCGATTGTAAATGATCGCCGTGGATCCTGCTGCTTCTGGTTGCAGCGAGCATAGTCCGGGAAATAACCAATCCCATAGAGAAACATAATTTTCGTCCTTCAAAATATTGTTTCGCGATATACGGATGTAAATTGGTAATTTTGTAAAAAGATGTGCGATATTTAAGTTCCAACTAGAACGTATTCGTGAATTTATGATATTTATGCATTTATGGAAAATTTCAAGATGCAAAAGTTTGCGGAATGCGCACAACGTTCAGAAATATAGAAAATATGCAAAGTAAGCCACGCCTCGCGATATTTATTACACGAAGGAAATTTCTATTTTTTGTTACGAATTTGCATTAACATTCGCCATTTAGTTAGTTATAATCGAGTTGTGTGGCTTCTTTTCAAAAAAGAATTAACAATCCATATCTAGCTTCGATTCCTAACTCTTTGTATCGAGAAAGCTTGCTATAAAATTTTCAACGACTATTTCTGATACGTATCAAGCTGTAAACCGATCCACTTTAGGCGACAGCAGAAAAATTGCACGACTTTAAACATCTCATCCTCCGAAACCGGACCGTTCGATGTCAGTTTACACGTGCTATCGTTAAACTTGCAAAAAGATAAAAGCGTGCAGAAAAATCGAGTCTCGACTACGCCCAGTCACGATCAGTTTTCCAAATAGACCGCATGCATTAATCATGCACGCTAGCGCAGCTCTACATGCTGCACATTCTATTTGAAGAATTTGCTACCGTAGGGAATGGACACGGATTGGCTGCATAATTGATTCGTTGTACGATTTCGTTGTTTCAACGGCGGAACTAGTGAAAGTATCTTGGAAAATGTTCTTTAGCAATTACGGAATGAACGGAATCGTTAAGCGTACTAATCGAAATTGATCTATTAAATTAGCAATTATCAACGAATTTTGGAATTCTGGAATTGGAATGAAAGAATAAGAGTTTTTAAAAGATACATAAGATAGGCATTTGTGTAATTGTTTAAAAGCGATATACGGGTATGCTGTGGATATTTATAGAAATTCATTTTTTTTTAATTATTGTACGTGCTAAATATTATAATTATGTAATTCCAGGATTAATATCGTAGAAATTCAGAAGGTTAGGTAGGATTGCATACTGGTGGTGGATGGGAAAAAATTGTAAGAGAGAGACGTTTCAACGATGCGAGAAATAAACGGTAGCAATTGTTAATTAGTAAACGTCTATCTTAATTAGCAAGCTGTTCCAGTGTTAATTAGGAAAATTATTTCCCAACCACGCGGACCAGAGTTTCCGGCCGACGTTCACGAACAATCAGAGCCGGCCAGGCGCGGAAAAAACAGTAGTTTGTAACTTTTACCGTATCTACGTCACGAGGACGTAAAAATTGTCGTCGCAAGTTTCGCCGGCTGGATGACAGAAAACTCGTTTTACCGACCGTTTCGCGGTTGATGGGCTCTCTCGATGTGCGCACTTCGAACTTCCAATTACGCGAATTCGGAATTTTTTTGATTACATTTGAATCTGGAAAATCTTTTTCATACGAACAAAAATTTCAAATTCCTATCCACCGAGCCGTTCAAACCCTAAAAATTACAAATCTAACTAATTCAACGTCAAATCTTCATCGCGCGTTCTAAATTCCCAAAATACAAAATCAATCCCATCGACATCGAGCGTCCGAAATTCACCAACTTTCCAACGAGCTCGTTTCGCTATTCATTTAAAACCTAACCACGATCCAATCTCTGTCGTTCCAAATATATAAACAGCGCTACCAATTACGATGATGAACCATTTCCACGATCAGGATAACACGAAACGTTAAAACTACCAGGAGAATAAAACTCGTAGAAATCAGAATTTTTTCAGGACAATTTCAAACCAACCATGTTCGTACCATCCGGGTCATTCGTCGTTCTCTTTCGTGGTAATCCCATCGGTATAACGAAGTTGCAGGTTTGTATCCATGAGAGATGGTGGAATAATTTTCTGGCAACGAGAACGCTACAATATATCCAGGTGGCGGCGTGTAGGCCCACGGGGATGCGTTGATACGAGAACGATAAATGCTGGTGAAACCGTTCGCGGAATTGCTAGCCGGCTAACAGGACATTTCGGTATTAATGCGACGCTGATTCACAGCTGTGAAATACGTTCTACGTTCAGCGACCACAGCCTTCAATCACGACTGATTACCTCCACTTCGTCTAACGAAGAATCCCTGATAAACAGATAGCGTTTCGATCAAATTCGCTGGTTTCGTTTTCGGAGTGCCGGACACACGTTTGATTGGGTTATTCGTGGTGGTTTGTTTCGTTCGTGCCAGATTGAGAGAGTCTCCTCGAGTGTTTACCGTCCAGATTTACTTGGTTTCTTTAATTTGATCGTTTATTGGGTCGCAGTCCTCTCATCGAGGTTGACGGATGCTGATCTATTTCTTTGTTAGGCTCTTTGCAGTTGAATTTTGCGCATATTAACAATTCCCCGCTAATATTTTATTTTCCTCTTTTTCTTTGTCGCTGTGTCCACGAATTTTTTAATCTGTATAAATATCTGTGTAGTATCGTGGACAAAAAGGCTTATGATATCGGTCGAACCAAAAACAATGTCGCGAGAGCCGAGGCGTCGTCGGGTCTGTCAATGTGTCGTCAATCCTTCGGTTGAATAGTTTCGTAGAAAAGGCCTACGTGACCCTGGCCACAGGTGTTTGCGAAACACACGCGTGGTGGGGCTAAGAAAAGACAAAAGGGATGCTAGAACAGTCAGTGTGAGTTAAGAAGTCAGAGAGTGTGAGTAGAGGAATCGGAGAGTGTGAATCGGGAAGTTGTGAGCCGTACGTACGACGATATTGTAATCAGTTGTTGTATTGAGTATTGCTTGTTAAACTAAAACTTAACTCCAAATAAGACATCATTGCTTGTCCTTACTCTAAGACCCATTTAAGATACTACATCTGTAATAAAAATTCTCGTATCTACTCCATTCAGATCGCTTCAGAATAAAAATTCCTATCGCTACTAATTAACCAATCGGTCGCTTTTTATTTTTCCAACGAATCAGTCGTTTCAATTTCTTCCCTTGGCTTGGTTCGTCGAAACCAATTACAGCCGTGCGGAAACAGCGGAGGTTACTAATAATTTGGAAACGCAGTGCGATCTCACGGCAAACGCATAATACTTGAACTTAACCGCACGCATAAACAGACCGTCGCTTTCAGCGCCTCTTAACCAACGACAGGTCTCGATACGACCATCCCAATCTACTTGGAGATCCTGGGCCCGAAAGCTCGTTCGTTTCGATCGAGCCTTGGAGACATTTAACGGCGAGCAGCAAACAAGACGGCGGTCTTACTCAGGTTAACGGTCCTCGTAATAACCGTTATCATTATCATTCCGTGCGGAGGACTATCTGAACAGGCAGTCACGGCCAGTTACGCGACGTGCACCAGGAAGCTTGGTATCGGCAATTAAAATTCATGCGGACGTTGTTAACCTTCGTCCAGCGGCAAGTATAGCGAAAACGTGACACCTACAGCATGGTTCATAATAACGACAGTGAGATGAGCATACGGCAGCCACTTTGTTCTTTGTGCTCTTCCACGAATGTGGTAATATTCTCGAGAGAGGATTAGAGTAGAAGATTAGAAGCGAATTTTTGGTACTCGCGAGTAGAATACCAAGCTTCTTCGAGGATACTCTGTAGAGGATGGAATAACATTTTGCAGTGTTTGCAGCGAATAGCTTTCTCTTCTACCAACGCGTTTCAATCGTCTAATTTCACCGATGCATATACGTGTAGCGAAACCGTCGACGAAAATGCGAAGGCTAATTTATGAAAAGTTTACAAACGAGCCACTCTGAAACATTACCTGGCGCAATCGCGTAACTAAAATCCGCGATTTTTAAACCGGCTGACGTATTTCTCGTAGACGAACTCTTTCAAAAAGAAGGGAATAAAAAAGAAAGAGAAAATCTAGTCGGAGAAAATAGAGGGGAAAAAGAGGACGAGGTAGCGGAATATAACGGAATTCTAGTTCTCGATACTCCGCCAGGGGCAACATAAATTTGCCGTTGCGCATCGGCTGAGAGCGTGTCGGATGCATATGGTTCCGGCGCGATGCACGCCGCGCCAAATACATCGAATTTATCGCGAACATATGATATGCTCGATCGACGTTTTATTAGCCCTTTATCGTGGTGATTATAATTCCAATCCAGGATAGAGTACCTAGAACGCTGCACAAAGGGCCTGTGGGTAGAGCTTTGAAAAAGGTCCCCTCGCCGGAGCGAGCAATTTCAATCGAAGTTGTCGCTCTCCTTTCCTTCTCTTCCTTTTTCCATCGGGAATCGCCAACCATTTTCATCGATTAAACGGTACCACCGTTGAACCACAGGATACAAGGAAAAAGAAACAGAAAAAGGAAATATACATATACAGTCGGTCGCAGAAGTATCTGTTCTGAATATTTTTGAAGATTCTCGAGTTTAATACTGTTGATAATTTTGGATCTTAATTGCCGAAATAATGGTAAAGGAACATTTAGAATTTATATTAAAATAGTTATAGATTTATTTGATAAACGATTTCAAGGATATTCGTCGATACACATTTACACGCGTCTCAGCTCTTTCTTTGTCTCACCTTCTTCCATACCGGACTGTTAACTGAACAGTCTATATTCCTTTGTTTTCGAGACGCCGCGGACACACATACTTCCACACACTCATATTCACATATATGTATCACTACTACACGGTCAATCTAGTCTAGCACACAAAATTATACATATCTCAATAAATACGTTCCTTTTTGTCGACACGTACGGCTCGCCTATTCGCTCGCCTAATTCTACCGACGCACAGGATGCGTCCATTCCACGATATTTCCATAATACATCCATTAGGTAATTATCGCCTTCTCTTTCCTTTCGATCGATTAGTTATTAATATTAGTTATTAATATAAAATTACGCGAATACTCATGATCTGGATACGATATTTTAAATTTATGAAGTGATGCGAACTTTTGCAACTGACTGTAGATGCAGGTAAATCTGACAAGGTGATCGAACGTAACAACGTATCGCGTCCCGTGATTATAATTGGTGGCTATAACGAGGCCGATCGACTGGCTGGCTGAAAGTAAACATGCCGAAGCACTTTCAAAGATAGCATGAGATGCAGGGAATTTCAAAGTCTCTTGTTATCACTTTAATTATCTGCGAATCGAGCGAAGCCGAGGATGATCAATGAAGAGGTTAGGCGGGGCAGGTTGAAATATAGGTTGGGTAATTTGGAGATGAGGTAGTTAAGTAAGGCGAGCCTGCTTTGAATTTTCAATGCGATTACAGTTGGAAAGTTACTCAAGGGCTTGGTAGATTCATTTTCTTACGTAATTTCAGATTTAAAATAATGCTATCGACTGTTAAGGCACAAATTGAATTTAATTAAACGGAGTTAGAGGCTGGTTTGGATATGTTGAAATAGAGTTACCTTCTTAAGTTAATTCGAACTTGCGCCAAGCGCTCTTAGAATAGGTTTCTGTGTGTACGAAGCATAGGTTGAAGCGAGTTAGACGTAAGTTATACGTGCTATATAATCATCCCTAAATGTACGAAGTACATGGATTTCGAGATGAAGCGGGTGCTTATGAAAACAACGACGTTAATACAGCAGGAAAAATCTAAATTGTCGCAAAGATCAGGCGCGTCTGATTTATACAAACAGTAGCTTCAAAATAATCTATGTAAAACACACCTAATTTATTACGAACTCGGATTGAATCAAAATCTCGTATTCGAAACGAAACTTTGCTTAAAATCCAAATTACAGATAATATAATCGCCCCGTGTCGCGCATCAGTTGTGGAACAACCCATAGAGAATAGGCATGGCGCGTGTGCGATCGCATACGGAAGCTGGATCGCGCGTACGTATGTATTATGCTGGCGCTTGTACGCGAGCACGTACGTTAATTGGCTATGGCGCAACGGTAATGCGCCGATTGATACGTAAATGGAGTGGGCAATTATGCGACGGAGTAAACAACAATCCGGTCCCACCGGTTCACGCCGTCGTTGATGCACCGTGTAAATCTGCATTCGACCAATGCGTATCCGCCCTCGCGGCGCGAAACCCTACGGCGACGCGGCGCGCCAGATCCTCCCGCGATCATCGCCCGAAATCCCTCGCTAATTACGATCATCGGCTCGTCCTCCGATTGACAAGAAGTTACGCCAACCGAACATTCCCAACGTTTCACCGAAAATTGATAGATAAGCGACGCGACTCGACTTGCGCGAAAGCTTCGATATTGATCGTTCTCGACTCAATTTTTATACAAAGTAGAGAAGAAGACTATTTGCGTTTCTACTGTTGCTCGTTGAAAAAATAACGACGCGGATAGCTGCGAACGTAGCTGCTTGAATTTTATTGCGGCAAGAGGCGGCAATATCGCGTCGAAGGCAAGTAAAAGGAAAAAAGGAAGGCGGATAAAGGAGATGGAAAAAAACCATTAATCTTGTCCTCGCAAATTCGACGATTCATCTTCACCGTGGACTACCGTTGCAGCGGTGAAAACAACGGTACGGAGCAACTAAAATTTTCGCTAACAATAGGACTACATGGTATTTTAGCAAGAAAGCGTGACGAAAAAAAAGAGGAAGGAGAAATAAAAAAAGGAAAATTATCGGCAGCAGGGCAAAATGCGGTGCAAATTGAACATCGCCATTAAATAATTAGAGCGAGAGCCGCGGCGAAGAACGGAGCAAAGTATTTCATCACTCTCAACATAACTTTTTCCACCTTTTGTTATCGCTCTCCCTTTCTGTCTACCTGTCTCTCTCACTCTCTCTCTTCGTGCCATCATTTTCCTCTCATTTTACCATTCTTCTTTCTTTTTCTCTTGTTTTTCGCGATTTCTCTTCTCCCTTTTTATTTTCCTTCTTTTTCTTTTTTTCTTTTTTTTTTGCTATTTCGATGGTCCCGTTAACATGAAATTATATTTCTATTACGCACGGCCGTATTTAAGCCATTATGCGTGGTCGTTGCTGCAATTTTCGCTGAAACGCGATTAACCCAAATTCGCCTGACGTTCTATACACGTATCCAGCGCGATTAACGTTCCGCTTCTCAGACGCACTTTAAACGCGCTCCATAATGATAGTTCTCTCCTCCGCTTTTTCGCGTCGACCCCATTTTTTCCACTCGTTCTCGTCAGAAAACAATATTTTAGATCTTAGTCTATTATTTCTCTATTATTTAATTAATTATTACTGGAACAAAAATTGAAAGAATGTTCTACGTACATTTACAACGTCACAAAGTACAAGAAGAAATCGAAAGAATTGGAAAGAAGAAGGCTGCTTGGAATACAATTTATTAAATTTTCCTATTAATATAATCGACCATTCTTTTACACTTATTTTTACGAGGAAACGATATTCCACTTTTCCTACTTCTTTCTTTTTCTTAATCTGTCGGTTTCTTTTTATGCGAGGTATGGGTCTCTACTATTTTTCCCTTGGATATCGAAACACGTCAACGAAATCAATTAACCGCTATAGAAATCCGTTCTTTCGTCGTTTCTCTTTTTCGAACAAAAACTTTCGAAAAACCTCACGTCCGGCCACGTATTCGCTGGATAAAGCTGCACCAAAAACACACGATCGTTTTACTCGTAGCGGTGATATTAAGCGCACCGAAATTATTCGATCGATTCTTCCTACGTACAAAAGAGAAATCAAAAGAGAAGAATTCCGGAAAAGAAAAGAAAAAAATTTCCAACGAAACGACTGGCGTCGGCGTTGTGAGATTTCCCAGCAAACGCACCAACCCTCCACCAAACGACAAATTACGCTCATACACAAAAAGTAATCGCGATCGTTGCAACCTCGAGCCGTGGAAAAACGAGTCATCTCCGGAAAGATAATTAACGCCGCTACTAATTGATGTTGCTCGCGTAATTACACCTGCAACACTCGTGAACCAACCACCTTCCGTTTGTTATTTCGGTTATTTCAGAACGAGGGGAACTTATCAGATTCGTTGGATCTTTCACGCGTTCCACTCGATCGAAAGAATATTCTTCGAGATTCCTAATAACCGAGCAAAATATTCCAACATCTTTAGAACGAATATTACTTTCTTATTAAACATACCCGGTGTTACTCCTTTTCTGTATCTTCTTTCTACGCCACGTTCTTTCGTTTCAACAAGTATTTACGCGATCGGAGTTGCAAAAGAAACTTATGTTTTATTCTAATTTGCGGAACTGGAGCCAATCCAGCTACTCGTGCAAAGATCCACGACGCACCAGTTACGTTTGCACCAATCGACAAAAATAGTCGTTAATTAATCTTGGAACAGCAACGTGGGTTGCTGGTTGGGTTGCAGACACGGCTGGTTGAAACGATCGAAGGGCCGATTTTCATACGCGTTGCAAGAGCACTGTAGAGAATGAAACGGCCGCCAGATATCGAGAAAGTTTACCCAGCGACGTTTATTGTAAACGTTCGCTCGCGAAAACATCGTCAGGCAAATATTATGCGAGCACGGCCAACGTATATTTTGGAATTGTCGAAAAATATTGGTGTTCGTTCAATTATGCGCCACGTGGTCCGGGCATATTCCTCCTTTGTAAATGCCGAATTTTAGTTTGTATAGGATTCAATATTGTGGATCTTCTGTACGGGCGGGACTGTTGGCGCCTTTCATCGAGACCGGCCGTTTCATCCGACGTTCTAAAGAGAAATTACAGCCGGATCGTTCTTTGTGGCGACATGGAAAAATATTCGATCGATAGATTGTCCTAGTTGGATTTAACCGACGCTTTCTTTGGTACGGTTGTATCTTTAAGCCACGGTTAATTAGCGTTTGCTAATTGCTATTTTTGCACGTGGATTTCTGGACGGTGGATAGTCAGATTTGTGAAACATGAGTTAATAATGACTGGTATTAAGTTTGCATCGGTGAATTAGCGATCGGAGAATTTTATATCGTACAGTTTCTACAGTAGATTCTGTTGGATCTATTATTAATTACGTGAAATTATGTAATCTACATTTCAATTAATCCCGCGTAATCTCTCCATTGATTAGCATTTACATTCGCATTCATAAATTTTAGAACACTTACGAGAAATTAGATCGACTTTGTTACCGTATCGATAGTCGTAATCCTGCGAACGTAATGTTCCTGAAAGAGACCTGAAAACGCCGAATTTTCTAACAATCTCTTAACGAGAGAAACTTCGTAAATGCAGAAAACGAACCTAGTTTCCAGGCTACGGAGAAGAAAAAAGCAACGAGATAAAAATAAAAATGGCATGAGAACACTAAAAATTTAGCGGGATGGTGGAAAAATCGCAGATCTTTGCGTAGTTTTGGTAAGAAGCAGAGTTCCCTTGGCACGGTTGAATCGCGATCAAGAGTCGCGGGCAGAGTTCGGTGTGTTTGCAGAGACAACGGAGGCAACCGGAAATAAATAAGACTACACGGTACTTGGACGACGCTTCGGCTTCCCCGCGGGCTCACAGTGGCTGCCATCCAAAAATATTCCGACGGCAGAACGCTTATTTCGACGTGGCGGCGCAGCGGTTGCATCGAAGGGAAAAGACAAACAGGCAAGAAGAGAGGACTCTTCCGGTACCAACTCTCTCTCTCTCTCTTTCTCTATCTCTATCTCTATCTGCGTTTCCCTCTCCGATTGTACATACACGTAAGTATGCAACGTACGTCCACGGAAGCGGGAAAATTTTCAGAAAATTTATTCAACGACCCCGAGGCAAGAAAGAACGTCTCGTCGCTCAATGCTAGGATGAACTCCTGGTGAGTGGAACACGGCTCATGATTTTAGAACGAGCGAAGAGATAATAAATTTAGTTACAGTGATTCACGAAACTTTTAGGTTGTTCGAGAAGTTCACGACCAAGTTACATTGTTGTTGGAATTCGCGTTCGCAATTTTATATCTGTTACTGACGATTAACAAAGCACGTTGATAAACAATAGTGAAGTATCATGGACGAGAGGCCTGGGGGGTGTTGTGCGGATTATAAACAAGCAGTTGCCGAGCATGTATGTAGCGAAACTAAAACAAAAGACAAGGGGTTTCTAGAGGACAATAAACGAATTAACAGCAATATGAGTTGAGATGTCAAAGAGTACGGATTGCCTTGATGAGAGTCGTTGATTAATTATTCTGTTAATTATTATACGTTTGCTGCGATTAGTTCATGTTTAACAAACATTATTCTCTGTTCAATTAACACCTGTTCAATCTATTTATCATTAATAAACTAATTAAAGTAGTTACGATACTACAATAGTAATCGAACAAAGAGTTAATAGTTGACGATTAACTAATGAAATTGGTAATATGGATCGCCTCGACGAGAAACGTAACGAAACAAGAAAGAGAAACGTTTCGACGAGGAAGAAATATCAAGGACGAGCGAAGGAAAAAGAAAGAGGAGGGTGGAAGAATTATGGAAATGCTGTTCGCTACAGAAGCTGTTAACGAGCAAGATTTCGTCCGGGAACCACGGAAAAGTTGCAGCGTGTCCAGACAGACGCGACTACTTGCTGATTTTTCGTCGGAACGATCTTGAGACTGGTCGAACCGCGAAGAAAACCGTGAGAAGAAGAACAAGGAATTAAGGGAAATTTATGCAAAGGCAGTTTGCTCGGACCGTCACCGCCGCTTAACATACCTTTTCTCTCCCTTAAAAACTGTATTTCATCTTTGGAACTGAAGGTTCTTTCAACGTATATAAGAAACTTAGCCAGATTTCCCTTACAAATCTGTCAAGCGAGCTGACGTCGTCGTCGTTGTCGTCGTCGTCGTCGAGAGAGACAGAGGAAGAGAGAGAGAGAGAAAGAGAGTGAGAGGAAAATGTTAACTCGTTTAGAATTTTGTCAATCTCTATTTTATTTGGAAACCATCGAAAACGCTGAACGCGATACCAGACGAAGATCAGAAGAATCGGACAGAAATCTATTTAATGCTATTGACATTGTCCAGATAACTCTATAAATTTTACACAATTCGAACGTAGCAGATTCTACTGTTAAATACTTACTAATCGCTAGTGATGAGTGACTTGCAATTACAGTTTTCCGGGTCTGTCCTCGCTCATTAGAATTACATCAACGTCGTCCTGTAGAAACCGCGGTTATCACGCTGAAATGCGGTTACGGATTTCCGACAGACACTTTGCCGGTCCATTGCTGATCTACTGTGTAAATACCAGTGGCAACGTAATAACGATCGTAGCAAGTTCGTATTGCCCTCTTACTGTAATATACGGGAAAATGGGAGATGCAAATTTCTGTTTTTTTTTTTTTTTTAATTGTTCGAAAATGAAGAAATTACCTCGAAACATAGACGACGACAACGACAATTTCCATATCTACCAATAAAATATCCAGCAGATCGAAAATTCATACGATACATTCGCAAAATCCTTCGTGCTATCAATCGCTTATTCTTATTGTTAATAGCTCGCAATGAAAGCTGCCAAACCAGCACTCTATCCTGCTTATCGATAAAATCATTTCGATTTCGATTTACGCGAGGTCCATTTGCAGCTTCCTTTCGTCGACTTTTGCGATCGTTCGACTGCCTCCGACTCTTTCTTCGGCAAATTTCCAGACGTGTTCCTTTCGCGTCCATTTAAACCGTCGTCGATCGCTGAAACCGAACCGACGCTACGTTTCTCGTTTCGCGAACGACGCGCATGCACGCGCGTCAAGGCTGAACGAAGCACGAATTAGAAACGACCAATCCAACGAAACTGCTTATACACACCTGCCAGAGTCGATACAATCTCGATCTTGCTCAATAGCTGCGCGCAATTCCAGCTCAATTCCATCGAATCTGATATTTCACGCGATACAATACGCGCGAGCTCTATCGAATTTGATATTTCTAATTCGCAGCTCGTGTTACCTATCGGCGGAATTTAAGGAATTCACGCGTTCCGACTGCTTCTCGGGGAATAGGCAAAGTGTATTTTTATTCAAGTCCAACTTCCGGCTGTCTTTGTAAATGTACGAATTTACATAGACATTTGCTAGCGTCCAGTTGTTGATGTTTGATTCGTAGAAAAACTTGCAGCCGAATGGTTCTGTTTTCTTCAAACTTTTTAACGTTCAATCTCTTCTTTGCGTGAGCAACTCTTAGTCGAAATTCTGGTTCACAGAGTATATTTGTCTAATTTCGTACCTTGCCTTCCTCTGTCGAATTATCATACACGTGTATTGCTTTCAACGTTCGATATTTAATTCCGAAAGTTTCGGTTCGGGAAGGCGAAGCTGCTGTTACCGAAAATTGCTGCTAGTTTACCCCACGAACCATTTACGAAACCGTTAATGAAGAGTTCCAGGCAACGTTTAACAGGCTACTGTCGGTCCTTCGATCCATCTCTGTCTCGTTTACGTGGTCGAACGCCAATGGAAGAGCGGAGAAGCCGTAACCACGATGAAAAATCTCCAGCATACCCTCGGGACAACCGTGCGAATACTTTGTCCGAAGTTATCGCACGAAAAAACATCTGTTCCAGGAATATCAAGCACCGATCGATCGCACAACATCAACGAGAATGACGAGCACCCCTTCTCTTTAATTAATTTCCGAAACAGTAATTTAATATTTTCCTTAATTCACCGAAGGCACACGTGTTAATATTTCGTTCGTAAAGCGTACGCGATATTTCGTAGGAAATAAAAATGAGACTCGTAGAAGAAAATGATTCCGCGTTTCGATTTTTCGAAATCGAACTATTATACGAATTCGGCGACATTTTGAGCGAGGATCACGACGGAAGCCTGCGAAGAGAAAGGAAGGATCTGACTTATACGGATAGAGGAGGCGTAATTGCGACGTCCAGTGAAACCATCGGCTTTCATACCTCGATAACTCGACGTCTCCGGTTTCAAAGGAAAGAGTTATCCTGCCTCGATATTGGATCAGAGGGAACAATAATTTCTCGGGTCTTTTCTGTCCAGAACCGTAGATCCAGAACACGGCGATCCACGATGCCCAGCGGATTCCAATTCGCCATCGACCGTAACAATTCGAATCTGCCAAACGACTTTCAATTCGTTTACGAGGTTTTAGCTAATTCGCGTCATATCTTTCCTAATTGTACTTGTATACGTACACGTATATAGATAGAAAATATAGTTTGTACATGCAACAGAAATACGTACACTCTATTTTCCAAATTTTCGTGAAACTTCTACGATCCCATTACGCTATAAACCTATCAAAGCTGCATTCTCTACACTGACAGACGTTTCGACCATAAAAAAATACATACGATATCGATAATTAATTCTTAATCGCGACGTTTGTTGATAAAACGTTAAGAAAATTTCCCAACTGGAAACGGACATCGATCCGTCTAATCGTGCGTTGATCGTCTTATTACTTTTATCCAGCTAACGGACAAACTATGGATAGGTTAACGATGAAAATACGTGGCTGTTCATCGCAGTTTGTTATTAACATTTTAATTAATACCACCTGTCGCGAGGAGGATATCTCTTCTTTTTTTCTGGCGTAGCATCGCTCGTATAAATGTAAATCGCGACATCCCTTTCATAAAGAGCGGCAACTCTGTATCCGATACAACAGCACCGTCGTAACTCCCGTGTTAGAGATACGAGATAATATAAAATCCGCTTGCACCGTAATTACGTATGCTGCTCGTTGCCGCGTTCGTAAATTGAACGCGGCCAAATCTGCCCCGGGATCGTGCGAATCGAGCGGAAACAACAGCGTTCAGCCTCTCGAAGCCGTGTTCCAACGTCTTTTCAGATAATCGAGTTTTACTGGATATTCCGTGTTGATATGCCGTTTACAAATATTCCTCCGTTTGTTTACCTTCTCGGCTTATTTGTTTATCTATACATTATCGGTACCCTTTTTTTATCTATCGTTCATTACGATATTATAGGCACCCTGTTTATTTTTTGGATGTTGGAGATCCTCGATTAATTTATTTATTTATAATTCAAAATTATCGACACAATCCATGCATAAAACGAGACCGCGATAACGGTGATAAAACGATACGACGGAATAAAATCGAGCAGGGCAAATCATCTGGAAGCCGAGTAATCAGAGATGGATCGATCGACGAATAATTAGCAGAGCTAGGAACGGGAAAATCGCATTACGATCTCTTCCATCTGGGAAGGAAGCAAATCGACAGGACTTCAGGCCGAATTACTTGGTTAGCCGTTAACCGTCGCGTAAATCTGATTCGACCTCGAAAGTGTACGCAGCCCGCAAGTTCGTTGGGAAGGGGTTGGACAACCTAGTTACTCGTCTGTTAGAGAATTAGGTTACGTCAAAATCTATCGTTCATCGTTTAATATCAACCGAACGTCTTGATTTTCCTTCGATCGTCGCCACTTCTTCTTCTTCTTCTTTTCCTTCTTCTTCTTCTACCTCATTCTTCGTCAGACGCGACCTATCGCTCTGGTTTCCACGACCGAGAGTGGCACGAGGCTTTATGGCTTCCATCCAGCCTGGCTGCCACCATAAAACTCTGCTTCTTTTAGCCGACTGACAAGAATTGCGATCGAAGCGGAAAGAGAAAATGTGTGAAATGTAAATAGGCTGGACCGAGGATCGATCAATGGAACCCGACTTTGCGACGTGTCGAAGCGTGAACGGAAAGTCGCTGCTTTCCTTGGAAAATCGCTACTACGAGCCTCGTAACATAGTGACAAGATGGAGACAAAACGTTCGATGAACAATGAAATAGACAAACCGAGTTCTCGCGGATTTTACTCGTACAACTGAGATTTTACTTGCGCGTATATATTTAGCTCATTTGTGAATTTTCACGAATCATCGAGATAATTATCGATCAGGCGATAATCAATGAGATTGTATGCAATCGTTATAATATACGTACATAATGTATATTCTTTCTATGATTTTCATACTGTACCAAATAAACATGTTCCTTTTTTATTCAGAAGTTCCAATGAAACAATCATTCATCAAGGTTTTTATAATTCCCAAAATATTATAAATGCGTGCGAAATACGGATGTATACATACGTAATATATGGAAACGTTTGTCTATTTACTTGAGAATTTTTAGCATGGCAGACCACGTTTAGATAATATCATACAGCAACGCGGAGAGACGACGTGCTTCAAACTTAATTCCATAATGATACGTTGCTGCGGCCGGGCTTATTTACTTTACACGTTCAACGCGCAGCCAGCGACAAATCCTGACGAGACTGAGAAAAAAATTCATTGCTACGAGGGGGAAAAGGAGGCCGGCAATTAGCCTAACTGCAATTTTTGTTCGCGCGGAGGAACGGCCGAAACGAAGTTAAGGACGAGGAAAAGACGCAACCGGAAATTCTACGTTGAATTTAACCATCTGACGTATTCATAAATTCCTCGAGGACTGCTGAAGAAGAAAACGAGCAACGCGAAATAAAAAATGTGGTAATAAGAGAATTTTTAAACGACGATACGCATCTTCCGGCGATGCAAATTTAAATATGAATTATGCCTGACAATTCTTTCTTATTCTTTGCGCTTCGACATATTTAAAATCCAAAAATTTATTCTATGAAATTTCCTATTATATAAATAGAAAAGAAGTTTGATGAAAGTCCGAAAAAACTTGAAGATAACTAGCCTTAATTCTAGTACTATGTTTTAAAGTTTAGCTTTCGTGCAAAGCGCGAATATTTCCTTCGGGTAAAATCGTAAGGAATAGTATTCGATCGAATTTCCATGACAGACAGGAAGTTTCATTCCGTAAGACGGGCAATTTCCAACAAAGACCGTTCCTGAAACCAATTGTCGATAAAATCATCTTCGCCGAAAGCTCAAGACGCATCGTGCCGTTGGCTGTACATTAACCGGTATCAACGTATTTACGCGTGTACATAGTCACGCGCCTATATTACGCATATGTCTGTGTATTTATCTATCTTCGATCGGTGCATGTGCATCTGCATACTGCAAGCCTGTATCCTTCCCTCTGCGATACCTTCAATTCTGTTCTCTACAGGGTGATGCCTCAAATATAGAATCCTTTGAATCATATCTTCCATAAAATACATACCATCCTTTTCCTCTATTCATTTCCGCGAAAGAATATCTTTGACGTGTTCTTTTGTAACTTCGATGGCGAGAGCGCCAACTAAACGAGCTATTTTCAATAAATCAACCTGTACATTGATAAAGCGAGTGCTTCGACTGCTCATATTTGTACAATGTTCACGTTCTTCTGTTATTCTCATAAATTCTGTTTCTTCTAACGGTAACGAAAATTCGAATATTAGCAAAAGATGTAAACGCGGAAAGCAGCTTAAAATACATTTTATTTAAATACATTTACCTATATTCTATTAAGAGATCAATAAATGGTTCGATAGTAAATGGTTCAAAAGTTTTGCACGATACTGTACCCTGTACCTACGAACATCCTTCACGGCCAACGAACAATGTCAGGGAGAAAAAAAACTTTCCAGGAATTTTCCATCAAAAGAAAAATTACCCATAAAGATGTACGAGTGACCAGGAGCTTCTGAATCGCAGCGTTCGTGTCATACGGATGTAACGGCCTTCCCATTCGCGATTAATTTACCGTGCCATCGGTCGATTTATATTTCGCCGGAAATCTATTGCGTCGGCAAAAAACCAATAGCCCTGGGCGTTCGGTTATCCCAGCTGATGTATTATTATCGCGGACCATGACTCAGGTTGCTCGCGAGATCTTCTCCAAACCGATTCATCCTGCGATTCCTCTGTATATTCTAAACACAACCGCATTAGATCGGAAATAGCGGACTCGCGAAACGAACAGAAGAGAACCAAGGATATGTGAAAGCCATTAAACGCTTTCTGACAGAAATATTGGAAACAAAGAACACGCGAAGATAACGCGGATCGAAAGAAAAATCGAGACAAACTACGGAAGAATGGGAAGGTAATCGAGCTTGTGTTTCGCTAAATGCATGCAAAGACTAACCAAAATCGTACGAGAAGTATAGCGTAAAGATAAAAAAGAACTTTAGAAATATCAGATGGTTGGAAAATAAAAGAAAATCAAAGAATAGTTAACGTGAGATCGACAATGGTGAAGTCGCGAAATTTTTCCACCCTCTGCAATCCGAGTCGTTTTGTTTCTGACTTACGGGACGACGGCTCGGTCCAGAATTAACCAGAATACCGAAACGACGTTGCAAGAGCATGAAACGACGGAAGACCATCTCTGGCCCGGAATCGACCATTCGAGAAACTTATTGCAGTGTAGAATGGCGTGGCCTATTGTCGTCACGCGAAAGCGAGGCTGCGTCTCGTTTGTCAGCTCTATCTTTTGATAGCCACTCGAACAATGGATCGGTCTTGCCCCTGGTTTTTAACAGTACTTTGGCTTTTTCGCGTTATTGTTCTGTAAAACGGTCGTTGATGGGCATTATGCGTGGATAGCGAGTTGTTCTGGCTGCGCTCAGTTTTATGGATGTCACGTGACACTTTCTCGAGGTTATGCGGAGGTTCAGGACACGCCACGTTCTTGGAATCTTGATTTCCGACGTGAGAAAATTGTCAAGAATATTAATTGACAAACAAACGAAACGTATTATACGGTAAGCGTAAGAGATTTCTTTCTTCTCGTTCTAACTTCTTTCATAAAGAAGAACTTAATAAATTGTACCTGCGACTTTCGTCCTAATCTCAAACCTTTTGTCTTTCAATCGCCCTTAAAATCACTCGAGTGTGCGTTACGTGCAATTACAATCTCAGAATCTTCATAATTAAAGAACATTCTTCAAGAAGAAAATTCCAAAGGTACAAATCCCTTTATTTCATCACCAGCAAGAATCTTGCTCCCTCGAATCTGCCATAAAACAGTAACCACGACAACGTTTCAAGGATCAGTCCTTGGATTCCTCGACTCGTTTCGATCGTTGTCATAGCCTTCGCGAAATTAGGAGACCGCAGAAGACGTCCGATGGTGGCACGCCGCTAATTGTCGCTCGACTCTCCGAATCGGACAGTTGGCATTCCCTGAGTTGGCGTTCGTGAGTATCTTTGGGAGGGGAGAGAGATGGCTGGGCACGGGGAATTCCAGGAGAGTCTGGTTTGACCGGGCACGTCGACTTTGAGACGGCAACGAAGTCTCGATAATCCGTCCCGAGAGCGTTCGAGGTCGATCGAGACTGACGTTCCCGCGCTGGCATCCGTCGCCTGACTTTCCACCCCGGGGACACAATGCCGCTTTAATATCTTACAGGAGAGTCGGGTCCGCGTGTGACACTGACGCGAGTCGACTCAGAGATCTCGAGAACGCCCGGTCGGTCGAAAGAGCTGCTCGGAAATGAAATTTAAAGGCGACTCTCTCGGCTGATTCGTTGAACCGATTTTCTCCGGCGGTAGAACGTGTCGTGGTGAATTTCGCCATTTCCGACTGGCAGCTGATTTATTAATCATTGACGGGGTCTTTGCGATCTTTTAATAGGAACCATCGTTCGTCTTTACAGACGTTTGGTTATTTCATAGTGAATTTTGCTTCGTTTCGGTCTACCTAATTATTTTTCGCGATGATTGTTGGGTTTTTCGTCGGCACAGTTCGCGATGCAATCGTACAGGATTTTTCGCTATACGATCTATCGGTTTTATATTTTGAGCTGCAATTAGTGGACGTGTACGACATCATTCGTTCTGTAACATCGCTTGCGATCCTCGATCTGCCAAAGTCGTATCACCCTGAAGCGAACGCAAATCGCTTACCGGCGCGATTGAAGCAAAGAACGAGCCGCTCCCTTCGAAAATCGCTTACTCCAGAAACGAACCTATATCCTTATTCTGTGGACACCCAGTATGAATATGCCAGATAATCCGCAGTACCCGCGCAAACACTGCCGCCTATAATCTCTGCACACGTGAGCATTACACGCGTATGCATACCGGTAGCACGTGCACGCATAGCATGTTAATGCATCTAAATATTGGGACAGCCGAATCCTGGACCCATCGACCCGAACAAACGATGCGACAGAATTCGAACGCGCATTGCCAAGGTATCGCGATTTAGATTGCATTTTTATATTAGCTCAAGTTAGGTTAAGTAGCGTTACAACGAGAAGGATGCGAATCGGAAGAGAGAAGAATTTCTAGATAGACGATAATGGAAGCTAGATCGGAGAATTTTTTCTTTTTTTTTTTTAGAATGCTATAAAAATTATATTTTTTTCAGCAACTACGCTTCGGCTTTGCTTCGTTCTTCAGCGAAGATAGTGAAGCGTGATGGGGAATGTCACTGCATCCGATTTATGCTTTAATTTTCTCGCTGTATGACGAAGTCCATTATAACAGCAAGAAAGAAGGATAAAAGATCGAGACTATCTATATGTAGATGAAGAACGAAAGTCGAGCAGTCGGAAACGGACTCGGTAACCACGCTGATAGAAGTTTACGACACGGCTGATCAATGGAGTTTACTGGTGGAATAAATCGACGAGAAAAGAACGAAGTGGGAGGTAAAGTTACGATCGGACTCTCCATATGCGAGCCGTTTGTCATTCGATGGCTGGTTGATATCGATTACGAAAGTTTCCATTGGAACGAACAAGTCGATTTCCTGATACCTTGCTTCTAAGATGATTTTCCTATCCGTGGATTGGTAAAGCGTGAGAAAGAATCTTTGTCTACGAATCTTTAAACAAGAGATCCCTAGAACGGACAGTGAAATTGAAGTGAAACGAGCACACCGTTCAGCATTTCACAGATCATGAAAATATTATTATAAGAAATTCGTTAAATCTTCCAAGTTATGTAAACGTCTCTTCTTTTGAACTTAATTAATAATGCAATTAAAAATATGATATCTTTAAAAACCGAAATACACGATCGGATCAAAATTCATAAAATTTTATTTCGAACCGTTTTAATTTTCAGTCGGTCAGTTAAAAGGCCACGGAAAAACTAATGTTTTCTTTCGAAACCTACTTCTATCGCAATTTAGGATAGTATTAACAGCGATTCTGATAAAGCAGGAGCGATATGCAGTATTTATGAGCTTGCACTCGATACTATGATGAGTCACGGGCGATCGAGCATGGAAGCCGAGTCAGCTTTACAAATTTCCTGTATACTCGTTGAGTTTTCAATTCCTCTTTGCACGTGATCGGCCACAAATCTCGATGACTCGTCGATGCGTATAGCTTGATGAATGCACTCTTTTTCCGCCATTATTTCACAACGCTCGCGCCCATTGTTATCACCGTTATGTATATAGAACGGACAAAAATGCGTGGTAATTCGTGGCCGAAGCTATCAATGAGACGACGAGGACTTTCGGCTCAAAAATTCATTTCGATCGGTTTGATCGTGCCATTTATCCTTCTTTTATCGCCTCGTCATCCCGTCACCTCGTGGCTTCGTCACGATACATGGACGTATGTCGAAGCATAGCGGTCGCGTTCGACGTACGATTGATTTCAGGACAAATTTTACAGCGCGGACCCGTGAGTTTAACATTTAACGATGAATATTTACAATATTTTGTCGATCTATGAAACCGTAAAGCAAGTAATAACAGTCCGTCGAATATAAAAATAAAAATCATAAGCGCGTGCGATCGACGTTGTTCAAAGATTACGAGCATTGTAAAAGTAGCGTCGCCGACGATACAGTCGTTTGAAAATCATACGAGTCTCTCGCAAGCCAAACTGACCAATTCTGCTTTCTTTTCTACGACTCTTTCTTCTAAATTACGATCGTTTAAAAATCACGGGGATACAACAGCTTGAAATATACATCCGCCTAATTCTTCGAACATATTTCTTTCTGAAATTAACCCGATTAACCCATTATCCTAAACCGATTAACTTTCGGAGCTCGTAATCGTTTCAAAACCGGAACGATGGCTGAAAACATAATTTTGCTTGGTATCCATCTCGCACAAAGGTAGGGTAATGTAATCCGTTCGATGCGTCGCCGAGTCTGAATTGAATGCGAATAGAGAGAACGAAATGTATTCCACACGGTTCGCCCCACGCGGATTTCGCGGGATAATGGTATCAAGACGAATTCAATGAAGAAAGCCTACCGTCTCCGTTATTAAGAAACCCACGGGATCCCTCCGACACAACAAATATCTAAACCCGAGGATAGCTTGGTTGACGATACGTGTTTCACGGATCGATGGAACGTGAAAAATAGATGTTCCGTGTAACCTTTTCACTGCTTCCATATCCAACGCTGAACCGAGTCCGTGCCGAATGCACCAAGATTTTCGTCGACAATGAATTAGGATTATCGAGGGTCGTAATGGAAATAGATACAAGACGCTGCTTGGATATCTCGAGATGTACAATGGGATCGAGACTGGGAAACATGGACCGCTACGTGGGAGGATGATGATCTTTGTTGTAGCAAGGAATTTCCGATAATTTTGTACTCGATTATTAGGAACCGACGATATGGCTATTAATTGAGATTTTTCCTTTCGACCAAATAGTTTTACGATTGACGCGCTTTCCGTGAAAATATCTAGAAGACAAAACGGTTTTTTTCCAAATTTTGTTCCTTTTATTTTTACGAGGCGTAACGTCCTCTTTTCTTTCGTTTTCATCTTATTTATTCGGTTTTGTCCCGACGTGACATAAAACTGTCCGGAACAGAACGTCGGTGGTCCGTTATGTTTAATCGCATATTTATGCGTGCTACGTTTCACAGGGAAGAAGCGGAATTAATTTCAACGGGCGGTGACCGGTGTTGAAGAAGAGCCGACGTGAAAAATAATTATTAAGGGAGCGGAACGTGGTTGAAATCTGTTTTAGACTCTCTATCTGAATTACAACGAACGATGTTTCCCTCGTCGTAACCCTGCAACCTCTCCTTTTTCCTTCTTTCCCTCTTTTCTTCCATTCCCTGTGATGCTTTTTACGCGCCGAATATAATTTTCATGCCGGTAAACGTTTACTTGTAGCACCGTTTGGCGAATATCGACAAGGTAAAACGAGCGTTTGAAGAAACCGAATAATTAACGAGAAAAGTTCGCGTACCTCTCGCGAGGAGACTTCCACGTCGAGTACTAAGTGTTTCTTCCCGAGGATTATAAATAAAGTTGTTCGTATTTGTTGGATACTACATCTCGGATTTCCGAGGTATAAGATAAACTTGGATATCGCGTAAAACTCGTATACCTATCCTAAATCCATCTGCGATTCTAACTGCGATCCTAATTTAACCCGCAGCCCAACCTAAATCTATTAAACCGAGAAGTCCAGGTTAGTTTCGCAGTCACCTGATAAAGAGAAGCAAGGGAACAAACACCGTTGGCGTCATATCGAGTTTCGTTCTCCCTTTCGTGGCATAAAACAAGGAATTACGTCATATGCATAAAGCGGAAGATTAAATCGAATTGATGGAAAATCGATATTACAAACGGGTGAAAAAGGGAAAAGAATGCGGCTGTGTCGAAACTGTTATCGTACAATGCCGCCTGTGTAGGGGAACAAGAGAAGCGGAAGCGCGATTCAATCGACCATCGAATATGAAGAGAAATGTATCGTGTCCTTTTAGTAAACCGAATTAACTAGATTTTTGCGGTAGTTTTAGCGCGCCGAATGGATTATACGGGTGTTTCACGTGTATTTCGTTTCGAGCCAACGACGAAGGATATAAAAGGAAACGGTGGATGGCTTCTGCTGACGCTGACAAATTCATTGGATGCGTGTGCATACGTGTTTATTCTAGTCGGGGAACGGGTATTTCTCAAACAACAGCTAGACAGATTTGTTTGTCGAGATATTTGTCTGAGATATCCTACTGTTTTCTCTTCGGGCTACTGATATCCTTCATAGGCTACTCAACGGTGAGACGTCTGGATTTACGAGCTTGCAAAAGATGAATAATTGTCGGTAACTTATCGAATTAGCAAATAAGAAATAACAAGTAGAAACTGCAAACGTTGCTTATAAATTACTTATTCAGCGAATGAAACATTTGACGCAGTTGTTGAAATAATACGCAACACGTTCTCCTCCACAACCGAGCGTGGACAACCTTCAAGGATAACAGAACGAAGTAAAAGCGCGATTACGCTACTACAGCAAAAATCCCTGCGTAACGAATACGTAAGAAAATAATGAAAAGTAGGTAGTCGAACGAACGACTGAATCCCGTATCAACCGTCATAACGGATAATACTCCGTACTTTGCTGCGTATTTAAATTTCTCTCAAACAACCTGCTCAATTATCGTGCCAATATACGAAGACCAAACCTCTGGAGCACGAAATAAAAAGAAAAGAGGAAAAGATGGTATAATCGAATGGAAACGCAAGCATCGAACCGGAAATTCAAGCAGAAAGAACAGTGTCGCGTCGGATAAAACGTAACTAATTAATTAACGTAGCAGCTCGGCGTGACGATCAATTATATAACTGCCGATTCAGGAGCAAGCAGCGTGACTTTTCGTGGCGGACAATAAGCCGGTGGATACATCCCCGAGCCATGGGGACAAAAGCCAGCGACAAAAGAAGACGGTCTATCCGCTCGCGACTTCCGCTATTTTCCAAGTGCAAATCCGAGAAAGGCAACGCGACGAACGAGCACGGATATAACGAAGAAAAATTAAACAATGAAATACAAGAACGCCGGTAAGTCTGACAGAAGCGGTCGTTGGAAAAAAAAAGGCTTGAGAAAAGGCAAAGGGAAGGAAAGAAAAGAAAATAACCGGAGGATAAAAGGAAGAAAGGAAGAAACTAGGATCATCCGGGACAGGAAAATAGAACGGGAGATGAAAAGACAATGGATGGGTTAGTCGGCAGGACTGTGATAAGAGAGATAGAAAGGGGTAAGAGAACAGCTAGGTCAGACCGCTTATAATTAACGTTAGTTTATTCGGAAACCATGCCGTTACGACAATGACCATGGAACTCGATAAACTCCTGCTGCGATTGTTTAACGAAGAATTTCGACGAACGAAGCTCGAGTTTCCACGCACCGGGTAGAACGTTAAATGTAACCTTTTCGGGCTGGATGTGCATAGAGGCGCTTCAGAAAATCTAACGATATCTTTCCGATTCACAACTTGAACGTCCCATGTACATTCGTGAGAAAGGAATAAAATTTGAAATAAAGCGGCTACTTGATGAGCAATCGAGAGAAATTTAAACGATAGACAATGAAGTTATAAATTGCGCGATAATTTTAAAAGTTAAAAAGCACGACTAACTTTGATTATCAAAATTTTGGCTTACGTTTGTTTCGACCGATGTTCCGCGTTACAAGGTACACATCGTGTCTGACTATAGACGGACCGTTATCACTAGCGCGACTATCCCATTTTCTCCATTCGTACGCCCAATCCTATCTCGTTACATTTACCAGCTGTTATCGGGTGTTGTTTACGAACGTACAAATAACAACAGTGTATCCTTTTACAAAACTGGTATCCGCTACGAAAAATCGCCCTTTTTTTGTATTCGAAAGGAAACTTCACAAATTTTGGCAAAAATTCAGCTCTACCTCTCTTTTCGAACTTTATCTCGCAAATATTTAGTTACGATCGTCCGCGCGTTCGAAGAATCAACGTACATTAACTGGAAAAATTACACCGACGCTGTCGCATTTATTTATCATTCCTGTAAAAATATTGATGGCAACGAATTCGATCTTCCCAATCTTTCCTATCAACGAGGGGAGGAAAACCCGTGTGAAGGAAAGAATCCGTGTGAACCGACAGGAGGAAAGAAATACTCGACGAGGGAGAGGTTACTTGAGGGCCGTTAGGGGATTGTCAAGCATCCTGGATATTGGTCCTAATAATGGAACATTCTCGTAAATGCTCGTTCGCGCTCGCCCCGAAAACCCTCCACAGCGTTTCTCTTCTTCTTTTCTTTGGCCCGTTCTTCGGTCGTGTAACCATCCTTCTTAACCCGTCTCGTTAGATGCCTGACAGAGGATAAAGATATCTCCTGCTAACACAATTAAAACGACACGTGTAGGTCGCGATTTTCACGCGTGTCGTCGGTTCGACGTGGAAAACAGGCCAATTCGCGAGCGTAAGGAGTGTCACGTTTATTATTTATGGAGAAACGAAGGCAGATAACTGACGCTCCGCAACGAGGGGCGTTTATGGATGGCCGACGTAGATGTAAACTAAAACTTGACAAGTTCTTGTAAATTATTGCTGAAGCGTTCGAGCCGTTTACCTTCAAATCTTCTTTAGCGAGCCCTTAAACCACTTTCGTTCTCCTCTCTAAAATTCACCAGCGTATCAAAGTCGATAGAAAACACGTGCATTGCGTTGATACAACTCACTCTGAAGCTAATAAACCCAGAAGACTATAGTTTGTCGTCGTCAAGACCTACAACGATATTAAAATTGCAATTTAAAACAAAGTCAGGCGTCGTCGGCCGAGAATCTGTTCCTAAACAACACCCATCGTGACAAGTTGAAACAAAATTTCGTACATCCGAGCGTGCACGTCGTTCGAGTATAGTCGGTGCTCGCTTAATTATTTAAACGACGAAGACGTTTTCGTCTCGAGCCGTTAAATGCTCGATAAATCACGTTATCACGCGTCACGGTGACGCTTGATCGTTCGCGGATGATTAACAATGGCGTAAATTTCGCGGGAATGCGAGCGAGCCCGAAGATAATCCCGAGCCGCGTAACGAACCAAGATCTCGTAGCCGGCAAATCGGATTTCCGCGAGAGATAGCGGAGTGGAGACAATTGGCGAAACGTTGTTCGAGTTAATATAACAGAATAAAGAGGTTTGATTCGACGGCTTTACCGACGTTCAAGCACGAAGTATAGTCAGATCGATGATTATTTTAATGGCAAATCTCATTGTTCCAACGTTCTGTTCAATTATGGAACATGGTAATAATTGCACAAAAGGCAGAATTCTCTTTGTATCGAAATGTTTGAAAGATTTGTGACAAAATTGAATAAAAACTTGAAGTGTCATTGTGTTTAATAATACATATACTTGACGATAGAGAAAGATGCGATAGAAGTTATAAAATGATATTTTGTTTTATCAATGTCGGATGGTTAATCGTTATATTTAATGCCTCGTCGTAAAGTTAAATCTCATTGAAATTATTCCCGGTTTAAAGTATAATATACACGTGTATGGGTATAATTGCATATCTAATTTCGAAAAGCTGTTTCACTCGATCAACGGTTTTTAAATTCCATGGCAAGTTCATCGTCCTTATAATTAGAAGCAGGCGGATAATTAAACGTTAATAAAACCATAAACCTCTGTGATATGCAAAAATATGGAGCAAGCCTCGAGAAACACGCTTGCATGGGAAAATACAGCCAATTAAGTAAAGATCATCGAGCAGGACTTTAATAGTAATCTATACGATTTAACGCGTTTCACTAAACTGTAAAATAACGCGTGAAAGTTACGTAAACGTAACGTTATTGTGAAATCCGTGCAAATAAAGCAATACGCGCATCGTTTTATCATGAGTTATATTCGTCTGCATTTGAATGGATAATTCGAAGAAGTTGCTCGAATAAACCAGAATCGCAAAAATAAATTTTCGTGATTTAACTGTGATAGTTAACCTGAACGACACCTCGCAACGAAATCGTCGCAAAACGAGGGAACAAAAAATATTCGCACAATTTTCACGCTTGTCCAGCAGAAAATTCAAACATCTCTTCCATTATTTCGCAAACATCGTGTCGCCGATCAATTCTAGAAAAAAAATAAAAATAAAAATAAAAAAAAGCACGATATTGTAAGTAAACTGTACTACGCAAATTGTAAAACATTTCGTTTGAACGGCCACTCGACGAACAAACGGTGTCACTTCTTGAAAATACGCACGCTGGTAACACAATGCGCGGCTCCCATCGACGCTCGACGATCTCTCGAAGCTCGAACGCCGCTTTGTTCGACGAATTAACGCGGGACTCGCGCTGCTGCCTGCGACAAATTAAAACCAGTTCAAACGCGAGACGTGGTTGCTTGCAACGATGTGCGCGGCGGTTGGTCTTCGTTTCCTCGAGGAAACGACGAGACACGAGAATCGTGCAGCTCGTGAAACGGTGTCTGCCGTGGCGCCGTGTCGAACCCATTAGCAGCCGTATTACGTATTCTCCTTGTAGGAAGCGCGGCGATAAGCCTCGTTAACGTAACGATCGTAACTGCAAATAGTTTCCCGATAAAGACATCATGGATGGCTAATAACGAGGCGGTGAGAAACAGACGGGCGAGGAATTTGAAATGATACAGGCTGTTTTCGAAATCGGAGAAATATCGAACATGTAGAGTGAAACTTTTTCACGCCGAGCTGGCGTTCGAGAAAAGTTCTTAAACGTCATAAAACTCTCTAATCACGGAATTACATTTCGATGTAGAATAATCTCCAAACTGCCACGGTAAAACTAATCTTTCAAGTATCGATCAGTAAATTTGCGTCGCAACAAACCTTAAAGTCGGATTACAGATTCGATTTGGAGAGCTTGCCGTGGCGAAACTGGAATCGGGCACCGTGTCACTGATTCGTCCGGATTAAAGCGCGATCAACCGAACTGTTCGCGACACTTTCGCGATAAGTAATTAAGCGGAAACGACATTTTAACTAACGTTTCGCTAGGTACTCGAACGCTCGACGTTCGATTATACGGATCGGTCGATATACATCCAGGCTATTGCCGTGACGAGAAATAATTAACGGAATTATAAACGTAACTGCGGTGTATTATTGCATCTAGGCAGTCATTTATCGCAATCGTCCATCTCTGCTATCGTACGAACGTTAATACGGGACCGCCCACGAATTTCAGGTAATCCTCGCAATGTCGACGATCACGGTTATGACGATGATAATGATGATTCAACCACGATTATTTATGATTCGTTTCGTTTACCACCATTGACAAATATTTGTTCGTCCTTGCCCGAGATTCGCTCTTTTTTCTGCATTTTGAATGATGGTGATAAGGTGGATTCTTAATTAACGGTGTGATTATTTGAAAAGGCGATCGGGAAATCTACTATATGAAATAAAATAAAAAGGTGAAGTCGGGAAGAGAAACGACAGAAAAGTGAGCTAATTACCGAAATTCCTCGTCCATTCAATTTAATCCTCCTTGCTTTTTTTTCGACAGGATTTCGATTAATCTAACCACGCGGACGATAAAAACCGAGCGTTGCGACGGCGGCAATTATGTTCCGGCGCGATATAATTAACGATCGCCGGCGAAACGATGAAACAGAATTTCCGCGAACGAGCGAGAATGAAACTCGACCCTTCCGCGAAGAAGAACGCCAACGAATCGCATAAATTAAAATAGACCGACGTTCAGTTAACCGGTGGCTAAGGCACTCCCGTCCACCATTTCGCGTAATCTAAATTGTCTAATTAATCACCGACCGTAGGAGAAAGCTCGCTCGCGATCGACCGGCGACCTGCGTTCGATGCTAATGAAATTTTTGAAGCGAGCAGCACGCTCGTCTAGCTAACTGTGAAACATCGACTAATTAAAACGATCGACGTAGGAAGAGTCTGCAACTGGCTACGCCAGTAGCAACATCTATTGCGCTTCAATGTGTTTTATGATACTGCATACTGTTTCGCTGAGTCGCGGGTATATAGCAATAAGACAATGTCAAATCGATATCCATGTACTTGCATTTTATATTGCATAGTTAGATTATTTCAGGTTTATTTAACATGTATTATGACATGTATTATGACTGGCTATACGAGTTTTCTATAGTGCGTTGTCGAATACTTTTGTAGGCGTGTCTCTTCGTGATAAATAAATTGTTGAAAAGGCAGAAATATTTAATATATCAACGTAGGTTAATAGAGTGTATAATTCTGTGTTAATATATCAAATAAGTTTGCACGAAAATTGTTGAGGTTATTAGATGTATAAAGAGAGAAAACGCGTGGATAAAGTGTAAGGTACAAAATATATATATTTAATTTAATAGAGAAGTGTAATAATAAGTAGAAATACAATTTCAGCTGGTCCAGATCCGCACGCTAGCAGTGTTACCTTATAACTGAAAACCCCGAAGCCAACGTCGCCTGTCTACTGTTTATGGTCTGCCTTCATGCTAGTCTTTTGTCTATATGCTGTCGATGGCTTCAGCGCTTGAGAAAACTAAAAAGACCAGATGTGGAGTTTTCGTAGAAGTGGTGACCACTTCAACAAAAATGACGGTTAAAAATTTGTTAAGACGTTGAATATTAATTACGTACCCGATGAAATTGAGAGCCTCGTAGAGAAGAAGAATGGAGGTCGATCAGTTTGGCCTCGTACAAAACCACGAGAAGCAATGCCATTCCCAGACTATCGTTCAAGGAATCTCAAAATGGCAAAAACATTTTGCTGGCAAACATTGTGTATGCGTAAACAAAGTGCAAAATCCGACGTGTCGCGAGGAATTCGAGGAATTCGACGAGGGTGACGCGAATCATCGAGAATATTGACTGGAAATCCCAGGCGTAATTGAAAGCTTTCGCGAGGACGTCGGGAACTGGGAAGTGTCGGAAAAAGTCTCGAAGAAATATTTTTCTTCCCCGCTCGTATGGCGCGAGACACACGATTCTTCGTCGCTTTAAAACGCCGAGAATAGTGGCGAAACTCGGTAGACGGGGCAGCGACCGGAGGGTAGAAAAGAAAAGTAAAAAAAGAAGTCCATAAATAATCCGGACTGGTTTCGACAGTCGTACCCCGTGGCTCATTCGTTATCTGTATATCACATTCGGCACAGAACTGTTCATTAATAAAGGAAATATTTCGATGTCTACGGTATGTCACCGCCTTTCTTTCGCTATTCGCGAAGACAAAGGAAGTTTACGAGATAAAACCGATATACCGTTTACAAATATTATACTATATGTAATGTATTATATACGATAATTATTATTCGTCGATACGATAAACAAATATAGGTAGCTAATGTAAATTTTCGTTTAATCGTTCCAAGTAAATATTTCATTATTTTCGTTACATTCTTGATGGACACAAGGTAAATATCTTATTATTGAAATTTTCATTCACAATTCGTTCGAGTCAAATATTTCATTTCTGTCAAACAGATGTTTAACTGTACTAATGTAAATCGTTGGCATTAAATAGCGATAATTATTAAAATATTATGCTCCGACTCTGTATAAAAATAAATGAAGTTACCTTTTATTCTCGTATAAAAACTCTGCTCTGTAATAACGAAAAGTTATTACCCGTAAGGGGACCGGGAATTTTTATTTTTAAAAAAGAAAGAAAGCTTACTTTAGAAACATTATGTTAACATTAATTAAGATCGTCGACGTTTACTGTGTTCGAATTGCGTATCAACGCGAAAATTCATAGACAGTGGTTGTTATAAATGCTTCTACCGAGCAGCAAGATTTTCCCACGTGAAAAGTGGCGGACGGAAAGAGTCACTCAGAAACGATGAATCATGATCGCTTTTTTCCCCGACGAGCGGGTTAGCGCGACAAAAAACGTGTCAAACGCAGTTCATTTCATAATTTCAAAAGCTTCCTCTCCTGGCTCCGAGGTGAGACCGTTGACGCAGAGGCGTCTTCTACGAAGGATCCACGAACTTCCATCCTTTTTTCTTCAAAGAAAAATTTCCAGCTACTTTTCTAAGCACCTACCTTTCACGCTTCTCACGATCCTTCTAACTATATATATAGTGCCTGATTAATACGTAAAAGTGTATCTAACGCAGAACTCCAAAAGTATTTACTTTCGTTCGGTATGCTTCTCGAAATATTTTCAATAATAATTTAAAATTGAAATATACCTATATACATATACATATATATATAAAGAGAAACTTCAAAATGAATTTTCCCTTGCAGTTAACAACAATCGAAATATGCATGCAAATACCAAATTCTGGATTGTTTCACATTTCTTTCGACCAGTTGATCGGCTATGAATTTTCCTGGCTCGCCAGGATTGAAAATACTGTGAACTAAAACACGGTAAACTGCAAACAAAGCAGGATATGCACGCGAAAACAACGCAAACCATCCATAAGCGGCTACGCGAAATAACGTTAAATTCAAAATCGAGGGGGGTTAGCGCCCTATTAAATTCTCATGAATTCCTCTACGCGGTTTTTCTATGGAAAAAAAAGCGTCGAGGTAAAACAGAAAAGAAAAGAGAAACGCGCGCAGCAACGAAATTCGGTTTCCAGTGACCTTTCGGTCGAAGAAACGCGCAAGTAGTAAACGAAGCTGGGATCTGTGAAACAGAAGAAGGAGGAAAGAAAGCAGAAGAGAATAACGTAGAAACATGTCTCGAAAAAATAGAGTATTCGTCGAGAGTAGACCGATTCCATCTTCGCTATCTACTTCGCTGTGCCCGATGGAATTTTCAAAAGAGATTCGAAGTGTTCTCACCTTGAAACATACGAGCAATTTTTGCCAGCGATACGGTCATAACGAGAATCGAGAGTACGATGCATTTTCGCACCGTCAGATCGACAGATCGCCGCTTAAAAATTCGAAACACAACGATCGAGAAGGCGTTCCATCCGTTTCCGATATAGATCGCTCTTTGCATACGCGCTCTTCTGGAAAAGTCGCTCTATAGCGCTGCAACTCTTGGCGGATAACACGCGCATACCACATGGGGCCACATGCTTCTCTCTTGGATGCCTCGATTCTTTTGTAAAATTTCCACGTATCGCCGCTACGAAAACCGATAGCTGGTATTCGGATGCCAATGAATGGCGTTGAAAAGGCAGGATGCTGCCTCTATGTTTGTGAAATTGCAGGGAACTCGGACGGATTTCAAATGCGGCCTTTCCAGTAAGTTTTTCTAACGGATATCGTATTATCTACACTTTGCTTAGAATATATTATCTATCCTTTACATTACACGATGTAATATATTTGCGTTACATTCTGTTACATCCATCTTATATCTATCTATCTATTTGTTAGAATCCTTGGAATTATCGCGTTTAAATAGGCCTGCACATCTGAAACATCTGATTTAAACGACAATCATGTAACACGGTAGAGACGTCGACGATTGTTCTACAATTTTCCTGAATTTTTTTTTTAAGAGCTTGAAACGGCGAAAAAGTCGAACTTGCGCATAAACGATCAAATTCGATCCTAGAAAGTTAATATAATCGTATTAGGATTTTATATCGACTAGGACCGTAGGAAGTATTGCCGCTATGAACATTTCTAAGATGAAGAAGTTAACGAGACACAATTATTATTACAGGTTGCATGGGATTTTCAACGTTTATTTATTTGTGCAATGGAATTTTGTTGATCGTAGCCTGGGAAATGTTACAAAGTCGTTCGTTAAGGGATTTATGTAATTATTCCCTCGGTGGAGATGATAAAACTGAATTCCAGCTTAAGAAATAGCCGTGAAATTATAAAATATATGGAAAGAACGAAGGTTGCATTTGGGATGTGAAATCGAGAGGAACTTCTGTATCGGGAAATGGGACCGGAGCATCTCCATCTCTACCATAGAGAACTCGCCGCCACCTATTTCAATACCTGTTCCCGTCGCGACGAGCTTCATGCACTGGGTGTTCCGTTTGTTCCAAAGATACAACACAATCTACACACCGCAGAAGCGAATCGCGTTAATAAACTTCACAATTTAATAATCGTTTACGTAAAATCGCATAGAAGATATTACGATCAATTGTATTCATTTTCCTTAATTTTTCCAAGTACTAAACGTGTTACAGGGTGTGGAAAAAATGTGTTTTCGTCCTCCGAAATTATGTAAAGACATCGTGTGAAATGGAAAAATGCTACGTACCTGATTTTAAGATAAAAGAAAGATGTTGATGCGAGCAAGACGCTGATCTCGAAATAATTAAATATTAAAGGGAACCGAGCTATTTGTCGAGATTTGAAAGTTTGAAGTATTACTAATAATAAAGAAGTTGTTGGAGCAAAGAACGGAAACGGAACACCCTGTAGAAATAGAAGAAAAGACCGGCTCGTTCGCGAGCCGGGAAGCGCGTGAGCTTCTTTCACGTGCTTTGATCCCTCGGTAAATTTCCAGCGGCGCAAGATGAAGAAACCAATGGAAAGGAATTGAAGAGGAGCCCCGTTGAAATTTGTGCCGGCCGGATAAGTACGCCTTAACCATTTCAGGGAAATTTCATATCCAGGCCGATTCCTACTGCAGTCTACGTTGCGCGCTACTTCTATCTAGCTTTAATGAATATTTATGGGCCAACCAATAGATCAAGATTAAAACCAGTAGAATTATTACCGCGATCGAAGTAGCGATATTTAAAGTTAAGATCACAACGAATCTCTAACTTTGGATACATATACCTAGGAACGTTTTATGAACGTGTTACAACGATGAATATTTCTTGTATTATCAGCACATCGTTAATTTCTATGCTTTAACAGCGTTCCACGTATCGTATCGTTATGACAAATCGACAAAAGTGGACGGATACTTATGAACGATAGTGTACATTCACCGAAGATGATGACAGAGAAGTGACGTTTATTTTGGTCTGCTATGTAGAAAATGTAATTATACTATAGTGATCCGTGGACGATACGATTACTCGTTAACAACGATTGTACACCCGAGTCGAGCGTACTCGTTCTAATGGAATTTACATTACGGATCGCGACTGCTGAAAATGACGCGCCTGGATAAATGGATCGATCAACAAGTCAGTAACGATTTTGGTTATTAATCAACTAAATTGAATTTGTAGAGTCGATGATACGAGATATTTAATTAAATTAATATTTTATCGCGTTTCCTCCATTAATATTCCACGGTACAGGCTATGCACAAAAGGATCTTATTATAAAGCTCCAGCAGGAAGAGGATTATTTGAAGATAACGCGTCAAGTAACTCAAAACTAGCTCGATATTTCTACAAATTTTAAGAATCGGTCATAAATCTTGAATGTCGAATAAAACAATATCTGCTGGAATTTTCGAACAAATGTAACGCCGCCGGTGCACGCGTATATTTAACGTTACAGCTGCAAAAATTAAAGATTTACGATGGAAGCCGAACAAAGTTAACGCGAACTGCAGTTAATTAAAGTTAAAAGTCACTGGTGGCAGAATAAAAATAAAGTCGAACGAAGATAAAAAGAATTTCAACTTCAACTGTGGATGCTATTCTGACGAGAGTTGAGAATATGGTTGAAAGTACGGCGTTAGGGTTGAGATCTCGACGATGATAGCGGTACATTATCAGCATATGAATTTCCATCTAAGAGTCACGCACACAAAGCAAAGGTTCGCATTTCAATGGCGTCCTTCTTGTAAAGATTTCTCGTTCCTAGCTTACGCATAATGCCTCCTTATTCTCAGCAGCCATTCCAAATTTTGCATAATCGGCTTTCCATAAGAATATTACTTTCCCCCGACCTCGCCAAGAATTTTCTTAATTTTAAGCAAAGTCCTCGCTCTCGAAAAATCTATCTCCTACAACTTCTTCGCGTCACCTCTTAACCTATACCGACACAAACTCATTTCCTTATTAAGTAAACTAATATCGTGGGAACTACTTAAATAAAAGTATCCTTATATCGCGAGTTGTAGGAAGATTTTTCTGATCGATTATATATTCCATGATTATTAAACGAAAAGTCGTTGTACCTTGTCTCAATTACCAAAAAAGAAACCTTGAACGAGCGTGTAATGCTATGGTCGACGCGTATCCAATGCGGGAAAAAGACCGAGAGACGTCGCCGCGCCGGTGCAGTTGCAGAGGCGTGAAAAAAAATTGATACTAACAAGATTACGAATTTTTAGCTGGCGATGAGAGTTCGTTCGTGTGCCGGTCACGCGCGAATTTAATTCTGGCACAGTTTCTGACCGGTCCGGGGAAATTTTTGCAAAAATAAAATGAAATAAAGCCGGTGCTGCGCCAGGAAACCTACTGCGAACGTGGCGTCCAAGTGCACGCCGACAACCCTAATTGCGCTACGTGTCGGTCAGTGTGTGTCGAGCATTTAAGTCGCCACACTGCTCTATCCAATCGGCAACTTTTCGAATTACGTCGCCGTCCTGCCGTCGACGTGCGAACAACTTTTCTAGAGATCGTCCCTCTTGACTCCGTGAGTCGATTTGCGCCTGTGGCTGCAACTTTTTGCCACGATCGATGACCAACTTTGTTTCAAGGCCTGACACGTTCAATTCGAGTTGTCGACGATCCGATTATTTTATTATTTTACTTCATCGATGCTAAGTTCCGACACCTGTGGGAAAAGAAAGTTTTTACGTATAACGGTAGTTTTCTTACAGTTGGCTATAAATGTAACTTTGATAACAATGTGGTCCTCGACATAGATATCAAAAAACTGTTAAAAACTAATTTCCACGTCGCCCTTTCAAAGCTTCCAAATTTGTATATTCTCCGTTTCCCATTTGACGGACATTTATGGCCAAGCTACACGCGCTCCGACTACGACATCAACGAAACCGAATCTTCAGGAACGATTCTTAAATATTTACAGCTGAACAATATCGTAAGTAAATCTATAAAACAATAAATTCTGATAAATCAATAAAATTACTAAATTAGTAATAATAATTAATTAGCTAGTGCACTTGCTTTAGATTAACGCATCCCGTTTTCATCTTATATTTCAACTTCGATCGCGATTCGATAAACTAATTTCATAGTGTCTAAAAATGTCAAATACGACGAATCGATCGAACGATTGTTCTTTCTTCGCAAAACGAATTCGAATAATTTGCTTTCAATGTACGTGCATTGACAACGGTAATTCGACCATACTCCGCAAACGATTAAAACGAAACGGCCACGATTCAAACGGATGATCCCGCAAATATTCCATCTTTATCGCGGAGTAAAATCGGAGTAACAAACCAGGTTTTCCTCATAGTCGAAATCACGTAGCGACAATAATATCATACGATTTAATAAAGTTTCGCCTAACAACACGATTAAAGCTCGCGTCAGCGGTCTTGATTCTCCAACGGGTTCACTTTCGTTTTCGCTACTACCGGAAGCTACTACCCCTTTTCCTTCCTTCCTTCCTTCCTTCCTTCCTTCCGCATCTTCTTTTTCTTTTTTTTTCCCCTCCCTCTCCAACTACGAAGAACACTTAATTTTATTCACCTCGACCCTCGGAACGCCTACTTGTCACGTACTACAGCGACTAGAAGCCGGGGACCTACATTCTCCGAGTTGAACTCCCGAGGCGCTGGAACTTGCAAGTCCCCTTGCTCGGTGAATCGTGTCGCGTAAACGCGGCGCACGTACGGGAAAACACGGGATGCTTCGAATTTCACGACTACGGCTTTTCCGCGTACTTTCAAAGTTTCGATCGTGGATCGAACGCGTGCTAGATTCGTACAAGTTGGATTTTAATAAATTCGGCTATGCGCCTGTACGTCACGTATTTAGAAATTAAAGACTACGGAACCTTTAGAATTTATAGTTGCGACCCCAACTAAAATTTGTCCAATACGATCTTCGAAGGATCGTTCTCGTTAGTAACACAGATTCGCTCGATCTTCCAAAGCGAAGTAACCCGTAAGAAGGTCGCCAGACGTTAAAATATCTTTGGAACTTTCAATTACAGTTTGGAATATTGCAAAAGCTGCAACAAAGGAAACTTTGATTCCTGCAATGGTGGGAATCGGTGATATTTGTGGGCACATGGACCACTGACCAGAATACGACGCGGGTATAGAACGCTGACGAACGACGGTTCCTCGTCTCCCGTAGCTGGCCAGTCCTTCGAATGGGCGCACGAGAAGATCGATTTAAGCCCGATAGCAATAATGAGGTAATAACGCCAGCGAGAGGCGGCGAAGTCTCGAGCAGATATTTCATGGATTTTCATGGAGAATCTCCGACGCCAATTTCGCCGTCGCATCTCGATTCTAAGGAGATCGAGGCACTTTTGGAGAGGCACGATTCTCTCTTCTCTCTCTCTATCTATCTATCTCTCTGTTCCCTCCCCCTTACGCCTCTCTATCTATTTCTTCCCCTTCGATTCTCTGCGCTTCTACCAAGAGAGATGCAACTATAAGGTGGCAATCGCATGATAATCAGTGTCGCGTCGTTATTGGAAATCCGATCTCCTTGCCAAATTGCACGCCGAATCGATTACGTGCACGGCACCGAATGTTGAATTTTCTTCACGTACCACGCGGCCCACGCAGCCACGTACTCTATTCCTTTCTATTCCGTGCCAGTGTTTACTAACGCGCATCCTGGGGTTCTGGCACCTCTCGCGACGTCCTCAAGAGCGTCGGTACGAATGCGAAAAATTTGTCCACGACTGCAGGGAAGGCAATAAAGCGTATTGGAAATCGAAGAGAGGAAACTGGATATTTAACGGTATAGCGGTATCAACGCAATGACCGATTACTCGTGTTGGGATTAACGCAAAAGTTCGTTCCTAAAGCGAACTGTTTACTTTTTAAACGTAAGATTGGCGAATAAATCGAGAGGAAAATTGTGGACGCCTAGTAGCTCGTGAAATTATTTGAACATTTATCTATCGTAGAAAACTTTTATGAGTGTACCGTGTATGTTATATATAACATATAGAAATTTCATTAGCGGTATAACGAAACAAGATTATCGCGATTATATTAATAAAGTTTGAACCAAAACCATTGAATTGTATGTAACATTTACGTTTTGGCAAAATGTTCTAAAAGATACAATTCAGTTATTTTCCTATGTATATTCCGTTTCTCCCTATACACTTTCGTTACCGGATTAGTAACTTTTTCATTCCAGTTCCGTAGAAAGTGGAGAACTGACGGGTCCGATTTGCACACGAACTGCTCCACTCCTTCGTCGCTGTTGGAACGTTGCGCTCCTAATTCCTCTTTAAGTGGTCGTGATTTTGCGCAACTTCAATTCCTCCCGAATGATGAAAACCACGCTTCCATGACTCATATTAACTTCCGAGGAGATTTCGTCGCATTCCCAACCTAATCCCAATCTATGCAAAATTTCAGTGGTTTTTTTGTCGTCAACGAGTAAAGACGTAACAATTATACGTTGTGCATCGAAAGACGGCACTTCTTTCGCGTTCGTTGTGTCATCTACTGAAGAAACGGTAAACATAGAGTATCGCGTGAAGTGGAACGCGTTTCAGACACGTCTATTCCAACTGTCACGCCGTTGCGTCTGAATAAGCGAGACTATGCAGACGCGCCACCCCGGTTAATATTTAAACGACCCTCGTGTTATCATAGAAAGTGTTTGCAAGTGCTTGCGAGAGTCTGTGTACAGATTAAATAAATTAAATTTAATCGATTCGCTTAAATGGAAAGATTCTGAAAGAACGACCGAGATCTCAGGGTCTCCGTGAATTTTTCTCAACAGAAAATAGAATTTCTTCCCGCTTATAATGCGGGTTACGCGAGATTATGAGCGTGTAATTCACAGGGTCCATTGATCGATTCCGGTCCACACGGATAAAATTACACGGTGCCTCTGCTCGGAACGTAGATCGAACCATCGATTTTTACGGACGAGGCATGGAAATATCATTTCGTGTCCGCTCGCTCGTGTTTACGCGCCACTGGTCAAGGCTTTAAAGTGCCTGAGTTACGCGTTTCTCTTCTTTGCGAATCCACGTGGCGTGGAAAGAAGAAAAACTCGGATCGAGAAGAGGTCGGAAACCGGAAGAAGATCACTGGGACGAACGCGGGTGAAGACCTCTTTTACCTTAGTCGAGCATATATTATTCATACATACTTTGCATATATAGACGACCTGCAGAGGCTAGAGCTCGGTAAAAATTCCTGAGTTTAATCAGTTTTGATCGATGGAGAAACTGAATCCAACGACTGGAGGTTACGAGTAAAAACAAAAAATACTTTTATCTATGTGCGTGTGTGCGCACGTGTAATTTATGGAGCATACGGAACGCGATTTGCAGAAGGGAATAGAAGTTATTGGTCGGCATCAAGAGTTTTCAGAATTCTCGATGGTACGGTGATATGCCTAGCGGTAGACCTAAGTAGTCTCGGATATGTAGTATTTTAGGCGGTTGTTCGAGTTTAGGTGCCACTTTCCTGTACGATATTTCAGAGTCTCGTCTGAGTTAGGGACCATACTGTGACCCTAACGCTGAGAGACTCACTCTAAGAATTCTCCAGATGCTGTGTACTCGTTGCGCCATAACATAACTACGATATCTGCTGGAGAGTGTCTCCCGTGCCTGTTTCGACGACAATTTTCCACCCTTAAATATAAACGATTGCCGATAGGCGAGCGTTTAAATGTAAAATAAATTCAAAAGCGTCGAATCGATAATTTGAAATACGCCTAATGCGTATCGCGTAAACTATGTCGCGTTGCATTTTATTTAGGAAAAAAACCCTGACCTCGATGTGAAAGACATAATCGACGTAAATGAAAATCAGCGGAATTAAAAAAGCAATTTCTCGTATCGAAAAATATAATCGATTTAAGGTAAAACGAAACATCGGGAGTGCAATCGTCGATAAATTCACAGTCGACGGCATCAAGTAGAAACAGGACGAAAATCGGGTTCGACGAGAGGATGAGAAACGTCGTCCGCGGAGCAACAATAAATATCGACGCTATTTCGAAATTGTCACCGTATCTTCGACAAAGAGGGAGAGAGTCGAGACAGGAGATCTTCGAGGATCTCGGACAAATACGTCGGATGAATCGATTTCGCCGGCAAGCGAACGCATTTAACACCGGTGCTTCCCGAAGAATGCTTATTTCCGGCGTGGAATGATCGCGAGTCAGCAATCGGGCAACCGTGGAGTCCAGGATAGATAAATCGACGGATCTTTTCGATAGTTTCGCTCCATGGGAAACCGTTGTAACCCCCTACCCTCGTGAAAGTGGGATCGCGAGCGCAGCTCGACGCTGCAACTTTACTACGCCGCGCAGTGGCGGCGTGACGTAGCCATAAATAACGCCGAAATAGCGTGTCCAACGTCCGACCAATAAATCTAGATATAACCTCGGAGGATAAAATAAAGTTATGGGCATGGTTCATGCACTGATACAAACCGATAGTTTACCCTGCTTTGACTGCTGCAAGTAGTCGCTTCGAGCCGACTTTCGTCTTCCTTTCTTCTTGTATTCTCGCATTCTCTTCTCTCGCTCTTACTTACTATGCGAACAGATAAGAAGATGACCGAGGTTACGGTTACGTACGTAGGTAACATCTAACCTCTTTGTCTCTACGGAATATTAAACCTTTCTGAACGGAATCCTCTCGAAATGGAAATAAAAAGGAACGCGCAAACAATTTCCTCGACAAATCAAGTTCCTCGGAGCCACCCCTATTCAAATCAATCGCAGCCTAGTTGCTCTCCAAGTTGAACGAGACACACCCTTTTAACAAGGCGGCACGTCGCCGCATACCAGGCACATCAGAAAACGTTCAAAACCAGGTACCTTCGATAAAATCGTTAGCGGGTCGGCGTAGCCTCGCTAACGGTCGCGCGTGTACAGCAAGCACGATTAAAGAATAAACCCTCGCTCCTATAGTAGAATAGCGTGCATTGAAAACTCGAAGCCTCTCGCACCCGCCAAGAGCTTGCTCCTCCATCCCATCCCCTCTCGTTCTCGTCCTACGCTCTTTGCTTCCGTTCCACACGCCCCTCTTTCACTCTTTTCTCTCGCAACCCCCTTGGTTCTGCCAAGCTCCGGCGCTAACAACAAGCACGAATCGACGTTCGCCGTGTTTTCATGTAAACACAAGACCTCTCGAAACGACTTTGAGACCGCTTGCGGGCCGAGGCAACAGCCGCGCGCGCGCCACCCTATCTACGTAAAAAAGCCACCCTCTCCACCTTCGTACATGGACACACCCACGTTCCGTACACAGTGGCATACGTCGTCGACTATGTATCGCGAAGTTACGTGTCTGGGTATTCGCGAAATCGAGTTTATGCACGCGTGTCAACGTAATAATACGTTTTCGCGTACAGTAGACGCAACATGGTAAACGAGGCTGTCAACGTAAAGAACTCGCAAGGAGTTCCACCGAATATAGAAGATATAGCAATTGTCGGTTCTTGGGTGTAAATTTTGATAAGTAAATAATATCGAGAATGAAACAGCGTTATCCGCGAATTTTATTTCCATCTGATACGTATACGCAAATTTATTATCAAAGAATTGGATCTTGAAACGAGTACTAAAACTTGGAACAACAAGTATGTATGTTTCGTGGAAACAAATTACGAGAGACATTATTACAAATCTCGAGTTGCAAGCAATTTCAAGAAACTCTAAACTTCGCAATTATCCGACTGTAGCAGTGTTCCTTAATAAATATGAAATCACTTCAATCTCCTGGCAACTGGAAGGAGCTTCTCCTTGTATCGTTACTTACGAAATGGCGAAATTAATCTTCCAATAAAATAAAACCACGCAATCCGCTAATAGGGTCAATCGAGAAAAACTTCAATGAAAAAGTATCGGATAATTTTCATGTAGCAGGTGGAAGCGCAATAACGTGGACGTGTTTCGTGACCGATTAACCACGGCATGCATATTCATTTAAAGGGGACGTGTCAGGAGGCAGCGGAAAAATGTATCGAACATTTCGCGGATCCAATGAACAGTAACGCAACGTTACACACCTATGAATCTCCGTGTAAATCGTGTAAATCGGATCGTATAAACTATCGCGACTCGTGTATACGGCGTACGTGAAAACGATGCAACCGTTTGCATTCTCTGGCGAAGGATACGAACGCAAGGGCGATGGGCGTAACGCAGATGTTTCGTAACTAATTAAAATGTGCTCGTTGCACAACGCGTCCCTGGAATAACCGAGAAATTGGAAAAACAGAAGCATCGCGACGATGAAACTCGTAAGAGAAAACAGCACGAAGTTACGGTGTTTAGAAAAATTTTTTAAGTTTTAAGTCGTCACTTCGAATGATTAGAATACAGATTGTTATGCAAATTCGTATTTTCAGCGATATAGTCGAAAAGATAGTATAGCTGATATAACGTAGTTATAGAGTAGTATTAGACTATACATAGCCAGACAGTCCATCGAAACTATAAGCAAGAGAAACGTAAATAGCATTAGGCAGTGCGCAGTTTGACGGCATATATAAATTGCTAACAAACAAAATCCAAGTGGTTGTAGACCTTACCTAGTCAGATAATTTATATAAACTGTCAATAAACAGAATTCAAGCAGTATCAGGCTGTATATAGTTGGACAGACTGTGCATTGCAGTATCAGCCAACGAAATTTAAGTAGCATAAGTCCGTGTATAATCAGGCAACTTCCATAAACCGTTGATACAAACTATCGGTATGTACCTAAACAGAATGTAATTGTAAGCAATATTAGGCCACATATTCGCCCTTTAAATCTTATCTCCTATGTAACCTGCTTCGATATCTATTACTTAACTCTTCGCATAACTAAGCGAATATAATAAAATCGGAGAAAAAGAATAATGTGGTCAAGAAACAGCTTTAAAATCCTCGGAAGCAAGGCGACATTCATGTCGATTTATCGTCCGCGATAAAACATCTCCACTAGGATATTCTCCGGTGTAGGATCGTTCACCGGGCCAATAAAATCTCGATAACGTAATCGACTGTTTGCAACATCAGGAGCAGAACTAACGATAGGAAGAAAAGAAAGAACAAAAGAACGGGGAATGCAAGTGGGAAGAGAAGGTTCTTTCTTCGCGACGATTTCGGGGGAACAAGGATCGAGAGGAGAGGAGAATGGAAGACTTTGTAGGGTAGTCTCTCTTCCTTCAGGGACTGTGCCCCTCGTAAAACGTCAAATTATCGAACGAAGTTCCAGTCGGTCTTTCGCGCTGAACAACCTTTCGTGGCCCCTCCTGGGACGCCATAGCTCCTCTTGTCGACGATGTCCATCAGAGGCGATGGCCACGGGTCGAAAGGTCCCTTCTGGGACCGTGTCTCTTTGTACAGCCGATGTGTTTCGCTTGGCTGTTGTTACGTGACCGGAGACTTCGATAACGATTCGTGTAATCGATGTAAAAATTTGTTGTTCCTTGCTTGGAATTTGTAAGAGGCAATTTAGAAATTGAGCTGCTCGATAGCATCAAGTTGGACGACAGTCGAATCGTTTCGTATAAATATTTATTTAAAACAACGCTTCTTCGAATTTCTCCATTCGCGAGCACATTTTGCCCAGAAATATTGTACGCAAGCTCAGTTGAATACGTGCAAAGTTACGTAAAATAAATATGCAAATAAAACATTAATCGATAATAAATTAAACGAGTTTAATTTCAAACAATTCTTTGGTATATTTATAACTTTATCACTTATTGCTATTTACTCGGACAAAATTAAATTTGCATATCGACGAGATAAACGTGTTTGTTTATTTTTGCGTAAAGAATTAATTTTTCGTCTGAATGTTCGTTGTAACAGTTTTTTAGAGTTCATTGATACTTTGATTCTGTAATCGCCGATGGTGAAAACTCCGTTTCGCAATAAATACATGGTATAAAGTGTCATGAGAATGTTTGAGATCGTTTTAGAAATCGTTGGGAATTACTTCCTAATTGCAAGCAGAGGTTTTATACCTACGTCGATTAATAACACGCTGAATTCTTCTTGATCCTTTAATGACAGATGATTGTCATTTCTCATTTCGCTGATACGTGGCAGTTGCAAAAATATTCGCGACTCCATAATTCTGTTACGTGATCCCATATGAGGTGACAATTATACGACACGATGAATACATTTATTCTACTCGAATATTTTATCGGCGCAATAATTCTTCCTTATTCGTAACAAATTACTCTCTCTCTACTCGAACAATTTGTTATAGAAATAATGGAGCGTGTAACACAACATTTTTATCAACTGTTCATTTTCAGTTAGTTCTGTAATTTTAATTCAAACGAATTACTTTGTCCGCAATTATGTTGTCATATAGAAATCGCGTATTGATAAACGTAATTTTTTTCCAAGTATTAGCTTAGAGAGCAGATAGCAATCGGATTAAAATTTCGCGTTAAATCGTGAGTTAGAAATTGAGTTAGGATTACATTAAGTTACCGCTAGATTGTGTTATGCCAAGTTTAACTAGGGATCAGTTTTCAATTAGATCCATATCGAGCTTGGATTCGAATATATGAGATTGAGTTAGGTCTATATCACATGCAGATGAGGTTACAGTAGCCTGTCCAATGTACCTAGGTGCTAAATTAAAGCGTCAAGTTGCGGCATCGATTATAGTAACAGCCCGGATTATATTACATGTATATAACGTTGCGCTCCCTTTTAAGCGGAGATTGAATCAAACAACGCGTTATGCGAATTGCAGCAATAAAGCGCAAGAGAACGAGAATACCGAAAAGGCCAACGAAAGAACTAATGACGAGGTTACCAGGAAAGGTACTTGGACGATAAGAAAGCAACCTAGAGACGCTGATAGGAATGAATAACGGTATCGTAAAAAGAGGAAAAAGACAAGAGGGAATAAGAAAACAGAAAAACAAAAAGCTTAATAAAAGTCTGTGTAGTAAATCGCAATTCCTTTAAGAAACTGATGCGTGGGAGATCTCTGAAAGGCGAGTATTTCTCAGCAACACAGAGAAGCGAAACAGAGAGAAACCGCTGTTTTAATTCGTTGTCTCCCTCGAGAGTCGACGAACTGTTTAAAATTAAATATATCAGAAAAACCGAAAACTAGGGCGATGTATGTGAACAAGAAACTCGAATACGAAGCAATCGAGTTTCCGCTGTAATTAAAACAGAAAAGGGATTCGATCTCAAGTAAATCGTGCAGATCGATCTAGACGTATGCAAGAATAATGAAAGTGCTGCGAGGAACAACTGGCGAAAGAATTTTTTTTATTTTGAAAGGGCAGAAGGTCGCGGAGATGCTCGGACGAAAAGAAGGGAAGTGGTTAACGAAGTGGCTGATTTGATAACAAGTCCAGAATTCCGCGAAGACCCTGTTGACCTAGAAACGTCGAATGCTTAAAGGGAAATATCGAATCGGAATGTAGCAGAGGATGAAAAATGCGCGCTTAATGCGTTGACGTCAACGTTCTCGGCCAACCATTCTTTATATCTGCGGCTGGAATGAACAGGTTCGCCTTTTCTCCCGAGATTTTTGCCCACGAAAAATGATACTTTTATCTTACAGACACGGATGATATTAAATTTTCTGCTACTCTTATTAGCAGATAATCACGCTCGTAACAGTAAGCGAATGAAAAATGTGTAGAACGCATAACCAATCCTATCTGCATGTATTACGATAATCTTAATCGTCCGTTTAGACATAAATTAATTTAACGTAAATTTGCGTAAATCACGGTCTAATAATTTGTGCCCGGAAAGCTACCAATCTTGGTCGTTCGTTCGTAAAAATCCATATAAATTAATTGCTTGCGTTTTACAAATTTCGTAAGATCCACGTTGTCTTATCATCTGCTCGTGTAAAATTGCGCTCGTTTCTTTCTCCTGGCCGAATAATTCGCCAGGCTGTTCGTTAGTTGCATCGTTCGTAACGACCTCCGTTTGTTCCATTTCACTGGACGGTAGAGAGAGAGAGGAGATTTTCAGGGTGGGAAAAAAGTCGCGGGCCAGCGGTGTTTCGTTGAAGTGACGACATAAGAGGCACCTCGTGAACCTTACGGCGTCACTAATTATACGAGCTCGTGTTCTACGCCAGATGAAGGGAAGAAAGAACGGTCGGGACAAAAATTTAATTACAACGGCCTTGTTTAGCGCCCAATCTCCTACCCTCGACTAACCACCGAGAGAAAAACGAAACTTCCTCGCCTCGTGACACGAAATACGGTTAATTTCTATCTAGTTTATTCGTCCACCAGTTTATCCATTTTTAATTTTGATTTCCAACAAAATAGTTTCAAATAGCCGAATGCTGTCGGAATTCGCGTTTTAGAAACACAAGATAGCCGAAAGAAATAAGAAAAAATTCGGATAAGGGCGAACGAGGACACGTCGAACAAGCGATCGGAAGTAGGCTTAACAGCTAATTCCGGTCGCCTAATTGCTAAATCGAGTTACTAATTCCCAGGCACGTCAGTTAGTTACAGCCATTCAGAGACTTCAATTGTTCCCAGCTGGCCGGAGAGTTTAATCGCGCGTAGTTACTCACTCAGTTACTTACAGACACTTCAGCTATTCGCGGGCTGCGAAATCGCTCGCAGTTAAAGCTACTTCGAAATCAATTTGTTACAAAGAGTCTCTCGCCAGACTTACAACCATCGGACACGATCGCGTATCCACTTTCGGCATAGATTTTCTATAATCCTGGCTTTAGAAACTAGCATCCATTTAACGTTAGAATTACTAACAAGTACTCGCAAGGAAATAATTCAGGCGTAATTCAGCCTGCAGCTTCGTAATTTATACAGAACGCAGATCTCGAGCGGAAAGCGTACATAATATCACGCGTATCGATCGATATTATAATTAGACAGCCGCGTGCTTTCGACGAATCAAGCGGTCAAACAGCGTTGAATCGATAGCCATATACTTGCTAAAGTTAAGAGCAAAGATTTGGATCCACTCACCGATATGCAGACTCTCTGTCGATCACTGTACCTGATGCGATTAGGTGCAAGATGATTCTCTTCTTCCGTGTGTACGTCTCATATCTGAAAAGAGAACTTGATTGAATAAAAAGTAACCGATTAACATCTGTAGAATCGATCCCACTTCGGAAGCAAGGATGGTCGAAGCTATTAAGATTTTAAGTAAATTGGAATAAAAGGTCGTGTAACACAGAATGTGGAAAAAAGTGTAGAAAAGTCTAAAATAATATAACACGTGGTCGCCTTCTAAGATATTGGAAATTTTATGAAACAAAAGATCGAATCACCACCACCCCTCGATTTTCAAGCACGAAACCAATAGATTTAAATCTACGATATATCGTGCATATAACGCTTAATGTAGCGTTTCTGAACGAAAGAGACTCACCCTCCGGAATTCCATTAATCGAAAGAAAACGCAACGAAAGTTTTCAGTCAGCTTGCAGCTATCGTTTTGCAGCCACGCGTACAAATCGTCGAACGTGGTGGTGGAAAAGTGACTGCGCGGCGTTTCAAAAGCGTACGGTACAAAGTTTCTCGGGAAAAGGAGAGTATTGTTCGTCGACTTTATCGAGACCGTTCTAAACAAATTTCTAACGACATTTCAGGACAGGAGGCGAGCATAGGATATAATCGTGTTCCCCGGGTAACTTTCTTAACGAGAGACTATTTACAAGCGATCGCGAAACCAATGACGGAGCTTTTCACTCGCGCAATTTCCTCAATTCCCTTACCCTTAATTGGCCGTTCGTTTTGCACCAAATTCAAGAATCTTGGGTCTTTAAGTAAGTTAAATCGAGAGAGTATAAATTAGAATTCTGCGAGATTCTCAGGTGTCTTTAAGGGGTTTGTTGAAAATTCTGCAGAATTTCTAGAGGATATGAAACATTGCTTGCATATGAGATCAGTCGTCTACGTCAAAATTTTCTGGAATTGCCGTTGTTCGAATATGAAGCGCTACGATGCTTTCTGGAATTTTATGAAAACTGAATTTTTACCAAGATATAAAGAGTTACGACGAAAAACGTCAACCCCAAAGCCCGTGAAAACAATTTACGCCCCTATTTACGCATCATTCGTTGAGTTGACGAAATTCTTACATCTAAACCCTCCACTCTTTTGATCTCGGAAGCCAGGACAACTAATAACCGCGTCCTTGAAGCGTAAAAAAATGTCCATCCCTCTTCACATTCCACTATCGAACATAAAATTCGGTAAACAAAGTTCTCAAATCTTCGCATTTTTAACGTCTTTTCAAAGATCTTTGCGTTTTAACTCAAAATAAGACGCAGAGCAATAACTGTACTCTTTAACGAAGTTTAACCGCGATGGCTGTGCTACGAAGTGTGTTACCTCGAGCTTTACAATTGCACGGGCACCGGTTAGATAAATTTTCCACGCAACGTTGATACCTCTAACCTCGCATTAACGTATCACCCAAGGATTAGTCGTGTCCTCTTAATTCGGCGGTAGAGGAACGTTCCAGGGGTTCGTAGGATACGAGGAAACTCTAAGCTTCGCCAGTTTGCGGTTAATAATAAACCTCCTGGCATTATGCCAACTGTAACGATGGTAGTCGCACGCACTCTAACGTCGTGTCGTAAAGCACACCTTTACACGTACACACCCTACAAATTTACGAGCTTCCTAGGAAGGTGTGTTTGTTATTAAACAATAAACAACCGGGTAAACGATCTAACTGGCGATTTATTTATTAATTTTTTTATTACCGTTGGTTCTTTATTTTTACTATCTTTTTTCTTCCTTTTTTACGAGGTAAAAAATATGGAATGAATGGAGCTGCCGCGGTGAAAGATTTGTCAGGATGGGATTAACGAATGGGAACGAAAGATCACCGGTGATATGGTTTTGGATTTTGTGTTTGTACGTGCGGTCGTCGTGGAAATTGATGGTAACGTTCGAAACTATAGCTCGCCATTGTTTCGTATTATTATCGTTGAAACTTACTATTATTAAACTACACCGATTAATTGGAAGATCGAGCCTTCCATGTTTGAATCGATCCTTCCTCTGGAAAATTAATCCACTATAGCGTCACTTTCATAACATTGATAATTGTTATGTCATATCGTTTTAACCAACTACGCTTTTAACAAACGTAATGGAATTTCGAAATGTTCCGCGTAACTCGCATAAAAGATATCTGCGAGCATTGGAATAATTGCATGAACCTGCGTGTATCGTTACACGGTCCATTAGGATTTTGCTTGTATTTTATTCCGTTACCCGTGGCGGTAATTTATACGGTTTTAAAGAGTCGAAAGTCTGAAAAACGAAAAGACGAAGGAGGACAAAGAGAGTGGCTGACACACGTCGCTTTATCTCAAGCGGTGGAACGTCTGCCGTGTGCGGTGTACAGTCGCTTCAATTTCTCAAAGCTATAACGCGAGACCATCCTGTCGTGTTTCGGAAAGAGCGAAAGAAACGAGAGACGCAGGGAGAGAAAAGGGAAGTCTGGAAACGGTGTTAATTGCCGGGCTTCGAGCGGACTTCATCGGCAGTTTAGCTGTCGGCGAAAACGTGGTCGTTTCCCCTCACCAAAAACCGAGATAAATTCGTGGATCTGGCTACGAGATGCTTTGACACGGCGCTTCATTGACACCGAAAGCTGTTTGCGTACCGGTTTGATACCGTTTCTTTCAAACGTATCGTGCCGAACAAACGGTGAATTTTCGCTCCAAGCAACGCCGTTATCCAACGATGACGAAAAATCAAGGACTGATCGTGTAATTTTCGAATTAATTTTCCTGATCCGGTTTCGTTACTTCCGTCTCTCACAAATACATTCTGCGAGTCAAAGTTGGAAAGATAAGAGAAAGATTATAGCGTCTCACAGCGAGCTATAGGCGTTTGAAACGATAAGGTGTACATAAGAATAAAGTGGAAAGAGTTGTTGGGAAATAATTTGAAACGATTTGGAAGGAAATTCGGTAGTGCAGTTTCACGAGGTGGAAATGACAAGTGGGGAAAAATTGTTGGCTGTCGGGCGCAGCTATAAAAGACTTCCGGTGTTTAAAATACAAATAGTCGCACGGGTGGCTTTATGAAACCACGGTGGCGGCGGTGGCAATATCGTCGACGAGTCTCCTAACGAAATATTGTTTCCAACGGCGGAGCGGTTCCAGTTGTTTGTTTAGAATTACCGAACGGGAATAAGTAAATATCGGGCGAACCACTCCAATCACAGTTCGTCACGGGGTTTACGGTATTCTGAATATTTGAATGAATCGTGACCAGGCAGAGAAACGGAAACCAGCTAGCGTAAATCACGTCTTGAGCAACTGATACCGCAAAACAACTCCATATACCCTGATAAACTGGCGATGAAGCTGGTAGAATAGGTAGTCGGTGGTCAGGTGCGACTATTCCACTTCGATCGTAGTCCGAATTGTCTACCCTTTCGATCGTGAAATATTGGTTAATCGATCGCACAAATCCGATAAAACAAGTTATATAGGCTCGCGAGGCTGTTCGAACATTTATAGAAACCTTCGACGAATATACTACACGTGTTATAGGAAACATTTCCGAAAGTTCATTCCTATTTCCTCGCAGCTTGAAAAACGCCACGGAAAAAGAAAGAAGGGAGAAAGACAATCGAACCCTGTTCGCATAATTATCGAACCGCAAACTAAATGTCGCTAATCCCTTGTTCACGGTGTCCTCGTCTAACCAGCTAGAATCGCTCGAGGACTCGTTGATAATCAGCGTTTCAACCAGAGAGGTGAGCATTCGTGGTCTGTCCGCGTGGAAGAGCAGAAATCAGGAACAAAAGCTGTTGACAGGTCGACGGCGGTGAGAGAAGAGGACGCGGCCGCGTGTCGATGATCAGCCCCAGCCGAAGAGCTGATTTCTCTGAAACGTAGGTGTCGATGGATCCTGGTGGACAAAAGGGGCCTAACGACAGACAGGTCGCACGCACATGCATTAACGAGATGGCACAATACAAAAATGGCGACAAGAACGACGCGACATAGCGGGACATCACCAGAGAGAGAGAGAGAGAGAGAGAGAGAGATGGGGTGGTTGCAACCCCTCTGTGATAGGAGTTGTGACGCGAGCCCGATACGAATTCGCTTTTCAACGAGCGCCAATATAAAGACGTGGGTCGCTTTCGCGTTTCTCGACACGAAGCTGGAGGCAGCCGTGGCTCTTTCTACGCGACGCACAAGCAGAAAACAGAACGGTAGCTCATTAGCGGTAACAGGCATCCGAGCAAGAGAGGAAGCTCGTTATCCATGGATACACAAACCTCGGCTACGTACGTACGAAGCTTCTTCGTAATATACGTAGCGTACGAGCCAGCTTCGCTGTCTGTGCGCCTTCTGCCTGTCTGTTTCGTCCGACCCTCGTCCTCCTGTCGACGAGCTTCCTCTTCCTACTCGTTTTGCCCACGCAACCTCGCTATCCAGCCTTCTTCTTTTTCCTTCCACGTCCACGAATCTCTCCCGGCTCACAGTCACTGTCTTGCGTCTTTGTTCGCGTCGAAGAAGCGTGTCGTCAGAGATGTTTCAACTGAAAAGTCGTTTATATTTTCTGGGACGTAGGTAGCGTGATTTTTGAAGGTAAGTCGGAGATGTTAGGTTAGAGAGTTGGCGCGATGAAAGTTCCGGTGGCTTTGGACTTAGCTCGAAAATAGATTTCTAGTTTATAAATGACTCGATTGAAAGATTTATTTTGATCGAAGCTGTATGGCGTAATATATCGACTAATTTTCATCGAAACTTTCTGACAACGCATATGCATTCTATCTTTTTCTTTTAAAATAGAGTTTCTTGCACCGAGTACTTTTCTCCTTGGTGCTTCACACACGAGATATCCCAAGTGGTCGTATCGAAAGGAAGAAACGGGTGTGTTGGCTTTGTAATTCAACAGGATATTTTTCTCTTCGCCAGGACGTGACCGTTCTTTCGCTCTTCTTGTCCGCGTCCATTCCCTCTACAAAGTAGATGTTAGCTCTTCTTTAATTCCCTCGACGATAGCCGTGCAATTTATTTCGATCGTTGGTACCAGCCACCTGGTCGAATACTTCCTCCTGTTCGTCAATATCCTCGCCCGTAAATCGATTTGGACAGTCGAGCACGCGTTCGTCTCGTTATTTGCAACTATCGTCTAATTGTTTGGACAACGTCTTCGCGCCTATCTGTTGACTTTCCTTCGCGAAAATATCTTTGTCTGTTAGTTCGCCGGATATTTACGAACCTATTACGAAATACCAGAGGAACGATCACTGCGGATTAGAAATCTAATCCACGCTATCCGGTGTACGAGTTATGGGACCGGTCAGGTTGGTCAGTCGGTGCAAGAACGTTTTCATCGGACCAGGCCGTGTATTTAGCAGGAAAACCATCGGGATCCGATCGAATGCGCCGCTGTCACAACCCTCTGACGTTACTCGGCGTAACCCGAGGAATGTTCGTTCCCAGTAATGCAATAACTGTGGCATCACGACGCCAGGATACCACGAACGGCTGACATTCAGATTGGTCGCCAGCCCCGACCAGTAAACTCGAAAGCATTCGCACGAATCGATAGATCGACTGCCGTGGAAAAACCAGTCGTCAATTAAAAATACTTCGATATGCACTTAGTATCTAGCTGTATTGCGTTGAAAAAACCGACGGAAAAATGGTGGGAATCGCAGGATCGAAATGTCCAACCAAAAAATAAAGGAGAACGTGAAAAATATTCCGAAACGATCATATCGTGGGATTTCCACCCTGTTTTTAATTTGAACAAAACCGAAGATGGAAATATCCTTCACGCGTGGAAATTTAAATAGATTTATACGGTTTGCTTGTGGATACCGTTTGACCGTATAAGCTACGATACTCCTTAGATTTCTCCTTTAATTTACTCTTTAGATATATCCTCTAACACTATCTAGTTCTATATTTGTCACTCAATCACGGGCGAAAAATTGCTGTGTCTCCGCTATAAATTTCACGCGTTTCTTGTTTCTTTATTTCTCCTTCTGGCTTTTTTCTTTCCTATTTAGTTTCTCGAATATATCACAGTCCCCCCGATGAGTTATACGTTCTGGGAAGAAGGGTTGGCCGTGACTCGAGAAAGTAGTCGAAAGACGGAAGGACTTTGGCCGCTTGCGAGCCCCTTAACTCTACTTTGCGACTTCTTTCCTTTATCGTCCGTACGCGGAATTTAACTCAAACGGATTTCAGGACCAGATCAGCTCGAGCGTGTGATCGTTGATATAGGAGTTGGCTCCGTACGCTGAATACTTTGTTTCAATGTCGAAACACGACGGCCAGACGAAAATACAGAAAGAGTTCGAGACTACTGGTAAATAAACGTATTCGTCGTTTAGTTAAAAACGTAAGCGAAAATCTAACCGAGAACTACATCGTACGTTGAGAACTAACGTAGCTAGGAAATATAACTCATCTTGAAATTTGAATAGAAATGCATGTAAAATTATTTATTTTACATCGTTCTTAAAACGTATCATTCCCGAAATTCGCATCAGCGATCGTTCTACCAACGAGTATTTTAAAAATCCAAATTCTCCCGTATCATGAAGCTTCGACATTTTAATCTTTATTAATGCTAAATATTCTGTTCGCTGCAATTCATGATAGGTGACAGGAATCGATCTTCCTCTGCGGACTCAATTATGCCGCGTCGCTGTACGTGAGAATTCCACTTAAGTGCAAGGGACTATCGTTGTAGGATGTTGCGCGTATTGACATGTCGGTTAACGATGGTGGTTAATCAAAGCGGCCCACCGCCATTGTGTCTGGCGACAGCGCGATTATGTCGCGTTTCGATAATTGCTGTCTTAGCTTATATCGTAACTAATTATCCTAATATCACGTTACACCGTTCTATACATTAGGTTCACTTCCGTTACCGCGTAACATCGTCTCACCAATAAGTCGACTAATCAATGATCCCGATTAATGGTTAAACTATGCTCTCCAATCGACGGCTAAATTCTATTCCCTGCTAACCGTTGTTGCTTCCCGTGACCGACGCGCTCGTCTGCTATCTTCGTCCCTTGCATTATTCATAAAAGCTACCGTATTAAATATTCATGTTCGTTCAATTTCCGATTTATTCCCCTCGCCTGATTATTCGCCCATCTGGTGCATTTTTGACGAGCTCCCTGCTCGGTTATATTTATTTTCCAGAGAGACGATTTTCAGTAATAGGAGGTCGTCTGTTTCTAAGGATTTAGGGTTACAGATTTCATTTTTTTCTTCTCTTCGCGGCAACACCATTAAACGAAGTTCTTTGGTTGATTTATGCGACTTTGAGGGCGGAGGTAGCGACCCGGAACGACAAATTCTGTAAAGGTGCGACACGATTGTTTCATTCCGTTACACTCGCAATTTCTCTGCGCTTCGACGCCGTTCTAAGTACTTTACGGCAGCCTCTACATAAGGCCATCATCGCCTATCAAAGTCACATTTACTCAGTGCTTAAACCAAAACGCAACGGCGAGAAATAAGAGCTGCAGGTAAAGCACAAAGGTAGCACGCTCGTAATCTCTAGTTCCGAGAAACGATTCCCGATAAAAGAGCATATTTCTCGTGAAAGGGCGACCGAATAAAATTTCGAATAAAAAATTTACGGGTCGAACGGCGTATCGCGATATTCGATCGCGAGTCGCGCCCCTTTCGAAAAAGAAAGAAGAAAAAGCAAAGAGAAAGGGGGGATCGATTCGAATCGGCGCTGTAAAACGCTGCGCTCTTTCACCCCGCAAGTTATACGATCCACTTCGTCTCTGTGGCGAATAAAAAGGGATGGAATAAAGAAAAGAAAGAAAAGGAAAATTAATTCGCGGCCACTGTTGTTAAATCGAGCGGAACTCAAACTTTCAGTGGATGAAGCGGTGTTCGTAGCCATCTGTGCTTTATGTTTCCTATGTACGAACGTTCTTAAGAAATTTCGATTGTGCGTCGAACAACAACGCCGCTTTCCTTAGTTAACTCCTTAACCATGATTTACGTTCGAGAATTTTGGGCCGAAAACGATCATCGTACTACAAACTATGCCCGTAATATTTACGTTTGGCCCGATCATCGTACTACGGGCTATGCCCATAATTGTAGGTTAAGGGGTTAGTCATCTTATGTAGCGTTTTCCATTCTTCGAAATATAACGCATGCGCTTCAAAAGCAAAACGTAACGCAAGACAAAATAATTCAGTGCCATACTAGAAATGGGAAGAGATTGGGTACCGCTTCGAATAAAAAAGATGGACGGACATGGAGCCGTAGCACGCCTCCACGCGCCATTTATGCTGAATACATATTTTAGCGGCAACCTGATTCCCAATTAATAGATTTCACCGATTGCAACGCCGGTCAAAGCCGGAGTACGTTAATTAACTCGTTAATATTGATCAGCCGTTACCAAAATGCAACATCCTGTAATCTGTACGTCTCTAAACTTAAAATTCGCTGTGGGAGCAGGAGTTTTGAATAAATTCTATCTTGGCAACTTCGATGGATTATTGAACGAGTTGGAGCGTTTGTTTGAGAACATGGTTTCCGAAATTTCATTGCAGAGAGAAATTACCAGTGAAAGCAGAATTCAGTTGAAATGTTCCACGTTAGTAACTTATTTATCGGACAGTTCTATTTCTGCGACTCCATGCAAAAACATAATCGTTAATTCACGTACCATAGTCATAATATACTCGGTAGCATCGCCAATTACGTTGTTTCTATTATTATTATTATCAGTGATTTTGCCTGCATCGTAAGACACCGAGGAATAAATAAAACTCAGTGGCAGAATTATTCTCAAATTTAGTATCGCTGCAGGTTCGCTACTGACGTCACGCTATAGTAACAAACAAACGATGTGTAAGATATTCCTACGTCTATCTGCGATTAACCGAACGATCTCGTTTCGAAAATTCAATCTCTACCGCGTGATAAACGCCTTTGCCTCGGTTCATCAGAATTCGCAATTCCTGTAGCGAGAGAAAACGGAGCACGAAGTCAGAGTACAACTGGCCAAGATCCAGGGGCGAATTTCGTACGCCAGACTCGCGAGTCGCTACCCTGTCGTCGTACGGTGTATTGTTCGCGTCCTCGGCGAGGATCGTGCGCTGGTAGAGAGAAGAAGCCGAAGGAAGCTGTTGGTGGCACGGGAGCATAGATTATCCGTGGGCCGACAGGCAGTCCGGAAATTACTCGTTTCGACGCGACGAGCAGAGAATTCAAAGTCGGTCTCCTTCCTTATTTGTTTATTTCACGTGTCGTGAACTGGTTGTTGGCCGGTTGGGTCAACGCCAGCCACGGTATTGCTTCATAAATCCTCCCCGAGGAACCCGTGCATCATCTAACTCCGTGTCGCAAATAGCGTCGACCATGTACCAATAATCGGACGTGTCCCCGACGATTTATAGTTGCACAGTGTCCATGTGCGAGTAAGTCTCGTCGATCGACTAACAGAATCGCGATTTCTACGAGAGACGTTATAAAAATTGGAACTTGATTACAACTCGATATAAACAGGCCCGCGAAAGTATTCCATTACTTGTAGACGCCTTTTATGAAGACATTGGAATTGGTGATAGCAGTATATTAATCATAGTAATATATATATGTAGTATCGTGGACAAAAGGCCTAAGATATCGGCCGAACCGTAAACAAAGTCGCGAGAGCCGCGGCATCGTCGGGTACATCAATGTGTCGTCGGTCCTTTTAAGTGGATAGTTTCGTGGAAAGGGCCTGCGTGACCCTGGCCACGGTCGTTTCGGGACACGTGTTCCGAAGGACGGGAAAAGACAAAGAGACGCTAAAGGTAGAGTTAGTGGAGAAGCCGGAGAGGACGGATGCAAAAGGTGTGCAGAGTGTGAGTTGAGAAGCGAGAGCGAGCGAGTGTAGAAGCCGGAGAGTGTGAATCGGGAAGTCGAAAGCCGCCTATGAGAATAAGATGTACGACAGCATTGTAATCATTTCGTTGCTTCGAATACTATTTATTAAATCAAAACATCATTACTTGTCCTTTCCTCTAAGACCCATTTAGATACTACATATATAATATGATTGAAGGCATGGTTAGAGTTAGGTTAAAGTTAAGGTTAGGGTTAGCACTAGGATGATCCGCGTTGTCTGTCTACTTTTTCTCCGTCCGAAACTTCGCGTATTTTTGGATTCGCGTTTGGCGGGAGCAACGTCGCCAGGGGAAGTTGGCGACGTAGCGGCATTTTCTTCGGGCCCGGACAGAGGATCGTGACGTGACCGATCGTGACCGCCTGGTCTCGCGTCGTCGAACCCTTTGGGAAATCCACGGTTTATGACACCAGCCATTTGCTATTGAGACCGTTGTGAAATACTCTAATGAATCGTGCCCCGAAGAAAGTTATTTGTTGGGAACTAGCGGCTTTCTCCAAAGTAGTTTTGCTGCTTCTTGGACCACAATTTCTTCTTTGACGGCAGTACTAGTCACTGCATGATTATAGTAACTTATCGTCGCGAAGAAAAATGTATTGCTCGTTCACGCAAACTTTTGCCATACGAATATATTTGCACGAAGCATGGAACTGGAAATGGGGTTGAAAGTGGGCCCAGGAAAAATGTAGGGGAAAATTATTTCAAACGTGACGGAATTACCATACTTGACACTCAGTTCCCAGCGTATCCTTGAGGGGAATTTTGCTTAGTTAAGTCGGCTTTGGGTTAGATTCGGGTTAGGTAGAATTGGAGATGGAAACACGAAGAAACGTGAATGGAAATGGAAACGAGACGATGACGTTCCACAAGGAAGAGAAAGGTCTAGGCTTTCTCCGGAAAGATTACCTCGAATCTTCTTTGCGTCGCTATCACGGAAAATCACCAGGAAAACATGAAACATTCGCTGACACAATTTGCAAAAATTTATAATAAAAAACATACAATAACTTTGAAATCTCTCGCGTTCTCTCCTATTTTCATTTTTAATACGAATAAAGTTTATCCATCTTCTCGACATAACAAGCTGAATTTACCGATTTATTAATATCATCGAATCGCTAACTAAAACGACAAAATCACGATGATCGAATCCCGGTGATTAACGTTATCTAAAATCATCATCGGTCAACCATCCTGAACGCACGGTAACATTAATACCTGACAGCGTTAACGAAGAACGGATAGAATCACCGGAATATCCTACGGATCGCGTTACCCAGCCAGGAACAATACTCGATCGGCGTAAACTCGCCATTATGCCAATTACAAACAGCTCTCGGTAACTAGATCGGAGATCGTGGAGTAATTCGAGATACCGCGTTTGCAAACCGATTACCGTCGCTATTCCAGGTGATTGATGCAATTCTAGATGTTTTCATCCTCGTTTTCGTTAAGCTGCGATCCACAGAATCAAACTACAACGACTCCATCCGATTTTCATTGTCCTCGTTTCGTAGCAAACGTATCTTTGTATTTAAAAACTAAAAAGAAAAAAACCCTGAAAGATTATATCCTAAAATTTATATAATTCGAAGAAAGTATGTTTTATATGTCGCGTTTACAATTTCAATTCTGTTTGGAAATTATAATAGGTTTGCACTAATCGTCTGCAGAAAGTGGACGATTACGCTGGGTCTAATACTACTGCAGTTCTGCTTACCGATAGCGTCCATGGTGTGCCTGACTGTGCAGCGTCTAATGCTACTTAAAGTCTACTTCTTGATGCTATTTATAGAGATGGTACCTGATTATACATACTTGATATTACTTAGAGTTGCTATGTACAATGGTTTCTATGTGCCGATGATTTACATCAACTGTCCGACTATAAACAGCCTAATACTACTTATAATATCGCGCTTGCAAAATCGATCGCAGGACGATTGCAACGATTTCCTCTGGTTTTGATAGTTCTCGCTCGGTACGGAGGATATTGTCGTGTTGAAAAAACTAAAAAATCTCGTCGATATGTCGGCGTTTGTTTTGTCATAGCTCGAGGACTATCGAGCTTTCGACAAACCTGTGACGATATACAGAATTGGATGTATGAAACGTCGATCCTTGTCATTTAGAAAAATCTTTCTGTAGTCGACAGGTCATAGTTTGTCGATGAAAGATAGAGAATAATTGACCTATAGATTCAAATTTAGTAAAGTGCCAGAGAACGATGGAAGACAAGTTTGAAGACTACAGGGGAAGGCTACGACGAATCGAATTTCCTACTTTGCGCAGAAAAGTAGCTTCAATAAAAAAAAAAAAAAAAAAAACAGTACCTTGTCAATCGATTGCATGCTACTAAAATTCTCTTTTTATTCAGTTTCTCGACTAATAATTGTCCTGATCTTTCACGAAACTTTGTCAAGTTACCAGCTACTTTTATAAGATTAACATCTTCCGACGTGATAGATAGTTTAATCACAGAGCAACGTTCAAATCAGGAAATCAACAAAGACGCACTTATGCCTTATCCTGTGATTTTCGCTTTACAACGCGTCGTGTTCCTTCGTCGTCTCTGGGTAACGAGGCTTGAAATATGCAAACGATAAACGCAACAAACGACAAGCACCGATCGTATAGCCTCGAACAAGTCAAACTTAAATACAAAAACGAAACTACGTAACTGTGGATTACGTCCCACTATAATTCCGTGTTGGAGACTTTATCGCTAAGCCGAAAGAAGTAGCGTAATGACTGGTTGCTGAAAGAAACGATCGGCATACGTCGAGTGGCTGTGGCGTTCGCATCTTTCAAGCCTCGTTACCAAAACACAAAGCGAAAACGGAACATAAAATATTCTTGCATCGTTCTAAAGCACCTATTGGTTTTAATTGTTTATTAACGAACCACTCTCCGTTTCGCAACGCTAAAAGACAGTAGTAAAGGGACATACGTAATAAGTTATACTGTATAACGTAAAAAGACACTCGTAAACGGCAGAAATCGACGCAAAACCGTCTTTAAAGCTTTTCCATCCGCGTTCTTCATCCGCCTGGGTCGTATCTGTGGCGCAGCGAACGCAAACTATTCGTGAATAATTACTACGAGATAAAACGAATTGAAACGCTTTTTAATCAGAATTAAGTGGAGGGTGCGGCCATATTTACCGTGGGCCGAGTTGCGCGCGTTAATTAGACTTGATTAAATTCAGGATCAGCGGTTCTAATTTGTAACAAAAATACTGTCCGCCGTCCAGGCAGGGTTAATTAAGTAAACTAACGCGACACTACGACTAGAACGAAGCGTCGAGAACGCGTGCCATTCAAAACGTTGTCTATTTCGAATGCACGAATAGAGTACGGTATATAAATAGAAGGTGCTTTTTAATAGAAAACCAAGAGAGAACGGACAATGAACGCGCGGACAGGGGAGGATAGTAGCTTCCTTCTGGCGCATAAATCTTCCTGGCTTAACTTTATCGGCGTCACGGAGCAGGCTTCCGCCAGGAAGAGGGTCGCGCCCTCTGAACAACCAGGCTAAATTAAAAGAAAGGATTCGAATGAGACCGCGGCCGGCGAAAGTAATCACTTTATCTGTAGCCGCCACTCTGCCCAGGTCTCGCTAATCTCGGTCCTCGTTTTAAGGCCGAATCGTCTGCCACGGGTCTACCTCCTCCATTTCCCGAATCTCGTTTCCATATTCGCCCATTCGACCGCTCTTCGCAAATGTGTCATGAGACATCCAGTGCAGCCGAACATTCGGTCAAGACAGATGGACCGACTCGTTTCCGATTTTACAAACCTGCTTTACGGAGTAAACAGGATTTATGGAAATCTTTGGAGAGCGAGTAATCGAGAAAAAGTGGAATCGCGCGTTTCTACTGATTTTGGATATTGAACGATTGGATCGAATCTTTGAATCTGTGATCTTTTCGCATTAACCGCTACGTTTTAAAAGAAATCAATTAATTTTAACGAGTATCGGTTAGCTTTGAACTAAGCTGTATTCTGTTAAAAATAAGAATATAAGTCACGTTGTCAACCAGCGCGTTGTTTGTTTACGATTTAACAAATAACTCGGAAGATCGTCATACCCAAATGTCAAAGTAGCAATAATGCACTCGTTTCATTTCAATTCCTTTCAAATCCATTCCGTTTTCCCTAAAACTTCCCGCGTTTTACCCTCAAACAGTGGTCTTTGACAAATTTCTCTCGTGCTTTCCTCCTGAAATCCGTTTCAAGGAACTGTTCGAAAGTAAAATATTAGGTCATACCATAAGTTCGTTCCGTTTTTCGAGCGGTTATATATGTTAAGATTGTTTACATACCTTTCAGTTTCATGAAAAAATGTAATCCCCCTCTCGTTGTACAACTTCTTCCCATTTTTCAAGTGCATTGGTCCCTTATCGCCGTATGTTTATAAATAGACACATGAAATGTATACACAAAAGTCGGCACGAACTTATAGGATGATCTAATAGTACCTGACGATACGGTAACGATACAGGTAGGTTTGCTTAATTTCCACACGAAGGCAAGATCGCCGAGAGAGCCTGGCGGACAATCGTTGGAACGACGTCGTAAACTTCTTTTTCCACGTGACTGTCGGTCATTACGGTGTAACGACACCGACCCTAGTTTGCAAATCATTCTTTCCGCCTCGATTCCACGGCGCAGTAAAATCCAGGCACTCGCTGCGGCTGGCATATCAACTATTTGTTATCCTAGCGAAATAACGAGCTGATACGCGAGCTCGCATAAACACGACTCCGCGGCTGCGGCTGCGGCTGACAACGCGTTCCCGAGCTTTATCTGTCACTGCTATATACGCTACACTATTTTCAGTACACGTGTAATCGTTGCACACGAACAATTACACGAGTGTTCCTCCAACTAAACACCATGTTTGTTAAACTTTCGTCGACTGGCTGTTCCATCGGAATACCGAATACTAGATTTCGATACTGCCTCTGTACTCGTACAGGTGTATTGTACCGTTCACTGTGATCGTTTGCTGTAACGATATTTCAATTTGGCCACTGTGTAGGAATCAATGACGAATTGAAAATTCGTGAAATTAGAAGACTGCAAATTTTAATTGCCTGCTACAACACATAGCAACAATGTATTTTACTATTTAACGTATCCAACTTTGTTATCTGATGCTGTATAATATACTGGACAAGCTTAGAGTTAGTATGAATATATTATTTCTAGATCTTGTAAGAAGCAATTAAAATTTGCAGCGTTCCGATTTCACGAAAAAATAGTAACGAAGTTCTTATTTCCAATTCATCGGCGTATATGTATATACCGCTACATACACTCGTTGTTTAAATAACATGGCAGGTTGATTGGTCGATAATACAGTCGCTACCTCCGTGTAAATTTAACGTCATTTCATCGAGGAACTCGATGAAGAGGACAAGAGATCGCAAGAAGCTGAAGCACAGCCGAGAAGAAATTGGAAGTCGATGTATCGTGACCTGATCGCAATTAAAGCTCGATCGAGGAACGTAAAAAAAGTCGTTGGGAACGCGTCCACTTTCACTGTGAACGGTGGTGGAATTCGAGCACATAAAGGCGAGGAGAGGGACGGTGAAAAACAACTTGGCCGCGTAATTAAATTCTCGAATGGGCGGGGCGAAGTCGCGCTTTAAATTCGCCCGCGTCCTCATTTTCGCGTAATTATCGGAAGAACCGTGCGCCTTCTCGTAATTAATCCAGCAATAATCGTCCAGGAAATTCGTAAACATCGTATCACGCGTTTATGCGAAACAAACGAAAAGCAAACGCTAATGACGTCGTTGCCCAGAGCATGAGCAATTTATTTTAAATTTCGACCAAATGGACGTTTCCATCCGTAACGGCAGCGACAATGAATGCGTTCTCCTTTTTTATTTCCTTTCGCGTTTAACTTAAATTTTTGTTTAGAATCTGTATACTTAATCGGCACAGATATCGTTACCACGAACTCCGCCTCCAAACAACGAAACAAATTTATTTGACAAATTAAAGACGGATATTCTAATCCTACGCCCGACGTTCGAAAATATGGAAAAGAATTCTCTGCCAAACGTAGTACGTTACAGATACCGGGAAAGCGAGATTCACGCGGCAGATCGATCATTTGTCAGTTCGATCGAGCATAAACGCGCAAAGAGCCAACTCCTAGCCGCCCCTATATTTCTCGTTTCATTTCAAAAGAAGAAAAACAACATCTACCGATAATGATTCGATTAACAACGACGGATGAAGGGAGAATGAAAGTTTCTGGAATTTTGTAAGATTCGAAATGTAAAAAGGAGAATGTAAAAAGGGGACGAGGAAAAGGAAAAAGGTGGCGTGACATCATTTACGAAGGTCGACGTCACGTTGCAGGGTAAAGATTCTATAGAAAAGCTCGAGCGAGCTGTTGACACGCCAGCCTATTACGGACTGGCAGCTTTTATCCGACAAAAGAGGGCATTTAGGCGGTGAAATTGTAAATTCAATTTCCTGCAAACATCCGCCTCTGTCCCACCTAGTCGTGTATTTTTTACAAGACTGAATTATTCTCTTTTCACCGGCACATTTTCCAACGTCTTTTTCTTATACTACGTCAGCCTTCTCATTGGTTTTGTTTCTTCCTTTTTCGCGTTCATATGAATGTTTGTAAGGTTAATGTTGAGAATTTTAGATCTTAATAGCCGAAATAATGATATAGGAACACTAAATTTATACTTAGAATTTATATTAGAATAATTATATATTTATTTGATAAACGATTTCAAAGATATTCATCGATACACACTTGCACGCGTCTCAGCACTTTCTTCCATACCCAACTGTTAACCGACTGAACAGTTTACATTCCTTTGTTTTCGAGACACCGCCCACACACATACTTCCACACACTGGTATTCACATACAAGTATTACTACTACGCAGCTAACCTATTCTAGCACATAAAATTATACATTTCTCAATAGTTAAATTTTCGAATTCAATACAGTTGTTTTAGATCAAAGATTAAATATTTATTTGGAGATACTATTCGGTTTTACAGAGGACATTTTAGAAATATTTTATAAAATCGGTAATATAAGCAAAACGCAAATTTTCGACAAAATATTACGCTATCGTGCCAGATACTAGCAATTTTTCAACGACGCAAAAATCTTCCTCGTTACATCGAAACCACTCACACACCTCGAGCTTACCTCGAGGAAAAATATAAAACTGCGCGTCAAGCGTGCCTCGGTGCAACAGAGAATGCTCTTCGACCAGATACGACTATTGTTCTTCGGAGTTCTTACTCCATCTCGTTCTGACCCAGTTCGCTAACAACGAGACAGCTTGTGTAGGCAGGGCTCGATTCTGGCCAGGTGCACCCACCGGTGTTAACTTTTTGTCCAAACGCTCGAAATTTCCCGTATTCGAGAAAATGTAAAAACCGTTAGCTACCTGGAACCACCTTAGCCCGTAAAAGATCACGGAAGGGTTGGTATGGATGTCCTTAAAGTTTTTGCTTGTTAATTTGCGAAACTACTGGGTCGCGCGAAACTAAAGCAATTTCGAATTTTCAAATTTAATCTTAAATTTACCGAAAAAATATTCATGAAAAAGTTTGTAGAGTATTGGGAAAATAAATAGATATATAAAAGACACCACTGTAGAGTAAAATTTCGAAATTTACTTTTTCCGCAAATTCACAATAGTCGATATCTTGCCAAAAATTCGTATTATCACTGCCTGAATAAATTTCAAAAACATCCACGGTTACCTATACTCGCAAATTCTAATATCTCATACGAGAACATAAATCAATCAAAAATCATGCGCATCGTCCGCTCAATTACAAGTTCTCTTCCAATATTCACCTATTTGTTAAATAGACAGTACATTTATATTGTACGTGTGAGAGCGAAGAAGCGAAGAGCAAGCAGACACATGTATGCACCTCCTGCCTAGAGTGTATGTGAGCGTCGCAGGACATCCAGGTCTGAGTTGGTACAAAAGAGCGATTAGAAGAAAACAAACAAGCAAACGAGTGTGTTGTCGAGTCCTCCAGAGAGTCCTTCCTACATGTAGAGCTAAATTTATGTAATTTGTAAATAAATTTTAACTTTTTGTTCTCTCCAAATCCTCTATATACTTTAACACTATTAAAGAGTCTCTTAAAACAAACATCCGCGCTAAAAATTGCAATAATAATTTCCATCATCCTGAACGTTGTTCCATTCGTCCGATCGAGTATAAAAGTCTCCGGTCGCTTCTACCTTCTCGTCGTACATAAACCGATAGGAAATGATAAAGAAACTGAGGATAAATAGGAAAAGCAGAACTTTGGAGATATTTTGCGCCATACTATAAGTCGACGAAAATATCACGGCGGACGGTGGAGAGAAAATTTTCGAGATTTGGGAAGAATCGAAGACAAGACGAGACTCTCGCTGTGAAATTAAACGAGCGCTTTCGCAGGACGTAAATTGTTTACCAGAGGCTGCCAAGGGATTCCGTCGGAACTAACTCACCCCTGTTGCCAGGACGAAAATTCGCGCCTCTTGAATATATTCATGATTCCGCCCGGTTGAAATCACGAGGCCGACAGCGCCGCTTTAAAATCGCGTTCGAACGACCGAGTGACGAAGCGGACGCCGGCTGACTGCGAATTTTATGCACGATGGCTAGGCTGTCGGTGTTGGCCTGGCAACCTACGGGAATTTGTATTCCCGTGGGGAAAGGGCGAAGGTTGAGAGTCGTCTCGTGCGATGGTACAGGCGGGAAATTTGTTCGACCTACGTGGGGTGGCGAGCGGGTTGCTTTTGAATTTCGTTGGCTTTCGAACGGAGATTGATAAGGTTCCAGATACGATTAGGTTTCGAATATGTGATGTCAAATTTGAGGGCGGGTATCCAGGATTTTGTTAGGTCTACGAGAAGCGTCGAGGCGTTGCTTAGCATCGCAAATGCACCGAGTTTGAATTAGATTGACACCGAATTGCATTTCGTTTGGTAATAAGCTGCCGTACGTACGGAATACGTAATACCGAAGCGTGTAATCAGCCGAGTTACAATAAACGAGAACGATCGGTGCAGAGTTACAAGTATAGCACGACATTAGGTTCATCGAAAGATTTTGTAGTTTTTTTTTTCTTTTTCGTGCTTTCCACATCGAAATGTCTAGCAACCCTTTGGTGCACGAGCTTTCTCGATTTATCGGTATTAAATTTGTTTGATAGAATAAGATAATAAATTTAATTAAAGAATAATCAGCTAATAGTTAAATTTATTTTGAATAAAATATAGAGCAATGGTTAAAATAAATGTGATCGTGTATATTTTATTAGATAGATAATTTATTTATTGGAAGATATTCTGGCTTGAATATATAAAGTCGATAGCTAGAATAAGCAAACTATTAAACTTATCGTTATGAATAATTTAACGATTAAGTGGTTATATCAATCTTTGATATAACATCCATCATCGTTTTTTTATTCTATCTAATCAATTTATTCTATCGCTACAAAATTTATTAAATTTCTTTTATTAGAATATTTTTGCAATACGCTTACTTCTATTCGTCTTGTAGCTTTAAATGATCAAAAATAAATCTTTTTACGTTCCAAATACGACAGTCTTTTTCGGAAATCCTTAACAAAAAAAAACTTCGGAAAAGATTAGCTTATCCAAACTTGCTACCCCGTTACTAAATGCCAATTTCCAAAACGAATAGCTCTATGCAAAGACAGTTAAAAAAAAGAAAAGAAAAACAAAATAAATCTGTTCGAACAAAATTCTGGCCAAAATTCGAGATACATCTTTACGACTGCGTAGATCAGCGTATTGAAACTGTAGCAGTGATCCGCACCACGAAACAAGATTTCCATTTATCGTCGTAAAACCGCGAAACGGATCAGTTTGCAGATTTTACGCGTTTCTGATGCGGTACCATATTCAATGATCACTGTGCAATCTCCAGCAGACACCAGGTCGTTCCTCGGGACAGCTTGAACCCCTTCCTCTTCTTCTTCTTCTTCTGGTTAGGAGCAGTTCGCTGGAAGTTCTTACTTCCAGCTCGAGTCACGTCGAAAGAAGGACGGATTTTATGCATGTCGTCGTTCTGTTCGAGATTTCGTGACTTAAACCGTGAACAAGTTAGCGGCGGGCCGACGAAAACAAGCGACCGCCTGTAAACAGAAGTTGCAAAAATGGAACGTCCAAGTACTTCCACGCTTATCGTTCCCTTTCTAGCTATATGTACTCGCCTACTGAATTCGTTACGACGCGATGTTGCGAAATACGAAAGGCTCTCCGTTTCTATTTTCTCGAAAACCACATACAGCGGTGACCTCCTTTATTTTATCCTCTCACCTTTATCACGAAATTGCGAGAAATCGTGTTTTAACGATAAACGATACTTGGGGCCGTCGGCTATCGACTTCCCAAACGTTGGCTCAAGCACGTTACCCAAGTCCTTACCGAATCGTCGGTCATAAATTACGGTAAAGCTAACTAACGACGAGCTATCTGCCATTATATCGGGATGAAAGTGCGTGCTGCTGACACATGTACCAGTATATTCGAAACTTATCCTTAGAGTGCGTTATTCGCGCGCCAAACAATTAATCAATTAATTAGATCCACGGAGAATTTGAAAAGAAATTCAGTAAGATTTGCTGAAAGTAAAGGAAAGAGCATTTGTGTAGAATTTTTTTGGAGGAGACGCTTGGACGAAAAGTTGTAAAAACTTTCCCCATCCCTATCCTGGATCTTTGGTATTTCCCGGGTTCCTCGGAGGACGCATAAATTTGTTTGCTACCAGAATGTGTAACACCGGAGGTTCTGCCAACGTTCCGCGGACAAAGACGACTGAAAACAAGCGAGTCAGACTGGCCGAAGAATCGAAAAGGAAAGATGTCAGCAAAAGCCTAACTTGTATCTCGTTTGACTTTCGCTTTAACGAACTCGACGGCTGACTGCTAGCTTAATTGCCCGTTTCTTGCAATCTGGAAAGGTTCTCGCGAACAGTCATAGTGTCTAGGAAATTTCTAGGTCATTCGTCGAAAGGCGTTTCCTCTTAAATGACGCAAAAACGGAGGGTCTCGCACGAACGAAAGCAAACATCAATTCGCGCTGGCACTAGAACCCGAAGGCAAAGCGAATCGCCATGAAAGTCGAAGGGAATAGAATTGTCTCGAGAGCTAGCGTCGTCCCTTCATCCTCTTGTCTAGACCTTCCGGCCGATGTTTCTACAGTCTTTGTCAAAACTGACTGGTCGATATCGAAAATAATCGTGGAATCGTAATTTTATCCCTGCAAATCGCATGACAAACTCTTTTTACTGGTTAAGAAAATATCTTGAAAATATTATATACGATTAGGTTATAACCATATTTTGGGAAGTGGAAATGACACGGTAGACGGAGATTTCTTAGAAATTTTGGGTGCAACAACTGTTTCGTCCTTTCTGAATCTTTATGAAGCTAATGAGATATAATTCAGAAATCGGATAAGCTAAGTTATTCCACTATTGCCTGACATTAAGCTCTCGCACGATCACGAAGTAGATTCAGCGTTAGGCTCCTTGCAAACGGTTCAAAAGCTCTAATTAAGATAAGGCAAGTTGCTACGTTATCGGCTATTGGATCTAGATTTCTCGTGAAATCGCATTTGGCTATTAATCGTATAGGATGAATTAATTTATTAATCGGTAAATTTAGGGATTAAGAGACTGAACAATTGGGAGGAGACACGCTACATTATAAAATATTACAAAATAGCCTTTTGCGTAACACCTGAAAAATATTCATTCCCCAAAGAAATTAAACTTTTACTTCGACCTGTATCACAAAAAACAGTGGAAACTTTCTCTTAACGAAATTTTACTTTTCGCAAATGTTTTCCAAGATTGCTGAGCTTTCGTTTGTTCTAAGACACCCTATACTCCCTACCGGATTCTTCCCCGTATTACTCACCCCTTGGCTCTAGACCCCAGGCCACTATTCCCAAAACTTCTTACATGACTTTTTCCGCCCTTTCATCGAGTTTCGTATATTTCGCTGATCGAGATAGGCGTGGCTTTGTTTTTCACCACGCTTATGTCCTTAGGAAACTCGATATTGTCTGGATAACGACGTTATTCGATCTCTGGTGTCTTTATCGTCGATATGTCCACGTTTCCCTCGAAATGTGGCGGGATATAAATTAGCTGGATATCGTCGTGAGAATGTTATCGGTGATAAATTCATGAAACTCGATGATAGAGACGAACGTAATCTATGGTCGGAGAAAAGATCGGAAGAGAGGAGGGAAATGGTCTGCAACGAAAATAATCGATCGAACGTAGAAACTGAATCTCTTGCGAGAATTCTAGAGATAAATTAAAACAGAGATTACCACGTAAATGGAACGATTTGTATCTAGTTATTATTACGTTAACGTTGTCCTTGAAATTCGATTCCGCTACGAAGAGAAAAACGGAGATGCGAGAAATTATGAAAACGAAGAACTCCACGACAACATCGATCGCAGATATCGAATTAACGAAAAGGTCTGAAGCTTATATTCTATTGCCACAATAAAGAGAACTAAGTGAGATCGATCGACTTCATTTTGGTTGGCAAAGTTTCGACGGGATATCAAAATCGACCGCTTACTGCCAGTCAATCTTGCAAGTCGACTATCGTAGATCTCGGCCATACCGGAATAACTTTGCACTTTCGTTACCGCCTTTTCTCTTATCGACCAAACATAAATTCTCTCATCCCCGACGGAACAATAATAGCGACCGAACCGAGACCGCGTCACCGTTTCTACCACAGACACTCTAAACAGATTCGTATCTGCCGCTAAAAACGCAAACAGTCGTTTTTCATCGGAAAAACGTATTCCTCGAGAACCACCGCCCCCTTTTCTACCGTATATTTTACCGAACAGCAGAATCGATGATCCGACTCGCTCTGCAAATCGTTTGGATCTTATTCCGACCCTAACGCGTATCTTCTAGGCTTCTTCATTTTTATTTAACGTTTATTCCATTCCTTTTCCTTCAATACGTTCGGTGACATTAATTCGCGATAGTCTTCGTTCTATCTTTCGAAACGACGCTTTAATTGAAAAAAAGAAAAAGAATCTTAAGGTGCCTACCTACTGTCGTCTCACAACAGGTTAATGAAAATTTAACAGAGGGCGAAGGGATCAACTTGAAGTACCATCAGCTCCAACTATTTTAAGTCTTCTTGCTCATCGGCTGTTCGCGCATTTAAATATTCTGCAGAATGCATCGTTCGAATCCATCCTTTCCTTTCTCTGCTTCTCGCGAAGATGCTGCTTCTTCGAGGCGTAACTCGGCGGAATTCGTAAAGAGGCTCGCGATTTAGAATTTAGTTAAGCGACTAAGTGCTCACTTATGGAAACGCTATGTACACGAGGAGAATAGAGAAGAACGTAATTGCGAGGAGTACACGACTCGTGGATTAACGGACGAAAAGAAGGTATCGGGTCTTGGTAAATACAGCTGCCGGGGGAAAATTAATTTTCCTTACAAGTCAAGAAAAAAAGTTGAATTAACAGAGTTCGACTTTAAATAAATATGAACTGCGGTAGGTTCGATTCCTTTGCCTTTGATTATATAAATATAAAAATGTATAAACGTTGAGCAATCAATTAATAACAGCACACGGCTCTTCCCTTCCACTTTCTCGATGGAAAGTACGTCAAGTAGGAGGAAAGAAATATCGTCGATGTATAAACGCACGAATCTCGTCGAAGCATTGCTGTTTATCGCGGTGTCAATACTTCTCTACACACAGTGTCTCGTCGTAAATCGAAGAAAAGCGTCTTCGCGATATCCCGGTATTCGTTCGACTTCCGGCAGGCGTGCCGGTGTGTGCGTGCGTCGAGAAAATTACGCGTTCAATTTAGTAAAGTGGTGCCCTACTAGGTGCCTAGGAATTACATGTTCGAAAGAAAAACAAAACACCGATCGATAACGACCCTATGTAGAAACGTTCTTCGAAATTCCTTAATTCAAGGCGAGACACTGTACGAAAGCGAGGAGAGCGGAAGGAAAAGGAGAGAATAAAAACAAAAAAACAAAAAGAGACGTAAGTGGAGAGAAGCTGTTGAATGCTCGTTAATTGACACGATCCTGCTGCTACGGAGCGAGGAGACGAGAATTTTCCAGCGAAGACGAGTCGCCGACGATTTATCGCACAAGCGAAACAAATTTTACCCGGGCGAATCAGCCGTTCGATGGATTATTTCACCCCCTGGCAATTTCGAATGGATCGTGAACGAATAAAAAAAGAAAACGCTGGAAAAAGAAGAAAAGGTAAAAGACAAAAAGAAGGACGAGGTAGAGGGAAAAAAGGGATGTACAATGGCTCAATCACAGCGACAGGAGAGTTATCGCGCCTGCAGAAGAGAAAATTAACCGTGATTTAATAGCGAGAATTTTCGGATTCACCGCCATCCTCGTGTAACTCGTTTCAAACGTTCTCTCTCTCTCTTCCTCTCTCCCTCTCTCCTTCTCCCTTTATCGCTGCTGCGCTCTGCTCTTTCGGTATCAAATTCAACGTGTCGCAGAGCGATTCGAGCGGAACACGCCGGGTAGCCTGATTTTCCTGATGAGTTCAGACGCCGTCGGTGAAATTAATTTCGCTTCATTTCGCGCCGGCTTGAAATTCGGTGGGAGAATAAACGACGCCAACGGGCCAAGCGTGGAAAAAATAAGAAGGGAAATAGAAACAGTGATGCTTGAAGATATCCGGCGCGATCATCGAGCGTGCGTAAGACGTCCTTGAACGCGATTATTATACTGGATGATATCGAACGAAGAATCGAAGCGGCGTTGGATTTATCGCATCGTCGAGCCCAACAATTTTATGAATTATATTTTATCTTTCTTTGGTATAATGACTCAAAGACTCAAAGATCCAAAATATAAGAATCCAATAAAGAAATAAAATTCGAAGATATATCATCGTCATCGATCTAACATTCCTAACGATAATTTCCAATATATTTACTCAGAGGTAAACGTAAGTAATAAATTGCGAATAAATAATAATAAATAAATGTAATAATAATAATAATAAATAATAAATAATAATAATAATAAATAAATGTAATAAACTCGCAATTAAATAGGTCCAAGACTTTATATCGCTATTCTCTTATCAAAGCCAGCTCGTTCGAGAATCAGCAATCGAACGATCGCCTTTTCCCAACTTACGATCGTGTTACAATCGCATTCTCATTCGACGTTCGACGCTCTGAATTGCACGGTATTTTCTGCTGCTCAATACAGAAGCAAATGCGCGGCTTGTCGCCTTCCGGCGAAAGCGATTTCATCGCACTACATCCAGGGGACGCGATTAAAAGTGTTCCAATCCTCGCGCTATGAATATTACTATTCTATGCTATTCGAATCTCCTGTATCTCTTTAATCATACGAGAAACTCGTACTTTTCCTCGTTTTCCTCATAGAAACCTAAGTCCGTACCGTACAGTTTACACCGTAAGACCTTTTCGAAGGATGCTCGTTTCGATGAGCACCGCGTGCTTCTAAAATTTGCCACCAACTATCTGAAACAGCATGTGCAACTTATGGAGAAATATTTCGTATCGCGAAAGCCACGCTCTAATTGGCCCTTCAAATCCTGCCACAATAATCAATGGAAGATGGAGCGGAAGTTGTTAAGGCCGCGTAGAAACGATGTTCGTTCCGTAGCTCAAAGCTTCGACCGCGCCGACGAAAGTTCTCTCATTCAGTCTACGTAGTTGCGAGTTTCGGTATCAAGCAATTTTCGAGATGTTCCATTCAGTTACACGATAGGAAATTCGTCCCGAGGAATTAAGAAAGTTCGCGACTCGTTTAACGATGGAGAACAAGCTTGGGATAGCTACCCCTCGGATACGTCGTGCTTCCTGTGATTCATTCCACGTTAATCCGTCAGTCGTGATACGATGACCTCGTCCACTCTCTTTCTACTATAGGATTCGTCGGTAGAAGGGCATGGGACGCGTCTTAGTCTCCAAATGGACGTATCTTGCTAGAAGTTTTATTATTTATTAATATTAATATAAACTAATCCAGTTTTAATAACGATACGTCCGATTAAGTCGTTGACTGTTCGTACTTCAACGGCGAATAGAACGTGTTATGTATATCATCGTGCGTAAGTATTTTTGTATCTGCCCTTTTTATTTTATTTTAGGATATGACGTATATTTTATGAAAATATCTTTCACATAGTCGAACAAGAAGTCACGTACAAGAAGCCTTGGTATTCACTTACTAATTAGTTAGGTACAATTATTTAATTAGGCTATATCGAATCGTCTATCGTGCTATGCTATTTTCATATTATATCGTGAAGACTCGTTGATATCGTGGAAATGAAATTGAGAAATTAAACAAGAAAACAACGCTTTTTATACTCGGCCAAGGCATTTGTGGTCGTTTAATTGTTTTTCACGCTACTTGCACGTCGGTGTCTTCTAATAAAGCATCGCGCGGTTCGAAAATGAAAATGCGAAACCTCGCGTAAATTGCATTTTGTAAAATTGTATAGAGAGAAAACAATCTCATGGTACGAAACCGTAGTTAATACTTACGTGATCCAAAGCACTGAAAACAGTGAGAATATTAAATTACACTGGCATTTTTCTCCTGTCCTGTTGAAAATATCACAGGTATAAAGTCAAACACAATCTACGGTATTTCTCGTATCCCTGGGCTGTGAACAACAAATTTTCCATTTATTTTTACAGCATTCTAACAATTTTGCGATTCTTTCGTTCTAAAAAAAAAAAAAAAAAAAAAAAAGAAAAAATATCCTGTAACCGTAAACGTTTATTCTTCGTACAACATTTCGCTTGAATATATAATGCGACGCGAAATATTTAGACCACTGAAAGCAACTGGTCCGTACCGTTATGAATAAATTTGACAGTACTCGTTACGTTTTGGTGCAAAACGTACAAATAAACATGTATTCTCGCATAACGACATATTTAACCACATAGATTCTGTATCTCTAAATTTTAGAAAACTGTATAGAACACATACAACGAACATACGACCAACGATAAATCAAATATCCGGAATACACAAAGCACGCGATATAATATCTAAAAAACGAGACAAATCTCCGTTTAGACTGCATTTTCTCCGCTTACAATCGATAAAAATATCATAAAAGTCAGGATTCGCCCAATTTTTCATTTTTAATCTACCGATGAAAAAATCACAAATCACAAATGGATTACATCCGATTACGAGTCACGAATCGAGAAAAGAGTAACACTGATAAAAACAATTTACGAAGCAAATCGTGTAAGCAAGCAAATCCCCTATCGACGCTGTTCTCGATCGTTTGTTTCACCGTGGTTGCCAACAAGATATCATCGTAGACGGCATTTTTAAAAATATACAAGTGGTAATCCGTTAGCGGGCCGCGTAAACCAACTTTCCGAAGGTGGACGAATTTTTCTGCAGCGAGGTATCAGCCACGTGAGAACCAGGCCAGACGATGTGAACACCTTTTTGCCAGCGCAAAATGATAACGTTCCCGTGGCTCTTTTCCGCTCTGTTACCACGGAAACGGACGAGAAAAGAGGCTTCCTTCGGTCTACGAACCAACTGGAAGATGGGACGCAATTAAAAGCGCGATTAGCCTCGTTTGAATCGTTGCGTTTTTATCCGGAGAAAGCACACGTTTCCGTGTACCAGCACGTGGCAATTATCGAAAAGTGATTTTTAAGATCTGTTTAAAAGAAGTTAGCTTTTTGCTCGCGAAAGGCTGGGCGCATGAGGAAACCAGTTCTTGGTAAATTGCTGATTCAGATAGACTCTGAATGGCGAATGATGCTTCGTTCCGTGTAATTCGTTTAAGAAATATTTTCTTTAGGTCAAACGTGGTAATTAGTTAGAGTTGTATAAACAAGAGGATGTAACGTCAAACGACGTATACGTGAGTATTATCGACTCATAATCGTAAAATATAGATATTTCAATTAAATTTCTGTACATGTTGATCTTCTACGAATTAAAAAAATGTTTTGCGATATTGAATATACGTGTTTTTGAATTAAAGAGAATATTTACTTTGTAGCCGATGAATTAGAGACATAATAATAATACAAGTTCTTTAACTACGTATATAAGCGTTTCTGATTTTCAAAATAACAAAAATTGTGCCGGAAAATTTCATAATATAATATATTCATCCTGTACCTCCGACCTATCGAATTATTCACGTCCAATAGGCGCAAGAAGTACCAATTACTCGAAACAAAACAGTTCGAAGAAAAAAGAAAATTTGCAGCCTTATCGCGCATCGAGCAGATCGGTTTTGCTCTGGCAATTAATTTCCACTTAGCCACGCTAGCTTTTAACCGGTTCCTCGTCCCGTTTTTACGGCATTAGCGCCATAGGGAACCGACATAAGTGGCCGTGTAAACGATTGCACCGAAGGGGGTGTGGAAACGGTAGATAATGACCCAGGCAACGTTACGCGGCGAGTTAATTGGCGAAAGTTCAACATTCATACGAAATAAAACAGAAGACTGAAGAAGAAGAGTTTAAGAAGAGAAAAAGGTAGAAAGAGTGGATTACGGTAAATAGAAGGAATTAAGGTACGTGTCTATAATTATAATTGTCTTAGTCTCGATTTATTGGCCGTGCATGTAAATGTTATCTCAGAAGCGATAAACGTAAAATATCCTCCTCTATCGAAATCGTCCAAACATTCTCTATCCGAGACTCGTGTCAGTATGAAAACTTAACGAATAATTAATAGAAAAATCGTTTTAAAAATTCCAATACTGTAAGTAATCGCCCCATTAACCGTAAACCAAAGTCACAGAGTTGCATTCTCTCGCGTTGCGCGACTTTTCCCTCGTCCGTAGTTTTCAAAAGACAATAGACGGTACGTGTAAAATATGCGTGATCGTGGTAGGGGTAAAAGGCAAACTCGAAGCGAGGAGAAGGTAGAAAACTAGAGGAGCGTGAAAAAAGGAGAAAATGGACCGAGTTAAAGATGGACGAGATCGTCGTAGGGTGGTCGAGAGGTGGAAGAAGACCCGAAGAAAAGCGAGGGGGACGTGGACGCGGAAGACGAAATAGGGTTTTCGTAGATAGTAAGTGGCGACTCTATTATTGCACTTACATTCTATTACCGAGGACCAGCACTCCGTAGTTGGCTAGCAACGGCAAGCGACGAGTGCACGAAGGGTCCGCTTGCCTCCTCTCTAGCTGGATGGCTACCCTATTCCAAAGTTAAACTCCACCTTTCGCCATTACGAGTCGAGTAAAGCTGTTTATAGCGTTTAGCAGCAGATGCTGCACTCGTAACAGCTTGCAAATGAAAACGATCTCGCTTGCTCGCCCCCGAAAACCCGTTTGGTGCCGTCGTCGAAAGAGAAAGAAAGAAGAATAAGAGGAAAAAAGAGGGAATGGGTGAAACTCGGGACGAGTGAAACGCTACGCCTCATCACGAATCTCGGATAGGTGCGATGACCTATGACTGGACAACGTTTTATTTATTTCAGTCGCTAAAAATATTGAACATACAAGGAACTGTACGATAGCAAAATTTTATTATCAGATTAGAGCTTCGACACGTGTTCCGATAACGTGGTTTTATCGTAACTGTGAAACTAAAAATTCTTTCCTTACCGTCAGTTTTGTTCCTAATTTTTTCTTTGCGCGTACACAGGCGACGATTACAGCATCTCGACGCAAAGAAAAGTAGTTTCGAGTAATTGCCACGGATGTTTAACGCATGTTCGAAGCACACGCGGCCATTAGACCTGCAATATGGTATTGTTCGTGCATCTCGACCGTAAAGGCGTTGTTTACGCGACGATAACGACGCTAATCGTTGCGGATGATGGTCGAGGCATCTTCTCACGAAGGGGAGAAAATAAAAGAAACAGGCGTTCGTTAGCATGGTTCGATAAAAAAAAAAAGAAAGAAAAAGGAGCGAAAGAAGAAAAAGTACCGCGAGTCTGTTATTAACGATCGTTAACGAAACAATCGTTAACGTGTCACACGAGCACGCCACTTTTCACCGGTTCACTTTTGTGAATTCAATGTCTCGTTAGACCGGAAACTCGAGTTTCTGGAGTGAAGAACTAATCCATTAACAAGGAAGCAAACTAGGTTCATCAGAGAAATTAGAAGCATAGGAGAAATTGATCGATGTATTCGTGGTATTGGTACTTTTTATTAACTTTTGTATACTCTAACTTGGACATATTAAATTGATTTATCCCAGTTGCATGACTCGACGATATTATATTTATAAATTATAACTTACTTAGGAAAGTCGCTAGTATCCAATAATTTAAAGCAATGTCTGACTTACATGTGAAGTTTCAATAGAAATAGATGGATTCCACTAGTCGATTAATCGATCCGCAAACGGGTTTGGAACGACTCCTCACGATGATAAAGGACTCTTAAACTTCTTGGAGTAACTCGATCGAACCACTTGGAGAATAGTAGCTTGTCTCTTTTAATATCTGTCATGTTCGAAATCGTTCTTGATTAAATTCAAGGAAGACAAGTAGAACGTACTTTAATTCCTCTGATATGTAGATCAATTACTTTGTAAGTAGTTTGAGTATGGAACGATTACTTCATCTAGCTGTGATAGTAGTTGTTTAAAGAATGTCCTTTTCGCGACAAAAATGAAACATTCTCGACGCTTTCGACGTGCTCGTCGATCAATGCATCTGAGTCCAAACTATCAGTTTCGTATCTTTCGAGCGTCTGTATCGAAGAACCTTAATTATGTGTTCCTTATACATACTCAACGCATAAAATTCGCGATGAAATTTCCTTCGATCTTTCAACGATGCAACAACTATAATTCCTAACGTCCAACGTTCACAAACCTAACCTTAACCACACTATGAGTTTTCCCAAATTTCTGCATAATTCATAATTAATTTAATTTAAGTCAAAAAGTAATCCCTTGCGTTAAACGATACTTCAACGATAAAACGCTACAACGAGAATTCCGTGGCACGGTATGTCGAACGAAAGTTGAACGGAACAATCTAACGAGGCGATCCGCGTTCGCTGCAATTTTAACGACAACAATTGTACCGATAATACAGTGTCTGGCAATCTCGCGGGCGAGCGATCGCGAGCTAGCCTGCATGATTTATCGGTCAGGAAATTGACAATTAGCTACGGACCGATCGATGCGGCCAGAGCTTTTGGCAAGAAGCGTGTGCTGGACGGCTCGCTGTAATTTAATACCGCGGATAGTCGAACCAGATTGAGACTGACATCGGAGGAACCACTGGTGACAATCGCGATCACAATTTCCATCGTCAGAGGCGAGGAAATCGAACGAAAAAGAAACGCTCGAACACGGAGAAAAATTTGTTTCGCCATGTTTATCATCTAAACAAAGATATACGCGATATATCCGTACGTACAATTTGTACAATTTTTATAAAAAAGTATCATTTGACCATCTTGACTGTTCTAATAATTTAAATTGTTGCGACGATAATCAGAAATTCACGAGAATATCACAGACGAACCAGATCTAGCGAGCCTCGTCTCGCCGTAAGTATTTCTATTCTACTTATTCACTTACCTACATCGACTTTAGCGATTTTCTGCTCGTTCGACGACATTTCTAACGTTTCAAGTTTGTCGAAGGTTCGCTGGTAGTCGCATAAAGACTCTCTGCTTCTTGTCGCAAAGAGAAAGGGATATAATATCGCGCTATGACGTTGCTTCAACTCCGTTTTAACTGTTAGTTTTTCGCTACTTCGACATGGGGCTCTCTAACTGGCTTCCCCGTTCTTTCTCCTCGTTCTACCTCTGTTTCCAAGTCGACGTTTACGCGCGCACAAACTCATTCGCCGGTCGTCTTTTATATTACGAGCAGCTGCTTTATAACCGAACTTATTTGTCCTTCAGGGAAAACTCTTTTGTTCTACGTCCTTTGTCTCTCTGCTTTATTGACTTGTCTCCTTGTTGTCGCCCGCGACATTTTTGCCTTAATGGCGAACGGATAAAGATTAGACGTCGGTCCTGTTGGAACAACAATACCCCGTCGATACGGGCGGACGATCGACGCTATCGACGAACCGTTTACCACGACAACAAAGCCAAAAATGGAGCACCTGCTTTGTTTTTTAATAACGAGAAGCAACTTTGTTTCGTAAAGATTGCTCGCTCGATAGATGGGTAATTTTAGTGTAACAAGGATCGTTTTTCTCGGCGGAATTTGAACTTTTCGTTAATCTTTGTTAATCCATCGTGCACTAGAAGAGAGTAACGTAATGAGAATCGAAGCGCGTTTCAACGAGCAAGCTACCGCGAATAAAGCGTTTCTGCGAGCGTTCTATAAACCGTTAAGATTGGAAATTTAATATTACTTAACATAAATACTATGCTACTTCGTTCTAAACGATACTTTACACGAAAAAGTACCAGAGAACCTGAACAAAAATGATACGCATACAGTAATCGCGACTCCTATTATCTTCGAAACTGAATTACTAAAAATCAAAACGAGATACAGCATACGTTTATTGGACAAACGTGTTGTTCTGGATACGTTCTATCATCCGTATCGTTCAGCGCTTTCATGATTTCACCACATATCGAAGCTTGCCACACAAAAGCGCCATACCCTGTGCATCCCATATACAACGCTGATTAATTTTCGTTGTCGCGTTTCGAATTTTCGCGCTGCGCCCCTCGTAAATATCCATCGGCACAGGAGCTCGTGCTAGGTGTATTAAAAAACGCTTTCGTCGTAAATATCGCGCGCTCTCGAGCGCGTAGCCGTGCCTGTGAACGATAGAAAGAATAACGGTCGCGGCGTGCGGAGATGCCGGGTCCTCTCTCACCCACTTCCTCTTTCTCTCTCCTCCTCTATTCTTCTCGCTCTCCCTCGCGTGCAATGAAAAGTTGAGATTTCGAGTACGTTTGACGGGGAGATATTTTTCGGCCAGCCAAGAGATCAACGGAACGGTGGATAGACGGTGGGAAAGGGACGGGGCGTGAAAGTTGGACGACTCGTTACAACTTTTTAATGGCAGTGAGATTAGTTTTTAAACGACTTTCCGCGTAGTTGGAGAAATTTTCATGATACCCGAGAACATTCTTCAGCGGTTCTCGACGTGTGATGACGCGCACCGGATGAACGACGCGAAGCCGTGAGTCTCGCGCTTTTATCCTCGGCCAATTACATCGGCACTCCTTTTGCAAGATATAAGGTAGATGAACGCAAACATCGTGTCGCTGTTGTTGTTGTTGTGTTTTTCTTCCGATGGATTCAAAGAAGATTTTTTTCGCCAAAGAAAGTCGATCCTCTGACTTGGAAATATTCTAGAAATTTTATAAGATTCTTAATTTTTTGCCATTTTGCGTAAGCCGTGAAGCCGTGAAATTTCCTCGACGCTAAAACCGAGATGATCGCTTTGAATTCTATAATGAGATCTATACAAGCTATGAAATCCCCAACGTATCGAAATTCTATAACGTAGCCCCTTCGTAAAATCGTAGAAACAATTCGGTCGGATCGCGCGATTAACACAAACAAGCTTCAGAAACAGATATGTAATAGGCAGAGAATAAAAGAAAAAGAAGTGGGGAAAAATGATCGGTCTGGTTCATTGATCGCGATATCATTTCCGATCGCGACTACAAAGAAAGACGGGGTTTAATTCGTTCCGGCGAAACGAATCCTACAGATTCCTATCAAATAAACGCGTATACGGATAAAAATCGCAGTTCGAGTAATTATATTGAATCAGCTTAGCGGAGGAAGCCGCCAAGCATTCCTCCCTTTTCCCTTTCCTCTTTTGACTATCTGAACGCCAGCCAGGGGCTGAGCAGGCGAAATTAATTGGAAAAGAGGAGTCAAACGAAGAGCGAAATTGGTAACGCGTCAAAGCACTTTTGAATAACGTTTTCGAGGGCTTTTCGTAGATAGAATACTCGCGCGGTCGTTAATCAAACCGTAAATCCGTGCCGATATTAATACGTTCGGCGCTGGCCTGAGTAAATTTTATATACGAGATATTAAAACGCGGCAACGAAACGTTCGATCTCATCACCGTGACTTTAAACGTCGAGTCGATCGTTCCGAGCATTCCGGTCCTATTACCGCAACTTCCTTTTACGTTCCATACATATACACGGTACTTTGCTCAGTTATCGATTGTAAACACGCAATTTATTTTTGTTTTGATCGATTGTTTACAATCGTATCAGTCGCTATAACAGGTTATTAGCAACTCGCGATAAATTAAGATTTCCTTCGGTTCGACGTAGAAATCGTACAACCTCGTATTTCATAGTCCACTTGATCCAAATTAATGTTTCACGTTTTATAAATATACGATAACGTATATCTTCTGCGCAGAACCACGCATTAGCGACACGAACATCTATAAATATCGAAACGCACCCACCATTGAACTTTCTCCATTTCCGTCGCGTGTTTTCCCGTTCCGAGCATTTAAAGTATCTACGAAACTCTGTCGCGAGTCTGTCGACTCGACTACCCCGAACGACCAAACACACCCTATTCACCCTTTCGAAAAATCCCTCGCAAACCGAATCCCAGGCTACATAAGTAACACGAAACGTTCTCCATGCAGATGTATCCAGTGGAGGAGGAAACTTATGCAACATGCATCGATCGCGATGCAGAAGAGAACTTTTTTGAAAGGAACGGCCCACTGAATTCTGGTTCCGAGACGAGTTCGCGTGATTATTCGAAACGGAGCATCGGCCCTCCCCGTGTAACTGCTTCATACGAATTTCTATCTGCTTTTCCCTGTTTTATTTTCTATATTTATTCTCCCTATTCGTTCTTTCTCTCTCGTTTCTCGTTTTCCCCTTCTGGTAAGCATCGACGAGAGATTCCTTTGGATTACTCTATCAAATAAGAAGCTCAGGGTCTTTGAAGGTGGAAGATGCTTTCACCACCGATCCAACGTTGAATAACGGCAGCGTTAAATAAATTTTTGTCGACGCCGAGTAGGTACGTTTGGATTCAATATCTTTTTAGATGCGCGACCTGAGGGAAACACGAGCGGAATATTGTTCTCCGTTTTCGTCGCGTTTCACCTCGACCCTTCCTCTTCGGACGGTTCGCGAATATTTTCTTCGTTTTCTCAGCCAACAGGGCCGACAGCCCTGACGGCGAGATATTTTTAGCGACACGTACACGCGTGTTTCTTTCCGCTTGGATCCGCTGCTGCTCTCGCTGTTAACGCTCGCCTTATGACTTTTTTATGGGTGCTCGCGGTGCTGCCAGGTATTTGTTTGGAGAACAGCCCGGCACGCTGTGAAAAATTGCTCGAATGTCCCCCATAATTTTAATGCTGATGTTTTTCTTTTCATCTTGCTTCCCCTCGTTTTCAGTTCGTATATTATTTAAGTGTTTTTCAATTTCTCTTTCGATTAACTTTTTCGTATTGTTTTGTGAATTATTTAGGATCACAGAGCTGGTTGAACTATTGGTGTCGTTTTAAAAAATTATTCCATATCTATGGATGTATTTTTACACTTTTGTAATCAATAACACATTTATACGTTGTCATCGTTCTACCACGTTAATTCTTAAAAATCAAAAGAATTTTGTTTCGTGTTTCTATATTACTTGCCTACGTACAATACGTAATTATACGTAATTTTATATAATCACAGAGATATTACAAGTTGGACACTGGAAAGTTAATTTCTAAATAACAAAGAAACAATGGAGAATGTATATCGATGATTAATTCACGATGCTTTCCTACAATTTCAAGCGAAACCTTTGATTAAAAGAAACGAAGAGATCAAATATCTCAAAAGACCTTTAAATCCATTAAATTATAAATTTCTATCATAGTTTAAGCAATTTAGTAAGTGGAGGATGATTGTCTATTGCGCCGGGAGTTGTCGATAGTTCTGAAACAATTTAAAACTCCAGTCGACCTCGACACGGGTCATCGATACTCTGTGAGCTGAGGTCCCACGGGATCTCCGATTCAGAAGTAATTTAATAATAGTTGAGGAGATAGAGCGAGAAGTAACCAGATACGAGAAGTATCTTGTACAAGATGCTCAATGGAATTTGTCGGCTTTAAAAAGAGTCTCAACAACATTGCAAGCTGCACGAGTTATTGCAACCGCATTAATCTTCTATTCCAACGATCACATTTAATATAAATTAATTGTTGCATTACTAAATTTTGTTTGCAATAAAGATACAATTAATAAAGGAATAAACGAATCGATCAAGCTACGAAAATTTATACGTTCTTATGAATTTTCTGAAATTAAAGACTTTCGAACTCGGTTAAAATTACATGAATTATACTTTAGCCGTAATTTAGCCCGTATCGATAGAAAGTAGGACAACGTAGTCGACTATAAGAGCGTGGCTGCATCAGTCGATATTACTACTCGGTTCTTTAATTTAAGACCTCGTTATATCGTTATATCGTGAAGGCTACTATAACAATGTCCCAGAGGCGCGCTAAAAACCGCGTTAACGCGCTCCCAGGGGAATTAAGCGATCCCCCACGGACAAACGATGGAACCGGATCCATTTATATGCGTTAAGACGTCTTAGCTTTCTTAAGGGAAGTTTTAACGAGCGTAACCAAGGAGTTTCGTTGGCCGTACTGGGACCTCCTGAAACTTTTAATCTTGATCAACCGCGACCACGATCGAGGCTCGCGCCTTTTTACGACTACTACCTGACCGGCTGCCTTGAAGATCTAATTTCATCGTTCAAATTAACCCTTTCGTTTTTAAATTATTTAACAACTATGTCGAGGATGTTAGTGCTATTCGTTTATAGGAAATTTGATAGTATGAAAATGCACAGAATAATACTCGATGTTTGGAAAACATATTCGTTTCGCCGATTTGCTTAAAATTTTGAACCGAAGAAAGGAAAAGAGTGACAATGATTCCACTTTTTTCTCTTTTAATCGATCTTCTCGTACTTTCTACTCGAACACTATATCCCAGGCAAAGTATAAGGAAATGCAGCGCGCTAAACCAAGCAACGTAGAGTCCTTTGCCTCGGTGATCGAAAGCCTCTGCTTCGTCTTGTGCAACACCGTAAAAAGGACTCTTGTAAACGGACTGGGAAAGACGACGAGGTTTGGTGATTAGGTCGATAAGCTGGAAAAGAACGTAAAAAGCGTCGAATAGGTCGGTTACATTGGCGAAAGCCACGGAAGTTGCGAACAAATATCGCGATCGGACGCCTTCGACTACTCACCGCGAATAGTTTGAAAGTGGGTGGAAGAGGATGTATGCGCTCCGGGAGGCTGTTTTATTATGAAGCGTTCCGTATACGCGTGCGTCACCGGCTACGCGGCGATAATAATGTTACAGGCACGCCGGAGGGATCAGCGTTAAAATTTAAAGCATTATAACCGGTTTATCGATCGTTAGCAGTGCCGGGTTAGCAGACCGCGTGAAATTTACTAGAAATTTATCCGGCCCTCGTATCGAAGTCACGTATAATATTTGCTCAGATACGGTTCCGTGTATCGACGACGTAGTGGCCCGGCAATTTACCTTGAATGTCGGCCAATTAAAGTTTCAGCCGATCGATTCTGTCCAGAAGAGGCGGGGAGCAAAGGATTTCCCATAGAAATTGTTCGGCGTGGAAGATCGCTCCTCTTCGTCTCGCTCGTGGAAAAACGTTTGAACCGACGATTCGTCGTCTTTTCGTGGCTTTCGTTCTTTTTCTTTCGCAAAGTTTTCGATTTTAATCTGTTCCACGTTAAGAGGAATTTAGAGAAGATATCGCTGTGTTTTCAATTCCACGAGGACTCACCGTGCCGAAAAAGCTTGGCGTTTGAAGCAACCCGGTAAACGGCAGGCTATAGCCGCATAACCGGTGGTATAACGAAACAAAAAATATAGCGGGCATGAAGGGGAAAAAGGAGAAGAAGAAGAGGGCAATAAAAACTTCGAGGAATGTTTAATGACGCGGCTAGAAGGGAGAGAGTGAGAGGGTGAAAGAGAGAGGGAGAATGGGGTGGGTGGGAGGCATTCGTTTAATTTGTTCGAAACTTCGGCTAAGTGTTTAATTAGTTAACTTTGCACACTGCCGCGGCCCCAGGTACGCAAACACTTAGTAGGTAAATTACAGGGCCAGCCATTCCATAACTTTCCGACATCCACGACTCTAGTAAGTATACACCGCATAGCAATATCATTCGTTGCTACCAGCTAATAATACGTGGTTGCTTCGACGGTACATACCCTTTAAATTTCGTGCCAACTTCCACGAAACTTACCATCTCTCCGTGATCCTTCTTTCCGTGTTAAATATCATTCATCCGTGGCCATGGAAAACGAAGAAACAGAGATGCGAATAAAGAAATTAGAAGGAAAATATCGGTTTGAAGAACGGATACAAGAACGCATCTCAACGCGATATCAGTTACCAGTTAATTAAGCAACCGAGGACCAAGTCGAGTAACTTACCGCGAAAGAGTTTACGGACCATTCGGGAGATTTAACGCACGTGGCTGGCTTGTGCTCTGAATCGCAATGAACCTGTGGTCCTTTGCCCATTTCGAGTTTTAATATTCACCGTGGCACGGTCGTTCGAAATAACAGCTCGGTGTCGCTTAGTAATTTTACGATTCAACAGCAATTCATAAAGTGGGAGAATCTGTCGCGCGAATTAATGGCTGACGCTAACAAACTTATCTTAGAATAGATCTCGCAATGAGCAACAGACCTTGTCATCTTCTTAACGTATATATTACGTACATATTATTCATTATATAGGTAAATACACGCTCCGTGAATCCTTACAAATTCCAATAATCTTCCAACCCGACCCATGTCTTGCAATGTCGCGGCGGACCATTGTCGGCTTAAACGCGAAGCCTATTGTCTCAAAACTCGTTTATCTGGCCGCGACAATACTCGGGCTCAAGAACTACGCTTCGCGTAGTGGAGAAGCCTAGCGGAAGCTTCACGACCATTATCCTACGCGGTTAAATTCAAGCAAACAGGCCGTCAATACAGCAGCCATCGGTTTCCAAAGAGTGAAAACTTGGCCTAGTCGAGTCGAGTAGTAACGGTACACGTGTACGTTCACACATAGCAGCTCGGGATATATACAGGGTGTCTCGGTGATCGTGGTACAATACATTCTGTGCATGAAGATACAGACGCGAAGTGACGTAACCCCGTTCTAGCCAGACAGAGAGAAGGAGAACATGGAGCTTAGAGTGAAAAGGAAGCTGGTACACGTCAGAAGCATTACCGATTGTCGACATGCAACTGTTGAGAAACTCGATTTCACCCTCTCCTCTCTTACCCCCGTTTAGCCGTCTCCACCCTCTCACCCAGGGGGAAGCAACGCATCCGCAACTGAAATAACAAGCAGCGAGTTAATTTCTCGCGTAACTTCTCCTCTCGCGATATCTACACTCTGCTACTTCTGACAGCGTTGCCGAGAGTCGGGGTTGGAGGGGGTAAGGCGTCATCGGGACGCCACCACGCCGATCCCCTGCACAACGAATCCTCCAACGATAACCGGGAATATTATTGAAAATCTAAAGTTTCCTTGCCAGTGGAAAATTGATAGAGATACCGCGGTAATGCGATATTTGTTTGCGTCTCGAAACTTTCGAATTAATATTTAAAAATTCTTACGTGAATTTTCATCGATCGTTTGAAAACATCGAAACGTTTACAGTTTGAAAATTTTAGGAAACTTTACGATATTTTATTATGCTTAAACGAAACTCGGTTAGTACGTAGAAGACGAAATCCTGTTTGGCGAAAATCGTGTACTAACATACAGTTGAAAGCGTTCAGCGATGAATGGTACGTCATGAAACTTTACGTATCAAAAGATGTAGAGTAAAGTTTTTTAAAACGAGCCATTGTTTTCCGGAAAATTGAACGATACCATAGAGAACAAAGTTGTTTTACATGACAGAACGGATGAAAAACGTAGAACATAAATTTTTTCGTACGATCATTTGCTTCCTAGAAAATTGTTCTGATAGAATCGTTCTTCCTTTCGTTGTAAATCAACCTATATATTTATTGTTCCATTTTTAGTTGTATTTTCCATATTCACGATACAAAATCCTCGCATTAAAATATATTATTCCTTATTTCTTTATCGTCCTACACACATAGATAGAACGAAGAATGAAAAATATTTATCATTACGTCGCTTACTATCAGACAGTCTCGCTGCGATCAACATTGTCTCTTCCCTTTCGAATCCTATCGTAAAATCCTTACGAAACTAAAAATTGATTAAAAATTGCGCGTTAATCACCGTGTTTGAGAAACAAACACACTCTCGGTTTCCTCTCACACACGATGCAACTTGCGAGCGATTTCGAATTCCAAAGAGCAACACAGACTCGCATTACGCGTCCAGCGTCCCACCCTCCCTCTGCTTCAACCCCCGGTGCACAAAGAAGCTACCAACAATTCCCTCGGAACCGAGCACAGAAGCAACCCTCGACGTTCGACCAAGCCTGCATTAATCACCGCGCACTTCGCCGAGAAGCCGCATTAATTACATACAATACGCAGCTACGTGGAATTTGCATAGGACGTGCTAGCCTCTAATTAATAGTATGTAAATCGGTGTTCCGTGGCCGTGCGTCTTCGGCCTCATCGCTACGACTTCGACGATTAATCGAGCGAATAGAAAACGTAGAGAGAAAGGAACGCGATCGCGGGACGATTTCGAAGCTTCGTTCGCAGTTCTCCGAACGTTTGCTCGATGAATGAATCGTGGTCTCTTTGTGGCGCGCGAGCCGTGCGATCCAACGCTGGCGACGTTAATTAATTGCCCGAGTGAAATGTTAATTAAAACGGAAATTAGTATCGCGCGTAACGCGCGTTCTTGCGGTTCCCACCGATGCGAGCCGGCCGCGTTCGGTCGAATTTACGGCGTCCCGCGATACCGCCGAATACGCTGTACCGTCGGTCTCGTTTTATTGTTAAATAAACGGACAATAAATGCAAATTCCATAAGATACCAGTGTGTAAACTAGCTTACTCCACACGCAGGATGAAAACAGAAGTTTTCATGCGGTTTTGATGACTGTCATTATGTACTAGCCAAAGGAGTAGGTTTTCATCTACGAAAAGGATTCAGATAATGAAGTATAATTAAATCTTTGCATGTTCGTTCTATGCACCATCCAATTTGTTAAGCTAATTTGCAAAAAAAAAAAATGAAACGAAAAGTTTACAGAAAAAGTTGCTAAATCCTCAAACTTAAACCATTTGTAAAATATTCTGAAACACAGTAGAAGGTGTCGAGTTCCTTACGTAATATTCGATACCAACGAACGACTGGAATATTAATCGAGACAGAAGTTACCATCATCGAATAAAGTGTATCGCCATACTCTGTAAATTCACAGGCGAATGTATTTTTAGCGATAGCCGTAATTCGATCGGCGCACTTACAAAATAGGACCGATCGAAAAATAGTGGTCGATATCGCGAACGACGCAGTTGGAATATTTTGTAGGAAATCAGGTGTGCGAGAGTATTCACGGGGATTTTCATAGCGATAGACACTTATCGGCGTGTGAACACGCGCCGCGAGGACATGCGAGCGCATAATTCGCCGCGTGTTACACGGAATTTCCGCGAGAACCGGTGAAGTCGTGACAATTACAGTACAGCTTTTTACGACTAGTCGCGATAAAAGCAACTGTTATATCGGGTGTCCTATTTGACTTGCTCGTTCCAGCCGGTTTTGTTCTCGTGAAAATACTAGAACGTGGCTATTGCTGTTTATGGCTATTTAAAAAGATCGTAAAATACGCATCGAGTGTCGTAAAAAAAGAGTCATCATGATTTATATATTAAGAGGTATAAAAAGATAGGGAGAATTTTGAAAGGAAAGGAAAATGAGAAAAAAGACCAAATAAGTGAAATTGGTAAAAACGGTCTGTGTATAGTCAGACGCGTTAAACACGTGTGGAGTGGTATCCACCCTTGTAAAAAGGAGGTAGTTTATTGGAACATTTTTGCTACAGCTGTGCTCCTTTTTAACTTCAACATCACGTACATTTTTACAAGAGTATTACGAAAGAGTTTTTAGCGAGATTTTACGTGGACGGTTTACAGGCAGACATTATTACGGTATAACTACGTATTTAACTTCACACGTATTGTCAGAAATTCGCTGATAAATAGTCAGTAAATCGGCATTTTTCTTTTCTAAGAGAAATTTTCTACCGTTCCTTACTTCTCTCGTTTCATTTAAATTATATCGATAATTTAAATCATCGTGGTAACTTAGCCGTAGAAAGTTCATGAAACTTGACGAACATTTCGCTTAAAATTACGCAATAAGTACTCGATGAATTACAAATGGAATTACAAATGTCCAGATGATCGCGCGATTACCCGATTTTCACAGAATTTCCACTTTAATCCGCTACGTTTGCTTCAAAAGCCAGTCAGAGTGCTCGAACCATCCTAATTAAGGAAAACAGCCGGCATGAAACGTAGAATCGACCGCAAGGCATGGAATTTCGTTGGAATCCACCGTATCACATCGATACTCCGTAAACTGAACTAACATTTTTATCGACCACCTCGATCATATCCGCGCTGCGTGATCTTCTCGCGTCCGTTCCGCCGTCATTTCTCCGTGAAAAATTTCGCACGACGACGTACGTGACCCATATGCACGTGGCACAATGAAAAGTAAACGGACCGAAGCGTGGACGAGCTAGCGTCGAGTGCGCAGCGACGCAGAAGAACCGCCGGAAGTGTGTTAAGTGACGCTCTTGACAGGTGTAAATAACGGACAAGCCGACGTATTCAGAATAGTAACCGCAAAACTGCGATCACGCGACTCTGTCCAAGACCGAAAATCCTCGCTCGAAGCGATGCCTGGGCTAAGAATGCGTAAATAAAGTCTGTTTCCTGGCTCGACGCGCCATTTCCATGAGAATACCCAGAATGGAAAATGGCTCACCTTCGTGTTGCGTGTGTAGAAAAATCTAACATGAATTCAACGTTGAATTTGCAACGGTAATCGGAAGAAATAGTAACATATTTGATACAGGCACACGCTATTCTTATTGATTCCTCCTATTAATATTGGAGCACCATGGGTGTTCGAGAAATTATTTCTCTACATATTATTTTATTAAATTAATCGTTTTTGAAATGTTAAAGCGTTTACCGCGTGCGACAGTTTCTTGCAGAATGAACGATACGCTAAATAACGTTGAGAGTAGCCTGAGCTTATTTGATCGATACAGTCGTATTAAAACAAGATAAGATACCACGCGCCAGTATTCCATGCCACAGGCGTTCAAACGTTAGAACGCAATCCATGCTTCTTAGAACTGTGAAACGAAAAAACACGTATTATAGCAACGTCCACCCAAAATTAAACGATAAAACAACGTAGAAAACGCATAGGCGTAAACCCAGGCAGCTGCGCTTTCTAGAAAATTCTTAACTCGAACAAACGACCGATGTAATAAGGACAAGAAAGAGAAATTTCTAGTCTCTGCGTGGATACTTTAAACAGAACGAAGGTAAGCAAGTTCGAGGATATTCGGCAGTGAAACTTTCATGATTCCAAAGAGCGGGTCCGCGTGACTACAACCGAAGTTTATAGCAACACGGGTAGAAGACGGACAAATAGGGAACGCCGGCGGGTCTAAAACGCGAGGCGGTCCCCTTTAAACGCTGATACGTCAGTTAGACATTTTCCGAGTGGTGTGCTGCTTACTCTCGGTACGCCGATGGCGGAACTCAACCCCGTGTCCTAGGAGGGTGTTTTAATTAACCCGAGCGCAAATATTTATTTATTTGCCGAGGTTAGAAGTCAGGACGTGGCGTAACACGATCAACTTCAAAAGTTACATGGAAATGGATACGGATCGATGGTGCGGAAACGTGATATACAGGGTACAAATAAAAAAAGTGAATTCGAAACAGCGATGAAAACAGTTCGCGTACAAAAATATTGTTTGAAGCTGATTTTTCTCGTTATACGCGGCAGTACTTTACGTTTATTTTAAATATACGCAACTTGGACGAAAGTGTTCGAACATTCGTAGACGCTTTTACGAATATACGTATTACGTGTACTGTACGAAACAATGTACTGTCTCGCTGGAACCGATACGAGACTACCATAACTGTATTAGCGAAGTTTGAAACAAATCAGAAAATACATGTGACAGTTACAAGATGTCTCAAAAATGTATATGACAAGTACGAGATGCTTGAGCAGCATCCACTTCTGATTTACACCTTGTAGGCAGAAGTTGGGGAGAATAGAACTGCGAGAAAAGAATAGACGTAAAGGGTAGGTGTGAAAGGTTCAAAAGAAAGAATAATCGCAATAACAAGCAAATTTTCACGGCAATGGTTTAATTAATTGCCTCGAACAATGCGAGTTTTCGACAGGGGTTTATGAATCAAGCGTACATGCATACACAGAGGTGCATCAGGTTGTACAACTATCGGAAAATCGCTCGTTAACCTAGCCCCTTTGACGGTAAACCGATTAGTCGACAAAACAGCGAGTATTTAACTTGGAATTGTTCGGAACAATTACAATGGAAACGTGGGACGTTTACACGCGCCGGTTAAGTGATACGAGCACCGGTTTGCTGGTTTCGTGCCCTAGAACCCGATGAATCGCCAGGTGAGATTGTGCAAAGGATTAAATAAATATTTGGCAAGAAGTTACTCGTCATTCTGGTATTTGGCTGTGAATGATTGCTTAGTCGATATTACATTAAAACGAGATAAAAATGATTTATACGCGCAAGTCGGTCGATGATAGACACCCGAGTGTTTTATTCGATTTAGGTCTATAGAGAGAAAGTTATTTATTCATCGACTGATTCCATTGACAGGATGATTATGGACGCATCTGCCGGTAAACGATAGAAACTTAACAGTTGGAAACTTATTCGAGTCGGTCTGCAGGGAATATTTCAGAGCGAGGCAATACGGCCGTTCAGAATAATCCAATATCATCCGACGTGATCCAGCTTGACAGGACGCAGCTGGGTAAAAATCGCGGAATGTCGTTCGCGTCGAGAAAACATTGGACCGCGCTGGCCTGGTTTTTTACCCTAAAACGAAATCCAGGCTGCTCGATTTCGCGCTTTAAACATTCGCTTCTCTGGCCATACGACTTTCATAGAACGTACGGCATGGTAATCGACGGATTTAATCTCGCGAAACAGGAATCAGAGCGACAACGGACATCGAGTTCGTCAGGGAATCGATGAATAAAAGAGCGCGTGCAATCGAGGTGCAAATTTTCTCGCGAATACCGTCGCGACATATCCTGTTCGACGAAACAATCACGACGAAACGCGACGTACCCATCGTTGTACGTTTCGACAGATGTTTCACGCAGTACCTGTCTAAAAGTACTTCGATGATTCTATCTTGTATCAATATTATTCCTCTCGCTTTTCTTTTATATTTTATCGTACCTCCTTACATGCTTTAAAAAAGAAGCATCCGCGTTTCTATCTTCGATCATCCATCTTTCAGCACCGTTAAACCATCCCTTAGAAAAAACCATGGTCCAGCGGGTTAATCAGGCAGAAAAATCGCTGGTGAGTTCCCATGGACTCCGACCAATCATCCTCGCCCTAGAAAAGCTGTAGAAAAGGGGACGATGACCTTAACAGTGGTTCAACGAGGAATAGTATTCACCGATCTCACGAACCGTGGACTTTCGTCGAGCCCGTGAATCACGTTCATCCCCTTCTGGAGTCGACGCGTACGCGCGACGTTTCCACATTTCACCGGAATCGATCCGTAGTCTTTCTCTATCACTAGGTCCGAGTTCTACACCGCGATCTTATTTCATCCCCGTCGAGGGCGCCGTTAACATTTAACGGTCGGTTAATGCGACGTCGCATCCTGACGTCGATCCCGGTCCTTAACCAACGGGAGGAAAATGGGAGAGGACGTGTGCACGGGCCAGGAAATATCTCGCAACGTGCAGGCAACCGTCCTATATAACCATCGTCGAAAGGCTATACGTTAAACATTATTCGAAAGAGCGAACGTTCCGACCCTGCGTACAGGTCGATTCTAAGAGAGAAGAATTCCGAATGGGCCAATAAAAGCTGTCGGGATGGAGCACGATGATAGCGTCGCGATTTCCTCTCGGTTCATGACTCTGGCAAGTTGAGTACTCCGATTGACGAGCGAACACACTATACGAAGCTGAGGCGCGATAGTTTTATTTAAAAGGTTCTAAGGATTCGCTGGAGCTTGGTAATTTTAATTAGATTTCGCTTTCCTGTGTGTACGTATACGTACTCGTTTGTAGGTATTAGAACGAAGAATGAGACGAATGTGAATAATCGCTGAGAATATTCAGGAAGTTTGTTCTCGCATCGAACAACATAATCGTAAGAGCCTCGCGGAGATGTCTAAGTGCTTTTAACGCGTGTTTTGAAGGCACGTTTCTGATAAACCTGGATCGATCGGTTGTGCCCTGGAATTACCAAAGTAACAGGATTAAAAAGCATGATCTATTCGCCACTGTTCCCTGTTTCCGTTTTTTCTCTCTTTCTCTCCCGTTCTATCGACGAGCCTGCGTGCAAAAAAGACGACCAACGCCAAGAACGGACGTAGTTTGGGAACAAAACGTCTTACGCCAACGCTATTAATACAATTTGCTGTTGTTTGCATCGACGCTATCGCGGAGTCTGACAAAGTATGGTAAAATTTATCAATTTCTCGGTACACAGACGACTGCGAATTATAAACAAAAGCGTTGCAAGGCCTTTGATGTGCGTCGCGTTTCAAACGCCATAAAACCCGTCCTCGAAAAACCTTCTCAAATTTCAAATCCCCGCGGCAGCAGATTCCAATGCAACATTCTGTAGCGGATTTCAGTGTGTCAACGAAATATAATGCCCGATACGCGCGTAAACGACACACGGAAATGGAGGATCGTTAAAAACGTGGTACGGAGGGTGAAAGGGAAAAAAGACGAGCAAGCCGCGTTAAAATTTCACGTCACTGTGGGGACAAACTATTCCATGTCGAGCGAAAGCAACGACGAATCCGCTTACGCAGAGTTCCATGCATTTCTCTCTTACTGTCGTAATGCGAAAACGATTTCAGACGCGTGTGCACGGAGTTCCACGCGTTCCAGTTCATTCCGACCGCATCCGTGTCGGCGTATGTCCCAGCTACTTTTCCGTCTTTTTAACACCCGCGAAAATACAATATTAATTCTTTATCCGCCCCGACGGTCTACCTCCCCTCGACCACGAACGATACTCGTGGTTCCGCGTCCAAAACAGCTATTACGCGAACAAACGCGCGAGAGAGCGCGTCTGAATTCGTTTTTTTGTTCCACCGATGCGCTCGTTTATTTTGCGTCACATTATTTTCAAGCATTTTTACGATCCCGACTTCGCTGTCTTTGGTAGCTGTAATTCTCGTTGCAGAAATTTTCTTGCCTCCATTGCGTCGAAAATTAACGCAAAAGACGAGGGTGTTAATATTATTTTTGAAAGCTCACTGCTTAATGCCCTTTGCTCATTCGCTCGTATCCGACACACTGGTCTTCTATAGAGAAATGGTTTTAATTTGCGTCCGAACGGAGACTGACAGTTTCCACCGGGTTTAGTTAAACGATATTCACACTGCCGATAAATCAACAGGCGACAGTCAAAGACGACACGCAAAATAACAAAGGCGGGAGATGTAAATCTATCGGTTAATCGCGTAGTTGTGAAAACCTCTGTTCCCGTGAGCCGACGAATTTTCCAACAGCGGGTACGCTAAAATGATAAACAGCGCGGTCGTAACTACGCGAGTGAGATACGTGTAAATTCGTGCGCGATCGCGCATATCGTCCACTATTCGATAAATACGTCGTAAAATCATGAAAAAGTGAACCGTAAAGCCGAATATTGCGGATGGCTGACGAACCTTTTTCCAATGACGTTTCCCACCCTCGTCGTTGGCGCGTATAGGCGCACGCAATTAACGCGGGGAGGAGATGAAAATTAAATACAAATATTGACGGAGCGACGAAGTTGCGTAACGTGACGACAACGTGTTACGTACACATACTGTGTATGTTTCATAGAATTCGTCAAAATACCTGAACGATTTTTGCATTCCAGTGAAACACGATTTACGCCCGAGAACTGATACGGTTGAGTATCGTCAACGCGTTTCCGCTTACAAAAGCATCTACCCGCTACAACTGTACAAACGTTCGGCTACGAAAACTTTCCCGCGTAGAAAGCACAAAAACACGAGATTCGAATGTTGGAAAACTCGTGTTGTATATTATTGATTGAAGCAATGTCCGAAAGAAATGCTAAGTAGATATCGTAGGGTCTTTCTCGAGCACTGTACAAAATCTATTTGCTATGCGTTATACGTTAATGTTTTAATGCATACGAAAAATACACAAAATTATTAGAGCAAAATATAGATATAGTTAATACTTCCTCAGAAATCGTGGAGATTATATTTCGCTAAATGTTAGTATCAGAATGATACTTGGGATTGTCAGGAGGTGTTTTAAATAAATATACCTGATATTGAATGAGACATCGCGCAAGATAATGATACAAAGGTAGATTCGTATCTTATCGTCTTAATATACAGAATTACTACTTGTTGAGTGGAAAACCCATATAGGAAACGATAATCGTATTAAATAGGAATAGGAATAGAGAGGAAGAGAGTGAAAATAGAGATTCGCGGGTGTCAAAGGCCGAATAAAAGTTCCTGCGTCCGCTTTGACGTCCTGTTACGCTACGTATCGATTATTACTTGCAACTCGCGTGTCGCCCTTTGAAAAGACCGAACGCGTTCGATTGATACTGGATGAAGGGGATTAAAAACAAGAGAAGAGAAGAGAAAAAGTGGATTAGTATTTCGTTACTATCATTCCATGAAAACAGTTCCGGACCAGTTGTGAGAACGCCTCGTGATCAATTGTTCCATACAATTAGTATTGTTCAGTCGAAGGATAATGCATATAAATGGAGAAATAACAGGAAGTAACTATCGTAATACTCTTCTCGTTCTGTTCATCGGGCTTTGGATATTGAAAACTCTGTTTAATAATTTTTTAGTAAGTACAAAAAGAAAGTATCAGAAGTAAAAAGCAAGTATCTTATGTACGATACTTGGATAAGTAATATATAGTATGTATCTAAATATTTAGACAAGAGGCTCTTAACATGTAACACGACGTTACGAAAGAAATTTTGAGTGAGAAAGAAATTTATATCGGATTTAATTCTTTTTCTATTTACCTACCTTTTCTTTATTTATTTCTTTCTTCTTTCTTCTCCCTTCGTATACTTTTTATTTCTTTTATGGATAATACAATCCGAAGAACGATTATTGAACAAAATTTTGAAATATATTCGTGTTTTTTGCGTTTTGGGCACTTATTTATAACACAAATACGAATAGACATTAAAAGAGAAGATTTTCGTAGAAAACAGAGAAACTGAGAAATTAAAAATTGTTGAAGCGATAAACGTGGAATTAATACAAAATAGTAGAAGTTCTAAAACAGTAAATATCCAAGTGGAAGATAAAGTCTCGCTGGTTAAGGGAAGAAGTCCGAGAAACAAAGGAGGATAACTTTTGGTCCCTTCTGACCCGGCTATTTATCATCCTGGATTTCTTACGGGGCAACGCGTAAGAAAAAGATGCGTCGTCCTTTCTTCCGCGAATTTGATTAATGAATTCAATTTCCCTGTGCCGAGGATAGCTCCGAAAGTATTCAACTCAAACAACGTTCAAAACGTGCAATCCCATTCTACCTACTTAACATTCCATGTTTTCTCCGTGAAAGCTTCAATATCTGACCAAATACGATGTAACCCTCTGCTTTTTAGAAATTCTTGCCCCATGTAACATCCCCTGCTCGTTCTCGTACATCGTTCTCCTCGATCCTTTATTACGTTATCGCTCGTCTTGTTCGAGAATCACCGTATAAAATATTTTCATATTCCTTTTTTCTTACAATTTACATAAGAAGTGTGTATCAGGCATGGCTGGTCCGAACGAAAACGTTGTGTCCAAAAGTTCTTATAAATATTCGGAGAAACGTACATGTATTGTACACGTGTACGCGTAGGTTACATAATTAAGGATTAAAGTCTCACGTTGTAAAGTCAGAGAAGATCAAACGTTACATTCCTGAGATATAAAATATTCCTGTTCCATCTATAACATTCTGCACACATATATACGAATCTCTTCGTAACATATCGCCGATGTTATCGAGGCCTGTCGATTCGTTTCGGCATAAAACAAAAGTAATAAAACGGCTTTTTTGGCGGTACACCGGATCAAGTATGAAATGGCGGTGAGCTAAACCTTTATAACAATAGCCATAGCAACGATTTTTTCAATCCTGGACAACTATGATCGCCGCCGATACTCCCTCCCTCTCCTTCTCCTGTGTTTATTTTTTCCTCTCTCTTTTTTTGTCGGCAACAGAGGCTTGCGTTGCGTCATCGTTAGCAAACGATCTCTTGTCTCTCGTTAACAGCGAGAAAAATTATCTTTGCCAACGGTCCGGTGCGTCGATAGCGCGCAACGCTCCCTTTCCGACTAGCCTTCTCGTTATTTTTACATTCCGATGGATAACGTCAGACGCCGGAAATTGATACCACCGTCTGTCCCGCCTAATGAACTGTCTAAGAACCAGTTATGCTCGACTTGTTTGTTTCGTGCCCCGCTTCCTTTCAACCAGCATCTCCCATTCGTTTTAGGGATGCAATACTTTTTTATCGAAGCCAAGGTATAGAGATATATCTCGCGAGCTGTAGTATCTCCTACCATGATTCCTTTTCGGTTAATTAACTGTGTAGTAAAACAACCGTATACGGTTCTGTGAATAAAGAACGTCAGACTATAATATTCCGAAATCAAGGTTTGTCTGTCATCGCTGAACCTTCGTCACCTTAGGCGAATTTTATTAACTTTAGAGGTTGAACATTTTTTTATCGACGAATAAAGATACAGAAAAACTTCTGACAAACTTCTGATTATTTCTCTACGAATATAATTTTCATCTGATTGGTATTTATTCATTACTGCTGAGCCTCCCTATGCGAATTTGAGGGCTAGGAGGAATTGGGACGCGTTTGACGAACCGTTTACTTGTCTAACATCGGTTGAGGGTACCTCTTTGGCACCGAATTCAGGGAGATCGTGCCAATTAACGTGTAATCTGCGAAGAAGGGACGGGGACGAGTTACGAGTTACGCACTTTAACGCGTGATATTGCGGATATCGCTGGCACGCCGTACGTCCTTCAGGGATTAGCCAACTTCCGTATCTAGTATTTAGTATAGATACAATTAATATAGATGTTTGGCATATTTAATAGAATTATATGATTATACAGAAAAAGATGAATTTCTAAACGAATTATTTCTCACATCATCATATACGATATAAAGGAAATGCAGAATTCTGTCGAGAGAATTTCCAACATTTTCGAAATGTTCCGTCAGGTTCATACTGAACGCGATGTAAGTCCTTCTTGAACCTAACCACAAGAATATTACCTTATCACGGACTGGCTCTGGCTTCAGGCTATAAAGTGTTTTCATTATTTTTAGACTGACGTTTCATCGCCATTTCTGCCAACTTCATCAGAGCTCGGTAAAGGCATCGGGGATAAGCTGACTGATACAGACACAGTAGCTACGTTGGTAGAACGCTGTCCCATAAATAACAAACCAAGCTTATATTCGCAAAAATTGCGAAGCCACGAAATCCTCTCTTCTAAACGAAGCGTTTATCATTCGTGACTTTAACGATTAAAAGATTCAACTCACGCGTGATACAAGAATTTGTTTAATATTGATTTGTTTAATCATTGATATATCATTCATCGACATAGATATAATAAATCTCTCGATCTTCAAACTCACGGAATTTCAAACTCGCCACGCATCTTTCAAACCAACGTCCTTTCTCCGCTTCTGCTCTATTCTTCATAAAATTGCAACGACAGTCACAGATTTCTTCCTAAAATCGCAACGACCATGCACAGGCGTACACGCATGCTGCCGTTTATTAAAGACAACGTATTTCGCGACACATTAACATATTATACCGAGCAGTCGGCGTGTTCGCACAAAAAGCATGTTTGCTCGTCAGCTTTATCAGACGTTAAGCTCGCTCCTCTTTGTGTGTCAACTTAATGCCACTTCAGCTCCGAAGAAACCCTTCAGCGTGCTCGCTATACCACTCAACTTTCCTTTTCTTCCACTACCTATTCTTCCATCCCGATCCTTCTTCTTTTCTACCTCTTTACTCCAACATCTAATCTTTCAACCCTCTTTACCTCGTGATCCATAACGCTTCGTCTCGCTTCGAGACTTTCGCGAATCCTTTCCTTCTTCTTCTTCTTCTTCTTCTTCTTCTTCTTCTTCTTCTTCTTCTTCTTCTTATTCGCCTTTCTTCGGATGGTTTCCTATCGTTAGGCTGGTTATAGTTAATATACAAATAATGGAAAAGTTTGCAGCAAGAAGAAGGCTGCTTGGATTTTCAAATGTTGCAAATATTTTGAAGAGAGAAAAATATATATAGGTTCCACGTTCAATAGTACAAAAGCTTACCATCGCTATGGCATTGGTTACTATTTTGGAAAATATAAACGGTAGCTACGTCTTGTTTCTCTTTTACTCGGTTGGAGTTTCAAGTATGGTAGATTTATCTTTCTTAAAAAGATATTTTTTACAAGCAGTAGGTCTGAGAAGAAGCGCTTCTCTATGTATTTAAGATGTTTGAGTTTGACTTTAAGAAAGTATTTATCCTCCCTTAAGAGGAGTCTTTATGAAAGTGAAGTATCGTACAATGAGAAATATTGCAAGCAACTGAGATTGACTTTACGAATACAGCTTTTTCTCCTAAGATCAAATATATCTATGTGCGTATATAACGAAACGAAGTGTTTTAAAATAGAAAATAAAAAAAAATATTCTGTACGTGGGAAAAATTTAGATTTAACGTATTCGGTACTGCGAATTTACAAAAAATTTCACCCGATGCTAATAAAAGGAATGGAGAAATATTTAGTATAAAAATTACGCATACTCGTACTGTATCAATTTTAAGCTTTCTATTATTCACATACCGCGTCACACATACGTGATGCGTGGTAGCAAACGTGTTAACGTACTGATATGGGATTGTACGCGTTTCATCAAAGGAAGGTAATGATATGCCAGTCCGCGATATAACATGCTCGTAACCGCTACACTTTTTACGAGCAATAACTCGATCCACGAAGCTCATTTGTCGAGCAAACGACGCGAGCTGTACGTCGAGCAAGCTTACATATTTCCTATACCAGCGATACTCTTTAAATTCCCTTCTACGTCGTGATAACGATTTAAAATGATCGAAAAATGTAAATTGCCAGAAACAAGTATTTTATAGCCAACAGTTAATACCTTCTTCAAGATTGAATTTTTCTTAAGCTATTGAACAAACTTGTTTCTACAAAGATTATTTTTCTACCTACATTTTTCAATTTATATAGTTGATCTTAATTTCTCAACGAGAATTGATTATAAATATTCTAATAAATAAAAAATATAGTTGATCGATGTGATTTCCGATCGGATCGTTTGAGAGAATAATATTTTGTATGCATCAACCTATCATTAGAAATTATAACGTAATGAAACGCTCTAAATATCTAATGGACGAAAATGTTCGTTTCATCGTCTTTCATCGCCACCTACTCGATCGACTCGTACGTTCGAAACATCCTGAAACATTCTATTTATTTGCACGGTGACAAAAGAGAAAGGGACGGAAGTTTATGCCGCATTGTCGTAAACAAGAGACGGTTGATTTACCACTGTCTCCTCGTCTGCATTTCTTGCGGACAGTCGCATATTTCAAACGGGGTGCAATTTACGCACCTTTTATTTGTCCTGGGATAGGTCGCGAGAGCGAGCGAAACCTTGGAACAACCGGACGGGCCGGATAAGCGGAAAAACGTTGAGAAATTAGACGGCCGCATCCCTCTGACATCTCTGCCACCGGCACACCGGCAGTGACATTCCTGGGGCGGTTTCTTCCGTGAAAAGACGATTGATACTTGGCGAAAGTGGTTAACTGGATAGAACGAACGTCCCGCTGGTACTGACGTTCGCGCGGAAAATTTCTATCGCGACATCTTCGCAATTAAAAGTAAAAATTGACTATTCGAATCTCTCAACGCTTTAACCGCTATCGTGATTTTACTTTCTGTCTTCTGGAAACAATATACTATTTTGTAGTATGATATTTCTTACGATATTCCGTTGTAATACCATGAAATTTCAAAGTTACATTGGACGCATTTAGGAGAAGTACGTTAAACGACTCGATAGATTGAAATTAAAGCAAAGTACGGGACGTGCGTAGCGAAATGTTTAACGTGACATTTTATTTCCGGCAACGAGGGAACGTATCGTAACATTTCCGTGTCGTTGTCTCGCGCGTCGCTTTTCTCCCCGTAAAATGGACGATATTTTTTTCTTTGCCTTTTTGCCCCCAGCAACTACTTTATAGACAAATGTTTGCACAACGTTTAAACGTGGACACGTTAAAAACATCAACATCCAAAAATCCAGTGTTAAAAAACAGCATTCGTCGCCCGGCGTAATTTAATTCAGGATAAATTCGCGAGCCATCAGAGTGGCTGTTTGCCGCGCGTTGTTGTAAATTCACGGCAGTCAGACTCACGAGAAGGATTCATCGTTTGTTACGGAAATCGAGAGCCCGGCCACCGGAAGACCCGATGCTAGCCAGATTCCAAGTTACGTTACCATGACCATAAATTCATGGAAAGAGAAAGGAAGACGGAGATCTCCGGTATTCTTTTGATTCTGTAAATTGCCACTTCGATTCGTCTCGACTCTTCGCTATTAGGTTCGATACTAGGTTCGTGCATATCACGTTCTTCGTTTCAAATAAAACAGCTTTTGTCACGCGCAGTTTCATCGAAACATTGTGGTTAGAGCGAGATACGGTCAGCGAGGCAGAGAACGGGTAACCTGACGGCGACCAGGTCCGCAGGGTGTGAGCGTCAAGGGTGGGTGTTGAGGGGGTGGGTGGGCCGTAGAGAGAGGAGTGCTCGGGATGCGTCTGTGAAATTCAACCAAGCTGTTCCGCTGGTAATAATGGACGAGAGGCAAGCGTTGAAATGCAAATTAGAGAGCGAGTCGCGGACAGCTTGATACATGTGCGGGGATTGTGGTTTCGCGCGACGCGCACCGCCGCCTATATTCGCGGAATAAAGGAGTTTGTTTTGGAGTTTTGCACGCGGCAGGGGAGGCTACAGGGCATTATATAACGTCACGCAATGCACGTTACCGTTACCCATCCCTCTGGCTGTCTCACCTGCGCTCACGGTGCGTGTTATATCCAGACCCCGGATACCAGAGAAAAGCCCAGTTATCATCCTTTCGTCCCGTCCACGAGCCTGGCTTTCTGGAAATGACCGTTGATCGCCGGTTCTCTCCTCTACACACCCCCTTTCCTCGTTCGCGAAACCTGTCCTTTGCCGCTGGACCGCGTTCAACGTGACAAAACGCGCAATTTCCATGACCGTTCCGCTGATAATGTAACGTTTCGGGGCAAACAGCGAGCGAGAGAGACGGATACGCGGAAATGAAAACGGCCGCGAGGGTAATACGCCGAGCCGCTGCCTGCCGCCTCGTCGTGCTTCGTGTTCGCACAGAGTCGCTGTTTCTTCTGTATTTACAGTGGCTCGCGGATGTATTTCCATAATTATCAGAAGCAACTTTCACGTTATGTAAAACGTGTACGTTATGTAAAATATCTCGCGCGCCAACGAAACACGACTGTCGTGACTATATCGATGAAATTTGAAATCAATTTGCTTACCACGCGCGTTCGTTTCCTGTATACCTATATTATAGTTTATCTTTTTAACATTTAAATTTCTGCTACGTATAATGACCGCTATCCAATGTCAAATACCGTACAGCACAATAGGAATTTTAGTAATATAATTTCAATTTACCATTTACTAGCTCCGTGCGAATGTATTAGATACTACCGCTTCCACTTAACAATTTACAATTAATTTCTACGCGTTAACGAAATTTATATGTACCTACGGAATTAACAGAAACTTATTAAAGTATCTGAATACCTATGGACGATAGCGTACATACGATATTACGCTACTATGCAACGTTCTCATTCGATCCCTATCTTTTCATGCTCGCGTTTATCGCGTCTACTCCCCAGTTATTTGGAATTTCGTTCTTCTTGGAATGCGATCGTCGTCCTGCCGGGGCAATTCCTGTTTCTTGCCACGTCGCCGTCCATTAGATCGCGACTGCTACTTCCGTTAGTGTCTGTTGGCTTGTTTTGCTACAGCCCAGACGGTCTTTCGTAGTTCCCTGCAATTATGAATATCCGGCTCTGTCGTGTCTCATTGGAAAACGAACACGGATGAAATTGATATCGTGAGCTCGTATCGATTCGACGAAATTTTTTTCTCTTCTTTTTCTTGTATCGTTTTTTTTTTTTTTTTTTTATATAGAACGATCTGGATGCAAAGAATATTATTTGGTTGAATATAGCTCGAATTTGGTGAAATTTCGTTCTATCGACAATTATTATTCGAACGAATTTCTCTCGTTTCAGAAACGATGTTTATCACGCGACGATATTTATTCTTGGTATAAATCATAGTCACTGCGTCATACCTTTTTATTTTTTGACATAAAAATCCACCGCCACGAAGCTTTATTCGCATTTTATGAAAGTCCATCCGGGATTTTTCTTTTTTGGCGGAAAACGCCTTCCTGGCTTCGTTGTAGTCTCGCAAATCACTCGAGAATCTCTTGTTACGCCCCTTTCGCGACAAAATATCGTTATGTTTCGTTAATAAGGCGAATTTGTAAAGAGACGTTCGTTGAACCGATGACTGAGAGATCGTGCAACCAAAAACCTTAAAAATACGTAGACGAGACACGGATAAATTTCGTAATTTAGCGGACAATAGTTTTAGCTCCTATTTCGGTTGTCTAAAATTTCAGGAAATTACGTTCCGAAGCAGTTCCAAATAGAAATCGCGCTGGATTTTACAAATATTTAGACGCTTCGATCGATTCGTAGTAATTGTATTTAAATTTGATCAAAGTTCACAAATTAATGATAAATTACCGTTTCTAATAAAATATTATATGTTCCTCTAAATTGATTTATTATACAATAACATGATATTTTACCTAGCGAGTAATAATTTGACGAAAAATTAGTTAAATTCATCGAATCGTGTTCAAAGCTTTCTCTAATTATCCTTAGTCTGTTCCAATTATAGGGATCATCGAGCTATGCAATTTCATGCGATATGTTCAATCGATAGTCAGAACTTGGCGTATAATTCGTTGCCACCGGTTAATCGTGACAGTTCATCTAGCTTTCGGGATCGATTAATTTACAGCGGGGCAATTAGATGCCGTGAAAAGGAACGATTGGCGTTCTCGACGAATTATGCTTCCTTCTCAGGTAGCGTTGCTAATTTGATAAAAAGTTTTGCTCGGTTGGCAGTGTTGGCTGAGGGTCGCAGTTTGAGAGAAATCGATCGACTCGCTGCAAAGTCGAAGCAAATTGCAAAATTAAATACGTTGTTCGGCTATAAATTAACTGCGTCTGCGAACGAAATTTTATTACAGTGAACACGCTCTTCCAACAATAACATTTCCCAAATTATCCACAAACTTCACCGAATCACAAATAACAAACAGGAATTAAATTTTCATAAACACGCTAAACCATTCTCAAAAAAATTCCAACTTTCTTAGAAATCTAATCAGAGAAATTCGTTCTATGGAATAAAACCCTGGCAAATCTTTCTCCAAAACGTCTGAAACTATCTAGAAATTTTACGAAATCCTGAAAATATCGACGAAGAATTAGATCTTCTTAACTCTACGCGTTAGTCCATCTGGAAAAAGATTCGACCCAAGCCAACAAAACTTAGGAAATCTGAACATAGAAACTCGTTGTACGAAGTAAAATCCTGGCAAATCTTCCCTTAGGATGTCTCAAACTATCTACAAAATACATCGTACCGTAACTATATTGGACAAGAATTAAAATTCTTTAACGCTATAGTTTAATCCGCCCTGAAAAAACTGTCGCACCCCCTTAGGCAGAAATCTAAACGTAGAAACTGGTTGAACATCGCGTTCGCGGACTTGTTGGTCGCTTCGCGAGCTGCGGTAGTTCGATTCCGCTTCTTTTCATGCGAAGCAGAGGGCTGGCGAGGATTATCGCGTTGTCCGGCTTCGGGGATGCAATTTCAGTGGAATTCTCGTCGACCCCGCGGCCAACTCGCCGGAGATAATCCGAAAAAGCGGAAACGGCTCGGAAGTTCGAGGTCGTGGTATGGTTTTCGAAACGGGCAGGGGATGAAAGAGGGCGAGAAAGGATTGTCTGTAACGAAGCCCATCGGTACAGTGAAAAACGAGCACACGCGTCGTGGAAAATCGCAGGGACCTCTTGTCACCGGATATCGGCTGCAACGAAATCGATTTCACGCCCACGATGCCGCGTGCAACAAGTGTTCAAAGAGGATAGGAGTAGGCGAAGGGCAAAATAAAGGGGCAAGAGGAAAAAAAAAGAGAGAATAGTAGGGAGAAACTCGCAAAACGCACCTTCGATGCGCTTTGTTCCGTGCTTGTCTGCTCGAAATTCGACGATTTTCCGGTAGACTTCTCCAACCGAGAGAGTCGAAAACGCGCCAATACCGAAAATATATTCTCTTAACTACTTTCATCGCTTGAACGTTATATAGATACTCGAGTCTCTCCTTGTTTCCGTTTTACGTATTACGATCAATCTTCACGTCTGATGGTACGACTTTGCGAACGTAATCCGACAAGAAATAAAACTCTTTTTCGTTATATCGATTAAAATTATAACAACGTGATAGAAATTTTTAACGTTAAAATTGCAAAATTAGGTCCAACTAAAAGATTCCTCGAATACGTATAAATATAAAAACTGAGATACTTTGACACCTAGAAATAAGAATACGAAATTTCTTAATCACGCATATCAAATTGTATCGGTATAATCGTTAAACGATCGTTGATAATCATGCATATATCGTGCGATAATTGAAACGATATAGAACAATATATATTCGTTCCATTCTTTGGAATTATTTAATCTATATATAAAAATAGATAAATAGATAGAGAGAGAGAGTGAATTTGTATTCGAGTAATTTATAAAACACTCTTCGTATCACAGGAAATTTCCAAACTTTCGAAAATTAGTTTCTACTTAATACCGTTCTCTTCGGAGTAGCCGAACAAAGTTTCAATAAATCAAAGCCCGAAAACGAGGACAAGCCCTTTTCGTCGCTTTCAACATGAAAATTCTGTTCGACGAAGAAACAATGGACGCATTTGCCGTACACGGGACCGATAGCAGGTAATTCGGTCCCGGTACATCGTCTACCATCGTCGACTATCCTCAAACCCTTGTAGGTACACTCGAAAAGCGTGGTTCGTCGTAGATAGACGGAAGGGCTCGACTTGGTGCCACGCTAGGGATATCAATCGATGTCACGCAAAGTGTGTGCGCTTGTAAATTAATTGGCCACCTGTGGATAGAGGTGACTCGAGGTAGCCATCGTTTTCCTTGTCCATCGCGGAGATCGGATTCTAATCGGATTAGTTGCCACTCATGTTGTAACTAGTCCACGAAGGAACATCGGATATCTTATCAACGTGATGAGACATGTAACCGTGGTTTGAACGTTATTGATCATCGTAGAAACCCTTCGATCGACGCATCGTAAGACGAAAGATGCATAGTGTAACCAAAACTTGTAAGTCTTTAAACGTTGATGAAGATCGCGTTTATAAAAATATTCGAATAATATAGCAGGTTGACGCAAAAGTGTCTTTCTTTTTTACAAACACGTCTTTTGCAACGATGCGTCTTTATACAAACACGAAATACGATCTGTGAAACGTTGGGTTCTTTGTCTAAATAGAACAGATCATACGCAATTCAATAAAATAATGTAAAACAAGAAACGTCGCGCGTCTATCGTTTCCCTGTAAAACTTAAAGAAAGAAACTTTTGCAACGATCTAATATATTTGAACGCGAACTTGATATTTCAAATATATAAAATAAATTTCTAAATAGTATTAATTTTTATCCCATAATTTGTTATTAAAATCAACCGCGATGCATCGTAAACTGATGCAACGACGCCTTTCGCGCTACGTGCCCTATAAAGAGTTGAAAAATTGCATCGACGAAAACGATACCAACCATGCTTATTTGTATTCGTCGATTTGCATTCGTTGCGAGGGTTTGAGAGCTCGTTACGGCAGCGCGAACGTATCGCGAAGATATCGTATTTATCTAACACGTGCTCGAAAGACGCGTTCGTGCTGTGCAGGAGGCTCAATTTCAATATCAGGGGATAGAGGCCCGGTTAGAGATACAGAAGATTCCTCGAAATTAATATCGAACTCGTTTGTATGCAACGAAAGGAATACGAGCAGCTGGATCTAACGAACCTTCGCCGTGACCTTTTAAGAACGACTCGTTACGCAATCGCTAAATTATCAGCAAGGTGTTAAATAGGAATTTAATATTCAAAAGTTCAACAGATCCTCGGTAAAAATTCTTCTCCGAGTTAGTTCTTTATTGCGTTCGAGGCATCGAAGAAGTTAAATAAAAGCAGATATCGTTGACAGAAAAAAGAAAGTGTATGGAGAAGATTCGCGTAGGTACTCGTGTATTCGGTTTCTAAAATTAGAACAATTCAAAAACTAGAATCGATTGGTTTAACAGCCGAATTCGGTTATTACAACGATTTTCGTTGATACAACGTGAGGTTCACGCTACCCTATCCTAACATCGCTATTGTCAAACTCGCTTTCAACTGCCGCCATTGTACACGCACTCAAAGAAAGGAACAAAAATGGAGAATCAGGCCAAACAGGTCGAGGAAACTGCAACGCGCGGAAGGCGTATCCACCGTGCTTTCTTCGTTAAAGAGTGGCGCGTGGAAGCTTTTGTAAGCCGACCAACGATCGTCGTCGACTCGGAAAGGGAAGCACGTGTCAAAGGCGCGTTCACGGTTGTCTTCGTCTGCCCGTTGTCGTCACCCGCCAAGAGAAAATTGCGACGCTCGGTGAAAATGAGATGGTAGCGAACAAACGTACAAACGAGACAGAGAATAAATAGGGGAAAAGTCGAAAGAACGCAGGACGAGTAAAACTAGCGAAAGAAATCGCGAACTAACGAAGAAAAAGATAGAGAAAGAATGCAAAAGCAAGAAGAGATGCTGGTTCCAAGCTCGAGAAGGGTAGCACAATGGAACCATATAACACTGTCCACGATGCGGACCATTAGCGGCATATATTCGAATGCACACTCCCTCTGGCTCGTATGCATTAAATGAACAGTCTAGTGCGCACCAGGATAGGTGCAAACGCACAAGAGGCAAACGTTTTCCCACGGCACCCTACCTGATATTGCACCCACTGGTATATATGCCGATATCGAGGGTAACGTTGCTACCAGTTGCAAAATTATTCCATGTGCCCTGGCCGCATCGAAACTTCGCATATCGCTGACAGGGAGAAAGAGAGAGAAAGGGGTGGTTGGAATGAGCGGTGAGTTTATACGGTAGACGAGTTGAATAGAAACGCTCGCTGCGAGATGCAACGATAGAGAGTAACGCATTCATTCGGTTCGCCATCGGACTACACCGGTTCCTGTTCCGACTTTTGTGATTGATAACGAACGAGGCGAGGGTGAAAAAGATTCGCAGTGACCAGGTTACGGCGAGAGTTTACGAGAATCGGGATTTTTCTTACTTGTTTCTTCTTAACGCTAGAGTTACCTTCGATAAACTTCTTAAATGGCCTTTTTGCGACGAATGTTGCGGGATAATAGCAGTTAGAAGGCTGGCTATCGTGATAAGAAAAGAAAATAGTAGTTCGAAGATGCCATTTATTATGCAACAAGCTAATATTTTAAAGAAAGGATACGAGAAAATCCTCTTACAAAATCGATTTCTTCGGTAAGTAAGTTCCATGTACTAAAGGTTCAACAATCTCGTGAAGGATCTAAAGGTTACATAAACCAACAGGTGAATATCCATTTAAATTCAGCTAATCATGATATAACCGTTGCTGCAGATAAATGCATTATATAGATAGATTTTTGAAAGGATCCAAGTAATCAAGGAACTCGTTTATTGCAACAGCATAGTCATGTTCTGAAAGTGTTCTCCGTGGTACAGTGAATCGAACTACACGCGAAATGAAAAAATTCATTCGACCTATCAAAGCAGAAACGAACAGTCGTCGATGGGTGGTTCGCCTTCGCTTCCTGAATCAGTCTATCCTGATTCCTAAAAAGTGAATGCTAGCTAAATTACAGCGTCGGTTAATCTCGACTCGTTTCGTATGCAGGACCGACGCGTACCCCTTCCCAACTTTCTCCCGCTGCTCTTTTCTACACACTGTTGGCCAGCCAGCCAATTAGCGTTATCCGCGAGAAAAACTTTGCGAGTTCAACCCTGTTTTTCTTATGATACGCTTTGCAAATTTTCGAGATGAAGTTAAGTGGATGAATAAACAGTTTACCAACTGTGACTAGATCGTATCTGCTTGTTAATTTGATGGGCGTAGAAAAGGATTCGAGATTGGAAGAGGTAAATTATTAGGTCTAGGTTAGGTATGGTGAATTAATTTCATTTCATCGTATCGCGTATCGAGTTAAATAAATTATTACAACGTAAGTTGCTCGTAATTCTTTACGATTTTGTGTATCGAACTTGTAGCGGCACATTAGTCAGAGGACGATGCGAATCGAGAGCGACTCATATTGTTTTGCCTCGGAACATTGGCACCGTCTTAACGCACGAAACGTAACGATAAACAAACTCCGGACAAAACAATATCGCCGCCACGTGCAACCGTCAACCGAAGTCGAATTTAAACTTTCTTACTCCCTCGACCAGTATAAATAAACGAATACGATCTTTAGAACAACCAGTATCGAGCATTCTTATAGCGAATGAGTATCGAGCGAACGTAAGCATTATCTTGTATACATATATCGAGCAATACCGAGCGAACGACAATTAACTCTATGCTGCGAATAAGTTTAAATACATTTGACTATACAAAGTATTAACTCGTCTCATCGCTATATACACCTAACTAATTCAATTTTCTGCCATGAAAGATACAAATAACATGCTGATTGATCTCTATCCACGAGGTACTAGCCATTGAAACCAATTTATCCACGCATATTATAAATAATACCATTATGTCTGCGGACGTCTTTCGTTGTACAAAACGATTCCTCGAATCCTTAAACACGAAGTTTCGAAACTTAAAGCAAATATCCTGTAGCGAGGCAAGCCCACATCGTGTCCGTATACTTGCGGATTAGAATCCACAACAGTATCAACAACGTGGAATGCAATCGTTTACGCACGCGGTCCAACAATCTATTTACCCGAGTCTGAAGCATACTCCGACCGTCCACGTGACATAATCTGCAGCTCCGTTGCGAGTTATCGAGTTCATCCATACCCAAGTTCGATCAACGCCGGCTTAACTATTTAGAATCTCTAACCGTAGTTCTGGGATTTGCTTTGACGAGCCAGTGTAGAACATCCGCGTCTGACGACGAATTCGAACCAGTCCACTGTTCGTGGCATGCATTGTGCGACCTATGCATGCATGCACGATGTTTGCACTGCTTGGTCGCCACGATTATTGTCCAGCGCTGTTTGGCCGTGTGTACGTACCAGCGGAAAACTGGAAACCTCTCTCGAATCGGATTCGAGAAGTTCTATGTCTATATCGTGAAGCAGAGTGCGGAACTCGCCCGAGAGCCGCTTTCTAATGTTCGTGGCGGCTGTATTTGGTGTGTGTGAGGAAGTTTCGAACGATAGCTTCGTGCGCTAGACAGAGAACGACCGGAAAAGTGGTCGTCCCGCATACGTAAGTTTGCCAAGATTTATGGCGCACGCGAGACGACTGCCCGAGAAAAAGATAAGACTCGAACAAGATACGAGTGCGACGGAAGAAAGTGCCACGGACACCGACATTACCCGACTTATTTACCGGAGATGTTTGCAACCGGAGAAGGTGGGTCCAGCGAATGTCGTCGAACGAAACAAGCAATCGCTTTAAATTAGGAAATCTCCAGCTGTTTGTGAAAATAAAAGATCGTTAAACTCGTTAAGGACAACTGCTGTATCCACGCGACATCGATGACGCACGAAAGACTATATTATTTAATCGTGTAGATTAAAGAAGAAGAAAAATTGAAATTTCTCCTTAGACGTTAGACATCGATGTAGGTATCAATCATCTCGAACAAGAAGATTACGAATTACGAATTACCGTAGGAACAAACACCAACGAGGATTATTGGATCCGGGGAATTTAATTGATTCAAAACACGGTATGGCACAACTCGCATACGGATCTATTGACCGCGCATAATCTAGCCAAACCCATCCATTCCAATTCGTATTCCAACATGTTTCCATTCAATTTCGAGTTCGTCGCTTACGGGAAGTCTAATTTGAAAATCAGCCGTGTCTTAGGCTAACACGCGTACTTCCGTCGGTTACCGGTTGCGACGACAATGCAACCGCGGTCCGTAAGCCAGGATTACGGGCCTGGACTTGTTCTACGACACAATATCAATCATGTTCTGTTAGTTAAAGTTCGTCGTTCGAGTCACCAACGTAACGCAAACCGCACCAGGTAAGTAAAATTAATATTCCCTGGCTAGCGTGTGACGAGGCTGCGACCAACTTGTACACAATTTCCATCAAATGGAATTCCTATGTGTTTCCGTGAACATTTAATAAGCGACAATGCTTCAGGAAATGTAGATACTGACTATATCTATGCGTAAGGCACACACTGAGGATAGAATTGATATGATTCGTGATTGTATGAAATTTCGTTTCGTTAGCTCACGTTCAGAGATGCCAACCTCGAAAAAAATCGCCATGTTTCCTAAACTCTCCGCGATTTGCTAAGTATAGCAGTAACAATATTAAGAGTAGTATAGTGATGTTAATAAGGAAGATCAGTAAGATCTTATTATATGAAGTGTTTGTTTCGCGACAGATTCAAATAAATGGAATTTTGCCATATATTAAATACAAAATTGCATACAGACGTTATTAAATAAAATAACGAAAGTCGTGACATTGAATACTTTAACGTAATTTTATATTACATAGTAGTGTATGTAAAAGCATAAGAAATTTACATGTTTAATAAATAATTGTTGAGTAACCATAAATAATTGGTATATGCTTAGAATTAGGTTAAGAAAATGTATAAATCGATATAAAATAATAAATCTTATATTAATTATATTAATAATAATAAATACATCTTTCATTTAACTACTACGTATAAAATCAGTGCCAACACAGTGTCTTCCGCACTGTTGAGTGACTACGAATGGAATTTAACTCTTCATGTCCTCTCAAAGCCAAGGAATCAAAGCGTGTTCATGGATTCGAGGAAGCACGTGCAATCAAATCAAAGGCAACGAGATCTACTCATCCAATCATGCGTGCTACGATTGGTAAGTCGTATGATTTGGTTCCTTTGATAATAAGTTCAATGTTCAAATATGATTATTCGAGCTCAGATACGAACTTAAGCTCGTACGAGTTCTACGACATTCGTGCAATCTTCAATGACTAACAACATTTAATATATATTTATTGAAAGATATCTCTAAACTAGTATATAAATCTGACAAAATCGTTTGAAAGTTTTATCCTTGTCTTAATTAATTTCAATGCATTGTCATAACTTATAGTATTCTCTGATTTTGAAAAATAATTAATAAAGTTGATCGATAATCAAACAACGCGGTTAAATGTTCTTGACGATTTTTTACATGCTGTATTCTATTCCCTTTAAATTAGATATTAAATTATGATTAATAATAAGATATAATATTGCGTACGAAGAGCACATATTTTACGAATAGATAATACTAACTTATGTTGTAATAATATTTAATCATTTATATTTTAATAACAATTTTTACTCTCGCCAACATATACGTATTATAGATGGAATCCTCACTACTTCTTTATTATCAAATAGTTTTACATCCTCTGGCGCTCGATAACGTAAATCACAATTACTGGTGAATTAAATATAATACGTTTTTCCTTCCACATATGTATTTTTAACCAAGATATTGAAAGTGGCGACAGCTAGCGTAGTTTTTGCGAAATAACTAACGACACCTATTGGTTCGCGCATTTGAATTTATCCCTGTGTGTTAGAATAATATATATACAAATACGCCATTATGGAAATTGTTAGATATGAGTACAATCGTGAATACGAGTATCCTACTTCTAAAATTAAGATATTCTTAATTTCTTTAAATCAAAGCATCTATATCCGTATAAACACATGATAAAATAGATTGAAATAAGAAAGCGTGGCAAAATCAACTCACCAGAAACGATGAAACGATGATTTCTATGATGAAAGGAACGTTGTTTAATTGGTCTTTTGTTTCTCGGGATTCTTTTCCTTTCTGCAAATACGCCAGGATTTCTAAAAATCGATACGCGAACCGTACGCTATAGCAAGATATTTCAGGTAACAAAAGCAATTCAGACTATTCCCCGTGGCAAATGAGGCGCCTCCTGATTAACACACATTGGCTCAATTACACGGGTTAGCCGAGGGAACACGAAATTGCCTGCTATTAACGGAGGCACGAGGGTGGATAGAGACACGAGATATATCGAGCGGATTACACGATGATACTTTGAAAACCGACGAATGCAATCGGATGCACGCGGAAAAAATTTCTCTCATTAGCACCTTTTCGCACTCGCGTAACGCGTATGCTATCGTACACACATACAACGATTGCGAACGAATGTAACATTTATAATCGTACATAACACTTTTTGAATATCCGCTTGTATCTCATAATTTCATTGAATAAAACGGAAACAAACAGAACAGTTGCAACACAAACGTTATAAAATTGAAATACTTTTAGAAAACTACGGTATTTTACGATTATATTATAAATCAAACGGGCCACCACACATTACGTCATATTAATTACACGTCCGACACAATACTGTTTCAAGATTTTCAAATATGAAAGATGCTACGTGATTGGTGGAAAGGTGAGGGATGCGCAGTTCAACATAATTTTGAATCTGTAATAATATAAAACTAAATAAATGCAAAATAAATGGGGAATATTAGAAAATTTTAATGCATTTACTAATTTTATATTTATGAAAAATAACTAAATGTTTACTATAGAAATAAATTATATTTTATATACCCATCTACATTTGATTGATAACATATATTAATATGTAATTGGTTATCGTTTCCTAAAGCAATAATTGGCGACAATTACAAATACAATAAAATAATAAAATTTAAATTCATATGCAGATTGCAAATAAATTTAGTTTTAAACTATTTCTTGTTGGCAATATAGATTAAAATCACGATATTAAAAATACAATAAGTAAAACGTATTAGTGGAAACAAATAACAAACTTTCAATTGTAATATTAGTTCTCGCCGCGCGGGAAATGTCGTAAACATCTGCCGCGAGTACTGATAACTATTTTACTTTTATGCTTTATTGTTTCAATTAATTTTCTTGATATTTTATTGCGCCTCATTATATCGTTAATTTATTGTTTAATGTAATATCGAAAAAAAATATCGAAACCCAGCGAACTCGAGGATTGCTTTCATTGCGATTTAAAGTGACGGTAATTCACTAGCCATTTTGAGTTTGAAAATTTTCAACGATTCGAAAGTTTCCAACATTTTTATTCGTTACACTGTTCATGGAAGTTTCTCGAATAAATCAATGAAAATCCACAATTTACGCGCGCGCTCGCGCACATTTCAGAAAATTTAGAACACGAGGTGCCACCACGAGTTTTCAAGACTCGACATGTATAAATTCCCAGCGGTAATTCTTTTAACAATGATAATTGTGAGACGACTTTGATCAAATGTAAAATGTAAGTATTAATCGTACCTACAATAGCTTAACAAAATATTTGTGCATTTACTGTAGAAAATTTTTATGTATGTATTGTATGGATTATATAAAACATTCTGAAACTTTATTTCCACTATAATGAGATACAACTATCATGATTATACTGCTAAAATTTGAAATCATTCTGAAATGTATATAGAATTTATATTTTTCCATTAGATTCCTTATTTATAGTTTCTGGTAGTTTCTAAAATCAAATAATTATAAAAAGTATTGTCTAATAACAAACATCACATAAATCTCATAGAATCATTTGCATCATATTATATATTCACTTGAAGCATGTTAATTTGAGAAAAGAGATACAAATACTTTTATTTTATATCACATAATAGAGCTACCCCACGCAAGATCCAGAATTCTGGTGGTCTGCTTGTTTGCAACCAAAGTGGTGTAACTAATAGCACATAGGTTCTTTGTGGTTTTTTATACACTGGACACTGTGAATATTAAAAGATAATTAATAAATTTAAAGGTTTTGATACAAATATATCTACCTGATATAATTTTGGGTCTTTATCGGGAATATTATATAAAGCAAAGATGTGAATGACAGGCATTAATACATATAGAACTTTATTTGCTGATTCACACAATCTATTATTCCTTCTATCCCAACCAGCTCCTTCAAGAAATAGTCCATATATGTAAACTCCCTCCTAGTACATAAAACAGTTATTTGTTAATGTGTATATGATTTCACAAAATGATTAACATACTTGAGGTGCAACTTTAATTTCTTCTGCTGTATACCGTAAAACTTCATTATGTAAAGTTACATTATCCAATGCCCATCCTTTGTGAGCTCTTGTTACTTCTTGCCTCATTGCAGTTAGAAATCCTATGTAATTAAAGTTCAATTATTTGCAATTATATTTCATTTGTAAATTATTATGTACCTTGAGGATTGAAAAATCCAGTCATCCAGAATTTGGCAGGTCTGTCAGTGTGCAACCAAGAAGAAAATTGTTTATTTCTGTCCAGTAGTTCAGTATACCAAAAACCAAGAGAGGTAGATTCCCATGATTTTGCTCTCCATGCTTTTGGTACTCTAGCATCATATATATTATCAAGAGCATCTCTCAATTCCTAAACATTATTTGCATGAGATGAATTTATAATGTTTAATATGAAATTAATAAAAAAAATTACCTCGCTCATTATAATAACACCTTCTATAGCAAGTAAAAGATCTTTTAAAATAACGTCCACTAATGTAATAACTACTTGTATTCTATCAATCTCTTGTTTCAGGAAAATAGTCATTGGTGCAGTGGCACCCAATATTCGCAATCTGTCAAGTAATATCTCTGAATCAGTTGATGGAAACAATCATTTAGAAATATTATTGAGGTATACCTTTGTTTTACTTCAAATGGATCATAACTTGGTGGCAATTTCTTTAACATTTCCTTTGCTTGTCTAGATACAATTACTTCCCTAGATTCACCACCACCTACACCTGCTTCCTTTGGTTGTACAGATATTATAGTATCTAAAACAGCTTGTGTAGTATTACCTTGATATCTGCAGTATTATAAATTTCTCATAAATTCCTTTCAATATAGTTACAGCTGGAATATTGTGAGAAAATGTTCTTACGTAATGTTTGCATTAAGATGCAAACCATAAACTTGTGGTGGATCTATGGAACTCATTTCATCAATTACTTTCAGGTAGTCTGTAACTTGTTTGTAAACTAAAACAGGATATCCTTTGTAGAATACAAAGTCCTCTGAAAAAATTGCATCTAAAAACCATAATTTTGCAAATGTGTTCAACAACCTTTTGTCATAATCATCTGTAACACGACCTCCATACTGCACTTCTCCTATCATGTATCTAAAATTGTGTTTTCATTTAAAATTGTTTTTAAAAGAAATGTTTCTCTTGTATTACCTTATCGTGTGCCAACTTATTCCTTGTTTTACATCAAAATCACTCAAATGATTATTAATGAACATGCAAGATGCCAGCCAATCTGATAGATTAAATTCATATGGTATGTTCCAACCAAGAGGTCCAAATTTTCTTCTCTCTTGCACAATAGTATGTAAAAACGATACTGTGTATATAATTGGTATATATTGTGGAGCATCGCATTGATCTAACATTTCTTGACTCATTCCACTATATGTGGCAAGCAAACCTGCTCTCACACCTAACATGAAGGATGAAGGAAAATATAGAAACAAGAAATTAGAGAATTATTCTTCCTTTACCTTGTGGAGGCTCATAAGTGTATTTTATGGACATTTGCAAAAGAGATATTGGAAAGTCCTTGTGTGGTTCTGTGGTAATCCATATACGAAAATTTGAATGTGGTTCCTCCATTTCCAAAATGAAGTTAACTAATTCTTGCATATAGTCCAAACCTAAGTGACAATTTTGACACAATGCCCAGTAACCCTATAAATTACTATATTAATGCATCACACATTAACACCTGTATTAATCTCTCTTAAATTTTTCATAAAAACTAACTTCAGTGCTTGCACTTTGAATCAATTTTCTTGCATGAACTTCTTGTCCCTGTCCCATTGAGATACTTTTACACATAATCTCTAATTTTTTAGCGAGGTGTTCTATACTGGGTGTAGGATCAGAACCCATACTCAAGAAGCAAATCATGGGAGTATTTGGTCTTGATTCACCGTGCATTACATCCAAAAGAGTAATTACAGGCTCTGCATATCTTTCTCCTAATGAAGTTGATATGTATTTTCTTGATTGCGATAGTGTTCTATCAATACACCATGCCCTAAAAATTCATTAAATACATTACATACGATACTTTTTAATCTGTATACATGAAACTAAATTGAATGATCATTAAGACAACCTAATTAACAATAAACGTCGAAAAGTATCTAAACTGTTATAACCATCAGGTATCACTTCTTCCTCCGGAGTAGGTTTATCAAACCATTGCTTCCAAACCTTTTCAGAAGCTGGTACTTGAGAAGGAATGTATTGAAATTGTCTTAAGGCAGAAAGTGCAATCAAATTTAACCAAGTAACATCTGTAATCCATTTGCAAGGTTTTGGTGCAACAGTGTTTAAGTCCAAGGCTGCACCGCCTTTGATAAAATACTGGAACTCATCGTGAGAAATAACATCACGTTGTAAATCAATTTTTAACGTCATCAATAAGATGAACATGTATTTATGAATTTCGTAAAGACCTCTTGCTTTGTACCTGAAGATTTCATATGTGAGGTATTCAATAATGAAATTGATTCTTCGTTGATTAACTGGACTCTTCTCAGATCTAAATCGATCGAATAATTTTGTATTCAACTTTAATAATTCCTTACAAATTAAGATATATTTGAAAAAATAGATATATTCTTTAAATTAAATTAAATTATACTATATACGTATACCTTTCCATAGAAAGGTCGAAACGTTCTAAGAATTGAACGAGCGACGTTTGATACATGCAATTAACCAAAGACATATCGCAAATTAAAAAGTACAAAACACTGCCACGTGTTGCTACTGGTCGAAATTCTTCTCGAGCTAAATCGATTCGTAATTCTGTATCCTTTGCAATGCTTAACTGTTCGTTTATCTCGGCAGCTGTTTGTTTCGTGATATTTAGTACAGACATTAGTTCTACGTCTTCTATCAAAGGTCCCTGAAAACGAACAAAATATGATACAGTTATTAACATTTACAAGTAAAGTAAAATAAGATACATACTTCTACGGTCGTCAATTTTTGTAGAAGATTAGCTTCTAATTCTTTGATCTTTCTATTATTTGCAGTTACATTTGCTATCAACTGTGTTTTTTCGTTTTCAAGTTCCTTTCTCTCTGTTAGGATTACTCTTCCTAATAACTGATCTTCCAATCCTGCGAATTTATATGCAAATTTATTTAGAAAATTGATAAATATATGTACATTATATTATATTATATCTAATTATTTATATTTGAAAATTACCTTTTATAGTGACAGTAAAATCAATTATAGCAGTACGTGCAAATATTTCTGGCGTATACGATGGATTGGGTAACTTCGTAGTAATGTAAAGTCTAAAATCCTTATGAATATCCACTTCTTTATCGCCTAACTTTACCTATAAAAATTATCGATATATATCCGTTTCTAAAACAATTTGAATGTAAGTGCTTTACCTTCAAAGAAGTTCCTATCTTTATAAAGTTCTTTTCCAGCAAATTGTCCAAAACAGGATCCAATTCTTCTCCTACGTCGATGATTAACAATGGACGACCCAGAGAAACACAATCTTCCAAATAATTTCTAAAATATTTATGTGTGAGTAACGTTGCCTAAAATCAAACATCAAAATGCATTAACATTCTACAATAAGTAAATTATACAAATTATTTCAAGATTAGGATATTCATGTATTTTAGAAAAAAAATTCACTTTGTCAGTTACTGATAATAGAAACACATTTTTCTTGATCTTTTTGTAGGGAAGGCATACTGCATGAATATTAGGATGAATTTTAGCGAAATCAAATACATACATTCATCGAAATTGAATTTTTCGAACAATTTAATAATTAATTAATCAAATGTGAAAGGGTTAACATGGAAAAAAAAAGTTTCACCTGCAATTGAAATTCTTCTTCTTTCTTCATGATCCAAGCTTTACCTTGTAGCTGAGGATCGATTAAGAGGGGATATCTGGTTGCTTGCGTTACTATAATTCCATTCTGAATGGACAAATCGTCCGTTGGAAGACCTTGCAAACTCCACTCTCCAATCTTTAAAATATCGATACCATACTCTAACGACATTCTATAACTAACACCTGTTAAGTTAATTTTCCACTTACAGTAGCAGTATCAGTCAAAGTAGCCGTAATATTTATTACGAGGGAAATCGGAATCTTTCGAGCCTGGATAAAATCAAACCATTGTCTCTGCAGTAGAGTTCTGAATTCTTGATTGAAGGGCCCGCAATATGATAAGAAACCTATTAGAATCAATACATCGCCGACTAGACGATCTATTTCCGATTTAAAGATAGCAATTTGCTCCGTCCATCTTATTCTTTCGCCAGAAAGTCCCTCGATCATTGCTGTGGCTGTGTCTGTCTTCGCTTGACATATTTCTGCTAAATCGATTATTTTCTGAAGGGATAAATTTTATTTAAGAAACACACAAATTATGAGAAAGGAAGGAAAAAACAGAAAAGAGGGGGAAAAATAGAAAAAATATACGTGCTAAAAGGGAAGATCAAAAGGAAGGATAAATCATAGGAGTTCTTGCAGTATATTTATTTTAAGTATAAATTACTTGACGTTCTTCCATCACAGCATCGAATTCTTGTTGTACCACTTTCAAATCTTCGTCTTTCTCTCTCAAGACACTTTCAGCTTCCATTAAGTTTCGATTCGCTTTCTCGTATTTACTTTCTTGCACAGCCAAATTCGCCTGTAAATTAAAAATTCTTTATAGAGATTTTGTTTCTTTCGTCTTAATGATTTGAATTAGAAGTGAGTAAGGAGTAAGTACTTTTAGTGGAAGAACATCTTTATTTATTCCGTAGAATGTAACCATCGAGATGGTCCACTGAATGAGACCAGCAACGTTTCCGCAAGCTTGCTTCGCAGCTTCGTAAGTATACAAATGATAATTTAAGTATGGTCGCATTAAGTCGACGGTTTCGGCGTTGATATTATCCTTTGGGAAATTTTGCAAATTGTATAAAAATCTAGTATCAGCCATCACCTGTAATACGTAAAGTAATAAAGAATTTATGTGTATTAAATAATGGAATAATAGAATAACGATGGAAATACTTTTAAAGCTTCAGACCACGAAGGAGTTAAAAATTGTCGTTCGTAATCAGGTTTAACTGGTTCCAATCTTCTTCCAAACAATATTAACACGCAATCCATAATAAGAGTAATTAAATATGGTGGTTTTCCTAGTTTTCTTACTGTGGCAATGTCAGCAGCTTTTATAGTCTGAAATATATCACAAAATTGTCATTTAAAACCTAAAGTGTCTAATTAATTTAAATTTATATAAAAGGAACCGACTTGCAAGGCAGCCTCTGCTTCCAATAAAGCAGGCTCTGCAGCTTTCAATTTCTGTTCTGCTACCGCTTTTTCTTTCGCGATCACTTTCAAGATAGTTTCAGCTTCGTCCTTAGAAACCTGCACTTGTGCTTTCACCGCTTCCGCTTCGCTCTTCTTTTCATTCACAGTAACTAAAATCTACAAAATAATAATTTTATTATTAAATTTTATTAAAGTTTTATAATTAATATAAAAATATACGAACAGCTTCGACTTGCACGTTCTTCTCAGCGATTTCTTGTTGATTTTGCTCCAAAACTTTACGCAATTCATCGACTTGGCCTGCAGCATCGATTAACTTACTTAAACCACTGCTCATACGATACGAGAGGATATTAATATTATCCAAACGTTGTTTGTAAAGTACTTTATATCCGCTTAGGAATGTTAAGAATGATTTTGGTGTTACGTATACTTCTCTTCGGAATCTGTTCAGAAAAAGGATCATGTATATCTATATGAAAATGAATTAAGATTAATTTACGTAACATTACCTATCGAAATACTGCATGCAAACGTCATTCACATCATGGTGTATGTCTCCCATAACTTCCATCAATTGTTGTTTTACCTCTGCACTACACATTACTTTATATTTTTTTAAGAAATGATCACTGACTTCGTACAAAGCATCTTTTGGCCATCTCCAGAACCAGTTCATGGTGCAACCGGATATAAGACCAGGAAATTTCAATGCTCGTGATCTGAACTTCTCACCAACCTGCAATTCATATACGAATACATTTTTTATCAAACACACAAATGATATTCTTTCTTCAATTAACCCTTTAATGGTGTAGTCAAAAAATAGTAAAATAAATTTCACATTTTAATCGTTATCGTACCTAATACAATTATTAATATCTATTTCTTCTAAAAAGTTGAAAATTTTGTATCTGATAACAGAAAAGACAAGAGATCCTGACAGTAACGAAACAATTATCTTTTAACTCGTTCATTCTGAATTCTTTGTTATTTTGTTATATTGTTAGATAGTTAATAAGTTTTACGATTTCATTATATTTTACATGAATTTACAGATTAAATCACTCACTGGTGAAAAACACAAGGTCACATGTAACTGATCTCTCGCACGTGACAGAAAATAATCGTAAAGATTATCCGGAGTGGGTGGTCGCCTTGGATCATCCTTCTTCATCATAGGCGTCACCGTCGTCAAAATCTCATCAAGTTCATCTGCTGGAAATAGATTTGCAACTTCACCAACGCTCAAGATATTATTAATATACTCCAGAAAAGCTTCCTCCTTTATGTCATTATCGGTAAATATGAACGTTTGTCCTTTGCTTCCTACACCAGCTGCACTATACACTTTTCGTAAATCCTCCAATAAGCTTGTAACACTATAACTCCTAGACAGAAAGAATAATAGACAAGGATGAGATAGTAAAAATACCACGATTCATATAATAATATTGGTAATAATTTACCAATTAATAATATTAGTAATTAAATTAGTAGTCTGTAAATTATACTTATAATTATACTTATAGACTGTAAATTTGTTTGATTAATTCAGTTGTACAAGAGGACTCTGGTCTAAAAATCATTTAGAAATTCTTTTGCTGCGATTACATACCTGGTTAACGTAATTTGATAGAAACTAAAACCAGCAATAAAAGAGGCCAGCCGAGTCAGGCTCTGTTTGCCTGATCCTCCAACACCTACTAGCATCGCGTTACTTCGAGGGACACCCAGGATTCTCGATATTCGAATCAGATGCACCAAAGCATCGTGAAAGAATACTAGATCCAGGTGCATCCCCCGAATATATTCGTTGAATTGATCCATGTTTTGTCGAACTTTCGCAATCACATCCTCATAACTATAAAGAGGTTTTTATTCCGTTAACATTCGAATCCTTGATTAGTGTTATTGGAGTAAGCTGAACTGGTGAATTAAGTTTTTTAAGTAAAATTGAACCTTGGAATCTCTTCGTAAATCTTTGGCGCCTCGAAAACGAAGTCTTCCGGTTCATCTCCAGTAGGTTCCGGCGGTTCGCGTAGAAAGTTCACGAAATATGTTTCGACTGGTATATAGAAATTAAAATCAGAACCCAACATTTTCTCTGCAGTTTTTCTTAATGTACTTTTAAACCACTGGGTGTCCTCGTTATTCGTAAATCTAATAGCAATAAAGAATATAATTATATCTGTAGTTTATTGAAAAAATTTTTTCAGTTTACTCGTATGATAACCAACCGGTCTGCAATCACACGAGTACATTCGTGTTCCCAAAGTTTTAATAGTCTACTTCTAGAATCACATTCAGCTCTTTCTATTCTGAGAATGCCTTCCCATATTCGTGACAAGTCTCTTAAATTAAAAATATAGTGGAACTTCGCTGGCGTTGGTAACATTTTACTTTTAGTCTGCTGCCATAGAACTCTCGTCAAAGGTATTAATTTTGGCAGAAAGCTTACAATATTCTCGTCGAATCTAGTATTACAGAAATATCCTTGTCCAATACTTCCTAAACATTTTTTCAAAACATTTATTAATCTGGTAATTCCCTAACCAAAGCTTCGATAATTACAGAATCAATAATTAATAAAGAGAAATTAATTAATCCCAGTTTAGTCAATCTACGTATTGGTAAATTATAAACGTGGTATCGTTTATTTTTAATAGGAATGATACGATGCATTGAAACAAAAATTACAAATAAAGAAGTTATTTATAAATCTCTTGTCTTTGAATGCGTCGTATCATTTCTATCAAAAATAAACTGTCTTGTAATTTAAATTTGTCGATGTAATCTACGCGATGTAACCTTGCCATTATCGTTATTACATTTATATTGCATATTATAATTAAACATTACCGAGTTATTACAAGAATTTGAAGAAGATTTACATGGAACATAGAGATTCATTAATAGCTGTTTTAATGCTTAATTAGAGCATCTGTCTATATATTATTTCGCTAATTATATGTTCTTACTGAAAATCGTGTCCATAGATTTGTTGGATGGTAATGTACAGTTAAAAATATTGAATTGTCTCTTGAGCCGTGGTGGAATATCGTTTCTACCGCCGCCAGGGTGGATCATAGCTGCTAACAACTGAATATCCTGTATAATGCAGAAATCACCTGGCTTATCCAGAGAATAAAATCCTTTATACTCCATCAGTTGACGAACTATCTCGTTTGTAATTTGATCACCCCATTCATTTATCTCAGGCATATTTATATCGTCGATGAAAATGGTCATTTTCCGACCACCTGGTGGTCCATAAGTGGTACCCACCCTTTTCTCGACGTAGCTTTCAAACACTCGCTACGAATAGTATTCCGTTACTTCGTGACTTATCGTCTATACTAATTTTCCGAATTTTGAGTTAATTACCTGAACCATATTAGGGGTTGATGCCGATGAAAAACTAAAAGATTTGAACAGGTGTTCTTCTGGATCGTAATGGGACATGAAGCTTTTGATCATGACTGTTTTTGCCGTTCCTTGCTCTCCTATGATTAGTAGAGTCGTTTAATAGTTAATGATTAATAAATTACTAATCTCTTAAAAAGTAAGCTTGCGTGATATGTGTGATAGGTATCACAGTGATATGATTGATACCTATTAGCAGCACTGCTTTTCCTTGTTTTGCAATGATATCGATCAAAAATAAGGTTCTTGCATTGTCTATGTTAGGGACTAAAATAGTGTAATATTTTAAAACTTCGTCCGGAGGATAAATAAATTCTGGGACCTTTTCGGACCAATGAATCCACTGGCCATCGTCTGACACCAGATATTCAAAGATAGTTTCATCTTCCTACGATAACCATTATTTCACGGTATAATTATGCTTGTTTCCATATCAATTAATCCCATGTGCATAGTACTACCTTGCATTTTGGCCAATTACATTTCGATTGATGATTAAGTAGAAACTCCTGCAATGCGTTACGTTCGTCTAATTCCAATACCGCTCCCAGACTCCACATTAGCGAGAATAGGAATATCTTTTCGATGTGATACTCTGGTAGTGTTTCTGAATCACGTACATTTCAATTAAATCCCTTCACATAATAAACTATATTCGCAAAGGTGTGTAAAAGTTTTCGGTCCGATAGATTTTTCAATTACATGTAATTGTCGAATTTTGCAGAACCAGTTTGTTAGTTGACAAACCTATCTTATTAACTTTATCTCCAGATTTCTTAATTTATGAATTACAAATTAGTCGAAGAAGGTTCTGATAGAAAAAGATTCGATGTAATGCAGACAATAATATTAAAAAACAATAAATATAGTAATATACATAATATGCATAATACATACGTAGTAAATGGTTAAATATATTATTCCTATGCTTTTTAATAGATATTTAATTTGAATTTTTAACCTACCGATCCCATAAAAATGTGTCATTTTTAATTATTAATTGGTTATTACTTTTGAACTTTTGATTAAATTCAAATATTGTTCTTACTCTGATATGAGCGATATAGTATATGGATAAAAAATACGTACTAGCCGTATCTTTATTTGTACCAAGCAAACCATCCAATAGATCGATACATTGCCTTATATAAAGAGCTTCCAAAAGATGCATTGTTGTCGGAAGCTTCGTTTGAACGAAGGTATGAGCATCGTTGTAAATTTTATTAAAGAAATTATTCAACACTTCCACTTGCGCAGGCGGTTGTGTCTTGAACCACCCCTGAGTATTAATAAAAAAATATTGAATACTGTTACATCTTAAAACACAGCCGAAAATATGTATCAACAACAAAGCTGTTAAAAGCTTAGGTACAAGAAATAGTAAGAAATATGTAGTTTTGAAATTACTTGTAGAATCGGGGTCCATTTTAGAACAGAAGCGCTTATGAACACCATTCCCATGCGGGATATCGTGGCTGGCGATGCATTATCGACATTATCTGGCTCAAAGACCAATTTAGTGTTCGACGCCATAATTATACGATCGCCATTCGCTAAAGTCAATGTCTTATTATCGTCCAGCACCGAATTTAAGTTCTCAATCCATACAGCATCCACAGGGCCATCCAAGACCATCCATAAATTTTCTGTTTTCTTCGTTTGTGTCGATCTTCTCCATATAGTAGAGAAAATTCCATCTGTCCAATCATTTGTCGCTACATCCAGTCTACCAAACATCTGAGACGCGGTTATGGCCTAAGGAAATTGTTTCGTTAGCAAATTTAGTTCGTTTGCTGCAAATTACTTACTAAACACACCAATGCATTGTTCACAGAATATTCTCGATTATTTTATTTTATAAGATCTTTTTCAACTTCTTAATATACGTATATTCATCGATTAGAATAGTGGTAGAATTTATCAAAAATACGTGCAATGGTAATGCGCTATTGCACGGGTAGCTTATTCAGAATCTTATTTAGACATTAACGAAAAAATTGATTGGTCGATTAGTAATAAAAATTATGGTCGGTGTAAGGGAAGACGCTAACTTTGGGATTCATTCTGACTTCTTTATGGGGCATGCCCATTTCTGTTAAAGCTTTCATAAGAGCCCACATGCACATGGTTTTCCCGGATCCTGTTGGTCCGAGCACCATCAAACCGTGACGAACCAAAGACGTTTCGTATAACTAGAGATATAAGGAGTATTATTATTTCGAATAACTGGATGTTCAATTGCGAAGTTTACTTGAATTGTTTTCAAATTCCACTCTGCATGATTCATTATGCCAAGAGCGGCAGTTGCATTTGCAATTGCTTTCTGCAGGTCCTTGTATGTTTGAACTCTGAGTTTGATTCCTGGGAACATATCTTCGATGAGAGACATAAACAAGGGTTCGTCTTCGTCTACCAACTTTGATAGATTCATGTCTCTGCAATATCACGGTGAAGATAGAACTTTTTTATTGTATGATAAAGGCCAGAGCTTTGATTTCCATTGGAACATTTTCCAGTATCAGTAACTGATGGATTTATTTTACCTTAAAACTCTCATTAAGGTAGTCTCTTCAGAATCGGTGGGATTCGCCCGTTTCTGCGCACCAAGAGTTCGCAAACAGGATAAAATGTTTCTCAGACCGAAATCATAATGCACTTGTTTGCTTAATTGTTCTTCGCATAGTTTGTACAAAGTAAAAAATTTTCGTGCTAGTAGAAGGTTCTCCTTAAAGCCACAGGCTGCCAATTTTACACGCATAATAATCTAAACGAACGAATAATTATCAATGCAATAATTTATATCGAACATTTATATTATAGCTGTATTATTTTTACGTGATAATACTTGTCTATCGGGAACCATCATAGCAACGCTTCTAAATTGTATCTTTAAATTTTCTGGCAACTCTTGGCGACCAGCGTAGCCAGGATTCATAGTAATGAAGATTCCAAACTCGTAGTTTAATTTGTACACTTCACCGTCACTGTATGATACATATATTTCCTTAGTAATTTAAATTATAAAATTATTTAAAACAGAAACTATCCTGTACGTATGTATCCTTGAAACTCTATAATCTGATTGATATTACTGAATACCTAAAAAGGAAACTTGTTTTTCTTTCCCTTCTTGTTGTCAGTACGATCGCTATTTGCTGAGCAGCGACGGATAGAACCGGCAAATCGATGCGATTAAACTCGTCGAAGCAGCCCCACGCTCCGGCCATGGCTAATCCTTTAAATATTCTGCCCAAACCGCGGAAATCCATTTGGTCCGAGCAATTAAATACCACCACGTACTTTCCAAGGGCTTTCCCCATATCCTTTGTGGTTTCCGTTTTGCCAGTCCCAGCTGGTCCCGCTGGTGCACCTCCAAAATTCATACCTGGTGTATCAAGTTTAAAAAATGATTGATAATAATTGAAAATTAGAACAGACTCGACATACTTAGAGAAAAAGTATTCTTCTATAATTTAAAAATGACGATATCCCTTATTAAAAATATTTTATCCTGAAACTCGTATTTGTATAATTACGACTGAGGAAAATAGTTATTAATTAAAGAGACTTGCTTCACCCGCACTTTAACGATAGTCTTACCTACAGCTTGAGCTAACGTTATGTAGCATCTGTCGGTAAGAGGCGTAATGGCGAGTCGATCAGTACAACCTAGAAACTCATTCTGATAAACAAAATCTATGTCTGTGATTTTTATAGGAACATCTTCTGTTTCGGTATCATAATAATATCTACACTGTTTCAACCACTCGAAGTCGTTCACATTGCGAACTCTCATCTGACACATTTCGTCGAATATGTCTCTGGAAAATTCGTGAAGATATTTATCGGCTCGTTTCACCAGTACACGAATAGCGGGTTACATTATTCGTGATATTTTAATATTCAATATTTTCGATACAAAAGAATATAATAGAAAAGAAGAGCAAGGCGTAAAATACTATAAAGTAAATTCTTAATTTTCTTCGAAAACTCCAATCATAGTTTTAATTTTCTCGTAATATGGGACACGACGATAGACACACCTCTGATGCACATGAATAGTAATCAAGGCCTCGTATTTTGCTCTCGCGTATTTCGATAAATCCTTAACAGTCACTTCAATGAGACTGTTTAATAATTCGAGGAACCATTGATTCGTTCGCTTCATTATGGTTCTGTCTCGTCTTACTGTATTGAGAGCTATTTCAGAGTTGCGAGTCCATAAAACTTGCAAGACTAATAGTCCTACCTGTTAAAATGTAGTATAATTTACAATCGAGAAAAACAGGAAGGAAAATCTCATCTATTTCTTAAGGGTTAAATTATCCAAATAATCGAAATTTTACTTGTAAAATCGAATTATCTATCAACTGTATAACGTCAAACTCTTCGTAAGTGAGAGCTTGCAGTCCTTGGGAGATTACACTACCAACTGAGAATTGATGAACCGCTAACAAAGTGTTCAACCAGTTCTCTACACCCCCTGAACATATAACATCCTTCTCCATTAGTACCTTCTCGCCTTCGCGCGAATACATAGCTACAATCCTCTCATACTCTTTTTCGTGAAACTCTAACTGTAATTGAGGAAATCTAAGTTGTGTCTATGAATCTAATTGTAAGAAGAAGAGAAAATAGTCTGACAGTTTCGTTACTCTTGCTGTGTTGTCGAAGAAACCATCGAGATATTTCTGTATGGTATGGCAATCTGCTGCTTGACCAAGTATTTCCAACAAGGTGGGGTCTGATATGAAGCAAAATCTTGGAAATACGCTTCGTTTTGTTTCCAGGTATCTGTATAAGTATCATATATTATTTTACTTTAATTAATTTGAGTCGTGCTAACTCTGCTGCATTCTTTAGACCATGTTTAACCAGATCGTATTGTTATGTTGTTAGAAAATTTCTTGAATTTGGGAAAAATGTGCAGGCATCTGAATTTTATGCTAAAAAGATTATGCGAGAAAGGTCGATTTTTCAATCGAAACTGAATGGTAATTGAAACATAAAAGATTTTAGAAACGAAGCTGGGTTAATAATAGAGGTGTTTGGATCAGTTTTGTTACCCGCTGAGAGACTTCTGACACGATTCCAGCTGTTCCAATAAATGTGGCAAGAATTGTCCCATTGTTTCGTCTCCTGTGCATGTTTCCACTGCGTTCACGTTTTCACGTGCTCGATACATTATCTTCACCCAAGCTTTATCGATATTCTAGAATATTTAAAATGTAATTTACGATTTTCTGATTTTTGGAATTTAACCCTTAAGAAGTATCACCCAATGTGAATTTTGTTTTAATACCATCGTCTCGACTTGACTTTATTCTTTAGTCTAAAATAGAGAGGATCGATGTCTAAAATGTATTAGAGTGAAATTTCAAACATAATAGCATGGACGTGATTTTCTTCGATAATAGCTTTTAAAGATGAATTGATTATTTACATTGAAACGTTTCGCCTCTGCTGGGAGTTGTTTCGATATATCTCCGCCAATGAACACCGCTTCTAAATAAGCCCATAAATTCTGTACAGTCAACCATTTTGCTAAGATTTCGGAGGTGTTGCTGAGCTTATTTTGCCACAATTGTATGTCCTTTTTGAAATACGCATTGTATCTAAATTATATCATATAAATTGTAGTAATATTATTGACTCGAGATTAAATACTTTTTCGCCTAATTTAAACAATCGATTAAATACCGATTTGCCAGGAGTGAACTGATGATCATTAAACTATCTTCCAGTTGAGATATTATCTCGATCGTTTCTGAGCCTTTTAACAGTAATTCTCCTCTTTGCTTAAACGTGGAGAACTGTAGATCTACGGTAGCCCATTCTGCTATAATTTGATTCAGTTTACTCTCTATATCTTGCTCCTTCACCGCACTTATGCATATATCCTACGAAAAGGATCGTCTTATTAAATCATTCTATCATCTTCCTATTAAATATTTCTTATAATATAATAGAATTCTCATCAAAAACAATTGTATTGCTTTAAACATAGCTCTCAGAAATCTTCTATTTATGAAATGACCTAGTTACATAAATAATTCTGTAATATACATGTAATACGTAATAAGTAATAATTAATTAGGAGAGATAGATATTACGTGTTTCGATTGAAATCATACCTCGACTTCATCTTTGTACTTCAATAAAGGTGCTTGCATCACGCTAGCCAAAGTAAAAGTCTCCGACTCGACGTCAAAGTGGTATTTGCACAACTTCGACATTCTTTCCCAGTGTCTTTCTTGCATCGCTTTATTAGCCATCATCTCTAACAATGGGCAAGTCTCGTTGAAGTCGTCGATCTTCTTCTTCAGCTCGATATAAGCTGGCCAGTCTCTCATAGCCTTTGGTAATCGCCGACATCTAATATAAAATTGTAAAGTCAAGTTACGTGCTGTGCTTACATAACAATGAACAAAATATCAAGAAATAGTAGAACTTGTAGCGACCTATTCTGAAAATCGGCTAATTCAGTCATTATAGATTCGATATCGATGTCTGACCAAGGTATCTCGTAGTAGCCGTCGATCGTTCGTATCACTTGCAAATACAAGGAGTATAACTTCTGCAGTAAATTAATTTCCCTCTTCCTTTGATGAAGAGCAGGGTAGTCTGTTATTTCAATGCCGAATAAACTTTCCCCGCTACTGTAAGTTTCGTACTTCTCCCATAACTCTTCGAGAAGAGCTTGAAAGAATATGAGCCTAGAAAAATCAAGTAAGTATAATAAAGTAGTTATGAACCGGGAATGATATTTACGTTTTTATTTATTTAGCGCTAGAACTACCGATCTTTGATATAATTCTGTTCTAATTACAATAATCTATTATTCATAAATAATACCGATCACTAGCTTCTTTAGCCGGTATTCCCTCAACCATAGGACCATTCAGCTCAAAATCGAGATCAAACTGAATCACTTGTTGTTTAAATATGGCAACACCATCCGTCAGTTCCTTTTTCAATGGCTCTTGCATTTCGCATATCTTTGCTTGTACCTGTTTCGCCTTATAGTATCGAACAATTCACTATTTAAAATATTATCGCGTAATAACATGAACGATATGCGATGAATGATAATTTTTCATAAATTATTACCGTGTTCAACATGTTTGTAAAATTGTACCGTAAACTGTCCACAATATCCTGTTCCTCCTTCGAAATAGAAATGTCGAACCTCCCCATTAACGTATACGTTTCCTCAATCAAGATCAATTCTATATCCAACGATATGAAATCGTCTCGTATCTCGCTCAAACATTTCATTGCAATCCTCACGTCTTCCAGGTCCTTTATTTCTCTGACCAGCACCTTATTCTTTTCGTTTATATATTCGGTGATCCTTTTTAATTTCTCTTTATAAGTCGCAGATAACTTCTGTCCCAATGACATCTTCCATGCGCGTGCTTCCACTAGGAATGCTAATTTCAGTTTGTCTAAAAATTCAAATTTCCCATAAATACATAAAGGTCCGTTATCTATTCGTCGCTAAACAAGAAAAATGACGAAAAAGATATTAGATTACTACCCATGCTAATTTCTATAGGCCCAACTACGTGTTTCTTTGGCAGATTTTGAATTTCAGCGACTAAATTGTCATACTCCACGAACTTTTCTTTGATCACCTGAGTGATGGGCTCGGAATCGACGAAATTTTGAACGATATTGTCCCTGTTTTCGGACCATATGTAGGAATACTGCAAGTAGATCTACTCAAAAAGTGATTTAAATAACTCAAATTGAGTCACACGTGTCATCCTTTGCAGCTGTATGCATACACATACAGACATCTCTCGGATAACTTGATCAATCGCTTTCATGATATTAAAATGTGTTATTCGAGACTCAGGATACGTGCAAATTTCAGGTATACAGAAATTTCCGAGAATTTTCTCGAAGTTTTAACATGTTATTTAATATGGATGTAGCTCAGATGTTATCCGAGATTTGCTTGTATATTTAAAATTGGATGAAAAGAAAAATAGTAGTACATTGGCAATTTCATCGACGTCTTGCTTCATGGCGAAAATTGCACCTTGCAGGCTCATTACGCTACGAACTATCTCTTTGTGATCTGATATGATCTGATAATAATTCTTCCCAGAATCTACAATGTCTCCTATATGAATAAGTCATTAATGTATATACGATTATAAACATCGAAGAGTTTGTAGCAATAAAGAAGTATTAAATTAAAAAAAGAAAGTAACAGCAAATATGTAGCTTTATTAAATGACGATACTATCACGATCATCGTTAATGATGTTTTCCATTTGCTATTTTCGTTTCTTCCGCGAAAAACAAACCTTGGAAATTTGTTACGATGCTTCCAGACTTTAGACTAGTAGTATAACGCTGTCCCCATGCTGTAATTCGTTTGTGATTCTCCAATAAGCTAATTACTAATTTTCCAAAATAATACTGCAACTCTTCTATCGGGGGTACTATCACGATGTTTGGTATTTGCAAGACAAATGTTGTTAAAAGTATCGGTGATTTCTGATTCGATTCGTTATCTTCTATCAGATGGCTGTAGGTATAAAAAACAGAACACAGGTCATTTTTTAGTAACGTTATCTCATCGGCAAATTATAGATGCAATCGAATGAACCTCATATTAGTGACTTTTCTCTTTAATAATTCGAGGGAATTCTTGGTGCATTTTACTAAGGCTTCTACGAGCTTATTATGGAAATAAGCAAATAATTCCATGCAATCATTGTGCACCTTGTTTATATGGACTTTACGTGTTCTCTCGATAGGGGCAAAACCTGCGATTAGTTGATAGATATGGATCATTATGCTTGCGAATCATACAAGATGTTTAACCCCTTAATATGACGTTTTTTACGTTCTACACAGATTACATGCCTGTAGTACTAAAATTTTACAGTAACATTATGTAGATCGTATTTAATCTCTTAAGAGATGAGATCTTTTTATCAGAAAACTTTCCATCTTAAATTAATATTTATTTTAACACAATGTTCGCTATCCTGTTCTTCTTAAATCTTTTAGACGAAATGCACAAATAAAAACACAATAATTATTTGCAATTAAAATCCAGCAGCAAGATAATTAAATTGTTGCAACATGTGCAGCGGAATACAACGGAAGTATTAAAGAATTAATTATGTAATAAAATAATTAAAATTAATCAAAAATAGACACCTGGCTCGTATTTTCCCTTTGTCAATTTCGTCTGTGAGATATGCCTTTGTATTTTATCCGGATCCATCCAATTATATTTAACATCCTGAACAGTCTCGTCGATTATAAAATCCATAAACTTATTAATAATAGCCGTAACAGCTTTCTCTGCTGCTGATGATTTAATTTCCAAATCAGCCGCTACTGTAAGCCCATAGGCGATATTATCGTCTAATAATTGCGTAGGAGTCTTTGCATGTCCATCGAGTTGTAGTAAAACAGCTTCTGATATGGATTCGAAAACTTCGTCAACCCTTGCTTCTTTCATATCTTTTATCTCTTTAACAAAAATCTGCACCGACGTAAGCGAGTGCCTTATTTCGTCACATACTTCGCCAATGTTTAAAGACGTCCATGTAATTACCGATAGACAAGGTTGAAAGGCAATCTCGAGATTAACGAGAACGATTTTTATCAAAGTCAAAAACAATATTGGTATTGTTCGTCTGAAACGTAGGAGAAAAATCTGGGATGTAAGATCGTTTCCTATTATATATATAGATTTTCCTATATCTAGTACAGATTAAATGTTTTTCACTGCTTTTATTTTCTATTTATTATACAGAGTGCTAAGGATTTAAAGCCAAACTTTATCGGTATATTTTATCGGTATAATCAAAGAGAAAATGTTATATAAAAATAAGCCATTTAAAGCTTCATTAAAAATTTATAATGGAAATATAACGATTAGATGACCTAATAGTCAGCAGAGTACCTCTCATTCGAGGCAGTGTACCTTAATGTATTATTTTCATCAACCAATTGTTTCACAGTTTCATACGACGAGGAGATTTTATCTTTACAAAATGTTATTATCTGTATAAAATCTGGCACTTCCAAATCAAACCTAGCCATGTGTTCTGATTCGCGTATCACCTCTATGATGTACGAATCGAAGTTCAAATGATACTTATTCGTATCTGGATGTCTTATTATCAAGGGCGAAGCCAATGCCAATCGAACCTATCGATTGAAACATTTAGTAATTTAATCATAATTTTATTCATCTTATCGTATACGACGATTATACTTACAATTTCTGAAGAATCATACCATGATTTATGATATATCATTTCATAGTGTATAAAGACACTGATCAAGGCATTGTAAATTTTAATGCATCTCTGCATGTGATCGTGGCTAATTACTCTTCTACATTCTTTATATATTTCCATCGGGCTTTCGATACGTCTGAAAAGCTGTCGAATCCATAAAATACGACCAGCAATAGGTGGAACGTTTCGTGGTATCGGAGGATCCGATCTGTCTTCGTTGTATCTATCTCGTACATCCTCGATTTCTTTTTGAAACAACCCTGTAAGTTCTAAATACTTTCTGTCGATTCTCAGATGCTTAAACTTCAATTTTTGGAATCTATACAAATCGTATATTTGTGATGTAATAACGATTAACACTAACTTAGATTATAATACAATATGTGAAATTTTTTTTCGTATTTTTATTAAAAATTATAAATTTTTTATCATACTTCATTGTCTTAATGATTAGCATAAATCAAATTAAAGATATTGCCGACACTATTGACATGGATATACCATTCATCTCATAATTATAAGATCAGACGAAAATTTTCAATTTTGATACGTTATGTTATATAAAATGATACCTTGCCACTACTCTCAAAGCTTCCGTTATGTTTGGCGTTTCCGATACACTTTTATAAAAGAAGTTCCGTAATTCTATCTCTGTCTCTGCCACGTTTTTCTTGTAGTTATCGTAATCAGAATCAAAATATGGTTTTCTATGATTTAATGGGTCATAATCTTTGGACGAAATTTCCTGAAAGAAACTCGAGAATTTGTTTGCGAATACGTCTATTCCCTCTATTGCAGAATTATAAAGAATTAGATACGTTAAAGTTGTTTGCAAAACGTCCATGATCTGAAATATATATAATTTACTTTTTTTGATTTTGCTCAAGATGATAGGATTATATTATAGGATTTTAATATAATATATAGTAGGATTTAAATATTTTATCACTGACTTTTATTATTCTCGCTTTGAAGGTATTAAATTTTCCGAAAACATACATTTCTGATACTTCGAAAGGTTTTTCATCGGCAGATTCTCTCACCTCTTTGCACATTTCGTTGTAATATTCATAGTATTTTTCACACAGTTTAATACAATCCTATAATAAAAAGATTTTGTAGTAAATCGATTTACTTAGAATTTTGTTTAATTAATATTTGCCTTTATCTTGGATATCATGACTGATTTAGCATCGTTCCAAACATTTATTTTGCCATCCTCTGTTAAATATGCTTTGCACGCTAAAATCATTTGATTCGTCATCTGGAAAATTGATAATCAAATCGTTGGAATTTTATAGAATATATGGAGATACACATTTTCATTTTTATTGTGTTTCTACGATAGTACTTTCACAAAAACTGCTGTGATCATTCGGCTGCTATTAAAGAATCGAGAAGTAGCGTATATCATTCGTATAACATACATGAGAGGAGGTAAATATTCTCCCATTTTTGTTGGATCAAGCCTGTACAAAGGTTGAGTAAATTTTTCTAGTGCATACAAATATTTTACATTATCTTGTGCGAGAATTTGGATCATTTGAACGTGTTTTTCCAACAATTTCCATTTCTGTATATCAACTCTGAATTAATTTCTAAGCTTCAAATAAAAAGAGATATCTTATAATTAAACATACTTTTATATGTTTCGATTTTATTTTTTTTAAAAAATCTATATATTTTTGGGTAAATGGAGATTTAATGTGTTCAATAATTGATGAAAAACGAGCTAGCAATCTTCTCCAGTAGCTGAGTTCTGCATTTGGTCCCATTGTTTCTGTTTCTCTACGTAATTGTTGACTCTGAACAATGGCCTGTATATCCAAATACATATAATTTTTAGTGGATTAAAATAAAAGGCTACACTCATAAACTTTACCCGTTCCATACTTTTCATCCATAATTTAAGATTATTTTCTATAGCTTCTATAGCTTCTGGGTTAGTAAGACTTTGTTTATTATTTTCTGGCAATTCTAAATACTTATGATAGGCCTCCCAATCGGTGTAAAATTTTATTGTATTTTCTAAATCTATTTTAGTCACTAAACAAAATATAGAAATAGTAGTTTCATTGCATAGATATAGATATGACTTTAAATGATTATGAGTTGTACTCTCTTACTGCTTAGAAATTCACAAAAGTCTCTAAAATCACAAATAAAGTTGTTCACAACTTTGTCACCAGTTTCACATTTTGACAATTCACCCCATACTTTATTAGCAATTATTGCTGGTAAATTTAGCCTTAAAATTAAATCTGATATGGCTGCAAGTGCACTTCGAGATATTGGGTCAACTTCTGCATATGCATAATATGCTTCCTGTTCAAGAATTCAAATTGAGAATACATTATAATATACAAAAATAGTTTTGCACAACCATACTGAAAACATACTTCATGAAGATGCTTTGTTTCAAAATCAATGTCTGATTTCAATCTATAAACTATAACACATTTGCCAGAAAGTTGTTCTGTAGAACCATCAGTAACACAACAACGTATTACTTCAGTTTCACGCTCATATTGTGGATTCCATCTTCCTGACTCTTTTTATATATATATATATATATATATATTTATATTGATTATATATACAGATTAAAATTTAGAAAAATATGTATAATAAAAGAATAATTTATGATACCAAATGGAGGTGGTTCCATTGGTTGATAGTGTATAAGAATTGCACGCTTTCCATCTTTAAGGAAGAAACTATCAAGAACATTGATATATTCATCTTTATCAATGATTCCTTCTTCTAAAGTATCTGGATCTACATTTAAAATAAAAGCAGCAACTTCCAAGACCTGTCTATGGGTTGCTTTGAGCAATGCTTGTCTAGCATTTCGATTCTCCTTAAATTTGGCCTATGTATACAATAAAATAATAAAATTTAAATGAAAGAGTCTACTAAATGATATTTATATTTTCTAGTAAAATTGACAATTTGTAGTAGTTTGTATGCTTTACATACAAGTCGTTCTTTTAAACTTTCAGTAGGTAATTCTTCTAAACCGACTCTTCTTTTTAATAATTCAGCAATGCGACGATCAATCGCAGGTTTTGTATAATCTCGAGCTGCAAAATATGCAGTTATGTGTGCCATTATCTTAACATATGACAAAAAGTCCTATTACATTTGGTATAAAGTGAACATCAAAGAATGTGTAAAAATTTGAATAAAGGGGAAAAAGTAATTTTTATCGGGTGTATAAAAAAATGTCTGGATATATAGAAATTATACAAAATTGTAAATTTAAAATAAGAAATTTGAAGACTTACGTAATATTAAAAGATAAGAAAATTCATTTTAATATATTTTCCTTTTATTTATTTATGTTAATATAAATTTCATGAAGTTTTCGTAGATAATTATGCACAAATAAATAAGCAATTTAAAATTTCATTCGGAGATGCGCATTCAAAACAATAAGCATGCGCATTAGAGTTACTGTGCACATGCAGTTGCAGTGCACGTCAAATTAGAAAGGTTACAGCAGACAGCATAAATAAAACTATATCTACAAGAAATAAAATTACGATCAAAAACAGTCAATTATAAATCATTCAAAGTGGCATTGCTTCTTTTTCTATTAAACTAAAATTTCATTACGAAATATGCAAGATATGTATTTTTAAAATATATTTTTATACTTGAATTTAATGCATGGTCAACTGCCGATGTTTAATAAGGTTAATATGTATTTTCTTCACACTTAATAATAGCATATTATAATATTCGTATCCGTATTAATATGAAAGAAGAATAAAATATGTTTTTCAAAGCGACTATTGATTCTGTTAACCCTACTTCACTTTCCTCATAAAGATGTTCAAAATTTAATTGCTTTAAGAATGAAAATGTATTGTTAGTAGATTTGTCAAATATTTGTATTAAACTTTCTTTGCTATTTATATTGTATTTATATATATATATTAAATCTATGTTAAAGTTAATAATTATCCATATTTTACTTTTAATCTTTAAATAATTTTACCATTTCCAGATAAACTTTTGCATTTTTAAATATTATAAGTGGTTAAATATTAATTTTTTCTTATTATTATACCTGTTACTTCTTCTACCAATATATTTGGTAAGCGTATTTAATCAATTGACGGACTAAAAAAATAAATTATTAGAGAATTTTAGATTTACATAAATTTATTAAACCTACAAGAGTATGTGGAATGTATTAAGTTACCAATCACAATGTTCAAATTGGAATCATATATAACACCAGTGATTCTCAGTTATGTTGAAAAGTATGTGAAAAATTTTAAACCAGAACAATCTCAGGTATGTATATATGTTTTATATAATAATGAGTCTATATTTATTTTCTTCGCATGTGTGTATTATTTCATTTTATATTTCAGGTTTCCTTATGGGGTGGTGATGCATCATTTCAAAACCTTGATCTACGGCTAGAAGTTTTGGAAGAACAACTAAATCTTCCCTTTGTTTTTGTTAGTGGTCATATACATGAATTACTTATTCATGTTCCTTGGGTAAAAATTACTTCAGAGCCAATTGTGATTACCATTAATACAATAGGTAAGTATCGGATAACATGATTGACACTCGTTACAAAACTGAATACATAGAAGTGAAACTTTAATCTTTATTTTAGAATGCATTTTAAAATTAAAAGATGATAATAAAGTGGAGACCAATCCTACCATCTTGCAGAGGAGGCAAGAGATACCACAGTAAGGAACCTATTATTATTACTAAAACCACATATTGTGTTATAATCATTCCTATTTGTTACTATTTAATTTCTAGGGAAGAAGCTCCCCCTGGATACATAAAAAGCATAGTAACAAAAGTTGTAAATAACATAACAATTAATTGTAATAATTTAATTCTAAAATATGTGGAAGAAGATATTGTTCTTAGTGTCAATGTCAGATTTTTAAGCATGCAAACTGTTGATAACAAATGGGAACCAGCATTTACGGGTATATATTCCATATTATGTTTCTAAGAGTTTCTAGCAATATATTTTAAATACATACACATGTTTCCTTTCAGACGTTAACACATATGAAGTTATGCTTAGGAAAGTTATTACTATTCAAGATTTAACATTATGTTTAGATAAAATGGATGCATCTGGGAAAATAGAAATATATCAGGTATTAATTACTTATTACAATTAACTGAAAATTTTGAGCAGTAAGATAAGAATATAAAAATATACTATTTTGTAATTTAGGATCCTGTTCTATATCGATGTTCGGTTATAATACGTTTAATCATAAACTACCATAGTAATACTGCAAGAAAAGCTTCAATTACACGATTAGATCTTCATTGCCAAAAAATGGAATTCAGTATAACAGAACAACAAGTACCAATGTTACTTAGATTAGCTGCCTTGATAATGGCTTTGCAAACAAAGCAATTTCCATCTAGTAAAGAAAAATCGTTAATTTCTGTAGAAGAAAGGGAGGACAATATACAAGGTTTTGTTTCACTTTACTCCATACAAGATACAACTATGATATATGATATGTATATGATATTATTTCTATATACATGCTTTGGTATTTAATATTATAGATGATATAGATCATGTGAGTGGAACTGCTGCAGACAGTACAGGATGGGGTGGATGGGCTTGGAACATGGTATCATCTTTGTTACCTATTGATTGGGAAAATGACTGGTCTACAGAACAGCAAATGGCTTATTCTGGACATACCATTCATTTAGGCGTATATGTACAAGATGCAACTTTAACTTTTAAGGTATTTATTTACAATAAAATGAAAAGGGAAAGTAAAATATAAGTAAATAATTTTTATTTTTTCTTACATATATAGACAGTTGAAAATGTTAAAGAACAATTGTTTTATAAATCCCGTAAACTTCGGTATAAATCGTTTTTAACATTGCGATTAAATGGTGTGGTAGTGGATACATTGCTCCAAGGAATTGCAATGACTAGTTTTCAAATTGGAATGGGTTGCATACGCATATATCCAAGAGGAAGTTGTAGTTGTGGTCATCTTGAAGTAGTCGATGGGGCACAAGTAATATTTTATACTATAACTTCTAAGTATATTTTATTCAAACTGCAATAAATAATATAATAAACTATCTTGTTTAGCCACCTTTGTATTTAGTAGCTGGCAAGTTTAATACTCTGTACTTAAAAGATTCATTATTTGATGATGAATCAGTGGAGAATAAAGGAAGAAAACGGGAATATAAACAAGGAATATATTATTATCTATGTACAGCTTCAGGTAATAAAACTTTGAATCTATATTCATAATTTTAGATTTTATAATAAATAATTTTATAAAACATGTGTAGAGGAGCGCCTAATAGAACGATGTCCCGCATTCTCCATGGATTACGTTCATTGCACCGAATTGCCAGATGACATAACACCTGAAAAACTAGCAGAGTTTGGGTCTAATTTTGAATATAGGTAACTGAGTTCTCTCTCTCTCTCTCTCTCTCTCTCTCTCTCTCTCTCTCTCTCTCTCTCTCTCTCTCTCTCTCTCTAAATACATTCTTAGAAAAATGTAATATAAATACATATACTTCTTTTTCAGTAATTTCCACGAACGTAGAGTAATGAGGTATATTATAGGCGATTTAACTATTAGATTATGTTCGGGTGTTTTTCATCGTATTGAAACAATAAAACAAGCTGCTGCAAATTATGATTACAATCCTTATCTCGTTACAAAACTAGGTATATATTCAATTACAATTACATGAAAAAAAAACTTGTTTAGAAAATTATCATGTATAAATTGCAGATCCACTCGTAGATGAACTCCCCCCAGTTACATTGGAAGAATATGAAGCATTAAGAGAAAATGTATCTATGGTTGAGACAAAATTAATAATAGTTAAAGCCTCACTTCAATTGCAATTGGCGGATCATTCTATTACTGGACTTCCACGACAACGAAAGATAGTTGAAAGTCGAGTAAGTAGTAAGTGGTCTAATATACATAGACATATAATAAATAATTTTTATATTATTATTATTTATTCCTTTCATATTATTTTGTTAGACGACGCCTTTAACACCTGCTCTTACAGACGATCCTTTCATGAGTATTGAATGTGATGAAGCAATAGTAACTATACTTCAACCTTTATATCCATTTAGACTTGCAGCTTGTGCATCCAAACAGACTGATCTTCCGACTGAAATGTTTAATCAGTGTCATAAGATTATTACATTGCAGGTAATGGAGAAGTTACTTCAATGTATGCGCGATTATTTTTCATTTCTTTTTTTTTCTTTTATTTTATTTATATATTATTATATAATAAAATACGCGTTTAACTAGGTAAATGGAACCAGAAGTCAACTTTATTTGACGAAAAATTGCCATACATCAATAATAATGCCCTATTCCATCGAATGTGAAATCAAGAAATTATTGTATCCACAGTATTGGAAAAATGTTGATTTAATACATGAAATATACGCGGTACATATTGACAGCATTACAATTACTGGAACAAAGGCAAAGCTAATGGCTGCTGTATCTATCTTAACTTCAATTTTTGACGCTGGTGATACAACTAATCCTCTTGTCTGTTCCTCTTTATTCAATGATGCTTGTCAAGAAACGAGTATGTACTATACTACCATATCAATTGATCAATAACTTTTTAAACATTATATTTATATATCACAAACATTTCAGACCCTGTATATCTAGAATTGTTACTGGAAAACGTAAATTGCAAAAAGTTGTCATCTTTGGTTACAATATCAAATGAATTAAATATAAGTTCGGTAAAAATGTTTGCACTCAATGAGTCACAGCAAGCCTTTATATTTTCAGGACCAGAAAGTAATATTTACAGGTTAGTATCCTTTAAATATTCTGGTTATAAATAAATTGATAATATCTTTTATATTTTAGTGATGTAGAAAACAAATCATTACTAACGGTTGTAATACAGTTTCCGCAAAGTATTGAAAGACAAACGCATCCACCTTTGATTTCGGTTCAAATGGCAGATATCAGGGCTTCACTTGATCCATTACTTTTTAAATGGCTAGAATATCGTGTTACGTATTATAATTTAGGTACCTTATGTACCACTCGACCCGAAGTCCAGCAATTTGAAGGTGCGTCTTCAGATACTGGCACAAAGAAAAAAACATTTCCCAGTTTACACGAAAGTGTACATAGCTCCTCAGACAAAGAAAAACGAAAATCCGTCATAGCCACGGAAAAGTCAAAAACTGTACAAAATGATGAAATGCAAAAAAAGCATGATTCTAAATCCGAAAATGAAAGACAGGTACATTGCTTATTATTTCAGTTGATAATGACGAAGTTTCAAGTAACGTCCAATAAACATTATTTTTTTTTATTAATTATTTGCATAGTGTTTTTATTAGTTAGAAAGAATTAATCTATGATAGAACTTACAGAATTTGGGAATATTGGCCAGATTAGCAGAAATGTATCCATGGTGGTGTGGTCTTGTGTTAAGTGGATGTGTTGGACATATTGTTATCTACATACCATCAATCACAATGAGTGGTATTGGTGCATATGGTAAATATATATACAAGCTTTATAACATTAGATATTTGTATATTTTATAATATTAATCTTCATTAATCAATTTAGGTATAGAAGAAGCCAAAGACAAAGCATTAAAAAGCGATAATAAGTTACAGATATTGATCATAAAATTACCTTCTCTTCTCGTTCATTCATCTAATATAAATTTTGAATTACTCGCACCTTACCTTCAGGAATTACCTGTTAAATTACCGAAATCAATGTGGACGAATAGTAAGTAATAAATAATACATAAAAAAAAACTATTTGATTTCACAATGATCATCACATTCACAGTGATTTATTTCAGAATTGCAAAGTTTCCCATGGACATTAAGCCTTGTTGATTTCCATTGTTACATGTTACAACAACAAACGCAAAAAAACTTTATTAAAAAAGTATCAGTAAATGCTACAGTTGCTCTTACAACAAAAATTGTAACATCTCCATCTGGAGCAAGTACTTTAGCTGCTTTGGGTGTCTGTGTTCACATTGATAATTCTCCTATTATTGTTTCGATCTCTGAAGAACAGGTATAAAATCATTTTATCCGATACTCGCGAAAGACATAAAATATTGGCATATTGTTATACAACTGTATAAATTAAATATTTACTTTAGGTAGTTTTCACGAGTAAAATCATCTCGAGTATTTTAAACACTTTGCAAATTACAACTAGTAGTAATAAAAGTGTTATAGCTAGTACTCAAATAAATACGGAAGCACAAGTAGTTCTTCCTGTTGTACCACAAACTCCATCTACACCAACACAATTACTATATCCCGAAGATACAACTACAAACTCGACTCTTTCAACTTCAAAAGATGAGAGTACACCAGGTACATTATAAATAAGTGTATATTTAAGTGTACCTTTATATATAATATCGTATATTTTATAGACTCCGACGAATTAGTTTTGACAGCATGGATTCAATGGACTATAACAAAAATTGCGATTAAATTATACGTCACAGAGAAAGAGACTTTATCTTCACTAAAATTAGTACTTGAATTGGAAGATATTATTACTTCTTTAGACTTGCAACCTATTTATTTTAAGCTAAAAAATAAAGTTACAACAGCCACTATATTTCATTATACAAGGTACACCATTACGTAAAAAAAAATACTTCATGCAATTTTATATAATAAATGCTAAAATCTATGTTTTAATAGACCATTGAATTCACCAACTTGGGATATTGGTGAGTATGTAGGTGCAGTTCTTTGTGGAAGAGAAGACAGTTTAGAAAAAGGTGACGATTCCGGCTTTTTAAGTTTTACCCTCACTAGAGCAAAATCGGGGAATGTTCACACACGATGGGGTACCTATAAACGGCATAAGAGTCAGAAGGTATTTAACATTTAAAAACAAATAATATTTTGATAATCTCTGATTTTTCTTTGCAGTTTCAGAAGGATATAATAACAGAAACAACTTTATCTGCTAATAGTTATATTTCCGAAGTAGTTATAAAAATACAAATGGTGGACATAATTTTACCGCTTACCGTAGTTAGTAAATATATACAATTGATAAAACCTCTTACGGGCCTCTACCAATCTGCTGAAAAAGATATAATCGAAACTTCTGAACAAAATGTAACAACACACTTAAACAGCATTACTAGTCTTGATAATGAAATGTTACCATTAATATATCTGGACTTTAAAGGACTTAGACTGATGCTACCAGTTTCAAACATAACAAAATTCAAACCACAACATGATTTATTAATGATTCAATTGGACGGAATTCGTATCACACCTCATGCAGAAAATCCGATTTGCAGAACACCTTTAAGATTAGATATATATCAACTCGCAGCTCAAGCAAATATTTTAAGTATACCAGGTTCTGCTGTAGAAGATCGACAATATCAGATTAATATAAAAAGTGTATGTGCCCATACAACTACTTGGAAGAATTATCAAATGACCATAAATAAGAAAATGTCCCAATCATATTTATATACCATGAACGAAAATCCTGCGTTGGAATGGAATAAACTTGGACATGGAAGTAGTTTAGAACGGCAGTTCTCTACACTTCCGCTGTTATCGAAATTCGATTTGTGTTTAATCATTGCACCGCCGGTTCTATTTAAACCAGATATTACAGTATGCGGAAGTGCAATTGAAGTAAATTGTATCACAGATATTGAAGTAACAATAAATTTAGACCAGATTCAGTTGATTTCAATCTTAAATAATGAAATAAAAAATTTATTGTTGAGAGATTTTGAACGACATAAAAGTGCAAATACATATATCAGTACATCACAGAAACCTCTTTCGACTGTAGGGAGTATTAAACAAATTACTTGGATAAAACAATCTTCTGATGACATAGACGTTGATGTCACCAAGGATAGCGGTATAGACTTTGAAACATCTAGCATAAATTCCACAATCGTTGGCAAACCAATATCTGCAGATACTTCAATACTTTTACCATTTGAATTTCTGGTGAACTGTGGAAAAATAACATTCGTGCTGTATGATATTCATCAAGCAGTCACAGAATATGAAGTAGACATAAATGAAGTTGAAGAGGATGAGGGTGAAAGTCAGAAACAACCGCTTTTTTACATAATGGTTAATCAGCCGAATATTTATTTTTCACAGCAGCATCCATCACAAAAGGTGCAAGTATCTTGTTTCGATATAACAATGGCACTTGGGGACAAGGACAAACAAGAATTAATTTCAATACCAACTGAAAAAGATTTCAAAGTTTTTATGATTGAAACAAAAAATGGAGATTTACATCCAGATACAGGCATTCCCCCATCTTTTATAACAATAAAATACGAAAAAACTGTAGGAAAGAATCCACAATTATTTATAGATGTAGGTAGACCTACAAAAATTTATTTCTCTTTATCGAGGTTAAATCAGATATATATTATCAAAAGTAAGATATTGTCATGCTTTATGAAAGAGTATGAAACAATATCAGAACAACATGACGATGTGAAAATATCTCCAACAATGAAATTGAAAAAATTAAATTGGCCTGATATGAATATATGTACAAAACAAGTTGTAGTATCCCTTAAAACCGATTCCGGCGCCGAAATAATAACCAGTTTAGCTTCGTTATCCGGAAATATTTCATCTCTTCTTAGACCTGATAGAATATATTCTAACACATCTGTAGACTCCTTTATCATATCTGCAATTCTAAATGGAAACATAAAAGTACTCTTGAATCCATGGTGCTGTAATATTACAGTGTGTTTGCTTTGGGAGACTTGGTTAAATGTCGATTCTATTCCTCAAATACAAGTACAAGCAGACAGTGATAGTCTCCATTTAGATTTTGGACCAGAACAAATAAAAATTATAAAAAATGTTATCGATGATCTCCAATTACTATTAAATGAATTGACAAGATCATCTTCGACATGTAGAGGTAATGAGAAACAAATTGTTCTATCAACTGAACAACATTATAAGGATGATCTCAAAGCAGGTGCATTCCAATTTGTGAATGGAAATGCAGATGAATTACCATTCCCATATCAAGTAAGTTTCATATCATTTGCTTCTTCAGTAGAATCTTTAAAGGGATATTTAATATTTTGACCTATTATTTAACTCATCAGGTTATTTTCTTCACTTATCCCCAACAATCAATGGCTTGGAGGTATCCTCAACCAAGAACATTAACTAAAATACATATATCTCCAGTTCCATTTGAAGTAAGCAGAACAAAACATTTTTTTCACAAGAATAATGTTTTAAACAAACAGGATTTAGTTTAATCTTTAAACAATTTTTTTATATTTTTAGACATTAGATTCTGATAGTGGGTACGTCGATAAAGTACTGTGCGCTCTTGAATATTGGAGCGACTGTCACATGTCCTATCAGCGATATGCCGACTTCTACCTATCAGAAACAGATTCCTATCGTTTAGAGCTTCCTGAAAAAGCACCAGCAAGAGCAGTGGCTTGTATATGGCGCGTAGTTCTACTATCAAACAATAATCGACCCTTTTCCAAAACCATAATCTCAGCTCGGATTCTTGCAGCTTGTTTACGCATCGATTCATATTTCAATTCTTCAATTATACCTAACATACAAGCTGCACTTAATATTGGCACTATTCATGTATCCATGTACAATCACGTTAGTACAATTACGTATAACAATTTACAACCACCTTTGAAGAATTATACTTTAAAAGGCACAATACCCGAAACGCAATGTTTTATGACCTTTGAACATAAAGGAGCTATACTCGTACTTAATAGATGGATTGACGGTTCAGTGCTCATTGATATTAGTGGAATATTTGGAGTACATATACTAGATTATGGTCATTTAACCATGCAAGAAATACTAGATCCTCTAGAAGCAAGATTGCAATTATCGCTATCTGACAAAACAGATGTATCTTTCACATGCAGTCCATTTGCGTTAAAATTGAGTCCAACAATAGCTCATACACTTGTGGTTTCGATGCATTTATGGTATGCATCCTTAGAAGAAGAAACTAAAAGCACTATTCTATTCACACGCTATGTAATAGCTAACGATAGCAATGTGCCTATCCTCTTTGGTCAAAGTGGTACAGGAGACAACATATTATTGGAAAGTAGGCAATGTATCTTTTACTCATGGAGAAATATTGGCAACAAAATGTTACGAATAGCAATAGAAGAAAATATTTGGTTATGGAGCAAATCATTTTCTGTTGGTGTAGATGGAGTTCAAGCCGTCGAATTCAGTAATTCTGTTACAAAAGCGTCAGCATTCGTAAGCGTTACATCACTTTCAGCCACACAAAAGCTTATAACATTTTCTGGCCAACTTGTAATTTCAAATCAGTTAATAGACAATTTTGAAATGAGATTAGTCAAGTATGAAGCTGACGTGGGATCAAAGGTGACTGTATTAAAAGATATTTATTCCGTTTCTGGTAAAACTCGACCACCGTCAGTTATACTCGATGGAAACAAGAAAATGGCAATACGTCTACGATTTACCAATGTTCCAAATTTATCTTGGACAGGAGATATTCCCCTTCAACCAAATGCCAAGTGGGGGCAACCATGGCTTGTTAAAGTTCCATTACAAGAACGTGGTCAATTTTTAAGCATTTGGGTGCGGATAATAACGCAAATAATTCAAGATAAGACCAAGGTGCTAGCTGTACTTAGCCCACTTTACATGATTCGCTCGCATTTGCCAGTACCAGCTAGAGTACAAATGGATACACCTTCGTTGAAAATATCTTTATGCACAATGGTAAATGGTCGGGGTGAAAGACAGCAACTATACTGTCCTGGAACGTTTGAACATTTCCACCAACTAACATTTCAACTAGAAACCGGAGTTTCTACATCTAATCCGTATGTACCATTATCGTACAGTTCCGTAGATCAAAGGAAATTCTTTAGAAGACCGGAAGTCGAAGATATCGATAGCATCTTGCAAGATCTTGAGAATCAGAAAGATAAAACGGAATGGCCCTTCCAAGGAGATGAGTTTGAGGAATGGATATCCGCTGAACAACCACAAACACATGTACAAGTGAAATACCAAGATGCTGGATTAGTTTCAAGTACTTTATTATTAGAATTGCAGCCTTGGTGTTTTATGTTAAATTCCATGGGCTGTCATTTATCTCTTGTATCAGAGGACATCGAACTTTGTCAGATTCCTCACTATGGAATCGTAACACCACCAAAATTGGAAGGCACATTTCACTTGTGCGTCGGTATCGGTGATACGTTTTACACGTCCCAAGCATTACAGCTAGATCGACCTGATTGGAGTCAAAGTTTCTATATGCCTCGGATTGATGGACTCATCCCTGCCACAGGAAACATTAAATCATGTGTTGACTGCGGCTCAAGTGTCTCACTCATGAGCATTAATTCGAGTATGCACGAAGATATGCGTCTTGTGCGTATAATGAGTAGCCATGTTATTAGTAATTTAACATCTCAAGAGTTATGCATAGCAACATTGGCGGTACACGAAGATGCAACCAGACTTGAATTGCCCAATGATCTTACTCCTTATAGCCTTAATATTTCACCATCCGAAGATCAAAAACAAGGTATACCGATTACACAGTGGTATACATTATACATGGAAGACATTGTAGAACCTCTTGTATTATATATATCTTTGAGTGTAGGGCACAAATGGTCTTGTCCAATTCGAGTTGACCAGGGTATGAGTCGTAAATGTGTTGCTATACCAAATGGCTCTAGCACTATGCCGGTAGTCATTACAATACAGGAAGATAGGGGTACAATGTACATAATGATTCATATGGATTATCATCCTCAATTATTGATTGAGAATACCTGTGCTTTTAAAGTCCTATTGGGTCAAGCTAATGAAACAGCAGAAGGGATAATACCAGATGCATTGCACTTTACATGGATTTGTGAAATAGAAAGCAATGCAACAAGTCATTATTCCATTCCATCTATCAGTAATAGACTACCTGATGCACCAGTTACTAATGTATCGAATATACTTCTGTTTTCTGCTGTAACAAACAATTATAATGACAAGGCTATCAGAAATAAAGAATTGCGATGGTCAAGAGGTATAAATTTATCCGCCATATCAAGTGCACCAGTGGATCAGTATGTACGACTACCATCCTATGGAGATGTAAAGTTAATCATGCAGAATCGTTGTTACACTACCTATATTAATATTGTTCCAATATCTCAAGTGGAAGTGTCTGCAAGGGATATCAGAAGTCGACTTTTACGAAAAGAAAGCGAAATGAAAGATATGGTGACGATGCATAATAAATTTACTTCTGATCCAGATGATCAGCCAGTCATAAATGTACAGAGTTCTGAGAGCTCGAGTTCGGTAACAACCTTCTTTTCGGCACAAGACGAAACTATAGCTATAGAAGCTAAAACTTCTTCACAGCTAAAGTTAAAACAATTAATAACTGATATAGAAAATGTAAAAGCTAACGTAAATGATGATACAAAGGATACTGAGGAAAATAATTCTAAAGAAGGGTCTGCGACCATTTGTCTCCGAGGAATTACCATTATCATCATGCATGATATGAATGAGAATGCTCAAAAGATTGAAGTGGCCAGCTTGTCTATGACCGATGTTATAGTCGCTATTAATGCAAGATCTAAAATTGTAAATTTACGTGCTTTCATAGGAGATCTACAATTAGATAATCAGCTATTTGATCAAGGGGGTTTCGATTTTCCAGTAGTACTAATCAGTCAAAGTCCGCTTATGATGAAAGAAACAACATTTTATACAAGCAGTTGTTTAATGAATAAAATAGAACAAATAAGAGAAAATTCGTTGATTGCGATTGATTATATAATAGAAAATCAAGGGCAATTAAAAGGTATTTAATATTTTTAAATGTGTTTAATAAACTCTTTTCTGTCCTACAAATATTAATTTTTTCTTAATAATATTTTCAGCATCAAAAGATCTTCATATAAAAATTGCACCAATCAGTGCTTACATTGAAGATACATACATAACACAATTATTAAATTATGCAACTTCGATGGCACCACCTCGATTTTTGCTACCAGATGACATGAAAAAGACAAGAACACTAGTTTCAACTATTGGAGTATACATTCCTGATTACATAATGGTTTATGCTAGAATATTAAGCGCCCCATTAAGATTACAAAATTTAAAGATAGATCCGGTATCTATCTTATTAAGTGTTCATACCTCTGTACGTTTATACGTGGCTTTAGACCATTCTCCTTTATATTTTGGTACTTTTGAAAAGAAAAATATTTTAACTACACCTTATAGACTTGGCAATGCTCTCACAATGCATTACTTATCTGGTGCTATATTCGGAGCAGGTATGAGAATAATATTATTCAAATTTCTTAATATTATATTACTTTTTAATTTATATTATACTATATTAAAATATTCGTGCCTTAGGTTGGGTAGTAGGATCATTAGAAATATTAGGTTCTCCTGGCAGCTTAGCACAAGCTCTTGGTTCAGGACTTAGAGATTTTATTTCCCTTCCATTCCAAGGCCTATTGCAAGGACCATGGGGTTTTATTGTTGGAATAACGCATGGTTCTGCCAGTTTGATGAGACATGTTACAGCAGGTATTAATGAATACAAACATCTATCATAACTACAAAATTCACTTATAATTTTATATTACACAGGTACATTAAACTCTGTAACGAAACTAGCATCTAGTGTAGCACGAAATTTGGATCGTTTAACACTCGATGAGGAACATCTTCAGCGGCAAGAAGAATCTAGAAGAATGCGTCCTCAAGGAATGGCACAAGGACTATACCAAGGCTTGACAGGACTTGGGATGAATCTTCTTGGTATATATATAGCTATATTTCTTTTTGATTCAATACTTCGTGTTGTTTAATTTCTTTTTTAATTTTTAGCCGCAGTTGCGGGTTTAGCACATCATCCTTTGCAACAAGTTTGGTCAGGAGAAATAACAACCAAAAGTATCGTGACTGGTGTTGGACTTGGACTAGTTGGAGTAGTTACGAAACCTTTAAGTGGGGCTGCAGAACTAGTTGCATTGACAGGACAAGGATTACTTCAAGGAGCTGGCTGGAATTCTTTGCCTTCGGTGAATAATTTCACGGAATTTATTTCAGACGTTATTAACGAAATAAATTGATAATAAATACATTTTTACAGCCTCGACAACGACCAGTAGTCCAATACACATCCGGAAATAATAATGCAATTATTAGATATGCCTGGTGGTTGTTACCCTTACTTGAAAATAATCACGGAAATATCCTGCATGTTACTAATGCAGATTACGTGATTCAACAAGGCAGTAGTCGTGCTATAACGTTAGTTCTAACACGGCATGCGTTATTATTAGTTAATACAGCTGAAGATAACGTAGAACGGATATATTTATTGAAAGATCTAACGAGTGCTGATCATCATTTGGAATCAACAATATGTTTGTACTGCTCTCCTGAGACAACGCAAACTAATAGATCTATATCTCCAGCGCCATACGAGGTATGATATATTTTTATATTTATATTAGGTATATATATATTTTTCTATTACATAATTAGGTATAATATTTATATTTAAAATTTTTCTTATAGATGGATCGAGAAATGCGAGCACGAGTGGCGGAATATGTACGAACCAGTAGTACTGGTTTAGCTAGCGTTTCTACAAATAGCGATGTACAGTCCGATATTTTTGAGAATACCACTCCCAATTCTGATCGTACACTTACATTTTACGTTTCTCCGGACTCACGTAATTATCTATTATCATTGTTTAACATTGCTAAACGACAGAGTCAAGGTAGCGGATTTACAGTGTTATAATGAATAAATAGAGTATTTTAAAGTATTTTCTTTACTCAGAAGTAGAAACAGTGATTGACGCTTATAAAACATGAAAAGTGATAAAATAGTATTATGCCTTCGATTTAGAAATTTTTTGAAAAATGTATCTCCGAAACAAATCCGAATTATGCGATATCTATATGTACATATCTCTGGTAACATTTTTAATCTTATTCTGGATAATGGACTTAAATTTATGAATTTTATTTCGTAAAAATATATCCTATAATGTGTTGCACAGAAAAAGAATATGCACAAGAAATATTCTTACATAAGAAATGCTTTTTCAATTTTTATATAAAAATTTGTATCATGAAAAATTCTCCACAAACTTTGTTTATTAAATAACGTATATAATGTACATATCGTAGAAAAATCATGAAAGTATGTGTGCAAATTTAAGTATGGTGAATACATTTTCATTAATATACAGATTAATCCAGCTAAATGAGATCATCTAAATATCTGCCTTATTTATTGTTGTGTAAAAAGCTTCTTAGAACAAAGTATTTTAAGTATCACACGCAACAGTGGAAATAGATTTTTTTATAATCCTTTTTTTTTTAATGGAATTTCAAGAGCTTCAGTATCTTTTTCAATAAAATCATATATATATATTTATTTGTCGATATCCTCGTAGAGCGTGAAAAAACAAATTTAACGACCTTAAAAACCACATATAAACATATATACATACAAAATTTGAAGCCTTATCCAAATTTTTGTATGTCCGTACTTATGTTTAATCGACAAAACTTTAAAAATCCAAATTTTTGCTTCCTAAATAAAATTTTTTACCTTTCAAGAATTCAAATGAAAGTTTAGGGCGTAAGGAATTAATTCAGATTAGTTTTATGTAAATATTCTCCTAGGTTTAAACAAGTTTAAAAAATCTATCAATCGGTGAACAATGAAACATTATAACCATCTACCGGTAAAATGATGAAACTAATCTCTATCACGAAATTAAAAAATAAAATTTTTTGATCTACAAGGTGAATTTTTGAACTGTTCAAAAATTGAATTAAAGCTTTAATTCTCAAAAATCTTGTCTGTATAATATTATTCTGATTTCCCACGTAATTATTAATTATATGTAATTAATAACTGTTAACATTGGTACAAACTGACACAATGCTGTAGTTTAAACATAATAACGCCATCTATCAGTTAAAGATTTTACTTATTAGTACCACCAGAGAGGACTATATTCAAAATATGACATTTTGTATTAATTGCATGTAATTCATTAATTATGTAGGAAACCAGAATAATATTGTACAAAGCAGGTTTCGAATTGAAGTTTACAGGATGTAGTAAGATACTTCATATCTTATATATTTATTAAAAGTAATCATTACATATTATTTACATGTTATATTAATTGTGCACAATATATTCCAACAAGTTAATTTATTTAAATAAAATGCATTACGTTAATGATAATAAGTTTATTACACAATTCATTCATAAATCCGTTCTATTTCATTATTTTTATAAGGCATGCTACAAGATGTACATTGGTTATTTTCAATCGATGTTAAGACATTTCTACATAGAACATGCTTACATGGAAGCTGGTAAAAAATGCCATTAGGGCAACAGGAACACGTAGTTAATTTCGAATTTGTCTCGTTCTTTTTTGGAATGTTATTAAAACGTTTTAAATTAGGTACTGCTATATCAATATCGAAATCTGTTTCATTATCAACAGTTAGATCCATTATATCAATACAATTATTTTTTTGTTCCCTTTCTGTGTTTTTAGATAGAGGTATAGTTGAGATATAAGAATTGGCAGTCATTCTTTTCTTTGCTGGTTTAGTTAAAGCAGAAACAGTTCGTTTTTGGGACATTATAACAACTGGCAATTTATGACAAAGTTTTTTCTCTGCTTTTACAGAACTTACTATAGAACAATGAAACTTTGGCTTAATATTGCTTGGACCTTGAATTATATTTCTTTTTAACAAATAATTAGGAACTTCCGTTACTGTTTTATCTGTTACATTCCCATCAGAGGGCAATGCACGACCTAACACTCTTGGTAATTTTTTTATTTCTTCATTATTGCAATTTTCAAGCAAAAACCTGTCTATTCTTATTTTTAAAGCACTTGCTATAACAGGTTTGCGATCTTCACTAAATGGTAAACCAGTAAAAGGATCGGTCAATCTTCTTCCCCATATTGCTTCAGTTTCCTCATGTTTCAGTAATGTAGTTTGGTCAATTATTTTTCCGCTCGGCAAGAGAATTGGCTGTGTCATGATTTCGTAAGTAATGGCATCTAAAAAACTTTCTGGAACTTGTAGATTTGTTTCCAATATTTCCCTGAAACAAGTATAATAGATATATAAAGTTAATAAATAATATACTTTATATATACCAACAAATAATTTCACATTTACTTATTATCTGTATTAGTAACAGGTGTTTTATATTCAGCATTTTCCGATCTTTCCATAGATTCAGCTAAGCAAGATTGTTTGAACCATAAAGTAGAAATACTGGCTACAGTATCTTTACCACAACGTGGTGACACTGTTCCCCACACTTCTATCTTACCTAATGCAGGTACTGAATTCTTTGTTTTACATATACAAATCCTTAAACTATTTATGCACCTTGTTAAGTATTGCAGGGAGGATTTTGTAAAACATTTCAAAAAATTTGGTGGTGCAGGAATTGATTCATGTTTACTTGGACAAAACAATAATCCAGTATGTGTGGTGTCTAAAAATCCAGTGCCTAGTAAACTGTATGGTACACTGGCATCGTTACTAGTCTTAGCATATAATTGAAAGCCTGATGACTTTTGAGAGCCAACTTGTGGCCAAATTAAAATGTGATTAATACATATGTTACATATAAAAGTAACGTCGATATTTATAGGAGGCTTGATACAAGCATATGCTAAAAATCCTTTATCAGTACCAGTTATTAAATTGGTGACTTCATATCCTTCTGTGCTAACAGTACTGCATTGAATTTCTGGCCTTAAACGAGGATCACAGAAGTTGAAAAGCATTCTTATACTTTAAAAATACATATAACAACATGCTTTAAAGATTTTCTATTAACACAAGACAAATTTCATTTTCGAACAGGTTCGAAAACAGCGTAACCTCTACTGTTGTCACAATGTACTTTATGGTTAGGTTAGTCTGTAAGTACCGAAGGTTAGTCTGTAAGTACCGAAGGTTTGTCTCTAACCTCTAAGTGAGTGTAAGAGCACGTGCAGAAGATATAGTAAACTTTCTAGCGGGAAATCGTTATTATTATTGTAAAAAATGGAGCAAATAACAATAAAACAGGAAATTGACGATAGTGTGAGAGAAATAGAGACTGGTGATAATACAGAAATTAAATATGAAGAAAAATTAAAATACACAAGCCTTATAGCCAAACCCATGGCCCCAAAAAAATTAACCAAAAAAATTTATAAGTGTATCAAAAAAGGTATTTTTATAAAACAGTTGAATAGTAAAACATTTTTGTGAAGCATGTATATTTATGATTTGTAATATAACTATTTCAGCTGCAAAGCATAAATCTTATCTTCGAAATGGTTTGAAGGATGTTCAGAAGCATCTTCGCAAAGGAGAACAAGGGTAAAAAATAAATTTTTTAATATATAACTGTAATTAGATTTTCTGATAATTTTAATAATCAAAAGACCGTTTATTTGAAAGTATTTGTGTGTTTTTATTAGATTGGTAGTCTTTGCTGGAGATGTATTTCCAATAGAAATCATGTGTCATTTACCAATTGTATGCGAAGATAAAAATATTCCATACTGCTACACACCTTCCAGACAAGACATTGGTGCTGCTATGGGTGTGAAAAGAGGCAGTCTTATGGTACTTATTAAGGAACACGAAGAATATAAAGAACTTTATGATGAAATTAAAACTGCGATGATAACATTATCAGCACCACTATAGATATATATTTAACCATTTGTATTTTTAATCACTTTGTAAATAGAATAGATTCATGTATCCTTAAGAGAGAGAAGAGTATTGTATCAGAGACTGTAATTTTTTATACACATATCTTTCATTAGTATAATGTAACCTATTTGTTATATAGGTGGCAAGTTTTTTAATACAGATCACTATAGAATAAAAGAATCTAAAAAAGAAATAGAAATAAAACTTTTATAATTTAATGTAACATTTTTTAATTTGGAGACTAGACATTATATTTTTGTGCTTCAATGAAAAGGGTATATAATTGTTTGATATACAGTTCTAAAAAATCCCATTTTTAGTTAAAAATTAAATTTATTTGTCGCCTGTGCATTTTTGAAAATAGAATATTAAAATTTAGCTTAAGATAAAAATCATATTTCTCGAAGCGGTATGGATATATATGTATATACAGCTTTGCTTTTATCTTAGACGAGTAAAATTAAATCTGCTATAGATGTTATTATTTCGATTAACGCTCATCAAGATATCCGAAAATCAATATAGATTGTCAACTGAGACCTTCGAACAATCGCTTTACTTCTTTAGTTTCTCTGTGATCCTCAAAATATCATTTAACATAATACTTAAAGGTAATTACAAAACTTGATGTTTGTCAAAATTCAATAGCACTATCCACTTGCCGTCCATCGTATATTTGTTAAATCCTGACATATTCAAATATTGAAAGTGTTTAAATTTGAAAATATGTTTATGAATATGAAGATTGAAAATAACTCATCAATCGTAAGATATAATCAAAGCAATAGAAAAGTTACATATACGAAATAGTTACAGCTTTGAAACGTAAATCGTGCTGGGGCGAATTGATTTCAATATAGAAATATTAATAATTAGTCATAAGATTTGACTTGTATGTTTTGAAAAAATTTATACGTTTGACGTTCATTAATACAGAACGTTATAATATGAAATGTTCAAAATTACTTTATGATTTCTTAATCGATATCTAAGCTTAAATTCTTAATTCGACCAAATACTGACGATTCCGACGAATCGATTACAGTAATGCTTTGTTAATTGGCCTGATACATTTATTTTAACTATGTACTATATAGAGACACTCCACGGTGTCATTTCTAAGAACTGGTGGGGATAGCTATAGCCAGTTAACCAGACACTACTGTAAGATTCAAAACAGAGGTCACAATCACAATAATCTTCCTCGGCGTAGGATCGAAGGCTTTGCGAGCGTGGTAAGTTGAAAATTAAAAATAAGAAAAATGAAACGAATATGTAAATACTTTGAGAAATTGAGAAATTTTTACTTTGAAGGTAATGAAAGTAGAAAATAATCCTTGTTCATCAACGTAAATTAAGTTTACATTAAACTGTGCATTTACAATTGTCACATTTAAAGTTTTAAATGCCCGCAAATGCCTTGTACGCATGGAAAAACATTTAATAGAAATTTAAGGAGAATTCTGGCTAAAATGCATTTGAAAATTATAATTTCCTGATCCCCTATCGCTCTACATGTAACAGTATTCCTTATTTCTACGATTACTGATTTCAGTACAAAATATACACTTAGGAGCGACGAAGGATAACATTGACATTAAAATTGACATAGCGTACAAATGGGACGCTATTCTCACCCTCGCCTCGCCGGAACAGATATATTCTCTTTGCGTGTACATTGTTTTCGTTAATTTCTCTCAGATCAGGCAGTAATACATCTTGTGACTGTATATATGTTTAATTTTACTTCTTCCTCAACTTCTTTCAAATATCGAGATTGAAATTGTTTAATTCGAATAACCAGTCAAAGAACCCTCATTGTCACGCGTGATTACATAAATGTTTATTTAGATACAGTACTGTCTTGTTAATTGACTGGAATTCTGCCTTATTAACTGATCATTGCTATCCCCACCATTCTTTGGAAGTTTCTTCTAAGAGCGAAATTCTAATTTTTTAATAAACGGCCAGTTAACAAGATAGTACCGTATATGATGTACATACATAATGTAAAATTACAATTCTCCGTCTATATTTTGTTTCTTCCCCTTTTGTTCCTTCCCATTCGCTCACTCATTCGAACATACTTTCATTGCACGATGATGTATGAAAAAATCGATTGAACGATGATCACGGCAAAGGATGATCCAACAAGTATTAAATTATTTGTGATATCGACCGCTAATAATACAAGTTGCTTCATATCTAAACGAGGATTTATATACGTGATTGATGACCCACTTTGACGATACATAATTACGTTTCTTCGGCGTACGAGAATCAATTTGTGCCTTACAAAGTACAAGTCGCTAAGAAAATATATAATATACGCGAGGATTCACTCTTACACAGAGATACATTCTAACCGACCATCGCTCTATACCTTATGAATGTTACGATATACGTAATTATAGTCGTTACGAATTAATTATCAATTCATCCCCATTTTCTCTCGTTATCTATCCTATTAAATTATTCTTACCAATGTGATCGTAATTTATAATTCTAGCAGTAACCCATTACCGTGATCGATATGTCGCAGTTTTTTTATTGGACGATCCAACTTTATGTCGATTGAACTGCATGCACCCCCATTACTTAATAGTAATCGACGATTGACGAGAATAGCTATTTCATTTAACCGTAAATCGTTACAAAATAGTACAAATACGAGAGGACTTCTCGCACTCGAAGAAACCGTAATCTCGTCGAACGAAAACTCAAGAGATGAAGCGTCGTCGGATGCTGTACAAACAATGTAAAAATCCGCGTCGATTTATTATTAATAGTTACTTATTCCTTATAGAACTATATGTATTCCTTAGTATAGTCACGCTCTACTATGGACTAAAGCTATTGCTCGTTTTCTTCAGTCTAACACGCATCGATAAAATTACGACGAATCTTAATCGTCTCTTGAAAATTTCTTTTTTTCCCTTCAGTGGCTCGATTTAAAAAATTTTCCAGCCCTTTTCCTCTTGCCCTTCTATTTTTTGCAAAATTAAGTTGTAATTTGAGGCGGAAGGAAGCTGGAAATTACAATAATTATCGAAGTAAATACTGTTCAAGATTTCCCAGCATTTAGACGCACAACGATTCGGTAGAAAATGCAATTCGGTTTTCTATGCGTCCTGAAATTTACCATGAAATTAATGTAGAAATTTTGGTTTAGGAATATACAGAAATCATGAACAATATTAACCAGAGAAATATGAAAAAATCTCAAGGGTGTTAAGAACCACCGAAGTAACTCTTGTATAAAAATCACTTGTTACGTGATCAAAGTAGATGAGCAATCTGAAGCATTCACGTTCTCCATAGAAAAACGTGCCGTGCTCATTGACGGACAATTGGATGCAAGACATTCTTCAACTTATATCATGATTCATTTTTTTCACTGTAATTCATATTTACGGATACGATCAAAAAGACGTTAAAACATGTCCCAGGTGATCGACATCACCCTGTATTAGGGTCGCTGTGGCAGCAACGACGAGTCGTCAACAAAAGGCACCATCTTGTTTTATTTGCTTACAAACGACGGACGCCCGTGTGAAATTCTAAAAGAATCGACAGCATAGAATTTGTTTTAAATACACTTCTTAAATGACAATACGGATGTCGGATTCATTTCCGTTGAAGTTGTACAAAAGATACGATCGCACCAATTTTTCTTGGAATTGTAATATGAATATATATCGTTTTTTCTTAGACTGGACACTTTTTTCCAAGACAAAGAAAAACAGGAAGAAGAACCAAGAAATTCATTCTCATTACGTACGGCTGGTAAAGGACTGGATGACCTATATCCGGATTTTTTCATAGGCATCTTCGAGTGTACATAGATCGTGTTTAACGTTCCTTAAGTATAAATCTGTAGCAGTATCAAAATAGTAAAAATGGTGCATATGAAGACCATGAGCACGGGTAGGACCAGAATGAATCGGACTGAGCGGCGTAAGCCGCTAGGCTCTTGTCATACAACCTGTTCACCTGACTCTATAGAGTCGAATAGGGGTCGTTCAGCTTGCGGATCGTTATTCGCCGACGATGCTGTACCTCCACCACCGTTCGAACTTTCTCTTCTAGTTTTGCTCGTACCAGAGAAGCATAAGCAACCGGACTGATTACGATTTCTCTTCAACGTCGGCTTATTTTCGCGGTCACGTTCCGCCAAACATTTTTGGTAGTAATCGTAGTCTTTTAAATACCTGTTGAGTAAAGAATTAATTAATTTTTATTTTTATTAGATTAGCAATTTCTTTTTGTCACAGATACGACTATGTATGACTAAACTTTAATAGATGCACAGGAAAAAATATATATTAATTTGATCAATATGTGTTCATAACTCATCCAGAACGATTGTAATTGAAATAAAATTGCTGTGCAACTAAAGTTCTTTTTAGTCTTAAAATTTTACGCTTCGAAGAGTTAAATAATTAATCGCTAATTTTACATTCTACATGTAAAATACGGACCATACTGGAGGCCATCGATGCTCGTTTAAATATTCCTGGTTCTCCGGATGCAGAAGGCGTACGCTTCGCGGAGACATCTTGCACAACTTGTTGTAATTAACGCACAAGTGGTTCATACACCAGTCAGCTAGTTGATCGGCATTATGCAACTGCGACATGCAAATTGGCGAGTAAGCTATCAGAAGATGTTAGATTCATTGATCATGTACAGGTCATTGAAGAAACAGCTGACCTTGCACGGTTCCAGCAGTCTCAGACAATTCTCCACGGCCTCGTTTCCCTCGTTTTGAGACAATCTCCCGAGATCTTCGATCACTCTGCTCTCGACCAAGTTCACCAGTCGTTGCAAACAAAGACGATTTGCCAATTCTAAGAGGTTCAAGCACCTGGCAGAGGAAATTGCTGGCACTTCATCCGTATAGAGATAGCAGAGCAGTTTGTGGAACGTGTACTCGCGTACACCGGGAAACACTATCTGTTCATCGAATGTTATTGTAATTTTATTGTGATAAAATATTTTTGAAAAAGTTTCAGGAGACTGATATTTACCACTTTTGCACTACTTTCGCGGAAATCTCCGGAGAACATGGCCTTCATTACATCACATCGGGCAGTGAGTATCGCTTTGTGGGCTGGAACACTTCCATCATCTAGTTCAAATATCACATCAGCGAAGAGTCCTAAAAGAAATCATTTTGTCGTCGAAAATGAGAAAAAATTATTTTAAATTAATTTTTAATATTATTAGACTGCAGATGTTTTGCTTATTATATTTCATTAATACCGTACCTTGTTCTAGACAAATGTCTTCCAAACGTTGCCTCACTACTTGCTTATACCTATTATTAAGATCATTATTAAATTGATCTCTTGTTTGTAAAGTCCCAAGCACCATCAATAATTGCGGGAGCTCCAAGAATTCCGCCGCTTGTCTAATCTCCTATATGTGAAAGAAAGAGGAATGAATCGACATCCTATATAATAGAAAAATAAGCATGAAATGAGATTTTTAGAATCCATTTTTACATTGTCAGCTGAAAAAAAAAGTCGATAATGTTTTTCATGCACCTGTGACCGATGAAATCTCAATTGTTTAATGATTCTCGTATTTAAAAATATGTATTTTCAAATCCTCTGTATAAATTATGCATAATACTTTATGAGTCATTGGAAATTACTGTATAGAAATTATATTTTCATTATTTAATGTCTTTATTAAGGCTCTTTTTTTAGAAAAGAAACATGCTAAAATGATGATAAATATGACAGTGACCTAACAAATTGACTTTAGGAATCGGTGAATCGATATTTTCCATTTAGCTAAATGTTTCTACGTTGTGCGTGCGTGTAATATGTGTTCGTGTGGATATGTGTGCTTGTGTCAGCAAACGTATTTCACATTGTACTAACCAGTAGAAGCCCGATAGGAGCTGTCTGAAAGAATAGAGCCGCGTTAGTTCCCGCATACCGAACTCGTGTTTAAACTTTAAACTTATTATTTGCATAAAGTATTCCTTCGACAAAAAAATACATTTACTCTACGGTTTAACTCCGATCCAAAATAATATAACCTACTACTAGGTATACAAATATTACATAATTACTCTATTTACATAATTTTCTGGAATTCCTAGCATCGATCTAATTTCCTAAAAAATATTAACCAGTTGCTTCGAAAGCTGTTCAGATAGGTTTACCTTTAGTACATTTGTATCATAAGAAATACACGCATAAGATTTATTTATCAATTACCATATATATTAAATTATTTTTTTAGTGCAATAATGACATCGAAAGGAAAATGGATGTATAAAAGCTATTATAGTAACTAAAAAAAGATGTTAGATGGCCCACGGGTGTACCTGCCCGCACAGGTAATTGTACCGACGCAACGTACTTGTAGATCGTGATACCGTTTATCCAAGCTGCCCATGTAAATGAATTGCAAGCACTGCTGCATCGCCTGGGGTGTAATTAGTTTAGACAGCGTCACCACGGTCGTTGGTTGCTGCATTCCATTTGTATTTTCAGTCTATAATTTAATTGAACAAAAAAAGAAAACTGGTTAGGATCTTATTATTATGTAACTCGAATAAACAAATTCTTATTAATTTATTCACTTTGGTTTTCATATTTATAGAGACTTACCAAGCATACACGGATGTTCTGGAAGGCAGGATGATTAAGTTCTCTAGTAGCTCCAGGTGGTTTCTTTTGGTTGTCCACCGTGGGCAGTACTTGGAAGCTTGAACGTCGCTTCAGTTGTTCCCAAACTCTACAATATGATTTTCATAATTTGGTTAATTGTATATAATGTCATTGCAATACCACGTAAGAGGCTTGGAAATTTATAAAATTTAGGAAATTATTCAAGATAAGTTATCAACTATCGAGTATCACTATGCGATATTATATGATAGATATTAATAATCCCTTTCTAAATCAATAATATATGGAATAATACTTGCTATGCTTTTGAAAGTTATTATTAAAATACAAATATAAAGCTAACAATTTGTTTTTAAATATTAGAATGAATAATAGACAATGAAAAATTTTTAGACAATAATGTATATTATAATTTGAACAGATTTGTTCAATGAACTCACTTTGCAGGTTTTGATTGATCGATACGAATGAGACATTCGGTGTCATCGTTGAAGTCACCCACTGTTGCTTCGCCGAATGTACTCACCTTAATACAATTTTTTTAGAAATGTTTGTAAGTAAAATATAAACAATAATTTAAAAAATAAAAGAATAATAAGAAACAGAGAATACCATGCTAGATTCGCTAGAGCTTCGAGGTGTTTGTTCTTGAACGAGTTCCATAGAGAAAAGTCGATGGAACGCGGGCGATGCTGCGGCTAAAAGACATCTGTGAGCGGAAAACGTGCAGTTTCCGGCTATCAAAGTCACGTCAGTGTGAACTGGTTTTGTCCACAACGTTTTCATGTTTTCTTCATAAGTGCTTGCCGCCAAACACACTTCCGGTGGTACAGGTTTTGGTGGACAAAACGGAGCCTGAAATATAATATGCTCTATTAATTTAAATAAATTAAATTATCCTCTGTTAAATTAATCTTTTTCCAAACTGGTTTTTTAATAAACATGTGAATTTTCTAGGAAAGCTTACCTGAAGAAGAGGCCTTTGCACTCTCTTCAAGTTCGTCATCCAAAATCGTTGTTGGCGACGCGCGATTAAGGCAGCGCGTATCGAATTCTCGAAGACTTCGTTAACACCGTAATATGTAAAGACGCTAGTCTCATAATAGCAAACACCAAGCTCACGTGCAACAGCTCGAGCTTGATCAGGCATTACCAGATCGCTCTTCCTTGTGGCTCTGAAAATCAATTTATCAAAATATTAAATTAGTATATTAAATACTTTAATACATTGTAAAATTATAATAGATTTATAAATTTATAATGATATGCAAGTACTAATAGTAATATTCAAATAGCTTAATTTTTATACAATATTATACAAATTAATACAACCTGAAGCTAAAAGGGTGTTACTCATAAAGTTATCTTTATATGATAGGATTCTGCAAAACGATCGTAAAGAAGATACTGAAAGTCACGATGAACTTTGAAAATCCCTTGGGAATCTCCAATATGTCAAGGCTCGGAATCCTGTTCTATATCGCGTGGCACATCGAAATAAAATATTCTCCGCTATACCGTCAAACAATATAGGTGCAAAAATTCAGTATAAATGCGGTATTTCATCGATTAAATATCCTAACGTGAGTAACTTCTCCACCTGCGAATTTACGATTCTGTTAAAACTGGTATACATATTCATATATAGCTACTATTCTACTTAGGTCACAGAAAGATGTCAATCCTATATTAGCTTAACCGTATAAACCAGTGTTTCTCAACTTACAGTTTCTCTTCGTGTTTACATATAAAAAGGCATTTTTAATAAAATAAAAAATACACTAAAAGTATATTTTCCAGAATATTGTTCCAAAGTGACTGAAGCCTCTCAGAAGCCTTTTATCAGGAATCTATTGACTCTACGATCCGTCATGCTTATGCTAGTGGCTAAAATTTTTTACTCATTTTCTCAAGTTCCTAATAATGTGATTAATTCAAAATTAATACTATAGATATCAATAGTAATTTTCTTCAGTTACTGTTGACAAGAACATCGTAGAAATTTCCTACTATAAGATATTCCAAGTTTTCTTTTAAATTTCTCAACTTTATGGAACCTATAGTGATTCCAAACTTTTGGTCAGTAATATAATATTAGCATACCAAGAGATGGTTACTCAAGATCTCAAAATGTGCCTTTTTGTACCCGTCGGTAATCTGCCTATCAATAAACCATGCAGGATCCCTCAAGGACCTCTCTTACTCAAGAACGTCGATCGTTGCATTTTACTATGCTAAGAATTGAACAGAACTCGTTGACTGCGGTGGACTGCGTCGATAATATCCTCGAGATGGCGAAGAAAGGATAGTTTCTATTTGATAAGAGGCGCAAAGGAGTCGTCCGATCGGTGAAGAGTCTACGAGGCATTCGCGGAATCAATACTTTGACATACTTCGTCGAAGAGGCTGTTGTTGAGGAAGCATCAATGCATTTAAACGAGCTCCAATATAGGGTGAAGAAGTCGATTCAGGAAAGGGTGTGTTGCTTCTAAATGTGGAAAAGAGGAGACTGACTATATGTAGTTGAAGGAACAATATCGTACCTCACGAACGGACTGCGGTCACGGAAATAACTCAGATAAGTCTCATCTCGGTACATGTAACGTAGATCGTTCTTGCAGCCCACTAACAGTACCGGAGTCTGTGGGCAGAATCGTCGTATTTCCGGGTACCACATCGCCTTGCAGTTCCGTAGAGATACGGGATTTGTTATAGAGAAACATAGTAGCACAACGTCCGATCTAATTTTAAACATACGTAGATATTAATTGTTTGATCTTTGACAAGTTAAATATCGTGTATTCTTATATTAAAATTATGAAGTTACAGGAGATTTATGATTGATCAGTACTGGCTTCTAAGTGGTTCGCGTAGAAATAATAAAAAGGAGAGAAGAATAATTGCAGCGTTTAAATGATAGACCACGCATAAAAAATTGATATCAAAATATATAAAATTATTTTCTTAGAGGAATAAGAGGTAAATTCTATATTAAATATAACGGCAAATGGGATAAGTGTTAAAATAATTTATATTAGTTTTTAGAACTATCGTAAGATAAAACTAAAATTGTAAGTGCCAACTTTACTACGATCGAAGCAGATACAAGAATATTCTGTTCGTGTGTTAAATGGTACGCTAAACACAGTGGAAATTTATGAGAAGATTTATTTGACGATTATCTTACCTGCCGTACGCGAAACGTCGATCTTTCTCGTGGTCGCCAAACGTGTCCCAAAGTCGCAGGGAAACATTCACGTTATCGACTACTTCCCAGGAACGTTCTAGGACCTAGAAAATGGACGCAAGTTGGAGTCTTTTATCTTAGTTATATTTTTACATTTAACGACTGATCTACAATGTGCAAGAAACAAAATATGAGACTTCGAGATAAATTCGTCGAACAATCCATTGAGCATCGACCAAAGACGCAATAACGTTCCTCAAAAGCGATCAAACGAAACGTGGCCAAACTAGAAATCTACGCAGAGATCACGATGAAAGTGAAAATACAGTACAGGTATTTGAACGCCTCTTAAATGACCCGAGGGTAAGCACCGATGCAAACATTTGCTCCCAACTTAAGAATTTTCAACTTCGACATTTACTGCTCGTTAAACGCTACATCGCGTGCGAAGCGTTTTGCGTTGTCTTTGCAAAATTAAAACAATGATTATTACAAACGATTTGAAGGCCACGATTCAAAAATTCTACCAAACCCAATCTATATGGAAGATAAAAATTACAACCAACGAACGATATCGCATCTAATCTCTACTAAAGTTAGACACTACGACCTAGCGAATAACATCGAACGCTACTCCATGAACTCACGTCCTTGTAGATTCTATACTGGTCGATGGCCCAGACGGTGGGCACGTGAGTCGTCAAGAGTTGCGACAGCGACACGTGTTTGTTGCAGGCTCTCGCACAGATCAGCCTGGTCTTTCCAACTGCCGTATCGCCGACGACCACGCACTTGACCAGTTCCTGATGCGGCTGCTCATTGTCCATCACCGACAATCTCCCCTGTTCATCCAATATGCTCTCCTCTCACGTGCCAGGTCGTCCGAAATCGCGATTTCCTCCGTTGCTACCGTTTCGTCAGTCGAATGGCACAATGTCCACATCCGATCTTCACCGTGAAAGATGACGCCGCGTTGGTCCTGGCGGTCTGTTCCTCTTAACGATGCTGAAACTGAAATCGTAAAGGAAAATCGTAACCAATCGTATAGTCAATGGATCCACGCACGCGATGTCCTTGGAAGAATTCTAGAAATGATCTAATCGTTGCTTGGAAATTGTAAGGAAAAAAGTGGTGCAGGCATGAGGGGAAAGGTGCGAGGTTTCACATGAGAATAAACTTGGTACCGGTTACGTCGCGTGACAGACTGAATTCTACTTGTAATGCATCGCGAACTTTCAGTGCGTTTGATCTTTCATTCGACGCGGGTTCTCTGTGATCAGGTTCTTCTTTTAGTCAGTTAAAAATTCTACCATAGCTTCTAAGAAAAAGATGTTCCTTCGACGAAACACAAGCTAAGGATCTGTAATACTCGAACGACGAAGCTCAACATTTTGAACAGTTCGATACACGATATGTTTCTTGATCGAAAGTTAAAAAGATGCTGATAACGATGCAGACAACGGTGCAGACACGATGTCGATCGGTCACGTAGGCGTAGGTATTTTAAGCTTACGTGCAATGTTCAGACGTCCAGGCACCGTAAATATACATGTATACGCAGAATGCCTATTGATTTGACCCCGTAAGCGGCTTCTCTATATTTAGTATCGAACGTTCGTAACTTCAACCTCAACCCCGCCTATCACCTTAACCCTGAACCAAGCCATGGACACTAACTAGGAGTTCTCACGTTCATACGAACTTGAACAACAGGATGACACTGTCGTTGATCGTGTCAACCGCTTTTAAACGAACTTCGAACCTTCGTTTTATCTGGTTTGCACCGAATTTCGCCGAAACTTACCAGAGTATCGGAGCACCAAAGTCAGATATTTTCTAAGCAATGCGTGACGTTCATTTCGGGTAAGTGGATATCAATTTGAACGTCGAAATCGTTAGATTTGTTAATTCACGAGATCGTTGAGTCAATCGAGAGTTGGTTTCCTTCGTTACGTTTCAGAAGGTGTTCTTTCTGATATGTTGAATCAAGGATTTCCTTCTTTCATGCTATCAATCATTCTTTCGAAATAAACGCTTTTTATACATACATTCGGTCGAATAGAAAATCAGATTGAAATCAGACATAAAAAGTGCATTAAAAAAGTAGAGAGATTGCGTTTACCAGTGAAACAATACTATCGAAGGTAAATGAGAGTCTGACAGGTGAGACAATCGCATGACGCGAGGAACAACTTTATCCCATCCCTGACTAGACTATAAAACCGTATTTCAAGCGGACACGTCGATAACCGGTGCTAGGTGACAGCGTCTATACGTGTATGCAGAACAATCAGAATGAGTCACAACGTGAAAGTCGAAACTGTGGCCCGCTCGATACATTGGCCCGTGCCGAGCGCCTCTTCCTTTCGTGATCCGACTCTGTGAATGAATTTACTCCGACAGTAAGAATCTCATTTTACCCATCAAACGTTGCCGAGGAATCGATTGCTCGGAAGATGAAATATCTCTCACGTTCACACAGATGTAGGAAAATTCGCTACATAATTTGCAAATTCATTTAAAATCCATTTTTAACCTTTAGTTAGGATATTAATATCGGTATAATCTCGTTTCGATACAGAGTTAAAACGATCTTTTTTAAACAAATGCTGAACCTTTAAATTAATTTCCTTTTGCTCGTATCTCTACCTATTCTAATCGTTGAAGCGAACAACGTACATACGACGAGCTTCTCAGAAACCAAATCAATCAACTTTATTTCTTCTAAGTTTCTAATTTCTTAATGATTTCTCGAAAAACTCAACATTGTCCTATTAATTAAGTTAAGATAATGAAACGCAAATTATATTGTGTAAGGGATTAAATGTTAATACCAAGGGGTTTGAACGTTTCGAGGGAGCAGTTTGGCGGACTATTTCTCCGACAAGAAGCAATTTTGCTCGGCCATCGCACGCTAGCCAAGCCTTTGCAGTCAAGGAACTTCCCAAGAAATTTCTTTCACCGCGGGAGAGGAAAGAAAGAAAAAGAAAAGGAGATGAAGTTTGGAAGGGTGGGACGATCGATAATCGCGGAACGTTCGCGAATCGCATGGCTACTTATACATCGACAATTAAACGTCGTTTCCTCTGTTGCAGCTCGTGAATTGTCGTCGACTTTTTACAAGGTCTTATCGATCTGCGATGCTTGACGTGGCACACGAAGATTTCCACTGTTTGCGGTGAATTACCGAGCGACCGGAAACGATCAACGATTCTTAGGGCGAAGAGGATACTCGATGCCGCTGCACTTGAACTTATCGCGCGATCGTTAACGCGACCTAGAAATAGGTGCATTGATTTTCACGTCGACTTATCCAGACATTCTAATTATTAATATACTGCAAATATCCACGCATCCACGCGAAATTAGAACGTGCAAGGATGTACAGAATATGCAAATATTGATTGGATCGTTATAGCATTCTTCGTTATAGCACATCAGTGAAATGTGTCGTCTCGTAAGATCACCATTATAAATGAAAGTACATATTTAAAAAATCATCGCTTTTAACGTATATTTATTGAACTTTTCAAAGGAAATAATATGAATTTTGTCAAGCTTTCAATTGATCGAACGTATTAGGTCATCCCATAAGTTCGTGCCGACTTTTGTGTATACATTTCATGTGTCGATTTATAAACATACGGCGATAAGGGACCAATGCACTTGAAAAATGGCAAGAAGTTGTACAACGAGAGGTGGATTACATTTTTTCATGAAACTGAAAGGTATGTAAACAATCTTAACGTATATAACCGCTCGAAAAACGGAACGAATTTATGGGATGACCTAATAGATCTCCTGATAATAAATTACACGATAACGTCGATAAATATTTTCGTCGAGAATTACTTGAATTTTTGTGTAACTTAGTTTGCATCGAAACGTGCGTTTTACGATTCCCCGAAGTACTAACTTCCTATTACTTTCAGTCTTCTATATTACTGATTAAAATTTGTTTACGAGTGTCATTAGTTCGCGAACGTTACTATTCTACTCGTTTTCGTTTCATCTCAACAGGGTGAACGTTAATTTCGACGGTTCATTCACGACGAAGAACACTTCGGGTATTACGCGACGGCTTTGAATGAAACTTCGCAACTAGGTCGAGGCTCGGAAGGTATCAGAAAATGATTTCGTCCGAAAAGCATTTAAACTCTCGAATACCCTCGATACTTGGAGAAACTGACAATTCCCTTTCCAAACAGGTAGAGTAAATTCGAGTAAATTGAAGATAAGGTTGTGTAGCCGTCATTATCTCATAAAACGAAAGAAAAATTCGTGACAAATCTTTCAACACGTCTTTCATCCTTCCTCGATAAAAAATGAACCTAAAACTTAATTTATTATGAATTACAATTCTAGAGAATTGATATCTCTTTGTCTTCTTTACTCTCATTTTTCTTTTAAAAATATAAATTTTATTTGATTAATTAAACTTAAGTAAACCTATTAATTCGTTTAAGTAACGAAAACTTAGCATATTTAGATCTAACTAATCGGTATTTAAATAGGTTCGTTAAAAAATTGATGTATATCTTTATATCCGTCTGATTGATTTGTAGCCTACAAATTTATTTATAGTCTATCTTCAACTTCCTCTTAAGAAGTTCAATTCCCATTCAGTATTCATCTACAGAAACGTCTATTTCTTCAAACTAGACTCTACAAATTTTTCTTTCGTGAGTATCGTATTGACTTTAACCCACGATTAAAATAATTATGCTAATTTTCGTCTTATTCGAGCGATTTTATCGAGACCCGGTCGATGAAATGCCTAAACGTAAACGCCAAGGTGACATGGACACGTATTGCGTGTGGAAGATCCGTTGACGCATTGCAGAAGAACAAAATTATCGGGAGAGGTCAGCAAAACAACCGAGAAAAAGGTAGAACAGTGCATAAAAAAGGAATGTTAAAGAAATGAAAAAGAAAGAAAAAAATGGTGGCGTATTTGAACCGACGGAGAACATCATTCGTCCCTGCTCGGCCGGTAAATCAATTTCGTCGAAGGACGATCTAAGAGTGCGAGAATTGCGGCGGGGTCAACGAGCCACGCAGCGGCCACATTAATTAAGTAAACGCTGCTCCTATTGCCGACCTTTTTCAGCGGCTAATCGCTTTCGACGCTCGTGCGATTATGTTCACTATGAATACTCAGAAACTTATTTCTGACGCCGTTTGTTTTTTATATTCCATAAATTGAATGATAGATGGTTAATAATTCAGAGCTTTTATGTCATCGGTTTTCCTAAAACTTCCTAAAAACGTAAAAACGTGAATTTGCATAAGTACCTGTAGTCTAGTAGTATTGAATGTCTATATTAAATACTATTTAGAAAATACGATTGCTCTAATTTTTTGCTAAACATTCTTAATCTTTCTAAAGAACGATGTTTATCAATTCCTACTTCTCCGTTTTCCTTTCTGTTGCCGCTATTCCCCATACTTCTGCAGGCTTCAAAGATATACAACGTAATAAATATTATTTAATTCCTATATCTCGATATTCGAAATATTTTTCAGCTCCTCTCCGACAGTTTTATATCAACAGGAAATTGAATTGTATGCATACATTCGTGCGTGCATAGCATACGTGCATAGCAAATGTAAACTGAAATAAGCATATGTAAATAAATCTTACGTCCAAACATATTTATTCGTCTATTAATAGAATATAATCAATCACGAAATGTCAAAGAATAACAGAAATCTTACGCTCACATAAGATTAAAAAAAAAAGAATCATGGAAGAAAGTTAATTGTTGAATTTAAAAAAAATTAATCAAAAGAGGTTAAAGTGGCAATAGTTTAACACAGATACTATTTTTCTACATCAATCATTTTACTCTAATTGAAAGTATTGTTAAAATTTCACATTTCTTTCGGCATGGAACGTGTTAACCGGAAGTCGCTAACTATAAGTAATCCCATCAGCTGTTGACGAACAGTGTGGGGCCTGTGTTACAATTTACTTTCAGAGTATCGTCACTCTTGCAATTTTTATATATTAAAAGATGAAATTAGATAATCATATAGAGAGTATATAACAAGGAAAAATTCATATGTGATCACTTGGTGCAGTATTACGCCAGGGACACGAGCTGCACGGTTGCACGCAGTGTGGTCTCTTACATAAGTTAGAACAGAGGTTAGAAAGAGAAGCATAGAGAATACGTTCGACCGATATGAATAGTTGACACGATGTTTTCACTTGACATCAGTTTTCATCAGAAAATGAAGCTCTGTCTGCGTAAGTGATCCTTTCAAAATTTTCATAAACGATCAAATAGATAAGATTAACTATTAACGATCAATGGTGCGTTCATTAAACCAAGGAGGATTGAACGATTAAACATCATCGCGATACACAAACTTAAAATTGTATCACTTACCAAGTTAGAAGATAGTTGATTTATTTGACAAACGATTCTCAAATCTGGCAGTGTTCTTTTTTATCTCTAGGTCTTCGGAGGTACACTCACTACGAATTCAACATGAAGAAATCGAGAACAATGTTTTGTCAACGATCACCAATCCAATTAATATGAAGATTAACGCTGGTTCCCTTAAACACGTTGAAACGCGAAAACACGCGATAATATTGAAGCGCGAGGAAAGTTAACAGGCTGAACCATCTACGTCCGCAACGTATACATATACTGACAGCTACGTAGACGAAACGAGTCTCATAAATGCACGAAATCACGTCTACTCACACGCACTGTGATACTCAGATCGGATAGTGTCTTCGTTGACAGAAGACGAGTCCATAAACTCGCGTTTCACAAACGTACAGCGAGATTCTGCGAGACGAAATGAAACAACTAGCTGAACGAAATGACAAAAGTGAGGTTACGTAGGTCCAGACTCGATGACACGAGTTATCGAGACGCAGTCTGATAGTCGATGACTTTTACAACAGATTTCTCTCCTTTCTTTCTGTTCCTACCGTCTCTCGGATCGTGACAATGGACTAGAAGCTGCAGCGGCACGCTGCACACCCAGGACGCACCACGCAAGTTCCAGCTGACGTCCTGGCGAATCGAAGAAGTGGGGAGGGAACGGAGCAGTCAAGTGTGGTGGACAGCCCTCACGGACTTAGATCGGCCCTCGTGGCTCAAAGGTTCGTTACGCTTATAACTTCTCTCGATATTGCCAATTCACCCGATAGTAACAGTTTGTGACAACAACAATTCTTTTTTATATTTGGTATCTTGAAACTTTGTCGGACATCTTTCAATTTTTTAGGAGAAGCATAAGTGGGAAAGCAGAATTAAAGATTAGTTGGTTATGTTTTGCAACTCTTTGGTTATCATTGGTACCTGTACGTGATAGAAGTCAATGCTTATAGAAGGTTAAAGGTAATCACTCGCTAGATATTAATAATACACCTATGAATACCTGTAGGTACTCCAACAATTCTTTTTTTCCTAACAAACAAATATATTCCTATATTACTGATTTTATTTTTGGTATATGCAGAATGTAAAATGTGAAATATTAAAACAAAAGATATTGTGAATTCATACACAGTGATTACTACCGCATTGAGCACCTCTCGTCTCCAAACACGTCGGATCAAAAGGTTACTTGAAAAATTAAGAAAATGAATGAACTTAAATTACTCAAAGTAAATGAAAGAAACGTGCAATTTTTATTCCGACAAAGTAATAACGAACGAAATGGAAAAACTATACACAACTGTTCAATGACAGTTTCTTCTATGGATCGAAAGCGCGGTCGCGAAACTAGACCGTGTTAAGCCGCTTAGAAATGCGGCCCGTCATCCCGACAATGCACGTGTACTCGTTCAGAGGTACGCAAGCAGCTCGATTGTCGACGGCGAACTCGTTGTGCCTCCAAGCTTCGAACGCCGCGAATCAGCAGGAGGAAGAGGGAATCACCAACGCTACAGGAAGGGAGAATCACCGAGACAGAAAAGGAGGAGAATGTAAGCTTTGGCAAGAGTTGGAACAAGAGAAAACGATCAGCAGTCGGCCAACCGCGTGAGACTGAATGAACTCGTCTCTGACCCCGACTTGTCCTGCCTCGTTCCCGAGCGATGACAACCCCAGTCTACCACCTCCTCGCCTCTTCCTCCATTTCGCAATGCCTGTTTTATCGCGAGAGATTTTTCATGTTTGTCGATGATTATGGTCAGAGCTTAATTATTGTAGCTATTAAAAAAGTTTGAATTCAATAGTGATTTAAAATGTAATATTTGGAATTTGCTTTGATCCATTTTATCCAATTTGGAATCCAACATTGCTTTTAGAATACTTAGAATACACAGAATTTTCTGATCATTTTATTCCTCTTTTTAAATTGCAAGTATTTTTGCATTCTAAGTGATCTAGTCTTTCTTCAAAGAAATTATTCTCAAATAATTTAGTTTCACAACATGACGTTCTGCACGACTATTGTTTTGTTACAAATTAATCGCATCGCCCAATATTTCTTTCGTCTTTCTTTTTACCAGCCTAATTGTATCAAGTACAAAGAACAGCCAGAATTATCTTTTCCATTTCTTAGGAAAATCATATCATAGAATCTAGAGCTTTTATATCAATGAGTCAGTAGTTTTGATGCGGTTTAGGGAGATGGAGGAGCGTTTGTCTTTGATCATCGAAATCGCAGGACTTCGATAAAGGGATATCGCAAAAGGGATATAGCCAGTGGATTACGCAAAACAGAAGTCGAGACAGGGAAATAAAGCGCGTCGGGACGGCGACACCTCGTCCACGCGCATGCCAGCCTCGCTCGTGACGTCAGAAAGCGAAAAATCAATCCACCCTGTACAGTGCGGCAGGACAGGGACGTTGTATATCTGGCCGCCATGGTCACCGTCATTGAATTAGCCGAATTAATTGTAGTTCGCCTAATCGATCGCCCTTGGGCTAATTTGCAATTTTAGAATTCTGTCGATCGTTGATATCTTGGAATGTGACGAATGTTTTCCTTTCTTGAAATGAGTTTTTAGGGAGGAAGAGGTAGACGTGTAGATAGCTATAGATTCAGAGATGGAGGTAGAGGATATTAATATACGAAATGTGGCTGGGATTGCTTAAACTGAAAAATGGAAAGAAAGAAGCGGGAGACCTAGTTGTTACGCGGCTCGACTTGGCAAGAAGTCCCACAAGGAAGTTGTATAAAAGATTGGAGTAGTATTCTAGTTTGAGTTTGTAAACTCATTTATGAAAGTACTGAGATGAAATTGGAATTTAGAAAGAGTTTAGGAGAAGTATGAATACATAATATACTCAATAATGAATGAAGATGACTATGATTGAATGTACATAAATGTAGAATATTGTAATATCAAAGTTACTATAGATATTTAAAATTTCAATATTAGGATTCAACATACTACATTTTCAAGATTACGATGTTCCAACTACTTTGAAATATCTGCACATTTTTCTACGATACTATGAAATTGAAATTAATCAATAATTTCGTCTTGTTCAAATAATTTCTATTAATTTTAAGAATAAACAGATCCAGATTAAAAAGACAATAAGATGCTATAGGTAGAGCTTGCACGTCGTGAAACGTTTCGTTACGCAATCCATTCAAACAGCACCATTTAATCGATTAATTAATTATCCGTTCCACCTCGTTAAGACCACACATGCTGGTGTAATTGAAATAATGCTTATGTAATGCAAGACGTTACTTCGGAAGATAGGGACGCCGATCGTTTTTCCATAATGCACAAATGAATCCTAGATTGCGCGATATACAAGCTAACAAACGCTGGAAAACGTATTTCAACGAGTTTTATTAACTGTAGAATACTTTATTCTGATCCAATCGCGATGCACCTTCCCACAATAATCGAATCGACATGCTGACGTCGGACATCTCAACGACCAATGACTCAGAGGTAACGCGTTTTATATCTTTTTGTTCCATTTTAGGATATTCTAAAAAATATAATTCAGTGATTCTATGGGTAAGCAAATATATAAATTCACAAATGTGACGACTGTCTAATCGGACCTAAAAAAATCAAAGGTAGATTTTCAGCGTAAAGTTCTTTGAAAATTTTCAATAATAGTTCTTAGAGAGCTTTGAAAGCTAAAATATATACATATATATATATATACGACATCTTTGTGTATTTTCAAAAAGACATTTTTTTATGTTTTTTAATTTCTCTGTGCCTTATAGATTTCCTATCCTTTCGATATTCTAAATTACTCACCTGTTATCCGCGTTTCCGACTAGTTCCCACTGTCGATCTCAGAAAAGCAAACTGTTTTATGCGTTCCTGGCAAATGAAGCTGCACCTTCACATGATAATTAATAAGGACTGTTTTTCTTTCGCGCCGTAGATAGTACGTTCGAGACCTAACGCGATCGTGTCTCAGCTACGAGCAAACAATCCGTAAGATTGCAACCGAAAGGGATTTCTGCATTGCTGTTGTCCCGTGCCTCGGCTTGGACCACCATTAGCTCATCAAGTCCGTTAAATGGACACGAAAGAAGGCAGAGACGCCGAACGAGGCGGACTTAAGTGTCTGGAGCTGTTCGTGCAATTGTTAAGTAACAATTTAAACCGTGTATAGACTGATGAGCGCAACGACTTGGTGCACGCTGCAACGCATTAATATCTGACTGCCGTCGTGTCAGATCACTAGAGCATTCATCTTACAATTTAATTTAGAATTTGTTAAGATAACTGGAGTTATTGGTATATTAATTGATCATTTGTTCCTATAATTAAATTATTAGATGCCATTATTAGATAATAGGTATTGGAATATTAATTAATTATTTACTGACAATTGATTATGTAGAATAATTTTTGGCGTATATGGAAACAGAAAATTTGTAACGTGTGTCAGTAGTACTTTAGCTTTTCTACAATTTTATTGTAAACGATATTGAGTTGCCTGATGTGCGTCTAGCAGTTGCGTTTCACTTAGCAATCTCTGTTCTGCATTGGGCTATCATCCAATATCTTTGCAACAATGTTATTGCTATTCATAATAATACGTGCCACGGTAGTAATTGACAGTTCCAAAAAGAATTCCATATAATTTAATTTCTACTATAGAATCTTTATCTTTTTTGCAATTCTGTTTAAATATGTTTGTAAAATTCCAAAGTTCAGTGCATTCTTTAGATAGTAGAATATACCTTTGAAAGAAATTGGATATAAAATATTTATGTAAAAAAATAGTTTATTGTTAATATTGAGTAAACATTACAAAATAGCAGAACAGTATATTTTGGATGCATTAATGATAAAATCATTCGATTAATCATCTCAAACATTATTTCAAACGTTATTTTTATAAGATAAGCAATATCAATTTCTACTCAAACAAAAATATACCAACTGAAACATGTTCCAAAGTTTGGAAGGGTCCTGTGGCGCTATCTGAGTTAGAACTTGCGAAGCGTTCTCACCAAATCTAATTTAAAAATCGAACAAGTTCCAAACTGTTCGTTTAGACGTAAAACATAGTTTTTGTTATAAAAAAACAACCTTAAATACAGTACAATATTAGATTGAAAATAAGGTACAAACGAGAAAATAATCATAGAGAAAGTTAATTTTTGATTAGAGATCTTAATCAATATTTAATTGTCTGAAAGAACCCTGTAATCCATCCAGTTCCGCCAGAAGTCTTGATTTAGATTCTGGAACTCTGGCGTTTTCGTTTGTTCGGCTAAGCTTTTCTTCTCGCAAAAACCAATCTCTGTTTTTCTCAATTTTCTTTTTCCACGCGTCTAAAAAAAGAGAGAAGGATCTTAACCACTTTTAGAAAAATTACTAAATTATAAAATTGATATTACTAAAAATTTAGAATTTTTATAAAGATTTGTTTATTCTGTAAATATCCCAACGAATATTTTATTTCAAATACCTACGTATTGTCTGCATTTTGTACATTTTTACTTGTCCAAATTTCCGTAAACACCTGCGATCTAATTATAATAAATTTTCAAGAAGTTTGTAAAAAGTGAAGATCTTTCACAAACCATTTAATTTATCCAGAGTGCCTGCTTTCCCACCCCACTCGTTTGGAAGTATATCCTTGTCCATGTAAGGGTACAATTCCTCACCACCACCGGTATGAATGCAAAACTTAAAAACGAAGAATGCATTCGTATTATAATATAAAATAAAATTGCGATCTATGAAAATCAAAGTAATTTTTAGCGATCATTTACTTTCTGTACAAGTCGATCCTTTAATAGAGGGTAAAATATATTTAGAATACTTTCAATGAAAGCAGGCGCGTGAAGGAAGTGGACTCTATGCAGTCTTAATGGCATGCTATCTTGCACTGCCAACATCGACTTCCGGACGATGCTCTGCGTTGGACTGCATTTTGTAAAATGAATCATGCTGAATCCCTAATCGAAAATTTAAAGACTTAAATAAATCAAAAGATAAAAAGAAAACTAAACAATGAAATATCGTATAATACAATTTTCATGAAATGATTTTTTATTTATAAAATAGAATACTGTATAATGTTAATTTTATGAGATAATACCTCGAGATCGATAACCATAATGTTTGATAGACAACGTTCTTCCATTAAACGAGTATCCAGAACCATAAGAATCCTCCTGGAGATAGCTTGGATAGAAAACCTCTCTGTATTAGTGTCTTTTAATCGCAAGATAGTTACGCGGTGTCCTTCGTCGGTTAATGATGGTAAGACGAAATAATGGCTAATGGTAAATTGGTAAAATATTAAGTTAATCTTGGGGAAATTAGACAAAATTAAATTCCAAATTAAATAATTGAATTAATTACATTGCTTCGCAGCATTCTTGAATTTCTCGCGCAAACGGATCTCGAACCGCGAAAAATTCTGGAATCGCCGTACGCACGCTGAAATATCTCTCCAAAATCATTTTGCATCGCTCTATGCTATTCTTGCAACCAAATAGGAATCTTTCAAGCCTCGCATCGTCTGTGATCAAGTAATTTTCAAATTAAAATTTAAATCTTTAGATCTTCAGTCTTTAAATTTAAATAATTTGTGATCTTTAGAGAGATTTATAATCACGGACGAAGGAAATGCCTTTTCAATAACATTTTTCTCAAAATAACATCTTTCCTTGCTTCATTTAAAGTATACAAATAAAATCAGACCCATGTGATTAGGTAGATGAGGTTGTTTCGACAGCCACTCGCGTATGGCGGCCACATCGCGTTTCTTCACTTCCGGATCCGTTGGAACCGCCTCGTTTATCCGTTTCTGTTGTTCTACAGTCGGTGGTAGCAACGTCATCGCGCGCTACAATACAACAAATTCATTTTCATTCGCCTCAAACAGAAATCTCGTACCTTGACTATGTTATCGTAAATCGCGTTAAAACTTGACTAAATCCGAGTTCCATGGAACGTTATCTGTTTTCCCTTGTGCACGCAATTTTCACGCGGAGGAAACGGTTTATCTCGGGAACAACGCATTAACAATCGATATTGACATTCGTCACGCTCTTTCGATAAGTATATTTACTCACAAAGTGAGTGCAGAACTCATTGTAGCCCCTTCGATCCTACACGAAATTTAAGCTCTGTTTCTGTCCTCGAAACATTAAATCTCGTTAGATTATGTAAAATTATTATATTCGACAAAGTCCTTGACTAACTAATACGGCATTTAACAAGCTTTCAGTTATAAAGACTTGCTAAATTATAGTGGGACTGAGAATCCTTGATTTCACTCAGGACCTGGCCCCGGACTTGGACTTTCAATTAGCATGATTATGTCGTAAACATCAGAAATGAATATCCATGACCGTTTTTGCCAGTTTAAAAGCATGTCGTTCTTAACTGCACAACATAGTTCCAAGGATATTTTCAAGTACTTTATTTTTGTTCTTACTTTGCCTTTAATGATTCTAACATTTTCTAATATTTCCAATGTACTGAACACTTAAATATAATAGCAAATATTTAACACTTTGAATATACTCGATATCTTGAACGAAGTATCATTGAATTGAGAAATAATAATCACAAGTAACACGAAATGCACGTTTATAAATTTTTTAAACTTTCTAGAATTCTAGGAAAAAGGGAGGGAGAGAATATTGTTTTATGTAATTTCAGTGTCTTCTCATACTTTGGACACCAAAATTTCTAATACATTGTCAAATTAAGAAACGCGAACCACGAACAAAACGAAACGCATTTCAGAAGAATTTCCTTAATTATCCATTTTTATCTTGATCTCTATCCAATCGTTTTCTCTAAATCATCCAAATCAAGGAAGCATTTACAAGACTTCTGGAATTTTAATTACCTTTATCTTCAGCTGAATATTTTTATCAATTAATTTTAATGTTTCCTAGTGTCGCGAACATGACGAAGAAGGAGGAAATTGTACGCGATTTCTGACCTTGTCGATGAAAGAAACTATCGAATCGCGAAGGTGAAACGATCGTCCAGAGGAATACCTGACAACGCGAGAAAAAGAAAAAAGAAATTCGACGTGATCGGAATAAGACATTGTCAGTGTATTGCATCATTGTCGGATCTTGGGTGTAGCCAATTTTTTCTTTTCGTAACTCGATCGGAGAAAGCTGCCACGAAATCGAGTGCCATGTCGTCGAAGATCGCTCGAACGTGAGCAAAATTAGTTAGATCGGCGTAAAAATCGGAAAAGTCGTAAATCAGTGGAAGAGAAAGCGCGATCGATGTAAACAGCGAAAAGAAGGCAATTGTAGGTGCATTCTCGATCGACGAATTCGATTCTTCCACATCTTCTTATTCGTTCCTTCTTCCACTTCGTTACGATTCGACAGCGAATGTTTACTTTTTAAAAAAATCTCATATTCGCCCATATTTCATATTTTTCACATCTTTATCTCGTGGGAAATTTTTTATTCGTTCGTATTTCACCTTTTTCGTATTTTTATCTTTATCTGTATTTTTAGGAGAACGAAAATGACGAGATATTTGCGAGCAATGCTTCGGATATTTTACTTATTTTTGCATACCTGTATACGCCTTCCACATTATCGCATCTTTAACTTTGCTTCCATAAATTGATAAACATACACGGATAATTACGATTATTGAAAAGAAAAACTACTGTTCTTCTCGACTAAAATTTTATTTATGTTTATTCATCTGTTTTTCTTCTCCTATCCTCGCTCATCCTCGCTTCTTTCTTTATTGGTATTTTAAAGAAGACTTCAATAGAATATGTTTCTTAGCTCTTTGAATTCATTTCATACAAGAATCTCTAATTCTGCTACTTTCAACCGATAATTCCATTTTTAATGCTAGAGGAGGTAACAGAGGATTCAAAAGAATAGTTTTACATTCGTGACCACGGATACTTCGGAACCAATTGACTTTTACCAAATCAGTAAAAATGTATCGAGTAAAACGAATCGATATTTCTTTACAAAAGGATATTTCTGGTTAAACTCCCATTAGCTCGACTGGATAAGAGAACATTCGACCACGTATTTGTGTGGTCGAGCGTTGGAAGCTGATATGCGGGGGAAGCGTACGAGTTTGCACTTGAAAAGTGATTAAGTCAAAATTCTATTAATTTGATATTTCTTTTTTCGTGGTTCCTTGAACCTGGTCGTTTATACCAATTACAGGAAAAGGCATGCAGATTGATTCTTGTTAGACGTTACTTGATAATTTAATGAGATATTATTTTCCATTAGACAAAGATAAAATTATATATCCCTTTCAGAATTAGTACCACACGTTCATCGATTCTAATTTTACTTCAAATTTAAATTAACTAAAGTTTATTTTTACCTTTTTGTATTCTCCTAACGCGGAAAATAATTTCTTTTCGTAATTCACTCGCTTGTAATAGAAACTGTAATAGAAATCAAACCAATTTTCTCGGTGATAATAAAAATACAAAGTTTAAAAACAAATTAGAAGTATTTTGACTGGTAGTTCTACTTACCAAACTACTCTCCAAATGGAATAAATCGTTCCACAAATTATCACACCGAGTTTTAGATAGCAGATGTCATAAGTGTTGTTTCAATACGAGATCCAAAATTTCCACTAAGCTGTGTTCAACCTGTGGAAGTCGACAAGATACTGCGATATCTGTGTAGAGAAGAGCAATTTCTTTAGTCTGGCCCATGTGTTCCCCACCTTCGTAAAATACCAGAAGCGCAATGGGGCAACGTGGTTCACATGGAAAAGAAATTAGACGCTGAATTTTCTCTTTCTTCTTATCGTCTCGAGGTTCTCTGTGTATGCGAAACATTTGAAACGGAAACTATATAAACTAATCATTACGCGATCGGGTTTCGCGTCGTGAGTAACGAAAAAGAAAATTGTCTCACGGAGAGAAATTTTGAATTTTTTTATCTTTGTTAACGTTACAATTTCTAAAAATTTATTCGCGAAATCTTGCTACAGTTAAGGAAATAATTATTTCCTATTTTCATTTCGGATTTCCTAAATATTAGAAATAGTCTTCCAATCTTTTCCTGAAAGTTTCTTGAAATTCATAAAAATTTATTATATCGCACGATAACGAAAAGATCGTTTATTCTTGACGTTTATGTACAAATTTCTTGAGAATATCGTAAAAATACACAATCGTAAAAATACAAACCGCGATCGTTTGAACCATCGAGAGACAACGTGTCAGTCGCCGGAAGTTTGCAGTGTTCGACGGCTCAGAAAACTGGAAATCTTACAAGCCTTTAAATGTCAACGAAAATGTAAAATCGTCGAAGTGAAAATATTGAGACATCGGCCGAAATGTTTGATAATCTCGCTGTATGCGATACCATTTGCATGGCTTGCATCTGGTGCTGTTTATTCTCAAAGTGGTAAAAGTATCGCATTCTTGCATTAATTTAACCCCGAACAAACATCGATTAATCGTATTTCAGCTTCCCAAATTCTATCAGCCTCAAGGAAGTCGATTCTAGTGAACGCTGCAGTTGGAAATATCCCAGTAAAAAAACAAAGATGTCACGACTTGTTCAGTGCTGTTTGAGCTCTACGGAAACTCTTATACGCCATAAATCTTGCAGAGGAAACAACTGTTTCAACGACGTTCAGAAGAATTATAAATACCGAGTATCCATAAGTGAAGATCCGCCAGAAGATTTATAGCGTCGATAGGATTTGTTAAAATGTCTCGTTACGATAAAGTAAAAATAAAAATCTCGTTAAGATCAAATATGTATTCCAAATATATAAGATAGTTAATAGGAAATGTTTCGAATAATTTATAAATACCGTCCATATGCTTGTGATTATAACAGAATGTAAACTGATAATAATATATGAGAAATCTGCTAGATTTATTTCACAAAATTCAATTATACTGTTCTTGTGGCGTGTATTCAGATATAGATTGATGGTCAAATTGCGATTCCATCAGATTCGAAATTGGTACTTTCTTCTCTTCCACGTTTTGCTTAGCATTAAGATCTTTCATGGCCATTTTTGTGGCAATAAGATCCGCGTCATTGTCTAAAATCTGGACGATCTTTTGTACCGTTGAATATTCCATCACCACCGCCGATTTTGGATCGTTCGTAGTCTGCGACGCTTCTGACATTCTCGCTCTATCTTCGAGCTCCCAATTTCCTATCATTTCCCTGAAATGTAACCAATTGTATCTTTTTGTCTCTCGTCTTTTACGGTATAAAATCTATGATTAATAATTTTAGAATAATCGTAATTTACTAATTTTAGTAGAGTTGCTAAAGTTTCTAAAATCTCTAAGATCACGAAAGAAATTCTAGCGAAATCCTGATAAAATTTCGAACAGCCAACACAGAGAAGTTCCTCATTAATTCAAGCTTCTAATTTGCCTAACAAAATTCTAACAAATATTCTTTACATGGACGACAGTCGTTCGTCGCTAGGTGTCTTGCTCCTCGACAGATACTTCGATTTCAATTTGTGCTTCGAGTTCCTCCTGTTCTTATTCTCACGGTTCATCGTTGAATTCGATTTGCTGCGACTGACTGAATTTACAAGGTTATCTTGTTTCGAGAGTACAGGTTTTTTCGACGGATTACTGTTTTTGGACGAATTATTGTTCTTTGACGAATTGTTGTTCTTTGACGAATTATTCTTCGACTTGGACGGATTCCACCTGGTGCTCTGTGACATGGGATCTTTCTTGAAACAGCAACGATGAGTTCGATATTGCCACCTGCCGAACACGCGTGCATTAAGAGAGAAGCAAGAAACCGAAAAGCTTATGATATTTTGTTTACCATAATGCGCAAGTTGTGACAGTGGAGCTGAACATAAAGAAACAATTTAATACTGTCAGTACGATCAGTGGTTCCAACATGATAGGGACTCGGAATCGAGTTTGAGAATTTTTAACAACGCCAATGACGATGATGATTGAGACGAATCGTGAATTTGGAAACAGCCGTCGATCGAAAGATACTGAAGTTGCAGATTCTGCTTGCTTCGAAAATAAATGACGAACGATTAACTCGATGTAACGATATGAACAAGCACCTTTTTGATTCAGCTTCGACACGCATTAATACCATGAGAATAATTTTCTCGTCTTTGTTAAATTAGAAATTTGAAAATTTCGTGCATCGATAGCGTAAGATCTGAAGCTTTCGGATGTAGACCGTGTCTTTATTTCCAGTTAACTTCTATCAATTTTTCCTTAGCATCTCGACGCAAATTTCCTACAATTCCATTCCGCTCTAAACTTCCGCCCTACGATTAAAACTCATTGAACAAAAGTTGGACGATATCTTGTTCGAAAAGATCTCGACATCCGTCCAAAAATCTCAACCTTAATAACCACATCAGATTCGCCCCAGGACAACCAGCCGTCTCTCTGACGAACTGTGTTAAACTCGTTCCAAGAGGAGTAGCTCAATTTGTCCCAGATTCTCGTACACGTTGGCTGCATATCTCGCACAGTCCCGGATAGGTAATGGTCCCGGAAGAGGGGAAGCCAAGCGCGCAGGAAGCGTGTACAGATTACAGTAGCTGTCGACAGGGGTAGCAAACGAGTGATCCAACCCCGCAGTGATGCGATCCTCTGCTCTGTGGGGGTCTTTCAGCCATTTCTTTCGTCAAGACCAAGCACAATGGCCGCGGTAACCGCAATATAAAAACGAAATCTATGCGTCCCTGTAGAGACGCATCTGTGCGACGAGATCTATAATGATGATATTACGTTTCGTGAATGACTGGATGTCGGTGACTTTTCGTTGCGGTTCCGAATGAAATAGGCGCGGACCACCCGAGGAGAAATCACACGTTTTCCACTACCTGCCATACGTGCATTTAGCTGTCTATTATGAGTCCTGCATATATATTATTTATTTATTCTCCAACGTATTACGAATTGGAGTTTACGGGTGGCAAGGAGACGTCGATAGGGGAGGTTTAGCTTAAACTTGAGAGAAAATTGAAGGGAAATTGTATCATCAGGTGGGAATAGAGATTGTAGTGGACGATCGGCAATGAGTATAGTAACGAAGGAAATGCGTCGAATTACGTACAAATTACGAGAGAGAATTAAAAGAAGAAATATATATATTTTTTTAAATAATACCAGGAACGCTGTTATTTTTCAGCACGACCAGCCGTGTGAAAATCCTCGATTATAACATTCCATGAAATATTACTAGTCTTTGACGTCTAACGTGTTTTCTAGAAGAAGTCGTGAAGATTCTTTTCTATCCGTAGAAGCGATTCGTCCTACGTATAATATCTTGGTCACTTGTCGTTCCATTCATCGGTGACCACACAGACCTTTCTTTGCCATCGATTCCTGCTGGAAAAGACGTATACTTTTCCATCGCCGCGATCGTACGTGTCACGCTATTTTCCGTACATCAAGAACGTCGTTCTTCTCGTAGCCCGTCTAATTTATCGACCAAAGCTTTTGTTAGACCGATAGACCACACAGAGAGATCGACACTTTTATGAACTTCCACGACGATCGCGATTGTAAAGCCTCCACCACTCTTATTTTTCACTCCTCCGCACTTTCTCGTTTAATTCTCTTCGCGCGAATCACTAAAGGTGATTTACTGTTTAAAATTGTTCATTTTTGCAGGAACACACATGTTGGAATAAAATGTATCGGAAATATTAAAATAGGATTGCGATAGAAATATTCTTCAAAACTAACGTTCGAGCTTAATCACTTAATCTTCTTAATCTCGTTTTATGTCTCTATTAGGAAGACTTTTAATATTTCAAGAACAATGCTATTTTCTCTTATATTTTCGCCAAACTTAAGCAACTTTCTGATAATCATGGAACATGATACGGTCGAAAATAGACAGTGGAAAGCTGTTTCGATCAAAGATAGTCACAGTCATTAGGAAATTCGTTAATTATCACATCGCGAGTATTTCAATACGTAAGAAATTTATGGGAGATCCATTGAAACAATTTTCAGAGGCCTGAAATAGCTTTCAGACGCACTGTCCTAGATCAGGTATATTCCGTGGAAGTTTCGTTACCTTCAGACGGAACCCACAAGTGGCGACCGCGTCCTTTTCTGAGCGTGGCCGTTTTAATCCTTGACTACTGATTTATTTTCACAACGAATGGATCCTCCCCGAAAATCACTTAACAGTTGATTCATCGACGTCGGCTATTTGTTCGGTTGACATATAATTACCAGTAAAACGTCAGTTATGGTTGTACAATCCAATTGTGTCCCAACTTGCAACATCATGAAAGCTACAGCATCTAATTGTTAACAAGTTGACTGGAAAACAACCCTTATTTACGTCCTCTGAAATCAAGCCACAACGAATTTGGTGTTCTGTTAGAACAGTTACCGTAAAATAAATTGTCGTTGTTCTACTAAGAAGATAATTAGGGTAATTAACTACTAGGATAATTAGGGTAACTATTAGGTAACCAGTTAAGAAGTATATTCTTAAGAACAATATTCTAATAGCAATGCAGTAGAGCCGAATAATATTTGTGTAAAATATGGTATGGTAATAGAAGAATAAATTGAGAAAATAAAGAAAATCTTGGAAAACTTTTGTAGAATAGCTTTTTAGTAAAGTCTGCTTTCGGTAAATATAATATCTTCAAATATAACATCTGATAAAGGTAAAAATTGAGAAGAGCCTCGTGAGCGTCATTAAAAGTTTCTTTTAAGAATCGCAAGAGCTTCGATCACCTTGCGATATCATTTTCCTTCAATTGTAAGAAATCCCTTCGTATATTATTTTTAAAAATTATAGAATCTCTGTCTGTCTGTAAAAATATAGAATCTGAAAATTGATAAATTGCGTACAAGTTTCGCCGTGAAATGCACAAAAGCTTCGACCATCCTGAAGAACATCTTCTTCTACTAAGTTACTCTTTAGAAGTTTAGCACAACCACTTTTCCACCTAAACACTGGTCCGGAGGGCTCAGAGCAGCTACGGGTTCTTCTCGGTTTTCCTCGTTTTTTCATCATAACGTCGAATCGACCCCGAAAAATCTTCGAACCGATTCTCACGATTGAAAAAGTCGGGAGTCAGGTGCTCGTCTGAATGGACCTCGACTTGGACGCCATTCACTCTTTTTCCAGGCAGCAGAAATAGCCACCCGCCCACCAGAGCCCCGTTTCTAGTGTCAGAGAATTAAGAAAAAAATACGGGGACCCGCAGACAATGGAGAACACCGAATGAAGACGATATTTCAGCGTAACATCGTGGATATCATGGGAAGGATATTCCATTCGATGAAAAATGAAACGATTCACGTTGCTCCCAAAGAACGATTATGGGCGTAACTGAAGGATCTTCTATCGATTCTTTGAGCATAGGTAGCTGCTACGATATAGAGGAATTTTAATTTAAAGCATCGAATTAATAAAATCAAGAGAAAGATTTGCCTTTTAACTGATCTCTATCCACAGCTTGCTCAAGCTTAAAAATTCTTAACGTTTTTTCAAAAACTAGTTACTATCTTCTTTTGATGTTAGAACAATTCTTAATACTGTCTAATATTAGAACAATCGTTTATCGTGCAATTATACTATCTTCTTAATGTTAGAAAAATTATTCCATGTAGTATCTCGAAGGCCTAAAGATTTGTTTGTACACGTTACAAAAGATTCTTAAACTTACGTAGAACCGTGCGAAAATTCTTCGTTCTGTTACTGAAGTTTCTCCAATTATTTTTTCACCCTAAAATTTCCTCCCTCGAGAAGATTCCTTTCTATTCGTTGAAGAGATTCGTCCCACGTATAATATCTTGGCCACTTGTCGTTCCATTCATCGGTGACCGCAGACTTTTCTTTACGACAGACTGCCACTGGAACAGACGTTCGTTCTTCCACCTACCGCCGCGATCATACGTGTCACGCTATTTTTCGTACATCGGGAGCACGTCCTTCTCGTTGTTCGTCTAATTTATTGACCAGAACTTTTGTTAGACTAGCCGACCACACGGATAAAACGACAGTTTTATAAACTGCCACGACGATCGCGATTATGGACACGCCACGCTTTTCCTTCTTATTCCTCCATACCTTTTCGTTTAATTTTCTCCGCGTTAGCGAGTCTTGTTCAACGAAAGAATTATTATTTGTTTGAGATTTCGTAGAAATTGAGAATTTTTCTGCCGTTGGAAATATAGAAAAGTTACAAACATCAGATCATCGAGAAGATTATCATTCGATACTATTGTTACTCTTATGTAATTAACGCACATACATCGTTATTAGCTCGGTACAGATACCAAGAAACCAAAGACCTCCGTAAAAATAATCAAGGAATTCCAAATTACAATAATATTCTAAAAATGTCAAGCTATCCGATTCACCGAAATTTCCCGTAACCACAGCGTGCAATCAGAAGAATTATTAAAAAATGCCTCTGAGAAACTTGTCGATGCTACGCTACGCAAAATACCCGTTGTCATTCGCAACGATCGTTGTGAAGTAACGATTCCAAAAGGAAAGAAGGCGTTAGAGGCAATTACAAGGATGGTCACAATATTAATTCGAATGGTTTACAATAAGATCCCAGGAGAGACGTCGCATCATCAATCGTCCTCATTGACGATTCCTCGTTGACAATCCAACGACCTCTTCGGGAAAGCGGAGCATCGAGGACGATTCGTCCGGCCGTAACGAAACAATTTTCTACAGATGCTTCTGCTAAAGATGAACGAGGAAGGAGGCACGCTGACTCGCACACTTTTACGCATCACAGACCTGCTCTTACATTTTTGCGAACTTCATTGAGGAACCCCGTCTGCAAGTTCATTCAGAAATCGTTCGGTAGTATCGACGTAAATACGTAGAATGACGATGTACCTGCGAGTTCGTTGTAACAATGACTCAGTGAGTGTTGACAATGCTAATACCGAGGCTTTTAGAGTAGTAAGATCGCTAGTAGTATTTTCAATAATTCAGAGGCGACTTTCTGCAGCTTCTAGATGTTCGATGATATTTTAGAAGCTGTCTCACTTTTTAAATTTTGGAGACGTAACAATGATTTTGATGATTCTGGAGAAAACTTCTCTTGGATCTTTAGGAGGAAGAGGACGAGCTTTTTTAATTCTTTAAAATTGCTTTCCCCTTAAATGTATTTTAATACGCGAAACAGTGTGACTTTTAATTACTTCTCTACGTGCTTTCAATTTTTTCAAACGATAAAACGTTTCCTACAGATTCGAAATTATTTTTTTCCCATCTTCCCCCGTTTTTTAATTTTTCTTAATTTCGTTTTTGACATCGTCTTCGCTGTATCATTTTCGTTTTGCGTAAAATCAAGGTTTCGGGTCGGTTGTTGATGTTTCAGTATCGGTTCTTCCGGAGGTGGTGCCGGTGGTGTCGGTGGTTTAGGCGTTCTCAACTCGAGTTCCACGTTTCTTCTCGGTTCATCAACAGAAATACCCTTCTTTTTCACTTTTAACATGAACACGTTCTCGTTTCCTTCGGTCACGCGATCCGTATGGACTTCCTGGGCATCGGAACCATCGAGAACGGGGTAAATAGTGAACGTTCTGCACTGATTATTCGTATTTGGACCTCCCCTACATTGGCCAACCTGCGTAACATTAGCGTTTGTTATACTATATTTCAATCTATTCTTCGATTTTACATCTTTATACTTGTTACATTGCTTTACATTTGTACTTTATACTTGTTTACATTCTTTATACTTGTGCAAAGTATCGGTCTTAAATTCGTACATAATTATACAAGTACCTTGAATGTTATAGCCAATAGTATTTTATTACCTATCACGTATTCCAAATGATACGATAATTTACTCGTACGCAAAGTAACAATTTATCTGTTTCTTCCAATTCAAACCTTTGTAGAAAGATCATACACGATATACGTATAATCAATATTTTTTAGTTCATCGTATACGAAACTAATGACCGAGTGTTTAATTCTATATTTCAATCTTATATTTAATATTTTCTATGTAACCTTTGTACCTCGTAAGAAATGGCTTGAGGCTTGGTATCTTCCTCGTCTATTTTCGCGGCAGCGTTCTTCGACTCGACACGGAACAGGATCCGATTGTTGTCAGTCCCCTTCAATATTTTCGGCCCTTGGGTGCTCGTCGGTCTCTGTATTTCTATCACGTCGCAATCGCACGGAGGATCCCAACCTTTCAACTTCTTCGATTTTCCCTTTTCTCTTTCCATACGAATTATCAAATGATTTCCAATCACCGCAGTCCCGATTTCTCGGTAATATCTTGCAGAAGGATCGTATTTCGGTTTCGAGGGTGGACATTCCGGTGGGCAGGGTACAGGAGGCATAGGCGGGCAGGCATACATCTCTGATTTCGATAAACAAATTCAATAACAACAAGCTAAATAAGTCGGCAAACCGGGAGATCTATTTTAAAGCATAACTATCTGACACTTGTAATTTGTAATTTAGATATTAGTTACTTTTTATAGGTATTTTTAAGAAGGATGGGGTTAATAAATGTTCTGACAGATTAAAATGGACTAGAAAATCGATTTTTATTGCAACTAGTTCAAGACATTGGAGAAATCGGACACGTTCATAATATTCGACCGATCCATCCATCCTCCGTTCTCATTAACCAAACTCGTGAATTAATTCTCCCCCATGTAAACCCTGTATTTTAACTTTCTTCTTTTTCCTCTTCCTTCTCCATCTTTTTGCAACAAGCACGAATTATACGAATTATAAAATATGATGCTAGCAACTTACAAATGTGGATGTCCCCCGTCAGATAAGAAGCCACCGTGTCCACCCTGTTGCGAATCCTCCGCTGTTGGCAGAAGAGTGACCAAGCATAAAAGTCCTGCAGATTATACCGAGAGTATCTGTTGCAGCAAGCGTTCCTTGAGACCCGTTACTTCTGAACCGAAAATCGAAGAACCTCCACCGTGTTGTCCCACGATGCCGTCTGATTCCAAAGAGTTTGAGAGACCTTGTAAACTTCGTTCAGAGATCGCGGAGAGAGGATTGCCTTACAAGGAGATGGAAGTTACTATCAATGATAATAGATTGGTGATTAGAACTCAGAAAGAGGAGGTGAAACAACAATACGATCCTCCGTGCGATTGTGTCGAGGAGTCTCGGCCTGTTGCGATGGTCACGGACGAAATTGATCAACCTCCGGCTGCAGGAAGTAGAACGGTTACTCTGTATCCACGAGCGAAGAAATCTGACGAGAAGGTGACCGAAAAAGTATGCGATCAGGAAGAAACTACCGACAAGACCGCTAAGGCGGAAAATCCAAATATATTTATATTCAAAGTGAAGAAGAAGAGTAACAACGGTGACAGGGCGTTTAATATCGATTTGGAGTTTAAGACACCAAGACCTTGGTCGATGAAGAAGAGAGCGGAGTACGAGATGAAATTGATGAAACCTGTGGAGAAGACGGATTCTCCCACGGAGAAAACAGATACGGAGATGACTATTTCGAGGAAGAGGAAAAAGAAGAAGTGAATTTACCCGCCCCATTCTCAACCGTTTACGACAGATAGATAGAATAAAACAGATTAAAATACCAAACAGATTAAAATAAATAAAATGGCGCAGAAAAAATAAATTGCAATTAACTGAAATAAATAAGCTGCAACCGTTGACTCCGTACGTCTCTTCTTTTCTTATTTTTCACGAAATATTCTTCTACAACGGCCTCGCTAACGTTCCTCTTTGAAAACGGCCAACCGAACGTCCCGATATTCGTCGTGCGTGATCTCTGTGATCGCGAACGATCCATATATCAGCGAGTCAACGCGCCCCAGGAGTCGTGCACTCTATAGAGCACGGGGATAGTCGTCGATGGCCACCTGAAAGCGCCGGGCGACGAAGCCTCGACGTCTATTAGGGGCTAAACGATTCTTAAACGGGAAAAGGAACGTATCGAGTGTCAGAGACGTAACAATGACTTGGGTAAACATTCCGATATACAGGACCACCCGGGGAGCGAGTTGCACGTCAATGGCTATGAATCGAGCGAATGCGAATGACGGTAAAGATCGAATGCTTCTTGGACTGCGAAGGAATCGCTGAAACTGAGAAAATTTGGCAGTTGATAATTTTTAAAAATGTGCAAGCAAGAAGTGAGAGAGTCAGAAACATTTCTTATTAGAAAATATCGTTTTAACTTTATTACATCGTTCGGATTATCATTGACGAATCGAGCCACGTTTCGATATCGTTGAATATTTGTTAAGGAAATAATTCAGAGATTATGACATGAAAAAATTAAATTAGGCAACGAGACGAAAAAGTAGTAAGAGTCTTTGATCGTTGTACTTGCAATTAGTTTTCAATGGAAAACTGAAACGAATTGCACGTGAAACGTGAGCAAGTGTTGCCCGTTCGCGAGTCGTCGAAACGGAATCAATGGTGCCTTCGCACCGGGTGTTCTTCCTGTCCCCTCGGTCTTCTTTCGATAATCGTATCTCATATCCATGGGGTGTCAAGTAAAGAATACAAACTTTTGAATAGCGTTCCCGATGTTGTTGAGTAATAGCATTTGCCAGAAATCGAGATCAAATCGTTTCTTCGTCCCAACATACGCGTAAACTGTGTTATTGCTTCAGACCATGTTAAAAGAAAATATCTTATCTTTACTTTTTGAGTAGTAACGTAGGAAGATATCCCGTCGTCGTAGTTGAAATATAAATTAAACGATGAATTCTTGTCGCAGATTATTAATCATACGATTAATTTATTACGATATTCGGAAATGAAAAATGTAAATAGAAACATTAGAAGGAAGCAAACGACAGCTCGAGTTTCGATCAGCATTGTGAAATAAATTCATTTTGGGATTATTTAGGGCTTGTTTTGGAGTCAAGTACCTACAAATGACGTTGAAGACACGCCTTCCGAAATTCTGACGTTACAATCGAAGCATCACAGGTTCTGTGGTAATCCGAGATTAAGGAGCATAAAATCGGATTACAGGTAATCTGGCTTACGTTCAACCAAACGCTCAACACAATAAATCGAGACCTCGTCTCTCCAGACAGCAAAATTCGTGTCTGCGAACGAACTATTTATAGAAGCAGAAACGCATTTCGTATCATTGTGGATATTTATGTGTAACAGATACCGAAGAAGAAGGAACAGTAAATAAATAAAAGACTAATTTATACCAGGTGAAAAAAATTAAGAACCTATGTTGTCGTATTTCAGTAAATGAGTAGGTAGGTGTCGACGAGCTCGAAGACACGTCTCAGCGGGGATGCTGCTACCCGACACACAACCAGAAATCCGCATGTTTTCATATAAAAACGCAGTCCTAAGCTGACTGGATTTTCTCATCTCGCGTAAATCAAATTTTCGTGCAAATTCTTTGTTTCAACGAGTCTTAAGCTTGCGCCAACTATATAAACGTTACAACGCGATATAAATTTACGACGAAAGTGTACATTAAAACAACAATATCGTTACGTAGGAAAGAATTCTATTGGAATTTTACGATTTGACAACACGCAGTACGATTCGTAGCAACAGTGCAGATTAACGTACTTCAGATGTTCCTTAACGTCGATGTAGATATAATTTCTGAAATATAGCGTCGCGTATAAAATTTTCTTTGCCCCACGATTCGCTAAACGATCAACGATTTCGCCGCAGACGTAATCTAATAGCCGCGCAATAATCTCGCCGGAGGGGAAACTAATTGAATTCGAGTTTTTTTCTTCGCCACAATCTGGCCAACTACCCCTCGCGGTTACTCACCCCACAATCGACCGAAACATTTACGTATGCGGCCACGAACTGTCGCGTAAGAACGTATTGCAACGAAAACGATGGTGAACAAAAAAAAACGGAAGAAGGGCAGGGATAGGCTTACACGCGGTAACCGACCCTTCCGGAAAGCAAAAGGGCGCAACCCTCGTTCTCCCTTGTACCAGCCCTTCTCCGCCAGTCACCCTATAACACGAATGAGATTTTTCTACCCTTCGAACTGGATTTTCGTGCAGCCATCTTAAATTTAATTGTCGAGAAAATGGTGGTGTCGATACTCGACGCTTTTGATCCTTAACGTTTCCTATTTATTAAACGCTTACTTTTAAATTTATTTATAAATACATATCCGCGAATAGATATTGGCACTTAGTCCTTCATCTACGTTTGTATTTTCACTGTAAGCTTTGAGATTGCTTGGCCATTTTATTTATTAAAAATCACTCTGTCATATAGAATTTGTTTGTTAATTGTCTTTTATATTTGGGTGCATAGTAAGAGGGAGTAAAATTCTTCAGAGATTTTAATAGGAATAAATAACAATTCAAGTTGCTCCGAGAGGCGAGTGATATGTAAACAAGGATTTGGTTTTAGAATAAGAACGAAGACCGTCATTCGTTACAGTCTCCTATTTTGATTTGAAAACTGACAATCACAACGACTGATATCGATATCATAAAACGCAATAACACAGTGATAGAATATTCTACACGTGTAATTATAATAGATTTATACGAATTCTAGATGAAACTGGTCCATGAAGTTTTAGAGAGACTTAATAATTTACCAACAAATAATAAAATAGAAAAAATAGTTTATCAATTTTGTCTAAAATTATCGAAAATCGAGAACTCGATTAGAAATCTCTTTACTGTTTGTTAAACGTTACGTATGCCGACTCAGTACGTTATAAGTTGAATCGATTAAGGGACGTGTAAATTTGACAAGAATAAAATTGAAAATTATCAATTACAGAAACAAATAACAATTTATTCGTCATAAATATATGTATAAATAATTATAAGCTCTTTTATAAACTCTTTTAGAAATTCATAATGTATGTACATTCGACTAGCAACACAGATTCGATCCTTATTCGCTAAAGTGTTATAAAGGATATTGTATCAAAAATATAGTACGATTTATAAAACAATCTCGATAAATGATTCTTGAAAAAGACCAAGAATCATTCTATCAAGATAACAACCATTATTCAATATCCATATAACATCTATACATTATATACATTATATTTATGTTTTATAATAATTAAAGTAGTCGTTAGGAATAAATATGTCATGTTGGAAAATTGTAATGTGGAAATAAAAGTCCTTCAGACGATAGTATGTGGCCCGGTGTAAACATTCCCAATGTAGCCGCCGACAATCTGTAATCTCGATTTTCATGTGTCCTCATGTGTTTCTTCAGATGATCCTTTCTTCCGAAACTTTTTCCGCAAACGAGACAGGCGTGTGGTCGAAGTCCAGTATGAATCCTCTTGTGTCTTGTTAGCTCCTCGTTTCTCGTAAATGCTTTGCCACAATTTTCAACGTCACACTTAAATGGTCTTTCTCCTGCAATTAGAAGATATTTTCTTTTAGAAATTGTTTTTATACGATGTCAAGAACTGGAAGAATTTAAACGAGGATTATAGAAAAAAAGAGAAACACGACGACTCGAGTTTGAATGTTTGAATACTTAGATCATAAATATTTGGAACCTGAACGATTTCGATACTCGAACGTTTAGAAATTTGGATCATTTCCATATCCGACTATATTTGAAAATATGGAAATTTAGATATATGAAAATTCATAAATTTCGAGACTAGAGCTTCGATACGTTGCGCGATTTAACGATTTAAGACTTTGAAACTCCAAAACATCGAAAGATTAATGTACTTCGACGTTTTGAAACACTGAAATATCGAAAGCTCGAGAGTGCGAAAACTCGACAGCTTAAAAGTTTTTAGGGTTAAGGTATATCTTTTAATCGCAAAAACATTAAAGTTTACTTAAGAAGCGACGTAGAAGTTTATCCTATCCTTAAACGATGGGATATTAGAGTATTTATAGATAACCGGTAGGTAAATATATTACGAAATTTCCGGGTGTATAAATATATTAAGAAGCTTACCGGTATGTATTCTGATGTGTCCCTTGAGCTGTCCGTTATTGCTAAACGCAACGTTACAGTGTTCACATCTAAACCTTTTGGAACGCAATTTTTTCGGTTCTTTCGCTTGACGCTGCAAGATCTGAACGGCACGGTCCATTGTCTCTGCGTGGAGATTGCCTCGAACATCGTACGAAGGTTGAAACGCGCTGAGAAAATGCGTTTTTCTAATGTCTATCCAAGGTGGATAGGCTATTCCCACCTGAGTCGGCAAACAGGCACCCATCATCACAGCATCGAACGAAGTGGAGTGCGGTAAATTAAATTTACGGAACGAATTCCAGCTGTACATCGGATGGAAAACAGGATCTACTATGTCTTGGACCAACGGCATTCTTATACGATCCGCTGTGCGCAACGAATTATCGTTTAGCGGACGAACAACCTTCGATGTTGGTCTCTCTGTACTGGGTCCCGACTCACCAGTGTTCTCAAGCAAGTTAAGAGAAGAAGAAACTCCAACTTCCGAAGAACTGGCTTCGATCGCTTTACCACGGATCATAAGGATGTTGTAACAGCCTTTTTCTTCCTTTCTATCGCAAGCAACGACGATGTCACGGCCTTCGCCACGACCGACTGGTACCTCGATCTGTTTCGAGTGTTCCCGTGTATCTAAACTGCTCCAGGGCCGAAACAATCTTGCGCTGAGTTCGTCGCACATATTAATGAATTTGAAAGTGGCCTTCGATGAAAAGTTCTTCGATTTCCGCAGTAACAATGCTTCCTCGATGGTATGTGATTTTACGTAACGTCTGGACGATGCTCAAGTTTCATCACTGGAGAAGTTGTCAATATTTATCCAACAACTTCTTACAACTTGCACTTTCGAAGCACGGTATCCCAAGGACGACTGTTAGATCTGACAGCATTCACCCCACGGTAATATAGCAACGTCGTGTGCCCACCCTCCACTCCGGATTGGATGGTTTCATTATAAAAGGTAACTTGCCCCACTCACAAGGGTGAGGGAGAAAAGGACACACGCTTCTCCACTAAGGGCGAAGGTAGGCTTTAGAGGGGCCGATCGAGGGCTATGAGATACGCAGCCCCTTTTGTCGGAAATTAATCGGTCGCCACGGCCACGGACTCTTGCCCTTTTGACAAAATCAACCGATCGAAAGGACGAGGAGATAAAGAAAGAAAGAGAAGTCAAGTTCGACGAATCGGCAGCTCTGCATGCTCGACGCCTATCTATACCTTTGTGCCTTATACCTTTAGTTTTATTCGTTAGATGTATCATCTATTTCGTCTATTGCTTTGTTTTTCATCGATCATGATTGTTGACTTAAATTAACGTATGTAACTTTACATTACTCGATCGATCGGATTATATTAAAATTGTATCACTGTCGAAATTTCAAAAGCAAAATTTTATGAGAGTTATCGAATGCAAAAGAAATTTCATCAAATTTCTTTTGACGATACCTATCACCTATCGATAAATAATAATTGTAAAGTACAAGAAACGTGAGAATCCTTTCATGATAATATGATGTAAAAGAAAGATTGCTTTACTTTTTTAATATTTGTCTGCGATTTCAGAGAAAATCGAACCGGAATGATTAATCATTTTTATGAATAAGATACATGAGAAGAACATATGTAAAATATTCAAAAAATCGCTCAGAAAAGACACCTTCTTAGGAGACCCAAGGTAGAAGCAGAGATTAAGGTGAAAAGCTGCGCGATCGAGTTGGCCGAACAGAACTTGGCATTCCTACGAAACGCGTGCTGTATCAACAGAGACAAGCTCTATCAGTGCAAACTAAAAGTGGAACAATTAAAAAAGTGTTTAATGAATTTCACGGAGGATTAAGAGAGCATGTTAACTCTAAAAATGAGTCAATGATTTGTGTCAAATCAAATGACAGTCCAAAAACTGATAAGAAGGACGCAGTTTTAACACCGAGGAAGCACGCGCGCAAATCAGACGATTGAGAAAGCAAAATAGAAAGCATATGTAAAATGTATTAGAACGTTAAATTGAATAACGATCGAAATTGTTGTTGTTCTTATGTATAATAAAAACATATGTACTGAACGAAATTGTAATCTAGACAAATTTTTGTCTAAATGGTACAATATATACTAAAGTAAATTATAAAATAAATTAGACATAGTTAAAATAAGTTTAACAAAATATTATTGTCTAATCCTTCACCACTGCTTCATAAAAATACGGCATCTAACGAATAAAAACAAAATAAGCATATACTATTGCCAACACATACATATACATCCCATAATAAAGGAGCATAGCTAAAAGTAACAAGATTATTATTTGCATTTAAACTGCAATACCCAAGACCAGAGGCACGCTAGTAAAACGTTCAAATAGAAAATCCACGAAAGATACTTTCATACAAAATTGTCTCTCCAAATTACATCCAAAATCATAAACTCTGATATCCATAAGCAAAGGTAGACCGATGAAAAGACTGGATCAAGATCATTGCAAACAAATTTCGTATATTCGAAACGACGAAGGATCGCGAGACTTCGAAGCTTTGAAATTCCGATTTTTCGGAAAGTCTAAAACGTAGAAGTAAACATAGTGGTAAACTCTGAAAAAAATTTGAAACGTTAAAAGGTGGAACTTTGAAACAATTAAACTTTACAAAATCGGAGATTCAGAGACATGGAATCTGCGATACCTCGCCTTAAACACCGCAATTAGAAAATCTAGAAACGTCAAAAAAGGCTTATTATAATATCTCGCATAGTAATTCTCTTCGAATTGTTTCTGTCAACGTTCGATATCGAATCCGAGTGCCGTGGACGCGTGACTGGAAGCAACGATAAATTGTTTATACGTCCGGTGAAATGGAACCGGCGAGAAGGTACTTTAGACACAATGAAACAGGACAGTCGGCTCTGCTATGGGATAGTCGTGTTCTCTATGGGATGGTATTCTGCAAAAGTTACGAGGGTGGAGCTGCGCAAAAGTGCGTCTTTGATTTATTGTAACACTCCAAGTTAAGCTACCCTTCGCGAGAACGGGCCACAGGCTATACATAGGTTGCCACCTATTTTCCCTCCGATATGCTTTTATCTATCTTTGTTACACTTGTAGCAAGTTTGTCCTTCTGTTCGAAACGATACTTCTGTACAAAACCGGCTTCAGGGATTTTCCGCGACCGTTTCGCTACCGATTCCACGATATGATATTTACAACGTCAAGTACGTGATATTCCAGATTGCGTAAATACAACGTCGTTATATAGATCGACATATAGGTAAATCGAGGAAAAAAACGGTTTTTGAAAGGTTCGAGTAAGCAGGAGGAAATGTACGTGTGTGGGAAAATTCGAAACGGCGAAGGGAGTTTTCTTCGTCGAGGAAGAGCGTTGCGCAGATGCGAGGATCGTTAATTCGTTGCCGATTTATGAAACGAATATGAGGAATTTTTCCATTGCTAATCAAGTAGCATTTAGAGGCATTTCTATGGTAAATATTTGTAGACGATCAGAGAGGATTTAACCGGTTTACTGCGTTAGGAGTTCAGTTTCAAAAATCGCTTACGGGGTGCGCGATAATAAAGTTCACAAAACAATTAGGGGAATAGCCGATGATTAAAGAACAAAAGGAAATTACGATTAGTATTACGATACGTTTATTATTTTTGTTAACGAATAATCGGTAACGATATTTTTACCGCTACGAATAGGATCGAATTAAATAATAATGAAAAGACAGATGTTTACATATAGAACGAAGGTGAGATCGTTTCGATCGTTTAGATAAGATTTAGAATAGTTGCGAATGGATAAAACGAATAATAGATAGTTGAGAGAAAAAGAGATTGATTTAACGAAAATATTAAACACTGTTTCAGTGAGAGGATCTGTCATCTGAAATTCTTAATAGCAGCATAGTGTCAAGAGTTTAATCGTTACAAAAGTAGCGAAACATTCAAAGGTAGTACGATAATCCGGATAATTACATTAGTACGATTAGAATAACGATTAGAATAGCTATTGAAAAGGCTGTGAATGTTTTAAAAACATCGAAAAAGACGTACGATATTTGTTAATCCATGATTTGTTTTTGTCGAATGAAATCCGTGAAAGTTGATATTCCGATCAGCAACTTACCGATTTTAATTGCATTTTGCTAATTATATCTACCTGGCGGACTTACAGATAGCTGACTTGTGGCGAAAATTCAATTTTTCGTTAAATATTAAGAAAGCAATCAAAGAAGACGCTAACGTCAGAAGATATGCCAAATAAAAGCTACGCAAAGTTCGCTGAGAGTTCTTCGAAGCTGAGAAATTCTAAAAAGGATTATTTCGGAAATGCTCTTGATATTGCTTGCAAGAATACGCTCAAAGAAATGCCGGAAAAGCGACTGGCAATATTTACCCAGTCCTTTTTCGCTAGGATAACGTAAACGTTCTGTCGCGATTTTGATGGATCGGCCGATCAAACGAGAATTCTCTAAGAATCCCCCGATCCGTCTTACTTTTCAACCTGAACGTCATAACAACGACTCGTAACCAAGCGGAAAAGCCTTCAAGCCATTTCATCGAAAAATTTGTTCTTCGTTTCCGTTTCGATCCGATTTTCACTGATCAATCTGCATCGCCTGATCGCGCTACCCGCGCAAACAAATTTGCTTGGCAATGACAACTTTCTTCCTATTCTCAACAAATACGTATACGTACATTTCTATAATCGCTTTTGTCGAATTTAAATTTCTTAGAAGAACGTTCGAAAGTATAGGAACGTTTATTTATCGCTTAACCGGAATAAATGGCAATATTTTATTGTCATTTTATGTTTTATCGTCATTTTAGTTATTTCGTTACGACTTAATTCTGTGTTATAGCAGCCGCACATACTCTGAGTTCGATGAGTATACTGGTCTTCCCTTACATTTTGCAACGCATTTTAGGTATACGCCATTCGAAGCTTTCAAAACGACCGCAATAGCAAACTAGCTGATGATAAACTCGACGAACTTAAAATAATAATAAAATAGTTTTTGCAACGATGATAATATCGGTAATAAATATAACGATAGTCGATAGAAATATTTTATTTCAGTAGCTGGAACATGATAAGAAGGGAGTTTTATGACCGAATATCTTAGTTTCCTCGTTCCCGAGAAATTTGCATTATAATTGACGCAGATCACAGTTGTCGTTAATTAAGGAGCTGTTGACAGTTAAATAATCCAGAAATTCTAGGACGGGTAAATAAGCTTTGTCCTTTTGCCCGTAATATCTAACAAGTAGTTCCCTTACTCGTTGTTGTTCTCTTGTTTGAATGTCACCGTGTTTCGAATGTGTTAGCGGTAAATGAACAGCTCACGGCATGGAAGCTGTTTTTATCACCGGTGAACGGCTGTTCGAATTTGAATTTCAACGGGATTAGAAACTTTCCAGTACACATTATAGAAATTCAAATTACCCGAAACACGATCTGATCAACATGAAACTCATAAAAGTATCGATGAATCTGAAATTTTGATTAATTTACTTTCTTACTTCGTTGTAAGATCGCTCAACTTCGAGTTTATAGAAGTTACGCTTGAACTTTGATTGAAGGATCTTTGTTTTAATACGTTCACGAATATCTTTATAACTTGACCTAATAAATTTTTCATGGAAGATTTGCGAGTAAATGAAACAAGTCAATCGCTCGATAAACACAAAAAACTTTGCATCAGGCCGCGTGCCTCGTCGGATCTTCTTGTACCGCTGTCACGAGCACATGACCGATCGATCGGTATAGAATTTTATCCCAATTTTTCGAAACTGCGATCTCTGCGCAAAAAAACAAACATGTTTTCGAGGTGGAACGATAGACGTGGACCACACGTGGGCGATTAAACTTGACCGATTATCCTCCGATTGTCCTCGAACAATATGAAACTAAATTTCTGACTAGCTACGATGACCATCGATCATCTACACTTTTTTATTCTAGATCATGCTAGACGCGTACCCTCAGAACTATTTTAGATCAACGAATACCTACAAAAGCGATGTACAAAAACTTCGTAAAAATAAGTGGACGATATAGCTTGAAGAAAAAGAAATCACACGCACATAATGCGAAACGTTCAAAATTTGAAACTGAAGAACTTGGAAAGTATCGATCACGATCTTACCTACACGAGTTTCTCTTTGCACAAAGCTAATTTAACGTTTCGACTACTCGAATCTTTATACGCCGATCTTCGATCGATTCTTCCAACTTCCAATCTTTACGTTCCAATTTTCCACGCTAACATGATCTCACGTCCATGCGATGTAATCACACGAATAAAACCAAAAGGATCGTCCTGCTGTAAATTGCCCGATTACCTTCGTTCTCCGTAACCTACATAGCTAAAATGAAATTGTTTAATAATCGAAACAATGATTTTCAGTCGCGTAAAACGCACGTGCTCTTTCATCGAGCAACGACAAAGAAAACTTGTCGTTGCGGTAAGGGGAAATAGAAAAAGAAAGAAGAAGGGAAGAATGGGAGAGATGCGGTATAAATCATAGACGGGTACTACCAACGATGAATCCTGTTGGATTCATCCACGTGGAAGGGGCATAATCAAATTTCGAGCCGCCATGCAAGGGGCGGCGACTGTGCGGTTGTGCACACTTTCGAAGCTTTTCTGTTCACCAGGGAGGGTGGGACCCGTTCGAGGGCTATTATGGGGTTTGCCACGACTTCAACCCTCGTGAAGGTCATCCGAGCGTGTAGCGAGCCCAGGATTGCGCACGACGTAACGCGTCGCGCCGTTGTGCCATCGACTAGCCGTGTGAATTTGATCAACCGAGCCTTCTGCCGAATCTCTCTTATCGCAATCAAATTCTTTGTTATACGACCATAAGGTTACGAACAATCGAATTTCAAGCCGCACAATCTTAACTCAGCCTCCGAGGACCGTATATGCTGCGACAAGCGTATGGCCTGAATTGCCGCGTATTTTTGCAGCGATTGGAAAAGATTCGAAAGGCCGCTCGAAAAGTTCGTTCCGATTTACATTTCCATATGTAGGTACCATTTTGTTCCATAAATTTTCTCCGTCTTTCATGTAACTTGAATATTCCACCCTTGCAGAACCTGTCAGGTTTTTCGGCGAAAAACTTCCCAATATGATTTTTCATGTCGAGCAAATTCCTTGAAACTCGGAACGAACTTTCCCAGCAACATTTAACGAGCCTAATATTTTATCAAAAGTGAACGAGCATAGTTTTAACCCTTTGAGTGCTGCATATAGGTGTCTGGCGAAAGCTATCGATGTGAACTAAGGACATATATATGCGTTTTCTGTAAGTGCCCGGCATAGACTAAGGACGCATGTATGGGTTTTTCAATTTTTCCGAACACCTACGCAGAAATAATACTATTACGTTTGTGTGAAATAAATATAAATGCATTCCTTACGGCAGTAAACAAATGCCAATAGTGCCTCGTTATTGTTGAAGTGGTCACCACTTGTAACAAAACTCTACATCTGGTTTTTTTAGTTTTCTCAAGCACTGAATTTTTCACACACAACTAAATTATTAACTTGTGTTATATTTACTAAATTTAGTTTTCTAGTTTATTGTTTTCTAGTTTATTACCCAAATTCTAATTAACTGTAAATTTCAATGTTTATAATAAATAATTAAAAATAACTAAAAAATAACGCTCTTGAATCATTTAATCTCGTGCAAAAGAATTACTATAACTTATTACGATTTGCGCTTTGAATAGTCAATCAACAGAGTTCGGTCTAACGAAAAAGTATTCCGTCCACAGAGATCGTCAGCGCTAGACGCGCGCCGTCCGTACGAACGGCATAGGCCGCGAGTATTCAGCACTCAAAGGGTTTAAAGATACTTCTAGTAACGTCTCTTAGCGTGACACGCTTGAAAATAATTTTTCAGAGTGTAGACTAAGCAAAGTTTCTTAGTTTATGAAATTCCTTACGAACTTTCCGAGCGACCAATGTTATAATATATTGATAACGGTTCCGTATTGTTCAGGCATGCAATGAAAAAGCACATTCATAACGTTTTGTTTATAGCATTGTTTATAGTTTCTTTTTACTGTTTTATTTGACAGTAGTTAACATTTTTATAGGATACCGCACCAAGTATGTAAGGCGCGAATTCGAGAATAGCTGAAGCACCGCAACAGTAAACCTTGCATACATTGCGGTCATCGCAATGGCAGGGATTCAACTTTCAATAGCTCAACGCCTTGACTTTTCCCGCAACAGAATCAAACAAAGAATATCCGCAAAGTTGCCAAGCCTCTGTCGATCCTCTTTGATCGCAGTTTATCTCGTCAGCCATTAATCAAAAGGGCCAGGAACTTCCACGCGACTGATTCCTTCATTGAAGAGAGAACACGGGATAGATAGATCCTATAAAAGATCGTTCTGCCAGATGGCCCGTGCCCGCAACTAACAGAGTGTTTCCGTCATCCTATCTCTTCTTTTCATTTTTGTTCTCTTCTTCGATTTTTCTCCTCCTTCGTTCATATTATATCCATGGTGCGACGTCTTTCGTAGTTTTCTGCCTTAAAAACGCGCATCCTTACACGTCCTGCGGTTTCTACCTTGTAAACACTTATAGAATATCGCTTCTCTTATTATTCTTTTTCTCTGTTTTAGAGTTCATCATTGCAAGTCATTACATAATCTATGTACATAGTTTATCATTACATAATTTGATATTAAAATGTTAGAAATAATTCAAAAGCAATTGCACTCGATACAATTAATATTCCCAATATAAAAAGTAATGAGAAATTGTAACAGAATGGATATAACAAAATTTAGAATATAATATTAAATTGAAAATTCATAAATTTATGTGTGTACGAGAAGAATATCTTACAATTGTTGGTATCAAAATAAACGATATTAAAATTAAAGAAATTTCTTTGTTCAAGCTACTAAACGTAGACCTTATAGATGCTAATATTAAACAATACATCTTGAAATTCATCTGATCAATAATATAAATCGTCGATTACGAAAGAAAACGCATCGCGATTGTTAAAAGTAATACCAAGAGCGTGGACGCAGCTGCATCGCGATGTCGGCACTTTGATGCCGCATAAACGACGTCCATTGAACAATCGGAAAACATCGTCCCAACTGTGAATACCAGTCGCCACGACACGACTTTGAATTAGCATGTTTGACGGCCGAGCAACCCTTTGCCCAAGAATAGTTGACGAAACGTGGCGTGCAAATTTAACAACCGGACGTCTCTTTTCAAAGTTTCTTCTTTGACGCCTTTGCGAAAATAGAACCGCGTGAAAATACGCGACGAATCGATCATCGTGTCGATGATTTTAAAATTTCGCGATAGAAGTAGCGGAAAATTTGCGGGTAGCCTAAGGAATTAAGTATTTACAAGATATACGCATATACATAATCATTTGGTTGTACAATTGAAATTGTTTTACTTGGAATATAACGCAGGATTTAATATAATTTCTGGAAATGAGAATTTTTCAATTTCAATTTTTAAATTTTGCAGATAGGTCAAATAAAACTTTGTATATTTTACTTTGTCAAGAAGATTAATTTATTCGATAATAATTTGTGAAAGATTAATTCATTCGATACACTTGTTACAGTATCAGAGGATTTCTTTATTTTACATCAATTTTCTCATATTCTATAGTTCCTCTAGATAAACTTGCTTCTAGTAATTAACAAAAGTAACGCATCTCGATACATTCAATATATTTTGGACAGTAAGAGATTAAAATGTACTTCGTGCCCCTTCTCTATATAAGATTCTTTAGTCGTTCACGGGAGATCACGCAATTTGTTACGCGACAACCTTCCACGTCCCTAATTTTCACGGAACCTCTAGGTAAAAATACATGCAGGCAGGATTTACTGTTTAGCTACCGTGGAAAACCATGGCGAATTTATAGAGTGTTTTTCTTTATGTCGATGATACCTGGTCGGCTGTCGTCCCACATTATGCCAATGACAAAGCGTTACTAAATACGTGGACATACATATATCTCTATCTTTAATACGAATTAAAATACATCGACACTCTCCTTCCTGTCATTAATTTAAATGTATACAATTTCAAACTGTTCCTTTTGTCAATTACAAATCTTTCTGTCTTATTTTATTTTATTTCTTTTACATTGATATGTAAGAAAACTCCGATAATTATAGAATAAGATAGTCGTATAAAACAGTCCTCGCTTTCAAAAACATATTACTACTAATGTATATGGAATAACAAACAAAAGCTTTGCAATTCAAACTCAATCCTCACTATGTCGAAAACAATTTCTCTCGCCACGAATCTGCATGCGAGTCAATGCATGAATTACACATTTCCTTGACATAAGTAGAGACGCGAGCTACCTTACCGGGAACTAGCCAACAGAAAGTACTTGACTCGAGAAAAGTCAAAGGTTGACAATAGGGGAACACGAGCCACGCCCAAGTGCCGATGACCGAGCGCGACAAAACGATCCGATTTTGCTCGGGACGTGAAGAAAACAGCGGCAGCTTATGAACAGAGGTAGCAAGGTGTTGGCTAGAGCTCTCCTTTTTCCACGAGTAAATTTGACGTTAGCTAAATAAACACATTGAGGCCGGCTACGTTTGAAGTGGTTCCCGTTGACAGGATGACCGTGAACATCGAGCCGATTGTTCCGCCATGGATAGTCGGCTCCCTTTCAAGATCGGCTCGTTTGCCCTCGTTTCCTTCTCTCTCTTCCTCCTCCGCCATTTCACCGTCGTTGCCAATGATTGTTGAATGTTCCTTTTGGAAAGATCAGGAATCAAGATCATTCTACGCGCGTTCCGTCGGCCTCGAGCACAACGGAACGCTTCAAAGAAATCCGCTTGCTATTATTTTCATTCTCCGGCCAAACTTTGCAGTGATTTCAAGACACATTGACGTCAAAAGTAATGTTCGTCTTCGACACTCGTCGCTAAATTGTACAATCTTGCTTCGTGTTCACGATGAAGCATTTTTTTTTTTTCTTTTCTTGTTGCAGTGATGGAATTTGATCTTGGTATTAAATCCGCTCTTCCTTCTAAGTCGTTCGTATATTGTACATTCTTTTTTAAGAAAAGCGATCGCCGTGTTATAGCTACGTTTATGTTACGGTCACTGAAATAAAACCCAATTGATTATTTGAAAAAAAAGAGACGCGGGAATTGCTACTGAAGAATTTAATAATCCTTTTATAAACATACTTAATATCGTTTCTCTGCCTCATCATTGGCTACAAAAGTCTATTAGATAAAACAACTCTGTACACGTTATACAAAGGTTTCCACGTATAGGAACCTTACCGATATCATATCACCATAAACATCAAAATACACGAAAACGATGATATTCGATATCTAACACAACCAGAAACCGGGATTAAATTAGATTTGCGCGATTTCATGAATTAAATACAACTTACGATTCACCGTGCGTTTTTAAATGTATTTTTAAGGTAGTTCTGTTAATAAAAGTTTTGGAACATACGGGACAAGAATGTGCACGGGACAGGTGGTACTTTAAATGTTCGTTGAGTTGTATGCTCGTTTTAAACAGTTTTTTACAGATATTACACTTGTGCTCTTCCTCACTATCTTTTTCCAAATGAGTTCTAGTATGTTTATCAACTTCACCGACGTTATCAAATTCCATTGAACATACTCTACAACTGAATTTTACAGCTCGAAGAATACCTATTTGGCTACCAGTTAATGGATTAGGTACTGGAAATACATTGTTGGTACTATCACCAATATTGCACCTCAGTCCCTCTTTCTTTTTATGGGAATTTATATGATTCCTATAAAAATATTCCCGCATTAGAATCCACGTTAAATATTATAATGTTTTATTGATATACATTTATAATCACAGATGCTACCTGTAGGCTTGTTCATTTCTAAACGTAATGTTACAACTAATACAACGGTGTTCTCGTTGAGATATTTGCTGTGTCAAAGATGGTGCAGTCACTTGCAGAATTGTGTTTTGTAATTGTATAGTAGGATGAACGATTAGATAATGTTGCCTCACATCTTCCTTAAGTTCAAACGTTTCTGTACACTGATGACACTTATATGGATGCAATGGATCGGTACTGACATGTAATCTTATATGCTTATCATAAGTCACTTGTGAGCTACATTCAGTTTGGCACATATCACATACAAAATGAGTTTTAGTATGAAGATACAGAGATTGTGAAGATGAAAAAGTTTGATGACACATGGTACAAATATTTCTCTCCACTTGGTCATCACTTTGTTTCATTACATAATATTTATCACAGTATTCACATTGAAATGCTGGCTTTGAATCGTAAATTGACTTTTTCAATTTACATCCACCTTCTTTACAAATTTCTTTTTTCCTAACTTTTTCTAGAGACTGATTTCCTTGATTAATATTATACATATTCTCTGAGAATCGTTGGCTTCCTTTTGTTAGCTGTGCCAACATTCTGAGTTTTTTTGATCTTGGACATGGCTTCCCATATATTTTATCTATTTGTATCGTTAAACGATATAGTTTCTTTTCTATTGCCACTTTCTGATACAATTCTGGTTTTATATCAACAGATTCATTTAATGATATCTCATGATCAGAACATATGTCCATTTTCTCTTCTCCATTCATTTTATCATTCTAAAACACCATAGTTCTTTAATAAAATATTAACCACAGCAAATAAAACTCAAGAAAATAATAAAATTGTTTACATTTTCTAATTGATTGCAAGGACTTTGTGGCGGAGTCACAGGGCTATGAGAATCGCTATCCAACTTTTTCTGCTTTATTGATGGAATTGTAGATGATCTACACCTGAGTTCATCTTCGGCTTTACGTTTTCTTTGGCCTTCTATAACAGAAATATTTTTAAGAATATTGATACTGAAACAAATTAAAGATTCTTACTATAGTTACACCTACCATCTAATTTGGTAAAAATAGTTGGGACAGCATTAGAAATTAATTCCATTGAATCAGTAAAACATGTTTTATCAAAGTGCAATTCACAGAGGTAGAGCATCTTATCACTTTCAGTATTTTCATTCAATTGACAGTTCTTAAACCATTCATTTCTTCGACTGAAAATATCAAATAACGAACATAAATGTTATGCATCACAAGCATAGAGCAATTATAAACAATCAAATAACAAATACTCACTCAGTTTCTTGAGGAAAACAAAATAATAAAATATCTTTACCATCAATTTTCGTATTTTCATTTGAAAGACAACCGTGTGCTTTGCAAGATAACATTGTATTAGTGAAAAAGATATTCTTAAACAAATACAAACTTTCATAAAAACTGAATAGTAAGTGTGGACAAGTAAAATTGCACACAAACGAATCCTAACCTAAAATCTGAAAATTTTTTGCGAATGCTAATAACTGGTATTCAAAGCTAAAAATTAATAAAAGCGATAAGGGATAAGTGATGTATAATAACCAAAAAAAATTGCATTTAAAGTACGGTAGTTATACTATACAATACAAGCGGCTACAGATTAATTGATGGAATGAAATTTAACCAATAACGTTCTTCCTCTGTTGCATGGCATAGTTTATATATGTACGTCAATTGGTTACCGTATTACATGTATATAATATCTGGTAATATGCAACTGGTCTCCCTAAATATGCATGGGAGAGTATGTAAGGATAAACATGTATGTGAAGTTACACGAATCTATCTAAAATTGATATGTATCTTGTAACAGACACAAATGGTATTCTTATCTCTATATATACACATTTTACTTCAGTATTCTAAGCAGTGTTGAAATTATTAAACCAAGAAAAACATGTAAGGAAAACAAATTATTGTGAAAATAGATTTTTCATTAATTTTATTTGAAATGTACATATATTATACAACAAATACATTATTTCCAATTACTTTGGTGTTTACTCTTTCTCAAATTGCATGGCATCCTTGTAATGTGGAACTACTAATTGTAAGTTGAATTAAGATTTAGACATGGAAACTACAACATCCGCAATTTTACAAGAAAGATCAAAAATATCTTTAATTGCAGCATCTATATTTATCTGCTGTGTGTTTGAAGTTTGAATGCTAGATTTTTTTGGTATTATGCTTCTATTTGGGGTAGATGCTGCATTATTATCTGAAAAGATATGTAAAACTTTTATGCTTAAATATACTAACATATTAGCTTTTTTCTTTGAGAACATTATTACAAACTTTTCAAATAATTCTTCTTTCTATCACTAGTGGAAAATAATCTAGAATATTTTGGAGAAACATTGAGTCTATTAACAGAGGTTGTTTGGTATACTAATTGTTTTTGCGGAGATTCCCAGTTTGGTGTGACACTCTCTAGGCTATCATTAACTTGATATCTTGTTGGTCTTCCAAACGGAATATTGCATTTGTGTCTTTTAAACAAGTATTTATATTTCCCTAAAAATAATTTTTTAAATATTAAAGTTTATTATTTATCTGGTAAGAAACCTTACCTTCTATTGGAGAGACCAATATTTGATTTGCTATCTTTTCTTCCCATATATATTCAGTACATAAATTAAGTTCTGGTGAATTTAAAATTGTGTCTAAACCCATAAAATTTAATATATCTTCATCTAATGTATAATTTATAGGTTTTTTTTGTAAACTATGCTGTACATCATATAAGTTATTAGAAACTTGTTTCATAAGTTCTTCAAATGATTCTTCTAGAGATTTAACTTTTTTACAATGCTGTATTATTTCTTTATCACAATTTAATAAATCTGATGACTTATCCACTTTTAAATAATATTTTATTTGTTTTAGCATTTGATCAAATCTTGATAATAGGATTTTAAATACTAAGCATCCTTTTATATATAATCCATTACCAAGCTTTAAATTGAATGCATTATAAATTATTTAGATAATTTTCTAATCCTTATGTGAAATATACTTTAATTTATATATTTTTTACCTGGATATTGTTACTTGAATACAACAAAAGTGTTTCACTATTTATTTTTTGAAGATTTCTTCCATCAAGGAATATGCAGTTTATACATAAATTCGAAATTAAATTTTGTAATGTGCTACTAAAAGTCTGTAGCTTCTTAAGCTTCAAATATTTTTGGTTTAGAAATTTAATATTTTGAGCAACACTTCTCTTCCATGCTGAAAATTTGTAAATTCGTAGATATTATAATTCAGTTTTAAAATTAGCTTAATTATTAGTATAAAATATTATATCAAATACAAACAATTTATAATTTCTGCATCATCAATATCTATTAATCGCTTTGCAATTAATGAATTTACTGGAAGTTTAGGTATTAATTTCTCTATGTTACTTTTTACTTCAAAAATAGCAGTTTGTACTTTTATTAACTCAATAGCGTTACACCTAAAAAAACAAAGTTTTTATCTAACATATGTCTTGAGATTTTTGTAATATTTTTGAGATATAAAATAAAGATATATATATTTTACCGCATGTACTGTTCAAAGGATTTCAAACTTAATTTTGTGTTTTTATGAAATTTAGAAATGGTATTATCCTTCTCTATATTTTTAATGGTAAAATATGTTTGAACTATGTGCTTACTATCACCAATATTAGGAGCTTGTAATAATTCAATTTTACCTACACAGAATTAATCATCAATGTATTAGCAAATATTATGAATGATATTAACTTATGTCAAAAATTTTTAAAAATAATTTTTAAAATAAAAATTTACATGTTTTACTAATGTAAGCTTTTAAGCTAATTTCTGATATTTTCCACATAAGAATTAAAATCTTTTTTCCCCCTGCTTGTAGCAAATGTGACATAAGTACTGATGGAAAATTTATATCTGGATTCTCGTTTGCTAAAACTGCAAAATATTCTCTTATTTCCATACGGTATCTTTTCTCATCCATCTTATTTAGAATTGGCCATGTAACCATTTTTTTAAATCGTTTTGCATTATGCACAGATAAGAGATAATGGGAAGTGTGAATAAAACCTGTGGTATTCGGTTTGTCAAACATTCCCTATACATTGTATTATATAAAAAATACTAATATTAATGGTAATTATATAAATAGGTTTCATTTTGCTAATAATACCTTTTTAAAGTGTATTGTACACTCATAGGATGCAGGTACAACTTGCATAAGTAAAAATACATTTTTATAAAATGATTCATTAATCATACTGTGCTATTTTTTTAATTATATTATTTTATAACTGTACATACAACATACTGCTGTTATCATAAATTAAACATAAATAAGTTGTATTTCAAAGGCATTTCAAAGACATAAAAAAAAATATTTGTGTACAAAATATGGATTCCCTATACATATATATACACACACACACACAAATATATATTGTTAGCTTATCAGAAGAATGACAACTAAAGAAAGTAATTATACAATCTTTAATAAATGTTATTTTATTGCATATTTCCTACTATTACATATTATTATATACTACTATATATATATTATAAGAAGAGAATTACAAAAAGGATTTTGAATTATAATATTGTCTTTGTTAAATAATATAATTTTATCAAATAATTATAACATCCCTATTCTAGAGAATAATAGTTTTCTATTTTATATAAGAAGAGAAGGTTATGAGTATCTTTATTCATTAACTTCTTATATCATTAATACTATTATAATGCTAAATATACAAAGAAGGAATATTACATTTTTAAACATTATAAACAGTTTTCAAGAAATACCATTATGAATAAAAAAATATTTAATTTCGTAACGCCTTAAGTTTTCTTTGAATGTTACTTTTGGGTACTGAGACCCTTTCTTGCATTTAGATCCAACAATACAATTATGTACTAATTACTAATACTAATGTACTTCATACTATGGGACTTTTAAAAAATGATCACTTCTGTGTAAGGCGGCGCCACTAGATTGTACCATAGCAACTCATCTCGGTGTCGTCGTGAAAGCTTTCAACACTATGAGCCATACACAGTGAAATGTATCTGTCGGATAGTGGCGTGAAAATGGCGGTGTAAAATGGCAGGACGTAGATCGACGTTGACAAATGCCGATTCCCTATCGGGATCTGGAAACACCGATCCTCTAAGGGAACTGTTCGAAGCATGTAAAACCGGAGACCTTGCAAGGGTAAAGGCGTTGGTTACGCCGAAGACGGTCAATGCTCGAGACACTGCCGGACGCAAGTCCACCCCTCTGCATTTTGCAGCTGGTAAGCATCATTTTTGCACCAGCTTTTCTTATTCTTTCGCACTGATAAAATCCAATATGCAACTTGGAATTTCCTTCGATTCATAGCCTCCGATTGAAACCATAAGATTTCGTTGTCATGTCGCGGACTTAAAACAATTCGAACACTTAGTTCTCAATGTTGTCATATTACCATTTGAATAATTCTTTCGAAATCGAATATATTTATAATGAAACTTAAATATATTTTGTACTATAAAAGAACTAAAATAATTATTGCTGGACACAAATCTATATTTTCTACATTTCGCAAATGAAGAACATAATCTTTGTACCAAGTTTTCTTATCCTTCTACATTGATAATATCTAATACATAGTTTAAAATTTTCCTTATTACATCACTTATGATTGGCAATGTACGATTTCATTGTTACATTAAAAGTTAAAATAATTAGAACACTTAGTTTACAATGTTGTCATTTTATAATTTAAATAATGTTATTTGAAATAATGGAAGATAAACATATTTTTTATAAGAAGAAAAGACTGAGAAAATTGTTATTATTTATATTGTGTTTCTAATGTTTATTTTTTATTTCTAATATACAGGTTATGGTAGGATAGATGTAGTAGAATTCTTGCTGTCTGCTGGGGCATCCATTCAAGCACGTGACGATGGAGGTCTACATCCTTTGCATAATGCTTGTTCTTTTGGACATTCTGATGTTGTAAGACTGCTCTTAGAAGCAGGGGCTAATCCAAACACTAGAGACAATTGGAATTATACACCTTTACATGAAGCTGCAATTAAAGTATGATTTTATTCCATTTAATTTACTAATTTTCATTTAATTTCAAGACAATTTTATTAAATCTAATATACTGATTATTCTAATAGGGTAAAATAGATGTGTGTATTGCTCTGCTACAACATGGAGCAGATGCCAATATAAGAAATACAGAAGGGAAAACAGCATTAGAATTGGCAGATCCTGCAACTAAACCAGTATTAACAGGAGAATATAAGAAGGATGAATTGTTAGAAGCAGCAAGATCTGGAAATGAGGAGCGTCTTTTACAACTTCTGAATCCTTTAAATGTAAATTGTCATGCGAGTGATGGCAGAAGATCTACTCCATTGCATTTAGCTGCTGGATACAATAGGTCAAGACTGGTGCAAATTTTATTGCAAAATGGTGCAGATGTGCATGCAAAAGATAAAGGGTAAATATCTCTTTAACGCCAGCATTATCTAATGTAATTATTAAAAGTTGCCATATGAAATAATTCGTTTCCAATGATTATGTTATAGAGGTCTTGTTCCACTTCACAATGCTTGTTCGTATGGTCACTTTGAAGTGACTGAAGCACTTCTTAAACACGGTGCAGCAGTTAATGCCAGCGATTTATGGGCATTTACTCCGCTACATGAAGCTGCTAGCAAATCCAGAGTTGAGGTGTGCTCGTTGCTTTTAAGCGAGGGCGCCGATCCGACTCAATTAAACTGCCACAGTAAAAGCGCCATTGACGTAGCCCCGACATTGGAATTACAAGAAAGATTGACATGTATGTTTCCTATGTCAATAGTACTCTTCTAGAAAAGCACACAGAACATGGTTTTGTTAGATACACTTTAATTGTAGACGAATACAAGGGACACTGCCTCTTGGATGCCTGCAGGCAGGCAGATCTTACTAAATTAAAAAAGTACCTGTCCCAAGAAGTTATAAACTTTAAACACCCATATACTGGGGATACACCACTGCACTGTGCCGTTGCATCTCCTTATCCCAAGAGAAAACAAGTAATAGAATCTTTAATTAGGAAAAATGCTGCCTTAAATGAGAAAAATAAAGACATTCTTACACCTCTTCATGTTGCTACTGATCATTCTCATTATGATGCAATGGATGTGCTACTTAGACATAATGCAAAAGTCAATGCTTTAGATGGATTAGGGCAAACTGCACTACACAGGTACCGTGAATTGTCTAGAACATTTAAAGTTTTTTATTTTTTTATTTTATGATGAGAAAACATATGATTCTCTTACTTAAAAAAAATATTATTGCATAAACAGGTGTGTTAGAGAAGACAATGTGCAAGCTTGCAGAATATTGTTATCATACAATGTTGATCCATCTATAGTATCACTTCCGGGCTATACTGCAGCACAAATAGCTGCAGAAAATGTCCTTAAAATATTACAAGGTTCGAAACTAATTCACTGCAGATACCAAATATTTTCCACCTGAAGAATGTTTGTATTCTCATTTTTGTTTTACAGATCCACCGAGTGGGACAGACGACGCGGAAGCGCAGCTATTAGAAGCGAGTAAATCTGGCGACTTAGCGGCAGTAGAAAGAATTTTACGGACGAATCCATTGGCTGTTAATTGTCGAGACTTAGATGGTCGGCATTCCACACCGCTGCATTTTGCAGCGGGATTTAATAGAGTGCCTGTAGTTGAATATTTATTGGCACATGGAGCAGATGTACACGCCAAAGATAAAGGGTTAGTAGTCTGTTACACAATTTATTATATAGTCATTTAAACACAGTAATCAAAGGAAGTATTTAATTTTATATATTTAGTGGACTCGTTCCTTTACACAATGCCTGCTCTTATGGTCATTATGAAGTAACGGAATTGTTGGTAAAACATGGTGCATCTGTAAATGTTGCGGATTTGTGGAAATTCACTCCACTTCATGAAGCTGCAGCTAAAGGAAAATATGAAATAGTTCGCCTGTTACTGAGACACGGTGCAGATGCCACCAAAAAGAACCGAGACGGTGCAACACCTTTAGATTTAGTAAGAGATGGTGATCAAGATGTAGCTGATTTATTACGAGGGAATAGTGCACTTTTAGATGCAGCAAAGAAAGGAAATTTAGCAAGAGTACAGCGACTTATTACACAAGATAATATTAATTGTAGGGATGCACAAGGTCGTAATAGTACCCCATTACATTTAGCCGGTAAGTCTCTTAATTTTTTCTTCCTTTTTTTCGTATTAATTCACGCAATATAACCTGCTAATACCTTAATACAGCGGGATACAATAATTTGGATGTAGCCGAATTTTTGCTTGAACGTGGAGCAGACGTAAATGCTCAAGATAAAGGAGGATTGATACCTTTGCACAATGCTTCAAGTTACGGTCATTTAGATATTGCCGCATTACTCATCAAATATAATACCGTAGTAAACGCTACTGACAAATGGGGCTTTACACCACTTCACGAAGCAGCACAGAAAGGTAGGACACAGCTATGTGCCCTTTTATTGGCTCATGGCGCGGATCCTTTCTCGAAAAATCAAGAAGGACAAACTCCTTTGGACCTAGCTTGCGCTGACGATGTAAGATGCTTATTGCAAGATGCTATGGCTTCACAGCAAGTAGTACCGTCGATACCATCTGGTAACAGTGGCGTCGGAGTTGCCATTAACTTAAACAGTAATGGTAATAATACTATTAACAGTAGGCCACCCAGTATCGTTGCGGGTAAATGTATTTCAATGATACATCTACAATTACAAATATATTTGTATTTTTATATACATATATATGCGCGTGTGTATACGTGTGTATATCATTGAAATTTGTTCAGTTCCAGTTACGCCACCACCACCACTTACTCAAGAAACCGTCATTATGCCTTCTGGAACAGCTATGACTCTATGCGTACCACTTGCTAGACCATCTTCTTGTTTAAGTCCAATGCCGCCATCTGAGACGTGTTCTGAAAGAGATTCCAAAGATTCTAAAGATAATTCGAATATTACGACTGTAGCCGGTTTTCTTCAGAGCCTTGGTTTAGAACATTTATTAGAATTGTTCGAACGTGAACAAATTACGTTAGATATATTAGCGGAGATGGGTCACGAAGATCTGAAACAAGTTGGGGTATCCGCGTATGGTTATAGACACAAATTAATCAAAGGCATGGAAAAACTTTTAAATACAACTGCCGGTACTCCGTGGCAACCGACTATTACACCGGGGACGTTATTAGTAGACTTATTAGCTGAGGATAAAGAATTTCTAGCTGTTGAGGAAGAAATGCAAAGCACTATTAGACAACATAGAGATAATGGCCATTCTGGTGGTATATTTTCTCGGTATAACATAGTTAGGGTAGGTTTGTTATGCGTGATTGTAAAATGTATACTCGAACAACAGCTAACAATTTTAATAATTCATTTATGATTTTTCTAAAATAGATACAAAAAGTGCAAAATCGTAAATTATGGGAACGTTACGCGCATAGAAGACAAGAAGTTGCTGAGGAAGTTGGTGCAGCCGCGCCTTCTTCTCCGAGTACTGGATCCAGGACTACTCCTGGATCGAGCTTGCCACAGGCGAACGAGAGGATGTTATTTCATGGTAGTCCATTTATTAATGCGATCGTTCAGAAGGGTTTCGATGAACGACATGCGTATATCGGTGGTATGTTCGGCGCCGGAATTTATTTTGCGGAGCACAGTAGTAAAAGTAATCAATATGTGTATGGAATATGTGGAGGTACTGGATGTCCTGCTCATAAGGACCGAAGTTGTTACATCTGTCATAGGTAAGCATATAGAAACGAATAAATTTTGAATTTTAAATTATTCTAAAATCATTATTATTATTCCTGACACTTGTAATATTATATATATCATTTACAGACATTTATTACTTTGTCGTGTCACACTGGGAAAATCATTTTTGCAATTTTCCGCGATGAAAATGGCTCACGCACCACCAGGACACCATAGTGTAATGGGTAGGCCGTCCCAAGGTGGTCTAGCTTTCCCCGAATATGTTGTCTATAGAGGCGAACAAGCATATCCGGAATACCTTATCACGTACCAAATCGCGAGACCTCAGCAAGAAAGTGGTGGAAATGAGAGTGTCGAAGAACGGTGATCAGAAGAGTCTAGCCCAGCGGCAAGGTTTCGAAGTCTTTGTTGCTGTCAAAGACCTCGAACGTGTAACACTCTGTCTTGAATCTGGTTGAAACAAATTACGATTTCGTTTTGGAATCAATTCTTCCATTTTTTATCTTCTTTAGCTGAAGTAGAAAAGGGTTGTTCGAATGAATCTACAATACAGTGATAGATAAATTTTATCGATATATAAGTATATATATCGGATCTATTCGTTCAACGTTGAAAAGAAAGAAGACAATTGATAGGAGATTTAATTTTTAGCATTTATTTTGTGATAATATACTGGTCTAATTAGACCACGCAATCGTATACATGCCTGATTATTGATGTATATTGACTGCAGTGTACATATATCAGTATGGATTAGAATATATCGAAGACCAGCATGATTTTTTATGTAAATTTAGGTGTCGATGAACGTGTTTATCTTTATATTCATACGTACGAAACGATGTTTCAATCATCACATCTAATTGTCGATTGATTGCAGCGTGATGTAAAACATCTTTAAAAAAAAATCGTATAAATTTGGTGAAAAAGGAAAGCATAGTATTTCTATATCTTTGTCAATTTCAAAGTAAATAATTGTGCTGGTTAAAGCAATTACTTCAATTACACGCGTTATAGGTAAAGTCCGTGAGTTAATATTTAATTTGTAAATAACTAGAAATACGTTGTAAGTCTTCATAATATAATCATGAGCACAATCTGCAGACTAAAGTCAATTTGTTATTGACTAAGTTCTGAAAAGGTATATCTTCCTAACATAAAGATGAATTAATCGAATCGAATCTCATAAATGATTCCGTTCATGGTAGATTAATTAAAATGATTAATACAACGAATCGTATTATATTTAGTATTCGTATCGTCCGCACATAAATCTTCGTTTTATCGTATAAAATTCAATTCAAACTTTCACATAAAACTAAAGTTTGGACTTTACCTATAACATGTATATACATAAGCGAGTATTTTATATATTCGGTTGATATTTCAGACACAGAATAAATTCACTCGTGTTGTCGACATTATCAACAGGGTTCCTATAAGCTCGTAGCAATTTCAAATACTGTACATAAATATACATTTTATTGTACGTACATTTTTTTTTTCTCCACGATATACTTCGATTACATTCTTTTATCGTGTTTTTATTACTCTTCTATGTATAAGTTTGGATTCTTTTCTCAGGTGATGAACAATATATGTTACACTTCTCCATTCAGTTTATTGCAGATTTATACTTTCATTTGTCAAATTACACAACGAAGCTACTCTTTTCTTGTACGTTTATAGCCGTATAAACTAAAATTGCGAGTAAAAAGTCGACAAATATTTTAATGTGAATCGTATAAACTAATTAATATATCATAATTTTGTATATTTTATTCTATTATATAAAGAAAAGAAAGAATATCAAACAAGATGAACTTAATGTTCTGTAAACAAAAAACTATTTTTATTATTATTTAATGAAATTGCTAAAGAGATCTCTTTAGATAATAGGAATAATCGCGCTTCAATTAATTCACGATATTATTCGTACACATATGCGTTCAATATGGAGATCACATCTCTTAATATTAATGGGAAAAAAGAAGTATGCAAATTTACAATTGTACGTATGTGAAGTACAAGAAAACAGATGTTTTTACGATATCCGAACATGCTCTTAATAATTATTTAGGTGACGGTTTTTATTTATGGGTGTATATATCGAATATATGTGTTCGTTAAATAAGTGCTCAAGAAACTGATGCAACAAATCAACATTTGTTAATTCTGCGCTCTTACACGAAGACACGAAGTAATCAATTATTGTAAACTAACACATGAAAAGATTCTGTCCTTGTATTTACTGTATTCAACAGTCGACAACGTATTCAATTTCTATGCTTTGACTGTAAGAAGATAGACTGATTCTAAGAAAGAAAAAAATCGTTTTACTGTTACATCCGATTTTACACTTTCTTTTCTTCGTTTTTTGCCTTACTACTGATTTCATAATTTAAAAAAAGTACGTACATCAATGTTTCAATAAACGTAATTAGACGGTAGCAATATGCGAAAGAAAAATAATGAAACATAAAAAATTAATACTTTTTGTTCGTGCACTAATTTCTTAATATTTTGTCGTGTTCTTAGCTATATTAGTTTTTCGTTTGTAATCTTTCGTTGTTAATGACAATAGACTTAACGGAGCAAGCTAGAGTATAATAGAAAGATTTACATTGAAGAAATGCGACAGTGTCGTATTACCAAGAGAGCTCATTTATATCTCCGTTTATCCATGTCTCAGACAATGATGAAGAAGCAAACGACTCTGTTTCATTTCTACGACGTATGGTCCTTACATAATTCGTATTTTTTTACAAATTATACGTCATCGATGCTGTTACATTACTGAGAAAATGGGGTATTACTAGTATTACTAGTGGGGTATTACTCATTTATATTCTTATCAAAAATATTGTAAATTACTTATTACAAATTTTATGGGATAGACAATCCTAGTTTATTTTATGATTTATGATTTTTGGGTATTTATGACCTATGCAATCAATCCTCTATGATAAAAGATGCCTTAAAGAAATTTAAATATGGCGGCCAAATAATGACCCGGCTCTACTTTATAGAACCGAGAATCTTATCTAGAAGTAAACAGAACGTACTATGATAAACCAATTCCTTGATTATATATATATATTATATTTTGTCATATATTTTTCTAAGTAATATAAGTGTTACATATATAAATATTTTTTCGCAACGCTGATTTCCGGCGTTATTGTAAATTCAACTTCAAACAAAAGTATTATACGTACATATGTATATCACATAATTATCAAATCTAAAACTTTTCTATGATATTTCTATGATACAGAATAACAAAATCCGATTATATATTAGTTTTCTATAATTTATAACATTACATTTGAAAATATGTTCTAAAAAATTACTGTACAAAAGAACACGTGAAGTTTTCGTTGACAAGGTTTATAATACGATTGTAAAGGAAAGTTATTTTTAAGTAAAAATTTTAAGATATCAATTACAGTGATAAGAGAAGGGGATTAAATCTTTTTACCAATAGTTCCGAATTTGTTAACTTTCCTTACACTATATAATTGAAAACGTATTATTGTGTATCATGCGAACGAAGGTATCACGTGTTCTTGTGGGTCGGGACGCTATCTAATACATTTGGATATCATGAAGTGGAACAGTCACGCAGGATTTCTTGTTATCAAAATAACTTCCAAATTTTATTTTCAGAGAATATTTGGACGAGGTACGATAAAAGTTCAGGTAAAAACCGGTATTGCTCGATAATCAACATTGCTATCCCGATCTACGAAGCGGCTCTGCCACCCAGCAGCGTAAGAATGCAAGCACGTGGATTTAGGAGCGTTCTGATTCGTAGTTTCATCGAAATCACGTGAAGACCACGAGGCTGAGTCGGCGCATGCGCAGTGAGGGAACACCGGCTCGTCAGAGACGTGCCGTCGGATGACACTATGACACTCACACCGCGTCGGTGCTTTCAGATTTTAGACTCGGAGGCAGTCGGAAAGTGTAGGTTAGATCACGCGATTCGCGACCGTTACTACCGCTGTTGAAGGAACCTAATCATCCTCTTAAATCAACTTAAGTGACTCAACTATTAATCTCACGGAAGTAAATCCGTAAGTGTCACCCCATACACATAACAAGAGAGTTATGCGAAATTCGTGACATTCGAGAAGTTGGCACGAACGATGCACTGCATCGTTTTCGCCACGTGAAAATCTTTCTGTCATCCATACGCTGGTAATTAGTATATACTCACCATTTGCATCTCGTGTAAATTTCGACAATTCGCGACTCGCTTCTCCTGTTTGCTCTTGAAGAAACTAAATACCTAGCGAGACAAAAAAATCTACCGGCGTATTACGATGTGCTCATTTCACACGTTTTAAAGAGATCTATATATTGCGTTATACATATGTCTCGATGATCCTTTCGTCATTAACGATCTCAAAAAATAGACAACGTGACAATACCTGGGAGAAGTATATAGAAAATTGTGAAGTTCAAAAGAAGAACTGAGGCGTGAAGAATTAAGAGGACAATCTGGTTCTTTGGTTTCATTCCAATCTTAAGTAGTGTACTATTCTTCAGTCCAAGAAATACGTAAGTAGTATCTTCGTTATTCCATTATAATTTTTTACAATTTTTTTATTTCGCACTGTTGATAGCACAGTGTTTCATTTATAATTCAACACATTCACGACCAATGATTTTAGCAAAATCTTGAAGTATAAAACCATAAAATTCTGTAATTAAAACAAGAGCTAAGATTTTAAAAGTCATATAACTATTACTAAAGTCAATATAAGAAATTCTCCTTTCTTCAGAGTCACTATCAATTGACCCGCATGAAAAACCATATAAAACCATAATACAATCAACGGTCGTTAATGTGTTAACATGGATCAGATGGATCAAATAACAATTTGTATCAAATCATCTTCTATCTCCATTGAAAGAAAAACATAGAAAGCACTCCTGTGTAACCTGCGGAATTAATTGATTCGTACCGCGGTCGATGCCACATGAGAATGAAAACATTCGGCTGCGCATTGACTATGATTTCTTATGTAACGGAAGCGCGTAGGATTATACAATTGATTACAATATGCAGCACTATGCAACTAGGAAATTTCGATAAAATTTATTTGTAGTTGCGTTTTGTAATAGTAAGCACATAATAATGTATCGTCATTCGCGAGAACCAAATCACTTTGTTTACAAACAAACTGTGAGATAACATTCGTTGGAAGTGCGTAACGAATGTCACGTAGAAAAGAGTTTATCTGGTTGTCATTATTATCTCGCTTATGTATCACATATATCACATATATCGCTCTAAATTTACCCGTCAGAACCATATTAGATGCGCGAGATGTATATACACTGCTCAGCGAAACACGTGCACATGATAATCGACCTGAAAAATTTCTGATATGCATTTGTATTTGCATTATACGTAGGAGAGACGAGAACGCCAGAAAGCGCGATTATGGGTCTACATTTCAAAGAAATGCTTTTATCGTATTAATAAAGAAAGGAAAGTGACACGACTGATTAGCGGTTATGGTTGGGAAGAACATTATTAGCAACGTTTATTGTTTAATGTCCGCCGTTTTGAATGACGCGAAGGAGGGATCGATTAGCTGGCTCCTGACCTCATGACGACGGAAATAATAAATAAATATTGCTCGCGATTTTTATTCCACTGCTTTTTTTTTATACATTACTGATTATAATTGTGTTTTTAATACTCGATTCCAAATTAGTTATTTCAAAAATCAAATACTTTTAAAAAATACGAACTTTGACTCTATATCTGACTGACGTAGTGCATATTCTGCCAACCTAAACAGTGCTAATCAATTTAATGTTTATATTATGACCTATTGTTCAAATTTTGTTCAATGTAATATTATACATATGTTTATATACATTTTATCCTTGTTTTAAATTAAAAAATATCATTGTACGAATTTTGAAAAATGAAAAGGTCTTAAAACAATTTAAATGTAATAATGTAACGAAAGTAGTGACTCGCAAGGATCGCGTTCGAGGTTTGTTAGCCGATTTCTTCTCGTAACCGGCTTGACTGCTCTCTTAAAATGCATTTTGTTCGTTTTTACGTACGCATGCCCGCGTGCTTAGTGCCCCCGCACCAAGTACTCGTGTTTTCCGGTCACTCGTCTCTCCTTGGACGCCTACCCGGGAGACAGTTGTATGAACACAAGACGAATTGTTTGCACGTATTATTCCCACGCGTATACCACCATGCATTTCCGGAGAAAGTGGAGAGAAATGTTGCAATTTGTATCCACTGCCTTTTAACCAGTAAAAAACAAAAATCAGAAAATCAACAAAATTGTACTTATCATGCATTTTCCTCCTGTGATCTTCATACTGAAATCCGTTAAACGATTGGGGTTTCATACTATAATGAAGCTTACATTATAGCTGATAATGAATGTAGTATCTTAAATAGGTCTAGAGCAAGGACAAGTAAGGATGTTTTATTTGTTAACAAGTTGATATAGTTCGTGTATTTAATGACCACGAATATAATGATAAAGCGTGACAAATTCTTCAGTGATAAATAATGTCAACATGTTCGTTCGGCTTAGCGGCTTTATTTATCCGATCTTTGAACGTGTGCTCTTTGAATCTTTAAAAAGGACTGCCCTTAGATCATTTTTTGGTCTTCTCGGGGAGACGACCCCCATTACACTCGGATCATGCCACCATTCGCGCCTATGATCACATATGCCGCCTTCTTTGTGGATGAAACAATGGACCGAAATCGACGTTTCTGGAAGTCGCTGTTTGGCGACAACTATGCGCTCGTCGATACATTGTATATCCCTCGTCGGGCAGATAAAACGATCCGCCTGCGACATTATAGGACCGCGAGCGACAGCCAGAAACGCAATCCATACTAAAGCCTCGCAGCGCAACAAAGCGTACACCCCTCTCTTTTTGATACTACATGAATAATAGAATTCCTGGTAACAGAATTATATATAGATATATCGAAAATAACCTCTATGCGAGATAGTTGTCTTCTTTTCATATTTTCAAAATGTAGGAATATGAGCTTGTACGGTTGATAAGGTTGAGAGGAAGTAGTATGCACCGCGGTGAATGTACGATAGAGTTTGTCGCCCCTCTGATACTTACGTAACACTTGATCGTTTTAAAAGCGTACGCTATTTACTTTTAGGAGTCAGGTTAGCGTAGGTGCTATTGTGGCACGTACTAACTTTACGTGTTTCCTTCTACTTTATATGTATTTAATGACGAAAGTATCTCGAATTGCGGTAGATCAGTGCTATTCTTTGAATATGATGTTTTTAAATTCGACATTAGTGTTACAAAATTAATTGTGCTATTTAGATGTTGAAATTCAGTTTTGAAGTGGAGTACCGGCTTAATAAGAAATACATCAGATTGCAGATGAAGATACTTACATATTTACGTACGCATTATTGTTGCATTACGTTATGTTATTTATGCATCGATATTGTTATATCAGTCTTTCACGGTTTATTGTTCTACATATAAATCAGCAAGAGTCAAAAGGCTATCTTCGCTTAAACGAATCTCAATGTTTCTCAAATATAATTATATTCTAAACGTGACATGACCTTATCGACCGTATAAATTTAGATTTATTGTTGCTTTGTACGAATCTTAATCGTCAATCATGATATCTTACACATCCCAAAATTTTACACGGTCCTTAAATTTTATTGATTAGGAAAGAGAATATGACCCAGTCGTCGTACTTTGTGAGAATATCTGTACAATTCATCGCGCAATTCAATGACATTTGCTTTATCGATAAATTCGAATTCCTAGTGACTCTTGAAGGTACAATTGAAAAGAATTCAGATCGATGGTAAATCGATCATCGATCGATCGTGGACTATCATTCATCACAAGAGAATGTTACGTCGCGCGAATAAAAAGAATAGCTAAACAAAACGTTGAAATAAATTTGTAATTTAAGTTTCAGAACTCAGAGATTTAAACATTCGAAAATTTACGAATTTAGAGATTTAAAAATCTTCGATAATCCAGAATATCATCTATAATATATAATTCTAATTATCAAACTAAAAAAATTTGACAATTGGAAAGTTTGAGGATTCAGAAAGCTGAAAAATTACGAATTCAAGCTATAAATAATTCTCGTTATAGATAACGCACGCGTATTTGAACTGTTCATGCCCAGCTAACATTGGCGTCAGAACCAATTATCTCGGCACGCGGTTTTCCCTTTTTTTATCGTTATAGAAAAGCATCTCGCGAAATCTACGCGCGAGTATAACGTGCGCCTCTTCTTTATGGTTTCGGCCACTAAACTTTGTCCGGTAAAATTCCGTACTTGAGGGTGTACAGGCGGCAAGGATATGTCGGTTATCAGGCTGCTTCGAACCAGAAACGCGACGGTGATAACAGCCAGAGGACCGACCTCAACGGCGCCTTCGATCGCTGAAATATACCGATTCCCGAGAACTTTTACGGTCTGAGAATCTCAGCGCTTTCAGCCAGTAGCTTGTAACAGACTAATAGCGCCAGTGATGAATTGGTTGATAAGATTTTTAGAAATACATACTCCTTAAGCACGTGGTTAGATCGTGGCCTAAATAGTAAAAACGTACGTGATATTGTGTGAAAGTTTTATGGACTATTTCATTATTCTAACTGTGTTTTATTAGTTTTTAGGTTACCAAGAGACTCTCACGTGTCTATTTGTTTAACGTATTAAGTATTATTAAGTTTATTTTTTTTCATTTCTTAAATTATATTTTTCTTTTTTTCACGGTCGTTAATATCCTTTGATCCTGACCATGTCTGTCAATCTTTTTCCTGTTTTGTGATCGTAGCATCAGATAGTGATTTATTGTGCGTGTTCTTTAAAAGAAATCGCTGAAGGATAAGTAGGATTGGCACATATTTCTCAAGGCTGTTCTTTAATGATACACAGTCGTAACTCGTGATAGAAGCTGATGCTATAAAAAGAAGATATTCAAATTTTGCCTACTGGTTTCTCTACCGATTTGTATATACGGCTCTTGACTCCTTTTTTCCTCTCTCTCTCTCTCTCTCTCTTTTACTTGTATTATGTACACGTAAGGGCGAACCGGTTGCGAAGAATGCTTTCCTCCGATCGAATGTTTACATTTCGTAAAAGTAAATAATTTTTATGAATTCCTATCTTTGAAAGCAGCATCTTTTTTTTATCAATTTATCGAATTCTCTTATATACGAAAAAATTATTATGTTGACGAAAAACTTCATAACAAAAAGATAGGCCAAATATCGGACGTATTTTCAATAATAATCATTTTTAGCAGTCTCTGTTTTTGTATATAACTGTTGTCTCATTATCATAGGTCAGGCATTCTCAGAGATCCCATTCTCTGGAATCATCAAGTTTTCGCCATTATACATTCTTTCCTCTTTTTCTTCCTCTCCCTTTCTTTCGCTCTCTATCTTTACGTATATTCAGGTCCACGTTATCGATCTATTGTGCAACGAGACGATTTGCATAATTGGCGCCGATATATTATTAAAAGAATATACATGCAAATGTTGAAGCAGCAAGTTGCTATCAACAGAAATTATTTGCTTGCTCGATTGTTTCTCTCGTTATCAGCGTCAGTATTACTTTGCATTAACGTAACGCTTGATGGCACTATTAACATAGTTCTTAGGCTGGCATAAACATTTTGCACACAAATTAATTAGGCGGTTCGGTTAATTAACGGCCAAGTAAGCACGTTAAAGTGAAGTTGAATTAATGTCAAAGTTTTATCTGGCGAGCGTTAACTTGTTGCAGAATCATACAATGTTTTTCAAACAGTAGACATTTTTGCCTCGATATTCTATTAAATATATCTTGTAGCGTTAGAAGTCTCATGTTATTTCCGATTTTAACTCGTAGATACGTATTTTGATGCCATTTTGCTGAAACTGCAAACGTTTCATACGTTGTTTAACAATTTATTAATTAAGTAATTATATGTTGATTAATTGTCTCATAAAAGGGTTTATCATTGGTCATGTTATCGGTGACCGATGTTTCTGACATAATAATTTTATGAAATTCCTGTCGCCTATGATAAGTCAAGGACTCGTATACTTCCCAGCTTTATCGGATTAGTCGTAGTCTAATTCCACACGTGACTTACAGTAACCCACGACCTTCTTTTATCTCTGCCGATTGATAACAAATTAACAATAGAAGCGAGTTTCATTATAACTGAAACGATCGTATTGAAATACGTTACTTTTTGCATCGGCTGGTTCATTAGATAACGTCCTCTCAATATAAATTCCGCGTAATCGTTTTCACAGAGGATTAAAAATAATATTTTATCAATATTAATGACTGAGAAACATGTATTCCTTGCAGTGGTTCTTCGTTTATTCTAATGACAATCTATATGTCGTTGCATCGTTAATTCCTATGCAAAAATATTTGTATAAACTCATTGGCAAATAATATATACACCTTTCATTTTAATATACTTTAAGTGGGATAAATACGGCTGGATCAATAACACATGCACAGTGCACTGTAGTTCAAAAGCAGCGCATTGGTAACCAATGACTACACATGAACAATTCGAGTTTCTTCAGATTAAATACGACACTAAATAAACACAACATGTAGAAAAGACATAGTTAAAGTACATAGACATAGTTCGGGTTTCCTTTCGATCCATCAGACGGTTATTTTAAGCAATCGTTAGCCAGTGACCAAACGTCACAAGCTAAGATCATTTGTATACACACGTGTGTCTAACAGTTAGCTTTCACGTAACCCATCCTATAGACCATTTAGGACTATGTATTATTTGCTGTACATTCACAGGTCGAGAAAATAACTTCGTGGAGTCAATAGAACACCTTCTTATATCTTCCTTTTCCTCGAAAATGCATTCGAGTTTACATTAACTGGCTTTTAGACTTTTCACTACAGGGTATATCATGATGTACTCGGGCGTAGTTCTCGCTAACTGGTTTATTGGCTGTATTATGTTCGATATAATAAATCGTTTCTTAGTTGGTAAATTATCGGTAAGATAGATTATCGGTAAGATTTTATAACAAAATTATTACGAATGTCTAGTAAGACGTTAAAACATTATCTGGTCAGTTACTAAAGGAGTTATATTTCCAAGAAATCGCGAACAATGGCTAGATAACGAAGCAGAATCTCAACCAGTTAACATAGTACCTACTGTATCATAGAAGTCAGACAATTGGACTTGTTCCAAGGGCGGAACACGTCTCGTTGCATGTAGCGTTTTGAAGATGCGCCACGCTAATTTTAATCGCGGTCTACCCGAAATAGCACTACGACTGCGCACTTTTCCTTCTCGAGACACGAAATGTGAACATACTTTATTCATGACAACACCATTCGTCCAAATTTACTGACCTTTTAATGCCATCCGATCGAACATGTCGAATTGCTATTTTTATATAAAACCAGTCTAACGGTGTTTACCGGTGGTAGGTACGGAATACTTATCAATGGTAGAAAAAAGGAATGTACATTCGAAATAGTCAAACTAAGAGACTGTCTGGACTGGGTTAAGAGATGTTGAACGTGATTCGCTTATTACAATATAAACTCCCAACAGCGAATTATGAAATATTATAATGCGATGCATTGCCTCCAGCATGACTGTTGATTATTATCTAATCGAGCCTGTATTTTTCATCTACTTTTTCTTCTACAAAAATAGATGACTTTCTATCAATTCTGTATATTTCATCATTGAGCGTATAGTTACTTTACGCAACTGTTGCATCATTCTGTGACCTTTCACGTAAACATTACTGATTTAACGCGTACAATTTTCTTTCATTATAAAAATATAAAGACCTATACAAGAGAAAGACACGACATGTAATCTTTTCTGTTTTCCATACGGGAGCACCGTTTTAATCCAATACCTTACCAAACAATTACATATTATCAAAAGGATCCTTTTATTACATTTCCTTGTAGCGTTCTCTTGCAAAATACTTACATCAAAAATATTGATCTCAAAAGTTATTGATTACCATATTTTAGACATCATATTTCGTGTATACTTATCGATCTTCCTTGTAATCTTCATATTTGTTCCCTGTGATATTGTCTTCTATAAATCGATAATAGCATGTGGTAGATTTCAGATCTGCTACGAAAACATGTTGCATCTCCAACGCGCATTTTTATGAATTTTTTCCTTAGTAATCGGAACGGTAATTACGGAATTGGCGGTAATCGTTTCCAATCGGTTTCGAGAACAGTGGCGTGGTGCCCCGATGTATCGAGGACACGCGAGTTTATCAGCGAGAATTATGATTTCGCGCTTGAAAAATTCGTATCGCCATATTTCGGCTTCTATGTGATAAAGAAAACGAAGCAATCATTCTAATTAATTTGGACATTTCTGTGTCATCAGGTTGAAATAAATAAAATACACGCATACATAGTTAATTTTGATAAATGCATAATAAGATTAAACAGATAGATAGATACTTCATCGATCTAAAATTCGAGTCGATGTTTCCCGAAGATTAACCCTTTTTACATCATTGTCGATGTATCTCGAGGTTTCCAAAATATCTAGACCTCTCGATGTATTATTTGAAGTAAAAGTATAGTATCGCGTCTGAGGATTGTCCAAATAGTTTCGCAAGCCACGATAACTGTAAATTACAAGAAATTCTATTTGTTCGAAAATTCTTACATAAACGGAGACTTTCGTCGTGCCGAGAGCATAGATCACATGAAATCTAAACATGGAAAGTTTCTTGTCTAGCGGTTCGTACGCCGTACGAACTTTTTTTCTTAAATTAATCAGTTATCGGCAGAACAACAATTATTGTGCAACGATTTATAGGAGTTCGACACTCAATGACAACTGGAAATTTTATCCCGGAACATTGAAAATATATTGTTGTTTATATATTTGCGACATAAGTCTTATATCGACGAAAAATAAAATAAGATTCAAAAATCATCATAACACGCGCGTTGCAACCGTTGTAGAAAGTGTCACCAAGTGGAACATATGCAGTAAATGAGATAAGAGATTGTCGGTCTTTTTTCTCCCTTCTTTTTCAAAGTTACTTTTCTTATACTACAGCGCTCGACCCTGGCGCCTCATTAGCGTAATGATAAACAATGCTTAAAGAGTGTATACTTTAACCTCGACCTTTTGTTATTTATGACGCCAGTGGACAATATTATACGTCATATTGCGTTTAATTTATTTCCTTTTTATTTCAATTGTCAGTAATTCTTTGCTAGCACTTTCTTCAAATTAATCGTGGCTACGTAATATTTCCTAAAAAATATTAGAAATTGCAATTATTGTTATTATTATTGTTATTATTGTTATTATTATTATTATCATTATCATTATTATCATCATCATCATCATCATTATTATTATTATTATTATTATCATTATCATTATTATTATTATCATTATTAATACTGCTAGAAATTAAATATATTCGTGCATGGAAGATATACGATAACCCTATTGTTGTGACATTTGGTAGAGATAGAGAAAATTCACCAGAAATAGAAATAGGAGACAAGGCGCGATAAGTTTATATGGTTGAAACTCGAAACATCAGATTTGCGACATTGCTATAACGCTTCTTAGTTGTGCACGCGTACTTGCTTGGTTCCGGTCTGGTACGTGTCGAGTCTGGTTCGAGAGCGAGTCTCGAGGGACGAGAGAAGAGACTATTGCTGCATTTAAAAGTCGTAATTCCACTCCGGGAGTAACATGACCACTATGCGTCTACCCTGTCGCGCAAAACACTGCACTGTGATAAAGTTGTATAAAATTTTCAGTCTGTGTTATTCTTTCGGATGGAAACAACTGAATTATCATATCTCGATTTCATTAATTATGTATCAATAATAAAATAACTGAGCTATTCAGCGAAAGTAAGGAATATCTTTGATGTTGCATCTGACTGGCGGCTTTAATCGATTACCAACGCAAGTTTCAGATCCAAATTCTATAAGTTATTCCGTGTCACGATGATATTTCTTTCTTTTCTTTTTTTTTTTTTTATTAGGAAAAATTTATATTTATTCGTAAGTTAGACAACAGAGTATTTTGTAAGGCAAGATACAGTTCCGATAGGCAGGTGAACTTTGTTTCTTTCTCAAAGATCCGCTTACGTCTATCTGTAAATATTAGTTGAACAATTTCGGATTTAGACGAGATTGTCTGATAAATCATGACGCATGACGATTCACGTGATTCGAACACACGGTCTTGTAATATTGTTGGCGAAATTTTTGGCAGTGAACGGCGCACGTTCCTTGCTATTAAAGATTTGGCGATTTGATCATTCATGCAACACGAATTCCAGTTTCAACAGAGTGCTCGGCAAAAGCCTTTCTGCGATGTGAAATTGGATCCCATTCTGCAACTCGCGACCGAAAAACTTTTCGATGAACGAATACGACAACGATCTTAATTTTCAAGTAATCTATATTATCAGAGAGTGTTGTATGCTAATTTAGAAAGTCGATATTAACACGTGCTGTACATATTTAGATCGTAGATACCAAAGGGGAATTTTTAATAACGTGTTGTTAACATTGAATAAGAAATAGATGTAATTGTTATTTATGTGAAAATTTTCAGTAAACATTTTTGTATTTTACTTGAGCGAATATTCGGTAAAAATTTTGGTAGAAATAAATTTAAAAAGTTAGATCATTTAATTTATTTCATTTACTATCACGCAATGTGTTTTCGGGTCGGGTCAATAAAAAATATTTTAAAAGATAATCCAAAGTAGAAAATATTTCAATATTCTAAAGAACAAACAATTCTTTTCCAGATCTAAATGTGTTCCATAGCGATGCCTGCTGAGCTACTTCTGGGGCATAGTCCTCCAGTGTACAGCTCGCTTCTGTACAGTCCCTTGGTAGCACCGACGATTGCCAGCAGATCGGTGCCACCTAGAATAAGGCCATGCTTGTCATCTGGTTCCTTGGCCATAGATAGCATTCGCAACAGCAACGATGGCGGTAGTAATAAGCAGAAGAAGAGGGTAGTGTTTGCTGATGATCGTGGCCGTCCTCTTACTCAGGTACTCGTTCTTAATTCCTATCTTGTACTAACTAATTGTGAAAGGAAATAAAATAATCCTGTCTGTAACGCAAGCTTTACTTAACTTCCCACTTGTATTTGAACTTTCTCTTTCTCTTTTATATCTTTGCAAACCAACTATTTTCCAATTTTTATTAATATTATATATATATATATGTCAGAGAGTCAGTAGGATCGGAGGTGTGGGCGGGTAATGAATCTTCGCCAGTATTAGCCATTGTCAAGGTACGATCCAGAGTTTATTGGCACAAGTATGGAGATGTGAGATTTGACAAATAACTGCGGCGGTTAGGTACTCGCGATGCGAATGACAATAGTCTTAGGTCCGATAACGAATCCGCGGTCAACGGGACTCTTTTACCCTTTACTCGTTGGCAACTCCTAGGTGGTACTCTCAGTTAGCACGCGAATTAAGCACTCTGTCGAAATGATACCTTAGTCGTACTCGAAGCTCTCACTGTGATGCTGTTTCGGAAAAACTTCTCCACTCTCTCACGGCCCCAGGTCTTTTACATTCGTGGAGACAAGTGTCATTTGCGGAAAAAGACTGTTTGCCTATTTTCGTTAGTTAAGGTTTAAGGTTTATGACGGGTCTTCAGGCTGGCTGCAGATGTTTTGCGAATATGTCTCGACAACCGGCAATCAACCTACCCAAAGAATAGGGTCTGCGTATGACGAGCCATGAGACAGAAACCTTACTGTCGAGTGCCGTTACAACTATTTATTTTTACGGAGGGCTATAGACTTTTTCATGGCTTTGTTAGAAAAACGTTAGTCCTTTGACCGCAGCTACGTTCGGTGACTGGTTGTCACCTCGAACCCAAACTCATTCTCATAGGTTGCAGGCGATGAAGTTATTTACATAGATTGTCGGGCTGAAGGACAGTGATTGTTCAACTACGGTTATGGTGGAACCCAAACTACAATATTAGGGGTTTTTCCCCGGTTTCGACGGGAAGGCTCCGGTGTCTCTCCATCTCCGACATATAAAATATAATAGAGAAAATTTTAACAACCTAATTTTTAAGATATTTGTTATACTATAAAACTTGTACACGGTCTTGTTTTGTTCATTCGACGTTAATAAAGCATTAATCAAATTTTACCTTCACGATTCGAGTGACGAAAACTTAATAATTTATTGTTAGCTAATTTAACTTTACTCTGTTTATGCATCAACTATGTTTCCTTTAGTAATATTATTCATGTATATTACAGATTGTTTAGAAGATACAATATTTTATATTTTGAAAAATCTACGTGTCTGCTACTGATACTTCATGTGCTTCTGTTATGTGATTTTTAGGTTCGAGTGATGTCGGAGCCCAGCAACGTACCTCCTCTATGGAGTACCACTTACCTGGCTGGATTAACTGGACGATTTTTAAATTCGAAAATTGAGAATGATCAATTTACAGAACTCGTGTCACCTTGGCAAGTAACTTTCCCCCAGCCAGCTAGCGATTACCTCGCCTTTCGCCAGAAACTTGATCAGGAGAATGTCAGCCTGGAAAACGTGATAGTGAAAGAAACAGATCAGTGTCTAGTGGGTACCATCAAGGTACGTAATCTGGCGTATGACAAGGAAGTCGTGGTCAGGGCGAGCAATGACTCCTGGAAGACACACGAGGACGTTCATTGCACCTATGTCGAACAACCTGGTTCGCCTGCGCTGATCTTATACGACACTTTCCGCTTTCGATTAACTCTACCGTTAAAATCGAATATGATTGAGTTCTGTGTACGATATCGTACTGATGGGAAAGAATACTGGGACAACAACGATGGAAAGAACTTCATCGTCCGCAAAAAATTGGAGGTATGTATATCTAATTTTTTAAATTTTTATAAAAATGTAAATCTACATTAGCGATCATAAGTATTAAGATACAAGTCGTTTATTAGTAAATTCTAAAAAATTTTATTTTATTTAGTACTTTACATATGAAATAACAGATTTATAATAAAACAACTAGAAAGTGAAAATAGTAAAAACCGTTCAATTTGTATGTTCTAAGACTTATAGCCAATAGTGTAGATTCCTTTCTTATGTCACTTATTATACTTACTTTATAACGAATATATGATTCAAGGCTATTAGAAAGTATATAACTCGTATCACAGCTAGACCATCGTGCGCTCTATTATGTACCGATCTACAGTAAACGAATATAGTATATAATAAACACTTTGCACGTCGCAGCCACGAGCACCTGCTAAACGGTACGATATCCTGACGACAACCTGCGACGGCTTCTCGAGCAACGGCATGCGAGACAGCATATCTCGAATCACAGACGCGACTAGGGTGAACGTGCGTACATGGAGTGAGTTCGCGTCCTGGCAGCATCTCGCGAACGACGCTCCATACTGGTGAATTTTCGTCACTGGTCACAAACGATGTACGAAAGTCGTACGAATTCTTCCAATCTGCTTGGTTTAATGATCACGAGATGCAGATCATGCGAGACGAGGGAAAAAAACGCAGGCAACACACGTGACATACACAAAATGGTCGTACGAATTACATGTCTATCTATATGAGAGCACGTAGTATACACAAGCACCAGGAACAAGAGAACGGAGAAGAGAACAGTGGTAAAAGGAGGGAAGCGATGGACTACAATTGAGATCAAATTGTGGAAGGACATGCTTGCATAGAAGGGAGAGAATCGAAGGTCGATAGCGCGGAACAGGCGAGAAAGAAGCACTAGTCGCATTACATATATGGTATGTTGATCTCATACACCTTACTGTATATGTATAATGATCCTCCAACGATTTGTGTACGATATTTGGCTAATTTTGCGAATGAAAATTCTTTATTCATGAATTTTCCTTAATAGGGAAACAAGATCAGAAACACAGTCAGTTCTGTAAGCTCGAAATCTACTTGTTATTGATGAAGATACAGAAGATAGATAATAGACCAATTGATTAGCGATAAACAATAGATCGATTCATTGACAATTTCTTAATATCAAAAGATAACGTGAAACTTTCGCAAAGTTACGTTGAAAGAACAAGTGTAAGGTAACTTATAAAGCTACCAATACACGTGTACAGGTCACGCGCGTATTTTTATAAAGGCGTCCTTGCGTGTGTTTCGAAAGAGAATCGAAGGAGAAGGAAAGGGAAACGAGCGACAATGCCACTGGCCCCGTAATCAGCATAATTCTGCGATTCGAGTCGTGAATAGCGTGTCGGAGATCCTTTCTAAAGCCTAAACTGTCTTGAAAATTTGCGAAGAATTAGCATGCCGCGTTAGCATGTATCTTTTCTCCGTCCTTGCACTCACAGCATATATACGCTTAAAACTTTCTCTCTATAAATAACAATCTGGCGTGGTGTGACGATAACAACCGCGACCGGCGAGTCGCCTGACTCTAATCGCCTTAACTAAAGGTTGTTACCACGCGTGACAAGATACATTCATTTCTTCGTCTTCGCTTCATTTCCTCTTCTCGTTCGTTAAGTCAATTTTATACACGGTCACACCAGACTTACTCAAGGTGGTATTAGATACTGTTGATAGTAATAGAAAATGTATCAGTTTTCATAGTTAGTAGAAATACGAATATTTATAAGTTAATGTTTCGAAGAAGTAGATCATAAAATAGTTACTAAATGCAATGGTACAATACAGTTACTCTGTGTACTAAATTATGAATATTTCTATGAACTAGCAATATTCTGTATTATAATATTTTTTAAATAGGTTCAGTATACATACTTGAAATCTGAAATTTAGTGTAGGCAAATGTGAAAGTCCCTTTAAGTCGTAAGTTCCACAAGCGGAGGACACTTGCCTCGTCGAGTGCGAATGAACTTCTTTCAGGTCACACGAATTCAATCAAAGATACTGTTATCAACAAATTTGCCGCAGTTAATCCGTACTAATTTAAAAACATTGACCATAATTTAATGATCAAGTGTTAATTCGCCGTTTATTCTCTTATGCGTGTATAACCATTACGTAAATATGTATAACATCAAAGTCATAGGGTAAATGCTAGCAAGCTCTTACACGCTCTATTTTATTGGTAAAGTTTTTCCATCAACGCCTTAATACTACTCATAGTTCTTCCGTGTTCCTTTCTAAGTATTTCACCAAGGCGACAATTTAAGAATGCCTTGGAACACTCTATACATTGCGAATTATTTCACGGTCAAAAGAATCGGCAGCCAAATCCTTGGCCTACTGCCAGCAGTCCGACAAATGCAAACACATTCTACATACGCATTAGCATAAAGTAGTCTGTACATTGGAAATATACCTCCCTGATTCATGTGAATCTTTCAAGTAGACTGGACGTAAACACAAGACAAAATGTTGCTGTGTTTAACTTAGCCGGAGACCTGCAAGAAAGCTTGCGAAATCCGAGCCCTGTTCCCGCATATTAACCTACTTCACTTTATAGTTAAATCGGTCCATAACGTCGAGTCGCTTTTTGCGAACAGGTGACGTCGAACGATAAATTAAAAGATCGTTACCGTTTCGCCAACGAATTAAAATAACTCAGTGACCACTATAAAAAATTTAGTTCAAGGTTCGAAAGCAAAAACACGCGTTTCTTAAAATACTGTTAAAAATCCTAGCAACTATAAATTATTTGTTCTAAAAGCCGTCCTTCCATCTTCCCGTATTCAAATTTGCTCTTTAGGTACATACCTAAATACCTGTTAGGTTGTCCCAAAAGTTTCATCAACATATTTTATTTTATATTATTTTATCGAATTAAGTATGATCCATTTTGTTTCAATAGAAAAATGTTGTGCATTTATTATTCCTTTATAAAACGGAAGAAACTTTTGGGACAGCCTAATACGATGTAAATGCAAGCTAATACACACTTACACCGTTTGAGGCGCGGTTGAAAAGTGGTGGCACAGGATCATATACCGTATCGGCTTCACGTTGCATTGTAGTCATGCCATACCACGCCTCGTAAGCTTTGTAAAAACTTTAAGACGTCTAGACGCGTGGGTTGACTGGATAATCTCGACTCCCTGCATCTCGACCGAATTGTTGTACGCACTACATTTACTTTTTCGAAGGCGTACGTTTTTGCGAACGCGGTCGATACCTAATTTCAATATAGATATTTTATCATAAAAATCTCAATAGAAATTATAATTATTCAACAAGCCACTTGAAAAATTGCGAGTAATTAAGCATGTACCCTGTCATGAATTTGTTACTTATCCGTTGAAAATGAATGGTACAGATAAGGACATAATTCATTGATAGTGCAACTTAATTACGTCAGTGATAAATATTCCGACCTTTGTCATAACGGAGACATAACTACAAACATCTGCATTTACTCAAGTAAACAAAGCACTTAAATCATAAAGATTTATAAGATTCTAAAAACAAACTTGCCTGTTTTTATATATCCACATACATTTGCAACGGAAAACACATTGCCTATCATATTTTTGTATCGCATTTGTCACATAAACAATATTATCGAAATCAACAAATTTATTCAATTTTTTAAAATCAGCAACGTAAGTCAGAGAAGCTAAAATAACAATCGTCATCGAGTGTCGTAGGCCCAGCGTAGCGGTGACCTTTACACTGCATGACGCGTTGATGCTAACAGTCTTGTTTGACTACAGTTCTTGTTTCCTTTCGTTTCAGATTGCAACGTGCAGAACAGACAATATATAGAAACACACAGAATAACCGTGCGAGGGAGACAATTCATAGGCTAAGGGTTTGCCGAACGTATTCGAAGATCAGGAATCAAGATATGATGGATGTTCGTTCCAAAGTTTCCCCAAGCTCTGTACCAATTTGGAGATCGTCAATACGTCTTCTTCACGATCGTCATCTTCCTTCTTCTCCTCTTCCTCTTTCCTGGAACTTAGCTACCATCAGCCGAGGATGTCCGTCAAGATAAGTTTCCACCTTCGAGTTGACCAAATCTCGCTGGTCTCGTCCGTTCCTCTTTCTCTCTTAGTAACCACTCCCTTTTCGCGTTCCTTTTTTATTTTCTCTCTAACTTTTTTCTGTATAATACTCTCGTTTCCCTGAACTCGCATCAACTGTCGTACGAATTTACGAGATTCTTTTAATGAGGTTTTTCTCTTTAGTTGGGGTGAATCAAGGGGCTTTAAATAAGTAACGCAAGATATAACGAAGAGTGTAGCTTAGAAAAAGAATGATAAGTTCTAAGGAATTAAAAAGACGAAACTAGATGCGCGCTTAGCGGTTTTGAATGGAATAGCGGTCACAATCGTGCGCGCTATCTTGAACAGTGGATACGCAATAGTTTTCTTATACTGCTTGTCGCGAAACTTCTATTCGAAATTAACGTTATTATTTTTCTGTGGAAAAGTTTCGATATCGCGTGATACGTTCCAGTCCTAACCGCTTAAAATGGGAAAGTAACTATGAAGAAATAGTAATTTGCGCGAGCGCAACTCCAAAGTTGACCATTTCTAGATCGTTGTCATAGTATACGTAAGAGTGTAATTTCGAGAAAGAGAAAAAGATCAGTTGCTTCTTTTCCGATCCGGGAATAATATTTTTTCTTTATTGTTTGACCGGTGCTAGCTACTGTCTCTTTATCTCTACTCTCTTTTTTATTGGAACGATTCATGATAGTAACTATAAAGAGACCAAAGTTACGCAACCTCGTTCGTATTAATTCTGTATTGCTTGTTATCGTTCGATAAATTGGTATCAGTTACCACGCGTATAGAATACTCTCGTAACGTGTCGCGCTTTCTGCACGACAAATTACCCAACGATTAGCACGTCGATACTCATATACTCTTTCCTTATAAAATATCTTTAATCCCATATACATATATGTTTTCGTGTAATTGTTTATATGTCTTTATATATCTATAGATTCTTTTTTATCTTCTTGCACTCTTGTTTGGACGCTGTTGATATTCAATCGTACGTTTCACGACCATTTAAAGTATAATATCGCAAACAAATTTTATGTTTCAAGACGAAACTGAATTAAAAAATTCTGATCTCGACAATTTTGTGATGTATGCGCCATTGCGAAAGCATAAATGCGTCCTTACAATTGGAATCGAAGTTGCTACTCGCGTATACGTGCATATATAAAGTACAGTAACAAAAAAAGGAAAGAATTCGTCTGGAGGTAATATACGACTAAAGATATATTATTCGGTTCATGTCGGTCTATGGCATGGGTTGATATCGAGAAAAACATGTATGTTCGAAGAATCGCGTCCCGCATCAATGTTTCTTCACCTGGCTTTCAGAACGAATTCTTTTCGCGCACGTGTAACCTTACACTCAGCTACGAAATTCAATTCATATTCTTTCTTACTTTCTTCTCTATTATTTTTCATGAAGTACAAATCAATAGACTATATTATTATTATTACCGATACTATCATTGCTATCTCTACTACTAGGCACATATATCGTTATTACGATCGCACGACAAGAAATATATATATATATATACACACACACTCACACATATATATACACATCTAATGCATGCCAACGTAACACATATGCACTACGTACGACTGGTTCGTGCGTAGGAAAGATAAACAAGACATAATTTGTAATCTTTTTGACTTTTATGCCCCAATCATAACACCCAGAGAAACAAGTATTCAGGAAACGAGATTTTCTTTGCAGGGCGTCGTGTGGCATAATGATGACAGTACATCTTCAGTTCGTGCGAAGAAACGGACTGCAGGATTGGACGATCGTAAAATCGCAAGGAGTGAGGCCGTCGAGTTTGTAGAATAACATTGAGTGCAATTAGAAATACTTTTGACAAACTGGCAACCACTGGCTTTAATCCAGCTTGCACGTGATGATCATCTTTTAGTCGATTTCTTCCTGGCTATCGACATCGACCTTCCCCTTCCGCAGGACTGGACGGCCTCTTCGTTCTCGATATCGCCTTCCATGTGGAGCACAATGGTGTCGGAGTGTTTTATTAGACATTATATATCAGATCTTGACAATGATTATTGTTCTTCAAACACATATTCTTCTGTTGTTTATCCTTTTCTCTTAACGTCGTTGTAATATCCTCTTCACCTCTTCATGTATCTGGGTCGCGTGACTCTTTGAGGTTTTATCGTTTGCCTTCGTATTAGGCCCTTAATATACACTTACAAATTGTACCTTGTATTTTTTGATACATATATATATAGAGAGAGTTTTTTTTATACTTGTTAATTCTTCCTAGAGTTTTAAATGATTGGTTGTGAATGTATAGTGTGAAACGATTCTTAAAGAGTCGGTGACTTCTTTGTGAACATTTTTCTCTTTCTTCTACTTTTTTTTTTTTTATTAGTAACATAGTTAATGATCGATCTATAGGAGGGCAACCAGTGACGATGACTGGAGACGTATCTTCTATATATGTGATATGAAAAAGAAACTCATGCATAGGATGCCATTGTAAAAATGTATGTTTGCAGATCTACTTGTGCCCAAAGTGTTCACTGATGAATCAATTCCTTTTTGTACTTAACTGATCGGTCACAAATTCGTCTTGTCTGATTTGATACTCACTTTATTGACACGTTTTTTTTTTATTTTCTGTAAGCAGAAATTACGGCAAATAGGCTGCCAGCAAGTAGAATCCAGTAGAAAGGCAAGAACATCTCTTTCCTACTTTGTAATAAGAAGCAACTCTTCATAGCTCTCGACAATCTGTGTTTTATGCATATAAACAAAATTCACTACTTTTATTTAATCATTAATTTAGTATTTTGTTAATTCCAGTGAGGCAAAGGGAAAATTAAGCACAGACTACTTATACATAACTGTTCCTCGTTGTACCTGTGACCCCTCAAGAATTAGCCCCCTCCCTTAACTCTTCTTTTTGTACTATATCTTGTACTTGATTCATTCCAGATATTGTACACACAAACGATTGCTAATTAATAAAAATTAAGTCACGGAAGAATATATCGAACGACTGAATATAGGAAAATCGAAGAAGGTGAAATTTTTTTTCACATATACATATAATATATAAATAATTATATGTTAAGTTTTATGCAGCTATATTAAATGAGATTAAACCAAGCAAAATACATTTACCAATACTCTGCAGAGTGAAGTTAGGGCTTTTCTCGTTTTCTGTATATATATTTATTGAACCTTCGCTATATTATATATGTATGATTAGCAACATAGAGATAAAGCTCAGTGAGTTCGACGAACCGTGATGATGCGCCGTGTTTAATTCGCGTTTAGTCCGATAGAGCTCAGAAGAATGTCGCGAGGATATCTCTGTCGCAATCAAATTGTATAGGCGTTTGCGTTTGCGTATTGCGTTCACATTTCATGAAAATTGCAACTTCTTTCATGGGAGCACTCTCATAACCTGAGGTAATTTAAGCTTGTATAATTTTCTTTCATAAACTGTCGGTACAAACGAATTCTGTTTCAGAGTTCGTGTACCTGATCTTCGAGTATTCCTGTGAAAGAACTTGAAGAAGTGTCCTTCGTCTACGTAAATAAGCTTTTATTGCTTAAATTCTTACCATAGTTAAAACTTCAAGTTGAGTTTTTAACTATGCTAAAAAGTTAATATTACGAAAAAGTATCTATGGACGAATGGAAAGCTCATGTTTCAACACGCTAATGTATTCGACCCACTGGATACATCAATTGCCAAGATATATATATATAAACCAGAGTTGTCCTAGCAACATTACATTATAGTATAATTAATTTATATTAAATATCGCGCATACGGTTGTCCGTTCTTGATGAAAAGTGTATAGAACTGGTTAAAACTTGTTCTACCTACCGCACCGCCTCGAAATTAGTTATATATACGTACATTATAAGGGAAATAATTAAGGAATGCATGCATGTGAAACACATACGCTGTAATATATAGAAAAAATGTACAATTTCCTCTTGAGAGCCGTAAGACTGATAACTTAACACGGATACACAGAGACTGTACATATAATAATTGTTGCAAGACACAGGTTTGAGTTTCGATACAATTTCCATTGCAGATATGCGATGTGCTTCTTGCAATCTATATATATATATATGTATATATATATATATACATATATATATACACATAGATCCTATGTACACAAGCTGTTTGTTTTCATGGATAATGCGTAAACCGGTTGGGCGGTAATTTTTTCGAAACTCTTCTCTCTGTCGCGGTAGATGTAGCGTTGAGTTCGCTTGTGAAAATTGGTTCGAGCTTTTATATATATTATCCTTTTGCGTAGGAAACATATAAACATGATACAGTGTGCAGCGTATCATTATATATGTAATTATTCTCAAACGCTATATCACATTATATTTTTGTTTCGTTTAGGTAGGACATATGTTCCTCTTTTAGTTTAATTTTATTAATTTTTGGCATTCGTAACTCGAGATTAGATTTTTATTGTTATGGTTATCGATTATTCGTCAATATTAGTTTTATTATAAATGATTGATGCCGCGACTGCGCAAATTGACTATATGAAAAAATGGACATAGTAGATTTTTTATTGTATAGCGTAAAATGCTTTATATATACATATATCAAATACTGAATTGTAAATATGCTACCGCGTTATTATGTATATGAATACACGATATTTAGAAATAAAATATTTTTAAGCCGACATCGCTGCGTACCGTGAAATTTATTATTTGTATATTTCAGCTGAAAGAGAAATGTAATAATAATTATATCCTCGAAATGGAAGGTACTATAAGCTAAATAGATAGCCATGAAAAATTGTTATTTAATGATTTGTATTGGATTAAAATATACTGTAAAATTTACTATCGCTTATTATTATTTTTCCCAATACTGATGTTTAGGAACATAATGGATACATAGAAGCAAAAATTAATTCTTTCGTGTAAATCAGACGATACGGCTTCTTTAGTTGACTATTTAAAATTATTCACGAACAAAGCTGTTGATGATTAAAGATGACTTTCTCTGCATAATCACGATGTTTTTTCGTCATTGTTTTCCAGGTATTGTCTTTTATTTATGTTCATTGCCATTATCGGTAGAGGCGTGCGAAAAAATCGCTTTGGGTCGGATCGAGTTGTCAAAAATATTTTGTAATTTTATATTGTCAGGATTCCCGAGAATTTTGAAATTCTCGAGAAAGTCGGGTCATCGATAATTTTAAAATTGTATAGGCGAGAATATGCAGCAAAAATAACAATAAAACATGTTAGATATAACATTTTATCATAAAATATAATTTGCTATATAATTTTATAATTCTTATCTCGACAATCTAATTTTATAATTTTATAATTTTATAATTCGAATCCCGACAATCTGGAATTACGAGATACGTTTCCATTATTTTCGGGTTCTCGCACAGCTCTAACTACTAATCATTTACTAATAAAATTATCATATTTCATTCCTACAAAAATATATTAAGTTCTATTATAAGAATTAGGTTCAGAAGAAAATAACTATCTTTTTATTTAAGAAAATAGTAGATCTATAAAATAAACAATTTATGAATCCAAATGTCGAATTTTCTTCGGTTACCAGATTAAATATTATGTAACATATATTAAATATATGTTAATGATAAAAGAATAATCCTTTATTAATATTACATTATATACAATATTTTAAATATAGATTGGATTAAATTAGATTAACATTTTGAATTATTATTATTGCACTGAACACATTTGCGCTTTTTGTATATGTACATTTCCTATATTATTCGTGCTGTAATTATATCAATAATGCACTTGTTTCAAATGTGCCGATGGTATCGTCTACAAAAGCAATTAAAACTGGACATGACACGCGCATTCACAGTTTCCTCCAAAGAAGTTGCCACACGAGTTAAAAATGAAGAATGATTATTGCATTAGCGACGTACGACGCGTATATTATGTCCCGTTCAAAATGATTTATTTTAATTACAAAGTTATGGATGAACCGGTTTACAATATCGACAATCGTCCTTAACCGATCATTCTTCCCAATCATCATAATTACATACATCCAGTGATAGAATATCACGATACGATTAAATTAATTTTCAAAAGCCAATACACGCAATGATAAAACCGGCGTTTATGCTTGCCAAACAATATAGAACTATTTTGTTACTTCGCACGCTTCTCAGATATCCGAATTTTTGAACTGTAAGTTAGATCAACAAGGATCTTCTACATTGATAGGAAAACTCCAAATATTAATTATTTCAGTAGCAAATATATATAAATAGACAATTTTTAATAAACAATTCAACATTCTGACGATTTCACAAAATAGAAGCGAGTAGAATTTTGTAAAATTCACATACCGTTACCGTTTATAAATCGTGCAATGGGTTCCGATATTTTTATTACGAACTGAAAGTATTCCTGGTATCGTTGATCATCTTATATTAAAACGAAATTGATCGAATACGAAGATTTTAGTTTACCTCGTTTAACCAGTTTGTGAACTTTTTAGTATGTATTCGAGAAGGAGCATGCATCGTTTGCTCGTCCCACTACCAACTATGATAGAGATATGGAGGGGCATACAAAAACGACGGACAAAGGAAGACCCGAAGCAGTCATCGAATGGAAACAAGCGTAGAATTCGAAGGTTACGAAGTAGAATAAGATTGTGCGCAAAGTACGACGATGCGATTATCAACGCGAACATCGATAATATTTTTCTCAGTTCTTTTGTGTGGTATCCTGATATCCTGTAATGCACAGTATGAAGGTAAAAAGATGCTTTCTCTCAAGCAGCAAAACGGAAGATTAATAAGATTAGATCGATAAAAGATTAGATCGATAAAAATAAAAGGATATAACAATAAAAGCTTATTACACAGCGATTCACGAAAATATTCAAACATTTACCATAGAAAACTTATGAACGTATTATGCGAGTTATGCGAAACCTTTTGAGATTTCATTACGATCAGATTTGAGACCAATCTGAAAAATATAAGAAAAGTATATAAAAAAGATATCCTCGTAAGTAACTCTTTATTCAAACATTTTAAACATAATTGTGATAAAGATAATTTCGTTAAATAACGTGAAAATTATGCAGTAACCTGTATAAAGTTTAATATAAAACATGCAATAATTATTCTATAATTTCTATATGCATTCTCAGGTTCATTTCAATTTTTACTAATATAATCATAATAGTTCTATCACATCACAGTTCTAATGAAATGATAAATATTCGTGACATGTTTCTATATATATTTTCGTGAACCACTGTATGCTATTTCTATATTTCGCGCTTCAGTGATATTTATAATATAACATTTGAACGTAAAACATTTAAGAAATGTTTAAACCGACTTATTGTTATCTTTTTGTTGTGACTGGAAGCTTAAATATCATTAACACAATGCTAGAACAGTCGTATAATTCAGAAAATTTTAACGACGATAAAGAGTCTCGAATGTTAATTAAAAGCGGAAGAAGGTTCTGTCAGGTCACGAGTATAAATACACTTGCACATTTATTTGAAAAACTGTTTTAGCTGCGTATAATTACGAATAAAGATTATGAAAAAGTAAGAAGAATATGGAACAACATTTTTACGTAGCTTAGTTCTTGAGAAAATCAAGTTTGATTATTTTTAATTAACTTAGTAACATATGGAAAACTTTATTCTATATTTTCCTCTTATTTTTTCATAAGGAAGCATCTCATGCTCGCTTGTACATTGTTGTTCGACCGAGCCCTGTAGGTAAATACAGATAATGTTGTATATGTAGATAAAATCATTAAATTTTCTCGGACACAGACAGGATGTTTTCGTCTTTTTATCTAACATTCAGAATTATTTTCAGGCGATTCATGCACTATCGATGGTACTCCAGGTATTTGTATAGCCCTCTCTCCAGCGAATTGTCCATCGGTTTATCAAGATTTATTGAAAGGGAAATCTCCATCTAGTTTATGTGGATACAAAAATTTTGATCCGATCGTGTGTTGTCCAAAAAACACGCCTACGACTACTTCTCCAAATACAATCACAAACACAATTAAAAACACAACCCCGACTACAGCAGATCGAGGATCAGTCGTTACTAAAGGAGCCAAGGCCAAAGCAAGTAGGTGTTCTTCCCTAAAATTTTTTCAATTTTATTAAGGAATTAAATTTCTCATTTTCAAGAAACTCAGTTTCCTTGACTCTTATAAAACTCATGTGTTTGTAGTGTGTGAAAAATACGCCAAATCCGTGTATCAGCTCGTACCTTCGCCAGCTTTAATAATTGACAGACCACTAATCAACATATCCGTATGCGCGATTAAAACTCGTAAGCTGATCATCGGTGGTACAAAGGCTGAACCAAAGGAATTTCCACATATGGCTGCGATTGGATATGATACCGAAAATGGTATCGATTGGCAATGCGGAGGCACGCTAATTTCGGAAAGATTCGTTCTAACCGCTGCACATTGTACCTACAGTATCAACGGGTAGGAATTTCAAATTGTATTCGAGTCATCCAAGCTTCGACACCTTAAAATTCAATCTTAAACTTTCGCATGGAATACTCAAACTTGTTGTTTCTCATGAGATATCGCTAGTTTTTAATATAGTAACAGAAGAATGACGGTATATCATGTACTTTAGACCCAACAAGAAAAAGTATTAAAAACGAGAGAATAATGTGAATACCATTACGATAGAGTTATTTACGGTAGAATAAGTCAGCGAGAAGATAACATATAAGGAGTAATAAAATAAACAACAAAATAATTCCCAGGAATAAAACAATATACGCATGCCATTTAATTATTAAGATGTAATTCTTTATAGAGGTAGAGCACGCTGGGTACGATTAGGTGACTTAAACCTCGAGAGTACGGATGATGACGCGAGACCGCAAAATTACCTTATTATTGAGCGGATAAAACATAATAAGTACCAGAGTCGATTCGCATATCATGATATCGCGCTACTAAAATTAGAAAAAGACGTGGAATTTAACGCGTGGATAAGACCCAGTTGCTTACCATACTCTTTGCCGGATATTGGTACCGATGGTAAAGCAACTGCATCCGGATGGGGAACAGTTGATTTTTGTAAGTACGATAGATCAAGGAATCTTTATTTACTTCAACTCTTTAACAGTGTAATTTAAGAAAGCCTCCATTCTAAATTCTTAGCCGTTTTATTACACCGTTAAAGGGTTAATAAAATAACGTTCGATCTTTAATTTCAATCTTTAATTCTTTCCTAGTTGAGGACCCATCAAAAGATTTATTGAAAGTTACCATTAACTTGGTAACTCAACCGGTATGCAACAGATCATTTGTGCACGAAAGTAAATTCATACGTGGTATTGTGGATGAGTGGCAAATTTGTGCCGGTGAAGTCGGAAAAGACACTTGTCAGGTAAAGATATAATAAAATTATATTTCAGAAATTTATATCTAGACCGCGGATATTTATACAAATTCAAATTTTTATTTTTATCGTTAACGAAGTGAAACTTAAATAGAACCTTAAATAGATTTTTTCATCCTTTAAAAATATTTATATTTTCGATATTTCCTATATTCTTGCATATTATGTATTGCATGATATTCTATTCCATATATTTGAGTATATTTAAATTTTTCATAAATGCATAAACATTCGCAATCTATGTATTTACAACGAATCACACAGGTATTCGTATCCTCATAATTATCGAATTCGACGATTTATTTAGGCGGGTAACATTTTTATTATTTTTCTTGCGGATTACAAGGGATATGATGTCTTTGGTTTGTTTTTGCCACTATATATTCCTATCTTATATTCGCTATTACTCATTATCATATTACATATCACATTTCCGCTCCCTATTCATGATTTAACACAAAACAGCCATCTTCTATTACCTACATTATACCATATCCTTAATACTAATTAATGACTATCTACATATATTGCCTAAATCTAAACTTGTTAACTTAGTCTATAATAAACTATTATCCTACAATGCCTTCTAACCCAATTAAATCTTTAAAATTTAATATTAATAGAACAAATTAACCACTAATTAATCAGTCTCTTCTTCGTCCTCTCGTTCCTCTCCTTTTTTTCTTGTATATTCTAACAGCTCCATCTATTTTTCTCCCTCTTCTTCTTCTCCTAGAATCCTTCTAATGTGAGCTACGATATCGGTAACAACGGCAGCATCAGTTGATCGGTAACATTGGCAACATCAGTTGGTCGATAACATTGGCAATAACAGTTGGTCGATAACTTTGGCAACATCAGTCGGTCGATAACATTGGCTACATCAATTGGTTGATAACATTCTCTTTCTTCCGCTTTCTTTCAAACCGCACAACCTACAATTTCTATCCTCCTTGCTCATTCAATATTTGCCTTCTTTCATTTCATTACCTAATCTAAACTTGGTCAGCCTTCTCATCCTTTTTTCGCTCCACCCTTGTACCAAATACTTTCTCCTTTTATCCATCTATACTATTCACTATATCTTAATTTCTCTATCCTTTGCCACCTCTTTCTTTTTTAATATATTATATAATATCGTAATATCCTGTCTTCTCTTCGTCATCTACTGTGGTGCTCTATATCTCTTGTTAACATACAATAAATCCTCTCATTTCCTTTCTCCATCCTCCCCTTATTTTGGCCCCAACAATTTTTCCTCTATTTTTTTCTAACATTCTTTTGGAAGTTCCCCACCTTCTTCCTATCTTTGCTTAATTTGCTCTCCACGCTGCCATCCCTGCTCGCGTTCTCATCAGATCCGCCTGGAGGTCTTTAATCACATACCTTGGCGTCCGTCAGTCCACCCCCAACGTTCATCACAAGAATCTTTTATGCATTCTTTCAATCTCTCTTTTCTCTTAATTCGATGATTTATTTAAATTTCCACTTGTGTAATAATAAATTGTTATTTTTTTATAAACGATATATCAATTTAAAAGTCCTAATTATTACACAGAATATATCGTTAAAAAATGCTAATCATTTATATTCAATAATTACAAAGATACGAATACTTCAGTGACTAACTGTACGTCTATTCTACTTTACATTCTTCATAAAAATATTTATTCTATGTATAGGGTGACAGTGGGGGCCCTCTCGTCATCTTCAACAATGATTACGATTGCATGTACAGCGTAGTCGGTATAACAAGCATTGGAAAACCTTGTGGTCTCTCTGATCCCGGTGTATATACTCGCGTTTATCATTATATTTCGTGGATAGAGAGCAATGTTTGGCCAGACTCGTGACACAGAAGTACAATAAATATAATAATACTTTTATGTTAAATTGTCTCTATATTTTATTCTTTTATTTCATGATTTATGCTTTACACCCCAATTTTTTTATATTTCCAAAGGTTCCCTCCTGTTCCCAAAATGGAATCGATTTAAAAAATTTTTCGGAAAAGTCACGTATGAGAGGAGCCAATTGACAGATTTCCCGTACCATCTCCTTACACATCATGTTCTTCTAATACAAACCTTCGATTTTTTGCCCAAAATTTCTGCCGGTTCCCAACAAATAAGTTTTCAAAAAATTTTCGGACAAATATCGTATCAGGAGAACGTTTGACGAATACTTATGTATTACAAGGAAACGTGTAAGGAGAAAACACGCGAAATCGCTCCAACAAGCTTCTCCTGATACGGCACTTTTCTGAACAAATTTTATGATTGAATTCCTGAGCAACCAGAAGGAATTTTCGGCCCAAAATCGGGAATTTGTATTATAGCCCAAAATATGCCAAATAACATGAATATTAGAAAATTTTCAAACATGGATTTATATTTCTTTCTCCATATGGTCTTCGTATCATTTTATCTTAGGAATTTAGAATACAATATGAAAGGAAACATTATTTGTGGATCATCTTGATAATTATATACATAAATAATATGAATGATAAATAATATTTATTTTATATGCAACACAATAGTGGTGAGTCATTAATTATTCGTAACGACATGATCAACATGTACAATTTAATCAGAATGACAAATTTAAAGAATCTTTGGATTGGCATTACTTCCATACATTAGCGTTTGTAATTATGCATCACAGATAAAAGATGTAGGATAACCAGACTTTTAATAAATACATTTTATACATTTTTAATTCTGTATTTTAGTTTTACGAATTTAATAAATTTTGTTATACATACATATGAAGGTCGCAGGCAATAAGTTATATTTCTTATTTTTTACACAGAGTAATTTTAAAATTCAGTACGTCGCCAATCAATTTCGTGTTGCTAAAAATGTCTGTATATTTATGTTATATATATATATATATATTTATTTATTGCTTATATATTAAGGTTAGAAAATCAACAAAAGTATATTTATTGTGTTTTCTCTTGTGATCTTCGTACTGGAAGCAAAAATTTTAAAGAATATTCGGCATCGATCCTTAGACGCGCAAGCGCTAACCGGCAGATTTACCTAGTTTTCGTGACACCGTGTACGCGTACGGTCGAAACCGAGGCGATCATCTATTTTCGTTTTCATCCAGAATTTCGAAGCTGCCGAGGTAAGGATCGTTGTTTTAGAAATTCGTGACATAATGCAGCTGTTGCATAACATAAATGAAAGAACCAACACTTAACGTGAACGTATATACTATCAAGGTTAAAAACCAATTGCACTGTGTTACTCCCAGTCTGAACGTAAATGACACCAGTACCACCTGTACCAGAGAAAAATATTCGTCAATTAAGAATTTATGATTTACATTTGTCGACACATATACAAACACAAAACACATAAAAATGTTTAAGATATGTAAATTTCGTTCTGTATCGTTAGATGGATGACATTCAATTAGGTATGTCGTATTAATATGTTTCTGATTCATACATATAATTACATGTATTCAGTTGAGGTATTAAACATATCGCACATGTATTTCAGAAGTAATGCAACTCAACAAATTTTTTAGAAAAGCGAGTAACTGTTTGTAGGCTTATAAAAAAATAATTAGCCCTTGTAATTCATCTTTACTGCGTGTTCTTCTAACATAGGGCTGGATTATTTGGAGTTACGACGCTTACGAAATACATATGCGATATATTAAAAAGTAATTGTATAAACGAAAGAGATATTATGTACGTAGCACAGATTCAATGTCTGCCATTCTCGACGCGTGTGGAAATGATACTGGATCCCCCTCGATATCAAAGGCTGAGGATAATCTATCCAACAGCGACGGACCACTGATTAGAGGCTGCATTCGTCAAAATAGTTGCAGTAGCGTTCATATAAGGTATAAATGAACATTTCATATTGATAATCGAATTCGTAACACTTATAGCAACAATGATAATACTTTTAGTTCCGAAAACATTAATCGAACAACAATCGTGTCATCCTATACCATGTCGGCATCCAACGAGAAGTTAATAAAACGACGGTATTGTTTGTGGACCTTAACTTTTATCCTAGCGATAATTGGACTTTGTAACCTTTTTCTCAACATCACCGTAATCGCTGTCCTACGAATCAGTCAAGGAATGGAAGCAATAGAAGTGATACCTGACGAGAATCTTGTAAAGTTTTATGGAAAAACCGACTTGGACAGGGTCAGATATTCGAGTATACCAGAAATATTCTTGTAAGATCGTATATTACGTAATTAACGATATGTATTGTATTCGTAGGTATGCTTACAATCAGGTGTTTGTCAGAGTTACGGAGACGAGCCGATGGAAATATCCGGTAATGAAGCTGGTGTGCAAATACGCGTGAATGTGAATAACCATCGAACAGACGATGAAACGCTTGCTAAAGTAACGATTTTGTCGAACGGTACCACTATGTCAAAAGTAGAATCTTTCGAAGTGAAAGACCCCAGAACCGGCACTATTTATTTCACTACCGATTTCCCCAATTTCGGATTACCTGCAGGAGTGAAGAAAATCGACGTAAAAATCGCAGAAACGCACAGAATCACGTCACCAGTTAACGAAAGTCTTACCGTAAATTCGGATGATCAAATTTCTATGCAAGGCGCAGAAGGCGCTAGCATGGAAAGCAAAGATATCGTCTGGAGCGCGGATACAGATATTTTTTTGAGAAGCGTCAACGGAAGCATTATCCTTGATGCCAAAGATGGTGTCTCTATTGATGTAGAAAACATACCAATTGCACCACTGTTTCAACAAAATCCATCTGGTCATGAACAATATAAAGTTTGCATTTGCATGCCACAAGGAAAACTCTTCAAAGTAGCAGTTCGTGCTGGTGTCAGCAGTCGATCAGTAAATTGTGCTCGTATCAATCGAACTCCGGAAAACGATCCTTGCTTACGATAGGATCGGAGCACCTAGTTTTTTATTGCAATCTTGTTAACATATCCAACACTGCCAAGTGTACGAAATTGAAAAGGCAATAGCTAATTTGCTATTTAAATTATCGAATATTAGTGAAATATTTGAAGTAAATTAAGAAAGATATGTTCCCATATGAATAAATTTAGAAAACATTGTAGGGACTTAGATTATACATTATACTAATAATAGATAGATATAATTCGGATTTTATTTGAAATGTCATATACAAGTCATACATTTTCATCACGTAAAATTATCGGCACTAGTCGTTAATAAAAAATCATACATTCTTGAAATTCGTATGCAATACTGAATACATTAACTTTTGTATCAAATGATCAAGATCATGAATACATCATTATAGAAAATAGTACATAACTTTTGCCCCATAGTAGCAAGGACATTAAATGAAAACACAACTACAATGAATAAAAAGCTAAGCACTCTCTGTAATCATCTCTTCATTACATTCTTCCATATCTTCTTGCTGCTCTTGTTCTGTAGGAGGTTCATATGCTTTGTCTAATGGACTAGCAACTACACCACCTGCCCATACACTCATCTCTACAGCAAGTTTATTAGTGCCCTCAAGTAATGGCCTGTAGCCTCCATGAGCTAACACACGTAATAATGTCTGGGCTGTAAGACATACCAAATCTTGTTGTTCTAGTGTCATAGCTGTATGTACACGTATATTGCCACCTTCGCATGGGTCCGAAATACCTTAATGAAACCATGATAAAATGTTATATATAGAGTTTATAGAATATTATTCCATTAATATATAGTGAAAATACTTGTAAATGTGATGTAAGCCAAAAGGAAAAATAAGAATTATGATAAATAATAATACAATGAATCTTACCAGCAGATCCTGGAAGGAAGAGTCCAGAAGCAAGTAACTGAAGTACTCTTTTATATGCCTGATTTATTGGTAATGCTTGTCTACTAGGATTATTCATTATAGCATTGTGTGCCAATAAATCTAACATCCAAGGAGATAATGGCTCTAGACCTTCAAATCTACTTCTCAAATCTCTAAGTAATCTTATTAAAACTTTTATACTGGAATGGTGAGCATTTTCCTCAAACCACCGAGAATGTCTGATTGCAGCAAGATGGCCTTGGCATATCTTTACATCTAAATGCTGGTCTGACTCTAATTTTCTCAAGTTCTGATGTAGAGTAGTGATCAATACACGCACTGTGGCCTCATTATTAGCAATATCAAAACCACGCTCTGTGTGAGTCAGTCTGAAAATTTCTTTGGGATTAACACTCTTCAAGTCATTATTAACTTTTGTACCAAGTGCTTCAACCGCTGTCTTAGTAGGTAATGTTTTAAGAATCACAACAATATCAGCTACATTGTGACCCTTGATCATTGTCCCCTTTTTAAAGCTACCTACTTGTCTCACTTCTTCCAATTGCTATAAAAGATTACTTTCATTGAATAAATAAAAATTACAAAATATATAGTTGGATTATACAAAGAATTCATATTTACACAAGCTTCAAAACTGCCTGGAGCAACTATTAAATTATCCAGTACAGTCTGTAGCTTAGTTACTAGATTTAAAATGGAAGTTTGTTCCTTTGCTGTAGGGCACATATCTGTATTCTTTTTTAACAGTGCCATCTGAAAATCTGACTCATCTGGTGCGGGTTTAACGCGTGGAAATGCAGCTTCGCACAAAGTATAATCAAATGGATGGCGTGGAAGGAATTGTTTCCTAGGAAATCCCATTCCACGTCCCATACCACCTCTACCTCCTCTAATCATTCCACCTCGACCACCTCGTACCATATTACGTCTAAACATAGGAATAAAACCATTCAAAAGTATTCCAGAAACATTTATTACAATATATTAACATTTTGAAAAATGTCGATTTATCGATAAGAAGTTGTTTAAGTCATTTATGAATCTACAAATCGAATGGATAAATTAGTGTGACATAAATTAGTAATATAAATGAATTAATATAATAATTAAAATAAAAGAAATAACCTAACCACTTTTTGGTAATATAAACTAAATTCTAACTCAGCGATAATTATCTAAAGTTTGGGTTTTTATGATAAAATGTGTTACACTTACCAAAAAATAGAAATATAAGCTTAAAATAATGTTATTTTACACTTTTATCAGTAAAGTTTCAATTTTTCAATTAGATTAACATGCGACACTTAGAGCAGCCGCAAACCAAGCAACATTGAATATATTGAAGTCTTCATTATAAACCTAGACCTAGTATACCAACCTAGTATATCAAGATACTCTACTCTAATGTTATACGAGCAATATCATTGGCGCCATCTAACTAAAATGATTCTGTACACTTCTTTGAATAATAGCAGATAATAACAAATAAATAAATAGAAAGTTATAAAATATTACTTCGTAAAAAATATATAAAAACAATATTTGAAAATGCTAAATGGAAATTACACATAAAATGTATAGTTAAATAGGTTTCAAGACAATGACGATAATTGCTTAATATATCTCATTTTTTACACAAATTATATTTCTTCTCGTATCTCCCATCTTTTTTGTATAACATTATTGAATAATTATTAAATGTAATTTTAGTAATTGTGAAATATTATTTATTTGCATTAATTAATAGGCAACCAAAACTTTTTATAGTGTATGCAATGTATGAAATAAATTTAAAAAATTCTACTCACAAATTTATACCAAGAAACGATTATAACAAAATTTTAACTATATGTACTATATGTAATTTGCAACTATAGATATGTTCATTCCAAATTAAATATCACACATCAGATCAACACCAAATATCCATCATACATCCCACAAATTTACAAGTATAATAGTAACACAACTCAAATGTAACTGAGAAAATAAGTAATATACTGTTTAATTATTATTGTCCTTTGCTTCATTTGGCCAGAATGTCCAAAGTTTCCCTGAGGTCAAAAACAACCAGCTCACGACTAAGATTACATCATAGAAGGTATACATTAAACATTCCTAATAAATATTGCAATAATACAATATCAACTTTTTATTATACAGAAAGCAACATGCAAAGAAACTCATTTTGAAACCTTACGACTTTTGTTGTTCAGTTGATAATGGTGATCCATTAATGCAGTATGACAGGCTAAGATCACTTTATAGATCACCATCAATGTCTCTACAAACAATAACTGAAAGCCCAACTTTGAAACTGCGAACAGAATTTACTAACTATATGGAACGTAAATTGAGAAGGAAAAGCCTTAAAAACAAGCAATTTGATATAGGAGATCACAGACACAAAAATAAAAAAAATTTGCAGATTTCAGAAAGACTAAGGAAGTTATATAAAGCAAAGAAATTATATAAACAACATAAATTAGAAGATACTGATGATGATTTTGAATTTGAAGATTTACATGATAAAAAGGTTACGTCTCTTCTTCAAAGACCATTGCAGTGGTATTTAGAAGATGAAATTATTGGAGCAAAAGATATTTTATGGGAACAAAAACAAAGAGCATACAATGAAAAAATGAATAAAAATGTTGAAATTGGAAAGCAAAAAAGTAAATATTTTAATTTTAATTTATTTAGTAATCTTATAATTTCATTAGTGTAATAAAATCTTAAGATATTATGATTTCCCTTTCTAGCAGAAAATATGTTAAAACAACAAACAGACATGTATCCACGATGGTATCAAGATTTTTCTATTAACCAAGTATAATATTCATCTTTCATTGATCAACTATAGTATTAAACCACGATTAAAATATGAAATACTTCCAAATCCATAGATTAAAAATTTAAGGATGTTACAATGTATAATGCAGAAAGATTGTGAAGAAATGGTAACAGGACGTACTCAAAGAACTCTTATATCAATTGGAATTATATCTACATTTTTTACACTTACGTCAGATGTTATTCAAAAATTGCAAGAATATTGTAACTGCAATGTAATCGAATTTTTAAGAGAAATTTATAAAATATTAACTGGAAATTATTTTGAAGAGGAAGGATACAGTATGCTGTATTTTCTTACTCTAAATCTTTTTATTACATCTTTACTTTAAATTTTATTTTTAAATTTTAGAAAAATTTTATGATTGTAATGAAAGAATAATTTTATCAGCGATTGCATTCCTGACTTTACCAGAAGCTATTATAGAGCTTCACAAACGTTTACCCCCTGTAACAATATCAGAATTTCTACCAAAACGTAACTTCTTCTATATTATATAAATTTATGTATTATTATATTTTAACATGTTACTATGTAATGTTATTAATTTATTATTCTATTACATATCATTTATATAGCTATTCCACCAACATTATCAATAAGGAAAAAGATGAAATCGCCTTATAAAGAAAAACTTTTTATACGAACAGATTGGGCAACTTTTTACAATCGCTTACAAGATTGGCAAGAGCAACATCGATTAATACCAATTCCGAATATAATATTACCTCCTAAAAATTGTCTTTTAAATAATTATTCCAGTGCAAAAGTTAATGCTTATTACGAAGAAAACAAACACGGTAAAGTACAAAACGTTTCGGAAAATTGTCAATTAATTCAGATTAAAAATAATCCTTCTCAAACAAAGCAACCACATAATATTTCTACCAAAACAAATCAGGAAAGAGATACCTCCTCCATTAGTGCAAAACAGAAAAAATATACTTTTAGTGATACGAAACAAAAGGATGATATACCAGTCAGAATTAGAAGGAATAATCCATCTGATAATTCTCCATACTTTTTTGAATTAAATCAAGATCAACGTAATTCTGTAGCGAACGAACTTACAGAAAATAACGAAAATGAAAAATTTAAGAGCGTAATAGATAACGCAATCAGTACAAAACTGGGAATACCGCATAACTCACAAATATCTACTGGTCTTAATGTTCCATCCTTATATGGTGAAAATAGATTATTTAATTTTACAATCAATGGAATTAGCGAAAAACCAGGGCCTGTAGAATATAAAATATGTGGAGTTTTACAACCACCTCAATCAAATAAAAAATCCTGGCTTGGCGAGAAACATGCACATTACATAATATCTGGTGCTTCAGATGAACCACCAATTTGCCCTGTAACGTATGAAATGACTGGTGTTGCAAATGTAACACCCACTAACAGCAACGAGAGATTTTTTGCAGTATTGAAACTTGGAGATGGACCTAAAAAGATTTATCCAAGTGGAAGGCAGAATTTATCTCGTCATTGGCAAGAATGGCTGCAAAATGTGGATGAAGAATTTCGAAAAATAGAAAGAGAGGCGAACAAAATGATAAAAAATATAGAAGCTATAACGAAATTAGTATTTCCAGGACCAACATGTGACAGTTGTTGTTCCTGTAGACAAACTAGAAAATCATACTTAAAAGCAAAAGGAACAAAAGCGCCTTATTTTGTGATAGATACTATAACCGAAGACGACAATAAAAAAAAATATATTGTAGGATCAATGGCAATGCATTCTCCTGCACTAACACCTCCAGAATCAACCGTAAATTTATTAGAAGTTATAGCTTCGGAAGATGTCCTTACTGACAACCTTATAATAAGTGGTGTCACAAATGAAACAGGTGAAACACAGTATTTTATTACTGGTTCTCAGAAAGAAGTAATACGCATGCCAGCACGAGTTATAGAACGTCCACCACCTAGGCCACTTAGAAATGTTCCACCTTGTATATGTGCAATTCAACAAATATTTACTAAAGGCTCGTTTCCAAATGTAAGCCATGACAATATACCATGGACAAAAGAGGAAGGTTTATGTTTTGGAAGAAAGTTTAGACCCCAAGAATCTCCTGCATATTCCTGTAAAAAGTACCCAGGTAATAAGTCATGTAGAAGAAGTCCATTTACACATGACATAAATAGATTAAAAAGAAGAGTTGAAATGGCAAAACAAAAGCAAGGAGATGAAGCCACAGGGAAAAAGAAAATGTATAGTATCGCAGATTTTCAACCATGTGGGGATGAACATGGTATGAATATTTGCGGAGGACCTTGGAATGCTTTGCATACTCTAACATCAGAAGAATTAAAAGAACAGGAAAAATTACGGAAAGAAATATTAAGAGTAGGTTTTATTTTTGTAAACTTATTATGGAAATTACAATAATATAATATAAAATTCATTATTCAGGGTCCTTCATGTGGAAAAAGACCTGGACAAGCTGTCTGTGAAGGTACTTTTGGAGAACGAATACCATTAAAACCACAGCAAATATTTATAGAAGAAGAAATTCCAGGAGAAGACATTGAAGAAGAAGAAGAAGAAGAAGTAGAAGGAGAGGAATTAATACAGCCTCCTCCAGTTAAGGCAAAAGGAAAAGAAAAGGAACGCGACAAGAAGTGTCACATGAGTCCAGAAGCTATAGAAGCTAGAAGACAAAGGGTAGTAGAGAAAAAGGTTAAAAAATTTGTTCCTGATCCGAGCTATCCTGGTTACGATGATCCGTGGAATATATTTCGTACAGCACCATCGGAAAAAGAATCTGAAACTGATTTTAAAAAGTTATTAAAACTTAGTTCTCCAAAACCACCAGGTACGGCTGTACAATCTAAGACATTGATGGACGAAATTGGAAAATCTGCACTACATGAAGATATTTCTAAATCGGAGATAAGGAAAAATCACCCAATTGTAAAAGAGTCGAAAAAGATATCTCCTACACATCCTGCACGAAATACATCAGAACAAATTTCGAAAAAACGAAATCGAGAAAAATTAAAAAGCGAAGAAAAAATAAGTGAAAAAGGATTTAAAAAATCTCATAAGAAAGGATTTAAAAAAAGCCAAGAAAGAATGATTGAGACAAAATCAGAATGTGATAAAAATGTGATTAGAAAAAGCGAGGAAAGCAAAAAAAAATACAATCAAGTAACGAAACATGATACAACAAAGGATAAGGTACAAGATCAAAGTACTCCAAAATTAGTAAAAGATAAACACGATCAAAAGTTGAATATGAAATCTATAGGAAATCCTTCACCTCCTAAATATTTGGAAAAAATAAGCGATGGATCAAATCCGACAAAATCTAATATTGGTAAAGAAACATCTGCCATCAAGTCTCAACAAAACATGCGTAATGTAAGTGGGGTTAATAAACGAAATAAAAAAAGAATGAGTTCAAAGAAATCAAATCACAGATCTATTACATCATCAAACATAAAAAAGAAAACGATAAGTAAACAGTTGAGTATGAGAAAGTCGGTAAGACGAGATAAAAAGAAAGATGTGATTAATCAAGATGTGGATCCTGAAGCAGTTTATAGGAACAAGATAAATGAATTGAAAAATATGATGAAGTCTTCTGAACTGTATCCATATAATATAAAACCAGCAGAGATCCCAGATGATCTTCCAACAAAATGTCAACTAGAATATGAAGATTCAGAAACTACGATTGACACTGTACAAGTTGAAGAAGATGCAGGTATACAGTTACCTACTAAAGGTCCTTGTGGTTGGAGGACAAAGTCAGAACAGCAGTTACCAACAAAGAAAACTTTGATATATCTGACTGATCCAGATTATCCTTCAGAAACAGTACCAGTAAGGTCAGGTGGAAAACCATGTGTTTGTCGGGACAATAGAGCAAAAAAGAAAATATTATTATATAATATTGGAGGACTTATAGGTGGAAAGAAAAATGGCGAAGAAAAGAAGTTATTAAGAAAGAAGAAAGACGAAGACAAAAAGATGCAAGTTATTGATGGGGTCATTTATTATACTCCACCACCAAGTCCTCGTAGAAGCAATGAATATGTACCCGAATATGATCTTTATGAATCTCCATATGATATGTGTCTTACGCAACGTAAAGACCGAAGTCTTAAATTTCTCGATCAATATGGCAGACCGAAAATATCTGAAGTTTCAAAAAATAGAGATTCTTGCGGTTGTAACGAATATGTAGAAACGTATGGTATTCAAACTGTAGATGAAAATGAAAAAAAAGCTCAATTGTTGAAAGAACTTGAATCCAGAGACAAGTTAATAACCGCGAAACCACCGAAAGACCGCTGGAATCTGGCGCTTAAGGATGTAGGCTTGATAGATTATTTCACACGATGCAGAGACAGTTTGCCTTGTTGGCTGAGATGTGCCAAATTTAATAAAGTTGGCTGTCCTATATCATATAGAGAACTTAAAACAAAACGACCAGTATGTGAATGTAAATATGAAAGAAAAATACTCGAACATAAGGAAGAAAAAGTGAAATGGAAGCAGCGTCAAAAACGATTAAAGTCTTTGAAAAAACAACCATATGTGAACATAGCTGACATTTCCAAACTATTGATACCAAATACAAAATTAATGATATCAGACGTAAAAAGAATTCCAAGAGAAGATGAATACATAGACGATATTAAATATTGTATAACTGGAGTTGCCGAAAACTATGACCATTTACCACCTAAACAAATAGTAGGTGGTATTCATATGGTTACACCTATTCAGACACCTGAACCAAGCGAACATGAAATATCATGTGTTTGTTTGCATCGACATTGGTCGCCTATGAAGATTACTCCTGGTCCATTACCAAAACCTGAAGAAATTTTACTTGCTGAAAAGAAATGCAGACAAGAAGCTGTGAAAGAAGCGTTCCGCCAAATTTATGCTCCTCAATCAGCATATCACATACATGATGATCATAGTTGCAAAGAAAAATGTGGTGGATATCTTGAAATGGAAAATGACAAAAATACAGGAAAAGACAAACAAGTTGTGCAGGATAATAATCGTTATATAGCATCTCATTTACAAAAACCTACTAGTATTAAAGGCAAATTAACAAATTCCGCTCGACATATTAAATCAAATATTGATGATCTTCAAATTAAAACAGAGGTTAAAAATTTACCAATGCAGAAATCCTCTGAAACTAAAGCAAGAAGTTCGCATAAAGAAAATAAAGATACAAATGTGGCAGGGCAAAAGACTTTTGAAAATAAGGTAAAGAGTTCACGTAAAGAAGATAGAGACTTCAAGATTGAAAGAAGAGATCAGAAATATGTAAATGTTTCTCAGAAACAAGTACATAGAGAAACTAGAGGCGATATTCAAAATGATCCTATTGAATTAAATGTAGAAAATATAGATATTTGGGATAAAGAAACTGAAGAAAATTCTGATGATTCTAAATGTTATTTAATGGCTATAGTGAAGGTAAAATATATAATTTTATTTTTTATACTTTGTATTTATTTGGACGATATATTATAATTTCTAAAATTCTTAAATGCGGTCAGATCGAATTAAAAAAAATGGCGGCAGAAGGATTTCTGTTTGCAAAACTACCCAAGTGTTTTTTAATGCCACAGTTACAATATTGGTTGATGTATAGAAAAGGGCTCAGTTTTAGTGATGCGGCTAAAAGTAAGTAAAGTATTTTCACGTAATGTATCATATGCATATTATATTATAATATTCATATAATATAATAGGATTATTTATTCAGAAATATTAGAAATTAGGATTTCCAATGATTTCTATCCTGTATGATAAATTTATTGATAGATGGATCTATTTACAGTGAATTAAACAGGAAACGATAGTTATTTAACGTGAACTAAATACAATAATGTAATATAACTAGGCAAATTGATAATTCATAACTCGTAATTAATAGTTCAACAACTCGGTAACTCTCTCTCAACTCAACTCTCTCAACTCAACTCTCGACTCGCAACTAACTAACTCCTCACAACTCGACTCTCAATTAACGACTGCCGATTAATTCGTCTTTCTCCCGTAAGCATCTCTTTGTCGTCTTCTCATACCTTCACCACGTATTCGTACATAATCGTCCGCGATCATGGTCACTACGCGTTCTTTCGCGTAACTATTCGATTGAAAGACCGACACCGACGATGGGCTGTTTGGTACATTGAAATTTCATGACCTTTTCGGCCTGTCGGCACTTAGGCTTTCTCGCAACATTGTCTATAGTTCATCTGATATTTCTTAGGCAATCTGTCCACGATACTACAATAATATATAAATCTTTATAGGAAAATATTACTAGTAGTAACAGTAATACATTACTGATTCTAAGTGGTGTATTACTGCATTCTGATAATTGCACTATTACACCTTTGCACTCGAAGACATTTTCAGTCAGGCGTAGCTGCTACTCCGGATGATTTAGCGTATACGTGACGCGTGTCTTACAGCTAGCGTAAAATGATTTTATATACAAATTAACTTACAAAAACATTATACTCTAATAATTTATTTATATTTACATCTTTGAAAATATGATTTGGTAATATTAATTTCTGTATTTTTTTGTACGATAATTTATAAAGCATTCAGCAAGATGCATTCTTGAATATAATTGATCTCATTTTTCAACAGTTCAAAATCAAGTTCATCTTTATTTGAGCTAATTTTATTTCCGAAAACCATTTTTTAGGGTTTCTAAACTATAATACTTTTGTCATGATCGTCGAATCCGAACTAACGTTGGAGACGTTGTCAGAATCATAGTTTCGGAGAGATATGGGATTAAATATTTTATCTGCATTTTAAAGTCTAACACTTTACATTTCCTAACAAAGAACATAAAGAGCTAAGGAACCAATTTGTGAATCAATATTGCACTCTCATCAACTTGAAATTTCGAAATCTAGCATAAACAGGGACTGTCGCCTCTTGCTCGCCACTGGATTTGCAGCACGGAACGCCGTGGTGACTGAGAGTCGCTTCTCGTGTGCAAAGGGTTAAGAGCTTAATAGTGGTCAGTAATAACTTGGGAATGAACTACTTACTAGTCATATTAGTAAATTACTGAGTAGTACTGGAACTGATATTGAGATCAAATCATTACTGGAGAAGAACTCACAACCAGTAATTTTGGGTACTTCTTTAGTATTATACCTTTCAATAATTTGCACTAGTTTTTCTCTGTAAGAGATATTTCTTGCAAATGTCTGGAACCATAGCTTCAAAGCAAAGAATGAAAATTTCCTGTTATAATGTTTTTAGACAAGTCAATACGCAACAGTATTAAAATGTGGAACACGCTAGATATGGGAGCCGCTAAATCTAAAATTATTGTACCATCGTTGAAAATGACAAAAATTCAACTTAGAAAATTAACTTATGATGATGCGCAAGAAATAAAAACAAAGGTTCCCTTTAACACAGTATAGATACAAAAAAGTGTTTAATTTCATTATCTATATCAAATATTTTATTCGTTTATAGATCGCGCTGAAAAAAGCTATATTCTATAGTCGTGTTCGTAAAGAACGTGTTTTATATTCACGATCGATGTGGAATTCGATGGAGTATGGAAAATTTCCATCGGTATCATTCAAGCAAGCGTATTTTACTTATATGGCTAGCAAAGAAGCCGATGGTTACGTTTTTAAACCGTGGCTACCTTCCGAAGTACACGAAATGAATTAAAGGAAGTAAAATAAAAGTATTCGCAGAAATTCATATTTAAATAATCGATCTGAATGGTCGAGTAATTTTTGAACAATCGAGAAGAAGAGCTCGAACGAAATAATCGATACTTACGATGCTTAGATTTTTAAGTCTGTTATAACATCGTAAGTACTAGAGAATGGATTTCGAAAGTCCAGATGTAGAAAAAGAATTTCCTGGATTGTACGCTTCGGAATCAGCGAAAAAAAGTAACGAAAGCGATTGTACGTATTACCGTTTATCGAATTATCTAATTTCCTTCGCATGACAGTTATTTTAACGGATAGGTTATGCATCTGTCATAAAGCTTGCTAGTTAAACAGCGAATACTTCTCCTGAACAAATATGTTTTCATTAAGTGCTTAAGCATGCAGTATTTATATTTCGAATAATTAGTTGTCATATGTACATATGTATATATTTTCCAGTTAGTGATGAAGGTGGACATGAAAAACATTCTAAAAAAGAACTTCTTAGCGGTAAACGAAAAGAAAAGAAAGATCGAAAGGATCGAGGATATGCCACCTTAGAGGGTGAAAGTTCCCCTGATGAAGATCAGGAAACAAAGTAATGTTTTTCTACAAAGTTTTTTACAAATTATAGACATTAATTGATTTGTGTTAATTTTACTTCCATGTTGTTTTGTTTCTTTAACTACAAATGCTCATTAAACCATTGATTTCATATTTACATAATGTTCCTTGTAATGAAAGATATTGGGGTATAAATTAGTATCATCAAGTTATTTTAATTTTCACATATTGTTGGCACTGATATCTTAATTAAGCTTCATATTAATCTAAAATTAGTTATATTGATTGGACTGTTTATGTGTCTGCTTAGTTATCATTTTAAATATAATCATCCTGAAATGGAAAACAAACTTGTCACAAATATTTACGATTTGATATTGTTGATTATTTTAGTCTTTATTTCTGTAGTAAATATATACTTTGTTGTGAAAGTATTAGTCCTATACATACAAAGAAGTGATGGATAGATTATAAATTCAAAGGAAAAATAAAGAAATTAAATATTAGATTTTATAATGCATAAAGTAAATGTACCTTTTCATATATTATATACAGCTACTTTATTACTTGAATTAGCATATGCTTTAACTCACAGAAGTCCTTCAAAGTCAAAAAAAACCAAAGCTTTCAAATTTCCATCAAAGAAAGAAAAACGTGAAAAATCCAGAGAAAAAGAGGGTAAAGAGAAGGATGGTGAAAAGGAAAAAGACAAAAAGAAAAAGGACAAGGATGAGAAAGATATAGAGAAAGAGAAACGTAAAGAGAAAGAAAAGGATAAAGCAAAGCAAAAATTAAAAGATCGTAAAAAAGGAAAGCACACAGGGGAGGATGGCTTGGATATTGGGGGTAAGACATGTATATGTATTCTTTGAAATTATTTGATAGTAACTTTAATTAACTTTAACTGATGGTAATTTCACTAACCTTTGATTATCTATGTAGAGGAGCAACCAATATTTGGTGTTAGCCTGCATTTAGCAGTGGAAAGAAGTCGTTGTCATGATGGTGTTGAACTACCTTTAATCGTAAGAGACTGCATTGATTTTATAGAAGAGCATGGAATGAATGTGGAGGGTTTGTATAAAGTACCAGGAGTGAAATCAAAAGTTCAATATTTAAAAAAATTATACAACCATAGAGAACCAGTAAATTTATCTGAATTTGAACCTACAGTAGCCACAAGCTTATTGATATTGTTCCTTAGGTTTGTATTTCACAATATTAGATGTAAACGAATATCTGAAAATAAAAAAATATAAAACTAAAATTTTGAAAATACAGGGAGCTACCAGAGCCTGTTCTAGAGAGTAGTGAAATGATATCAAGATTTGAACAAGCAGCATCTACAAAAGATGTTGCTCAAAGAGAAGCACAACTAATACACTTAACTCAACAGCTTCCTAAGTGTAATAAAGTTCTTCTCGCATGGGTCATATTACACTTAGATCATGTTACAGCACGAGTATGTTGAAAAAAAAAAAAAAAACAAAAAAGTTAGGGCATAAAATCTATGTGTATCTATTTTACATAAAACTGCATTACAGGAAAAAACAACTAAAATGAATGCTCAAACCATCTCAATGACTTTAAGTCCTGTATTACAAATGAGTCATAGACTATTATTAGCTTTGTTATTTCATTGCAAAGCTCTTTTTCCAAACGTACAATTAATAAAATATGTGCCGCCACTTTCGTCCGGTAGCGTTAATCTTCCAGATTCTGTAGAAAGTATAGCAGCTGAATTATCTAAACAAGAATCGTTACTCTCGCAAATACACATGCAAATGAACGCAGGTTTTGTTACAAAATCGCGCGAGGAACAATTATGGGAAGTACAACGTATGATAACGCAGTTAAAGGTCCGATTTTACTATTCTTTAATTTAAACAAGTATATATGGAGAAATGATTGCATCACATATAAATTTTTATTTATTTGTTTTAGAGGAAATATAAAACTGTGCAAAAAATGGAAGGTGCAGCGCAAAAAAGTTTAGATGAAGAGGTAAAATCAAATGACGAAACTGTAGTAGAATTAAATGTACAAAAAACAAAAGCAGAAGAGGAAGACGTAGAACATGTGAAATCAGAAGTTCAAGCAACATCTACTTTAGCATTAAAAAAGAATAATAAGACACATATTTCAGAAGACAATAAAGAACCAACAAGTACAAATATTACTCAAAGTGAACGAAATGTTTATACACATGACAAGGATATTGTTGACTCTGGCGAGGCATCTACACTTGCATCACAGTTTAATGAACAAGAAAATACTTCATCTAGAATAAATGAAGATGGTACAGACAATGATTAAAATTAGTTTAGAATATGTATAATTTATTATTTTAATTATACTATTCAGTTTCAGCAGTAGAGCCTGAGCCTGAAAATGCTATTGACAAATTAAGAGAGAGTTTAATTTATGAAGAATTATTAAATATGCAAGCATTACTAAAATCGCGAATAAATCAAGAAAGAAATGAAATTAAACGTTTAATGGAAATGTTAACGGAACGTGGTCCAGAAAAGAAAAAACCAAAGGAAAGAGTACATTCGCCGAATGAAGCAGAGATGACAGCTATGATTCAATTAGTTAAAGAAAATCAGTTACTCGAGGTAATTATGAGAAATTTGTAATTTACTCTCTCGGTTTTAAATTAGTAATCTATTCGTATTTTAGAAAAAGATGACTACTTTAATTCGCAGTATCATAGAAGAAAAGGATGCCTGTATAGAACTTCGTGTTCAATTAGCAGTTCATCAATTAGCAGCTAAAACCTGACCATTAATTATAAAATAATATTTTTAATTCATCAAAGGAAACATTACACAGATTTTAAAAATATGTAACATGATGTTTTGCACAGAATGAACATATATAGTCTATAAGATGTTACTACAATCATGTTTTCTTGATTCATTCTATTCTCTTGTAAAATAATAAAAAACATATTGAACATGAACATGTGTTTTGTACTTAACATAAAAAATTCTTGTTTATACATATTCTATTCTTGTATATTATTAATACGTATTTGCATTGAATTTGATAATTATATATAACAAACAAATGCACATACTTTCATATTTATATCGTTTTATATATTCATTTAAAATAAGTATACTATGTATTTTATACAATCTTAAAATAACAAAGATACTTGTAAAGAGTGGACTAAACAAATCTTGTGCACAAAAGATTGAATATTTCGATCAACATTAAATAACATTTAATATTTATTTCTTTTAATTGAATAATAACATTTCTACAGATGACAACTTGATATTGGAATGTAGGACCGAAAAATATAAAGTGTTATACAATCATATTTCTTTTTCTATGTTAATACTGAATAATATATTACACTTTACACAATCACTTCCCATAAGTGATTATTCGCACAAAACACAATACATTGTTAAAATTTGATTTCAACGATATAGAATTAACGTTAAATCGTACAACGGGGTTCTGACCTTTTAGATTTAAGTTCTGTACCAATACATATTTATCATTATTGTCCAGCCATTTAATTTATCAAAACATACTAATTTCAATTTTATTTGAGATTTGATTAACAAAAATACTGTAACTTTAACAATATGTGTTTTCGAAATTTTATAAATACTTAATTCTTTTTCGATTCAATTATAAAAAGGTCAGACCTTTTTCCATTTTTTTCATTTACAACTTTTTTTATGGAATTTAGAAGAAGAAAAATTTAATCATTGGAGAAATTAATGACGCGAGTCTCTTGGATAAAATTCTGCGAGAATGTTAGTAGGAATTCGTTTCAGCATCTCCTTAGGGAAGATACGTAATAATTGCCAACCAATATCCAGTGATTCAAAGACTGTACGATTTTCGTAACTTCCTTGAGAAATGAAGTTCTTCTCGAACTTTGAAAGGAACTCTAAATATAGTAAATCATCTGGTGTTAAAGCTTCTTCACCAACAACAGCTTTCATAGCTTGTACATCTTTTCCAATGGCGTAACATGCATACTAAAATAAAATTATTTTTAAAAATTAGTAATATTTTTATTTACTAAAAATCATATGTAAGGTATAAAACTTACCAATTGATTAGACACATCAGAGTGATCTTTTCGCGTCCACCCTTCACCAATAGCGGATTTCATAAGACGAGACAATGAAGGAAGTACATTAACAGGTGGATAAATTTGTCTATTATGAAGTTGACGATCAACATATATTTGTCCCTCAGTAATATATCCAGTTAAATCAGGAATAGGGTGAGTAATATCGTCGTTCGGCATAGTTAAAATTGGAATCTGAGTGATAGAACCATTACGACCTTCTACTCTACCAGCTCGTTCATATATAGTTGCCAAATCGGTATACATGTAACCGGGAAAGCCACGTCGTCCCGGAACTTCTTCACGAGCAGCTGATACTTCTCGTAGAGCTTCGGCATAAGAGGACATATCAGTAAGTATGACTAAAACATGTTTTTCGCATTGATAAGCCAAAAATTCAGCTGCAGTCAGAGCCAGACGTGGAGTAATGATTCTTTCAATAGTAGGATCATTAGCCAAATTCAAGAAGAGGCATACATTCTCCATAGAACCATTCTCTTCGAAATCTTGCTTGAAGAAACGAGCAGTTTCCATGTTCACACCCATAGCAGCGAATACAATAGCAAAGTTGTCTTCATGAGAGTCTAAAACTGACTTCCCAGGTAATTTTACAAGACCAGCTTGACGACAAATTTGTGCAGCAATCTGTATAGAGTTCAATTATATCAGTTGTAATAACTTCATACATATAATAACTAAATTTATATAATGTATAATTATATAGCAGTATAAATTTAAATACCTCATTGTGTGGTAAACCTGCGGCAGAGAAAATAGGGATCTTCTGCCCACGAGCAATAGAATTCATAACATCAATAGCAGAGATGCCAGTTTGAATCATTTCTTTAGGATAGATACGCGACCATGGATTAATTGGTTGACCTTCAATGTCCAAGAAATCTTCCGCAAGAATAGGAGGACCTTTGTCAATTGGTTTTCCAGATCCATTAAAGACACGGCCCAGCATATCTTCGGACACAGGGGTCCGAAGAGTGTCACCAGTAAATTCACAATGAGTATTTTTTGCATCAATGCCAGAAGTACCCTCAAATACCTGAACAACAGCTTTAGACCCAGATACTTCCAATACTTGACCAGATCTCATGGATCCATCAGCAAGCTTCAATTGAACAATTTCTGCAAACTTTGGGAATTTAACTTCGTCCAATATTACCAATGGCCCATTTACACCTGACACAGTTTTGTACGCTGTAAAAATAAAAAAAGAACTTATTATTTTTTTAATTTAGTACATTTCACATATATATTTCAAATATAATGAAGATCTAGTGTTCAGTACGAAATCTCATTTAAACAAATGTGTATTTCGCATAGAGTTGATATATATTATACAAAAATTTTATTGAATTATTATGTCTGTGCTTGTATGTATAGTCACATGATACATATCTCGACACGCATAAAGAACTTGTTTCAATTTTGAATTAATTTTCTAAAGTTAAATACATGGTCATTCAAAATATTTTTATGCATCTGAATCATTTTTTCTCATTTATTGTAATTAAAAACCAAACATATTCAGAATCAGCTGACTACTGGCAAATCGATCTGCTGCTACGCCCAGTTTACGTCGAACACTTTGCGTTTTGCGAAATTTTCTATTTCTGGATTTTGGTAAAATAAACGTATTTACTTACTAAGCCGTGGCTGTGAAATAAAATCTCTTGAAATAGCTAAAACATGTTCCTTAGTGGCTTGACGTTCCCCAATACTTTTCGAATACATTTTGACGAGTGAATTTTCTTGGTATGTTACGTCGGTCAAACAGCAGAAGGTACTGCTGCTACTATTTCGATGAAGGAAGACGGACTAAATATTAAGGGTGGGGATAACTTCAAAAATCCTATGTAAACTAACTAAAATGTTACCAATATTTTCTCTAAAGTTAATCAAATACATCAACACGAGTAAAGAACAAATTTTTTATTAATTATGAGGACTTTTAAATGAGGAAATTTTCCAATTAAATGAATTTTACTTTGATAAATTGATAGATATAATAAATAGCAAGTATCTGACAAAGATAGAAGCAATGGCACGTGCGATCACGTGGCTTATACTAAGTAACTCAGTGAATATTTATTAACAACAAAACTTGTAAAAATATGTGTTATAAATAAATGTACCATAAAAAAAATATTAAGCGATATTTGTGAAGAAATATCGTAAACTTTTATTAAATATATGTACATTCTTTGGATTATGTACTATTCGCTACATGTTACAGCGGTTTATTCAATTATGAATACTTTAATAGAAATCTTAATATTTAATAATTCATCTCAGAAATATTTAATAATTCATTTCATTAGTATTAAAGAGAGACAGAAAGAGTTTTATATACATTTTTCTTATTTTAATTCTGGATCTTTTATTTATATACTTCAATTTTTCAAATGAGTAACATTGTAACAAATACATTTCAATAAGTATTACAAATATAAAATCCATAGAACCATCTGGCAGAAAAAGATTGTCGTAAACATGTTATTTCTTCATATATTGTGATAAAAAATATAGTGTCCGTTTTTAATTAGACAAGATGTTATAAAATTTGTGTATTTCTAGCCTTGACCCAATTCATTATGTATACATAATAGTACTGCTTTTAGTTGCGAACCTGACAGCAATAATTTCGCGCCGAGAAAGTGCGAGTGTGCAGTGTGACACGGTGGCGGCTGGTTCGAGGATATATGCGTGAATCTAAAAAGGTTGATTCGTTTAAACTAGTGTTCTAAAAGATTTCTTAACATTATTTTTTTAAGTACAAAATTTTGTATATTATTGTATAATCGATCTATAGAAATAAGTTTTTATCATTGTTCCAATCGACACTGTGTACTCGTGCTTCACTGACAGGAAAATACTATACTGAACCATGGCGGCTCTTAAACGAATAGTCAATCTATCTAAAACTCTTAAAACAATGACGACTACGTCTCGTCTGTGCTGTCCCCAAACATCGAGGAAGACCTATTTTACGTACGTGAACGAACCCTCTATGCCAATATTAGACAAAGAACCGTGCTGGCTCAAAACTGCCGATGAAGCGATCGAGAAAGCAGAATTAGATTCTGGTAATTATTATTCTTCGTTATACATTACGTGTACGTTAATACATTAAATATTTTGTTTCATTATTTAATTCCTTTTTTAAAGCCATACTGTTTAATGAAAAAATTATATTTTTCGAAAACTAACCTCAAAGTATTGTAAGAGTTAGTCCAGATGTCAACGATTTTTTTGACATAATTATTCGCTTATCCTATCTATAAAAAAAAGAATGTATTTTTCAGATTTATATATTTGTTTCCGAAGAAGAGTAAATGTCAAAGCAAATCTTCAATGCTGATCTTAATCTTATCTTTCTGTTTAAGTAAATAATAGTTTATATCAAATTATGTCGAGTTTTATTCTTATCATTTGAGATCATTTACATTAATAGTGATTTTATCGGGTTCGTTTTATCAGGTTATAAATTTAAACATTATCTCATGTCTAAATAACACATCAACTTTAGTAATTATCTATTACTCTTATGCTCTTATTTTTTGTCATATTCATGTTTGTATATAAAATATTTCTTCAAAATATTATTCTTATAATGGATTATAAGATTTACAACACCAAATTATCAATACATTAAAATCAACTGCAAATATTCTTTTTTAAATTCAGTCATTTCTCCAAAAGGTTGTTTATGTTCAAATTATAATGTCTTAATATAAGAAGGTAATATATTTGTTATCTTTGAGACTCCCATATATAAGTTAAAATTTTATATGAATGTTTCATTTATGAATTCTTCAACGAACGCTTTATACCAGCGTTTCAAGGGTCATCTATGCAGATTAATACTGACGTATTTGATAGCTGTCAGATTATATAGGAAGAGAGATAGAAAAAGACAAAGAGCTCATGTTACACATTCATTACCGATCAGAAATTTTCAACGATTCCATCGATTAATCAATCGATTGTAATTAAACATTCCCACATTGAAACTTTTATTATTTTATGGAACGTCATCAAAATTACAGTATGAAAAATGAAAAACATGATTTTTATGTTGATGTACATACTACATACATATGTACATATGTACATATGTATATGTTATACGTAGACTTCCTTTTTTTTCTCTCTTTTTTTTTTTTTTTTTTTTTTTGTACGTGGGGAAATCCTCATGGACACCCCCTCTCCCGCTCTTTTGGGAAGCGGCGAGATAGTGTCGGACTTTACCGACTAAAACCCCACGGTGGACCGCCTGATGCTCAGCTGGGATGCCCTGGGATCTCTTTCGAATTACTGCCGGAGCCCTCCTGCGTCTTCTCCTGTCTGAGGTAGTTGTTCCTTGGTTAGTTCGGGCATTGGGGATCCCTTTCAGCGCTATCCCCTGGGCCATCGTGCAAGTCTGAGGAGATCCAGATCTTCGGCGTGTCGGCCCCTATGACCACCTAGGGCGACGCAGGGCCGTCATTCGGCGCGGAACCCTGCAAGGGTGGGATGTTATACGTAGCCTGCGAATATTTATACAATTCAGATATTGTACGAAATAAAATTGAAATGTAATATACGAAAATACGTTACAATAATCTTTATTATTTAAACATTATTATTATAACTTAAAATTGAATAACTTATAAGCATTTTTGCTATACTAGCAGCAGTTAGTCAATAACTTTTATCACTTAAAATTGATTCGACCTATAGTTCGGTATAATGAGAATATAACCTCATTATCATTATTTATGTAGTTCTAAAGCTGGAATTTCTCTGGAGTTTCTCTGGAATTTCCACTTCGACATAATTTCTTATCCGACATTTCCTATTATTTACCTTTACAAGAACTTTATACAGCAGTTATAAAAAACAGTATAAAAAATAATTTATCCATTGTATTTATTATAGCATTTACATACGTTCATGCGACTAAAAATTTGATATTATGGAAATAAAATGAAGAATCTGATAAAAAAACGCGTCATTGAAAGCAAAGGGTATGTGCAAATATCTTCTTTAACCACTGTATATATAATACCATGTACATATCATATGTAGCCTGTTAATATTAATAGTTAATACGCTTGTTTATAGAGTTACAATTGTCAAGCATAGAACATCATATAAAATGATGACCTCGACACGCATATTCATCAAGCAAATATGCATTTTGATCGGCGAACATTATTAGTTTTGATGAAGCGCGCAATCACGCATAGATCAAATTTTATCTATTGTACTTGCGGATCTAGTTTTCATTTATAAAATCTTCATCATCTATGAATTGTGTAGAATAAAAAATTGTATTATCAAAATTTGAAAAAATACTTATCAATATCATTCCTATTAAGATATAGTATTTTCCTATTTATAATCCGGAAGTTATTACATAATCAAAATATACGTACACAATAAGCCCATATGATGTTCAATTTACATAAATTACAACGATAGCAAATCTTTATCAGGATAACTATGACCATTCGAGTATACATTAAACAAATAATAATAAAAGCGTATTTGGTTTAATTTAGTTAGATATGCAACATATACTTCTCTTTTCTCAAGACGGAAGAATGCTAGATAAATCATTTACAAACGACTGTCATCTTTGAACTACTACAATAAATGTTATTATTTACACCTATAGATATTCACAGTACTATAGAAGCATAATTGTATTCTATAACGAATAGAACATTGAAATAGAATACGTCGTGTATGCACATTTATACATATGTATGTATGTTCTTAGCAGCGACTGAATTAGAAGTGTTTACTACTCCCAGCCCAAGCAGGCTTTATACAGCCTCTTTATATTTTTCAGATCAACTCGTATTTGTCCAAGGTGCAGCAGCTACACCTACTGAACTGTTAAGGGCGATGACTGAATATGGTGCCCGATGTGACGTGAGAAATGTACGATTGTTTCACATGCATCTTGAGGGTGAGGCATCGTTCGCTAAGCCAGAAAATGCAAGTAAGTGATATTGTGATTTCTTTTACGTTATTCGATCCAATATAACAAAAATCATATTGTTAAGAATATTTGATTATCATATTATAACGCTTTGTATGCAGAACATTTCAGATCCATCAGCTTCTTCATTGGAGGCAACGTGAGACCAGCTGTTCAAACGGGTCACGCCGACTGCATTCCAATTTTCTTACATGAGATCCCACGAGTATTTAATGAAGGATATATAAAACCAGATATTGCCCTTATCCACGTTACTCCACCTGATCACCATGGATACTGCTCACTTGGTACTAGCGTAGATTGTGTACGATCTGCTGTGAGCAATTCTACACGCATCGTAGGTAAATTTTCGAATCTTCTCAAACTCACTCGACATACTAGAATTGTCCTACGATTAATTCTTCTTCTTCGTTATCTACAGCTTTAGTGAACAAATATATGCCAAGAACATTTGGCGATGCTATAATTCATATCAGCCATTTGGATTTCGCTGTGGAGCATCACAAACCACTTCCGGTGCATCCCGTGAAGCCGCCGTCGAAAGAGGAACAACAAATCGGTAAATATATCGCCGAAAATTTAGTAGTAGACGGAGCCACATTGCAAATGGGTATCGGAAGCATACCAGACGCGGTTCTATCGCTTCTGACAAGTCACCAGAATCTTGGAATTCATAGTGAAATGTTTAGCGATGGTGTAGTAGAGTTAGTGAAAAAGGGATGTATAACGAATAATCGCAAAACAATGCACAAAGGTAGAATCGTCGGTTCGTTCTGTGTTGGATCAGAGAAGTTGTACGATTTTATGAACAATAATCCTTTTATAGGTAGGTATATTTTATACTGTCTCCTTTTTGTAATGAACATGGACAAATATATCACTTGATGGGTTTTATAGAAATGTTGGTAGTGGATTACGTGAACGATCCAAAAATAATAGCCAAACAACCGAATATGACGGCTATTAATTCGTGTATAGAAGTTGATATTACTGGTCAAATTTGTTCTGATAGTATTGGAACTAGGATGTATTCTGGATTCGGAGGACAATTAGATTTCATTATGGGTGCCGCTCTTAGCGAAGACCGTCAAGGAAAGCCTATCATTGCATTACAATCAGTTACCTCGAAGGGTGAAAGTAAAATTCAACCTGTTTTAAAGTCAGGTATGTAATTATTATTATTAAGTATTCTTGTTTCAATCAAGATCTCTACTTTTGTTGTTTGTTGTAAGGTGCTGGTGTTGTTACAAACAGAGCAGTTGCACGATACGTGGTCACGGAATATGGAATTGCTAGTTTATTCGGTAAAAGTCTTCAACAACGATCATATGAACTAATTCAAATCGCCCATCCCGATCACAGAGAAGCGTTAGAAAAGGCGGCATTTGCACGTTTAAAAATGATGCCAGCGCCATAAGCAGATTGAAAACAATATTCGAAGGATTTCTTTTAATAGCATTTCGTGATAGTTGTTTCTCATAAGCATAAACATTTGTATGCATCGAGGAAAGTTATGATAAATGATTTTTAAATTTATGTCATCTTGTTAAAAGAACGGTAAAATGAACTTAAGAAAAGAAGTATCAGAAATAGAGTTTCAACGTCACGTTATGGCGAATTGCATTTTGAATATTTATGTAAAGACTTTCATTTTAGACAAGTCAAAAACATATTCGTCTAAGAAATAGGAATAAAAAAGCTTTTACTTTAACCGGGTATTTAACATTAAAAGTACAATCGAAATGTGGTTCATGAGAACCAAGATAGTATATAATAATAACGAATAATTTTTACATGAAATTTGAAGACGTTCCTGTGTAAATTAACGTTATTGTAATTGAGAGTACATAACATTTGAAACAATAAATTAAAAATAAAATAAATATAGAATACATATTATTTCGTTGTAATTATTTCTATCTGTACTGAATAAAGCATAAAACGAAAATGTTTGTTTGAATGTATATCGAGAAAATTGAAAAATCGAATACCGATAAATCCGACATTCAAATACTAATCGTGGAGATGGTAACGGATCTAATGTGATTTGACGTAAACTGACATTTAAGATTAAAGAAATTCTTTAGATTATGTGTCATCCAAATTTCGACGTAATTGCCATATATACTCTACTGCATCAACAAGCTTTAGCAAATTTTAATCGTTTATATATTTTTTGACGTCTCATATATTTTCTTTTATCAAAATGTTTGGACTTAATTTTCGTCGAAATTTGGAGTCAACATTTAGCAAAATTTTACCGACAAAACCCTTTAATATGTGCGGTGTGAGGCATATACGAGAACCCTTACAACCTTTAAAACGATGTCCACGATGGGTTTGCGTAGAAGATGCAGTGAAAATTATCAATTCAGGTATTTAATATTGTATGATTATCTTTCTTCCATACTTAAACAGGTTCATATAAATATTATTTTATGACTAGACATATATTAAATTTATGTTATTTCAGAGCATCTTGTTTTTATACAAGGAGGTGCAGCAACACCTAATGAATTAATACGTGCTATGACTGAACATGGTGTTTGTAATAATTTACGTGGAGTACGATTAATACATATGGGTCTTGAGGGTGATGCACCATTTGGAAGTCCTGAATTTGAGAGTACAGTATTTTATAACTTAAAATATTAGACATAATCGCTACACTCTATTATGTTCATAAAAATATAATTATCTTTCAGAACATTTTAGATCTGTAAGCTTTTACATCAGTGCTAATCTTAGAGAGGCTGTTAATGAAGGCAGAGCAGATTATATTCCAATATTTCTTCACGAAGTACCAAAACTTTTTTACGAGAAGAGAATTATTCCAGATGTTGCATTAATTCAAGTCAGTGTCCCAGATGCTCGTGGTTTTTGTTCTTTAGGTGTAAGCGTGGATTGTACGCGTGCTGCGATTAGTTCAGCCAAAGTTATTATTGGTTAGTAAGCATTTGGCAATAGATAACTGCTACATTTGAATGACAATAAAAATTTCTTTTTTCTTCATTCAGCTCAAGTTAATGAACATATGCCAAGATCATTTGGGGATACTGCTATTCATTCTAGTCATATTGATTGGGCTGTCAAATATGACTGTCCTTTACCATGCGTAGCTAGTACTCCACCAAATGAGATTGAGCAAGAAATTGGCAAGATAATTGCACAAAGGCTAATAGATGATGGAGCAACCTTACAACTTGGGATTGGTAACATACCTGATGCTGTTCTCTGTTCTCTTGGTAATCATAAAGACTTGGGAGTCCATACAGAAATACTTGGTGATACAATGGTAGATTTAGCAGAACGAGGGAATATTTCAAACAAAATGAAAATAAAGCATAGAGGACGTACGGTCAGTTCTCTGGCAATTGGTACGAAAAGAGTATATGACTTCTTACATAACAATCCATTTGTAGGTGTGTACATTCGTCATTTTTTAAATTATTAATATATACAAATTTCTTAATTCTGCAAATAACAAAATATTTATGCGTTTATGTAGAAATGCTTGCAATTAATTACGTAAACGATCCTCGAGTAATATTACAACAACCTAAAATGACAACTATTAATTCTTGTATAGAAATGGATATTACTGGTCAAATATGTTCAGATAGTTTAGGTTGTAAAATGTACTCTGGATTTGGTGGCCAACTTGATTTTACTCGAGGTGCGGCATTGGGCCAGGATGGTCGAGGAAAAGCTATAATTGCGTTCCCTTCAGTAACAAGTAAAGGAGAAAGTAAAATTCAGCCAGTAATCAAACTTGGTATGAAAACGAATTTTATATCAACCGTTTATGAAAAACAATCATTTATTTAGATTAAAATGAATGTTTAATATAATAGTTTGTAAATACAAAACAGTCATATCGTCATCATGTAAATACGATCGAAATCTGTTTCATAGGAGGTGGTATCGTGGTAACGAGAGCACATGCACACTACATAGTTACTGAGCATGGTATAGCAAATCTTTTTGGTAAAACGTTACGTCAAAGAGCAAATGCATTGATTCAAATTGCTCATCCTGATCATAGAGAATGTCTCGAAAAAGCTGCATTTGAAAGACTTAAATCTAATCCAACGAAATATTTATAATTTATATGTAAAAATTATATAGCTTATAAAATTTTGTAACACCATTTAATGCTCATTGCACATAGAAAAGGTTTTTTACCTTAATGTTTGTGTTACAAAATTTTTACGTGAATGTTCTTTTTGCATAGAAAAAAAAAAAATGAAATGAGCAACAAAGACTTATAATTATTATCATGAAATTTGTTTTTACGAATCACTCGTTATACACATACAATTTGAATAAATAATTTATTTATTTCTAATTCTTATTTAAAAGACAAAGTAATATTTACGTATATATATACATACAAATGTTATTTTTTAATTTATAAATATAGCGCACACTTAATATTTCTCAAAAATTGATACCTTCTGGTAATGTTCCTTCTCGCCGTCTCTTTTCAACATTTTCATAGTATTCAGAAAAATTAACATAAGGCTTAATTCTAGAGTTTTTGTTTGTCGATTTTGCACCAGAAGGATACATATCTGATGTTGATGAAGTTTCAGTTGTTGAAAAATCGGAATTTTCTTCTGTAACGCTTGTACTTGAATACTCGTTCTCTAACATTGTTGTAATCTGAGCAGATTCTACAATTGGGTTAAATCTGACTGATTGATTAGTTGGACTTTTCAATGCATGAGGAAGCGGGAAATTAAAATTTCGTACGAGAAGAGTTATATCATCTCGTTTACCAGTTGTTACTGTACTTTGTAAATTACTCATATTAATGTCATGATGAATTCTTACAACTTTATCTACAACAGCTTGAGCAACTCCTGTTAAAGTGGATTGTGCCTGAAACTGAAATTTATTTTGTGAGAATAAGAATATATTACTGTATGTATGATCAATAATTATTTCACACCTCTTGAACTGCAAAATTGATTAATTTTATATTAACTTGATCAACTCCAGTTACTTCCTCTAATGATTTATATAGACCACGAGACATAAGCAATAAAAATTTACAGGAGTCATCAAGTTCTATGCCACCATGAATTTCTGGTTCTGCAATGACAGGTTCTGCTGTGGCAGATGCTAATTCTTCAAATTCTCTGTACCCCCCTTTGACAAGATAGTTCCCAAGACAACGTGTAGTTTCCTGATTTCCAATACGAGATCCTTTAACATAAATTATTATTAAATATCCCAAAAATTGAAGAATTACATTGAAATTAAATATGGTTTTTAAAAATTACCTTGCCTTATAGAATCAATATCCAATTCTAAATGAGACAATCTTAACAATTCATCTTCATTCCTTAAGTCATGATCTACACTTAGTTGTACAACTCTTAACACTTGATTAGCATCTGTTTTGCATAATAAAGCTCTACTGTCGCCAACATTAGCAACATATAACTTTCCACGATATATAAGAGCTACAACTGCACTAGTTCCTGCTGATAGCTCACAATTTAAAGCATTTAACTTATCAACCTAATAAAATCTTAAAATGTAAACAATATTTGATATTTTCAAAATTCATATAATATAATATACTTAACCAACCAAATGTGGAAACTTTTGATAAGTTTCATAGGAGTTCAACCCATCGGGTATATCAAATTGCAAACTGGTCCGTTCAGCCAAAAGGTCTCCGATAGAATCTAAATATCCTCTTTCCACAGCTATAAACGCCTGTCTATATTAATATATTCCACAACTTTACTTTTCTTACAAAAATGTAATAGCCATAATTTACAATCTTCATTACAGCTATACTTTACTTTATTACCTAAGAACTTCTTTAACTTCTTCATCTGTTGATTTACCATTTAATTGTCCAAGTAAAATCTCTGCAGCCATTCGCTGCATAGCAAAATTTGCAACTTTTGTGCCTTCATGCCCATCAAATACTCCATAAAGGAACGTTGAATCATCATAGCGACAGTGAAAGCTACGATCTTCAAATGGATGTTCCTCCTGTCTATACCCATCCTCACGATAAATTATATTTGTAGAAAATCCTACACCTAATAAAATATTTGAAAGGTATAAACATTAAACAAGACCGTTTCTAGGTTATGTTATTAAACTTTTACGCACCAGATTGTTTACATACTGGCAAATCATCCGTCCAACTATACTGAGTATCCTGAAAAGGTATCAAATTAGGGCGTTCTGCCCTAGTTGGCATTGTTAAAGAAGATGAAGTAACTTCAACAAAAATTTCAATTGATATACATGTGGACTTACGTTTCTAACATATCGATTGCATATCGATTCATATCGACTAAATATATCGAAAAATCCACAACAATCGACTAAATTAATTTAAATCAAATATTTCAAAAGGCAATACTTCTATTATTCTTCAATTACTATATTTTATTTAAAGCTTTTATTATCTATATTAGTTAATCCATGGTTATCTATATATATATGCGTATAATATAACGACATATTTATATAATGTACAAGTTATTAAATAAAAATATATGTATATGTGCATATAAAAAATTTAGTATTGCCTTACGAAATGAATTATTTCAATCTTTTCTTTTCCTTCATATTCCGATAAGTTTATCTTTTATTTCCTATGTATTATCACAGACGAATATGTATTTTTTTTGTATTTTGTAAAAGTTTTAGTTTTTTTAGACAACAGGTATATACCATAAAAAACAAAAGCAACTCTTATTACGAACTTTTATCCTACCTGCCAAATTATATGACGTCCCGACCAATTAATAGTAAAAATTTTAGTAATTAATAAACAATTAAATTAATCGACATTGAATATGTGACAATTTTTAATCGCATCGTAATGAATCACGATTACTAGTCTTATGAAACACTTGATAGTATGAAGATGTAAAAAGCCTCTTTTTAAAATATCAACCAAAGTAATATTTATTAACAGAGGGAAATAAATTATTTAACAGGTTATTGCACATAGAGTATTCTAACGGAAATATGTTTCTGTGTTTTTCGTTGTACAAAAAGTACAACGAATGTGATATTAATATTAATATTTTTTACTTTTAATTTAAGAAGGAGAAAATGAGTCGACGGCCTCAGTTAACAAAAACTGAACAACTTCGTCAGGCCAAAACTGCATCACTTGTAAGAGATATCGAATTAAGGGAAGATGCAGCATCCAGACACCAAAGAGACCCATTCAAAGTACGCAGGCGGATGGTTAGACCTGAGCCAAAAAAAGTAGACTTCAGTAAACCAGGAATGACTAAAGCAATGCTAGCTAGAGTAAAACATGCTGAGAAATTTAAAGAAGAATATGAACGTAAGCAAGAATCAGTTACATCATTTCGAACACCTAAAAGGACACCTGCACCAATAGGAGGTGATGCCAGGTCGCGATGATAGTTAAAGTTGATTGTAACAAACAACATGATATTTATCACATGGATAACAAGTTTCTCTCTCTTTAATTTGAATTATGTTTCTCATATATTTATTTCATAAAATATTTCATAAAATATTAAATAATGTAACAAAAAATAAATTAACTAATTCTACAATTTCCATTACCATATATTTAATGTATAAAATTACTATGTATAAAATTACTTCAAATTAGGATGGGCAGGGAAAGAACACCAGGTAGAAAGACTCCACGTATAACACCAGCTACAACTCCTCGAAGAGGAGTCTCTCCATCTAGAAGAGAATTTGAAACTGTAGCCAGTCGTTTACCTTCTCCCATAAAAACTCCAAAAACACCAAGATTACCTGCAAAAGCTCTACCTAGAAAAACTACTGAATTAGCTAAAATGATGAATGCTGATATAATTCAGGCTGACCCAATTGGTGAAGGAATAATTAGTAATATTGTGATACCTCCTGGAATAGTGAGCGAAGATCGTACTACCATTGTTAATATATCACAACCACCTGTGGATCCTGAATCAAAAATAGTATCACAAGTGGCTAATCGTTCGATTCAAGTGATCAGGTGATTTCATAAACTTCTTTTCCTTTTGGTAATGATAACATGACATATTTCATCATTGATAGTGAAACTCTTGATGAGCAAGATGCTGCTGAATCTGCAGCGGTACAAAATAGACTAACAGAATTACAACAAGCTAGAAGAGATTTTGTTATTGCAGTTGCAAATGTTGGTGGGAATGCTCTTCATCTTGAAGATGAAAGTCGTCCCACCACTGTACTTGATTCTGCTCGTATATCCCCTGTACATCAACCCACTCCACAAAAAAAGATTATACGGTAATATTTCAAATAGAGCATTCTTATAACTATTACACCTAATAATGGTATTTGTATAGAGTCCCTGAGTTAGAGGACGTTGAATATACTATCGATCACCCAGATATTATTGCTGCACGTGAATATATGCAAAAATTTAAGGCTGACATGGAAGCAAGAGAAGCAGCTAAAAGAATGGAAGAAGAATTTGAAAGAATAGCAGCAGCAGAACATATGTCAGATGAATTAGATTTAGATATTCCTTTTGAAGAAGAAATTTACCAAGAGAGAGATATCTCTTGGGAAGAAGATGAAAGTGGCATGGCTATGCCTCGTCCATCTAGAATGAAAGCTCAAATTTCTCCTATTCCTAGACAACAAAGACCTTATCAATACGAACCCTTTGAACCAGAACAATTAGAAAAATTCTTTGATGTTCAAACTTATCCACCTTGCCCACAATGTGGGCCACCACCAGGTAGAGAACATTTACATCCTGACTTGTGGGAATTGGAAGACCCATGGTACAAAAGACCTCCAGAACCTGATATGCCAGACTTAATAGAGTTTGAAGAATCTGACCTAATACGTTTCTAAAGTTTATCATATACAATTTTTTATAACAATTTGTTGTAAAATATTGATATCTAATATAATGTATAACTACTACACACATGTAAATAATAATAATAGTGATAATTATTTTTTAATAATGCAATGTGTAATCACCAAAATTTCATATTTAACAAAAGCTGTTAAACATAAAACTTTTTATTAATTAAAAAGTGAGTCATTCATAAATTTATGTTTGTGTAATATTATTTATATATACGTAAAATAGGTTTTTGTTGCTTGTATTTTTCAATTAAATTTATACAAAACCGATGTTGTAAATTTATTGATAAATATAGCTAACCATTGATAACCAATAAAATACTTATAAAAAAGTGAAAAATGTAATATGTAATGAAATTACTGATGAATTACCGAAATCGAGATATATCGATTATCGCGTACTTGAAATGTTACTTTAACTTGCTTTGACTAACGTGGTAGATGTAAATGCATGGTAAACAAGTGCATAAGATGAGTGATCGACAAATTTAGTAACATGTTTCGTTATTCTCAATATTTCGATTTAAAATTGAAAAAATTATCAAGAACTTTCTGTGCCGAATGTAATATTTATTAACAGTTGTGCGTGAAATTTTACTTAATTATGGAGTCCTATTATTATATTTATTTGCTTGACACATGTGCATATCTATCATGGACTTCTTAATTGTACATATTTCAAATATTTATAATGGACGTACCCTAAAAATTAATTAATTATAATTGACAATAAATTATATTTATATATAAGTACTTCGAGTATAATGGCGACACCCACTAACGGTAACGGTAATCTCATCGACGAATTTGAGGAAGCATTTCAGGTATGATATAAGTAATATATTTTAATATAATTTTTTAAAACGATATTTTGGCAAAAGGACAGATTTCTTTTTCTTTCATTCGTTTTGTTTTAACATAAAATACACTTTGCAGCAATGTTTGAGTATATTAATAACGAAAGACGAAGGGTTAGGAAACAATGGAATTGGAGTGTCAGGTGGTTTGACTGTGGATAAAGAAGAAGCACGTAGTGAAGTGGAACAGGTCACGCTAAGATTTATAGATCTGGCAAGACAGATGGAAGCTTTCTTTCTGCAGAAACGATTTTTGTTGTCTGCATTGAAACCAGAATTAGTAATAAAAGAAGATATCAATGATCTTAGAGTAGAATTAGCACGTAAAGAAGATCTCATAAAAAAGCATTATGAAAAAATTACAGTATGGCAGAATTTATTAGCAGATTTACAAGGCTGGGCAAAGTCTCCAGCTCAAGGTCCAGCACCTAATGGTAAGAATCATAAAAAAATGTTAAGAAATGATAATATAGTAAATAATTTTAACGCACTTTAGGTTTACCGAATGGTACTCAAACTGGACAGAACCAACAAAGTGTCAATGGAGGTGGAAATGCAACGATGCAACAACAACAGCAAATGTTACAGCATCAGCAGCAACTCCAACAGCAACAACAACAGTTGCAACATCTACAACAACATCAAATGCAACAGCAACAACTTCATCAGCAACAGGTATTTAAGTAATACCGTTACGAGCAAAGCTGAAACTCCTGTATTCAGGCAGCTGTCTAAAATTAACGTTGAAAAATTTTTTTTAAAATATCACATGCAATTTAAAAAGAAAAAATGTGCGGCAGCGAAAATTGTATATTTACAGAAGCTACTTTTGCTGTAGCAGTTATATTTAGAAGTTACATCTTAAATCATCAGTCTTTAAGATCTGTCTCACTTTAGTTGTAAAAAGAATTCAAACATTATCAATACTGTAAATTATTGAATTTGTTTATACAAAGTATTTCAGTTACACATACACGTATATCACAAGCTTATTTATACTCACCGTAATGTTCTCATTTCAAAATGGTATATTTATTATTACTAGATTTCTATATTATTTGTTACAATTTAAAACTGAATGAATATTAATGTTGGATGATTGTATGTATCGGTGTGTATGCATGTGTGTGTGAATGATAAAATGTATATAAATAGATTAAATTATGAAGTAATCTTTTTGTGATTGAAATACTTATCAGAATTTTAGAAACTATTTTTGCTCTTTTTTTTGAAGTAACAGCTATTCAGGACATAAAACCATTCAGTCCTATTGCACAAAGGCAACGTGTACCAGTGTTGCATATAATCAGTGCCTTATATAATTCCTATCGACAGAAATGTAATATGTAAAAACTAAAAACTTGAAGTGCTTTTAGTAGCTGCGATATAAAATTACAAAAACATAAATTTCATTTATAAGAAAGGAAAGTATTAAATAGATACACTTACATAAATATGTTGTAAAATGGTGCCAAAATAATTGCTATTAAAATGTGTACAAATATTTAGCCAAAAACTGATATAATAAATCTGATAATGGCAATAATAAAAGAAAAATAAGCATATTACTTTTGCTTAACATTAATAGCACACCTAATAATCCCTACTACCTTTAAACATATTAGGAACAGGTAGTGATATTTCAAAAGTATATCATTTCATAATTATTCAAAATTAAACTATATACCCCACAAATATGTACACATCTGTTTATATATTTTCTTAATTAACATACTATAATTATTTATGTCACATATTGAAAATTGTTATAAATTTGACATATTTTTCAATATTTATAAATTTCCTTGTTTATAATACAATGAATATCTTCTGCATGTAAACATGTATGCATGTATTTTGCATCAATGTAAGAGCTACTAAGGAAAGACATATAAAAACTTCATTTATAGTAAATTATGAAAATTACATGTCAAAAAATTTATTTTATTTATTCTTAAAAATTTTATGAATTGACATGTACTTTTTTAATATAATGTTTAGACAGTATTGAATTAAAATATTGCAGCTATTCATAAAAGCGAAAAAAGATTATGCCATTTTACTTATGTTTTTACATGCAAGTAGATGTTTGCAGAATAAATCTCTATTCATGGCAAAAAACATTGTGCTTTCTTTCATTTCCCTAATTACTGTTCCTAATACATCCTACTGGCTTGTAAGGATCGGAACTCTTAATTTCACTATAGACTTACATATTCAAGTATATTGCATGTGTGTTTCATTTGTGTACAGCATTTCTAAGATTTTCATCTTTTAACCATTTCACTGCTATCTTTGGTCCTCCTAAATGCTTAGTTTTTATTTAGCATCATTTTCTATGATACAATAAAATTTATGTTCAAAAAATTGTTTATATCAAATGTATATTGATAAAAATATAATGATAGAATATATATGTGACGTAAAATTGCAGGTACAACAAGGGTCTGGTGCACCTCCGACATCGGGTCTTCAAGGAGTTGGGGTCTCAGTTGGACAACAAGGAATGTTCATGACACAAGGAGGAGTAAGTGTGACTGGTACACGGGGTGGATTTCCTGTCGCAGGTGTAGGAAGTAGTGCTCTCCAGGGTCCTCTCGCTTTCCTGGAAAAGACAACGAGCAATATAGGAATGCCCGAAAGGCGGAGTTGACGCGGAAGGGGGAGGGGCCGGGGTCGGGGTCGAGGAAAAGGCCGAGGAAGAGGACGAGGCGGAGGAGGCAGTTTACCTCCGCCACCACCACTACTCGATACTTCGGACCCGTCGTCGTATGCTGCTGCTGCCGCAGTTGCAGCTGCTGCGGCAGCGCCCCTTCCCTCTCCACAGCAGCAACCTCCACCATCTTGTACATGAATATATTTACAACAAATTAATTTGTTATTGTAAGATATCGTTCCTATAACTAAAATTATTGCGGTCGCAGAAAACTGTTTTTGATCGTATAGGTTTATACTATCTTTAGTAAAAGGGCGGAGCGTTTTGTTAAGTTAATGTTTAGTACGCAATTTTATAATATGGTTATATAAATATGTACATTAAAAAATATGCGTAATGCATCTTAATTAATTATTTAAAAAACAGGATTTTAATTAAAAAATGATAATTAAATAATGCCAGTTTTATTAAATCGTATATCAGTATAAATAATGAACATATAATACCATTCAGTTATTTCTGGAAAAATATTTTGTGTTCATTCTGTAAATTGCTGACTTTTTACTTTGGTATTTTATATTTTCTCTTTATGTAATAATAACTGGAAAATTACATAAAGAACACATGGTGTATTTATGAAATAAAATAATCAGTACATATGTCCTTTTAAACTGTTCAAGGGGGATGAGCAGCAGAAACTGTACATAAGAAAATTGCAATGGTCAAAGCGTTAACATAAATTTTACATGTACATAAAATTAGAAGTACGACTTTTCATACAATAAGTCATATTGTATTTTATTATATTAAGTTCAAATAGTTATTAACACCCTTACAAATTACGTGTAATAGTTTACACGATATTGATCAAAATTATGTATTTTAAATGCAACACAAATAAAGTATAAATTGCCCAAAATTTAATATACCTCCCATAGATATATCTCTATTATATTAAGCTATACTTTGTACAAATTTAGTATATTGTATTCTATTCTATACGACGTCGTACAATCAGACCTTTTTGATATTGTTAAATCTTTCCTATTCCTTTATTGATAGTCACTGACACTGTCTTTAATTGTTTCAGTAAATGTAACACACCTTATATAATGTGAATAAAACAAGCTGTACAAAAGAAGATTTACCATATTTGTACTAGGTATTGCTGTACTGTAAAGATATAATTCTGTACACAAATACAATGACTACGAATTTTATAAATGGCATGTGATTCGATTTTCTTATGGAACGTTATTCTCTTATGTTGGAACCCGCGTTCGCGAGAACATATGAGAATGGCAACATTATATATATATATATACTTACTAATACAATCAAATGTCGTTCGCCACCTATGAACTGTTGCTAGAAGTATAATTAGACGAGAGACAATGCAGTTTGGTAATCGCCGAAGGATTTCAAATTTGGCGTCACAATAAGGAGAAACGATCGCTGTCTAATATTTAATTTTTCTGCTGTCGAATATAAGAATAAAGTGAGTGATTTAGATACAACAAAACACCCTACGGAATTCATATTTAGACTGAGTATTTAAAAAAAAATAGAAATTAGTTAAACCCTCGCAGCAATGCCTGAATTGGAAGTTGTTTATGTTAGATGAAATTGATGGCAGATGAATACAATTTTAAGTAAAAAAATTACATTTCAGTTAAATTTCAGGTAAGCATAATTAGAGATATCAGTTGTCAAAAAAAAAAAAAAAAAAAAAAAAGAAAATTGATTACATGTGAGACAGAAGTGAATACGCTTGCTTGCTTCGAAGTTTTCGGGGGCGCGTAGAGACATGAAATCGTCAGACAAAAATGCGACACTTGCTTTCTCAGCAACCGTCTTTATTGTAATGTCAAATTTAAAGTACTTCTAGCAACAGCTTGTAGATTGTGAGCAATATTTGACTGTAGTAGTAAACGTATATGTTACACTGTTACCATTCTTATATATTCTCACGAGCACGGGTTCCAAGATAAGTGGATAACTCTGTACATTCCGATGCATGTACTTAATTCGTTGTATCGACTTTAGTCATTTTGTATAAATGTCAGAATGTCAAACGGGAGGTAAGCATGGATAAAATATATGTATATATATAATAATGTGTATATGTGTATGTATATATAGAACAAAGTTATATATACATATATATACATGCGTGTATACATATATGTATACGTATATATAAAAATAGATAAACTTGCATCATACAACTTAAAATAGTTGTAAATTTTAACACAATGCCTGCAAAAACTGGATCAGCGTGCGGGTCGGACGACCTGCCATTCCAGCTGGTACATATGGTAACTTATCAGGTCCAGGACCCATTACTCCTGCAATATCTAAATGCATCCATGGTGTATTGTTCGAGATGAATTCATGTAGGAAAGCAGCGGCTGTACATGAACCACCACCTTTCGTTCTCGCAACATTTCTTATATCAGCTGATTTAACTTTTTCTGCAATTGGTACCATATTATTCAATATATTACTCTTCAAAGTTAAAAATATTGATTAATTGAATTATTTTCTTACTTGTCATTTCATCTGTGAAATGCTGCCAAAGTGGAAATCTCCATACTCTATCACCAGTAAGAGTGCCTGCATTTCTTAGTTTTTCAAACAGTGAGCTATTGTTTGTGAAAACTCCAGTTGCTGCTCCTCCTAAAGCAATTCTCATCGCACCAGTTAGTGTTGCAAGATCCAAGATAAAACTGTATATGAAAAGTATTTAATAAGAATATCTATACTACTGTATCAGTTGTTATATATTTCCCAATTAATGCAACAGTTACCTTGGATTAAATTCTTGAGCATAACAAAGTGCATCCGCAAGAATAAGTCTGCCTTCCGCATCAGTGTTATCTACGATAATACTCTTCCCGTTCATTGCAACTACAACATCTCCTGGTTTAGTCGCAGTTCCAGATGGCAAATTTTCAGTAAGTGGTATCAAACCAATAAGATTCAATTTTAATTTAAGTTCAGCAGCAGCTCGAATAGCAGCTACTACACATGCAGCACCAGTCATATCAGCACGCATTTCGTCCATATCAGCTGGAGGCTAAAGTTATATAATGTTATTTACACTAAATGTATTAATTTACAATTACTTTACCTTAAGACTGATACCGCCAGCATCGAAAGTAACACCTTTTCCAACGAACGCAATTGGTTGGGAATTATCATCAGCACCTTTGTAGTAAATTTCAACGAATTTCGGTGGCTCACAACTACCATGAGATACGCTAAGGAAAGAACCCATCTTTTTCTGTTCTGCCCATTCTTTATTATGAACTTTTACAGTAATTCCTAATTTAGTGAGAACTGTCTGTACTTCTTCCGAAAATATTGTAGGTGTCATTAAATTGGCTGGTGTATCTGCTAAATGGCGTGCCCAATTTTGAGCTTGAGCTTTAATACTTCCAATACGCCACTGTTCCCTTGAAAAAATAATTTTCTTTACACTACCATAATATAAATAAATATACAAAAAGAAAAAGAAAGAATGTATTACTTACTCTCCTTCTTGACCATATAACGAAACTTTTGGAAGAATTTTTTGTTTTTCCTTATTTTTTGAGCCTTGATAGAACCATGTTGATAATGTAGCTCCTTCTGCTGCAGCCTCAGCATCTCCTAATGTTTCTAGATGTATGTCTTTTATTTCAACCGCATCCAATGCACGACATCCAGCTAATGTAGCATTATAACATTATTATTAAGGTATAATGAAAAAGATGTTCATATTGCTGTATGTAAACACATTGATTTTTATATAAAGAATATTTACCTGCTGCAGCTATACGTATGTTTTCTTTTCCCTCATGTATTTCTTCAAGCTGATTAATGCCAAGATTCTTTTTTCCAAGACCAACAACTGCAATTCCAACGTAATCCTTCTCATCCAAACCCCAAAATATTCTAGCATGACCTTTGGGAATTTTTGGACCTGCTCTGAAGTGGTACAAGTATTGAAATATTATTTAAAATGATTTATCCAATAAAATATATATTATTAAGACAAGAGGGGGAATGTATATATGAAATTAAAAAAATTTTTGAAGAACATACTGAGACACAAGTTCATGAATTTATTTCTTACAATAATTCTAGGCATCTTGGACATCTATTAGCACATGCTAGAGCATCTGCAATTTTAAAATACAATCTGAAAATATACTATTCTTTACATATATATATATATATATATACACATATATATACATGTGTATATATATGTGTATATATCCTAGAACATAGTCCTTTAAAATTATTCTAATGTCTCTAATAATCGTTCTAATTATTAATTGAATTAAAATTACAATTATTTTTCATGATATTATAACTATGTATTAACTCACAACTATATTCTCTGATCTATAGTGTAGACAATTGATTTGCACTCATAATACATTAATGGTAGGCATGACAATTATTTCAAATGTATTTTGATATTAATAAGAATTTACAACAGTAAAGAATTATCTTCGAATCTAATGCAGTACAGTGTAACACTATGTTCTTATTACCAAAATTTGATTCTTCATTTATGTATATATACAGATTTAAGTATGTAGATTTTCCATGGGGTTTCATATTTGTAACATCGTTTGCTTAAATATTATTATGTAAATTGTAAAGAAACTATTAAAAATTGACACATTGATATTTAGAAATATAAGCCATGTTATAGATTTACTTAAAACATACTATTCAGAGCTAAGTAAAATAGCATTTAATAGAAAATAAATTTTTCTTCTTTCTTCAATAGAATTATTACATCAAATAATTGATATTATTTTTTTGCGGAAATTATTAATTGTAACTATGTATAATTTATTTATTTCTAAAATAATGAACATGCCTTTATAATTAAAAAATATTAACAATCTACTACTTTTCATCATAAATTCTGTCTTTCCTTAGCTCTGATACTAATATATAAAAACAGTGATTGTAACACTGATAGTAGGAACTTAATGCAATTCAAGCACATTTACTACTTCTTTACTGATGTGATGTTCTTGGCACACATTAAATTGAATTGAACAGATAGTATTAACATTGTTTGTGATATCAACTTATACATTTCTACTGTTCTGAATTTAATAATCTATTAGGCTACTTTGGCAAGATTTATTATAAGAATCACACTGCATGTGATCAAGATTACATTCTTATGTGACGATTATTATAAACGATTTAAAATATTTTTCCTTTTTACATATCATTACAAGTCACAAAAATATTTTCCACATCGTAAATTGTTTAGAATAATGAAATTTTATATTTTATTTAACATTCATAAATCATATTTATCAAGCTAACAAAATCTGTATTAAATATTAGATAACTTATAAGACTTAATTATAAACAAATATTATTACTATATAAGATTAATTATGGCCAAAAACAAAAAATGAAAAAATGCGGTTAATAATAATATAATGGTAATGAAATTCACCTAATAAAAATGTTTTATTGCACTAGAATTGTGCTAATAATTACTGTGCAAATACATTAATTTAAGAAAATATAAAACATAACTAAATTGTATAACATTTTAGAAGGCCATTTTCTATAATAAAAATTATTAGATGCACGCGTATATCATTAATATATTTATATGAACTATTTAATATTAAAATTCAGTCTATTGTTAAAATATATCTAAACTGCAAAACAATTAAATAAGTGTAATACAAGTACCCATATGTTTAATAAAAATATAATGAGAAAAAAGTATTTGTGCTGTTTGATATTCAGAGTATTACTTTCTCAAATAAGTCAGTCTCTAACAATTTCTATATGTAGAAGTTTTCTCAATTTTGCTTACAACAAATTACTATAACATTTAGAATAAATTTCCACTTCTCGTTGTTATTTGTGTCTGAGCACTTAATTGAATAAATTTCAAAATATATATATATGCTAAAGATCATAGAACTCATAACTAATTTTAAATTAATTCTAATATTTTAATAGTCCCTTGAGAATTTGCAGCTACCACAACATTGGACATTTGTTTCCAGCAAACTGCAGACACAAATTCATTCAGATCTTCTTCTCTTCTTTCTTGTATTTCTAATATACTTCGAACAGCATCAAATTTATATGAGAACAATTGTTTGGAAAGTCCTTTGTAGTACACATAAAGTGCATTATTTTCTGACCCACATGCTACATAATCACCGTCGGTAGTGAGACCTATAAAATTCTTCTCGTTTACATGTCCGACGAATGAACGTAGACAATGTGGATTATTGATATTCCACATTTTTAATTGCGAATCCGTGCTTGCAGATACTATTTCTTCTTTGTTAATGAATTTAACATATGAAACAGCTTTACGGTGGCCTTTAAAAATACAGAGTGCTTCCTTCATATTACGTAAATCATAATAATGGACACAATGGTCTGCAGATCCAAATGCCAAGTGACATGAACTACGTGGGTTAAATTTTACACAACACACATTAGCTTTTGCTTCTAAAGAAGCCACGGAATGATCATTGTTCAAAGACCATAACTTCACTCTAGCATCATCTGACCCTGATGCTATAAGTTTAGTATCTACATCATTAAAATCAACAGACCAACATCTCTTTTCATGTTCTTGAAATGTTTTAGTTCTCTGACAAGTTGCAGCATCCCATACTGTTACAATTCCTTCATAATCAGATGATGCTAGCATTCCTTTATGAAAGGAATTCCATGAAACACATGATATTTTGGAGCTAGATACCATTTCAACACAGGGGTAATGTATATCTACAGTGTCTCTTATTACAGCACTATAATCAAATACTTTTATACGTTTTGTAACTCCAGCTATAGCAAAAAATTCATTATCTTTATCGAATTCAATGCTTGAAACAATAGTGGAATTATTAAAAATATCTGACGAATAATTCAAAGTCGCTAATGGACGTAATGCTTTATATCTAGAGAATTTAACAAGGTTTTCTCTAAAAACATCAAGTCCTGAACTAGTACCTTGCCATGAATCACTTTGACTGTGAGATTTATGCCCAAGGAGTAGTTCCTTAGCACGAGAATCGAAATAGCATTGAACAAAATCATCAAAATGAGCATGCATCCTCTTTCTACGTACAGCTAAAGTAGATCCTACTGCATAATCATTTTGTTTTTTACTTCCTGTAGGATTAATAAAGGTTTCACTTCCAACAACACTTGCTTTTTCATTTGGTTTTACCATGTTTGAATCAATTATATCTATAAGACCAATCATTTCTTTTCTTATAGCTGATACCTGTGCAGTATCATTCTCACTGGATTTTTTCAAATCTTCTACTTTAGGACATTTATTTTGAACATCTCTTAGAATATTCTCAACTTCTTCCATATCCTTCTTAATCAATGCTATCTCTTTTTGTAACTGATTCTTTTGTTCTTCTTTTTGCTGCAATAGATGCTTCAAAAATTCATGTAGCAATTTATTTTGTGCTGTACATGTTTCTGCTTCCAGTAAATGTTTTCTTTGTGTTAGTACTTCTAGCATTACATTTACATCTGGTAATGTTAGATTAGCACTTTCCGCAGCTATAATATCTCTTAAACCATCATGTGGTGGTACAGGTAAATCTGTACCTACTACTCTGTGTCTACCATCAGCTGCATAAGAAGATCCTAATTCAGCAAGACCCTTAATTCTAGTTTTATATTTTGATATCAATTCATGTAATAGAAAGTTTGGAAAAATATCTTGTTGAGTTAACGCATAGCTACACTTTGGACAACGGCCATTGGCTTCCAAAGATTTTATTATACAACGATAACAAAATGTATGACCACAACGTGTGATATGAGCTTCATCAATTACTTCAAGACAAATAGGACATAGATAATCATTATTTTTATCTTCAAGTGTACCACTAATTCTATGAAGAACATTTGCTGAGTGATTTTGTTTACTCATTCTACCACTACATTCACCTACACCTCCGCTGCTTCCAGGAATATCATTTCCCAAATTACTATCATTGATAGCTGACATTTTTTCCCTCAATTGAATAATATTTCTTAGAATACATTTAATTATTTTCAGATACATCTGGTAATTTTAATCTGCTTTTTTAAATCTCATACTTTTTAAAGTTTTGTATGAGCTCTTCCAATAGATGATTTTACTTGATTAATAACCGATCTATAGAAATAATTGCTTTACAAATAATATACTGTTAAAATTTTTTATATAACAAAATATGTGTCTGGTAACTCCTTCTGTGCAGCGAGTTTTGCTTCATATCATGCGTACAATATCGTCTCTCAGTCTAGTCTCTCCTGAAACAATGAAAATAATGCCAGTGAGCTCATAAGACATAAATTTCATTTAAATTCAATTTTGTTAAAAGAAAATACTTTATGTAAACTTTTCAAAAGAACAAAGGAAAAGCAATTCTGAATATTATATATAAAAGCTCAGGCAGCATTATGACAATTGTTTCAGGCTGGAACTATGAATAAAAGATTTAATATTCATTAATGTTAATCCATATGATATGCAAAACAAAACTATAGAAATAATAATATGTAAAACTATACTTTGCATGGTCACTTATCATAAATCAATGTCATTTATTATTTACATTTGATTTATCATGAATTGATAAAAGTACTTGCTTGATTTGAAGGAAAGCGGATCAATCTTAGGTATACGGTACTTATACCTGAATTATGGACACACATCTATGATCTGGTTTCACATATTATATGAAAAAAAAATATGTTTAGTAAAAAGAATATTAACACAGATTTTTACATAAATATGTGATACAAAAAGATCTGATTACGGTACAAAATATGTTACAGATCGTTAATAAAATTTCCAACTTACAACAAAATATGTTTTTGCAGTTTTCCTTTAACTAGTTCATCATATTTAGCCGCTGTGGGAGTCAATGAAACGTTGTTTTCATCTTCTGCTTCGTATAGACCAAGCACCAATCCTTTCTGTTGGAAATTTAGATATCAGAAATTAAGTATCGAAGTATAGAAATCTTAGAATACGACACAGTACATATATCGAATCATAGCCTCACAAAACAAATTCATTCGTTCTCCTCTCGGAAAGTTTTCTTTCGATAAGAAAAGAAGAAAGCGAAAGGAGAAAATTTATAATACATTTTTCAATAAAACTATTAATAACTTGTATATCTCAATCAAGTATTTCTCCCACTTCTCCTTCTACGATGTTGAATACCAAACTGAAAATTCCTCGTTTCGGCAATTTCTTCGTAAAATAGACATATACCACTTATCTAATGAAATAATAGCAACGAATACTATTCGATTAAGGAATAAATAACATTATAATTACCTTCATGGTCGAAATGCAAGATAAGAAACGTAACTGCGAATTTCCGTATTGTAGACCCTTACCCCTGATAAGAGACAATGCCATAATTTGTTCAAGAGAGCACTTAGGTGTGATATATATACGTATGACTATATAGATATATATATATCTGTGTGTACATATGAGAATGTATGTGTACGCATGAACGTGTACACACTGTGCTAGAAAGATACGATATCTATATAGATATCTTGGTCACTTATGTTATAGATTCGCGACTCTAATGCCTCGTGTAGCATGTTCGTGTGGCGACACCAACTTCCGTTTAGTCATCTCACCTAAAAGTTTACTCCGCTAAAAGATAAAATAGTCAAGCGATTTCTGTTTCCAAGAAACAATCTGCAATTCTATTGCATAGCAAAATGTTTTTTTTCTTCTTCTTTTTGAGCTATCGAACAATTAATGTTAAATTAGATATTTTGTATAATTTAATTATCAGATATATAGCCTTAATTTTATTCAAGTTCATATTTTTACGAACTAAAAAAAATGAGGATTTATTTCATTTACTAGATATTATGAGTATTTTATTTCGGATATTTATATATTTTTGCATATTATGTGCATTATACGATTTTTTGCATTTTTAAAGTTATATTATTAAACATTTGCATATAAGTCGCTTAAATTGACCGTATATACATTTATTTAAATTATTGAATCCCGCATGCATTTACAAAATAAGCTTTCTACTTATTGTGTAATACAAATTACTAACTATATATATATATATGTGTGTGTGTGTGTGTGTGTGTGTGTATATAATTGAAAACAAGATGTAATAAGCATTATTGAACTATTAGGACAAACAACTTCTTGTCATTCAGTAGATAAAGTCTGCAATTACCACTATTATTTAAAGCAAATATATTACATTATCTTTACTCATTTTTCATATAGAAAAAATTTTCAAGGACCACAAACAAATAAATATTTTAAATACATTCAAATGAATTCAAATGATGCAGTGGATTTGGAAAATTATTTCTTCCAACTTTATATTTATTTTTCTATAAATACTCCATTTTTAGCGGATATTTCCGCTATTTCTATAAGCTATAAGCTATAAGCTTATTGTTTCCCCTATTTCTTATTACTTTTATGTTATTCTTTAAAAAACTTTCTACTACTTCCAATAGTTTAGAGTTTGTTATATCAAATACATTCTTTTTACATTTTGAATTAATAATATAAATAAAATGTTTTTTGTAATGATTTTAATAGAGAATTAAATAAATCAAACTAATTGATAGAATTTACTTCTATATATTGAAATCTTTTTTTGTATTCATAATTTGTTATACATAAGTTCCATATTCCAAATATTTTCTCATATTTGTTTACTGCTTTTGCTTTAGTAGTAACAAATGATGCAAAATTATGCCTTCAAAGATTGATAAGTAGAGTTTAAATACATTTATGTTTAAAACTGGTTATTGTCACATAGGAATTCAAATTTGAATCTAATACCCAGTACATATATATTACATATATGGTAGCTTTGAATATGGTAATACATTCATACATTTGTTAAACGAGGCTATATTTAATCTAAAAAAATCTAACTGAAAACTGCAATAAAAATTTATTTATTAAATTATTCAGAACATGATGAATTATAAATCGTAAAAAATAATACAACAATTTTGTTCGCGTTTCATTAAATACGTTAATTTATATAAGACATGGTATCTACGTTGTTCATTGCTTATACATTACATTTTTATAAATAATGAATCAGTCTGAATGAAAAGCAGCTGGTAACTTTTCTTGCTCCTTCTAATTTTTTAATCTTTCGCTAATCTTCTAAACTTCTTTTTTTGACTTCATCTTCGAAGTTACTTTTGTTCTTTACGGTCTTTGACATAACTACATTAGCTGAAGTATTAGCCATTTTGATAAAATAGTTATAGTTAAATTAATTTTAATTTTATAACAAACAACTGTTGAAAGTAACCTATACGTGCAATAAAATTATGTAATTTATAGTACGTGCTATATTTAAAGCATGGTCGTACACATGTCGCACAAGACATGTATGATGTACACACAGTATATAATCGTGTATAGAATTATAAATGTTCAAGGCGGATTTACAAAATTCTTTAATTGCGAAATTAAACCTATTAAACCTGCGATGATTATGTGATGTTTTCTTTCAATACAATTTTATAATTATATTATGTACATATTTTATAAAAATTGTAATATACATTTCATATACAATTATAAGAAATTAACTTAATGGTACAATTTCACATTTACAATGGTACATATTTTGTACATTCTTACTTTATTTTATATCGTGATTTATTTAAAAGAAGTGAAGTATAGAAATGTAAAGGAAAGTACAAATTATTATAAACTGCAAATAATAAAAATTTATATTGAATTTTCACTGTATAAAAAAATGTTTAATATCATAAAATTGATTGATGAAAATCACCCTAAGAAGGTCTATTTAAAAAGTGGGGATTTATCGACAATATTGGGGCCTTATAAATAAGCATATTTTGAAATTAACATTTTAGGTACGATTTGTAATTCTGAGTATGTAATTAAGTAATTTTAAAGTTCAGGCATTAATTAATATTTCAAAAAATATTAATATGTTGTAATTTTATTATATGAAATAGCTACGATCTCCAGCTGGTTCAAGAATTGGAATATAAGATCAAAATGGAGGCAGTGCCAAATAGATCGATATTGTTCCGCAATGTTACGTTTTGTTGCTAATTTTTCTATTTGTCGCACAATAGTAAGTAAATATTTTTTAAAATTTGCTCAGCTCTAAATTATGATATTTAATTTACTTAATAAGCTAATTAATTAGCTATCGATATACCCGCGAAATTTAAGTCCCAACGCTATATATAAAGCTATTTTTTTTAATTTCTAAAACTTATTTTCATTTTTTACCGATGTATTTTTTTTGAAGTCTTATTTAGAAGTGTAAATATTATTAAAATACATATAGAATATAGATTCGAGAATAATATTAAAATAACAAAACAAAGAAATTATAATATAATTTTAATTAACTTCTTTGATCTCTATACAGTTTGAAGATACGTTATTTCTTTTAATTCAGAATAGAGCATGGAATGGATGGATCATGTCCACTTCTCCTTCCATCCTTTGGGGAAAAGGACAGCTCTGAAAGAGAAACTCCATATTCATCCCAAAAGGTTGGTTTATACAGACCAACATCAGATGCAATTGACCTAGGATATCATACATTAGATAACAATGTTTGCCGTTCTACGTCTTCATCAGCAGTTATATCAGTTCCAATTAGACAACAAATTTTATTACAACAGAAGTGCATTTATGTTGTGGATTTGTGTCAACTGGATGATACTTTATTATTGAAGATATTTAGTTGGCTTGGTACGAGAGATCTATGCTCTGTTGCTCAAACTTGCAGGCGTCTTTGGGAAATAGCATGGCATCCATCTCTTTGGAAAGAAGTAGAAATACGTTATCCTCAAAATGCAACAGCTGCTTTGAATGCCTTAACCAGACGAGGATGCCACACTTATATCCGTCGTCTGATGCTCGAAGGTGCTGTTGGCTTAGCTGGGATTTTTGCCCAATTATCATTTTTAAGTTTAACTTCATTAGTTTTACGACATTCCCGACGTGTTACAGACACAAATGTGACAGCTATCTTAGATAATTGCATACATCTAAAGGAATTGGACTTAACAGGATGTGTCAGCGTTACAAGAGCGTGTAGTCGAATAACAACATTACAGTTACAATCATTAGATCTCAGTGATTGTCATGGTATGGAAGATTCTGGCTTGGTATTGACACTATCTCGCATGCCACATCTTGTTTGTTTATATTTACGACGATGTGTGCGTATAACTGATGCCAGTCTTATAGCAATTGCTTCCTATTGTTGCAATTTGCGTCAATTATCTGTCTCTGATTGCGTAAAAATCACAGATTATGGAGTACGCGAATTGGCAGCACGTCTCGGTCCATCTTTACGTTACTTTTCAGTGGGAAAATGTGATCGCGTGTCAGACGCTGGTCTGTTGGTTGTTGCTAGACACTGTTACAAATTGAGGTATTTAAATGCCCGTGGCTGTGAAGCACTTAGTGATAGTGCTACGTTAGCTTTGGCACGTGGATGTCCGCGTTTAAGAGCGCTTGATATAGGGAAATGTGATATTGGTGATGCAACTCTTGAAGCCCTTTCTACTGGATGTCCAAATTTGAAAAAATTATCCTTATGTGGTTGTGAGCGTGTCACAGATGCTGGATTAGAAGCATTAGCGTATTACGTACGAGGATTGAGGCAGCTCAATATTGGCGAATGCCCGAGGGTTACATGGGTTGGATACCGAGCAGTAAAACGTTATTGCCGTAGATGCATCATAGAACACACAAATCCTGGTTTTTCAAGCTGATTGAGTCTTCTAAACCATTCTTTATTAATCTTATTTACAACCTATTTATTAACCATACTTATCTTAGTACTTATTTAGATACTAATTTGTAAAAAAAGTGGCTGACCAGATATATATATATATATATAAATAAATATATACACACACAGATATATACACGTGTGATATATATTATATATATATATGTATGCATTAGGCATATATATTACGCGGTTTGTAATATGCGAAAACACATTTTTTGCTATTTATTAATTTTATAACTTAATACACGGAAATTAATAGCAAAGTTCCATGTAATTTGTATATTTATTTTATAAATAAAAGCCTTTTAAATAAATTTTACAAAATTGAAAAAAGTATGCTGATCTTTCATAATTTTTTCACCAAAAGTAATTTTTAATGGATGTTGAGATAATATAATTTGGAAGGTTGAATCATCATATTTATACATACTATTGTAAGTTTATATGTAGGTAAAACAACATATTAGAGGAAAACATGTAATGTAATACGAGATACAAGCAAAAATGAATAGGAAAATTTCAGATGCTTATGGTACTGTAAATGATATATTTTACACGTTGGATTCGAATTGAAACCTCTCCATCAACGAAGTTTGGAATGATTATGATTCTCAGAATTCTGATTGCAAAGAGCTGTTGCTAATTCAAAACCAGAAAGTTCATCATAAAGATCATACAATTGATGTAAAGTTTTCAGAATTAGAAAAAACAAGAAACTTCTTGGTTTGACCTCTTATCTTCACAATCTATTTATTGGTGAAATTTACAAATTTTTTCAGTTGGTGCTGAATAATGTTGAATAAGCTAAATTTCTTGACAGCCTAACGTAGTAAACGTTTGTCAAAGTGCTGTATTTGATTTTAATAAAATCATTGCACTATAGTGATAACAATAAACTATAATTGGTAATTATGAAGCATAAATGTTACGTGATACAGTAGAAATATTTTATACGGTAAAATTTTTATCCATTTTGCTTTTATGTGTTGTAACCTATGTGAAACATAACCTATATTAAAAACAACAAAGTGTTTTGAACTTTATGATCCAAGTTATAAACGGAAGAACATTTTACATTCGTAAATTAATACGTCATGAGACCTATTCAAAGAAGACAACAGGGTTTACAATACGGCATTTATTTGCTATGTATGCAAGCTCTAAACTATGGTATTGATAAAATTCCACCAGCTACTTTAATTACAATTATTGCACAGGTGAATAAATAATAATGTAATTTTTACATGAATGAAGTTGATAAATCGAAGTAATTATTATTTTATGCAAAACAGTAATCGTTTTACAGGTTTTACTATATGTTGGTTTGATAAAAGTTCCATGGAATGCAGAGGAAGTATGCATATCAGCGATAAAAGTATTTAAATACCGTGATTGGAATTCTTTCTTAATATCAAATTTTGAACATGGTTCAGATATGCACTTATATTATAATATGGTATCTTTGATCTTGAAAGGTTCATATTTAGAACCTATGTATGGAACAATAAATTTTGTTATTCTATTAGCTATTCTTTCGTTTGGATGCAGTACTATGTATGCAGGATTAGGCTATGCTTTAATGCAGTTAACAGGAGATTATGGATATTATACACAATGTGCTATTGGTTTCTCTGCTATTTTATTTGCATTAAAAGTAATTGTAGTGTGTGAAGAGTATGATAGAATTCAGGATGTTGGAGGATTTAGAGTTTCCAGTAAAATTGCTGTTTGGGTTGAACTAATTTTAATTCATCTGTTAGTTCCACAATCTTCATTTATAGGACATCTTGGGGGTATTTTAGTTGGTTGTTTATATTGTTATACTTTTATTGGTGAAATAGTTGATAACATGATATATGGCATAACTGGTACTCCTATTATACATGAAGAACAATTTTATAGAAGGCGTAGCTCATTATTTAGGTAAATTGAAACTGTTATAAATTTCAAATGACAGGAGATATTAAATTATTATTATCAAGAACTCCAATGTTTATCTTAAAAAAATTCACCTAAAAGATTGTATAATTGCATATTGATTGACTGATACAATTTAAGTACCAAACAGCACATGCTTCCTTACTTACACAAATCGTTGAATATATGTATATGTTTATGGATGTTAAAACAGAATATTTTCTGTAATTGTATAAATTTTCTTTTCAATCTAATATCTGTTCAATAGTTTCTTCAGGCCATAATTAAAAGAATATTAAAATTATTTACAAATTACATATATACATATACACATATAAAAAACTGTCAAGCTATATTTTAAATTGTTTAATATTGTAAATAATATTTATTACAATAGATAGAATAATAAATTAATTTTCTGTTAATTATATTGTTATCTTATTAACACTTTGATTATACGAATATGGATTGTATATATTTTTATGCATTTTACGATACATGACAAAGAATTACATATGCAGCAAAATTTAGTTTATGTATAACAGGTTATAAAAAGTATCAGTCTACAATCTCCGTATATCTTTTCAATATATATATATATATAATGAATTATAAACATAAGTTAATTTAATGATCAATTTTTTTTCCAAATATTTTATACAAAACTTGTATCCATTCACAGTAACACAATTAGCTGGATTTTAATATTTTATATAATTTGTACAATGTTACATTAGGTATTTTAGATTTTACTTCTGTGTTTAATAATGATGCCACTAAAAATATATTGAGGTTAATCGTAACAAATATAAATCAGCATAGAAATGTATCAGTAAACAGGTAAACTTACAGATTGTCTGGTAATCCATTTTATATGGAATGTCATAAAATACGAAATATGTGCACATTCTTTGCAATAATGTTATATTTTCTTCAATGTTTCCACTTGTTAAATAAGACTTTATATGAGGTGTTAATTCTACAAAAAAATTGTTAAATATTGAAAAAAATATACATTTAATATTAAAAACATATAGTACTTACCACGTTCCCAGCTATCCATAATATATGAAATGTTTTGTTTAATTGCAAGTATACTTTCTGTACCAAGCACGGGATTTTTGCTTTCTATGTAAGACTTTTTTAACATTTGAGATGAAACGAGTTTTATTTGCCATATGGAGAAGCTGTTTGGTTCTTTTTCTATAATTTCCATACTTTTTATTAAATTCACCCATAAAGGAAGGAGACTCACTTTATCTTTTATTACACATTCATACACAATTATAGCAAATGTATGTAAAAATTGTTTTTCGAACTCTGTCATTTCAGAATGTTGTCCGTCATATTTACAGAAAGAACTTGCATCTTTTGAACAAGATAACGTTTCTACAATTTCCATTTTTTCATTAGAAGAATCTGATTGCTCATTCCAACTACCACTTATTCTTTCAGATGTGTTGCTCAAGCTTTGTGATAGGTATCCAGAACTATTTTTAGCTAAACTACCACAAGATTGCATCTTGAAGCTAATCTCAGTTTTAGTTTTATTTTGTTTGGACCATTGCAAAAAACATTTTACTATATTTAAAATAGTTTTATCATTTGTAAAAGAAGTTACACATTCAGGTCGAGCAGCCCACGCAATAACATTTTCTGTTGTTAAAGTTTGAGCAATTAAACTTCTAAAACCCTGAAACATAGATAGAAAAAAGATAATATTAAATGTTAATATATTTATATACTTTTATTTATATACTATATGATGTAATCCAGAAGCCATCCTAAGTTGAGAAGCAAGGATTACAATAAATAATAAAGTAATAGTAATACTTTTAATTTGATATGAAGGACCAAAACATAATTACATGAGGATCTTCTATATATGGTAAACAACCAGCTCTCTGTTTAACATCTAACGTTTCACACTTTTTGAGCATATTCTCAAGTTGTTGCCAGTTATGATCTTTTACAAAAATGATTTCCCAATATCGATCGTCTTTTAGTTCAATTTTTTTAATAGTACACAGTTGTGGCAGTAAGCATGGTGCTTGAAGTATTAAATCTTGTCCATCGCCATCTTTTTCAGATTCGAATGTTAAATGCACTGTTGCATAGCAGTACTGACCACTATCAATATCTCTAGGTAAAATTACACGTGGTTCAGCAGCCAATACATATAAATGTCGTAGAGCTTGTAAATGATACCTAATAATTAGTAAGAATAATTATTAAGGTAAGAAGTCAATTTTTGTAAATATGCTATGCTATTATTAACCTGTTATCATTACTATGTGTTGGAAATTTTGGAAAAAGGGAAATTATAAGAGCAGCTACTGCACTAGGACTATTAGAAAGAGTATATTTCCCTCCTCCAAGAAAAAGTAGACCAAGAGCCATATGTGTCGCTAAATGAGATCCATATGTAACAACGTTACTCGCAGGGCCCACACGAGTTCTTATGTGTCGACATATTCTCATAATCTATGCAATATAGTATAAATAAGTTTACAAATACAAAAACATTACATAATTCATTAATGACTAATAATTCACGTATTAAATTTACCTCTAAGTTCCCTGTTCCCGCCATTACAACAGCAGCAGAAAGTAAGGTAACATTTAAACAAGTTTCAATGGTTGATTTTCCTGCTAGTTCGGCAATAGTTTTATGTGATAATGCCGTAAACATCTGGGCATAATTATATAAAGTTTTAAAAGCATTTTTATTGGCGGTCCCCGCAAATTTTAAACCCAAAGCCATACAGGCACCCGCAATTATATTGCAGTAAGCTTGGCTGTATTTTAATTAATATTAATTAGTATAAGGAAGATATTACGTTAATGTTATTAAGTACAAGTATATTCTATATACTAACTTCATAGTTTCCAAATCAACATTCTGCCCTATTTCAGAAGTTGGTTTTTGTAATCTGTATTTATAAACAATGTTAGGAACGTGACTAGAAACCCAGGATTTGGTTGGTTCAATTTCATTCCAAAGAATAAGTGATTTTGCTAATATTCTTAATAGTAAGAAATCAGGTCGTACAAAATCTAATAAATATTGAGTATCAGGCGCCTGCATCCACTCTGCTACTGCTTTATTTCCTGTATCGAAATACATAAGACCTAGAGCTATAGTTGCTCCAGGACTTGTCACATCAATATTTATGGAATCACCTTCTCGTATTTGATAACTGAAATTATAAGAAAAAAGAAAAATATAAAATGTTTTACAAAATTGTTTACAAAATGTGTTACAAAATGTTTACCTAGGTGATTTATATTTATCTTTTTGTGCTCCTGTAAAAGGTCTAACATGTCCTCCAACCATGTAATAATGTAAAGTGTCTGGTATATTAGCTAAATCTGGCCCACCTCCACATCCTAATACTACCAAACCTAATGCAAGACCTGCTGCTAAAGAATAAGATTCTCGATCTATACAGTTTTTCATTTCAGGTCCTGGAGGTCTCCCTTTAAATAATTTAATTAATTTAGTAAAGTCATATACAACTACATGTTATAATTTTATATTGAATAGTTACCAATCTCTGATAATAAAGCATGTGAAATATGCCTATGAGCAGTTCCTTGGTACACTAAACCAACTCCCATCAATGCAGCAACCTGAACATTCTGTGGAACGTTTAATTCAATACTTGTCGGAGGTAACAGAGTTTCCACATGAAGAGATAATAATTTAGTCATAGAAACATTCATTGTACCACGGTGAGTTGCTGACAATCCTAATAGAAGTCCAACATTGGTAGCCTCATGACATTCAACTAAGTACTCATACATGCTATAAGGTGCTAAGTTCTTCAAATGACCATTTAGACCAAGTGCCATTAAGAATCCCGAATGTTCAATACCAAATTCGCCCTGTTGTTGCTTATTATATACTATCCATGTAGAATCGATATTAGATGCATCTGGATGAATACGAAGACCTGCAGCTACACCATTATGAAATAATGGCCATAAATTCATATTTGGTGGAACATCTATGTGAGCTAGTTCTACAGTTGTTCCACGAGGAGGTGCTTTTCCTATACATATAAGGACATTTTACGATTGTCAAAAATTTCTAGAAATACGAATGCTATTGTTGGTTCGTACCAGTCAAGCAAAGTCGAGGAATTGGTAACTGCTCTGTAATAATAGGAGTTGAAGTTCTGAGTGTAAACATGCCTCTAGCTACTGGAAGTGCCATCGTTCTTGTGCATAGTGCATGTAAATGTTTCTCCTGTTCTTCTATATATTCAGGGTCATCTACAACTGGCCTCTGAACTATTGCTATCCTTACCGGTTTTGACGAATTTAGAAGTTTTCGAACTTCTGCTATTCTATGATCTTTGTTAAATCTCAATTTTAATACCTATATAACATCATAATTAATATGTGTAACAAGTAATACCTCCCGAATACTTTTCGTATTTATAAATATTATCTAAACATACAGCATCATCAAATTCCATGCCATCATCTTGTTCAGGATCTTTAATTGAATAATTTTTCCCTTCATTTTCTAAGTGATTTGATACAGATGATTTTAAATGTTCGCCCAATGCAGATAAATCTTGTCGATCAACTAATTCGTACGCTTGCATTGGCCAATTTGATGGAGGACGTTCTCTACACCTGTACATTATATCTTTTAACAGCAATGATACACCAGGAGGTAATGTTTCAAGATCTTTTTTGTTCATGCCTATGAATAGAATGTTTCAACTTTTAATTCATGATTAAAATTAGTGATATTTGAAGTATTAAAAACTTACCTAATTCATGATATAGTAATACTATTCTATCTATCGCAGAACATTCAATATTTTTACATATTTCTTTTTCGAATTTATTTCCGCTTTCTTGAAAATCTATACGACTTCCAACTGGTATTATATGCTTTATAAGTCTATCGATTTCTAGCACAATAGGTTTATTTTCATTTGCTATGAGTGCTATTAAATAAATTATATTTCTCGTCTTTAAATTTACTTGACTTAAATAAGGGAATGGCGTCACTTCCATTCCATTTAACAAATTATTTAACGTTTCAAATATGTTTGGTGGTTTTAATGGAATATAATTCGGCATAGTAATCTTCTGCAAATCTGCTTCTTTCATTTGAGACACTGCATTTTTTAAGTAATAGACAGATTGAAAATCAAGAAAATAATGATGAGCATATACATCGAATTTTAAATCCAAGCTTAATTGGTACAATAATTGTGCAAGCAGATGTAAACTTTCTGACATTACACAATTCAGCTTCAATTCTTCATATAAAAGATGTAAAGAAAGAAGGACGAGCGGAAAATACGGAAATAAAATAGACTGCGTATTTATTTTTCCTGTACTGTTTGATTCTATAATGCGTGGCACTGATGTTTGAAATATGTTAGACATTTTTTGTAGGCCAAGTATATTTGAAATAAAAATTTTAGAACTTCCATTTTTCATAAAATTCGTCATGTATTTCCAATCATCATTTGAACCAGAATTATTTGTTTTTTGTTTCTTTGATACTACTATAGGACTATTGCGTTCATTGAGTTGATCTTTTTCATTCATCTGAATTAATTGTAACTTTTCTACTTCATATCCTAATAATGTAAATAAAACAACAAGAAAGAGATACCATTCCTGTTCTGATGAAAAATCTTGAGGTCCAGGAGCATTTCGTGCTCCATACCATTTTACCAATAATTGCATTGCTAAATCTTTTTGTAAAACACTTCTTAACGTTTGTAAACATTTAGTTACTGTAAAAAATGTAAAAAAAATAATGTGCTATTAAATCAAATATAATTATAAACATATATATGCTTACCCAAGGGAGAGGTACTAGATGTTGGTAACGTTATTCGAAAATAATTTTTACTCCCGTATTCTAAAGTAATCTTATTTCCGACAGCTTCTTTTAAAACAAGAAAATTATTCTCTATCAAAGAATTCTCTAACAAAATAGGTGGTCTTGCACAGTTACCACCTACAGGACTTAACAAGTGCAATCCTTCTTCAAATTTAATATCGTGAGAAGCAGCACAGTTTTGTGAAATCAACGAACTACGTCGTGGAAATGGAGAACCTAATTTATGATTGATATTAGATAAAAAATAGTTATATCCGGTTAAATTTGGAAGTATTCCTGTTACATGTAATTTTCCAATACAAGTCACTCCTGAATATAATACCACTGCATTTGATAAATCCATTATCGCTATTATATGTAAACTCTGAAATATAAAATGGTATGTTTTATATTTTTATTCTAATAACTAAATATTATATTATGAAATGTTAGAAAGTACTGACTGGTATATTAACAGCACCCTTAGCTACAATGTTTGTTACCATGCCGAAAATAATTTGTTGTTGTTTATTTGTTTTCTCAAGCCTTACTAAAGAAAGTTGAGATCTATGTGGAACTAAGTAACATAAATAGTTCTGCCCCACGAAATCTGATGACAAAAAAACCTTTGACGCTCGACTGGACATAACATCCCTTAAAAAAATATTAATGTTTTACTGTTTGAACGTACTAGAAAATATGAAAAAAATTTACAAGATTTATATGAAAATATTATATATACTTTGGAATTCCAACATTCTCAGTCCATACATGATCAAGACATATTTCTGGGTATAAAGGTTTACTTGGTGAAATAACGTCCTGTAATTGTATGTTACTACAGCTACCAAAAGGACTATTTTGTGTCTGATTTAATACAGAAGCCATTACTGTTTGATGCAACCTTGTATGATGAATGATCGAATTTGCAGGTGCTCCGAGTAAAGGTGAGAAAGCAGAATGGGTAGGAGATTGACAACGTGAAATAGTTGCCATGGGACTCTGAGATCTTGAATGCTGCTGTTGCTGTTGAGATGGTGATGGACCTCCTGAGCATGTAGTAGTATAAGATGTTCGAGAACCAAATGGACTATTTGACATTCCTAATCCTATATTAAATTGCGGATTTGGTACCCCTAAAACGCAGATACGTATATTTTAAATGAAAATTCTAATTTTTCCAAATTAGACGATTTCTCTATGTGATTGTATTGCGTTTACCAAATATACTTAAGTGTCCTTTATTTGTACTTTTATTACAGGAAAGATTACTTCCAATGTTTAAAGGTGAAGCACTTGCAGATTGATTAAACATACTAGGAGTAGTATCACTATTTCCACAAACTATTTGACACTCTTCTGTTGAAGCTTTACGTATTTTATATACAGAATGTAACCCAGTCTTTGTATCATATATCACAGCCAAAGATGGTTCAGAACTAGTAAATACAATCTGTTGATTTGAATCATACATGTATGATATGTTTCCTATAAATCAAATCATATATTAATTATATTCTTTGATCTAAAGTATTATAGAAAAATTTGTAAAATTTATAATGATACCATGCTTAATAAGTACGGGACAAATTTCATCTAAAGGATGTGTAAGAGAAAATACCACTGGCAAATTTGTGTCATTATGTAGTTGTAATCTATTTCTTTCCAATGATGTATATCTACAAACATTGATCATAATATTATTCATGCACGTTTTAAACTGTTATTATACAAGAATTTTAAGGATCAAAAAATATACCTTGTTTCTGATATGGGAACTTGTGTTTTTTCTAACAAAATTCCATACCTTGTTGGCCACACAGCAGATACCTAAATTATAAGATAAAAAATCTATAATGTAATTATAAGTCTTTAATTAAATATATTTTATCAAAATATTACCTGAAATTGTAAACTAGATACATAATCTTCTCCAAGATTGGTAAATACTTTAAGAGTATATGAATCAATTAAACAAATACATTCTATCGTTTTATCAGAATTATCTTCTTCATCCATTTCTTTTCCTCTTGCTAAATGATCAGGTATATTAGTATGAAATTTACACCATAGTGCATGTTTAATATCTGTTTCACAAGTATATGTTGTTTCTAATATCTTTGCAGTTTGATTGCCCTTTGAATGAATTGCAATTTTGCCTGAACAATATAATTCTTCTTCACCGCATGTATCATTTTCACGCACAATCCAAAATTCCTTCTATATGTATATAATTGATATATTAGAAACTTTAAATATTCATTAATACGAATAAAACCATTATATATACTTACTGGCAATGTATCTGAAATATTTACTTCACTAAATTTTTGTAGCAAAATACTTTCTCCTTCAACTGTTTGATTGTTTAATAGTTGTTGATTAGTCACTGATTCAGGATGTCGTAAAATTATTTGTCTTCCACCAGGAATATATTCCTTTGTGTTACAGAGTTAGAATTATAATTTTTCAATATATTAATATATCAGTTTAGATTTAAAAAAATGTTCAATATTAATAGAAAACAATACCTTACAGAATTTAATTATGTTTATTAATTATATCATAACCTAAAAAACATTTGACTTACCACCGGTTCTGAGGCGGCAATCATCTTTTCCTTAGTTTCATCCAGATTTGCAGAATCTAATTATTAAGAATTAGGTAAATAATATGATAGTATTTATTTTAGATTGTTTCTTAGAATTATTTGAAAATATTTGTGCAAATACAATGTTGCTAAACGTTGCGTCACTGTGGACGTCGCCATATTCGAATATATATAAGTACATAACTGCATATATTTCATGCTATAATATATTGGATAAATATTTAACATAGAATTATATTTACTTAATTATGTACTTCCTTTATCTAAATGATAGAATCCTTTTGCGCTAATAATAACTAATTTAATCTTTTTATTATAAATTATATAATTATACATTTGATTATAAATTATAGTTAAGTTGTTAAAGTAAACAATATAAATATTACAATATTAATTTTACAATACTGATTATTAATTATAATTTATGATAAATAAAATATAGCTTTTAAAATAACTTAATTAATAAGTTAAATTATGCAGAAAATGATAACAATATCCAACAATCATGAAAATAATTATTACAATTATAAAAATGTTCTTATACATAAGTGAATAGGAAGTAAATAATATGATCTCAAACAACTAGCTGACGTTCAATAATTCTATTATCGTTAGAAAAATATACGAACTCAAATATAAATATTTCTGGTACCTTTATAATAAAATTACTATTAAATACTTTCAAATTTTTAATATTTGCGGTTTTAATATATTGCAATTTTTTTGTTGCATATGAAATTTGCCATTGTTACCGCTTGATTATAAAATTTGACATAATCAGCATATTTGTAAAGAGTTTATAGATTTATTTTACCAAAGCATACATATTTACAAATACTTTGCAAACTTGTTACTAGAGATAGAAATTACATTATCTTCTTTATAACGATTATTTGGTTAACCAAAGCATTTCATTTATGTTTTAATAGAATAGTCTATTCTTTTATTGTATTAAATATAATAAAATTATAAATAGTATAAAAACAAATATAATAACTTAGGAAGATGGTACTTTTATAAAATAAGAGATTTCCATTCAAATCTACAAGTAATATAGTGTTTACTTTTACAAGTAAATTTATCTTGAAAAGTTAAAATGTATCTAACATTGAAAATTTGTATGTACATTTCCAAGGAATCTTAATAAATAGATATCATTTAAAAATATAATAAAACTTTTATTTTAAAACTATGACTAAATAAATATTTGCATATTAAAAGTTTTACATAAACTTTCGAAGTATAAAATAAATCATATTACACTGTTTTTGCATTAAGTTTCTTTTTAATTCGTTAAATACGACATTTTATGATCCCTTGGAATATATTTTCATTAAAAAAGAACAGTTAAAGCAACAGTTTTTTAAAATTGCAGTATTAAAAGCATTCAAAGAGCATGGTAAATACGGTACATGTCGATTTTTGTGCCGACTGTGCCATTATTTATGTGTTGTACTTAAATTATTTGACATAACATCATAAATCTTCCTAAATTAAGTTCAAAATGTTTTACGATGAATTGCTCTAATACCATCCTCTTCATATTCTCTTTTACTAACCCACATCTTCTTGAAAGTATCTAAAGAAGCTAAAATAGAACCTCCAATCCAAGTACTATATAATCGTTCTTGAGGAGCTGATATCTATATTAGAATTTAAACATTCTTAGCAAACAAATATCGAGTTGCAAATAGTGTTTATTACACGTTATACATACCCTAATTTTTATATCTTTCGGTGCCATTTTACGAATCTCAGATAGTAATCTATCACCAAATCCCTAACATACAAGATACACATATTTAATGTTTATACAATTTAATTTGATATGTATCAATATATATATATTAATACATGAAAAATATTTCATTAATTTTATACTTACACGGAATAATGTAGATCCTCCTGATAAGACAATGTTTTGGAATAATACCTTTCTTAAATCTAAATCAGATTTCTGAATGGAATATGTTAATACTTCATGAAGTCCTTCACATTCTTCTCCAATTAAGTCTGGTCTAAAGAGCACTTCAGGAGCTCTAAACCGTGCTGGTCCAATCTATTGCAAATAAATACCATACTCTGCATACATTACATAATAAAATTTTTCATATAAATTTAAAATATATCGACATACACATAAATTGTATAAGAGACAACTAATTTTAAAGAAACAACATATATTATTACCTCTAAGTAACTTCCATCAGGCAATATATATTGGAATTTTTCTGTTTCAATAGTTTCTTCTTTTTGAGGGTTACTAGCAAGATAGCATGCTCTTTCTTTAATTGTTCTAACAATTTCAAATTCTGCTGTAGTTCTGAAATTAATACCCTCTTTACGTAGAAGAAGCCGGAGGTGCCTTGTGACATCACGTCCTGCTATATCAACTCTCATAATACTATGAGGCATAGCAAAACCTTCATAAATAGGTACTGCATGTGTGACACCATCTCCAGCATCTAAAACTACTCCTGTAGTCCGCCCTGTGGCATATCTTTAAATTAAATTTAATTAAATTAAATTTAATTAAATTAATCAGAATGTTATTAACCGTTTAATGATATTGTACAAAAAATACAGTTTATTAAAATTGAATACCTACAGACTAAGAACAGCTTGCATTGAAACAAACAAAGCTGGAACATTGAACGTATCAAAGAATATTTCTGCAGCTTTTTCCCTATTTTTTCTTGGATTAAGCGGTGCTTCTGTTAACAAAACTGGATGTTCTTCACTAAATGTTGCTAATTGATCTTTACTATAAACATAAGACCAAATTCTTTCCATGTCATTCCAATCTGTAACAACTCCATGTTCCATTGGATAACGAAGAGATAAAAGACCACGATGTTCCTCTGCTATTGGGCCCACGAAAAGATCTCCTTCTAAAGCACCAGCCATAACACGCACATGTTTGGGTCTGCCAATACTGCAAAAAATTATTAATATATGCAGGGTGTTTCAGAACACATGGACATAATTTCACTTAAATGAACGTATATTGAATTCAACACACTAAAATAACAAAAACAGTTCATATAAACATATGCCTGATATGACCCTGTTTCTGAGTTACAGCCAAATTTCTGTTTTCCAAAAATTCTTTTAATAAACTAAGTTCTTTATTTGTTTACAAATAACATTTAATATATTATGTACGATCTTATAAATATTCCACAACACTCTGTATTATGTAAATATTTCCTTTTAATGTTCCTAGATCAATTCAATCGTATCATTCATAATAGCAGTATAACTATTGAATGCCTACATTTTATAACATTGACAATAATGGCAGATTATACAAATACAGAAATGACAGATACATATTTAATGTATGGCCTTGCTGAATGCTGTGCTGAGACATTTATAAGCTTGTATTCATGCCAAAAATGGTTATATTATGCAATTTCTGTAAAGCCAGGTAAATAATTGATATAATACAAATATAGCTGTATCATGGAAACAAGATCATATCGAGCCATATTAATATGAGCTTTTTTCTTATTCTGAAGTGTTAAATCCACCAGTGAAGTTGTGCCCACATATTCTAAAACACCTTGTATAATTAACACAGTTAGTAACGTTAGGCAAACTAAAAAACTATAGAACAATATAAATCTTGAGAACTCAAAATACTTGAAATTATCTTACAATCTACCGCCTGTCAATAACCTCCAAGCAAACAGAAAGCTGTCAAGAATATTAATTAGGTGGTAGCAGAAGATTTACTTACTAATTTGGAAATCTGCATTTTGGTATCTGATCGCCAGCAAATCCTGCTTTAATTACACCAGAACCCTAAAACGGCAAATAAAAAGATCATTATAACATTATCATTGAATATCATTATCGATTTTAAACTACAAAAATTACTGTATTTCTATTAGGTCACCAGTTTTATTAGATATAACCTATTTATATAATAAAATATTAATAACAGAAATGACACGAAAAAATGTAAGAAGATCGCATAATATATCACAATATTCATAGTTTTAAAGAAAAAGAGAAAAATTTTGAGCGTTGCTTAGGAGCCGACATTATGGTAGAATTGAATTTGACACACTGATTTAAAGAACGTAAAATTATTTGAAGACTTAGATATTTTGATATATTGCTTACATTATCGATAACTACGGGTTGATTAATTATCACATCGTACGGTTCCATAGTTATCTAAAAAATCGTACTATTTTATGTAAGAACTTTGGAAATTCACAACTGTAACCCCACAGTTGCACACCTATTCTCTGGTGAGTTTTGGAGGGAGTTATTGACAGCTTAGAGAAATAAAATTACTTGTTACTAGTTACAAACAGGTTTGCCAATTGTTCATTCAATTTTTCTGACAAGTATGAAAAACACATTTAGATGTGATTTAAATTCTTATCGATTACTTATCGTAAATCACATTTTTATATATATATATATATATAAATTTTATTAAATATTTGTTAAGATATATAATGTATACAACAAAAATATTAATAATAATTAAGCATACATATTTTTTTTATAAAGGCGTGTATTAAATAAAATTCATAAAATAATTTCTGTTTCATTTAGTCATAGCCAACATTGAAGAATGTTTTATTTGATTATTCCATGTTGGGATATTATAAGATAATAATTATAAATAAAATATAAAAATCAAATATAACCTAGATAAGAACCAAAAATTCATTTTAATACTTATTTACTTAAATTATAATCCCTATATTGTAGAAGTAGTTAGGAAGTTAATCTAAAAATATGTAAATTGATGATGTTATTTAAGATCTCTATTAAAATAGATTTCGTATATAATTAATCTTACGTGATTACAATACATGTAAGTAAGAGTTCTATACTATTGTTATTTCTTAAAATTTATGTCTGTATTTAATCATTATCATTCTATTATATAAAAAAGTATACATTCCTATAAATGTTTATGATAATTTACAGATATCACATTTTTATGCATAATCAATATTCACAACATTTATCATATATGAATATCAGCAATATCTTTTGATTCTGCTTGTAGTCAAATGATATACTTATAAATGAAACTATTTATAATACGATTCTATGATTAATAAATTTCTGCCATAAGTAATAAAACTAGAGATGTCCAACCAGTGAATGGATGACTGCCTTTTGCTTCTCCATGAACATCTCCATAATTTTCCCATATGTATCCAGTTTTTTTATATTGCTTAATAACGTTTTGTATTAAATTCTTTCTTAAATTCTGATAAATTTTTCTAGCTTTGTCTTGATATGGACCTTCAATGTTAGAATAATAGTGCGTTGCTCGTACTGTCAAATAATTCAAATTCATCCAAATAGCTCCTCTCCAGTAAGGACCATCGTGTTCAGTATTATATTCCATGTAAAGCGGTGATATCTTTGCGAGTGATCGTAAGCCATACTTAGTCCACAATAGGTCAGGATTGGTTAAATCCTGTAGTACTTTGTCTAACTGTGGAGAACTGGGATTGATAATTTGTAAAATAAATGGAAATAACGAGACATATCCGAAAGAAGAATCAACGTATCTTAGAGTTGGATCTTCCATTACAACTCGTATTGTTTCCGACGGTTGTAGATGTGATCTTGAAGACGGAGTTACTTTTCTTAGAATTACTTTATCTGTGTGCAATCCGAAATCAGCATACGTTTGTGTACTTAGTGACCAATGTAGTTTATTTAATAAACTATTATCAGATAAGTACTGATAGGTTTCTTGATATTTATTATTAGAGTGACTTAACATTTCGCTGATCTGATGCATAATATCAGCGGCAAATGCAATCCAGCAACGTAAATCGACATGTCGTTCATCAACATTTGGATGAGAAGCTCTTGGATAATCATCTAATCCAGATGTGAGCGTTTTTGGATTTAATTCTTTATTAGTTGTTCCATCTCTACCTCTCCATCTATATGTACTCGGTATATCTCCAATTTGCGTAGTATTAAACCAATTAAACCATGTCTGAAGACGAGGATACAAATTATCAAAAAATTGGAAATGTTTTTCTAATATCTCTTCTTTTTTGTGCTTAAGTATAAAATGCAACGTTAAAAAAAATGTAGGTGGATTTGCATTTGTATTTATTTGAGTTACGAACTCTTCTGGAACTTTTGCTAGAGCTTCTTGACCCAAAATCATTTCCCTCGGAATCCATCCTTCGACGTTCATTAAATCGAACCAATGATTTATAATATCTAGTTCGATTTCTAAATCCCAAACTGATATAAGCAAGCCATGAAAACCTTCGTCCCATAAAAATCCTCGTGGAAAAAAGCTTCTACTAGGTACAGCAGTATATAAAGGTGCTTTCCAGTAAGGCACAGGACCTTTAGTATATTGACTTTGAACTTGTGAACTTCCATAGAAGTAGCCTATAGAACCTATCATATTCGATAGTGTCATTTTTGCAAATTTAATTTCTTCTTCCGTATAACCCTTCGACTTCAATTTAAACACCTTCTCAAACTTGTCATCAAATAATTTTCGGTGCGCTTCTAAAGTACGGTCATAATTTTGACCAATTAATTTGTTGACTCTGTTAATAAAACTACCTGATTCATAACTAATTTCAATTTCAAAGGGAATTTTTCCTGTTATTTGTGTTGCAATAAAATTTGCATCTCTTCTTTTTCCATCTACCGATAATGGTATTTGTTCACCCGCTAGAACTATGTATTCCTTTGATGATCCTTTATGAAATGCTATCCTTAGATTTTGGAGAACTGTTTCTTTCAAGGCATTTAAGCCAGGAGCAACAGTTGCTAGAAAAGAGTGCTCCTCTACAGTTCCATGTATCATATTAAGATTTATAGTAAATGAACCTAAACCTTGGGTATTCCCCTCTACACCTGTTAACTGTTTTTCATCACCAAGATTAACTTTAATCCATCCTTTAACATTCTCTTCAATGGCAGTATAGAAAAGTAATGAAATTTCTTCACCATCTCGTATCTTATCCTTAGAAGTTACAGAAATTCTTGCAGTCCAATCTCCACCATGTTTACCACCAGGTCTTTTAACAAATGTAGTAGTTAAAATAGCTGAATTATCCACTATTTCTTGAACACCAAATGTTCTTCCATCATGCTCCATCCATGCATATCTAAATACAAATTAAATAACAACTATTATACAAAAAGTTGTCAAAATAGCATTGAATGAAATAAATTTTGTTCACCTATCTAGTCTATCACTTTGTTCACACCAATGTCTAAGGCCACTTCTATCCTGACGCAATAAATGTGGGAAATACCACATCAATCCTGTTACTAAAGAATGTGGATCTCGAGTTTTTAATCCAAAATAAACACCTGATCTATAGGTACCCCAATATCTGTCTGCAACATCCAATCCAGAGGCTGTAACTAGCTATTTTTCATAAGTAAATAATACCATTATTAGTATTGATAGAATTTTTGTATGAAAGTAAAGATATTTTTAATAACTTAGTTGAAACAAAATAATAAACAAAAATAAAAGTATACAACATACCTTTTTTACATCATATGGAGTATTCACTCTTGTTTCTAAGTATCCTTTATAACTGAACCAAATAGCAACAGCAATGCATAAAACCATAATTGAAATGTTCAACATGGACATTTTAAATTTACTTTCTTTTTTTGAAATAACAGGTTTAGGTTTTGATTTTGTAAATTTATCATGTATTTTATTTTTTGCCATTCTATGTACCCTGAAATAAATCATAAATATTATTATTTTCTAGTATTTCCATGTTTATAATTTCATGGATTTGTAAACATAAATCATTAAAAAGATAATATGATAACGTGATAATAAATACCTTAATCAACAATAAATGTGTTTTATTGTAACAACAATAATTTCTATTGATATAAAACAGCAGTGAAATTAAACAATAAATTAATTCTCAATTCATTCCTATACTCGGTATATTTGAATTCTTACAGGTTATATTTAATGATTGCTTTATTGGATACTAAATAAAAATTGGAATATAAAACACACCTATATATTAAAAAATCCTGTGCAAAAAAATAAAGCTACAGTACTCCCAAGTTACATCATTTATTCTTACCGACCTTATCAGTGAATGATAAAAGCATTCCATACATATTTGAAAATAATGTCACAGCACGTATAGTCGTCTGAGGTTATACCTGGTAATACCATTGACTCGTCTGTGGTAATACTATGAACTGAATAAAACAATTCTGTTTAACATTTTTACTTTTATTTACCCAATAGTTGCATATTTTACAAATAAAGCATTCCTACATAACCTTTGATTAGTAGTACATATTTATATATATACTACCATATTGGTGTACGTTGTTTAAATTTTCAAATGGAAATATATATTTAAATAAGTAAGTTAATACAATTCTTTTATAAGTAGAATTGATGTCTTCTAATTTCCATTTGAATTTTAACCAAGTACAGTAAGTGTAAAATGGTTATTTAGATAATACAACATAATTAAGTAAATATATATGTATCTATCATGATCAGGAAAATGTAACATCGGGATTAGCGGTTTCTTGTATATAATTCAAGACGTGTATAATTTGTTTACATTTAGTATCTCCAATATCTTATATGTATATATATATATATTTATTTTTAAAAATGTTAAAACAATTATGTATATACAATATCAGCAATATATAGATTTTTCCTTGAATATTAAGAGTAAACAACAAAATATTCCCTCTCAAAATTATAACTCAAATGAAATTGTGAATAATTAATTTTTCCCTTAATTTACAACATATATTAGGTAAAATATTTCACAGCCAATAGTACACATTAATTGTAATAAACTTAAAAATGTAGCAGGTGGGACATACTCAATAAGTTTTACATAATTTCGTTTGTAATACTTTGTTTTGATAGTGAGACAATTTTAGTAAATAATATGTCTATTGTGTCTGTTTAAAAATATGATTTGTTTCTTTCTTACAATGACTGACCAAAATTGAAAGGTATAGATACAAAAATAATTAAAAAATATTGATAAAGTAGGACCTTAAAAATCGTTGTTTCATGTAAAAGGCAGGTTTTGTAATATATATGTATATGTGAGCTGGCCTTTTTGATATAAAATTATACTATATAAAACTAATGAAATAAAATAATGCATATACTACAACTAATATTAAAGTACATAATATAGAAATGAGAAACATCTGTATGTACATATATAGGAATTTCATTAGCATAAAGTATGATACTAAAATACAATGTACTATTCTATAATGTATATGTTCTTATAATCTTTACTATGTTACCTTTCTTTATCAATAATTTTATAATGATAATACATTCTATAGTAGCATATATGATTCACCCCGAATAACATTTTTTATAACATTTCATTAATTCAGAAATTATCCATTTTCTTGAAATTATTCAAAATTCATTTATGGGTTAACAAATATAATAAATATACTAAGTACAATAACACTGTATCAATTTTCTACCTTTGATCTTTTTCTGTGAATTTAACAACCTATATAATCTGACAATTAATTTTGTACATTATATTGCTTTCTTCTGAGTTAATATTAATATATTATCAACAAACATTATATTATATTATTAAAAAATATACAACACGTGGCTAAATAGTAAGATTTTGCAACTATTAAAATGCATATTGTAGTTTATAAACTTTTAAAATAAAAGTCAACAATAAATAATTTTTAAATATAAATAATATTGTAAACATCGATATTTTAAAAATAATTATCAGAATCATCTAAATGCTTCAAACTTGTTTTTTAATTTTTGATATTTTCTCTGATTTTGTTAAATATTGTACTAAATATTAATTGACTTATCTTACTATATTTGAAGGAATATGGATATTGACATATCAAAAGATAACACTGTCAAAATAATTTATCCAAAGGTGAATCTTCAAATACATGCTTTTCTTAAATGTGGATATACAAGTTATTATGTGCAATACAAATGCGCACAAAAATTTGTATAGACATTTAGAAAATGATTGTGTTTAGTAATGTAATATGCTGTTTAAATTTACTTATATTCATTACTTCTTTAAAAATATTGAAAAGGTAATACTGTTGTTTTGTGCAAAACATTGCATTTGATAATGATAAAGTTTAGATATTATTAGTACAGGAAATTATAATATAATCTACAAATGAACATTCACAAAATATATAATAAAAAGAGTTTAAAATCAAAAATAGCATGTTTATATCTGTATTCAATTTATACGGGCTATGGAGTATCTTTTTCTCATATATAGTGCTTCTAATTTTTGTACACACTTTCTATAATAGTGTGATTAAGCAAATACTGTATCTACTATAAATCTCTCTTAGTAATAACATGTCCTTTTTCTATGATCATTGATAGAATTATATTATTTCTAAGTGAAAAGAAGTGAATTTTTTTTATAGTATTTTAATATTCTAGCACAAATAAATTACACAAAAGAATGCTAACTGGTGACCTTAAATTTAAAATATGAAGTTGTAATTGCTTTAAAACATACAAATGATCAGCACAAGGATATTAAACTAATTTTAATGGGATTATAATTGGTAATTTGTGGAATTATGGATTTAAGCAGAAATATGCTTTTACAGAAAATTAATTTTGTATTACAATAATATTCCAAAAGATAAACAACAGATATTTATCAGATATATGAGACATGCTTTGTTTAAAAAGTAACTGCATATATATTGTAACATAGAACAAGTATAACAGATATTCTTGTGGCCAGCGCTTACCAGTTAATATCTTTTAATGAATGTGTAGAATACACTAACATTTTCTTCCTCCTCAAATATTAACGTAGATATTCCGATGTTAATATTGTTTGAACTCTCTTGCTTTATTTCATGACAATTGACACTGCACTTACAACGCAAATGGACAGACGAATCAGCACATTTTGCTGTTGCGTATCTCTTTAGAATATATTTTTGTTATAAAATATTATTTTTTTTATTTTAAACATGTAAATAAATATCTAAGAAGTAATTTAACTTAATCTAAAGAAATAAAATTATATATTAAATACAAATATTTCAATACAAATTTTGAGTAACTACATTATAAGAATATTAAGTATTTCAGTTAAAAATAAAAATGTAAAACGTTCCTCAGAAATATGCAACATGTATTAATTGTAAGTAATAATTTACTTACAAATGAATGTATTGATTCGACTGGCCAGTTGCGTTGATTACGGTTCATTTTCTCAAACTATCCTTACTACTTGCTCGGCTAGTTGAAGCTGTACTTGATTCTCCTGGACCACCAGTACCTACTGCATCTCCATTAATACTGGATCCAGCAAGAGATGCTGTCGGTGTAACTGGAGCTGAACGTCTCCTTACTTTTGTCAAAGCTTTATCTAATCGTTGTATAAACATGTCCACATCTGATTTCTTCATGCCTAAAGCTGCAGCAGCAGTTAAGTATGGTACTGGATAATTACTATTATGAGCTCCCCAACCTAATTTAAATTAAATGAGTGAAAAATATAATGAATTTGAAAGTGTCATTAAAATATACTAGACACATACATACTTTTGGTCACATACCTTCAAACTTATATGAAACAATATGCTTAGTTTCTGTTGTTGTTATTACTCTTGTACCACTGACATTGCGGAGAAATAACATCAAACCTAACATTGTAACTTGTTTATTATCATGCTGATGACTTAAACACTGAAGAGTCATTCCCATTGAAATAGGATTTCCTTTAGTGTCTAGTAATCTTTCATCATGTCTTGCTGCTAACTTGCCAAGTTCTTCCTTTAAATATGAATACATTTCTTTACGTTGCGTTATTAATTGTTTGTAACCCGCCATTCCTAAGCTTAGTAATGTTATCATTACATCCATAATGGAGCTGGCACTTGCACGACCTGGGTACATTTTTGATATGCGATCTAACAGATTTTTATCAAAAGAGCCAATAATTGCGCCACCAACTGGTACTAGAAAGTTTTTATCCGTGCTTTGAACGAAAGCATCGACGCGGCCCTTACGCGATGCTTCTTGAATCAAATGCATACATCTCGTACTCTGTAAGCTATTGACAAAGTATAATATGACATCTGTTCAAATATAATATGTTTAAAATGCTATAGTACATATATAATATACACAAACATACCCATACGCATTATTTACTAAATGTGGAATGTTATATTGAGTACAAAGCGCTGCAATAGAATCAATAGAATCACATGCCCTGGGTGCAAAGCAACTAGTTGTTGTTAGCACACAAGCAACACTTTCACCTAAAGCTGCCATTTGAGATTCAAGTCTTTGCATATCTGTCTTTAATTCATCTCCAACTATCTTCGTTTCAATAACAATTGGTTCTAATCCAGCTGTGATTATTGATTTGAAGCTTGATTTTTGATCAATTCTAGGCCACAGGACATACTTGGCTCGTGGTCTATCCTGTTTAAATGTTAACATACACAATACCAAGCTCATGCCTGTAGCCATTGGTGATAGAAAACAACCTGCTATGCTTTTTACACCTACAATGAAAAAATATTTAATGTAGCACTTAGATAACAAAAATTTTAGGAGCTTTAATAAAATTAAGCAACCTTTAAAATTATTGATTTAAAATTAAAATTATTGATCTTACCCATATATCGAATGACTTCAAGTACTAAAGCATTTGTTAATTTATACATTAGGCTACTTCCTGCAGCTTTTGGTTGTACTTCTTCTAAATCACTTGATCTTCCTATGCCATGACCCATTCGAAAATGTCGCCTTGCAACAATGTTTGATACGATTCTTGCTTCACGTTCTCCAACACTACAATTCGAAGGAAAATTGTTGCTGTCCATTTGTGACAGATCTGAGAGAAAAGCTTCTATTGTTGCATCATCCCAACCCTCTTCTGGCCACTTTTGCTATTTTAAAACAATTTATATTAGTAATTAAATGATATAATACAATTATATTAATATATTAGTAATTAAATGATATTGTCAGAATATTAATTGAAACCTTACATGTTCGATGAAGTGTCTTATAAGATTTTCACGTGCTTTTTTTGCATTTAAACCTTGTTGTACATAGGTTGAAGGAATAAGTCTTTCAGCTAAACTGAATGCCTGATTATTCATCTTCTTGATTTATTTAATTCTTTCACACACTTAGGCCAGAAATATTAGAAAGTTTGATGTCTTAGCACAGCATTGCTTTTAATAATTAATATCAAATGATTAGAATAATTATTAATCTACAAATAATATGAACATGAAATGCTCATTATACAACACAAGAAAATGATATAACTTTATATAAAAATATTCTTCTATGGTATTCAAATGCATAAACATTTAATACAAAATTATATTTTACTTAAATAAAAGATATTGCTCCATGAATGATTTTTACGTAAATAGAAGGTGCAACAATGTTGATGGTATCATAGAAAAGAAAACAAAGTTTCCATATAAAAATGAAATTTATTAAAATATCAAATATATGGGTACAAAAAATCATACATTACATATTATAACATGCAAAAGCTAATTATAAATCAAAAAGATATGTATGCAACTTAAAAAAATATATAAAATCACATTTGTATATCAATAAATATTCGTAACTATATTTCAGAAAAAAATACAGTACGAAAATATATTACATAATTTCATAGAATATGAATAAAAATTAATAAAATAGCGAAAAATCATTAAGTAACCATAAACATCAGTATCACATAAAATCAAAGAACAAACACGCTGTTGTTTATTTAAACGAATTTAACAAAATACAACAAATTCAACATCGATATAAAGGTTATGTACTTTTATTATGTACGGATTAAAACACTATTCACAAAAAAAAAAAAATGAGAAAAGAATAGTTACAATATCTAAAGTTCTGTTAAAAGCTGGCTAACAAATAAATAAAAAAAAAGATTGATTCGAATGACACAGTTTCGTGGAACGGTGTAATAAACGATATATCATAGAATAAGAAAATGGGTTGGGCTACGATGAAATATTCGTGTGCTGGCGGTGCACTTGATGATCATGCACTACCTGACGCATTCCAAAGACTCCGAGCCGTAATATTTCATACGCGCATTTAACGGAACTTGAATTGAGCAAATATACACACGACCTGTGTCGCCGTGGTCATCGGGAATTGTCAGCAGACGACAGGTTGTTAGAGGTTATGTCGTGTCGAGGTCACCTAAATCGGATTAATTTTACGCAATAAGAGAGGATGCAACGTAATTGTTTGGCCACAGGGGACTCAGGACTGCGTTTTAATTGTCATTAGTTACACGATGTGTACCGCGGACGCGTGGAGAATAGCGAAATTTACGAATTACGGGATTTTACCTCGAATTATGGCGTTCAGGCGACAGCGGACGGACGGGTTACGCACGGCGCTACGAACGAATTCGTTCGCCGCCTTTACAGGTCAAAGTGATTCGCATACAACTTACAACTCAACTATCCGGCAGGTGCATCATTTACTGATAATTACCTTGTTACCTCCTTCCCATTGAAAAATCATCGATCATCACATGCTGATACGAAAAATGGAAACGTAGCGCAGAATCAGCGATTTTTTAAGTATGTAGTGTAATTTTATCAACTTTCTTATAATAATTTAAAAAATTGTTTAAAAATTCATACGCAAATAGTTCTTTAAAATTGTCTTAATGTCTATTATTTGGTCTTCCCTTTTTTTCTACAAATATTTATGTTGCTTTTCTTTATTTAGCAATTGTAATACTTTATGCATATATAATCTATACAAAATGAAAATAGGTTGTTGTAATATTATCAGCATAAAAATAGTATTAAAATATTACCTCGCACAAAATTACTTTATTGTATTTAAATCCTTTTTCGCAAACGTTCGCATTTATATCTGGAAACTTTATATTTTTATAGTAACTTTATAATCTTTTATAATTTTTTGTTAAAATCTCGTAATAAATCTGTTACAATTTTACATAAACCTTCAAATCCATCGATGTAGCGCCATTAAATATTTATGACATACGCACGCATGCATGTACACACACGCGCGCGCACACGTATATATAGTTGTTCTCATGAATATTACGATGATATTACGTAATCACTTTCTTTCATATACGTCACCTAACAAAGATTTTCATTATTAATAGACGCTACGGAATACTAAAATCTTAACTATTTTCATCTCAACTGAAACTCTGAATCTCATCTCTGAATATTGCACATCTTGCAATTTGAATTAAATCTATTACATTGTAAATCGTATATCGTATCCATTGTCAAATTTTTCACTATATAAAGAAGAAATTACCTTATTATAAATTGCAATGCATTTTCAATGTATCTCATCTATTTGTAATATTTCAGTTTAAATGAATTTTAGGCACATGTGTCATGAATAGGTTGTGGATATGTTTATGTAAATTCATATATCTATGAATATAATTGAAGAAATTAAAGAAATTAAAGAAATTAAACAAAGATTTCTTGTGTCAAATATTATAATGATATAATATTTTAAATATTATAACATATACTATGATAAAATTACGAGTATACGTAGTCTTTGAATATGTATTTTTCATAAATACTAAATACATAAATATCCGTAGTCTAGTAATAATATTTAGTAGATGAATTAAATCTTTCATATATTCTGTTTCTATTGTTCATAAAATATAAATTAATCTTAAATATCCAGTCTAATTATAACAAGTACTATACTTTGTTTTATATTTTTGCATATTATGTACATTTTTGCACGTTGAAATTTCCTATAAATGTATAAACATATGCAGTCTTGTCATGAATATATGAGTAGCCGAAACCAGCATAGGAATAGTTTGATTTTCTGCATTGGCATACCTGCCTACACGTTAACCCTATTCAGTGAATAGATCTTATAGTTTGTGGTGAGATTCGCATTGTGGTGATAGTGTGGAATTGGTATTCGAATGACAGGTTGTCGTGCTGTGTGTTAGTATTCAAGTTAAGTAACAAGAATATTTCAAAATTATTCTTTGTCTGTATTTATATAAAACGTTGAATATAGCACTGAAAATTTCGAGCTTATTAGGTACGTTCTCTTTAAACTTCCGATAACAATTGGCGGATACTTGATATCAATGGCTGAATAACTTTTTATCATTTTTCCGAATAACATTATTTTGTGACAATTTGTTTCGGACTTTTATATCAATAAACAATTTAGCAAGTGACAATTTGATATTTTAAAATAATATCATTGCAACTGATAATTATCATCGTTTCGTGACATGATTATTTTATTGTTATCTTCTGCTTTATAACTATTTGCAGTTTTTGCTGTTTACAACTTGCTTAAAAGTATATCTTTTGTATAACACGTAAATGTTTACTGTTATTAAAAAGAAATTTTAATTATAATATGTTTGAATTAATTTCATTTTTAAAAATGTTTTTAATTATTGAATGATTCAGTGATACAATAATAATTCTGATGATAAGTTAAGTCATAGTTTTTAAAATAATATTTTGCATAAAAATCTATCGTGGTAAAAGATTATCATGTGCGAAAATATTTAGAAATTTATTTTATCGATAAATTGACAAATTTTTTTTTTCTATCTTTCTAGTTAATCATGGAATTGGAGAATTGTAATTCGCACGGGGATCATGTTCCTACTACACCTCAACACGAAAATGATCCTAGTGGAAATAAAAAGTGGTATCGACAAGCTAGTCAAAGGTTAGTGATTAATATCTCGTTAACTGTATCTGACAAACGTTTAAAATTCGCTAAAGCTTGATTAAAAAATTGATAAAACAGAGCAATGTTTTGAAAAATATTAATAGAATAATAATAATAGAATTTAATTCTTAATAATAAAAGATTATTTTCACTCCATAATTACTATCTATATACGTATATTTAATGTTTTTAAATTTGTTTATTTTATCGTATATTTTATTTATGGGAAACCATTATTGGTGTAAATATACCACATTTTTACGTCGTTATAAGAAATTTAATTATTTTCAATAGACGAAATTATTGTCCAATTATTTTGGGCAGTGTATCATTAAATGTATACGCAATATGCCCACGAAACATATGTCGAATTCACTATCCTATAATCGTTAATATTTTATAATAAATGAAGTGCTTTATTATACTGAGGAAGTTTATTCATTTATGGGAAACATAAAGGTGTAAAAATGCACATGATAAAAATTTGTAAAAATATATAAAATATTTAAGATAGTTACAACATGTAACTGATGAAATGAATGTGTATTTAGTTTTTATTCTTTTTAATTATATGTATTCATAGAAATATGAATTTGCACGAACATCTGCAGTCCACTTATTATTATCTCAGACGAGCCACCCGACCCTAAAGCACAAAATTTTACGGTATTTACAAGATCGCCAAGGCCGTACCAACAGCCTACGCACTATCAGAGGCGGCTTGATCATACTACGCGAAAATAACTGGTTCAACTTTATATATTTCCATCATGATCGTGAGTGCTTTTAGGGTCTTGAAAAAGTAAACTTCTACATTTTCGCTGTTGTACCATAGTTTTTCACATTTGAACAATTACAGTTTATGTTTTGATGATCGTTTGACCAAAATTACTCAAGAGAATCGCGTGTGATATTTTTCTATACACTTCCTTCATCCATGCTGTTGAGACTTACATAGATAATGACTGTCAAAACATCTTACTGATAACAGTATATTTCCTATTCTGTCATAAAGACTTGTGTTTTTAATCATTAGCAAGGAGCTAATATATTTCAAGATTAAAAGGCTTCTTTATCGTTTTTTATCTGTCCCGAGTTATTTGGTTCCGTGGATTAAGAAGTATCCATCTTATTTTAAATTCGAGTTTTATTATAGAGATATTCAAGATTATTTTATACTTTAATTCCATATTAATCTTTATTTATTTATCTTCTTTTTCTTTATTATTGTTTCTGAAATCAAGGGATCATCTTTGCTTTAAATCTATAAATGTTAATTTCCAGTTATTTATTTTTTTTCTATTGTTTCCATTATTTCATTTTTATATACAAGGTTGTCTTTTTAATTGGACGATTTCTTCCCAACATGTTTTGGCAAATTTCTTTCTAAGACACGCATACGGTCTGTCATTGGTTGTATTAAATTTATATCTGAAATTTCAAATCGTTATTAACTTTATATGACCTAATATATAACGCAGATTACGCTGCAATTTGTAAAATACGCATCATAATGAATGAGTTATATAAAGAGTGATACAAAAAATAAAAATTCAAGATAAATTATTAAAATTGTAATGTTACCATCATCCTCTCTCATAGAATAAAAATCCATTTTTCCAGAAAATTTATATTTTCTCTTTCATTCATGAGACTGTAAAGGATATTTTAGTTTAATTGATTCTTGATTATATCAAATTTCTCTGTGTACTTTTCCTTCTAATCTATCATCGTCACGCGAATGACCCCTGCAGCCTTCTTATCGTCGTTGCTATTCTCGCCATATTTTCATGTTGTTTGCTCGCGTGTAACTCGATTTGAGAATTTTCATTGAACTCAGTACGTCGTTGTCATTCGCGTTGGTAAGTTAATGAGCAGCGTAAATAACTCTGGATTTCATTCTCTGTCTCTTTCTCTTTTCCTGCGTTCTCTTTTCGGAACGTTCTATGATCGATTTTCCAACGGTTCAGTTTCAATCGATCTGTTATGAGCTGTGAAAATGTGCACGTGCTGATTACGCCAGGCAGAACTGGTAATTCTTCTTCTATTTCTATTTGTTCCTCTTATCGAGCTTACACGCATGGTGCATCGTATTGTGCGTTTTTTATCGAACAATAAAGTACAATACGCTATTAATATGCCAACGAAACGTGTTTAACTGGCTAAAATTAGATTTCGTGAAATTTCAGTCTTCTACCGAATCATTATTTATTTTCTATTTTGTCCAATTTCCCTGAAACGAAAAGGATCGTTAAGAGGATGGGGACTTAGTTAATAATCACGGATTAAATACTTTTTATGATATTTTTCACACAATTTTACTCACGTGACGATGTTTCTTCGACTAGTAACCAGCATTCGAATGTTCTGAAGCAGGGTGCAAAGTTCGATTCCCGGATGAGTCAAACATCTTTTACGAAGAATCCTTTTATCGATCAGTGCTTGGCTCCCCTTTAAATCACGGTATAGAAATGACCAAGAACAATTGTAGTGAACAAGACCTGGATAACTACAATGAGAGTGGCCTACGAACAGATAAGCGTGAATTAGGTCACAGGTAAATTTCTTTTCATATTTTATCATATCTACTTTACGATTGTGGTATCTCTTATAATTCATTATTCACCTGCGATTACATTACTTTCGAAAAATATTCATTGCCAAATTTTATTAGTAGATAGAATATTAATCATTTTCAATGTCAGCGATGATAATCTCAAAAATGTGTGTGTTTGCAGATTTTATAGATTTAATTTACTGATGAAGTTTTTAATCATTTTTGAGAGACGAGATTTGAGTGTCGTGTTTCCTCCCCCTCTCCCTTTCTCTCTCTCTCTCTCTCTCTCTCTCTATTATGACAATAATGCGCGCGCGCGTATCTGCAACGATCTGCATCTCGTCATATAATTCCTGCAAGATTATTTAAAAGATGGACTGCTAATTTTTAATGCATTCGATTCTTACCCGAACGTATCTATGCACTAATTTTTACGTAAATATGGAAAACTTCTTTGTTCGCATCTGTAGACTATATTTTAATTTCTTCTCACTGCAATGCAGATGATGCAATGCTCGAGAGCATATAAGAATTTATAATACCTCTATAAATTTGAATAAAAAGAAATTATGTATATAGTACCTTTATTTCATAACTGGATAAAATTTGTATCGACGATACATGATCAGAATTATCAAAATATGATGTGATAAGAATTATTTATCTTTATTTATGCAGACTTCGTTTTTTAAACATCCAAATATGAGCATAGTAAATACTATTTATGTATGCTATCCGTCTAGATATCTATGATAATAAGCTAAAAACAAATTCCATCGTACCATTAGCCGATATCTTTCCGAATGCAAGATAGAAACGCTAAACATATTGCAAAATACGATATTTCGCAATGCCCCTCCATGCCTCATTAAGTCAGTCCGGTGTGGCCTGTTCTTTTATCTCAGTTCGAATGCCACGTTCCACCTATGGAAATTTCCTCTAGTCGGAGTTCTTCGCTTAACTTCTAAAAAATTACATCAGTCGGCTTAATTCGATACTTCATCGATTATTTCGTTTCAGGTCTTAGGATTTGAAACTTCCGCAAAGTGCAGATTTTATAATAAGACTTCGACCTCGACTAGGTTACAGAAGTGGAACTCTGATCTTGATTCAGTTTGCTCGTCTCCTTCGATCGTTCAAATACTCTTCTTCTTCGTACCGTGTGTTATGTGCCATTCACAACGTGTTTCAAGCTTCTGAGCGCCTCGGGTAGAGAAATTTGAAAAAGAAATTCGAAGAGCATAGCTATATGTAATACGTGCCTATTCTCACGTTGCAGCTACCTTGAGACAAAGAGGCAACCGTCCTCTTTCTTGTATCGTGACTTATGCGAGTTCTTCGACCATATTACGTACCATATTTAGGAGAGAGAGGTCTCATGCATTTTTCATAACTAGGTCAAACATATGCACGAGCGTTTCTTTGATACATAAAGATATGTTCCGTGTTGAATGATGTGTACTACGCAGTTGATTCATGCCAATGTTATAGGTAGTATGCGCGTCGAAGTGCGTTAGGCTTCATTGTTGTCTATTCAATATGTTCTAATAGATCCTAAGTATATCGCATTAAGACACGGGTGCAATCTATTTCAAAAATCTTCACTAAGACATGACAATTATGATTTCGATATACGTTAATTGTAATTTTTACTATACTATTAATTAGTAATAATTACTACATAATGTCGCAAAGCCGTATATGTATGTCATATTATCAGGTGCAAGTCGTTGTTCGAACAAAGCAAAATGCGACTGAGAAATGCGCTTTTAGTTATGTTTAGAATTTAATTTTAGCTGGCACATCTAACTAAATAAGTAGACGAACGCGTGCACGCGTGTTGAATGACGATCGAAACAGAGATCTTAATTTCGACCCGTATGAAATTGCTTTTTTCAATAAGAATAATACAAGCTTGCATTGTGATGTTCCACTCGTTAATCAATTTTTTTTCTTATCAGTGATATATTAAATCATTCAATGAAGTAGAATTATCAAGGTGCGTTTCGTTATCATATTTTTTGTTGAGATTCTTTTCTTTTTAATCTGTTTGTGGAAATAGAATTTTCAGAAATCCTTAAGCAATTTTCTCGACACAACGATTTAAGTACATGATATTTTTTTTCAACATTCAGTGGAAGGAGCTTACGCTATTCTATATTACATTCAGTGTTAAGATCTTTCTTTTCTTAATTTGTTCTTAGAAGTTTCAATTTTCCAACGATTCATAAGTATTTTAACTGCAGTGTTTCGAACTTCTGTTCATATAAAAGACGAAGGTTTAAATAATTTTACAGTATAATAATAGTAATATAGTATATTAATTTTTTATCAAAGGTATGTTTGCAATAAACATGTTGTAACTCCTATGTGCATCTCCAATGTTTCATTTTATTAATTAAATTTTACTGTTTGATACTTGCGACATGTTATAATGGTAAAATAATATTTTAAAAATTTCGTATAAAATACATAATGTATTCATATACATTATTTTATGATAAGTGTTCAGATACTTTCGTGAGTTACTCTACATGATATTGTACATTTTGTATCGATAAATTGACGAAGTGAAAACGTTTATTACTCAAAACGCAAATATATATATTATGTAATATAACAAGATTTTGAATCTCCTAAATTGCTTAGTCACATCATTTTCATTAACTAACGCTGTGATGATAGTGCAGACAGTGAATAAGTAGAGTGAAAGTGTGAACGATGCATAGCTTAGCAGAAACACATATAGGTACTTGGATCCTCGTACAATGCTTGACCGACTTAACCGAAAGTCGATAATGCGAAACAACCGGCAAAAGAAATTCACATTAGAACAATTAAAATCCGCGTTGAATTACGTTGACCTTAAATCTTCATGGTGGTCGAGAATTGAAGGGTTCATCGCATAAACAATGAGATATTATATTTTCCAATATTTCTAATAATAACACATTTTATAGAAATATAGATGTTAAATTCACAACATAGTTGGATTAATATTATAAAAAATAATCGATATAAGTAATCAATAAATGTGTAACATTTAATGTACGTAATGTAATATATTTAATGTAATAAGCATTTGCGTAACATAATGAATATTTCATTAAAAAACAGGTAAAAATAAAAAATTTTCTCTTCTGGAAAAGGACAAAAATTGATGAAATATGAATTCTTCAATTGACTCATACGAATAACAGTCTTCGATTTTAGTCGTTCTAGAAACGATGCAACATGTTTTCCCATTATTTCGAATAACATATTTCTTCATCTTATGAAACACACGAGAAATTCATTTCCTACGATATTCTCCAGCTACGATGATTAACCAGTTGGAATTTCTCAATTACGGCGCTGTAGTCCGTATACAATGCTTTATCGGAGTATACAATCTGACTATACAATCGATGAATAACCGAAAGACTTCCTCAAAACGTAGTAACAATTAGTGCACTTATCTATGTATATATATAGCGAGAATAAGTTTCAATAAAATGTAGGTTGCATGATAAAGGTCGGGTCTAGATCAGTAACGAAGCGGTTTCTATATACTATGATGAACCAAGCTAACGTGACTCATGATGCATGGGTACTGGGTACGGTGATGGATGAATGTACGACGTACTGTTTTGTATGGTCGTTGAGTAAGATTGTGTTTGAAAAAGTTAAGCGTATATTTTAAGTGTAGAAATATTATAATGTGTACATATCATTACACGTTCCATAAAAATTGTTTAACATAAGGTGATAATAGTCATAAATGATTGTTTGACGACAAACTCATATATGTTATTAAAAAATTCATTTCTTTTTAGAAATTAAATAACGTTTCATATTTCAAGTAATTTTTAGTAAAGGAGGTTTTACAGTGTGTTGAAAGAAGGCATAAAATATTCAATTGGTAGGGACATTTTACGTACGGATTATTTGTACGTGTCTTGAATTAATCAAGAGATGAAATTTTTCTAAAAATTAGAAAGTTCTAGGTTTGATCGTGCTGGTATTCACTGTACTCCAAGCTGTAATGCTCGGATCACCCTGCTTTTTGAGTTGCAGATTTGCCCCATAAAGTATAAATGATAGTATAGAAATGCAATAAATTTTGTTATATAGTATTGCGACACTCAGCGAGATAAAACAAGCATTCCTCATCAAATCTCACGTTAATTCCATATGCACAATAACGTCTATAAATTAACAGAATTGTAGGAGAATTTCATGACTGATAAATATGTAAAAATTCTGTAAAATATTTAAAAAGTGATGAATGAAACGCGAAAAATATATTACTCTGAAAAATTGTTAAAAATCTTTTAATCTATCATATTTTGAAATTTATAATGAATTTCTTTTATTTATTTAAGCTTCGAAACACCAGATCATGGCAAAAATTTTGTTTCTTATATTGTAAAATATAGGCGATACAGACGATGCAGCGTGTATATTAACAAACCAATAATTAATTAAGTAAAAACAATATTATTGAGATAAGTGTTATTAATTACGTAATAACGATAGATGGTAGTTCATAGTTGTGTATTAAAATAGTTACTATTCATAGTTATTCCCAAATACCGGGCATCAGTATGAGACAACATACATATGTAAATACCGAATGTAAATACATATGTAAAAACCATGAAATTTTAATTGCAACGATATTCATTCCTATTTTAAGTCGTTATATTTTCGTTATACCTACTCTACTGTTAAAGAGATCTTCGGGTCTTACTAGAACGACAGCAAGTGAGGTGTGCGTCCGGATTTTTGTCCGGAAGTCGGTGAATCAATTGCTATCTGCGCGTATTAACTGGTAACTCGGCAAGTCAAGGATCAGTTAACGTTCTATCATCGTACGGATCGGATCGTAGTTTATAGCCACGCGGTTCTCACGTGTATTATCAGACCTACACTTTTTTTTTTTATCAATTACTGTGATCATATTTTCCGTGCCTTTACGCGTGTAACATTTTTAACAAAAGAACAGTGGTCTTTAAATTAGTGAAATCTTTTTAAAAAGAAAAAGATTGATTAAATAAAATCAGTGGATCAATAAAATTGTCAAACAATTACGACAATAATTAAGGTGAATTATCTTTCAAGTACAAACTTTAGTGATATGGTAAAGCCAACTGAAAATTGTGCATGTCAGAAACTCTTAATATTATCTACATTAAAGCTAGATTAATTAAAAAAAATGAGTATAATATGACGTAATGTGGACTTAAGATATATTCTTGGTTATCAAAATTGTATTAAACGATAATTAAAACCTCTTTTTATCAAGTAACGAAACTTTAATTTCTTTTTTCTTCAGAGTTAGTATACGTGACACATGTATCTCTCATAGCGTATACGATCTGGTTTTCTCGTTTCTTATTGCCACCGAATTTCGAATCGTACATTTTGTTATCTGTTATATACATGATCCGAATACATTATTAAGATTGTTTCGAATAAAACTAATTAAAGAATAATGTTTATTCCGATTTAACAGTCAAATTGCTCACTAAGAGTTCCTTAACGAATATTTATCACGTCATATATGCATTCCTAAGTTTGATCTGAATGGAACCTTTGATCTTCTTGAAAAGGCACATTTAACCGAGATAATGCGGATAAATAGCGTTCATAAAACTTGCTGCTTTTATAAATACCGCTTCTTGGAATAATGCATTCATCGCGCCACTGATAACATAAATTACATGTCTCAAACGTAATTATACAAGATTGTTTACAATTAATTATTATTTTTATGTCGACTATACTACCGTTTCAAAGTATCCGAATGTTTAATGATTTGCTACAAGATGTATTTCAATGATAGAATTATGGCTAAATTTTATGCAATGCTAAATTTTATTCTTTATAATCATTATTATTATTTGAAAGAAATGAAATTCCAAAAATCATTCTTTGAATTTGAATAAATTAAATAATATTTCCATAATAAATTATTTAAAACAAAATCCATGATAATTTATTTCGAAAGGATATTCGGTGATCATGTCGTAGGATATATATTTTTGAATTATTTTGTCATCCTTCTTGATATTCGTATCAACATACTGATGATTCGATCATTTTTCTATCATAATTCGTAGTGCAGAGAAAGTCAGCAAAATTCTATAGCTCAAAAAATGGATCAAGGATAAAGATCAAGAGTAGTAAAATTGCAGTGAAGACTTAATGAAGTATTCAACATAATTTTATTACTATTATTGATTTCTGTCTTGTTTTGAGCCATAGAATCTTCCTAACTTCAATTGTAACACGAGTTTCATTTATACACCCACGATGTATTCTTGTTCATTGAACTGTTGCATTATTTTTCTTATGGAAAACCGGTTGTTTGGAATAACTCATTACCCTTTCAATAAATGAATTTTCATAGGAATAATAAAATGCAATGGATCCTTTGTTCTCTATAATTTAACAATACACATAATCGTTACTATACCTAATACAATTTTACAACCTCTTAAATTCTACAAATGTATCGATTGTATGAAAGAATCAATTCTGTTACAAACGATAAAACACTTTTAATAGCAGTGTTGTTTCACAAATAATACACAAACCGCGTCATGACTAGAAAGCAAGCCGATGTCTCGCGATAAACTTACGAAACGACGGTGATATGTCTTGTTTTCGATTTAAGTTCGTTAAACTTCACACGTATGTTCATTTTTTACCGATTCCCATTCTATCGAAGCTGTTATTACCGACTAACAGGTACGCATATCGATCACGAGGTGCTGATGATTATTTGAAAATAGGAAAAAATGTGGCTGAAGGATGTGCATGACGACGCCTTACTGGCTGCGAATTTCGTGAACTCGCGACGCAGCGTCCAAAACGAGTAAGTTCCTCGTTTTTTCTCTTGTGTTAGAAATTTGTCCATTATCAAAATCAGTCTATAAGCTATCATCTATATCGTTGACGTAAGAGATATAATAACATACAACTAGTATTAGTAATTTACGAATAAATGTTGAGTATTATTAATATACACCAGTGTCGATTTTTATTCGCTTTTAACGTACTTCATGCAATGTTACATTGAACATTCATCATGTTTAATGCTCCTGATAATTTCTAAAGTATCATTCTATCAAATGAACTTTAGTTATTACAAGTGGAAACTAGGCACACTTTGATATAACTTAATTAAGAGGGTGATTTATCTCAGACACGTGAAAATTATCGGTACCAGTGACAACTTTCGAAGTGAGAAATTATAAAGTAAATCATAATTGCATTTGTAGTCATTTATTGTACATATTAGCATTACAAAGATAACTCTTTAACAAAGTGACTACGCTTATTCCACAATGATTATGATTATCATCCAGCTAGGGTGTACGATTGTTACAATATGATATAGATCAGAATATAAAAGCAAAGTCTTTTTATCTACTATTCTATTATTAACCAAAAAGCAGATACATACAAATATTTAAAAATATTTATTTTTGTGAAAATCGTGTAATAATATTCGTAAGTCCAATTAAACCACGTTTGGTCATATTATACAAAAAACGCCGTAATACAACTTCAACGCAACCATTTTATTGGAGTTTATTGGACAGTATTTATATTCTTGATAATATGTATCATAGATTTATTTTATAATTTTCTTCCGGAAATGTTGTCGAACATAGACATAATTATCACGCATCAGGGATGAATGTCTTTACTCTCATTGATATTAACAGTATTTAATATAGATCGAAAATACATAATTCAAATCGATCTAGTAACATTGTTATGCATTTTTTGTTATTAAAGAGACTTTATGTAATCGAAAGGTTTCGATTCAAAGAATTGAAATGCATATATTTTGCATAAATTATATGAAAAATATCGAAGCAAAAACAAGTTGCGTTACTTCGTTAACCTTTATCATCGATTTAATAAATTATTTTTCACTGTAATTAAGTGCATCGTCGTTGAAGTTGTGAATCTTATATAAATAGATACGATTATCGATCGGATAACATCAATCACTATTTTTTAAAATTGAGTTGATGGATATAATAAATCTTTTCTTGTCTTACTTATTCAACACTTCATCCCCTATCCTTTCTTGCATATATATTTATAATTCTTTTACAAATCTCTAGTAAATACTGAGTCTTTAAAGTGTATAAGATAATCTTCATTAACAATTAAATTTTCCATAAATTTATACTTGTTATGTGCTATGAAGGAAGTTAGTTTTATATTATTTTTTATGTCAAGCGTATATTTTCTTCGCAATTTTTATACAACGCAAAAATATTTGCAATCAATAAAAGCAGAATCTTTGTTAAAATACTTGCAAAGAGTAGAGATTTGATAACATATATAGAATTGACTAATATTAAAAGGTCGATGACGAAATTCTTTTCTATTTTAAATTTAAAAAAGGGAAAAAGAAAAAAAAAGAAAACGTTTCTATACCATAACGGTAATAACAATTGAAATGGATTATTCATAGCCTCCAAATAAATCTTTTTCTGTATGTTTGTGTTAAAAGGGAGCAGAATATTTCATTAATACGAAAGCTTTTATTTAAAACAAAAATGAATGATTCAGAAGATAAACTAGATACAGTGAGGAGAATTAGCGATTCTGATATAATGAGAATTCCACGCATGTCAATTTATTCAGATGAATTAGTTGTTAATTCAGATGAATTAGTTGCTACTTCAGAAATCTTTCTTAAGGCTCGGGAAATTGCTGTAAACAGGTTTGATATAATTCTAAATAAAAAATGAAGTCAATTTCGAAGAAATTCGATTTTCCAAATAATTTTTTTAAAATTAAAGATTTAAGGGAGAAGCTTCGTTCTTCTAAGCTCTGATATATCATTTTTATAATTCACAACTGTGGCACACTAATAAAAAATATATTTTTCATATCTTCATAAATGAATGCTTTAATTCATTAAATGTGACCACGCAGAAAATGAAAAAACGAGCGATTAAAATTTATTATCATTTACTTTTGTTGCAGAATTTTTGTGAATCGTAGCCTTCATTTAGAAAATATCAAGTTCTATGGATTCGACATGGATTACACGTTAGCAGGTAAATAAAAACATATATTATTTCTTTTATAATAATCGAATTTAAGGAAATATATTTAAAAAAATTAAAAACGTATTTTTGTTACGCTGTAATATTATTAAAATATTATTTGAAATATTTCAGAATATAAGTCGCCACAGTATGAACAACTGGGTTTTACACTGTTAAAAGATCGTCTAGTATCCCTGGGATATCCACAGGAAATTAAAGCATTCGAATATGATCCCAGTTTCCCGGTGCGGGGACTTTGGTTTGATACTCTTTATGGAAACCTCCTTAAAGTGGATGCCTATGGAAACATCCTAGTTTGCGTTCATGGTTTTGAATTTTTGAAACAGTAAGTCGTAGCACACAGCTTATTTGTAAACTGAGGATTATATACATATAAACATGACATATAACATGACTTGATATTGTTATAGACGTTTTATTTTGGATATTTTATATATCTTAGCGTATTATGTACATTCTTTGTATTTCTCCATCTTCAAATTTCCCATAAAGTGTATAAAAGTTCACAGTCTAGTTATTTGTAATTTGAAAAAGTAAACGTAAATTATTTAATACATTTTTCCTTGTATGTTTTAGTTCACAAGTATACGAACTTTATCCGAATAAATTTTTACAATTAGACGAGTCCAGGGTATACGTGCTCAATACATTGTTCAATCTTCCTGAGACATATTTATTAGCCTGTTTGATAGACTTTTTCACGAATTCACCGCAATACACGCGAGAAAAGACAGGGGTAAAAGAGGGAGAGCTTACAATGAGCTTTAAAAGCATATTCCAAGATGTACGAAACGCTGTAGATTGGATACATCTTCACGGTAATTTAAAAACGAAAACTATCGAGAATTTGGACGAATACGTGAAGAAAGACAAGAGATTGCCGATGTTTCTTAATAGAATCAGAGAAAGTGGAGCAAAAATATTTCTTTTAACGAATAGCGACTACGTTTTTACTGATAAAATTATGACTTATCTTTTCGATTTTCCACATGGTGCAAAGGTATTTAATTTTAATTTATAAAAGTCTATTTTTTAATAAGCATAAGTTATTTTAAAAAGTTAATTCTTTCAAAGCCTGACGAACCGCATAGAAATTGGAAAACGTATTTTGATACTATCGTAGTAGATGCTAGGAAACCATTATTTTTTGGTGAGGGTACTATTTTGCGGCAAGTAGATACCAAAACTGGAGCTTTGAAACTTGGAACACACAAGGGTCCACTTCATACAGGTATTTTTATAAACTATGAAGAATTATTTTTGTTTAATATATATTAAATTAACGCTATTAAATTAATTAATATATCTTATAAATTAATATTTCAATCTGATAAAAAAATTATAATAAAACGTTCTATGTAAAACAGGAGAAGTTTACTCAGGAGGTTCCTGTGACGTATTCACCGAATTGATAGGTGCAAAGGGTAAAGACGTATTATATGTTGGTGATCATATCTTCGGTGATATATTGAAGAGTAAAAAGATCAGAGGATGGCGAACATTCTTAATAGTGCCTGAACTGGTGCAAGAGCTTCATGTTTGGACGGACAAATGTCAATTATTTGCCGAGTTACAGAATTTAGACGTTATGCTAGGAGAAATGTACAAGTAAGAAAAAATTACTGTAATTAAGATTATAACAATTTTTATGAATCATAATTTCATTCCTTTTTTCTGTACAGAAATTTAGATAGCAGCACAAAAGAAAAACCTGATATTTCCAAGTTGCGAGCATCTATAAGAGACGTCACGCACAAAATGGATTTATCTTATGGAATGATGGGTTCATTATTCCGCAGCGGAAGTAGGCAAACCTTTTTCAGTAGTCAAGTAGTAAGGTATGCTGATCTTTATGCAGCAACCTTTTTAAACCTCATTTATTATCCATTTTCATACATGTTTCGAGCTCCTGCTATGTTGGTAAGTTGATTAAGATCTTTTATTTATTACTGTAAAATTTTTTAACTTTTATTTGATTGCATGTTTCTATTTCATATTATTAAGATGCCTCATGAGAGTACAGTTGCTCATGAACAGAGATTTGTTATGGAAACGCCAATGATTAGTCGATCTCGGACATTCAAACTTACTGATGAAGAAGAAGAAGAGAATAAACCTACTGTATGTATTGAAAAATTTGCTTTTTACTTTAATATTATTTATATGTATATGCAGAACACAATTTAAAATGGTTATGTTACTAATTATTAGAAAACTTTGTACGTGGATTGTCCGAATAATCAAATACCACACCCAAGGCCAGAAACTCCACGTAATGTGACGCATACCCACGATGAAGATTGTAGTGATGAAGACAGTGATTCTCAGAAACAAGCAAACCATATAAGATCGTGTACAAGGAATTCTAATTGTAAATGAATTACTTTCACTGACATTTCATTTGGTTACATTTTGTTCTTGCATTCTTTTTTGACCATTTACTAATATCACAAAAGAATTCGGTAGAATCTTGCTATATAAATATCTATGTTTAAAAATCTTGATCAAATCTATTAAAATTAATCAATAATGTATCTCATTCCTTTGCTTGCATGAGAAAAATTATTGTAATTGCATTAAGTTTCCATCACATTCATAAAATACATATTCCCGAATGATTATAATATACAATATTAATACATATAAAAAGGGTAAGAGTAAAAACCGAGGAATGTTAATTTTTTTTTTATTTTCCATTTTATAACACATTCTTCTGATTTGATAGTTTTGTAGCCCCAGTTCTCATAAAATTATAATGTTCAAAATGTCTCCATAAGATAGCATTAAAAATTTAATGTGCTGGGTAAAAACAGAGAATATTTACTCTGTACTGGAATGAAACATGGATAAAAATAGTGGAAACTTCTCTAGTAGACTAAAATATTAAAACTTAATTTTTTCAATAAAGTTATTTTGTGACATTCCTCGTTTCTTCCCCTTATCATTATGGAAACTAAATTTTTTTTATTATCATACAAAATACGAGTCAAAAAATTACAAAATATAAATTATTATAGATATCAGTGTAAATTAGTTTACACATATATATTTTTTCGTTGATTTAATTCAATATTTATTTAAATATATGTAAAATAGTATAAGGTATAACAAAAAGATTTAGGTACTCGTATACAAGTTCATAAGTTAGTACAGTTGAACCTCGTTTGTTCGAACATGTTGAAGAACATAACAGTTCGGATAACCAAACAGTCCCAATAATAGACGTTCACACGTATATTCGTTATAAGAATAAGTGTTTATATGTATTATGAAATTACGCTCGACCGTAGTTCAGATAATTGGGGTTCAGCATTAACTTCTTTGGATAAACGAAGTTCTACTGTATATTGTATATTGGACTAGAACTTATTCAAACATAATATAGTTATTCATCTATTTATATCAATAACGTATTTTTTATAAAGGACAATAGAATTGATGTTTTATTAACAACACAATAACGTTTTTTGATTGTATGTTATTTTCAACATGAATGATTCTCGCACAAGAAATTGGCGTTTATAGAGGCGTTAAATAGATACAATATTGAAGGAATATATCCTAATATTGAATTTTTCTAGTAATGTGTGTACTATATGTTTTATAAGTTCAACCTTATACGATATAATTACAAACTTGTTATGTATTGTATATAAGTGTTGTAATTATTGAAAATAGTGTAAGTTTGAGTAGTAGATTAGCCTTTTTACATGAAATTTTAATTATACAAAAAGAATGATATAGTAAAATTTAAAGTAAAAAAAATTGACTTGAACTGTTATTCATTTTTTGCTGTATAAATTGAATGCATATAGAATGTGCTTTTATTTTTTTGTATCTATATAGATGTATAACTTTATTACTATCAAACAAAATTTAGAACTACAAGATTACTAAACTGTTTTACAAAAGATAAACCCCAATATTCATTATATACATATATACGAATCAAAGAACAATATAAATTGTACAACTCATAAATATTATAAACTAGAAACTTCAATTTATGCTTTCATTTGCAAATTTCAATCAATGTAATTTATGAAATGATTTGTATTATGTATAAAAATGGAAGTTTTACTCTTTTCTCAATGAAATAGGATATATCAATAATAATGAAAGAAATAAAAATTGTGCATTAAAATTATTTAAATCTTATGGCTAACTCAAAAATTTACTTTATTGTCAATAATGTATGTGGTTGTTGAAAATATTTGACTGCAATAAAAATAAATAGTTGTATTTATTATACAATATACACATATATGTATATATATACACATTATTACCTGTGGTGCTAGATTCTTTTCACAACAAGGTTTTGTTGTAAATGTAAGAAAAAAATAACAGTTATCTAAGTGTGTAAAAGTTAAAAAATATGTACTAAGTCTTGTTATCATGCAATATAAGGATAGAACATGAGTTACGCATCAATCAAAATAAAGATACAATAACTGCAAATGTTATATTTATTTGAACATGACTCGTGTTGTGTATAGAAATTATTATATTTTTTTAAACATTATTCGTAACAGATGATTTTATAAGAAACTTTAATTTTGTTTCTCACATTAGCAAATCTGCTAGATATTCTTCAAATTCCTCCTCTCTTGTTTTTTCCAAATTTTCAATTGGTTTTTCTTTCCAAATTTTAGATTCATCTTCATCTTTTTCTGTATCTTCAATTGGCTTCACAACATTACTTGTATCTTTATCCCCTTCAATTTTAATTGGAACTGTTGATGTACTAGGCATACTACTGGGTGTTTCAGTATTTGTACCTAATCTCTTTAATGTTTTATGTTTCTTTGCTTCACGTTTTTGAGATCTATAATTCAACCTTATAGAACATTCAGGGCACAGTCCTTAAAGTGCATATCAATAATAAGCCTGTATTCCAAATATAACAATTTAAACAAACTATAAAACGACTTACTTAATTTGACAAGAGCATTTTTCTTCTGACCATGCTCTATGTAACCAAAATTTACTTCCCAAGATTTAAGGCCTTCCTTTTCTTTACATTTTTTATTTCCACATTCAAACTGTCCCTTACCAACGATAACTTCCTTCTCTGTTCTCCATCTTAAGGCAACCTATTTAATATTGACCTCCAAGATTTAATTTCAAAATACTTCATTATATATTGAAATGTATATTATAATCTACCTTATTTTGTTTGTAATATGTTAAGTCAGCTATACAGTATTCTTTAAACAATTTGTCATAATATTTCTTTGCCAAACGAGCACCCCATGTTTCTGGTTCATTATCTTGATCCCACAGAAATCTATGGTTTTCTCTAATAACGTCATAGTCAGTCTTATCTCGGGACCTCGAAACACAGGCCGAAACGTCAAGAACTGCTTGTTTTAGAGTTTACAAAGCTTTCATTTTTTTTAATTGTTTATTTCTATGTAATGCACATATCTTTTAAATACCCTTCTAATATCAATATTTATAACATTTGGTAAAAATGCTTTTTTTACCAAACTTTCATATTTTGAATAAACGTAAGTTAACTTTAACTCACTAATTATGAGACGCCAATTTAATATATTAATAATACAATATGGTTATGATATCAAGTTATAACATATGAAAACCAATTAAAAAATTTAACATACGTATCCCGTTTCAAAGATGACACTGAACCTCCGTACAATGTGAAATAATCATTTATAAGTTTTTTGTGTCTGTCATAAGCTGACAAATAGGCATAAGCTGGAAACATGTTTCTTCTTAGCACAGACTGGTTTTATTTCTAGTTCAATGTGTAACGATGAAGTATTAGTTAAAATGTACACGACACTACACGACACACATCAATCAAAAAAAATAAATGATAAAAAGAACAAATATTATTTCACCAAACATAAATATATAATTCACATTTTCTTTTCAGAAAATACGTTGATATCAAAGATATTCGAAATTACTTAGACATATAGTACATACACATGTATTTCTTACACTGTTACAAAGTACTTTTAAAAATGGCGTCGCAGTGGAGAGTAGCGCCATTATAATAGATTCAATGATGAGAAAAACAGAAATTCTATATATTTATAAATAAAAATTCCCAGAAATTTGAATACTATTTTATTGTGCGTTCTATATTATTTTAATACAATTTTGACTTGTTTTGTATTTTAATATTTCACGTAATTGAACATTAATTAAAGTAATTCAATGTTACGAATTTACATCATTTTATTATCATAACATTTTTTTATCGGCATATTTTATCACTCTATATTGAGTAATGTATTGTGGATATTTTTCACTGCATATTAAATACATTTCTCTTAAGTATAGTATTGCATTTCTTTTATAAGGAAAAGAAAATAAAAGTAGAATATACTAATATGTACATTTTTAAATTAATAATGTTTAAAATTATCAGCAAAAATAATGTAAGTAATTTTTCTGTAAAAAATACGAGATCAATTAGTAACTTTGTAAAAGTAGTTGAAGTTGGACCTCGAGATGGATTACAAAATGAAAGAAATATTGTCCCAACCAGAGTCAAAGTTGAGTTCATTAACAAACTATCAGAAAGTGGATTAAAGAATATAGAAGTTACCAGTTTTGTGTCTCCAAAATGGGTTCCTCAAATGGCAGACAATGCAGAGGTGTACCAAAAGATTAATAAGAAACCAGATATTTCTTATCCAGCATTGGTACCAAACATAAAAGGTTTGAAAGCTGCATTGAAAGCAAATGTAAAAGAAATAGCTATCTTTTTGGCTGCATCTGAAACTTTTTCAAGGAAGAATATCAACTGTTCCATTGATGATAGTATGAAAGAAGCTAGAGCAGTTATTGAAGAAGCCTTAAAATATGATATTAAAGTCAGAGGATATATATCATGTATCATTGGTTGTCCTTATGAAGGTCAAATTCAAGCAACAGTTGTAGCCAATTTAGCTACATTCATGTTACAATGTGGATGTTATGAAATTTCTTTAGGAGATACTATTGGTGTAGGATCACCTAACAAAATAAAGAATGTATTACATGAATTGGGATATGTATCAAATGACATGCATGAATTTGCAATTCATTGTCATGATACTTACGGACAGGCACTAGTAAACATTTATGCTAGCCTTGAACATGGAATAAGAATTTTTGACTCATCTGTAGCTGGTCTAGGAGGTTGTCCATATGCAGTTGGAGCCTCTGGAAATGTTGCTACAGAAGATTTAGTCTATCTTTTACATGGACAAGGTTTAGAAACTGGAATAAACCTTAATGAAATAGTAAAAATAGGAGAATTTATCAGTAGTCAGCTTCAAAGACAAAATCAATCCAAAGCAGGTATTGCGATTCTAGCAAAAAAATGTTAAGACTGTAACTGTTTTAATAATATCTTGAAAAAAAAAATAGCAGAATAACGAAGAATATGAATCTGTGAAGAAAAGCATGGATAGTAGTGGAAGGATTCTATCTTATACTTATTAAATTTTAATGATCTTTTTTAATTTTGTATACACAATAACTTGTATACACATAGAAATATGGCGCAACGATCGAACACACTACGATGTGTTACTTTCGTAACTAGCTATACGTTCTTTGTGATATTAAGAACATACATATAAAGCTGATTTTATTAAAAAAAATACATTATAATACATGACAACAGAATGACACACAGTATTTGATTCACGTTTTACGTAGAACCTATGTTACGAAATATTCGATAGTTCTTGTAATATAGCCTGTGTGTCTAACGTACTCAAATCTATCGATCCTCGAGTATCAATTACAACTCCAGTTACCTAAAAGATAATCATGTCATGACAAAAATATTTAGAATCATAATTTTATTTAATTGAGTATTACCATTTCCTCAAAGAATGCAACATGATTAGGTTTCTCAGAATATCTTTCATATTGATCTAAATTATCTTGCAATTTTAAAGTAAGGCTATCATAATTTTGTATTATGATAGCTAAAATTTGTTGTTCTGTTGGAGTGGACAAACTTTCACTAGCTAACCACGCTGCTATTTTTGGTGGAAAATGATTTACTATGTCTCTCATATTCACCAAACAATTTGTCAATTTTAATGCATGTTCTTTATACTCGTAAGATTCGCTTGTTGAATAACGGAGAGCTTGAACATATAAATAAATTATTGTTATTATTAACTATTATATGACTAAAACAATAAAAAATATGAGTATAAATTAAATTAAAGTAATATGAAAGATTTGTTTAATATATACCCATTGCATTCAAATTTGTGAAAATAAGCCTCATTCGTATTATTTCGTAAAATAATTCGTCATAACTGCTAGGGGAGGATAAGAATGTATCTCCGTACGTAATAAACAAATTTAAGATATTCACAACCTAAAAAAATCAAATTCATTTTTTAAATTTATACTTGATATGAAAATTAAATAAATCATTAATTTACCTGAATAGCTAATGGAAAGATATTCATTTTCTTAATAAGGTGGCTTTCATGAGTGGTTAAAAATTTGAGTAAATTAATTAGTGCAGTCCAAAGATCTCTCCATTGATATCCAAGCCTAACTCTACATCTTTTTTGGTAACAAAGCAACCTCTGTAGAACTCCAATACATTGATGATAAAGTTCCAATGGAAATTTTTTCATCATATGTGATGTAACAAATTCGACAAGTAAATCTACAATATTGTGATAATTATTTAAACGATTCAAACTTTCGTACTAGATACATATGACAATTATAAATACCAAGTAAGGTAGCTGCTAATGGTTGTGCTGGTGCTGCTTTATCTTGTATCTTTCTATGATGCATCGGTACTCGATGGAGTTGTACTCTAAATGCCAAATTTGCATCATGCATTAAACTGTTTGCATATTGATCCTCAGCAATACAACTTAATATGAGGAAGCACAATTTAACGTTATTCATTATTGCTTCTGTTCTGATCACCTGCATAACTATTGAACTGAAATAATTCAAGTTTTTTACAATAAAAAATACAACACATTTGCGCGTATTATTCTTTTTACAGCAATACTATGCTCCTCACCAATACTGTAAGAATGTGGCCAGCAAATTAAATGGCTGAGCCATCACGTCAGATAGTTGTGTTCCGGGAGCTACCGCATTTGGTCCCAATGTATTATTTGGAGAAGGTGGTGCACTAGTATCACTTTGTGTATATGCCAAAGTTGTTACAAAATTACGATTTAAATGCGTTGCTTCATAAAGTGCTAATAACAATGCATTATTTGCACGGACTTGTTGCGTTTTCGCTTCTTCTTCTCCAACGAACATACTTCCGACTATACTAGTTAAGGAAGATAACCAGGATGCTTGTATTTCTATATAACATGATTCTTATTAATACATTTATAGTAAATGATTTAAAAATATAATTATGAATGTTCTATACCTGCTCTTTGTTGAACAAACTGTCTGCAAAAGTCCATCAATGAACTTGATATAACTTGCCCATAGCCATTAAGAGCTAATTCGTCATCTAAAATCGATAACTTAACAATATAAGGATTTGCCCTTTCATGCTTTCTATAATTGACTAGAAGTGTTAAAAGCAACACTGCATCATGTCCGTGACGGCTTCTAGCTGTTGTATCTCTTAAAAGCTATATAAAAAAAAATAGAAAATATTAATGCTTAATGGGAATCATTGTCAACAATTATAGTAGTCATACTAAAGTAACACCTACTTGAACCAGAGATTCAAAAACACTATTAAGCATAACATATTCCAACAAAGTGTTCTGACTAACATTGTCCATGCCAGTTACAATAATTAACAACAATTTCAAGCACAAAGCTTTTAAACTATCAGGGTATTCACCTAGAATCATGGAAAATTTTAATAATCGGTTTGTTTCTTTTGAAAAACTGTAGATTATTTAAATGTTAAATGTATATTTGAATCTTTGATTTCTTAACATAAATGAATTAGTAATTACCTATTATGTATTAAAATGCATATACCTGTTAAGAAATTATTACAATGTTGCATTAATGTTGTCATCCTCTGTTCTGCAGAGTCAAATCCTACTAAGATATCTATTAAATTAAATCCACAATCACCTTGACTAGCTTTTTTATACATGGACTGAATAACAGCTGCTAAAGTTTGTAAAGCATATACAACTCTGAAAGGATGTTCATCAACTAATGTATCTACACAATGACAGACTAAAGCATTTAAGTTTTCTCTGCTTGCATTTAACTGCTCTGCAGTCATATGTAAAATTTCACTTTCAATATGTGGAACCTAAAAATAGAGGAAAGAACATATATTGTTAAAACAATTAAATACTGAATGTGAATTTAACCACAAGGTACTTAATATAATGATTCATTTGTTTTTTCTTTGACAGGAAGGATTCATCAGAAAATTTGTTGTAAGCAAGAAGTACTAAAGATTTTCATTTTATTTGATTTACTTAAAAACCTTTTTCCATTGAAAGAATGATATTCCAAACTTATGATTCCAGTATTTAAAAACTGACTCTTGTTTATATAAATGTGTCTTAATACATCATGTTTGGTAAATTTGTTACAAAACTAATACAAGTAAGTGTAAAAGCATGTTACAAATGTATAACTATAATTCAACAATATTGTTTGTATTTATTTAATGTTATAGTCATTGCCAACATGGGAAGTAACTAAATATTATGGGAGAGTGTGTATATATCAATTAAAATGTTTAAAATATAGAGTTCAAACAAGTGAAGCATGGTTTAATTTCAAATGCAAATTTATGCCAGGTAGTTTGCGTAAAGAAATAGAATGTGAAGATTATGTTGAACCCAAAGGTACATGTTAAAAATCAAAAATACATATTTTTTGCTCATAAAATTATCGATTTATAAACAATAACTACAGATAAATTTTTAGTTAGCAATAAGTCTAAACAGAGAGAACAATCAAAAGTGTCATCTGAGAGAGAATTGCAAGATAAAGTTCAATATAATGCAAAGGATCGTAAAAGTGTACCAACTTCATTCAAGGAATTAAAAGATAATTATATTATTGATGAATTAATAGATTCAAAAAAGCAAGAAAAGCAAGAAAAGAAGAGATATCAAGAAAATAACAAATATCCTATACATGAAGATTATGTGACAAAGAAAGAAAGAAAAGTACAATTTAATTATAATCTTTACTATTAATGAATTCTTCTTCTTTTAATGAAAAATTTTAATTGCAGGTAAAACGTGCTCAATGATTTTCATGGTAGATTAGAAGAATTTTTAGTTTGGAACCTCTGCGACATTCTCTCAAAATTACAAACAAGTTTCAGAAATGTTTATCTTTTATTAATTGTATTTGTATATAATATTAAATAATGTTTAATATTTGAAAATAATGAGGATACTGACCATAGGTTTAATTAAGAACAATTCATTCCAAAAATTTGGATGAGCTAATGTTAAATCCTCTCCTTTGAAAAAGCTTTCATAAATAGGTACAAGTTTTCCTTTATGTTGGCGTTTGGAGCCAGAACCGCTCCGTTTTCTCATAGCCATTGCCATAATTGATTATTCAATTTTTATCATTTCCTTTACCTAAAAAAAATACATTGATTTCAATAATAATTATATCCAGAATTTATGCAATCTTACAAATTTTAAATATATTGTTTTATATAATAATATATTGCTTTATTTAAAATTCGTAAATTCTTATCTTTTAATACACCTATACACCATACACCATACCTAACCTCTATACTGAATTTTCAATGATTTTAAATGAATAAATAATACTTTGATAGATACAACATCTTCCAGATAAAAATATTTATGTAATCTATGTATGTTTTAAAATTGTAAAAATATATAACAATAAAAATTTTGGAAAGAAGGACATCAAATATTTACTTACTAATAAAGCAGATAACTCTTGATGTCATGTAAGTAATTTTTGTATTATTTGAAAAGGCAGTACTAAAAGTATGTCTTTTTATGTATGTTTTAACTATTATTCTTGTTTATCTAATAATTTTTGAAGGGTTTCATTGAGACGAGACTCTAAGTACTGAAAATGAAATAATGACGCAAATAATTACGAAAACATCCATGCACAAGAATGACAGGGAGCCATCATGGAATAAAAAATTGATATATACATAACATACACATCATGAACATATGTCCATGATACACATTATACTTGTGTGATATCTCCGTTCAAAACTTCTTAAAGATAAAATCAAGTTCATATATACATAATGATTTGCTTATATAAATCATTAACATATGGTTCCTTAACATACGATTAAATACGTAATCCATTATTACACACATATGTATACACGATTCATCTAATTTATGAAAAAATCTTCTGGTACTATTTGCATACTCTTGTGTCAGCTATAAAATATAAAAATTTTGAACTATGATTTTACATTCGAGGATCTTAAATCATCTAAGAAATAGGTTCTTATTACTTTGAATTTCATTGTTATATTTTATAGTGATATAATAATATTTATATGTTAAAATATTAATAATTCTATATAAATAAATAATAAATTAAAATTATCTTATTTTATAATGAAATAAAATATTATATAAATGTGATAAAAATATTAATTATTTTAGATCTTTGTCACCAGCGACAAGTGTTTATATCCAGTACTATCTTGAACCATTTAGGCAATACTCGTCTTATAAAGAACAGTATATTAAACAAAATAGAGTCAAATATAATTCTTATGCAAAATATGCAGCATATATTACTGTTGCCACATCTATATTAGGTTTACCTTATTACATATTTTATAAAAAAGCTCAAGCTTTGGATAAGAAACCTACTTTATGTGGAGAGTTTAGAGCAGATTTAAAGACATACAATCTAGAAGAAGTAGGCAAACATGATAATAAACAAAATCGGATTTGGGTAACATTTAAACAAGGAGTATATGACATAACAGATTTTATTGAAAAACATCCAGGTGGTCCTTCTAAAATAATAATGGCAGCTGGCAGTTCAATCGAACCATTTTGGGTAATTTTTGCTAACCATAATACAGAAGAAATATATGAGCTCCTTGAATCAATGAGAATTGGAAACATATCTAAGGATGATGCAGCCTCTAATGCAATTAATGAAAATGATCCATATTCAAAAGAACCCATAAGGCACAAAGTTTTAAAGATAAATGGACAGAAACCCTTTTGTGCTGAACCACCACCTTCTTTATTGATAGAAAGTTTCATTACACCAATGTAAATTTGAATATAATTTTTAGAAATTTTATGTGTAAAGAAATTTATTTTTAAAATATCATTTCATTCTAGGGAAACATTTTATGTAAGAAATCATCTTCCTGTTCCTGAAATAGACTTGAAGACTTATAGTTTAGAATTAGCTATAGAAGAAGTAATAAAAAAGACTCTCAAATTTGAAGACATAAAGAAATATCCCAAGTACACAATAACAAGCGCTATAATGTGTGGTGGAAATAGAAGATCAGAAATGGCACAAGTGAGTTGATATATTCTCCCTTTGTTAAAAAGGTATTTTTATATTTTTTATTATACATTATATTTTTTTTAATTTATCACAGGAAAGACAATTGAGAGGACTTAGTTGGGGTGTAGGTGCTGTTGGTAATGCTACATGGACTGGTACAAGGCTATGTGATGTATTAAAAGATTTAGGAATTAATGAGGATAATTACAATCATATACAGGTATTAATGTATAAATGAAAAAGAGAGGTTTTTTAAATATTAAAAGTTATAAAAAAATATTCAGAAATATAAATAATTTCATGGAACAAGTTTGAAGGGTATGACTTAGATCCTTCTGGTACACCATATGGTGCAAGTATACCCATTAGCAAAGCTATGGACCCTAGAGCAGATATAATTTTAGCTTATGAAATGAATGGGCAACCAATACCAAGAGATCATGGTTTTCCTGTTAGAGTAATTGTGCCAGGTGTTGTGGGCGCTAGGAATGTAAAATGGCTTGGTACTGAATAATAAATATTATAATCAAACAATAAAATAATTTTGTAAGCTTTTCTGTAATTTTTATAGCCAGAATAATTGTTTCGAAAGATGAAAGCCCATCACAATGGCAACAAGGTGACTATAAAGGTTTCTCTCCCAGTACTGATTGGGATAATGTAGATTTTTCTAAGGCGCCTGCTATACAGGAAATGCCTGTGATTTCTGCAATTTGCAAACCAGAACATGCAGAAACAATCAAAGTGGTAAATGGAAAGATAAATGTGAAGGGTAAAGTATATTTTTTAAGATTTCATTTGTCTTTACAACAGTAATATTATAATTATACCTTGACCAAAACGTGTTTGCAGGATATGCTTGGTCAGGAGGGGGTCGAAAAATCATCCGGGTTGACATAACAAATAACCAAGGTAAAACTTGGTACACAGCTAATTTAAATGCGGAAGATAAGAACGCTAAAGAAGGTCGATATTGGAGCTGGACATTGTGGAGTATAGATCTCCCTGTTAAAGAGGGAAGTAAAGAAATAGAAATTTGGGCAAAAGCTGTAGATGCGTCATATAATGTCCAACCGGAAAGTTTCAAAAATATCTGGAATTTACGAGGTTTTCTTTGTAATGCATATCATAGAGTTAAAGTTAAATTAGAACACTAGAGTTACTTAGAAAACTTATAATAACAACTCAATATAGTAAAAGTTTTTGTACTTAGTGAGAAATAAATAACAATTTCTTTTCACTACAGAACATGTATTTGTAATAAATGCGCTTTTTACAATAGTATAATGTATTTCATATTTTTAAATTTTAATACCTTCTTTATTGAAATAACTAGATATGTCATCCAAAGGTATTTGACAATTTGTTGAACTATTTATATCATGAATTTCAATCAATGGTGGAGATTGTATTGCGGATTTACCAATTATAATAACATATGGAAATCCTGTTACGCGGGCGTGCATAAGACGATTTCCAATAGATAAGTGTGTTCTATCATCAAGTATAATATCAGTATTTAATGGAGTTAAAATCTCTATTATGTCTTTCACATATTGTAATGCGCTTTCTTGCTTGCTACCTGCCTGTAAATTATAATGAGTTTTTAGTATTTATTGTTTGTAAAAAATATTGTATAGTGTATACCTTTGGTGGTATAATGCAAACAGTATATGGTGCTAAATTTTTTGGCCATCGTAATTCTTCTTTGGTAGATAATAATTCAGTCATGACAGTAAAAATACGACTCAAACCAAGTCCATAACAACCCATTACTAAAGGTTTTACTTTCTCGTTTATTTTCAATTTTACCTCTAAAGGTATTGTATACTTTGTATCTAATAGAAATGTATGTCCCACCTTGAATAAAAATTAATCATTTAATACAAAATCTCAGATTAGTTTGAAAATTAATTTTTCCCATCACCTCAGCAGTTCTATTTTGTTCAAGTACACTCCCACATTCCGGACATTGTGATTCCTTACACATTACTTTATTAATTCTGTACTGACAAGATAAGCATACATAAACATTATCTTCACCAATACTACTTATATAATGATATTCATGAGACATTGAACCTCCAATTGTTCCTGGATTACCAATAGCTGCAAATATGAATAATATTAATAAAAGAAACATAAAATTGCATTATTTATTTCACTACCTTTTATATATGTTATTCCTATTTTCTTAAATATATTGTCATAAGTTTCACATACTAGTGCATATGTTTCTTTTGCTCTGTCCAAATCTATATCAAACGTGTACAAATCTTTCATGATAAATTCTCTACTCCTTAAGAATCCCAATTTTGGTTTTATTTCGTCTCTCCATTTGTTAGAAATTTGATATAATCTTAAGGGAAATATTCTTGGTGATAATGATCCTACTGATGATACTACAGAACAAATTGCTTCTTCATATGTCTATAGAGATATGACAAATTTATTGAATTATTTTTTATTCTTCAACTTATTGATCTACTATCTGATATCTTCAATAATTATACTTACTGGACTAAGTATATATTCCCTCTGAGATCTGTCTCGCAATTTAAAGAATTCATTTATATTATCATTAAACCTATTTGATTTTCTCCATAACTGTGTGGATGTTAAAGCTGGAAGTAATAACTTTTGAGCTCCAATCTTTTCCATTTCGGTATCAACGAGTGCTATTAATTTATTTAAAACACGTAAGCCTAAGGGTAGAAATGCATACATTCCATTGGCAACTTGTTTGATCAACCCATATTTAACTAAGTTCTGCAATTAATGATATAAAAAATATACATTATACTTAATAAATATTGAACAATACAAATAAAAACAAACGATGAAATAGAAAGAGTACTTCGTAGCTTTTCGAAGAAAGTTCTGTTTTTTTAATGGTGGCGATCGTAGATGTGGTCGGTTGAAATAAATTCGATAATTTGTTTATATTACGAATCGCTAAACTTGACATATTAAAGTAATCTTGGATAAAATATTGTAGTTAAATGCATATACAATACACTAGAATAAGTGTATCTTACCAATTAGTCTCTGACTTTACGCTCTACACATTCGCATCAACTACATATATTCGCGTTAACTATACACATTCTTGGTCGATGTTTTTAGGTCCAGTGATATACAGTTCGTGGATATACTAATCATGTTCGTAATAATGGTTAGAAAATTAGAAACAGACTAAACAATCCAAAGAATGACAGATAGATTCTTTCAAATTTTTCAGCTTTTAGGTTATTTGCTTTGATTTTAATTTCTTTCTCCACGATTGTTGCTTAATGCTGTAATCGCGAGTTTGTTGTCGGTTTGAGAAAATTTCTCAACTCCTATAGTTTTCGTCAGAAAATGTAACACCACGAAATAGGGTCAAGTTGATCCGAAACAAATGGAATTTACAGTTGGTGAAATGGAGGGAACGAAATTGGAATTATCTTTCCAAGATAAAATTCTTTCTGAAAATGTCAATCAGGCCGATTCCAGTGTAAAATCAGATGTTTCGATTGCAGAAGGTACGATTTAAGGAGTTCTGTTTAACGAAAATCTAATATAAATTATTTTTCGAATTGCTTAAATAAAAATATTTCAAATGACAACTGTTTAAAACTTTTAATATTGCTTCTTTGATTAACATTTTTAGATATTAATCTTATAATTCAACAAGATATAAAAATACATGAAGAAACAATGCCAATTCATGAGGAGCTTGTACAAGACAACACTGATGAAATTAGAGGAGATTCAGTATTAGTAAAGAACAGTGATGAAAAGAAATATCAATTGATAGAGAGAAACAATATTGACACAACTGTAAAAAGTTCTACTTCTTTAAGTAATTTCACAAGTGAGTTTATAAAATGTCAGACATCTGTTGATACCATCCTTCCACAAGAAAAGTGTCTTCAGAAATCATCTTCCTGTAATGATATTAGATTATCTTCAACAACATTATTTGATACATTATTATGTACATCTTCAGATACAATTTCTAATCATAATGTAAGGTCTATATCACCAAATACAATATGTAATGATGAAGAAGAAATAATTTTTAATACCAAATTGTATATGGAGGAACATGAAACAAAATCGTTGAAAAATATTGTTGGTTTAGACACACATGAAAACTGTGAAGTTAAAGAAAATATTGGAGAAACGGAAGAAGAAGTATATCATTCTAATGCAAATGGAAAATTACTAGTAAATAATGGTCAAGCTCCAAGAAATTTAGTTAAATATGAAAAGAATTTTAATGAAGAACAAAAACTATGTGCAATTATCAAGGATACTAAGATACAGAGCAATGTAATATCTAGACCAACTTTGGTCGATGACAGCAGATTGGTGAAAATTTCACTGCCAACAAATCCAATTAACATAATGCAATCAAATGCTCAGTTTCTAAACAAAAGTCGTAACTTTTTAAATTTTATTACAGAAAAATCTACAAACATCATGGAAAAAGCACTGTTACCACAACATATAGCAATGAAATATAATTCAGTAATGAAATCTGTAGATAATATTTGTAATGAGAAAAGGTATACAGAAGAATCTTCTGGCATGGAATCCTCTTTGACAGGATTAGCATTCAATAATACATCAGATTCGTTTTTAAAAACAAAAAGTATTTCTAGTGTAACAAAAGGTCAAATGGATGTGCAAACTGTAGAAAATGAATATGTAAAAAATGATGAAAATAAAAACACTTTCATGTTAAGTTCGAATGAAACTATAAGTGGAAATATTGAACAAAATAGTAAATATTTAATTACAAATGAATACATCTTTGATCAAAATAATGTCATTGATCATTCCCCTAAATTAAAAGATTCAAAACAGTCAGAATCCTCTTCCATCAGTAACAATGTTAATAAAACAAATGATAATGTACTTTGTGCAAATACAAATAGGAATCACAATCTTAATTTTGTGGTATTAAATCCTGGCAACAATATAGAGGAAGCTATTACTGATACAATATATAAAAAAGAAGAAGTAAGTACTGATTTTGAAGAATCGAAACAGAGTTTGTTGCAACATCCAATTTATCTTACTTTATTAAAAGACTATGCGGATTTAAAATCTAAGCACTTGAAGCTACAAGAAAAAGTTGAACACCTGGAAGAAAGGAATCGAATTTTGGAAGCAGAAAACAAAGGAGAGGTCTTTTCTGTGCAAATAGAAACATTAGAAAAGACAATAAACAGACTTACACTTGAATTGCACACATCATTAGAAGCACAGGAAATGTATAAAAAAGAGTACAGTGCTGCAAATAAAGAAAGGGAAAGCATGGTAATGAAATATGCAGTTAGTGAGAAACAACTTATTGATACACAAAGGTACATCAACATTTGTATAGCTTTTATCAATATATTTTATAATTATTTAATATTTCCTTTTTTTATCTTACTGTCATTAGAGCGAAGGAATCTGCAGAACGTAAAGTAAAAGAAATGACAATGCAACAAGAGACACTGCATAGTAAACTACGAGAAATGCAAGGGGAACGAGGTAGAATATGTAATATTCTAACCGGAAAACATCGCGAGGTAATTGATCTTCAGAGAGAAGTTGAAAAATTAAAGGAAGATGTAAAGATGAGGGATATAAAGTTACAATGGACTCAGAACAAATTGAAAACAGAAATGGATTTGCAGAAGGAAACTCAACAAAAATTAGACAAAGCCACGGTAATAACGCTACGAGAAGGTAGTTTATTGTTTTGTATGTAATTTTATATCAATTCTGTTTTTTTTTTTTTTTTTTTTTTTTGTAGATCAGGATCAACGAAATGAAGGAAGAATGCGAACAAGTCCGCAAAGAAACACAAGAAACAATGCGAAAATTTCAACAATCGGAAGAGAATAAAGCAGTTACATTAGATCAGCAATTAAAGGAACAACAGGCACGTTTAATTTTAGAAAGACACGTCACTGAGGATAAAGAAATGTTGAGGGTTCAATTACAAAAGGAAGTAGATACATTGAAACACAGACAACAAGTTCTAATTGAAGAAAATAACATGCTTAGTTTAAAAATACAAGATGTTGAAAAAAACCGCTTAAACTATGAAAGTAATCTGAATAATTTGAAAATTATAACAGATCAACGTCAAAAAGAAATTACGGAACTACTAAGTAAAGTATCTGAGTTAGAATCATTGAAGACTCAGCTTCAACAGTGAGTATCACTCTTGTAAAGTTATGATTTTAGCTTGTTTTATGTTTATCTTATTAGTAATTTGTTTCTTTTTTTTAACATAGCAAAAATCAATACTTAGCATCAACGGAAGTAGAGATCCAACATTTACGTTTGGCTAATGAAGAATTACAGGCTGATATGTCTGCGTGCCAACAGAAAGAAGCAGAGATGCTGGACTTCACGCAAAAATTGACTGATAAAAATGTACGGCTACAATCGGAGTTTACAGCCATTGAAGCCAAAGCAAAACAATTAGAACAAGAGCATGGACCATTATATCAACGTATAAGTGAATTAATTGATAAAGTGAAAGTATTGGAAGAAAATCTTGCTCGAGAAAAGAAAGCGAGAATCGAAGAAAGCGAAGTTTTAGAAAGGTGTCTTACGGAACAAACGCAGGCAGCGAAAAATCTTGCTCAGCAATTGGAAGATAGTCAAGGAGAAAATGCGGTGTTAAAGAGGAAACAACAACTAAGTATGAAGGAAATGACGCGTGAGCTTCAACAGTGTCGGAAAAAATTGGATGCGTTTGAAACATCAATACCTTATAATTCGTTGAGTGTTGCATCTAGAACTGGATCAAATATTTCATTAATTACAGGTTTCTAAATACGAGATTTAAATATTTATACATGTTTTGACATGTTATTGTGTTGATATTTATCATTGTTATTACTTTATTTTTTATTATTATTTTAGGAGATGCTTTAAATGGTGCCTTATCCGATAACAGTATCAATGGTGACCAAAGTATTCAGCCTACAGAGCCTAGTAGACAATTGTTAATAGATCGTATTATAAAGTTACAAGAAAGTAATGCTAGGAAAGCAGAAAAACTAGATTTTTTTGAGGAACACACTCGAATATTAGTTGAAGAATTGCAGAAGAAAAAGAAAATCATACAAACTTATATTTTACATGAGAATATTGGTGCCATGGGTGGCAATGAGAGAGATAAATACAAGGTAAATTTTATCTTTAGACTCTTGAATCTTATAGATGCAGTGGAACTCCGTTTATATGAACGAAATTTTAGTAGTGCCTGATTAACTGAACTTTAGCTATGTGGCACACTCTCATATTTTGTGGTATATTCTCACATTATTATGTATTTAAGAACAAATGTTTCGTAGAATCTTCTTATATGAACATGAACTCTTGTTGAACTGTATAAAAAGTCATAGGTAGTGAACAAAAATAGGGCATTTCCTATTATTATATGAACGACCTGATTATATGGACTAATTTGTTCCCCAACAGGTTTATATAAACGGAGTTATACTACGTTATAAATATTATGAATTTTATATTATATTATATTTCACTTTTTATGTACAAGCATATCAAGAGTAGGAGAAATGCAGTAAGTTTAACAAGAAAAATTTAAACTATCATTGTAACTTTCGTGGTAATTTATAAATCTAAATAATTATAAGTTTCGTTTAGTTTTAATTGTTATTGAATTACAGGCTGAATTAGCAAGGCATGGAGGAATAATGGCCTCTGTCTACAATCAACGAGTCTCGGATGATAATATGACTCTTGAATTATCATTAGAAATAAATCAAAAACTCCAAGCGGTTCTCGAAGATGCATTATTTAAGAATATTACTCTAAAGGTAAATGTAAAAATGTAAAACATTATATCTATAAATGAACTTATTATTCTAACTCATTGTTATCCTTTTAGGATAACATCGATACTCTCGGTGAAGAAATAGCAAGGTTAACAATGCAGAACCAACAAAGGCAAAATACACACTAAAAATATATTAGGACAACATACTTGTACTTATATTGTAAAGATAACGAAATATCAAATGCATGTGTTAAAAACGCGGAGATAGGCAAATTATCTATTAAGAAACTTGGTATATATATATATACATATACTAATATTAACTTTAATGTCTTATACTGAATATACATAAAGTTACATTTTTTTCTATAAAATACACATAAAAAATCATCATTTTAAGTAAAATTAATCTTTCAAAATAATTTGAAAGATCTATTTTTTCAATTCAAGATGGATATAATAATTTCGTGATTACTTTTTCATCCGAATGTTTTTAATGTATTTTTTATGTATTATATAGTAGCTTTTATCATATACATGTTGTAAAAAAGGTACTTTGGTATATCATTTTAGTTAATTTGTTATTTAACTAATAATTGATTTCCATTACAACTGGTATTGTGTTTCAGTATCAAAAAAACAGCTTTATTATATCTAGTCAAAAATGTTGATACTTAAAAGAATTCATTAAAGTGTTAAATACAGAATATAGGATATTTTTGATAAATATTGGCATTGTATTATAACGTGTAAAAATAATTTGTTCTTCACGTGAACCCCTGTTTATTTACTTAATTATTCTATACAAATTTCCAATATTTGAAGGACATTCCATATCGTTGATATCATTAAGAATTTGTAATACATGCCAATGAAAATGTTTAGTAAGAACTTATTAATATTGTATTAGTTTTATGTATGTATAATACATTTAATTTATTAAATAAGTACTCTACAATAGTAATTAAGGATTATATATATTATATCTGATGTAAAAATTGTAAACCTCTATAGAAACAAAATATGACATGGTATTGTATAAAATAATTCAAAAAATATTTCAATTTATTCTAAATGGACAAATTTGAAATTTCTTGTAAATTATTTTCATTTTAATATCATAAAGAATGATTCACTTACCGTATGTGTATCCCTTACTATAAACATATAAAAATAATAATCGAAGAACTTACATAACATAATTTTTATAAATTTATTCGCAATAAACCATAAGAACATAAAGACCCCGTATTACACGAAATATATGAGAAGAAAAAGATTCTAATTATTTCTAATGTGATAGTTTTACAATAATAATAATAAAAAAAGATTTGAATGAAGTAGGTTTGTTCACACATTTAATGACAACCTGTACTACATAATATAAAGTATTTGATTATAACAAGGCGAAGCAGACCTTGTGATTTTATAATTATATTTTTCTTGTATTTTTCCATTTTCTTTTCTTGTTGTCAGATAATTATGAAACTATTATATTACTTTTACTCCATCTATTAAAAGGAACACACCTATTACTTCATAGCAAGTTCTTTTTTTCGAGAAGTACCTCCCGTTATTTGCCATATATATAAGACACATTTTATTCCTTCGGATAAATAATTCTGTTTTTAAACTTGTGTTTTGTTCTCCCTTGTTCTTTACTCTCTTCTTTAATGGCATCTTCATTCTGTATATACACTATGCACAGCACTTATAATTTTACAAAGCATTTTGCTACCGAAATTTACAATCGAGTAAGTAAATTACCATTTAAATTGCGATTTAATCAAAAGTAGGTGTACATGTTTAGTTCTTACGTATCTCGCGTGTACATAGTACATATGTATGTGCTTATGTGTTTGCACGTGTGTACCTGTGTGTCTATATATATATATAAAAATCACATATATATATGTATATATATATATATATGTAATGAATATTGCTTTTTGTACATTGTATCGTGGTATGTATACACATGTACGTGAACTTACGTGCCATATTTCACCTTATTTTTAAGGATCATCTTACTCTGAAGAATCACTGATTAATTCGCAGTTTGGACAATCTCAAGCGATAATTTACAAAAACGTTATGAATATATAATAATGATGCTCTGTTTTGTCCAATTACTAACACGGCTCCGTTCATTAGCTACGGTACGATTATCGTTTCGCAAATTAGCAAACAGTGTCACAACTTAATCGGAATACATACATGTGAGTTTGATTGCGACTACTAGGGCGAAAAATAATTTGTTGCTCTTTTAACTTCTTACGACTTGACCTGAAAATAATCATACTTTCCGCGGTATTTAACAAATTTCTACACAGTTTACTTCAATTAATCCTCTCCCTTGAATCGAATAACACTACATTTGTCGTTTTACTATGCCTTGTGGTTTTGGTACCTTTTAACAGCTACGAAATCCTTCCTCCTTTTTGTATAGAGTTTATGAAGCAACATAATCAAAAATAAATTTTAATTTTAAAATTGATTTACGACATTGATCCAGTTGATTCATATAAATATGTATTTATAATTCAATTTAAATTCATAATCGATATAAATCAAGGTTTGAGACAGATGAAGATCGTTAAAGAAAGTGTGAATGATTCGTATGTAAGTGTTTAACAAAACTGAACACTAGCTAGACACGATTCAAAACGGTATATTTGACATCTAAAATATCTTGAAAATACTTTTGAACCTTCGATGTAAACATGTTTTCAGAATCCTATAATTAAATTTAATAAAAAGATAAATTTGATAATATGTAATTGGTTTACAAGGTATTTAATTTTAAAATTGCTCTCATATGAAGATCATAAGGAAGAAACATAAGTACATTTTTGTTGGCGTTTTTATTTTTATGGCATTTAATAGTTAAAAAGATATATTTTAACATAAAATAGCTAAAAATAGAGAGTATCTCTTAGGTTCAGAGATATAGTTAATAATATTTTGTAGAAGCTAAATTTTTAATTGTTAATACAAATATTATTTTAATATTCTAACAAACAATATTTTTAAGGTTATAAAAAACATAAAAAAATCATGTTTAGCCTAAAAGCCAAATAAAAAGACACTTTTGGATTAATTTAATATCGTATTGAATTTTAAAATTGCTACGGGAAATGTATCTGATTTGTCGTTTCTTTTCCTGTGGTCTTCATATAAAAATAACAAAATGTAACTTATCATGTTCTTTGTCTGCCTTCATCTGGTTTAAAATACCTGTTTCGATAGACAACACAAGAAACACTCCAAGTTATTAACCGTTGCCCGTTGCTCATTGCTGTTCCACTAGATCGATCGTATATACTTGCAGCTCTCCTAACCTTTAAAAAGAATAGAAAGAGTTCCCGTACTTTTAACCGTCGTAACGCAAGATTTCGAAATTCCCCCACGTAAATTTGCCACCCTTAAAGCACGTCGGCTCTCGAGCGCGTTAATTTTGCCAGGCGAATTGATTTTGACCCTGCCATGGCTATAGCCGTTCGCTCTCGCAGTCGCAGCCCGTTCCTGCATTAACTCTGCCCAGTTAGATCGAAGTTGCGAACCGCCAAGAGGGAGAGCCCCGGGATCAGCAAGAGGAACGAGAACCAGAGAACGAGGGAGGGAACAAGAGAGATACGTGGTTTAAAGGGAACGTGTTAGCTATGTGAGCTTTAGAGAGGTTATGGCTGCACGATGGGGGCGGGGTGAAAGAGAAAAGAAACAAAACGTACAGGTCGAATGGAAATGAAAAAAAGAACGAGACAGATGTTTTACTAGGACCAAATGCAGTCACAACGACAAAATCAAGAATTGAGAAAGAAGAATAAAGGAGAACTTAGAGAAAAAATTTAAAGGGGGACATAGAAGATAGGTATCTTGGACCTAGGAATATAGAGATCTAGCATGTAAATTATTGTAGGATAGGTCTATCGAGGTGGTGCCTATCTAAATTGTGCCTAATTTTTATTAGAAACTGTGTGCAATGCACGTAGGCGTATATATTTATGATCTATTACAAAACACTGAATATAAACAATGAAAGCGAAAGATGTTTTATTTTTCTTATTTAAAACGTAAAACATAAATTACTTTATACTCAAATCTTTTCTTTCAAATTTTATAAATTTTAATAGTATTATCATCTAACAGCAATTTTTTAGAAAGGATTTGAACTTTTAGGCATTCGTGTTAATCTGTGACTAATGTCCTTGATAATTTGCGATACAGAATACGTAATTAATTGAGAAGTAACTAATTAAGTATGATTATAAACCCACTTAGGTGAGTTTTATTCCCACCTAAGTACTTACTAAGCTACATTCCGATTTTATATTCCATGATAAGAAGGGACTCAAGAGTTAAACGAGGAAAACGACATTGGTGAATGTAGCGGACAAAAGGAACAGAGCGAAATAGAAATAAAGAAAAGCGAAAGACAAAATAAAAGATTAACAGAGCGAGAGCACGTAAAAACGATAGAGTGGAGGAATGAAAATGCGAACAGATAGAGACAAGGTGGGAGAAGGAGAAACAGAGAAAAGTAATGGCATGTGAGAGATAGAGAGAACACGCAGAGAGGTTTGTGTTCTAAAGCCTACAACCCACCCCCTATAAATTCAGCCAGGGGGTTTTCCATTAAAGGGAAACTGTCATTGCGGGAGTGTTTCTGTCGAGCAACTTAAAGTTGGATGGAACGTTCCAACCTAACCTATAGGGTCACGAAGATATGAGCATATCTCGCTTTAAAGCAAGTCGAATTCTATCGCATCTCGCACAGACCCTCATGGATTACCCCCATCTTCTTCGTGCAATTTCTCCTTCTTTTTTTCATCTTTCTTTCTTTTTGTTGCTCTTTTCTCTCGTTACCCTTGCGACCCTCGTGTAGAGACGCGTCTCTGATGCTCGCGAATCGCACGAACACCGAGGGTGTCGAGAACGCTGCAGGGATCCTCGTCGATGGGAATGGCATCGTCGCAAATTAGAGGCTACTCCCTTTGGCTGAGGCAATGCTGTATTATGGGATTCTGCGACATGATCAAGGGGGACCTGGTAACCACGGCAGCGTTACGGATCGATCAGTAATACCGCGATCGATAACGCGTCTCCGCAACGTTCAACCGAAGCCGATGGAATATTATGCCAACGACAATGAACCGTTACGAGTTTAGGACTTAGAACTAAATTTCGTTTTAGAGCAGCCAATTAAAATTTTTGGCCAACTGTTTTTCTTTCGATAGCACTTGTCTGGTGGAAGTAAAAAATGCCACTTTCTAATTTAGCAAAGCATGGCTTCAAACCTTATACTATCTGTAAATATGGATATTTTACGACTTATTTTGACGAAAATGTACAGGCATGGATACGTCTCTCTCATTCTGAAAGACTTTTTTAACACTCTAGTCGACGTAACTTGGTCCCGAAGCTTTTTTTACCACATTACGAATGAGTAATAGGAAATTTGCTTACGTATAGTGTTGACTGTATAATGTATAAAAGAGAAAAAAAGATGAACGTGTACGGATATGGTTTGGCGTATCGACCGAGGTTCGCAATTTACAAGAGGAGAAATTACGTACTTGTTCGCTTGGAAATCCTGCCGATACACTCGAACCGCATAATGCGATGTTAGAGCGAATCAATTATGACCGTAGTTAACGATTCATCGAAATTACATACGACAAATAACAAGGATATGTTGATGAATGAATAGACGCATGAACGGAGGAAAGAAATTCATTCGGAGCATAACGTGAAAAAAAAGGTCGTGTAATCTCAGAATAATAATGATCGATAATATTTCAATAATAATAATAATAATATTAACATTAATAATAATAAGTATAATAATAATAATAATAATAATAATGATGATGATAATAATAATAATAATAATGATAATGATAATGAAAGTGATAGTAGACGATAGCGATAGCAGTAGCAGCAGTATCCGTATTAATAATATATAATGTTTGGCATCGTTATCTTCGCGTCTGTACAATAGTTTACTGTTACTCAGCTCGCTTCGATGTTTTTTAATCATCGAAGCTTTTCCCCATTTCTGATTTGTATACAGAAATTCGTGTCGCATTTTGGTTATTTAACAATATGCTCCTCCGATATTAGCGATATTACAATCTACTTATCGATAAATTTAATGAACCGGTACGGTTAGTTAATAATAACATAATAATAATAATGCTAATGGTAATGATATATAATAATAACTAATAACAACAATAACTAACGAACAAATTAAATATTGCAGTACAACTAAAAAACGTTAAATCGAGTTTGTATAAAAGCGTCCAACGCATTTCTGGTATATACGTATATGTTAACAAAGAAGTAGTGGTATCAGCAGCAGCAGCAGTTGCAGCGGCGACATATTCAATTTTACGAATAAAATATATAAAAATTGTTACACAAGTTCGCGCTGCCGAGGATAACGTCTCGAACCATCCCAATTATTACACGCTATTTATTTTATTAACAGAGCGAGAAATCTACTTAGCCACGCCAATAAAAGAGAAAAATGAAGAAGAAATAATACGAAGGAGCGAAGGGAGGGATGTTAATGTATTTTTTAAGTGTGATATAGTTATTTGTGGTACATCATGTATAGGGGCGAAAAAGAATCTTTATTGTTAGACGATATTGATTTTCAACGAGATTTATAATCTTAACGCGTCGTTGAAGAAGACGTATAAAATGCTTCTAGCCACGTGCTTCTTGCAAATGATAACATATGGAAATTAATATTAATAAATAAGAAGGAAAACAGAGAGGAAAATTTTTCCCATAAAAAATTAGAAAACTTAATATGTATATCATAGTAAATAGGAATTAATACAATTAATTTTATTTCTTAAATTAAGCGCGTTCCAAATTCTTTCCAATATGATGATTCATTTCAGATATCTCCATGTTAGTTAATTGTATACGCTACCCATAAGTTTGGAAAAACGAACAACCGTACGATAAGAGAGCACCACTCGCAGGAGGGAATACTTTCCCGTCGTGAAGAAAAAAAAAAGGAAACGAGAAACAAATTATTCTAAACTAATGGCATGCTTGTACTATATGTCGTGAAGTGATTCAGTGAACGTATTGTGCCTCTTCATAGTTGTCTCAAAGGAGCTGCTAAATGAAACGAATGGTAAACCGCAAACAATGAAGTTATGCGTTCGTACATTTTGGATGCGAAATAGCAATGTATTTTTCTCTTTCTATAGATCGTTTGATTTATTGCTGTTTCTCCGGATTTATCGACAATTCGAAACAAGACGTCAGGTCACTGGATATAGTTTTCGGTTTGGATTACGACGTTCTTTAAAAATGATATTTTGATTCATGAAACGTCGTCTGCTGTTGGGCCAACCGTGCGAAAACTGCTATACGTAATTATGGATTCTCAGGTAATACGAATTTATCATTATTATAATACTGGATCGAATTCGTTGACTTTTCAAAATAATATAGAAGATAAAAAGAAAAAGCAAGACAAATAGAAATTCGTTTTAAACAGTAACGCGAAAGGCGAAACAAGGGGAAGAAAAAGAGGCCGAAATCGATCGTTGTTACTACAGCGAGGGCTTTCACGCCGCTGCGTCCAGTACACGTTCGGCTTTTAGAAGATGAATTCTTCAACGGCGGCCTTCGATATGCATAAATCAGTTGAACGCGCAGCTGGCCTCAGCAACGCCGACGCAACAGTCGAGTTAACGCGCAACTTCAATATTACGCGTTTTAAAGCCAGCTACTTTCTTCATCCTCCAAGTAATTGAGACTCGAAGCAACGTATTATACGTTCTTCGTTTGTTTTCTTTTTTCTTTTTCTTTCTGCGATTTCAACACGTGATACGTGTCTAATGTACAGTATGTATAAACGAATACATGTTTCTCTTTCTATATACAAATGATATAAGAGTTTATATCGTTTATATCTAAAAGCAACTTGGGCGAACTCATACGTCGGAACAATTACTTTTGGTACTGTTTCGTGACCGGTTCTTCGAACATGCATTCAAATAAAATTCTTATCATCTTTTTCTTTTTTCATGCTCTGTATTATTAAAAAATCGCCTCTCGGTAATTAACGAGGAAACAATGCTTTGTAGAGCATTTTCCTCGAATTGAATTTAACTATTGACGTTAAGATGATACAGGACGTTCCAGGAACCGATCATAGGTTTTTCTGCTGCGACTGGTACACTAGGATACAGGGTGTGTTTAAGGTACGCATTATGAATTTCGTTATGCTACCTTAGTCTAAGCGTATCAAGGGACAGAGCGTTGGACGGGTCAAGGTTACTACAGCCGAAAATCGACATTATCGGCGATTTAAAAGCCGAAAAAAAAGAAGAGAAACTCATCTCTACAGAAACAGCGATTACAATAAGTATGGTTTAATTCTGACACTGTTCCATATTATTCCTACAACATTTGGTTATATCTTTCCCCAGTTGAAATTTTATATACATACACGGGTTGTACAGATTTAATATTTAACGCCGTATTTATAATATAATATTTATAAAGTAAGATAAAGAGACTCCGAATGATGGATGCTAAAGTTCATAATTCTTTTTCAGATTATAACATTATGAAAAATCGAACGAAATAATAGTTCAAAATTTGGAAGTAATATAGGATAGAATGGAAAATATTCTTAATTTCTTGATAGCGATGATTTCTTCGGCATTAGCTCCTTCCAATCGAACGCTCGTCCCTTTTGACAACCTCACACTCACTCACTCTCTCTCTCTCTCTCTTTATCTCGTTCTCACTCTCATGGTCTTAAACTAGTAAAAAATGTGAGCCTTTCTTCCTATTTCCTCTCCTTCCCGGGTGTAAAATGCGACAAAGAGGGCGAGCGTGCGAGACGCGTGGATATACGATGGAGAAAAGTGATATGTGTTCTCTTATAACGCATCTAGGAAAAACCAACGCTCTTTCATTTGTCTTTACCTTTCTTACTCTTCTTTCTTTTTCCTTTTCTTTCCTCTTTGAATATACACACAGCAACACGAACACACACACGCACACGAGTTTTTGATATTGTGTTCGATAATGAGCTGGGTTTACACGACGCGCTACGTAGATGCAAATGACGCGGATGGGAAAAAAGCGCGCGATTGATAGAAACGAAACGCAGTTTGAACAAGAAGTGGTTATAACCGGTAAAGAAATCGACTTTTGATTTGCCTCGCTTCGTTCGACATCCGCTGCCGCACAAAGCCGCTTTCCCCTCTATATTTATATACGAGTATGTACATAATTTTACATACATATTTCGATTGTTATATAGGTATTATTTTTGCTTTTTAAACGACAGAGAATATACGATTACTGATTTCAATTCTCTGTCCGAGAAAATTGATAAGATGATAGAAGCTGAGTGGTGGAATAATGAAACGAATAGCGGAGGAACGAGATGTCGGCAACCTCGAGCAGGCCTACTAATTTTAAACGAGCTGTTGCTTGTTTCCGACGCACGTCACTTGCATCTGGTAACTTTTCGCGAACGCAGCCTTAGACCTGTACAAAGCTACTAAAAAGTACATGTTTTACGTATATGCGTTTGCACGGACGAGTTTCGTTTATGAATAAATCGAACTGTTTATCGTGTTCATCTGAGAACGAATTATAGATCAGCGGATTTAGATAATGTCGATAATCTAACGTATCAATATTATTCGAACAAACTTGTACAAAATGTAAAAATCAAAATTATAGAATATTAAAATAAATCGAGAAACTTCTTTCCGGTATCGAATTCTAATTGGAATATTTCAAAATTTAACAAAAACGATATTCAAACGATTTTTTAAAATATTGAAGCGCTATTGATGTTCTATTTTATAATAAACTATACGCAGATGCACAACGACGGAGCATTTCGATTTATCAGACACATTTGTCACCACATGGTTTTGTTTTTGTGCTTTATGTCGTTCCACTCTTTTCTTTTACATTTATTTCTCTGAAATAACGAACATGATTCGCGTCGATTCGGCTTTCCTTTAGGATAATAACCCATATCTCTTCCCTTCGTCGACTTTTCGCATGAGAACTCCCATAGTCTTTTTCCCGATACACGGTCAGTAAAGTAAAGGCACGCGATAAAAAATGGAAGGATAAGGTCAAAGAGGTACGAACACGATCGCGGTGTCATGCGTTTTTCCGCCTTTCGATTACGTTTGATGATGTCCGACCGTTACCTTTCACTGTACGACACACCACGTGATTTTCATCTCATCGATCGATTACATTAAAAACTAATTAACGCAAAAAACCGAGAACAAATAGAATTTTTAATTAATATAATTATTTACCAACTACTTACTATGTATATCTTTCGAAAAAGAACGAACTCTTAAAGAATACAAGAAGAAAAAAAAGAATTAACTTCGGAAAATTTTTACTAATCTAAAACAAATCGATTACAAGTAAATTTTATTATAGATTATTATAGCAATTGAGTAAGAAACTTTTTACATAACAATTTCATTTAACTATAAAGCGCAACAGAAATTTGCTAATTGATCATACTTGTGCAAGTATGAAGAGCCTCATGAATAACAAGAAAGATTATTTCAAATTTTCCGATAATAAAAGCGCTCTTTTTCCACGTGGTATCGCTCAGTTGAGATTAATATGAAAGCCCTTTACGAAAAACCTTGGGAACGTACGTTTTTTTCAAAAACGAATCAATCTTTCATTTATTTTTAAATACGTGTCTAATCCAATAGTATTCTAATTCATAAACTCTGTCTTTTTTTCTGTTAGAGACTTCTAAATACAAGTTATCTTATTTCTTTTTATATACCAGGTAAATCTTAATCTTTAATTTAGTTAGTTATGGTTAATATTCGTGGAAATTCGAAAAATCGCGGTTAACTCGTTTTTCTCTTTTTCTTCTATCCAGCGGTTTTTCTTTCTCTGTCTCCCTCCCTCTCTCTCTCTCTCTCTCTTTTTTTGGTTTTCTTAGCGTACGTACGTTTATTGTTTATGAGATGTGTGTATAAAAAAATATGAAATGTTTCATTTCTTCTATTTAGAGGTAGATACACAGGAAACAGAAGCAGTGTTCTTATCTTTTTTTTTTTTTGTTCAGTTTTGTATCTTCTTTACGCAGCTTTCTTTCCTTTTTTTTGCATGAAAACTATTGCTGAAGAGCCTGACTTTTCTTCTTTTTCTTTAATCTTAGTCACGTCTCGAACAATATTTTATCCATTTATCTTTCCCTCCCCCTCCCCCCGTTAATTCTACGTTCTACGATAGCCTGTGAATCAATAATAGTATTAGGGAAACTTATCTTTCGGGCGAAAGAAAACGATCCGCGACGAAGTGAGTACAATGAAAAACGGATCTGCTACCTTTTGTGTTCCTCAAAACGAACATTGAATGTTTCGCCAGATTATTTACAAAATATTTACGTCATCTGACAAAATAATTTAATAAATTTTCTTTTTTTTTTTATCTACAATCCCTAGTCGCTATAGAAAAACACTTACGAGTTCGACGTGACAAAAGAGTAATTATCCGATCTACGTAAAAAGACACGTAAAGCATATATATATATATAGGTTAGAAAGATCGAATCTTTTCTTTCCTCTAATCAGTTTACTCCACATAATGATATATCTTAACTTGTTTGCCGCGAGAAAAAGAAAAGAAAAGAATGTTCACGCTATATTTGGTTATATGCCCAAAGAGAAAAAATACAAAAAAAAAAAATTACTTACAAAATCAAATTGGCTGTAGTGTATGTCTCATTGTGATAGGAGCGCGCTTATGCGAGTATATATGTACAATTCGTAGGATTAAAAATACAACTATCACTATAATATTAATAATAATAATAATAATAATAATAATAATAATAATAATAATAATAATGATAATAATAATAATGATAATAATAATAATGATGATAATAATAATGATAATAATAATAATAATAATAATAATAATAATAATAATAGTAGTAGCAGTACTCGTGATAGTAATAAAAACTGGAACGTTAATGGAAAGTAGCGATTATAGTTTTGCGTATTACGTAAGTAATTATGTACAGAATAAACTTGACAATTTGACAAAGTAATAATATGAAAAGGAAAAAAAACAACAAACGAACATTAAACACGATTAAACTCGAAGCGCATTGATGAAACAAAACGAATACATTAAGTCAGACTTTAATCTTGACCTGAAATGCGTGATAGCTTTTAACAAATCTCCGAAATTTCCTTCATTGCTTTCAATCTTGATTGATTTGCTCATTACTTGTTATTATACACTCTCTCTTTCTCAAACCTGTCAGACTTGTCTATTCTCAAGAAAAAATAATGGAATAAACGCAGAAACGTTAATTCGCATTGTAAAAATGTTGCATGCTGCAATTTTAAATCGTGTACTTTTATTGCGTGTGTGTGGTCCATTTCTTGACACCAAACACCCTGACAACATACCCTGAATTTTACTATGTTTCTTTATCCCCCTTATATTTTTTTCTTTTTTGTCTTCCGTGTTTCATTCATTCCCAATCCTCTCCTCTTCGCAAAATCGAGGTGATCAACCGTGACATACTAACGACTCGGTTAGAGAAAAGGCGAGAAATGCTTGTCAACAGAAATTTGCACAAACCAGCAACGTGATCGCTGGAAGCTCTGTGCCGAGTAGCGTCCCTGAGATCCGTGACAGTTGGCGCTAGTGTACTTGAGCGGCTTGGCGTCAGTCGCTACCGGTACCGCTGTTTCCGAAGTATTCTCCGGCATCCCCGCGACATATTGGACACGTTCGATTTGACTGTAATCAAAAAATTAATAAATTATGGTTATTAATTGAAATTTAATTTAGGCAAGTCTTAAGCCTCAAATAGTATTCTTAGTTTATAGATGATTATATAATAATTAATTTCAGGAAGCTCTTCAACTGTTAGTTTAGTACGTAATAGAATGAATTGATGATCCACCACAAAAGTATCAGCCTCGATGTATATAGTGGATCGCTAATGGTCTATATAGAATCGTATTATTCTCAATAAACTTACTTTAAGCCACTTGTCGATGCATTTAGAATGGAATTCGTGCGAGCACGGTAGAACACGCAGTGACTGCAGAGCCTCAAAGTCGCACATGCAGACCACGCAGTTAGTTTGGTCTCCTTGGTGCGTTTCCGCGTTGAATTTATACGAGGGTAACTGCTCCACTTCAGCCCGAGTCAGTCCTCGTGGCTTAGCTTCTCCTAGTCTCTCCGCCAAAGAGAGCAGTGCTTCGTAATTTTCGGTCGCTGAGTCTGGCGAAGATAGTTCCGCCTGACTGTACGGAGATAATGGTGGATTGCTGAGCATTGCGCTGTAAATTGCAAAATTTTGTAAATTAAACGAACTCATCATAAATGAGGTTGAATCATAATTATCCATAGTAGAGATTTTTTACGAATCCTATAATAATTCTTTTCTATTTGTTTAGTCTATATTTTTTATTAATATCAATAGAATGTAGATATACATTCATATTTTTGCGATTGCAACTAAAAAAAATGGGACCCGAGAGCATTATACTTTGGATGTGTATTATATTATATCTAATATATATATAAAATTAAGAGTCATTAATGAAGTACAACGGGGATTTTTTTCACTCATAGACATGAAGATGTCTATGTATTTCCTTGGGCAGCACCGATTGATATCAATAGTAACGACAAAGTGATACTTACAAGAAGTGTAACAGGAATCCTGAATAAGTAGCCGGTGCTATCGGAGGCGTACCTCTCCATCTACTCGTCCTTGGTCGTCTGAGCGTGTGAACGTTGGACGGTGTGCGCCGAGTTCTGGTTTGAATCATTTCCAATTGACTGTTCCTCGTTTCTGATAAGAATATAGGAGTAGGAGTAGGAGTGTTAACTTGAGTTAGAGCTGGCGGTGAATACGAGTGTGGTAATGGTAATGGGGCACCGGCTGTAGCTCCCACTCTATGATGATGATGGGATTCTATTAACTCTAATTCAACTTCTCGCTGTAACAAAGAAAAAATGAAGAACGTTAGATAAATGTTTTCTCTTAGTAATGATAAAATATCCTGTATATTATAATAATTTGTCTTAACTGGTGAATCGTACCTGTTGGGAAAGTTGATGGTGCGCTGTGTAATGAGTAGTATGGACGGGTGGAGGAGGCGCGTGAGCGTGATGAAGAGCCGCTACAGGACCTCCGGTTGGTGTTGGGTATCCTCTGGATGCAGCGCCAACTATTGAACCGACCAGGCTGTGGCCTGGGTGGGTCGGATGAGCCGCTGAATAGTGATTGTGATGGTGGGTAACCTGGGGAAATATAAATTTATCTATTATAATATTCTAAGTATCTTAAACTCTTTTAGGAATTTAATATAAAAATACTATAACATTTAATTAAAATTAAAATAAATTAAATGTTCAGATTTATATATATATATAAAGTTACTCAAATTTTATATACATATAAATTTAGTATCTTAACAAGAAATACCATAAAAAGAAAAATTTTGTAAACACAACAAAATTTACGTTTTTTCTCCAATGGATAATATATACGAAGATCATACAGAAGGAATATGATGTCATATTTTTATAGAGGATTAATTTCTGAATTTGTTCAAGATTATTGACTATTATAAAATTAGTTGCGATATTGATTTTATAAAACATTTACCTGACACGAGTGTGCGAACGCGTGTGCTCCGGTCGGTGTGTATATGCCGTGCAGCTGGCATGGGATCCTGTAACCTGTCGCCTGAGGATGCCAGAGTGGTTCTCCGCTAACGGCAACCCCCAAACCGGAAACACCGACTTGCCCGACGTCTACGACCACAGGGCCGTTTGCTCCTTGCGCGGGATGGTGTCCCGTACCAGGTGGATGATGGGGATGCGTCTGATGCGCGTTATGCATATTATGATGCGAATTATGTATATTATGGTGCGAAATGTTATGATGAGAATTGTGAATCCCATGGTGGGAGTTGTGAATGGGCGGATGAGGGGTATGACCGGGCACGAAAGGGTAAGACAAGCCGAACGAGTCTGTGTATCGTTGATAACGATTTCTGATAGTTGGACTGCCGCGTGTCGACATGTGATTTCGAGGTGATCGCCTCTGGGGCGCCGTTGAGAACTCCCATGGCGGCGGAGTAGTGTGCAATGATGGTGTAGGCGAGGGTGGCGTAGTTTCACGAACTTCTATTCCAGAAACGGCACCGTTGCGGGATATTCGACGGCGCTTCCTCGAAGGAGATTCACTCTAAAATTATACCGATATCGATCTTTGCATTGAAAGTAAAAAATTGTAATGGAACGATCGAACAGAAATTTTGGTAAAGTGCACAGATATATACCTTTCTACCATCGTCTTGACTAGGCTGTCTGTAATATGGCGGCGATGGCTGGATTTGTACAGGACTCAGAGGTAGCTGGTTTGTCGCTGAAATAAAGGTACAAGAAATAACCTCTCATTCACTTTCAGCCATAGGGTCAAAGAAGCTATTTATATGTATACAATGATTGTACACTAAATCAAAAATCTATAAACAGCACACTACCTAACAGTCAAAAGTAATAAGAGACCTACCAGTTACATCTATTAGGAGATTCTAATAAATTTTGTTTCATTTAATATTTCGTATCATAAGTAGAACACAGATTTATGATAAATAGATTACGGACATTTATGCATTTGTGAGAAATTGAAAGGTGTAAAAATGCACAGAACATACATAGCATAACAAAATAGTATCCCTTACGACATTTAGTTGTTGAAATTTCAAACATACTTTTCCTTAGATTTTATTTCCTTAGTTGCATCATATGAATATGAATTTACATAAACATTCGCAGTTTAATAATAGAATAACTAAGAGATAAAAACATAGAAATTCGATCTATACTAAATATCAACATGTGTCGCAATATTTACTGGTATTATTAATGTATACATGCATATATGTGTGTATACACTACTTTAAATGTGCATACTATCATATATGCATGTATAGTATAGTATAGCATATATAATAATATATGTTTGTACAATGTATCTCGAAAGTCTAAGGATACCTTGAGAACTCCTACGATATTCCATATCGACGCCGCTAGCTCCAAGACCTGGACTCATGTTCAATAATGGACCACGCATTGCATTCTCCTGCGAGTACATATATCTTTTAAGAAAGAAAACACACAGATACTGACTCGTAGATAGCACAGAAGGAGGGGTTACTTACTTGCCCGCAAATGTTAATGTGCAACGGTGGAGAATTGGCCGGTGGGCCCACGGACTCTTGTGGAAAATGAGCCGGTGGACCTCTTGATTGCGGACTGTGCTGCGGGGGCGGTTTGTACCCCACACTAGACCCGCCTACGTTCCCGTGATACGAAACTTCCTTGCCGTTTGGCCCGGAAGACGTACCGACGCCAGGACAATCCCTAAATACATAGAAAATTGTTAGCGGTCATATTAGAAAGGGCGACGACTGTCGACGTTACCATGAAATCAAGGTGTTTGGCATCACATTGCATAAGACACTGGTGCATAAGATTCTGCAGAACTTTTGGAAATAATATTTTTTGAAAAGTTTCAGAGACTATATCTGTGTAAAATTTTATATTAGATTTAAAATAAATAATAAATAACAATTAATTCGTAATAGATCGAAATTACAATTTATTAGATCTAGATCTTTTCTTAGATTTATTAGATTTAATTTGAAAATTGGAATAGAAGAATTTAAAAATCGTAGCAGAGTTAATGCAGATAATGAGGATTATTCGAAATTTATAGTAGTTAACAATTCCAGTAATTCCACAGAAATTCTTATAGATCGTTTAGAATCATTGAATTACATTACATTGAATTACAAGTACTTTCACCGTAACGTCGATATACGCATAACTTGGAGTTCATTTTTCCTCCTTGAACACGATTTACGTCAACTCTTGATCATTCACGTGTATCGATCTATCGAACAATTAATATGAGTGCTGCTGATCGGACGATTCCTTAATATATGACACAATTTGATGTAATAATAAACATGATTTTCTTCTACTGTAGAATACAGAATATTAGTATCGTAACGACAACGCACCTGCTGTATTAATTTTAATACTAGAACTATCAGAGTCATCAAAATAACAAATTACAATTTTTTATAGAAATTTCATAAATTTTCTTCGTATGTTTGCAAAGAATTGGATTTGCATTTTTGCGGATTTCAATGAGTTTTTATAAATTATATAAAGCAATATTTGATTTTAAAATATATTTTTTATGTAACTGCCATTTTGATCTTTCGACATATACGAGGTTTATATTTTAGTCAACGGTATCTGTAATGCTAATATGTTTACCGATTTAAAATAAAACAATGTTCGTTTGACTAGATACGAAACGGGAATAATATTATTGTTAGTAACGCGTAGCTGAATAAATTCCATATTATGGGCGTGTTTACATGAATCGTGTACGATATCCATAAAATATCAATATGGGATGAATCCATTGTAAAACGTAGTTTTACTTTTACGGAAGTTTCCAGACGAGATAGTAACAAAAAAAAAAATAAATAAAAATAAAAATAAAAAAACACGTGACAACCAAATACACGCAATACGAAGAAATGAACTGTATATCGTCAATTTGCTGGAAAAGTAATATATTAAAATAATTGTGTCACTTTTCAAACAAGTTGACAATACTTATAATTATTTAAAAAATAGTTGTCATTCGGTGGCATGCTAAACAAGATAACCAGTGAAGAGAAGATTTAAACACGATATGTAGAGTACAGAGAAAATAGAGACGAGGAGAATGAAGAAGAAAATAATAATTCAAACAAGAACAAGCATTCGTTATGGCACAGAAAAAGATCATAGTTACATATTCTGTTAACGAATGCTAAAGATTGTTATTGATCTGTATATACATAATACCTTCAAGGTCGCGTGCTGTATGGTGTCTCATGCAGCTATGAACAGTTTCATCACAAACTCGCGAAATATAAATTTTACGGGAAAGATATCATATTGAACAAAAATAATTAGCCGCGCGATATATTCTTACAAGTGTATTTAATCGTGCCATATATTTAGTTGTGTGAACATGTGTCATGTTTACATATTGTCGATTTACTACAAGAATAACACATAAAAAGATTGTCAATTTCGAGATATTTATAAAATTAGCTGAGCGATTATTTAGCTCTTTATTAGAGTACGAGTATTATAATTACGTAAAGATCAATGTGCCAATTTGTAAAAGAAAGCAAATATTCTCATTATTGAGTATTAGAATATGTAATTAATAATTTTCTACTTTAAACTTTAAAGTTTACTTCTACTATTTGTTAGTGTCATTCTTTTAGCAAATCGATATGTATTCATCCTTCTATATTACATACGTACAACATGTGTGTATGTACAGGAGCAGTATCACAAAATCATTTCAATCGAACAAGCTAACATCTGTATTTTTCGCATGCACACGTGTGTTTATGTGTCGCATGGTTCATAGACTAGAAATACCGTGTTTCCAACTCGCGGAATGTTAATCACAGTAACAAACTCGGAAGACAAGCCCGAAATTCGATGAAATCGAGAGGAAAAGAAAAACGAAAGTTTCAACGAACTGGCGGACACTAAACCGTGCATGTGAAAACGAAAAAACACCACGGTTGCATTTGTAGCGTCGCAACTCGAGGACAACGTTATGCGCGTTTATTATCGTCGATTAGAATGGTCGACTCTTCAATGTCGGTTACTCTGAAAATTAAATACACACTTACTAGGCGTAACGCGTAACTCGAACAGAAAACTTTCGCGACAATCACTCCCTTCCATATCGATCATTCATGTTGGTAAATGCGAAAACCTATCGACGAATGTTCGATTCTCGATCGATCGATAGCGTAACAAAGTGACCTTCTCAAGAATTACACCGATGTATACGTAATTCTCGACGTTACGAACAGTTATGTAACCATATAGGCAAATAAAAAAAGTCTAGCGATAACAAATCGTAACACTTTCGATTACTTCGTAAAGTGTAGTTTCGTATACGAATGGGTTGCGCAGCATCATACGATGCTAACTCTGAAAAAGACTCTATCGCATCTTCTCGAGAATTTTTAACTTGGCTGTAGAGTCGACTGTGGAGTCATCAACCCCGCGAAATTTTAAACTGTCTGTAGAGAGTAAAGTATAAAATAATTTTAGAATATCGAACTTTTGTTTAGTTTTCTAGCATTATGAAATGTCCTATATGTAGTAGATAGTCGCACGAACATAGTACAAAATAAAATAACAATTACGTGTACGAAAATCTAAAGAAAAATATCTTTCACAAAAACCTAAAGAAAAAGCAGAAGGATGTTTGCAAAATATGAAGTTTATGTAGAAACGTAACATGTAAAGAAAAAAAGAATGATATTGCAAAATTTGTGATATAAGAGAATATTCTAATATATGCACAGAAGGTGCACCAGGTTCGTTATTGCAATGATATACCCGTTATGGAAGCGTGGTGGTGGACATTGTCGATACGGGTATTCCTTGTTGCCGGTGTATTGCTGAGGTATCTGGGCGTGCTGAGGGTGCTGATTATGAGGGTGCCATCCACCGCGGGCGTGAGGGGGCGCTGGGGGTCGAGAGTGGGGCCCTGCCGGGGTGCCAGCAGTTACTACGGCCCTATAACGTCCCTGCATGCCCAAGCCGCGATGCTGATGACTCCCAGGGCCGTTCATTCCCTCCCCCTTTGCTCTGTCTCGTTTCGATCCTATTATTCTACCCTTTCGTTCTCTTTCTTCCTTTTCCGTCACTCTTACTTTTCCTTTTTTCTTTTTCTTTTCGTTTTCTCTCTTTCACAACGAGAGCCACACGGTATCGCTCCACCTCTTTTTTTTCTCCCTGCTGGTTTCGTTTTCGTGGTTGAAACGGGAGGACACGACACGGCAAGGCGGAGGAGGTTAACCTCGCTTCGTGATTTCGCCCGACCTCGTACACGTTTCTGGCCCCCTTCAGTTCGAAACGTGCACGCCGCACGTTAACTCCTCCGACTCCGGCTATCGAGAGAGAACCTGGCGAGATATTCGAACGTTACACGGCGAGAAGAGGCTAGATGATCGAGAGGCGATTTCCACCTCGCGCGCCGTTCTTTCGAAATGTCGAGAGAACATCCGAGCTCGCCGCCATGTTCGAGTGTTGCTCGAAACGCCAGAGACGACGCCGCTGATCTCAGGAGCCCCGTACTTTTGTCGCGTCGCGTACTTGTTTTTGAAGAGAAATGGAATTGCGAATTTTTTTTATCTCTTTAATGTTGTAAGCATAACGTAAATATAAATGAGATGTAAGATTATGAAAGAAAGAAAAAAAAAATGTGTAATTTTCGATAGGTAGTGTGAAGACGAACAAGCGGCGACGTGATCTAAATATGTATGATATCGCGGAATGATTTTTGGTCACGTACAAAGTAGTAACAGCCGATAATAAGAACAGAGAATGTGTCTTAGAAACAAACATACCATGCAGTAATACATTGTGATAATTGTATATAAGAATAAAGAAAATGTATAGATATATAATATATATATATACGAGAGGAATTATTAACTGTTTTACTAAAGCTACATCTGGCGAATCTCGCGGAGTTCGCGACTGAAATAGTTCAATTATAATTAACGATAGAAACACAGCGATTTCTATTTCGAAATATCATCTTTGTTAAACTACGCGCTCGTATTTGTTGGCAAAGTTTGAGTGAACATTCGCATGCTTTTTCCGGGCAACTAGAGCTCAGAGTGGCGACGAGTTCGGATACGTTTCCGGTGTGAGAAAAAAAATCTCCCCGCCACCTATTGGTCCAGAATCGAATTTCAGGGGTTCAATGATTCAAGAAAGATAATATTAATTACGTTTCAATGAATTCAAGCAATTCGATATAACACAGCAGTACAGTTTTAAAAGACGCTTTCAAACTTTAATTATTTCAGTTAAGGTTCTGAACTGTTAACTTTCGATTCTGGTCCAGATTGCGTCATTTAATATCTATGTAACAAAGCTAAAAATAATTTTATGTCTCTCTTATGCTTAGTTTAATCTTTGTTACTCTTTTGTGTGTTCAATTTCTTTCTTTACAAAAACCACGATCTCGTTGATCTTAATTTCTCTCTTATTTTTTTAAACCTTCATTTTACTCGTTTACTTGTTTAATTTTTTTTTTTTTTTTGTGAAAGAATAATACTGCCATTGATGTTTGTTTCTCTCGCTCGTCGTTAGCAAACGTTCACGCTCTCGTCATCGTGCTCGCGTATCCCGTCATGAAAAGGAGCGAATCGCGGTTCGCGCTTGCAACGTATGCAAATCGTGCTTAATAATTCCGTAGGAATATTTATGAAATCACCGTTCGTCGATTTTATTGCTCGTTTATGCACATGTTGACGTCGTCGTCGAAATTCAAGAAAAGAGATAAGAGGGAAAAAAGAGGCAGAGAAAGAAAAAAGAATTGCGGGATTCGATGCGAAGATGAAAATTGATAATCATTGAAATTTAAATTATCATTTGTTAACCTCTGTTTGGTCTAGCAATGCACGAGCGACGTTATACTACTCGCTTGATTTTATACAGGGTGTTTCAAAATCTTGGTTCTTTTTTTCACTTGCCATAATATTATTTTAAGATTATTCCATATTTTTATTAATTTTGTCACTTCGCGAGAAAAAAAGATCGTCGAGTATAATCATTAATTAACTAAACGATAAATGTACTTCGTTCTCAGTAAAACTAGACTCAAATTTTAGTGAATTAATGTCTTCTTTACAAAATCATGCCAAATTAGAAAATATGTCTTTGTTACTAGTGACTAATAAAAAAATAATTTTATACATAAACTAAAAGTGAACAAAATTCAGTTTTGGAAGGTTTAATATTTCAATGTAGCGTCAAATTTTGAAACATCCTGTAGATTCGGAGTTCGTTAAAGTTACGACAGGTCCAGATGCGTTAAACGTTGACGATCAACGACCAAGTCATTGCCTCCTTCGAGACCACGACGTCCTCTTCTCTCGTTCTCCTGTCGTTCATCAATTCAATCAGCCTGAGCATACGTTCTGAAGGAAAAAATGTGTTCGTCGAAATCGCTCCTCTTCGATGGGCCGTCGACACGCGAGCCACATTCTGACGTTCAAGCGTGAAAAGCTACAGGAGCATACGAAACAGATGGTGACAAATTCATCAAGCATACAAAGCTACCTACACACTACAATCATTAAGAATCATTAATTAGCTATTTTCTAGTTGTCCATGAAGCAGTGGAAATTTTAAAAAGGGAGATTGAACTGATTTGATAAGTAAATACTGGAAGCAGAATAGCGCAAAAGAAGAAGGAGAAGCAGTTCATGCAAAGAGCACAGAGGATGCACAATAGTTAACAGACGTGGATTTCTGATGATAGATACATGATTCTATGACAGCAATGGTACCGATCAATCCATTAAGAAACAAACTGTAAAATAATTTTTAAAAGTTACGCAGTATTATTGGCAAATGTATGAATAACTATATATTATACATAGCTTTATCTACATAACAAAATATTGACATAATTGTGGCTCTATAATAAATTGTGGCTTTTCGGATTTAAAATCTAAAGTAACAATATACCGTTTCGTCGATATACAAACAATATATTAGAATTTGAAAAGAAAATAGTTTATTCTTAGATTGACAATTTTTATCCATTTATGAGAAATTTGAAGATGGAAGAATACACATAATATGGAAAAATATACAAAATATATCAAGTATTCCGTGAAATTGTACATTCCCGTCCAAAAGATTCAAGCACGCTACACGATTAAAAAAAAAGGAGAACAACGAGTTCTTTTAAGTAAGTACATTATCCATTAATGGCTTTTATCTCATAATACTTCCGACGTGTTAATCGTTGCATATATCGTTACAAGAATCATCGAAGTTCGTAAAACTCGAAAAAAGCGCGTTTCTTTTCGTCGAAAGAAGATATTTCATGGGATCGAGAGGCAATTTGGGTGGTAGCGTCCTATGACGCTGTCTAGAGGTACCATTTTCTGGTTCCTTTGTGTACCCACGGCACATCGTCGTCATTTTTTTCTTTCGATTTCTCATCTCCTCGTGAAGAACCAGAGAGGTATGAGATACCAGGGTCCTGACCACGAAGTCCGAAGAAACGATTAAATGAACCGGAATATCCAGGCCCCGTTGCTTTGGGCCAACCTCTCTCTTTGCTTTTGTGCAGGCCATGGCCCCGCGCTGCTCAAGCAAAATAAAAATATATGTGTATCCTGGACGACTGGAAATAAGCCTCCGATTGTAGCAAATTTTCGACCTGGGCAAGGATGCCATTCCTTCTTCTAGGGTTCTGCGTTCTATAAAAAGATTCTCGCCGATGGTAGATGAGATTTTTATGCAAGTCAAACATAACATAGTAATAGGCTTTTTTACTGAAAATTTTCATCCTAGTCAAATACACGAGTTTTTGCTTCTTGACTTTTGAAATAAAGTTTCGATACCGTAGTTTTTCTGTATCGAAAATTCTCATTTATACGATTTATGATTCTCATTGAAACCGAGATATAGGAGATTTGTTGGAACGATGCTAAGTATTATCAAGACATTGGGACTGAAGAGGATAGTTTTGTTGGACGTGCATCACAGTGGACATGGAGTCTTTTCGCTTTCCTGGGCCTGATGGCACATGTTCTTGCGTTAGCGCTCATGGAACTTGGGTTATGCGAGTGGACGGGAAATATCGCGATAGCTAACGATTACTTGGTTATACGATGGTGGAATTGATGTTCTTGGCATGGAATTTATGTCAACACTGGCTGGTTAGGTGATGGTAAAGTTTATGCTATACAATATGGCGGTTGAAGTGCATGTAATTCTCGCTCGCGCGTTTTCAATGTTTTTATATCGAGAGAAGAAAATTTAATAGAACAGTTCATTTTATACGGAGTATATAATTGGATAGATAGCGTTTAAAGAAATTTTTATCATGTCGTCGAAGAAGGACCATATTTCTTAAGAGTTGAAACGAACATACCTCAAAGATGGTAGTTTTTTTTAATAATTTAAATTTGGGGTATATTATTTGCAAATTTTCCGAAACGTAATTCTTTTTAGACTAATGTTTGTCGAACTTCATATATTTTAAAAATATTTCTGAAATAAAAATTTATGTTATACGTGAAGCAATTTTTTAAATGTAAATTCTGAAAGATCTATAAATTAATTTCGTTGTATTTTTTCGACAGGATAGTAGAAAGGATCTTGCAATGGGGTATTTAAAGAAATACTACAACTCAAAATAAATATTTAACCGAAGAAGCTAGACAATGCATTAAACTGTAAATAAAAATGAATAATGGAACTATCTGATGGTTTTTAGCAACAACCGTCGATCTTGGTATCGAGAGAGTAGATGGGTTGCACAAGGGCGCCAGGTGAACGTGCCATATGTCACGCGGGGAGATAAGAGTATCTAATACAAGATAGCGAACAAATACGTTTAATTTTTGTCTGATCTTTTAATTCTTATTAACAACCGAAATTCATGAAATAGTTAATCCAAGAGGAAAACAAAGTAACTCTCCGCTTTAATAATAGCAAATTCAAAATTTTCCTTATGGAGCAATGAAGAATCTTTCAGAAGATAAAGTAATAAAAAAGGAAAATTTTGCAATTTATATATCCCTTACTAAACCAATATTGAATCAACTACAGTTATAAGATCATAGGATAATTGTGTATTATTTTACAAGAAAAAAGCATCTATTCCATAAATGATTACTCCACGAAATAAGTAAAAAATCATTTTCATATTTTGAATCGTCCTGTATTAACCATTCGTTTCAAAACTAAAATATTTATTTCATATTTTACATAAAATTGCACAAAAATATCATTTTATCGCTATTACGTAATTATTTATTATTTATTGCGGCAGATATCTTTCTTTTTATCTACTACACTGGCATTTATTCCTTCCTTTAAAGGGATAACGGTGCACGTGCACCGGTGAGCAGTTACTGTAAATGTACCATATGCTGGATATTTACTATGTCTTGGGTGTTGTATATCATTAACAGAGGTAAGGCAATGGGCGAAGTAACGTAACAGGTGCTATTAAACGCTACTTAACGTCTAATACGTCTCTTTGACGCAATAATAAGAACGTCTCGGTAGCTTTGTACCCGGCGATGGCAGAGGTCCATTTTCGTCAGACGAGGAGGGACGGCGCTTATGCTTCGAACAAAGGATGTAACCTTCGACGTTCCAGCACTCGGATGTTGATTCAATTTCAACAAATTTTTTATAGAGATCCTAATTCGGCCTTGCTTCGAAGAGTAATTTCCCTCCATATATCGCAGATTGTAGCTTAAAAATCTTCCGATATTTGATTTATTAAATTCGTTAGAGTCTTTAAAATTGCCATACGAATTTTTTAAATTTCAGTTTACGTTTTTAAACATTCCGATCTTTAATATATGCATGAAATTGCAGTTGAATTGCGGTTGGTTCCCTTAAAATTGGCAATCACAGTTCAAAATTTCAAACGTTAGTGTCTGGTCGCTGAAACCTCGTACACGTACGTTAGTGCTGGTGGATCTGATCGAGAGAGGCCAGAGCTCCTGGTGATGTGGCGATGTGCGCGTCTGCGAGAAACCCGTTTACCTTTAAACTCCTCTCTCGTGGTAGCGACTCTATCGAGACGCGGCCGACGCAAAAACCGTCTGAGACGAGGACGAAGGAATCGCGGCGAGAAACGCGTACACCGTTCCGGACGGCGCGGCGACGTGATCAAAAGCTGGCGTGAACGGGGTCACGATACCCGGACCATCACGATTCCATGGAATTCTAATGGATTTTACCTTTTAATCGACGGTCCGAAGATTTAAGTATTCTTAAAAATTTAGGTTTGTGGAATACACGTAAATGTCGTTCCATATTTTCCTAACACAAATTTTAGGCTTTAATTTTTTTCTTTTTTTTTTTGTGAAAGGTATAAAAGCCGAGATAAAGAAATTTAGGTACTTTGGAAAATTTTATTTCTGCGTTTAATTATCGAATCAGAAGCGTAGACAGTTTTTTAAATTTACTTTTCAAGTTTAGAAAACGTACAAATTCTAGGTGATATTTTTTCTACCACAAATTTTATCATTTGATCATCGAATTACAGAGGTTTAGGTATTTTCACGCAACATCTACGAACGTGGGTGTATATATGTACACTGTATGTAGGATACAGTAATTTTCTAATAATTTCTAAACTTCGTCGCGTTTCCTATAAGCGTTGTAATACCTATAAACGTAGGTGTATGTACATTGAAGTCGTCTAGTTTACTGTCAAAACACCTGTTCTTTTCGTGACACGTGTAAGAGCATAAAGTGAATCTTCGTCCATTTCGAAAACGGTTGGAAGTTTGAAGGTTACCTCGATATCATATCAAGCGTTAAAAGTGTTATGACCGATAACTTACAAGCACATTTTTCTTATATTTGGAAATAGGAGACTGTTGTCGTAAGGATTTTCATTTTCCATTTCTTTGAATCATCCATTTCGAAGCTTCCATATGTCTTTTCTAATTTTGTATGCAATGACGCTATGTTAAGGATTCTCGAGAGACTTGTCTATTCGAGAACCTAAACTCACAATTATCTGGGAATTATTCTCCGTTTCAAAATTCTCAACTCGGCGGCACTTTGCCACACACAACCAAAATATCCAATAAATAAAAAAAGATTCAAAAAGAAGAAGAATAAAAAGACATCAAAGACCGAAAACTCAAGCCAAACCACCTGTACTAAAAACCGCAAGTCTGCAAGAGATTCATTCTCCATTTCATAACTCTCAACTCGATGCATTTTTTTAGCAACCTGGTCGAACCACGATGAGCGGCTGATGTCGGAGCGAGCAAGCCAACCAGTTCCGGGCGAACAAAGTTGTAACTTAGGAACCAAAGCCTCCCACGATTATATTCTCGACCGAAAACTCCGAGGCTGATAATCAAGGCGGATGGAAGACGTGGCCAGTGTCGACGAGAGTATGTACAAAGGCTCGAATTTATGCCGCTCGAGAAGACGGCAGCTGCGTTTTCGATTTTTCCACCAGCTGTTAGCACGGTGTCTCACGGGCAGGGCCGTAGACCTTCCTTCGTTCGTCCACTCGACTGGCCCTTAAAAAGCCGAAACGTACAAAAGGTGGTCCCTAGGGCGGTGGCAGTACAGGTCGAGACCTTGTTCCCTCTTTTTATCATTTTCCCTCTTCTCTACATATCACCCTCTTTTCTCCTTCTATGTGCTTGGTTCCTGTTCGTTCAAATCGAGAGAAAATGCTTTTGGTACACCTTCAGAAGTCCTCGAGGAATCAGGGAACTCAACGAGAGAGAGAGAGAGAGGAGCACCAAGGAGCTTGAGCTGCTCTCTATCGATCCAGGCCGCCTCGTATCACGAAACTGGCTGGCACCCTGGAGAGAGCGACCAAGAGACGAAAGGGAGGGAAGACGAAGCGAACGAACGAGGAATAGAGAGGAAGAGGGATAGAGAAATTTCCACTTCGCTCTCCTCAAAGGATGCACGGGATGGACTCGGTGGATTTTCTGTTTTCTATCGAACTTTCTTCGCGGAGCAATTCTCTTTTCTCGTTATTGTTCCGGCTGATTGTTATTCCAATGTTTTACGCATCGTAATACATTCGATCGCGTATTTTATATATTAGCTCAGACATTCTACTCTGAGAAACAGATTGGCAGATCGAAACGTATAGAGTCATTCTTGATGATTCGTTAAATTTTGTTGTATCGTCGATTGAGCTATATTATTAACATCTTTGATCGTTTAGTTTCTGATGAATTACACCCATCGCGTGTTCTCTTGTTAAAACCGAAAAATTAAGAAAAAGATGGAGTTTATCGATATATTCTCGATCATTTTTCCTATGATAAAAACAAAACGAATGTATGGAAAACGCGTATTAATTGGACGTAGTGTAGAGATAACTTTGATCAAATACACGTGTTGTTTCAAAGAACGTATAGTTAAAGTTTCATTTCGAAAAAAGGGACATTTGATATGAAGCGATCTAATAGATACAGAAGTGTACAGTTCGTTCGATGCACGGATTTATGGCAACATGGCCGCTATTGATTGAACTGGAAACGATCAGACAACTCTCTCACTCTCACTCACTCTCTCTCTCTCTCTCTCTCTCTCTCTCTCTCTCTCTCTCTCTCTCTGTGGAGTTGATAGTGAATGGACTGGTCGAAAACGAGTTTTATTTCGATGTTGTTTTTGTATCTTGTAGGGCCAATGATTTATTATGTTATTTATTATGTTATGAGAAATTACAAGTACCGGTGGAGGAAAAGAGTATTCGGTAACCTAGTCTTGAGTAGTATAGGGTAGTAAATCGGAATTAACTCTTTCATGGTACGATCCACGATTCACGATCATACACATATATAATTGTCGAAATTTATTACACGTAAAACAACTAAAAGATAAGCGTACAGTTAATAAAGATCGAGGTACATACAACCCCTGCAACCCTTTCACGATGTAATAAAAGCAAGAAAATGACGAACGAACGATTTCAAATATAACTGTTTTTTTTTTTTTATCAATAAGATTTCTGCGATTTCTGACGCTATATATAAGAAGAAATACATATACATATATACTAGTAGTATTTTATCAATAATACATTTCAACTCTTTATATGCAGATTGGATCGTTGATGATATAAACAAAGAGAGACTGAGAGATTTTTATTTTTGGTGAAAAAGGTTTCAAACGCTTGACTCGATGAAAGTTTACGTAATATAGCAGAGACTCGATAGGTATTTTATAAACTCCACACGTATATTTTGAAAGCATAGAACAATAAAAAGAAAGGTAAGCATGGGTATAAATCGAAATGTCAAAAAAATATATTTGCCTATGGCGAATTATTAACAACGTACAATAAGATTCAATATATGTGACATTTATGACATTGTATTACATTTGTTGATTCGCTCAAGTATCCATCGCTCTTAAATCGTTCGTTTCACCATTCTTCTTTGTTTCATTTCGTTATTTTATACCTACACGTAAATGAATCAAGTAGAAAATTGCAAAGCTTCCTAACTGACTATAATACCAACGCTATAGAGAAGTAACTATAAATTATAATTCTAATTAAATAGCGTTTAAAAGTCATTCAAATCGCGTTTTGAGAAACCGAGTAATTCGGTAAAATAACACTGAAAGTGAAGTCTCTTGAATTTTCTATTTCCGTAAAAAAAAAAAAAAAAGAAAAAGAAAAAAACAATGGAGTTGGTTTCGATGCGTTCGATGAAGAAGTTCTTTCGCTTTCGAACGAAGATAAGACGAACAGATAGCAGAGGCGAACGATTGTGAAGCGGGAACGATCGACCAGCAGCCTTCGAGAAGAAACGAGGATGCGTTAAAATATTCAAGGTCCACTCTAGGTAAAGAACATTCGACTTCTGGAGGATGGTGCGTTTCCTCACGATGCAAGAGACCTAACGAGCTTCCGGGGAACGAATAACGTTCGTTTCAGTCTGAATAATTTCGACTTTCGATAGAGTTATTTCGATTCTTATTACGTAAAATATTATTATTGTGGATTGGAATCGATCAAACAATGATGCGATGTATTTTCAGTAATATTTTAAGAGCTTTGTCATTTTGTTCAAATATCGCGAATTTTACCGTAACATTATATGAAAGATATATTTTAATCTTTGAAAGCATACAAATTTTTCTAACCAAATCTAATTTTATCCAGAAATTCCTTTTTATTTTTTCTAAAATATATCTTTAATTTAATAAATTGCCGTAATAAATTGTCGAAGAGAACTCTTGTGAAAAAAAGGCATTCGACGTTCTCTGATTTAAAAAAGTAGTATATATCCTATGGGTGGGATAATCTGATTAGAATGTAATAAAAATGGAGAATAGTGATTTTTCGTGATATTAGAATTTATCTTCCTCGACGACGGAATTTATAGTTTGGTTTTCTAGTTAACGCGTAAGGTGATTAACGTGCTATTTGGGACACCCTGTATATTTACATTTGGAGCGCACCCGGCATCACGAGTGTGACTCGTTATCACCTCTGGACTGTGTTTTCCACGCGACAAGTGTAACTTGTAAGACACAGGGGGTTAATTTGATACAAGCGCATACTATGATGCAACCCCTAATAAGAGAGATGCGAAAACCAACTGTACGATGTATCGATAAATAACGAGACCATTGAAATAATCGAGCTTGGATACCAGTGAAAGCTTACCAGATTGTTTCCTCGATCGTTGTAAAAAAAAGCGAACTTTTCTTCTTAGCATTTCTAAAAATATTATATGTATGTACCATGTGCACACAATACCATATTTCACGACCATAATTCAATAGTAAATGAGATTAAAAAAATCTTATGGAGAAATCTTATACGTAGAAATAATCCTGTAGAAATCTTCAAGGAACTCTTCAAATATATCTTCAGGTTCCAAAAACAGGCCACAATTTGATCGTAATCTTATATCAGAAATATAGTTCAACTTGTACTAAACTTCGAATTTAATTATCACATGGAACATTAAGTAATTATAGTTTCATATAAGATATACCTTAGTATTAAGCTGTTAATAATTCGATTCATACTGAACCACGAAATATACTTCCATAAATTCAACCAATTTTGTTATATTAAAAGTATGCTAGTGAAATGGATACAAAAACAAAACACAGTATCCAGTACAGGTGCAAATAAAATTCTTAAAGGATTAACAAACCTTCCTCGGATGGCTCATTTCATTTTCTCACCACGCCACACCAACCTTCTAAAACAGCTTATATTCTCACTCCATACTAAGCTTCTCGAATAAACTCCCTCTTCTTAACCTTCTTCCATTTATTCCGTTAGTATCTACGCTCAAATAATCAGTGTACACATATAAAAATTGGAAAATTCCTTCCAGAACGATACTAAAAAAATAAAATAATGTTAAAAAACGATGTATGTTTGGCTGCTTTTTCATCGGAATAATTTCAACGATTCGTCTCATTTTTATAAATCTCATTATTATAAATAACGCGCTCTATACATTGGATATTTTATAGACTTTTGCGTATTGTCCACGTTCTGTATATTTTCCCACAAGCGCGTAAAGACCCACATTGCACCGACAGGATTTGATTTTTAAATTTAGGATTGTTCAGCAGATTAGAAAAAAAATTAAATTTGGCTGACACAACTGCATCGAAATTTAATCGACCACCGTTGCTCCGTATTTGGGGCATGTTCATCCTTCGCTCGAACCCTTTCCTCGTAGATCACGACGACGACCAGCGACGCCTTAATTTATGCATACGTACGTACGGTAACAGGTACCTACGCTTAGCCCTGCTGAACTGGACCTACTGGTTCGAAATAAACAAATAGAATTAAAAACAACAATCCGGAAACGGGAGCCTGTTCTGCCTCTATCGTACGGTATTATACCGTGGCCTTCGTAGTTGTGCATCCGCGTTTGTTTATGCGAGCACAACGATCAGGACCATGGATGAAAAACTGCCATACAACATCCGTACACGCCATACTGCCCCTGGTCTCTTATTGTTAGTCGGTGTTGGCAAACACAGGCAAACCGATGACTAACGAGTCCATATTCGCCTGTTTCGATTTGAGAAATTAGCCGCATGACTTGTTCGTGTGACTCGAACGACCATGGTTTTATATTTCTGACTTTTTTCGCTTTCCGTTGAATCACCGCGATTCGATTTGTAATCGCTGCGTGCTAGTCGTCAATAATATACGAAAAATTTTGTCGTAGGTTAACGCAAAGGGAATCTTGCTTCGAGCGTAGACAGACGAAAGGTATACAGAACAGGTTGAAGCACGAAATTCTTCGCGAGAAAAGCAAGTAGAAAATGCAGCAGCGAGTCTTTTCTCCTGGCAACTGCCGCTTTTGATATAATGGGGTTTGAAAGCGCGTGGCTATACGCCCTATATCATTGCACGCCAAAGCCAGTGTGCTACGCCAGTTTCGAAGTTAATTTTCTCTGCTATGGAAGATTCTACGAGAATACAAAAACCATTTTATCAAAATCTTATCAATGGCATATTAACCAAACAAATCGAGCCCTACTCATGTAAATAACAAACCTACCCACTGTACGTGTAATATTCTATACGAGGCATAATTCGTCGATATAAAAGCGGTTAACGAACCTCTATTAACCATGTCACCCATGATCCGAGCCAATTTAGCCAGTAAACTCGTAAAACGCGTGCACGCGCCCGCATATGGCGTCGAGGGCAGGCGTTTGCTGGGCTTAGGAGTATTTTATCCACCGTTTTTCGTCCCCGCGGGTTTTTCTTCGCGAAACCGACGCAAGGCAACAGCGGAGGAGTTCTCAGAGCCGAAGAGAGAGAGCCCGTATGCGTCACCGTGCCCGCATACCGCAGCGGCGAATTACAACCATCCCTCCTCGCCACTACACCTCCTCTAACGTCCCCTGTAATGATGGATATTGTGGCCAGTCCCCGAGGGAACTCGATCTCTCGACGATCCACAATCGTAGCCAGGTAAGGAGGAGAGATTAGAAGAGAGACTTGGAAAACCGCCTCTTCGCATGATGTTTGTGATAGGGGGATGAGAAAATGGCTAAGCAAAAGTACGTAGATCTGAAGTTTTCTATTTCCTACAGACACAATACAATCATAAAAATAGGCACACGTATTAACCGAAACTATCGTATCTCATATTGAAATTGAAATAAGACCTTGGCCATCGAGCTGTAACTGTAGATCAATAAAAACGTCCAAATTACTTCAAAAATCTACTTTTAATCCTCTGAAGGGATGGATTGTTGATAATTTATGTCGGTAAAATAAAAAGAAATGTATATATATACACACACACACATGTATATCTTTATTATTATTATACATGTATATAATAACGTGAAACGGTGGGATAACAGATAACAGTATTTAAGTATGTACAATGTGCTAGATGGGTTTCAGACTTTCTAGTAGTTTTGAAAAGATTCTTATTTTTGTACGTAGCTCATACGTTTGAAAGTGAAGAATTGAATGAGAGTGCTGCGTGAGCTCAGGATATAAATGCGAAAGTAATGAATTTAAGGGATAGGTATCAGATTTATTAGACGGCTGTAAAATACTAGTAAAATTGCTGCTTTTGTCTAAGGATTTTAAAATACGTTCTTTTGAAAAGATTTTAGATACAACATGATATAGCTAATAAAACATTGGAAGTGGCCTGTCTTTCCTCTATGTCTGACGGTGACGAACGACTTTAACTATCATAGCGGCGTTTTGCAAATTACAATTGGTTGTTTATTTTCTAAAAGATCGAATTACCGATAGAATTTTATAATACAGTATATTATGTTCTGTATAGTACTGTGAATTTTAAAGATATATATATATATATATATAGTTAAATTCAGTATGTACCTACATGAAAATAAACTTCAAAGAGAAAAGATTATGAACTCTGAATCGAAGAATTACATCGAACGTCTGATGTACGTAGCCTAGTAAAGTTTTGAATAATCGATTTCTCAACTCTAGACTATACTTCATCTGATAAAAAAATCAAGATTATATGCCTCGTATCGCGTATACAAGTATCACTGAATCTATCCTCGTCCGAACTTTATATTTCCAATTTCCGATTAAAAATAAGGTTTGAGAACGATCGACAAAGTTGAAAAAGAAGCTCCGGAATCCATGATTTATTTAAACAATTCCATATCGACGCATCCAGAGAAGCTTGATCGAAACACGAAACGCTAATGGCTGACTCCATCGCAACTTTTTATCGCGTTATTGACAAATACCACGGTATCTCTATCTGCCAGTGGAAGAACGATGATGCAAACGAATTTCTTGTACAAGAACTCACGCACGTATCCCAAAGAGAAATACAATACGCACGATACAACAAATAACATGAATATCGCGATTTAATTTGTTAAAGAAAAGCATCGAATGGAAATATTTGCAATCGTCCGAAGAAAATTACAACAGATTTCAATGGATCAAACTATTACGTTCGTAAGGCTATAATAATTATCAACGCAGCTAGGAATTTTTCTATGCTAAGATTAGGAAATATTACGATTGAACGAAGAAAAATAAAATTAAAACAGATGAATATAATGTACAACAGGAAAAAATGAAAAACTTTATAAAATCGTCGTAGAGAAATTTCGAGGTAAAGAAATCTCGTACACGGCAAAAGATCACGAGCAAATCGCGATGCACGTTGTTGTATACAGCTCCCTTTGCAACGAAAAGAAATCTAGAGTACTTATTTTTGAACGTGACGCATTGACAAAAGACGATCCTGCAAGATCTTCGATGACAATACTACGACGCGTAGAAATACACGAATTGCTTCATTTCCATATCGATGCGAATATGTGGCCGTGGAAGGCCGGTGTATTAACCTAGCCTTGTTGTTGCTTGAATATACATAATAAAAAGATGCCGAGATATTTCATTACGATAATTTGTTGCGATCGTCTTAAGGATTTGATAAATTTAATCTTTTTGTATTAGTTACATCGTACAATTATTATTTATGTATATATCGTTCGTAATCATTATATTATAATAAACAATGAGTTCTCTTTCTCTCTAACGAAGTATTAACAATTGTATTATTACTATAGGATTTTCATGATTCTGTTACGTATTTAGTTATATATATAGCTTCTTTGTTTCGATAGTAACATGAATAAAAAAATTTGAAATTTGCTTTCGTTCGATAGAAGGCATACATTGTGTTTCTATATTTATCACGTGAAACGGTATATTTGTAAGTTCATCAGTTTCGCGTCAGAGAGCAAAATTATTACTTATAAACCTGGCCTTAATTTTAAAACACTCGCTCATCTTCGGTAATTTTACGACGCTTCGAGTGCAAGCTTGTACTGCTTTCGCGAATAGTGGCATATCTTGTGTTAAGTCAGCCTCGTAACGTCGTTCGAATGACTCACGAAGATTTCTTTGTAAGTGTTAAAACGCTTCTACTTTAAAGTTTACATTTTTTAAGTTGCACCGCTATCCAAATAAAGCAGCGATATATATTCTAGTGACGTAAATTTTTTACAGTTGATTGCGGACGCGCAGAAAATTTGAAAATAAATGTTTGTTATACGAAATCTATCCAAGTTCAACATACAACTCGGTACGACATTTGATCGATCAACATTTTCCTTTGCAACAAAGCATTACCTTGCGAAATCGCTTTTTGTTTCCTTCAATGCCATGATATCTTTTACGTCTTTCTGCATATTCTTATCAAGAGTATGGACAGAGTTTTATCAAAGGATATTTCGAAGCTGTTTTACAAGATACTCCAACGAATTCGAATATTCTATTCGTATTCTACGTTTATACCGTTATGACATTCGTTTGTTCATTATTTAAATTCCATTTGCCTTTAATCAAACTCGATTACAATTTTTATCACGTTCTCTGCTGCGTTCTATCGGTCATTTTCTAGCCCATTGCATTTTTCTGACACCGAAAGATGTCTCAACATACGAAAGGATTGTTTTATTTGTATTCTCGAAGATTTCTTCGTTTCCTTAGATGAACACAGAAAAATAGGAATTTGCATAAACGTCGCCGTCATTAATTGTCTATAAATTAAATTTTATGTTGAAAAGTCTATAGTTTAGAGTTAGAAAAAGACTTATTAATTAATTATTTACGTTAATTTTCTCCCACATACACGTAAATCATATTTCTTCCTTAAAGATTTATTCAAATTCCAAGATATAATTTCATCGCGGTTCATCTTCATGTAATGTAAACTATCATTCGTTAATTATTCTATCAATTTTGTTTCTCAATTCTTTGTTCTTAAATCAAATTTGCACTTACCACAACTACGAAGCTCACGAATTACTTAGACTCCATCCTATTCTTCATTCTTAATCCTTTCCCCAAATTTAAATCTACAACTCTATATATAATATCCTAATTTCTTTCTTTACAATATCAGCTATTAATAATTTTGATCCTTATAATCATCTTATATCAATTACTTTAATACCTTTGTCTATTTTCTATCTTCTAGTTATAAACGTGAATCTACTACAATCCCATAATATTCTAACTTCTTTCTCTACGATGTAAAATACTAGTTACGCAAATTTTTCAATTTCACTTTTTGAATACTTTGTAATTAAATCCTATTTCCATTCGCCGGTATTCAATCAAAATGGAAGAAATCAGAAAGGAAAGAAAAGGGAAATCCTCAACAAACCGTATACGTATAGATCTGTATATAAACGACCATTTCACGGATTTATATCGACGATTTCATCAGCTTTCCACAGAAGAACACGCATTCTTCCCCGAACGTTCGATCCGCTTCGAGGATCGAAAGACGTCACGTCATCGGCAAGATTAATAATACGTCACGAACAACGACTATACACGTCACTTTCACGAAAAACAAGACCGCGAAGTACATAGAAAGACCCGTATCGCGGTCCAACGACCGCGTTCAAGGGAATTTCTCGATTTCCGCAGGGTCGCCATCGAAAATGAGGAACAACGGAGAGCTATGACTCTGACTCAAGCTTGTTCAAATTGTTGAAATTTTTTAGTTTCGAAAAATATAAAATTCGTCAGAAACACTTACAAACATGGAAGATTAAAAGATTACGAATACAAAACAGTACGGAAAGGTTGAAAGGTTCTTCTCGATTGACAAACAGCACCGGTAGAAATATAGAAAAGTTCTTAGACCTGGTCGTGTGCTGGTACTAAACTATAAGCTCAAGTAAAATATTTGAACAATATAAATTATCTGGACTATCATAAAGGCGGTCGAGAAACGGAAACCTTCGAAATAGGATTTAACAAATCCAAGATTTCTCTATAGAGGATTCCTCAGATTTTAGTGCACACAGCTTAACCATCCCCGCACCGAAATTAAATCCTCTACATCTATAGCCATCTCTTGCGTATTTTGCGTTAAAAACAAAGTTTTACACTCGAATAAGTACCAAAAAGAAAATCAATAGAAAATTCCATAATAATTTCGACAAAAATTTCTTATATTACCAATATCTGCATTAATAAACTTTTTGCTACTGTAATGTTTGATTTCTAAACCTACCAAATGCTATATTTCCATCAAATGTAGTATAGTATATTTATGTATAATATAATAAACTGTATACCTTGAAGAACCATGAAAAATCTATAGAATTCTATAATAATTATGATTAACAATTTTTATAGTTCAATATTTATGCCAACCAAATTCTTACTGTCGTAAGGGTTGATTTCCAACCTTCCTACCAATTGCCACGTTCCCATCATTCGCAATACAGTACTTATATAAAGTACAATTCCATAGAAGGGACCCTTCCAACTAAGGACATACGAAGGTACCGTTCGGTGTACGGGCGAAGTGCACTTCCTGAAAAAACCCAGGTGGACCTGCTGCCTTTCTTCAGGCACCACCTGCCTCTGGCTGGTTTCAGTCCCTCGCAACAAGTCTTGAACTCCTCACATACATCGTTTTCCTGAACATATTCTCAGGCAGATAGCAGCAAGATGGTAGGCTGGCTTAGCTGGTTGATTTCGAAACGAGAATACGTGAGCCGTAATTCCATGCGATTCGCAAAGAAAACGAAGCTTTCGGTTCCAACGACGTTTTACGGAAAGCGGCGACCGGAAACGGTGCCCGCACGGATGTAACGAAACATCGAGCTGGACGATGCATCGCGTGACGTCTTGAGAAATTCTGATGATTCATTGTGTTCCTCGGTTTTGTATAATATATATATTTTTTTTAATTATATTCAGAATATAACATTGAACAGCTTCTTTTCTTTTGTTGTATTATAGGTATCTATAATTTAATTAATAATAATAACAATAACCGCTTTGACTGTTTTTATGAAAAAGTTCAAGTATATTCTAGAAATTTGATTAAATAATTTTAGTTCTGAAAATATCTCTGAAAAAGTTCCAGCGTTTCATACAAATTTTAGTACAGAGTAGATAGAGTTTTGAACATTTTTATAAGATAATTCGTCCTGTAATTTTGTTGTTTACGATTGGTTTTACGAATGATGAATTTTAAATTGAATTTTTAAGAATTTTACAGTTTTTGGAAATAACTTGTAGTTTATTATCTAACATATAACTATATCTAATGTATAGATACAATAGAAATAGAAAAAGATGATTGCTATAGAAATGTCTAAAGTTAATTCTACACCGAATTATATTTTCCATAGAATATAGATGTATGTTCTAAATTTGAAGACTTTCCAGAGATCTTGCCTACATGCAATTTGAAGGACTGCGAACTGTTAAATGAAATTTCAAAACTTTCCCTTATTACCTCAAATACATATTCCAAATCTGTAGTACGTACCAAACTTTAAAGTTAATTATTAGTATATCTACTTTAAATCTAAATTTAAAGTTAATAAATTTTCTTTTAAATCGTTGAGAAGGAATGAAATAAAATTACGTAAAAAAGATTAACATTTTTTTATTGGGATTGTGAAATATGTATTCTGAAGATAAAAAAAATTAAGGTAAACGAGGCTTAAGTCAATTTTGCCTCGTTTCCGGAAATTAATGTTTGGAACGTGATATATTCTATGTAACACAATTTTTGTTATCTTTTAAATTATATATTATTTTACTCTTCTCTCTGATATGTATTTATATAATCAAAAAGAAGTTTCCATTGCCAATATTTTCTGTATAACAATGTTAATTTCATGTAGGAATAATACATTTCTTATGAAAAGATTGAAAACGAGTAAATTACTTAAAAATGTAACTTTAATTTATGGTAATAGATTTTAAGACAAACGTAAAATAAGATATACAATAGAGTTTCGAGTTCAAGGTGGTTGCAACGTAACCAGTGACCAAAGCAAACTGATGAGCTAAACAAAACGTTTCTACGTCGAAGCAGCGAACATAACCTTACATTTCTTGAAAAATAGGAAGGAAAGAAGAATAGTATAAAACTATTGTAACAATAATTCAATTTATTCATTATATTCCATTTCTAATTCTTTACTATGAATAAAGAAATAAATTTCTTAACTTCAAGGCAGGCGGTTAGAACACAATCATCTTCTACGCCGCCAAGAAACAAAAGATTTTGGTCAAGATATTAAAGTATACCTTTTAACGACCATAAAACGTTATTATTATTTAAATGTGACATTTAATTTTTTAAGTTACTTGTCCGCTTCCCATGGCATTTCAAATAAATAATTATAGTATCTTTTATTCGTTAAGAAATATACTTTAATATTGTGCACAAATTCGTCATTTCTGAATGGAGTAAGAAATGGCCCTTTTCTGCAATTCTCCTTCTCTCGGTTACTAGAAGGAACACGAAACGCCACAGTAAAAAGATTCTAATCTAGCGAATACGACGACATGCGAAACAGAAGAGAAAGAGCGACACGAAAAGACAATAAGTGGAAGAAAGAAAAATATTGTTTATCGTATTGGTATCACATTTCTCTCTTGGTAGATGCTGGATGGGCAGACTATCGTTCAATAAAATCTTTCTCGAAAAAAACGAAAAGAAGAAGAAATGTCCAAAGAAAGGCATAGAGAAAAATATGGGCGCAGAAAACGTATCTATGCTATCCATTAAAATTATTAACAATATTACGTATTTTAGTATTTAACATCTTTATATTATTATTTCGACAATATTACGCAACAAGATTTAATTTAATTAATACGAATTTTTTTCTAAACGTTAGATATAACGACTCCTATACGTTAAAAATTATGCTATTCGATAGCTCCAGGCTACAGCTTCGACAATATGTTTCGTGATAATTTCGTTTGCCACGCGGATCTAACTAACTAAATCGCGGTTGTTTTTCATTAGTGGAAAATATAGTTGCGATTCCTTTAGCGAAGCATTTTCAGAGATGACGAAAATACCCCGGGTTGGAATATAGTCGTAACTAACCTTTCAGCTCCATGTCAGTCGACAACGCACACGATCGGTTCGATTCAGTGCTTGGTTTATCGGCAGAAATAAGGACGATCGCCAACAACGTCAATTTCCTCGATTTTAACAGAATACGGCTTTAAATTCTGTTGTGTGTACAGTCAACCGGATATCGAACGAAATTTAAATCGTTATCTGCCATCTGACAGGAGAAGAAAATACATAACCTCAAAATAACTGCGATTATCTATGTAGCATCGTATCGTGTCAGTATAATAGGTTAAAGATCGCGTTAAAAACTGTTAAAATTGTTAAATTTCTTTGTCACATAAAAATTTTTTCATAAATAATACTGATATGTCAATTTTAAGAAAATTTCCATACGAGTTTAATTTTGATATGTGTACGATGTTTAGGATAGTATTAAATTCCTAAATCACAATTTTATCCTTTAATTGTACTAAGAGAAACGAGCTATACGTGGGTACAAGTGCGAAGGTAGCCTTAAATACAGTATATCACTTGTATCGGTGTTTCTCTGTAACGTTTTTACTGCAATACAAAGCGCGAGACCTTGACGTACGAAGACAAGACAGTCGGCAAAATAGCTTGCCAGTAGACCTTAGATATATGAAAAATACGTAAGTACTTATTTATCGTCACACGGGTATATACGTAAGTATCCACGTAGTCGTGCGAAAGATAGTAACCGCACGATTTTCCCTATTAAAGTCCCTGTTTGCTCACTCCGAACGCGTGACGAGCATGAGTCGCTAGAGAAGCATTGACGTAGCCGAGAAAGAATCGAGCGAAACGATCGGAGCAGATAACAGCGGAAAAGGAAAAGGTGGTCTGACAGCGCTTATCTATCAGATTAAAAAGCAGCGGTATACATTGTTCCGTAAATCGCTTGCAAGTCGTGTGTACAGAGAAAAGCGTTTCCGGTGTAGGTTCTACGAGATACGAAATGCCCGCCGGAGGGCGTATCGATTCGAACAAAACATTTGTGGCCAAGTATAGTAATGCTCTCGCTAACTGGTCACAGGTCAAGATCTTATCTGGTCAGTTATCAAGGCAGGTACATGCATATATATATCACTAGAAAAAGTCTAGTATCTCTCTTTCTTGTCAAACTTGAGTCAAATTACACGTACAGTCGTGCCTTGTGAACTGACTGTAGTTATCCCCACCAATCAGAACTGACTTAATGAAACGAATCGTTGATGTCACCTATATATGTAAAATAAACAAATGTGCCAAAAATTTGGTTGAAGAAATCAGTTCCAAGAAGTGGTGGAGATAGCGACGGTCAGTTAAAAAGAGAGAATTCTGGACAGCTAACGCGACGTTATTGTATACGTTTCCGAGCGTGTCCTAGTATGTCTACTATTAACTGTTCCAAGGCTTACGTTTTTTCTACTAAGGCTGTATCTGAGATATAATAGAGACGAACGTTAGTAATCGGGAGAAAAACAGTGGAAGGAAGTTTTTCCTACCGTATGGGGTAACACTCCCGCGTCGCTGTCATACTTCGATGTCACCGTTGCTGTGTTCGAGCGTTCGAAAGCAAAGACCACGATGATAGTATCAGACACACGTATACACTATGACACCGTAAAAGGCACACGATGTATGCACGCACGCGCGCACTGTCGAAACACACACGCACGTACGTAAAGCAACCACCACCGCTTGTGATACACACGAAACATACAACTTGACCCGTTCGTGGCGCGCGACAGACTGAGGCGAAACGCGGCTCGCGCTAGACTAGAAGGGGAGTTGGCCGCGTGGTGGGAAGAATTGGCAGTGATGGGGGAGACCAGCCACATGAATGTACCACACGACAAAGGGGCCCCGCACTTTCGCTTTGCGGCGATACGGTCGATACGTGCTCTCTCGACCACGTGATAAGAGTTTACTTTTTCCTTTATTTTGATTTATCTGTATTCGTGAACGGAGAAGATTACGATGTTAAATATTAGCAAAGGGATACTGATCGATTTATTATCTTAAAAGATTAACGAAACAAATGGGGTTCCAGGAGAATTAAATTGTGGAGCAATTGTATTATTCGCAGTAATTCAGTATAATCGCAGAAGATAGCATGTAGACAATATGTTTTGAGTAATTATTTGTACGATATGTCCATAAAGAAATATAAGGTTGCTTACGCGCGATTAAAATCAATCGAGAATCAATGAAGGTACGAATCAGACTGGCTATTGCGTCTAGCAAACGTGTAACTTTTCCCATTCGATGGAAAAGAGCGCAAACATGCTTTGAATTGCGAATTTCATACCACGTAACCAATGCACACTCGTATACATAATGATACTATCGATCGACATTAAATGTAAAACTGTACAGCAATTGTATTAGTAGGTAAGTAGATTGAGTCCCTACGTATAATTTACGCATTGTTCACTGTAATCGTGAATCATATCGATACATCATACATCAATTGATTTGTTAAGAAAGAATAGAAATAAAAAAGGGAAAATTACTCATCCACGTATAGCGAATGGATTCACGTATGTACATCCCTGGGTCCTACAGGGTTTAATATCGTGAAGGGTAGTCGAGAGGAAGGAAGATAGGGACGACCCTAAAGCGAGGGAGTACTGATGCTAAAGCCGCGAGCATGAAGGGACCTTCAAATAAAAAAAAGATAGGACCTACTAAGCAAGCGAGCGAACAAGAGAAAGAGAAAGAAAAGGAAAGAGAATCCGGTCCCCCTTCTTTCGAGACCAGGGAAAGGCCGCACCCACGCAGTTCTTGAAGATCATGTTGGGTCCCCGCTGGCACAGCCCTGAGCGTGTAAGTAAACACGCCAAAGTTCTAGTACTTGAACATGGAGCGAACATTTTCCACAAGGTTGGATATCCCTCGTGAAACACGAATGCTGGTCACTCATGTAAATTCATAGAAAGCCTTTCAATTTGACCATTATGGGAAACGAAATAATACACGCAATAAGAACAGAATATATATTGGAAATTGTAAAGAAAAAAGTTTCGAAATTGTAAATTGATAGGTTAAGTCGAGATAGGTTATTTTCATGTAAGAAGCGCGAAAAACGTAGAACGAATAAATTGTTACTCCAATCTTATAACACTTGCATAATATCGACGAAGTTGCGCTACGTTTTTACTGTGCAACATCTTCACCTTGCCTTTAAGGCAAATTCACATTTGCCTGTGTCATAACAGTTATATTATAACAATACTTGAACGTAAGATAATCAGAATGCACATGCTTGGCTAGCGAGTTGGTCGCTTAGGTTAAGCCAAAGTCAAACACGTGGCAACGCCGCGCTACAGCTGTCATACACGTCACGCATCGAGTCAAAGCTCAACTTATTCTACATAAGTGTTTTATAAGAGTTGGTCGAGGAGAGATCTGTCCCTCCCGTTACGCGATACGAAACGAAAACGACTATGACTGGGAAGAAGTTGCACGCTCTCTGTCCGACTTTTTGATCGGTAGGAAAAATCATTTCTCCGTTAAAGGACAGCATTGTGCGGTCAGAGTACATACTACTGGCTCTGTGTTTGGGGCTACCCAGCGTTACCTCGTAACATTCTCATGCCATCAACTTCCCTCTCCCGAAATCCCAGACGGGAAAGTGAGTTTCGGAACATGATTGTTAATTTTACGTAACGTACGACTCGGTTGCTCACTAGGAACAAGTTTCCCCTCCTGCTTTTACCCAGATCTCTGTTCGATATCCAACTTGAATTTTCTCGACTGTAATTTCTCGATGAATAAAAAGGCGAGGTTATGTGCTGCTTTTGAATTTCCCGCTGCAATTCTCACGCTCTCCGTGAGCATAATCTTCGTTCTTTCTCTCTTTCTCTCTCTCTTTGTTGTTGAAACAAGTTGCGGTACAGACTGCGACGGTGTTTTCGAAAAACAAACCAACGTTATCTCGGCGCAACGATGTTAACTTTTCAACGAAGGGACCAAACAGACCAGGAGCCAGTGAAGAAATAAAGAGGGAGTGACAACGAAAGAGAGGATGGAGGGATAGGGTTAGTCTGTATCAACTGTGCACCCTTATCAATTGGAAAATTGGTGTGTGCAGTGGGAGCGGAAGAGGAGGGGATTCGACAACGTTCAACTCGATTTGGTGGGGGAAGAACGATTAGGTTTACGCGCCTGCTAGGGGCGTACATATCAAAGGGTCGACGTAGGGGCTACTGTACACAGGGAATATTAGTTCAGATACAATTTTCGTTCTGGTACTTTCATTAATTTCGTCTTTCGAAGAATCCTTTAAAGTCAGAAATTATTTTAACGACCTGCATTGTCTATGCACCCTCGCCGAATTAGGAATTTCGTAGCGGCCAAACCTGGTGGCGAAAGGGAAGGAGTGTTCGGTACAAAAAGCAGGGGCGTATCCAAGGAATAGGATGAGAGGATCTTTGTGTGCATGTTGTGAGAGAAACCGAAAGAACCAGCAAGTGAATCAGCGAGAAAGAATACGGAGAGGGACGAACGCCAGTAAGGAACGGAAGAAGAGCGACTCAGACGTCTAGGGCGCATGCGTCACTCATCGTGGGCGTCGGGAATGTGTTGACACGAGAACTCGAGAGAACGCCGTAGCCCTAATGCCACGACGCGACGGCCCGTGTTATCGTCGATACGGTTCCCATACTGCGGGTCCGCCCCGTCCTCGCGAAATCTGGGTCTTTCATCCTGACGAAATCGGGTCTCTGTCCGTGTCAACTCTCTACGGGGATTGATGATTCAAAAATTACTGTGCAAATGATAAACAGAACAAATAGAAATGAGCTAGACATGAATTGGAGACGTTTTCTAATCTTCACCTGTGAATTGTTATATACATATATCATTCGAACGTACATATATATCTTATTCGAGTTAATATCTGTCTTGACATATTCAATTATTCACTTGTAATTTCTTGTGGAACATTATTGAAGAAGTATTCACTGTGGAATTCTTATAAATTTTCATTGAAGCTTTTTTTCTCTCGCTTTTAGAAACCTATTTTTCAGGAAACTTTTATCCGATGTTTAAAAGCTTGTATAAGTAGAGAGTTAGCCGCGGAGTTACAGGGAACGATGTTTTCCACGCAGTAAATTTATATTGGACTATAATCAAATAAGCTGGCCGCAGAAGATATCCATATGTCTAAATTATCATCGGTTTCACGATGCTTTAAATATACCGCGCGACAATGTTCGATAGGATATGACGTATAAAATAATTTTTAGGTTAACATCCGATTATTTATTTTAGTACCCTAGCTTCGTTTATTATAGAAAAAATATATTATTTAACATTGAAATTAATAAAATTGTAATTGCATGTAATATATTTCAGTCACCAACGTACCAAGTTTTATGTATGAGTAGAATCTGTTAGAAGAAATGTTGCACAATCCTATGCATTTATGAGCAGACCTTACGGAACAGTAAGAAAACCATGATTGTTGCTTCTAACTTTTGGCCATCTGAGTAAACGAAGAAAACGCACTTTAATTTTTACATATATCTATATGTTATCATGAAAATTAAAAAGTTTTAAATATATTCGTTTCTCGGTAAGATTCGTTTAATGTAACGAGAAAACTGCAATTTGATTTCGCATTTTTGTTAAAAACACATGAATGAAGAAAGCGTTATTATTATGATGTTAATATTGTTATATTGTATCATTATACGTGCGTATATTGGTCGAAGCTACGAAGTTTCACTATCAACTATGTATGGAAAACTAGTGTTGCTTCATATGTACATATAAACTAAGCGAATAATCAATTGCATATCACATGCGTTTAAATTCAAAAGACAGGCAGTTTCCTATGAGAAATCGATGATAATCATAATTTTTGTAACTACATAGGGATGCAATAATAAGAAAAGATTTCGTTTCTATACGTTCTCCAGTTTTGACGATGCGCCTGTCGCTTTCTGATCTGTACTTATTAACAATAAAGGTACGTATATGGGGTACAATGTATCATGGCTATGTTACGCAAATATAACGAAACAGCGAAGCTCAGTTTAAGAAATTTAAGAAGAAAGCTTTTGCTACGTACACGTACTTTCACGTATAAATGATATACGCACATATACAAACAAACTTGCGTCCCATGTGTACAGATACACGTTCGGTATGATCATATATGTAGCATGTTAATATATACACATATTTGAATATGAACGGGATAAAGGAAAAAGAAGGTGGATTAAACATGGAGGGTCGTAATGGCAGAAAAATTGAAAAAATCTATATCATAGGTGCATATCAGTGCAAACAAACGTAATATATATATCTATACATAGTTTCATATGTATAATTATATGTATATATTTATATATATATATATTAATATATTATACATATATTAATTATCTTTCCATGTGCATGTAAGGAACACGTTTCCACGCTTTGTGTGCATCCTCTGTTTACGAAGGGCACTTATTGAAAATTGAAGGTGGTATACCATAATGAAAGCCAAATACGAAACCGAGCGAACAAAGAACGCTGGGCAAATGCATATATCGAATGGTGGGAGACGTAGAAAGGATAACGCGAAAGGAAATCTAAAGGGGGAGGATTATTACGGTGGACTGCTATAGAAAAATTTTTCGGATAGGGAAAGTTAAGAAAAATTATATATATGTATGTGTATTCAGTCATCGGAGAAACGCATTTGGGAAATCTACGAAAAAGCAATGGGAAATGTCTGGGAACAGCACACCGTCCGGGGGTGAAATAAAGACAGGGGTCGAGCGAGCGAGAGAAATAGAGAGAGAGAGAGAGAGAGACAGCGCGCATCCAAATTTCGGAGGGAAAACTCCTACCTTTTACTGGGATAATCTGGGATTTTCAGAGCGATGTCATAGCAGAGTACGTTGGTTACGCTAGGCGAAACCGACGGTCGGCGATGGCCGTGCAGCTCACCACTGAGAACACTGAGGTCGCTCCATGTCTCTCACTCGACCCAAGCCACGACCCCGCCCATTATGGGCCTACTGATATTCTCGAGGTCGTATGTTAAACCATAAACCACCAAGTACGTTCATATGTTTAATTAATCTCGCCCGTAAACCACCAAAAATATTGTATGATATTCCGCGTAGCAATATCTACGTCGTAAGATTATCAGCGTTCTTGGCCACTGACGTCAAGTCAAACGCTTTCACGAACTTCGCTTATTTCGCCGTAGGTTAATGGCGGCACCACTTGCTTGCCTCATAGTGGTCGCGTTGTTATCCACCAATATCGACAGAGAAAAGCCTCGACTAAGTAGCATAGTTTCGTCGCATCCTAATTCATGATAATTTTATTCTATTTTCTCTTTTCATTTAATACCGCTTATCTTTGAAATTTTGACCAATAATTCACAACAAATTTCCATTAATATTATAAAAATAAGCTTGTTTTTGTTTTCCTTAATATTTGAGCATTTGCACTTTGTACGAGCACGCTGTCAATGTATACAAATGTGTACAGATACATGTAGGCTTTGGTAAGTTTAAAAACATGTCTACGGTGAGAGAACACGCTAATAGCTTTCCGCACCATCCATCTCTATAGACTATTTCTTCTACAGTTCTTGCGTCGTAATGTTTTATAACTTAGTTCAGATTCCGTCGAATTCCATCTAAAGACTAGATGTATTTTTCATTTTTTGAGATTACATACATGTACAGAAAGACATTGCAATTTAAAGATTTTGCATTATTTAACATTACTTTTAAATTCTACTATAATTTTTAAAAAATTCAAATCATAAGCGTGAGTTGTGGAGAAGTGGTTTGAAACTGTAGTTATTGATATTACCATCCATTTTTTTATGTACACCTTCCTCTACGTGTTTCTTTAAGTATTTTTTCGAACGTTTCAAGGTGTAGAACGTTACATTTTGTGATTTTCCATTCATCTTTGCTAAAAATGATCTGGTAAACAAAGAGAGAAACAATAAAGGGTGTAAAATCATTCCTTAAATTCAGTATCATGAGCTGTCGTGGTCGTGTTTCGCTGTATTCCACCAATCGGCGTGCCCTACCTTCCGATCGTTATATACAAATTAGTTTATTTAGTAATTTCAAGATAAAATATACCAAACGTTAAAAGTATCCGACTTCAAAAAATTCATAGATATTTTTAATGTTAAGAGGGCTTTTAATTTTTAATTTTGTAAAGATTTCAAAGGTAACCTAATGACTCATACGAAAAAAGACGGAACAACCCGAGACAGAAACCACGCGATTGGGTAGATGAGATCACGTGACGCTGTAAAGTATTGGTCTACGCGACTGGTGGGAGGTATTCATAATCTTTAAGTTTCGCTTGTACCTTCATAAAGATACGAGAGAGAATAGGAGAAGGATCGTTCTTACGGGCACATAGTTTACGAGTTCGATCGCAGTACATATCCGGTTTCAGCGAGTGTTTAGTGTGAATTGGTGAATATAAGCTTAAAAGTGAGATAAAGGGAGTGAAAGGAAGGAAAAGAATCGTAAAAAGAGAGGCAGAAATTTGACAGACGTTGCTGAACACGGATATGATAAAATATCAGTTTTTAAAATAAAATGAACGTCATTTGAGTGCGCATATATATGCAGAACGTACGAGATATTGCTGATAAAAGCTAATTTCACGTTTTATGAACATATGTGTACATGCGCATGCGCGTTGCGAAGGTACGAATACGTAGAATTTTGCTGTCGAACGGTGATCGTATTGTGGAAAATCCGTGTGGAATAGCGAAAACAAACAACTCGTGTCCGCCATCTTGTGCCTCTCCAGCTACGTTAAAAAAAGGAAGTGAGAGTGTGAGAGAGAGAGGGAGAGAAAGAGAGGAAGGAAGAGAGAGAAAGAGTGAGTGAGTGAGAATTCCGGGGAACGACGCGTGTGACTTTTATTTGGCGAAGAAGAAAAAAAGTGTAAGCAGAGGTGACCAACGGTCACCGAATGTGGTCAAATTCGCAAAATACACGAATAGGGAGGACTGCGAGAGAACTCGAAGTAAGAGAGGCGAGGTAGCATTGTGCTCAGGAGGTTCGTAGGGTACCCCACCATTTATTCCCCCTACCCTTTTGCCCTGGATCCCGAGATTATTGCGCAGTTAGAAAATTCATTGAATATAAAGACCGCCGAAAACTTGGTTGCATCTTTAGAAAGTGGCCCGCGGACATCATATGGTAAGTCTTTTGATATAACTCAAAAATTAATTACTCTTCGCCCCCTTCTATGTTTGCTGTTATAATTTCAATGCAATGTGTTTGATTTTATTTTCTTGTTATTTACTCTTGTATATTTGTTATATTTATATATATTTATATTTATTATATATATAAACCTTTATTTATCATAACAATAATAATAAAATCAACTTTTGTAACAACTTCTTGTCTTACAATAATGTCGAGTCACATTCGTAGCGTAGGTTAACAAGCTATATACAATGAAAGGAAACTGTATTTATATCGGAGTTTAAGATACTCTGTGCCGCGTCAATTTTATTATCAATATATTATGTGGAATCTCCGGTGACCCACACAAGTAATATGTTTATTATATTATATATTTATTAAATAAATTATATTTCATTATTGTTACCAAATTATAAAAATGTTTATTTTTATTAAATTTTTATTAAAGAAAAAAGTTTAATATATAGAATATCGTAATGTATACACATCATAACTTAGCGTCAGATATTGTCAGAAAATATTTGATACTTTTGTTTCCTTTTATAACCAAAGTAGTTCGAACGGAAAGTCCGGAACGGGCGCAGGACGTGTTAATTTTAATCCTAATTTTAATTCTAAACTACAAGTCTAATTTATAGAATTGTACAAATTCAGTATATAATATTTCAGTATTATTTTAAATATGACATTGAGACAGTAATCATCTGATGTCAATATATATGTACAGAAATATATTTTTTACGCAAAAAATGGTAAGACAAGGAGTTAAATAGTGTTATGTTTTATGTATGTTACTTTTATCATCGATCAGTATGGGGTCAGACTTATAGCAGTTGCGTATTGAATTTGAGTAAAACATGTTTCATATTGCTTGGTGATGAAATTTTGATATCTTCGAATGACGCATACCAAATTGTTTTGCCGTAAAATAAAATAAAATATTTTCTTATCTTCTTTTCAAAACACTGCATGTTGACGTAATCATATGCTGATAAATGTTAAAAATATTGAATTGATTAATAACATTTTTTGAAGTGTTAGAAAGCTAAGAATGGAATTAATTTTGCAGACGGGTTGGTTAACTTTGTGAGTGATAGAAAGGAGAAAGTATTATAAAGAAGCCATGACGAATTCGGTACCGAAATTGAAAAACAAAGTAGACCGGCAGGGTTCGCCGAATGTCGGTGTGGAACGATATCATCACCGTTCAAGTGCAATCAAATCGTCAACATTTTTCCATAACAGTGGAAGATCTCATGGCAGAAATTCAACCGGCAGACTAAGCTGCAGCCCACACGGTTTGTCAAAGAGTTCAAGAACTTCGCCGTTGCGATGTGAGTACAGTCCGCGCGGCAGTCCAACAAACAGTTTCTATGCGGGTGCAAAGTTTTCTGAACCGCCATCTCCTGCGAGCCTTCCGAAACCACCGAGCCATTGGACTACGAGACTGATGAGCAGTTGTCAACAATCCGACAGGAGTTGCGATATTTCAAATCATCTAAAGATGATACTAAACGTCCAAGCCTGATACCTAAAGACCAACAAACCGCTAAAAACGGTTAACAGCTCCTAAAAGCAAAGAGACAGGTACGATATTATCGTTCCTCTACTCTTCGATTTAAGGATGTATTTTTTCTCTTGTATGTGATGTCAAGCTGTTCGTTTTAAACATAAACAAAAAAACAGAAGTGTTTATAACTGCGCGATAACACAATCTCTTAAGAACGATACGCCATTAATGTTGCAACAAGAAAAACAGGGCACCAGCGTCTTCAGTTTCATGGTATCAGATGCTGAGCGGATGAAGAATAAACAAACCAGGATTCGTTGTTTAAAACTATACAAAACATATAAACATTGAGTATGAAAGACGCAGGTGCGTCTGCTGTGAACCATGATTCAAGTATATGGTAACTTGTAACAATTCTATTATGCGCCGTCTATGAAGATATAAACGTATGTATTTTAGATTATTATTATATATGATTAACTTGCAGAGACGCATACACATACACAAATACACAAACACTATTATATTATCTGTTTGACGAAATGGTACGAAGACATAGGCAAAGCTGCATTAGCTATTTTTAGAAACAATAGCTATATACTCTTTATTTTTCTTTTTTTTTTTTTAAATCAAAATTGCTACATCCTAGCACTGTTGATTATTGACAGTATGTTTTATTCTTTTTTCAATTGCAACCCGGAATTCTTTCCAAAATAGTTATTTAAATCTTTACACAAGATGTATGCTAATTGCTTTTTTTCCCTCATTGAAAGATACTTTATATTTACAACATAAGTGGTAAACTTTAAGTATTATATATATTCATCTACTGCTCTTTAGCATAAACCTAAGTATCGATTAAGTGTATATCAGACTAATTATTATTCCTATGTAACTGCTTGCCTCCCAGGTTCAGTTAAGTTGTCAATAGTTTTGGTAGAATCCAATGTTCAATGAATCATAAGGACATAATCAAATTATCCTTGAAAGATTTATCAGAGCAAAATTTTTTGGTTTCTATTTATCTTCTTTTACTATCGAAGATATTCTTACTTATTTTGCAGCTTTGCAATAGTTCTGCAAAGCATTACATAAGATTTAAGTGACGTGTTTCCAGCGTGCAGATGAGATCCCATAATTCATTAATAAAAAAAATGGGATTAAATTGTGTGAATGAACGATAGTGAAAATAATCTGATATATGCTTGATGAATGTTTATTAACTTTGTTCTCTATTTTTCAGTAAATTCGAGATTAAGCAATGCTTCTGCTTAAGTTAACAAAATTTTTATGAAGGTTTTCTTTAAGTGACAAATTTAATTTTTATCTAATATAAAAAGTGTGGTCAGAAGCTTGTCATAAGATTTCATTATAAAATGATTTTATTTAAATTTGGAATTGGATATCGTTTATTATTTAATACTGAAATTATGAGTTAACAAAATTTTTTGGTTCAGTTCTAAACATATATATGTCAAAAGTAAAATTTTTGCTGATTTTATACTGTTATAAATGATTTTTTTCTTTCTAACATTGCACTCGTTACATGACAAAGATAGTAACAGTAATTTTTAATTTTTCTTGCATTTTTCTTTCCTTTTTATTTTTATTTTTTTTTTCTTTTTTTTTTTTTTTTTTTTTATCTAAAATACGATCATATATTTAATCAAGTAGACTGACCAAATTATTTGAAGTGGTGTTTTAACTAATACGTTTTTTTCTTTTTATCTAAAAGAAGGCACTGTTTTTTCTTTTTTTTTTTTCTTTTCTTAAATTACATTAGTTTCATTTTTTCTTTAGTAATTACTTTCTTTTTTCTTTCATAAGTTTAATTTTTAAGGTGAATTACGAAGATAGGTTTTGGTATATGTACATGCAGATCTCAAGGAAAAGCTACTGAGTGTATTCATGCGTGTGAATGTATATATCCTGCGTGAAGGAGTGAGAGAGAAAGAGAGAAAAGATGGCAAAAATGTGCAATTTCGAACTTTCAATTACTTTCTCCATCTTCGTAGTCTCGTAAGGCAAAACAAATTTTTAATCGTATCTATAGCATCTAACAGCGGTATGTCTCACGGAATGATTGACAGAAATTCTGATGTAAAATCGAGAGGAGTTTCATTGGTTTTCGAATTTACCGGTACTCGATGAACACTATCTCGATTCGTTCTCTTTTTCCTTTTTGGGAATCGTCGCTGTGTGGCGGTTCGCAGAAAGCGAAAGGGAGTTGCAGTCCCGAGAAAAAGGAAGGAAAGAATTATATTAATCAACATCCGTCTACATTCGTCTTACTTTCATAGGAATTCGATTACTTGATGGGTACATGTATCTTTCCAGTTAGATTAGTTTCTCTTTGAATTCGTCTCCCTTTCTTAAAAATCGTATTTGTTCAAGGTTCTTTGACAGTTTCAAATTTCCGTTCGTCTGTTTCCATAGAGAAAAATAGTTTTTTTATGATAGCACATGTGTGATAAGATAAGAGCTTGAAGATAAACGATGGTCGTCATACTTGTTGCTAAATAGTTTCTGCTCTCGACGGAAGAGGAATTGTCGCAATTGGTCAGATGAAAAAACAATCTAAAATACAGAGATAGGATCACATCGATAGAGAATCGTTCTTATCGCATACATAGTTTTGTCACTAGCAATATACGTATAAGTTCCAGATTTTTTAAGTAAATGGGTTTCTATCGAGGGTCTTCGCCAAAAGAAATATTTCGCCACGTTCGTTTGGTGTTTTTGATTCGAAGGAGGAAGTACAACGATTTGTCTTAAACTGCTAGGAGATTTCAGTATTTGTCCAGTGATCATTATTTATTAATCGGCTTTCAATTGTATATGTATAATTATATTAGCTGTGGTATTCGAAAGTTAATTGTAAATACGTGCCAGGATTCGAATAGAAAATTTTCAAATTCGGTACGAGTTTTTTCTTAAGACCTCATTGGGCGTGAAGTAAAACGAATTAAGCACTACCGTCCTGTGAGAGATCGATGGAATCGATTAACTTTGAGCACACGGAGATTATCGCACAGACGCGCATCGTTTGCGAATCGTGTAAATAGATAGATGAGGGCTCATAAAGAAGTTGTAAATTTCAAACAACATCTGTAAACGTACTGTAAAAAAAAAAAAAAAAAAAAAAAAAAAAAATGGGAGGGATTAGTGTACATACGGCGAAACAGAACGCAGACGGACGATGTGCATTATGTATATCTCATATACATAAAGGGTAAATTAATCGAAATATCTCGGTGATAACGGCGTTTTGTTCCGTTCCGATTGAGAGCAAAAGGCTTAGAAAAAGTTTGAAACTTTAAGTAACAGCAATATGCGTAATTACCTGCTCGAGTCTCGGAGAAGTGCAAAAAATAGTCAGTATGTGCAAAAGTGAAACATAAAAAAAAATACAGAAAACGTAAAAAAAAAAAAGTAAACAGTTGAAGGTTGCCAGACTCGGTTCAAGCGATCTTTGAAGCGAACGAAATGTAATGGAAGAAGAAAGGGCGCTATTGCGTGGTAAAAGTGAGAGAAAATATATGAAAGAGGAAGAAATGGCGTTCGAGAAAAGAAAGCGACGCCAAAGAAAAAAGGGCACGAATTACAAAGTGAATAATCAACCAATCGATAATATTAATTTAAAAGATGATAAGAAATTAGCTGTGATGATGACTCTATAGGTACTACTAATTTTTAATTGGTAATTGATCAACATATATATATATACACACACATACATATATATATATATTATATATATATATATTATATATTATATGTATATGATTAAACGATAAGGTGGAATAATTTAAGGAACGTGCAAGTACGATGAATATATGAAAACAAGATAATTACCGCCTTTTTCGAGAGAGAAAAACGCAAATGCCGATACGAGAGAAATATGAAACACACATACACACCGTGTGTGAGTGGTATATCAAGTCGGGAGGATAAGAGAACATAAATGGGAGAAGGAACATGTTTTTCTTTGTCATAAAATGCGGGGTTTACCGCGCACTCCGACGTATTGCTATTAATTATCCAAAAAACTTAGTAATTAGCGATGTACGTACGCGCGATCGTGGAACACAAATAAGAGTAAAGCAAAACAATGCTCGAAAGCATAATGCAAAAAGGGAAATAGAAAAGTAATGAAAAATAAAATGTAGGGTGCAATGTTTTCGTGACAAGAGCAAAGAAATTAATATTATTTAGGAACTCTTTCGAGTACGTCCATCTTGTGTGTTGTAATCCACCTTCGTGACTTTAAGATGAGAATATAGTTAGTAGTTCTAATTATAAGAGCCAACGAGAACTTGGGTCGTTTCGAAAAATGGGATCGAGGTCGGGCGGGAATTTTATGTTCGAACGCGTTTCCGGTTGGAGAGACGCGAGAACGTAGCTAGATATGCTTCTTTCCGTTTGAGGTTTACGCGAATATTTTCTACACGATGAATTTAAAACGTACAGTTTAAACGAAAAGAAGTTTCAAACGTTTTTTATTTTTCGTTTTCAATTCGTTTTCATTTTTATGATAAATGGTAGAAGTAGAGCAAGAAATGCTGATAACAACACGAATAATACGAGACGATCCATTCTCGACTGGCATTTATTGTGATATTGTAACGTACAAAATCGTTCGTCGCGAGTTACACGAAAAATCGAAGAATAATCAATAAGACAAAATTAAGATTCTCGTGAATGCTTCATGGATGTATCACGTGTTCATTTTGTAAAACAAGATGCAAAAGATACCACTCTTAGTGAAAATTTTAGGAGTCTGTTTCTTGAGTTAAGTTATAACTAATAATTTTAATCTCAAAGATATTATAATTTTCTTATACTTATTTGTAAGGATAAAATAATACCTCCATATATATATCTAACGAGATTTGTGCAAAAAGGGAGCTTAAGTTAGAACACTGGGTTAAAAGTCTATCTTTAATTATCTTTATTTTTCCAGGAATTTTCTATGAAATTCGTATTATTCGATATCATACTATTAAGTTACTAAAAAAACTTTTCAATGAATATTCACGAACAAAAGTTTCGTAGGAAGTAGACGACCGTCATTCCTTATATGTTCACGCGAGTGTGGCATCATTGACTCCCCATATACATCGTGATGCATCCGTCGACGAACATCATGTGACATACGAATGCACGTAGAAAATGGCTACGTGCCCTCGCATGTCCTGTTTCAATCTATACACGTGTATATCTTTATACCTTTTGAATAATTTCTTTTGCTGGTCTCTTTTGGAAAAAGGAAAGGGTTAACTGTAATAATTCTGATTCTACTTTAATTTCGCATAACTCTAATGTAGAGACACTGAACGTTATGGGAAGGAAAAAGTATAATAATTATTGTACAGAAAAAGGAAACGCGTCGAAATGGTATATTTGTTCGTTCCTTTGATCAGTTCCTTGAAAGAAATATTTTTTTGATTCGTCATTGTATCGTACTAGGTGTGTTATATCTTTTCTGGATGTGTAAATTAGCTTTTGAGCTTCCATGAAAACCGACGGGATACCCCGTCTCTTCGATGTGTTATTAGATTCTTTAGTGACGCATAACGGGGAGAAGCACTCATCCGGATTCTTCCGATCGAAATTTCGTTTATTTTTTCTTTTCTTTTTCCAGCTAAATGGCGAATTCTTATGTAATTCTGGTTGTGGTTTCTTTAGAAGGTTCTTTTACGCGTTCAACAGGTATATTTAAATATTATTAATTCATTAGGCAAATAATTCGTTACTTTTTGAAAAATGAATGTTACATTTTTCTTCTTTTTTTCCATATTTCTCTTTTTTAAAAATTAATTTTTAATTAGATTAATAAAGCTGTGCTCTTTTTCTCTTTTCTTTTTCTTTTCCTTTTTTTTTTTTTTTTTTTTAAATTACAAGTCTATGTAATTTTAGGTTAATGACTTCAGGAAGAACATATCAATCGCTTGCTACTTATTCTATTTCCACGGTTCATGATTTACTTTGTTCTATGTAGCTTTATAAGTAATTCGTTCCCATGGGTGTGCGTATGTTTTTGGTTTGGTTTTGGAAATTTTATGTACGTACATGGAAAGATCTTTTTCTATTCATGTTTTAGAGTTCTCTTCTTTCTTTTTGTCATGTGTATCTGAAAAATTCTCACGTGCGAAAGTGATGTTAAAGAGCAGACGAAAAAAATAAATCGATACGAATTTTTGCATATCCGTAATACTTCTCGTTAGGGAAAGAATACCGGCGAACCATTCTTAAAAAAGAAAATTCGTAACTAAAACAATGAATCGAGGGGAAAACATGAGAATGAACCCGCTTATCGGAATAATTAAAGAAGAAACATATAAAAGAAAACAAAATGGAACCAACGTCTTCGAACGACAACGTCAAACAATAAGAAAAACGAACGATAAAGTCGTGTGTCGCGCATCGAATCTTTTTAACCTCAAAAGTATTTTGTCACGAGGTGAGTTCGAAGCGCGACATCGTTTATCAATATACGATGTAATATCGTTTTAAAAAATTGATCTTTTATGCAAGAGAGTGAAAATCAATAGCTCATCGATTTCATACGAAGCACTGATCATTATACAGGGACACAAAACACAGCCACACGAAACACTATGTCGATTAATTAATTAAGCCTTAAATTTAGAATTAAGTTGAGAGGTGTGATGAAAAACCAGAGATAGGAAGAAAAAAGGGAGAGAGAGGGAGAAAAATGAAAGAAAGCTCTGTCTTTTTGAAGCGCCATGATCAATGACTATATATTTGAATCAATATATTTTAAACACATGCATGATTTTAGTCGGTAAATCAATTGATGTTATTATTCTGATTTAAATCGTCCCTCCTTTTCTCTTTCATCTCAACTTCGTACATATATCGTATTCGGGGATTGTTCGTGTTTCATTTACAATTTTTAAATCATTCTCGTTGAAAGAATCGTCAAAATTCGAGGCATGCGCTTTGATCTCAACCGTTCTTGCGAAAGAAACACTTTCTTTTCGTTTTATTTCGATACCAAGGGAATCTAGTGGTCGTAGAATCACGTGGAAATCATTCGAAATCAGTCATTTTCATTCGCTATTCGATAGTAAAGTAAAGGATTGGTAGGTTAAGTGTCGCTTTGCATTCGAATAGAGTTGCATCGAATTCGAGGCGACACTCTCTTCGATGTCACCGAATGATAACGAAAGAAAAGAAAGATCATATTAACTGCGTGATTCTACGACACGTATTTATATATCGATCGAAAAAAAAGACATTTTCGAAGAGCTAGACCATCGTTAAGGAGAGTACGATTTTTACCTACGGTAGCAAGGAGAAGTTTCTCGTAATCTATCGATTGTTTACTCGTGTAAATTCCATAACGCATCTCTGACGAGCCTGTCGATGACAATATTTTTTATCCTTCTTCCTGCTGCTGCTCGTGAAAGTCCAGCCGTACGTCAGCGCGATGCGTGACTACAAAACATATATAACCTTATTCATTCTTTTTTTCTTTTCTCATATCTTATTTTAGAAAACTAGCTCGAAGAAAATATATAATCGCAAAAATCACAAGGATCATGGTATAAACGACGCAAAACAAATAGCATGAAATTATTACGTATTATGATAGAACAAGTATCCGTATCGTTCTGATGTGCGGCTATACTATTAAATAGTATGGGAAACGGATTGGTCGCAATGGCGGCAAGTAAAGGAAAAACGCACTGACTATTTTAGCGAATCGAGATTCGACCATGTACCTTGATATATACCTTGAGCGTGTTTTCAGAAAGTATGTGTGCGTCGGTGATACCGTGAGAAAGAGCGAGAATGCAAGTGTGTGCGTGTATGCGAGCGTGCCAAAAGAAAAATTGTGTGAGTTTAAGAACGTGCGAGACAGAATAAATATAAAAATATATATATTAAATATATTATATACGAAACAGGAGGGAGAGACTCTCGCTCTTGAAGAAGAAAAGAAACGGACGCGTTTTATCCTGTGCGTTGTTAACGCGAACATCATTTATGGTTATAATCGTTTGAACGATTTGTAAAATGAATAGTTCAAACGAAGAGAAGAAACGACAAAAAAGTCACATAAAAGGAATTTACCTGGAAGAACGCGTCCGTTTAACTTCTCTCGATTTCTCGCACGTGCAGAGCGGTTCGTGCGTCATTGTGCGGTCGATACTAAGGAGAAAGCAAAGCTACACACACATATTAGCATATAACCGTGTGTGTGTAGTTTGAAGAAAGAAGCATTTAGAAAGATAATCATGCCATCGCCCGCACGTGCGCGACAATAATTTTTCCTACATATAGCCGGTGTGCGAAGTAACTTTAGTTTTTTTCTTCTCCTTTTTTTTCAAAGCTCAACAAGGGGAGCAACGTTTGCGCGGTAATTTCTGAAATTCTGCAAGATAATTCCCTGAATAGGAAGTAAAATTGTATGCTACTTGTATAGATACGTTTCGAATCTAGTCAATTGCTAAATTAACGGGACTACTAGATGTCCATTCCATGTTTGATCAGCGGCCATCTTGAGCCGGAGACCTAGTTTCCATGCTACTCAGATCACCAACGTAACTACCAGTAAATTTTAACTGCAAGAGTAGATCAACTCTATGTATTATAATTTGATGTTGTTTAATCGATTGACTGCCTTTTTCTGTTTTAATGAATTTTACAGCTGTACTTATGATCAGTATTGTTTTAGTTTATTATAAAAATTTAAGTAATTTGATGTAGTGACAGCTGCTCTTATAGCTGAGTTACCGTTATGCAAATTATGCAGCAGTCTCTCTATCATCTTTTGAATGAAATTTACAAGCGATCTAAATTTTTGAAGGAGGATTTTGATTTTTTCCTTTTTTTTCCAAGATTTTCCAAGATTTTGGGAACTAGTATTTCGGATCGCAAAAGAAATTGCTTAGAAGGTATATAAGAATAAAGAAGGTCTAACGAAAATGATCGTTCTCTATCGCGCAGATGTTTCTCCTTCGTTTAAGAGTTGCGTCCTACAAACCATGTGGCATTTCTTCTTCGAATGATTTCTCTTACCTTCTTTTTTTCTTTTTTTTTTGTCCTTTCGTAAGCTTACAATTTTACAACCGAGCATCGCTGTACAGAGCATTGTTCTACGAAACTCTGGTCTGCTTTAAACCGAATGAAAATGTAGAAGTATTTAAAAAAAAAGCTAAAACGAACGAGATAGACTTGTACGGTGCACCAAAGGGCACTATCCATTCGAGGAAGCTTGTACTTAAGGAACGACAGGTCTTTGTTCATTCGCGTTCACGAGAAATCTAAGATTTTCTCGTGTTACCTTTTTTCGAATTCATCTTCTTGATAACAGCATTAAAAAATATATTTTGAATCTAGAAAAAAAAGAAAGAGCAACAAGCATAAAAAAGAAAAGAAGCGAAAAATCGATGAACTATATCGATTATCAACCTGTCGTCTTCGAGAGTATAAGCTTCGCGAGTCCGGTAAGATTATACAAAAAACAAAAAAAAACACAGAAGATCAGAACTTTTGTTCTGTCGTTCCCCAACGAAATAGTGGCGACGAGATTATCGTTAGACAGTAAATTATATAGGTATAAGTAAACTTTACCGAGTCGCGATTTCTGCGATACAAGACGATAAGATTAAACGAAGTTAAGAAATAAAAGATGGATGAGAGTCGTATGAACGATGCAGGGATAGAAACGACGTAAGATAACGATGTATAAAACGATAAAGTGATGGAATTTCCCATTCGTGTCTCTTTAATAAAACTCCGTCGTGGACGCGATGCAATTTGCTGTCAAGTTTTAGGGTACATAAGAAAATAGAGGTTATATAATATATATATATATATATCTATTATTGTACGTAAAACACGCAGAAGCAGTACGTTTAAGATTCGAATCGTGCGCATACATAAGAAACACTGTATTATAAAAATATTGTAATAAGAGTGACCGTTTCGCGAATAACAAGTTTTTTTGGAGGAGGACCGATTGATGAAAAAGAAAAGCGGATCTAGGCGAAAGAAAGGGAAAAAAGATAAGATCCGCAAGCAATTGTATATAAATGTGTGAAGCGAAATTCGATCGTGCGAGCCATGGCGAGCGCGTGAAAGAGAATATTTTGTTATGTAAAAAAAAAAAAAAAAAATCGACTGAGATGAAGCAGAAGAGAGGTTCATTTTTGGGATACAATATGGCTGCAGCATATTTTCGAACGCACGTTTCGAGTTATCGTCTGATCGATATACATATGAATCTTTTTTGCGGCCTCAAGCTTATAGAGAAGAATAAAGCCATGAAGACGAAGAAGGAGAAGAAGAAGAATGGTGGCAACAAGAAGCAAAATGAACGGCGTCGTTACGCGCAGGAACGAGATTTCTTTATCATTCCAACAGATGGACTTATAACTTGGTCACTTTCATATTTAAAAAGTAAGAAGAATCATAAAGAAAAGTACATTCCGGTTCACAATAAATCGCCGATTTTTCTCAAAATGGCGTGTACGATTTACCAACAAATTATTCGCACCATGGTATATATTATACCAAAGAGGAGAGAGAATCTCGACTGGACGCAACTCCTGTCGAATTTTTATTTCTTCGAACAAATGAAAGTAGAAGATGAAGATCGAGAGAGGACCAAGAAGAAGAAACAAGGAAGAAATAAAATCGAGGCAAGGGGATAACGGGAAACTTAACGATTGCGCGATCGACCAGAATAGATAAGGATTATCGATTGGCCACCTTTCGACGCGCATCCCGTTGTTTCCTTGGCGAAACAATCGTCTCGTGTTTGCGCGTCCGACGTGAAAACCAGGACTGTTATTTGTAATGAAGAAACAGAAGAAGGAGAAGAAATCAGGATATTACGTACACGAGAGGCAGGTTCTCGTGCGGGTAAGAAGAAGACTCGAAATTTTTTCGATGATATAATAAAATAATTAATAATCGTCCACTACGAGGTTCGACAAAGGAACTATTATTTTTTGCCGTTTTTTCTCCTACCAGAGAAAGAAACATTTCGAGGTTTCATTGCTAGAGCGATGGACCAGCTACGACACAGCGAGATGATTATTGTGAACGGCGATGATGATAATATAATGATGATCCTCCAGGAAAGCTAAGAGAAACTGAAATAGATAGCCAGTAAGTACTTGGAGAACAATATGGCGAAGGAATATGTATCCGAGTCGTACCTAAAGCGTAATCATTTATATATCGTAGTTTTGGTACTGTTATTCGAGTACGTATACACGCGTTTTTTTTCGAAGAAAGTGTAGTAGACGCGTGACCAATGGAAGAGGAGGAGGAGGAGGAAGTACGAAGAAGATATAAAAGGAAAAGGTTGTCGACGATAATAAAATGATAGAGAGAAGAAGAAGAAGGAGTGTAGGTAGCAGCATTATGAAGTGGAAGATTAATCACGAGTAAAAGGGGAACTATAATAATGTCTTTCAAGATTGATTATTATTGATGAAGAAGAAGCGAGAAAGTGGATTTGAACGAGATTGGAGCGAATGTAAGAGGATTTCTAAAAAACCATCAGAAAAAATGTCTTTTTGAGAACAAAAAGCGCCAAAAAAATCAGTGTATACAACCAGTGAAGAGTATGCGTGAGAAACAGTGCGAGTGGAAAGAATGATTGAAGATAAAAGTAAGGAAGTATCAACGCAAGGCGAATTTACAGAAGAGAGTAATGAATGCAGATGATATCAAGAGACAAAGCAAAATGTACACGTAGAATTGAAGGTGTTGGTGTGCAATAGTCGTCGAGGAAGGTCAAGACCAAGCCGAGAAGACTTAAAAATAGAAGAAGGAAAAGAAAAAGATTCTTGAATCCTCTTCCGTCTAGAGACAAGGATTTGATGTGAGGATCTTTTTTGTAGAAAGTTTTCAAGCAGTAATTTCTGAGGAGATTCGTGCGATAAAAGTCAGAATTGACTTTATTTGAAAAGTATTTCAATACAGCACAAATACAGGCACACACACTACACACACAGAAGCATACATACATATACATGCATATAGTTCATTCTTATACACACATATGTACATAAGAAGAAAATGAAAGAAGCAGAACTAAGGGTTTAAGGTCAGAAAAAATGCGCGCTTATGTGAGTCACGTGTATAAAATTCAAATTGAATGAACACTGGACGCACATTTATTACTACCACCGCTACTATCTGTATATCACGCGGTATATGTTAACGAGAGTAAACGCAAAAGTGCGAGAACCTTCGAGAGAATGAATGTGAAGATACATTGAAATGAACGAGGAAAGAAGCTGATAAGTGACGGAACGCCTGAAAATTTTCTCAGTAATCGAAAACCTATATACTGTTTTACCAGACTTCGGAAGACGAATATACACATATACACGTGTATACAAGAACATACCACAAATTGAAGCTAATTTGATCTTCATCTATCGTATGAATGGATCTGCTCCTTCGAAAAAAAAAATCAGAAGAACAAAAATAGAGCAACAAGAGAAAATTTTTGACGTTTCCTGGTATCGTAGACAATCCTGTCTTTTTTTCTACCTATTCTTTCCTTTTCTATTTTTCCCCTTAATTTCTTTCGCTTTCATCGTCCTTACCTTTTGATAATGACGAAGAACTACTGGCCGAAAGTGTATGCAGCAAAGAAGTGCTCAGCTTTGTTCTCCAATACTCTTCGACGATAATACTACTAATCCCGTTTCTACCTTATACTATACTTTACACACATTGCGCATATCCCGTCCACATTTCCTCTTTATTATACTTTTTTTCTTTAGGGCCCTTTTCAGGGCCCGCAAACGTTTCATTCATGGAGTAACAATTTCTCGGATAAGCTAAACATCGACAAACAATCTGTCCTTTTCAGGACGAAAATTTAAGAAAGTCTTTTTTAGAAGGAACATTTAAAACCGTTCTTTTCAGAACGAAAATTAAAATTCGTTCTTTTCAGAACGAAAATTAAAAACCGTTCTTTTCAGAACGAAAATTAAAAACCGTTCTTTTCAGAACGAAAATTAAAAACCGTTCTTTTCAGAACGAAAACTAAAAACCGTTCTTTTCAGAACGAAAAATAAAAACCGTTCTTTTCAGAACGAAAATTAAAAACCGTTCTTTTCAGAACGAAAAATAAAAACCGTTCTTTTCAGAACGAAAATTAAATATCGTTCTTTTCAGAACAAAAATTAAAAACCGTTCTTTTCAGAACGAAAATTAAAAGCCCTTATTTTCAGAACGAAAATTAAAAGCCCTTATTTTCAGAACGAAAATTAAAAGCCCTTATTTTCAGAACGAAAATTAAAAACCGTACTTTTTGGAACAAAAATTAAAAACCGTTCTTTCCAGGACGAAAATTAAAATCCGTTCTTTCCAGGACGAAAATTAAAATCCGTTCTTTCCAGGACGAAAATTAAAAACCGTTCTTTTCAGAACGAAAATTAAAAGCCCTTATTTTCTCAACGAAAATTAAAAATCGTTCTTTTCAGAACAAAAATTAAAAACCGTTATTTTCAGAACGAAAATTAAAAACCCTTATTTTCAGAACGAAATTTAAAAACCGTTCTATTCAAAACAAAAATTAAAAACCGTTATTTACAGAACGAAAATTAAAAACCGTTCTTTTCAGAACGAAAATTAAAAGCCCTTATTTTCAGAACGAAAATTAAAAACCGTACTTTTTGGAACAAAAATTAAAAACCGTTCTTTCCAGGACGAAAATTAAAATCCGTTCTTTCCAGGACGAAAATTAAAATCCGTTCTTTCCAGGACGAAAATTAAAATCCGTTCTTTCCAGGACGAAAATTAAAAGCCCTTATTTTCAGAACGAAAATTAAAAATCGTTCTTTTCAGAACGAAAATTAAAAACCGTTATTTTCAGAACGAAAATTAGAAACCCTTATTTTCAGAACGAAATTTAAAAACCGTTCTATTCAAAACAAAAATTAAAAACCGTTATTTACAGAACGAAAATTAAAAATCGTTCTTTTCAGAACGAAAATTAAAAGCCCTTATTTTCAGAACGAAAATTAAAAACCGTACTTTTTGGAACAAAAATTAAAAACCGTTCTTTCCAGGACGAAAATTAAAATCCGTTCTTTCCAGGACGAAAATTAAAAGCCCTTATTTTCAGAACGAAAATTAAAAATCGTTCTTTTCAGAACGAAAATTAAAAACCGTTATTTTCAGAACGAAAATTAAAAATCGTTATTTTCAGAACGAAATTTAAAAACCGTTCAATTCAAAACAAAAATTAAAAACCGTTATTTACAGAACGAAAATTAAAAACCGTTCTTTTCAGAACGAAAATTAAAAACCGTTCTTTTCAGAACGAAAGTTAAAGACCCTTATTTTCAGAACGAAAATTGAAAACCGTTCTTTTCGGAACAAAAATTAAAAACCGTTATTTTCTGGACGAAAATTAAAATCCGTTCTTTTCAGAACGAAAATTAAAAACCGTTCTTTTCAGAACGAAAATTAAAAGCCCTTATTTTCAGAACGAAAATTAAAAATCGTTCTTTTCAGAACAAAAATTAAAAACCGTTCTTTTCAGAACGAAAATTAAAAGCTCTTATTTTCAGAACGAAAATTAACAATCGTTCTTTTCAGAACAAAAATTAAAAACCGTTATTTTCAGAACGAAAATTAAAATCCGTTCTTTTCAGAACGAAAATTAAAAATCGTTATTTTCAGGACAAACATTCCATACTTTTCAGGAAAAACCTCTAAAAGTATGGATGAAAACATTTGAATTATTAGCAGCTTGTTTTTCATTTTATTGCAATGTTATTGGATTTTACTTGAATTCATAACTGTGTTGAGTATGTATATTTCATTAACATAATGTTTACAGATTAATTATGTTTTAATTATAGCATCCGGTAAAGTATTGTTCAACGTATTTGCATAAATATCGAAGAAGGTCATAGAAGAGATCCGCTATAGAACGTTCAGGAAGTTTAAGTGTGTCACGTATCAATAGAAAAGTGAATAAGTTTTACGATTTCTTTGGTTTCTTCGTCATACATTTCGTTATGAAATAAATGTGTTGAAATAGTCCTTAAGTTACTTCTCAACAGAGAGTTATATATTTATTTATATGATTCAACTTCTTTGAAAATTAGTCATAAGACGTATCTCTTTACGTGGTATGCAATAGGAATGAAATATTACAAATTCATATCTAAATGTAAGATCTAGCAGTTTTAAATGTATTACTGTGCATTTCGTTATATCTCGATGACTCACCAAAAATTAATCAGGACCTGAATAATTGCAATATATGAGCACTTAATAGAGATTTCATAATTTAAATTTGTTGTACATATGTAAAATACGGAAGAATTATAAGTCATTTTATGAACAAGACGTCTTAAAAATATGAAATTTGATTCTGATATAATTTTCAAATACAAATCAAGCTTGTTCTAATTCTCTGTGACATTCTTTCTATTTATCTAATTCCTCACTACTATGAAGCTGCAAAATTACAAGAATTTAAGGGTGTATTCCAGTCTATAAATTTTAAAAAGTCGAAAATTTTTTTTCGTATTTCCAAAGTTTAAATATTCAAGAATATGCCCTTAAAAGGATTTTTCAAAATTTCAAATATTTTATGAGTTACTCATTACCATTGTACCATTTTTCTCAGTGCCATTTTTGTGACACGGCATCTGCTCCGGTCCGACCGGAACAAATGAACTATAGACGGTCGACACTGCCCGAGTGCCTACGTATGAATACTCTCATAAAATCGTTATTGTATTTTAAACCTTTTTAATGTATTTGTAATTTAATAATTCAATTGGAACGATGTTTGGGTTCTTCTTTTTTTTTTTTTTTTTTTTTTACGTGGAGGAAATCCGCACGGACACCAGGCCACTTTTGGGGGAGGGGGGGGGAGTGACGTGGTAGTGCCGGACTCCAACCGACTCGGCTGTGATCGAAAGAGGCCCGGGAACCGGTGCGAGCGACACACCGGGCCCCGATGTTTGGGTTCTGAAACTCAAAATAATAACGAAATTCGTTAATATGGACTTTTGCTCCGAAGCACATCCACGCAGGAACGCAGACAATTCAAATTTCCACTTTCCTCGCAGTATGTATTTTTAATGAAGGTTTTATACCCATATTAAAAATCATAAGCGTCATGGGAATCACGATTGGCCCAGAAGCTCATGCGTTCGCAGTCAGGCGAGACGAAGTTTCTTGTATAGAGCAGGAATCACCGATTAAAAATATGTAAATATGCTGTACCATTCTATGAGTAAAATTGCCGGAAACTTGTCTCAAAACTTTAAACGCGTTTTTCTCGAAACTACTTTTTTCGAGTTGGCGTGCACGGTATCTCAAGCTCTAATGAACCGATTTATTTGAAATTTGGTGTGAATGTTCTTTATACATTCTTTTATCGCGTCAACCACGCTCAGATCAAAATTTTTATTTTGCCAAAAATTTTTATTATGCCAAAAAATATAGTGAAAAAATATTTTTTTGACTTCTCCAAGGTTCATGCTATAGCCGCATCTATACTAATTAAGAATCCGTTCGGCTTTTTCGTTTCACATGACCAGAAGGGTTGAAATCATGCACGCCAGGACACCCTTTTTTTGGACCCTCCACTTTGCCAGTTCATAACTTTGTGAATTTTGAGTTTTTTTCGGTTAATTTTTTATGTAATCTGAAAATATCAATAAAAAAATGATAGAAAATGGATAGTAAAAATATTTTTTGTTTCGTTTGTACAGAGCTTCAAAAACCGCCCGAAATTCATGCCTCTAGACTAGAATACCCTCTTAAATGAAATAAGATATAGCCCATTGAAGATACAGGCAAAAAGAATTATATTTGTTTATATTTATTTATCCGAATTGATGTTTCTTTCTTTGTAGTGAAACATGATTATTTTTTATTTTCTTTACTTAATTTTTTTATTATATCATACTCTTTGTCTTATGTCATTATCTTATTTTCAAATCTGATTGTGCATACATACTTTGAATTTATGTACCAAAATGAAAGATTGTTATGTTATGCATGAAAATTCATGTCTACGGACAGTTTGTACTTAGTCATGCTGAGAAAGATTGTTATGTTATGCATGAAAATTCATGTCTACGGACAGTTTGTACTTAGTCATGCTGAGTTAGTCATGCTGAGTTAGTCATGTTGATTTAGTCGTGTTGATTTAGTCGTGTTGATTTAGTCTTGTTGATTTAGTCGTGATAAGTTAGTCGTGTTGAGTTAGTCATCTATAGTCAGGTTTTGAAAATTCATGATTACAGATAGTTGTGACATCAGATATCAGATATCAGCAAGATAAAAGATAATGGAACTTAAAGGAAACGTGTAAATAACTATGAAATAATTTGTCGAGTGAATAAAAGTATTTATTTGGTTGTTGCATAGTATTAACCCTTTCGCTACGGCAGTGTGCTCCGTCGACACCGCTGTACGGGCCACCGTGCCGCCGGAATAGCGGTACTGAACGGAGCACTGCGACGGAAAGCGTGCATATCTTGCGCGTAGGTAAACTGGTGTTCGGACTTACATCTTTCGGTGCAGCCTCGTCATTATCCGGATCGTACGATTCTTTAAGTGTTATATAACAACATATTTGGAGATCTTGCAATTATTATTAATAAAAATATATTTAAAAATTAAAAATTACATTTTACAATAACAAATTGGTATCCCGCGGACGTCGTCTATAGACGACGTTCGTACACATAGGTCATCTCGCGGACGTCGTCTATAGGCGACGCTCGTAGTGAAAGGATTAATAAATATATGTTTATATAATGTGGAAGTATTCATTTATTTACTCCAATTTACAATCGTAAACAATTCAGAGAATTGCTTATTTCCTCATAAATTATCGAAAAATGTTACTATAGCATAAATAGAAAAAGAGTAAATTTATACGAGAATTTAAAAAACTGCATTATATTTGATACACTTTGTGATTAAATCTGAAAATTAAAATATTTTAGTTTCGTTGTGTTTTGAATTGGTGCTGTCTTAAATATTAACTTACAATTGGACGCGTGGCATTATTGCTTCTTTCATACATTTTCGCAATAAATTTGTCAAGTTATTTTTACTCAATGAAGTCTAGTTTAAAATATATGTTAAGCTATTTAAATCATAGAATATCTGATGTAATAATCATGTGTTATTAATATCGTGCCTAATTTTGTTGCATGTTATTATATTTATTAGGAAGAGGAAGTCGGAAATAGAACAGTGTATATTGAAAATGTGTGCGTGCGTGATTGCCTTTTCTTATAAAAGTAATGTATGATGTTACACAATAAATATATACATGTTTTTATGTGGATTACAAGATAATACAATTGATTGATGATACAATGAATACATAAAAAAGCAATTTTATAATGCATGTTATTTAATATCTTTACAATAATTGCCTTGGGATTTTCCAAATTTCTATAGTTCCTTGCGTGTCACTGATGGCAGCCATATTTCTATAAAACAAGTATTACAAAGAATATAATACAAATTACATATTATTGCAAATCATATATTATTGATTCATACTTCAAATTTACACATACATATTATATGTATTACGAATGCTTACTTTCTTAAATTCACACGTAAGCAGCTAGTGTTTTGTCTATCAGTGGTCTCAAAATTTATATTTGTCACAGATTTTCCACCAGTGACGTTATACAATCTAATCTCCGAACCAGCACCATAAGTTGCGAATATGTCTTGATTCCCGAGCATCCATGCTAAACCCACGATTGTATTTTCACAAGAAATCGACCACAAGTTCGTATGCTAGATTATATAAAGATTTCAATCTATTATGGCGTTCAAAGTACAAAAATAAACTCTAACGGTAAAATTATTACCTCTTCAAAGTGATATATACGAATTTCTTTGTCAGTGCCAGCAGTGACGAAAAGATTACGTATCGGGGAACATTTAATGCACGTAATACTACCTTCGTGCCTTTCATACTCGTCTACTACAGGATCCATTAGAGTTTCATCATCTAAAATTAAAAATTGATGATTACTTTCATAGAATAAAATAAAGTTTAAGAATTTATTAGATACCTTCGATAGGAGCAACACGATCTAAGCTACATTTGTATATTCCACCGCATAAAGTACCCACGATAAAAAATATGGGATCTCTGGACGAAAAATCGAAGGCAGTAATACATAATCCGGATTCCATAGCGCGTTCACGTGTGCCACCTGCGCTACGTGGCCTTGAGTTTTCTATTGGATTATATTCTTTGGTTAATTTCAGTCTAAAAATATACAACGTATGTGATTATAAATAGATGTTTGTAAAAACGTGTTGATAGTATTAAAAGAATTACCGTTTATATTCACGAGCAACTGTAAAATTGGCCATCATCTTGTGGATGAAAATATATCCATCTTTGCTGGCGCTCACAAGCAAAGACACATCATTTATAGTTCTTGCTTTCCAATATACTTGAGACACACAATCCCCATGGGTACAAATTGTTGTTGGTGCCACTGATACATTGTCTCTTAAGTTCCATACAAGAACATCACCTTGGTATAAATAATATTTACAATTAGTTTTTAGTTTATAAATAACATGCTTTTTCTAGAAATTTTGCAATTAAGTAAACTACCATTGAATAAACCAGCAGCTATAATGGATGGTTCAGTTGGATGATAAGCCAATGTTGTTATACAGGCATTTGTTTCCAGCGTTTTATTTGGATTATCTGTGAAACTACCATCTTTTGTTTGATTGTACAATTGCATTTTAGATAGATGGTCACACCATGTTTCATGGTAAGGAATACCAAAAGAAACTGCCAATGTTCCTCCTCCAATACTCCAACTCATATCACTTACTTTCATCTAAAAATATTATTAAATAACACGAGGGAATGGAAGAAATTAATAGCTATGAAAGAAAACAAATGCCTGAGAATCAGATTCAATGCTATGAATTTTTTGCAGAAGCTGTGTGCTTGTCAGTAAATCTTCATCAATTTTTGGTTCATAATCTTCAAATGCATTGGTTCCATAAGATTCATCTAATGCTTCCAATATACAAGGTGTAACTCTATTTAAAAATTGGGCCAGTCTTTCATAGTTCACTTCTGGCTTCTTCTTCTCTTCGGTTATAGTTTGAGTCTAAACAATGCAAAATTATTAAAATCAAATTTAACCATATTTTTAAGATATATTTACAAATACCTCGACAGTTCTTGTTTCGACAGTTTGCACAGGATTTTGATTATAAACAATTTCTGTTGTTTGAACGTTCGCAGATTGATGCGATCTGGAAAATATTAAACAATTAAAACGAATACAAAAAATTGTGATCATATAAATGGAAGAATATGAAATTTTAGGCACGTACTTCGTAGTAGATAATTGTGAGTTGAAACTCACTGCTTCGAGTGAACGATTAGTAAACATTATTATGTATATTGTTAGAAATATTATGTTGTTACAAAGTTAGTATTTTAAATAGTGTATGAAGTTGTTTACTAAATTACTAAGTATTTTATAAGATTCAAGAGAAAATAAAAACATTCAGTAGAGAGCATACGTGTGAATTTACAAATGTGAATCAGCTGATGGATATCATAACGCCATCTAAATGCAAATATTACAAATAAAAATTGATGCGTAGGCGGTAAAGAAGCATGCAATGATGCAAATTAAAATTGCCATCTAAGGAACAATTAAAATATTACTAACCGGCTTGTAACATTGTATGTATGTATGTAACATTTTATACATATACATGTGATCTTAGATACATCTTATACGCGTGATCAACAATCACGACTGTTTTGGTTCTCTACGTGAATCAACTGCAATACCATAATAATTTCTAAACGCAACACATTAAGATTCAATATATAGATAGATTACCGTAATTTAAAGATATCTTTCCTTCTTTCCTTAAGCTAAGCGTGTTATCATTTTATTACGGATCGTTATAATCGGATACTCGAATGTCGCTTATGGTTCGTTCAGAACCTTTCTCTAGTATCAATCTGTAGAAATACCTCAACAGGTAAATACGCATTTCTTCTAAAAGTCTGCGCTTATTCTGGTTCTTTGCAATTGCATTAAGTTGCACTTCGAGACAGTCGAATAAAAATTTGCATGAACGACCTCCCGTACTGCAACAATATGTTAGTCAAAGAACTGTAGGATAAAAATGCATTATTCATCGCGTATGGTTCCTTTACATATTTGAAACGAACAAAGCAATACCAGGAGTCATTTTGATTGAGTATACCGGTTTTATCTGCAATAAATACTTCGAGGCCTGGTGCATAAAAGCGGCTTGTGGCAGCATCATCACCGCGACAGTCTGTCGCCGCGATTTAGAATAGCATAGATTTATATGAAGTAGTTCACACGTTATCGCCCTTTCTGTCTAGCACCGCTCGTATGTCTGTCCTTGTCGCACAGTGTCGTCCTCTCTGTCTAGCGCCGCTCGTATCTCCGTCCTTGTCGCACGGTATTGCGCTCCTTATTAAACACAAGAACATATACCTCCTTGTTCAAATGTAAGCTATATGCTGCCATCTATCATCACATGGTAAAGTTGATGTTCTCCTGTCTTCAATTGATAGCAGCACATGATTTAGTCATAGACAAGGAACGCATTTATGTACGACAAAGACAGATATATGTACGAGCAGCACAAAGAGAATGCTACTGTGCGGCAAGGATAACGATACTGAACAACAGAGACAGATATATATGTTGTATTAGACGAAGAGATCCATACTTGATACGATATTTGATCATACTCGAGTTCGATCAATTGGTTGATGAATTCCGTGAATTTGATCAGGCGCTATCAATTAACAGGGAACTTATTTTCGATACGAAGTGACGGCTAAAACAGAACTGCTATAACGTTGACAGTCAATAAGGTAGGAATACGCGATGTCGGTAACGATACGAGCGCGGCTAACAAAGTACGTATTCGAAACTACGAATTCAATTTTATCGTATAATAAAATAAGGTAAAGTAAATTATTTATATGAGAAATAACATTATATTATTAGTAATAGTTAATTGTTACGGTTCTCATTATGTTAGCAATGAAATATAGATAAAACTACTACTATTTGTTCATTCGATTCCATAATCTTTACGTTATTTTATCTATTTCTATAATGTGTTGATACATTTATCATCTTTAAGTGAATACGTTGAAGATTACGCGTTTAACAAAATTAAATTTAGAACGGTGTAAATATAGAGATACATGTGTTTACGTTTATAGATTATTGAAACTTATACGATATAATCTTTTATTCGTTCATAAAAATTATAATTTATGATTACGATAAGATTACCAACGGAAAGTAACTCAAAAGTAGAAATACAGATATTTAATGATTTTAGAAAGAAGACACACGCAAGCATACAGATATTACGATAGTGTGATGTAGACATCTAAAATAAATAATAAAGACGAGCTCTATAGATATCTTGCTCGTCACGTAGTACGAAAAATTCATGGATGTATATGGAGGCTGTGGTAATTGGGCTCGAGCAAATAAGCAATTACTATGTTTTGGCTTGGCAAATATTATAATAACGGGCTAGAGGGGTTAACCAGGTTATCTGGAATATGATCATCGGTTCAGGCGTTTTAGAGAGCGCCAAAACCGGCACCAGCCTGCTGCTCACTTTTATTTCCTTTTTTAATATAGTTGTTTACTCAAAGGAGCTTCGTTACTACCTCCATCAAAACTATGCAAAACTATATTTTTCGTTAATTTGTATGTTTCATATCTCGTAATCATAAAATCACAGAGGAAATTGGAAATTTCGTTGCTTTTGTATTAAAATATAGATAAATTAAGAATTTCTATTAATTATTTTTATTTCATTTTACGTTACATCTTTTTCTTATTTTTAATTGTACAATATGCTAACATCGTTTGGCAGGACAAAAATAAAACACCCTATATATTAATTTCGAATAAATCGGTATTTTCGGAAATGTACCGGAAGTTACGACCGATGTGTTTAATGCGACTTTAATACCATTTCGGGTTTTCCGCCTATTTTCAGTTTCCTGTCGGCGTTTTCGTTTTATTTACCTTGCGGTGCAATTAGCGGTTTGCCGATTTTCTTCTTGATGGTTAAGCTTATGCATTGCCCTGTGTTTTCGGCATTCTCTAATGTTCCGTGAAATTCTATATCGTTAAATAAGTATACACCTTATTTCCTACTCGTCTTTCACAATTTACTTTTTCAATAATATACGATCTATCCGTGAAACGTTATGTTACACCACATAATAAGTATATATTTTTAAGCACGATATCTTTGAAACCCGTGGAGGAAGGAACTTCGAACGGGTGCTCTTCCACCGAAACTCAAAGGACATTCGCTCGAATAATTTTACTTCCTCCGTCGTATGAATTCGTACGAGTTCCCTCGAACCTTGTTACACACAAAATTAGGAAAACGAAGTATTGGATCATCCTGGCGATTCCATGTTTCTAACTTCTATGGTTGACTTTGTGATAAATAGCCTGAACTTCGTCGTTGACAAGTGAGATCGATTTCAGTGCCAACGAAATATATTGTCCGTGAAAGTAATACTTTTGATAAGAGCGTAAACTTGCTGAATACAACAGAGTACAAACATACCGATGGATGGATCAAAGCATGTTTGTTTATAACAAGAAAATTCTAATCGACATATAACGATTTGGTTCGTAGATTTCTGAAATATTTTCAATTTCGTAATCGTAATTTGTTAATAATTAGATATTGTTTGTACTTAGGGTGAAAAAGATTTCTCTCGCTGGCCAACTGGTCCCAGGTGTGTACACTGGGAGCGTGGCAGACGCGTGCTTCTCCCCTCTTTAACCTCAGCTGAACGCAGTTGCCTTTACATGCTCTTTCATTCTTTCTATGTATGTATATGTTAATATATGTACTATAAAATAATTTAAAATAAATATCATACAGCCTGGGAAATTTCATTTATATCTCATGAGAATTTGAAATCTTTGTAGAAGAAACAGATCCTGAAAGTTATCTGAGATACGAAAACGTTTATTTCACAGACAAGTAGGTTAATATCGTTTTCCTATATATTATTTTTCTATTATATAGTTTAGTCTTTAGATATTTGTCTTTTAGATGCAACGTAGATGGAACAAATCAAATTAAAGTACGAAGGAAAAATAGCGTATACTTAGTATCTATTAAACACAGATAAACATAGATCTTTACGATCCAAGCCGCTTTAAGGTTAAATAGAAACGCATAAATCAAGGAAGAGACAAAAAGAGAAGGAATTTACAGCTTTATAATGCAAATTAATAGCTCTTCCAAGCATTGTTATCGAAGAGAATAATGAGCCTTGTTTTAGACAATTAAGGGAAGAAGAACGTAGAAACTGGCCACGTAAGATTTGCATTTGAGAAAGGTGGTAATTATTTGCAACGGAATAACGCAATTATCAAATTGACCCTCGCACCCTCACATAATTACTCGCGACTTCAGGATTTAAGTGGATAATCATTGGGAATCGGCGAACTGTTCGTTGAACGTTGAAATTTGGCAAGCGTCAGAATGTGGGGCGCCAGGTCGTCAATGCGTACCATGTAATTTATGTTGAATGTATGTATACATCTCACGTGGATACTGGCGGTACATTTTAACGCTGAATTTCGAATTTATTTTGCGTGAATTTTTCACGATAATCTGTTTCCACATAAAAATTTCAACCTATCGTAATACGATAATCGTGTCGTGCTTCAATTGCGTCAAAGAATTAGATTCGTTTAATTTCTTTTATATTTACACGGAAATGTTCTAACGTGTGCATTTTTTACAGGTATCTGTTGCTTTCAAATCTTTACGTATATTTTAATTACACCTATACGTAATTTCAAGACAAGTGTACATTTTTCACTTTCAAGATGTTATTTAATATTAATTGGTCGTTATTAAAACAAAGTATCGGAGATTAAGGTTACCGATGAGCGAAAATTGACAGAGTTGGTGTAGTGGCAGCAACCTAACAGTAGGAGGAAAATGAAATTTTACTCTCAATCAGAGAGCCACTCGATCACACAGGAGGGTGCCATATTGTTACGTTCTAACCATTCTCTCTTCTTCTTTATTTCTTTTTTCTTCCATAATCTTTTCCTCTGGTTTGGATCAACTGTTGTTTTACGAGGACTCTTTAGCCTCGGCAGACGGCCCATTGTATCGCTTATTTCAATGCGCGGATTGTTTTCAAAAAGAAAGCACGATTGTTTCATCTTTTTCTTTTTTTTTTTTTTTTTAGCTTCCTCCTCTTTGATGTTCTGCTATTTACCGATAGTAGCGTATCGAATGTACGGCTATTAAGAGTCTATGAAATTGTTAATGAAAGTTTTAGGAAGGAAATGCACGAAATCCTAACTTTCAGCGAGAATCGTGAGACACCTTGTTCTTTAACATCTTGCGAGACAGTTGCGCGATGGTCATCTCTGAAATTGTTTCAATTTCTGCTGTTTGTCGTTTACATTTCGAGAAATTCTTCAACGAAATGGTGGTACAAATCGTTTTTCCCAGTCGTAATACGAATCACTGGGATGGTTCGGGCCACCATGACTTCGAAGCTATTTTCTACGTGGGTCGTTCGAGGCTTCTGGAAATCAATTTTTCCCCTCTGGCGCCAATTAACCAGAATTTTCTCAACTTCGACGTAGGTCCTTTGGTGCATGGTAGTTTCAATCTTTAACTTTGGGAAAGTTAATCGCTCCTTCCGTTTTTCTTTTTCCTCGCCTCAGTTCAGCCAATGTAATTTGTCGAATTCATTCTCATGTCCACATGATCTATTATCGTATCAACGACGAAAAAACGCATTAAAACAATGCATTTTCTCTTTAGTTATTTCGTACTTGAAATATTTTTGAAATAAATGCTTCGTTTACTTTTATTTTTCATATTATCTTTTACTTTCCAAAGTCTGCTTCAATAGATATAGCAGAGTAATGATATCATAAATCTTAATGAAGCAAAGTTATTAGTAGACACATTCGTAGAAGCATCGTGAATTTATCTGAAGTTTCTAATTTGGCCTTCCATTCAATACGATGGGAAGAATATAATCGGCTTATATACATTTAGTTGACTGAATCCAGGAAAATGTGCCTACTATCTTTTTCTCTTTCTACCTATTTATCTCCTTTTGAACAAATTGATGCACAGTCGTCGCGACGAGACGAGAGTCGCACAAAAGCTTAAAATCACGATAGACCGTGGATACCGGCTAGTTAGGAGAGTTTTGATGAATCCTAATCTTGTGAAATATATGCGTGAATAACGAGCCACGACGGCCATGGTGCGTTTGAATTAAAACATATTATCCTTGTCTATCCTACCAACTAATATCTACTAAATGGCGACTAATACCAATCCTATTCATTCGGATGATATGCTTCAATGTGACGTTTACTTTTATATACTAGAATGTCATAATCTGACGCTATCCACGCAGCTTCATCATCTTTTAAATCTTTGTAAAACGAAAAAATTCGTTTCTTTTTCCGTTCGATTATTCCTTCCATGTTTTGTTTAACGTTAACTAATTAGATTATAATTGGAATATTTACATAACTTAACTTAATTTAATTTAACTTAATTTATATAACTTAAACGCGATCGTAGTATATGATATGATAAAAGATAAAAAAGCAAAAGTGTTGGTAGTTCGGTTTCAGTCGAAAGTCGTGGGAACCGTTTTGATAGAATAGGAGAACGGACGACGTAGGAAGGTAGGAGAAGGAAACGAAGAATCTTGGTGGAAGATACAAAAGGGAAAAGAGAAGAAAGGGAAGGAAGGTAAAGCCGAGCAAAGTTTGAACGATGGGATGAGATCGTTGGTTCTGATTCCAAGCAAAAATTCGTGATACAATGCGAGCGTTTTCATTACAAATAACGTAAATTCAATGTATATCCTGTTTTATTTACGAACTTCGATTAACGACATATCGCGTTGTCTACTAACTACTTGTTCTCTACAACCTGCTTACTCGCAACGTTAAACAAAATTATAATTACAATAAAATTACAGTTGTTTATTCGGAGAAGCATAGAAATTTCAAATAATAATCCTAAAATTGTACAATTATAACGCTACAACAGAATTCCTGTCCAATTTACTAAATATTACGATATAATTTTCGATCGCGTCAAATTATAAATATTTTTATATCAACGTTCACTCTCTCTCTCCTTCATAGTTATTTTCAATACTCGTAGATACATCGCTTGTCCAGATACTTTTACTTGTTGCATTTTAAATACAGGAAACCGCTTATGCAACGATCGCAATGTTCAAGAAAGGACGAATACCGTGTACGTCTTTAGATCTGTTGTGTTCTCGTCATCAGCAAGACCTTTCGATGCGCGATAATTGGAGTCCCGAGAGGAAAGTATTCTTTCTCGTTCCTTGTCGGCTGTAGTTGTTCGTAGTAATTTAGCAGGTAGCGGGACCGCACGTTTCTACGTGGCCATGTTCACCCTCTGTCCTCGGCTCTCTCTTGGACGCCCTCCAACACCCTTTCTACCCATTCCGCGTGTATTTAAAAGCGTTTAAGGGTGCCCTCCAATCTCAAGTGCTCTTCGCCGGATACACAATGGTTCTTGCGTATTATTTGTTGGTGAAATAACATGCTGTCAGTTATGGGGGATATGCTAAATATATAGGGTACGGCTAGAAATTCGAAGGAGAATCGATCGAACTCGTCCTGGTGCTCGAGTGTTGTGCTTCGAGTCACGTTGAACCGGCGCGTTCACGTTTCAGAAGATTTTTATATCGAACGATTCTTTCAAGAGAATCCGCATCAACATGGTTATGGTTGCATTTCGGGCACACGTATTCATGGATCACAGATTCGAACTTTTCTCTTCCTCTTCGTCTTTATTCTTAAGTTGTCAATTTGTATCGTCGAGAAGATACGGAAGATTCTGTCGATCTTTCGATTTCTTTATTTTCTTTCCCGGTATTTAACGATAAAATGAATTCGAAGTAGCAAGGTAGGAGTTTTCCTCTTGGTAAAACGAATTCGATTTATTTTTATTTTAATGATTATACGTATTCTTCTATTTTAGCGATTTGCAATTTATTCATTTGTATACTTTTGCTGCACAGGCTATGGCAGGTACGTATATGGACGTCTAAACGGCTGATCAAACGCCGATCAAGAATTTCAGAGTTATAAATTTACTCTTGCTCAAGGTTAATCAGTCTTCCGAAAACAAACAGTTCCGCCTCTTCGTTAATTCGTGTATGCTCTCGAAACGATAATCAAATAACGCCGAATCGATCGGACACAGGATACACGTAATTAAAGAGTATGTAATTATGGACTTTATCGAAGACGAGCGGTATTAAGTTATTAGTTATTAATTGCTTTATTAGATTAAGCGACCGAAGATGCGTCGAGAGGCGGAGAATCGGTGGTATAAATTCGCCGTAATCGTTTCCTTCCTCCGCCTTTAAATCGATTAATAGTACAAATAGAAACAATAAATCATATTTTAGTAGAATACCAATTAATTCCTATAGATTGAAATAAACTTTACTATAACAAAAAAAATATATGTACATATATAACAATTTAAGTTTACAGCTATAAGCTCAACTAAATAATTTTTATTTTGAGAATTTTTACGACGAGTTTAGTTGTTTAAATTATCGTTAATTCGGTAAAACATCCGTATAACTAAGTTCACTCGAGCAAGCTTTTGAATTACGAATGACTTAATCTTTAATACTTTAACTGACAGCCAAAATATACGCAGTTAGTTACTATTACCAACCTTTTTCTTGTTTTATACAATTTCCGTACGCAATAAGAGGGAACCGTATCTTGTTAAAGTCCAATCCAGTTAACATTACGGCCTGGTCTGCTATCATCAGATTACAATGTAAAGATACTAAAGGTGGTAAAACGCTGACAGGGTCACGAAACGTGTATTGTGAATTCCTTTAGAGTCGTAACGAGTTGCAAGCGTGGGCGGACGTAAGTGCGAGACACGTTTCACCTTCTACTCTGACGGGATAATTTTCTCTTCTGGCTTATCCCTTCTTCACCGTCCATATCATTCGTTCATCCTTCCAGAGGCATCGTATAAAAGTAGGTAGTCTGATTGCCTAAACCGACGTTTTATTTTTACTACAACTCCGATTCGTTTCTCTCGGCGATAATAACGATAGAACGCCGATCATGTGCGTGAACAATTATTTATCGCGTTTCTGTCTATCGGCCAGCGTCAAATTGTATCGAATCTTTCACGGAATTCTTCCGTTTCCTTTCAATATCTTCGAAACGTGCATTTATTTTAGAAATTATAAATGCAAGCAAGATCGTCGAATAAACGTTACGTCTCTGTTGTTACCAACACCAAAATGTTATTTGATTTGTGGCCGAGAAAGAGTCGTTCGTCTGTAATAAGCGTACCGCCTCTTCCTCAATATATTTGTCTTGATGGCTCAATGCGCACGTGACCGCTCGAGAGCGGCATGACTTTACAATACGACCCTCGAAACGGTTATAGCTGTACCAGCGATGAGAACGTAAAAGGCTGTAAAAACATTCTGGTAACCGGTAGAATAATTCGAAAAGCAGAATGAACGACGATCGCGTAAAATTAAGCGTCCCGTTTTACTTCGTTACACGCCTCTTGTCCACCAACGTTGGCTTTCAGGCGCAACAAGCGAACGCGTTCGATGTTGAAAAAATTCCGGAAACAACTTTCAGTTCTGCACTTTTGTTTCATTTTATAGAAAAAGAAGTTACGAAAGAGAAACTATTTTTTTCTGTCTTCTTTCGTATGATTTCACTTTTCTTTTCTTTTCCTTCGATAAAAAGCGCATAGCTGGTATCGGACACTTGCGGGACGCTTGCGAGGCCTGTAATTCTTTCGTGTTACACGCAGACGATTTCACCGCAGTCATCCGCTCCTCGTCCGTGTGTCGTTTTAGTAAGTAGCGGTAAGCTTGTCGGTCTGAGATCGTCCGAAGATAGGATCAAAAGAGGTGAGAGGACCACCCGGTCTATTTAGAATATGAAGAACCATGACATTGGTGTCAGATGTCTCATGGAGAATGTTGACACCTGTAAGCGCTGTTGGAACATTGGAATCAGTGGCAGGTTGTAATAGCAGCTTGAACACGACTGTCGATACAATACGTTCGATATTTACCACTTTCCACATTTACCATTTTTCCACTTTTTCGTTTAATCGCATAGGAATTACATTTTACGACAATTTTTATGTTATATGCATTTATTACAATTATTTACAATTTAACACACGTAAAAAAAAAAAAAAATAACGGAGCTAGAAATTCTTAATGGTTCAAAAAATGGTTTTAGATGCAGATAAGGCATCGTTAAAAATTAGTGGAAATCGTTATCGTCTCCAGAAATTAATCAGTGAGAAAGATCGTTCGAAATGGCGTTATAAATAAATCGGCCTATTAGAATCGCGTGGAACTTCGTACGAAGACGATAACAATCGCTACGAGCTTTCGAGGCTATGCTTTCCGTGAATAGAGCAGAAACTTACTAATGAAGAAGGAGCAAAAGTACAACTAAGGCGAAGCTTAGTAAATCTTATCGCGAACCGTCATCCTCTCATTGACTATGCATTCCCAGAGGAAGGCCGTGAATTTTGCCTCGGTGTGTTTCAGCTAACTGGAATATCTCACTAGAAGAGGTAGGTGCCAGTAAATTTCCTTAAACTTTCTTTTCTTTTTTTTCAAGATTCGGTTCTGATCCCGTTGACAATCTGATCGTGCCTATTCCCACGAGAAAAACAGAGATAAAAGTAGAAAAAATGGAAGAAAAAAGTACGCGCGTAGTGCGGTAGAAGAAAAAGGAAAGGTAGAAGCTTGTAATCGTTCGCCGATCTTCGCAGTGTTGTCTCAGAAATGCTCTTCGCACCTATTTTAACGCGCATGTATTATCGAGAGATTGGATCAGCAGGTATTTATTTTTCGAACAAAAACTTCCAACGACAGTTCACGGTTTCTCGTCTAGCATTTTTTCACTGATTCGCATCTCGGGTTATTTGTCGTGTAGGAAGAAAACGTGTTGGAAACGAAACGTATAATGAATTGGCGGCAGGTTGGTTTTAATCGGAAATTACACCGGTTTTTGTTCGATCTGTTACAGGTTACTGAATATTAAACGAATCAAATTACGAATCGATATGATAAACATCAGATACGTTTGCCCGATACATTTTTCATCTAAATCCGTTCTAATAAATTCGATGAATATTTAAAAAGAACTTTTGTTCGATCGAAAGGTCCATACCGCGCAGCGTACTTGTTCAAAGTCTTACGGATATTTGTTTCCGGTATATAAATTATAATACTAAATCGATATAAGGTAAGAACGGAAATTTAAGCAGTTCTCACGAATTAACGAGTAATTCACGATAACGTCTGACGAGACTATCCAAAAACAGCGCCGCCCACATCCGGAGAAGGCATATACTGTTAGTGATGGTGGTGCGATCAGGTTGATCAGTGATCGGTGTAACGCGTCCGTCGGTTTTACCTACTTAACTCGCATTTATCCAGAGTGATCTGAACCTTTATCGTAAATTGGGTCGTCCTTATAAATTCTGTCCGACTTTATAATTTTCGGATAAATATGACTTATGATCGAACAGCGTGCGAACTGGCACATGCATAATGCGAACGAACAGAGTAGAAAATTATACTTAATAAAATTACATACTCTCGTACAGTTTGTAATATCTAATGCTTATAACGTGTCATTCGATATGCATTAGGCTTGCGTAACATTAACATCATCGTGTATATTATGCACGAATATCTCGCGTATCGCGTTTCAATTACTACGTAATACCTGTAGTCTTATTTTTTATTCATCTATTTTTAGGTTCGTTTAGGTTTATTTTATTTATACTTTTCAGGTTCTCGATACATCGAAATCGAATCGATCCGCTTTTGATCTTCGAATTATCGTGGTGGACGAATGATAGCGTGATTTGGCATAATCACGAGCATTAGTAGTGAAAATATAGTTGCACCTATTACAAGGATTTGCAGGTAAAGGGTAGTGAGAAGGTGGGCCAACAGGGCAGGGTGAATAAGGCGCTCGAGCCTACGCGGGTCGCTTTTTCGAGGGAGGACGAGCCATATGGGGAGCATACGGTAAGCAGGCTGCTGCACCCGCTGCCTCGAGGGTTTAATCTACCTACCGTCCGCCAAATTACCATCCGAGGAAATCGTGTATCCTCGAAAGATCGCTGTGACGACGTTTCCGTTATTACTGACTTTACTGCATAAGAATAGGTATCACGAGGCCCATTAGTTTAGTAAAAGAACACTCGACTTTATTTCTACTTATCGATACGCTATATGTCCATTCGTGGATTTAAAATTTGTTTACAGGTGAAATAAAGTCCGGTCCGTTCTTGTAAAATACGGCAAAACATAAGAAATACCGTGTTTCGTCGTTGTTGTTGTCTTTATATTATGGTTCCGTGTAAAGACTTGGCTTTTTTAATTTAATTCTTTCGGTTTTCGTCGAAGAAAAGCAGACACTGTCTAGTAGACATTCCCGGGTTTTGTCTCTCGCTTGCCAACTGTCCCAGGTGTACGTGTCTGAGGATGAAGGCAAAAGGCCCAAGAAGACTCGAGGCGTGTGGCTGGCGCGTGCTGCTAGTCCCCGATTCCGTTTCCCCGCCCTTAAGTTGCTTCCGATCGTTGTCTGCCATAATCAGCATCACCACTGCTGCCGCCACCACCACCTCAACAGCTACGGTCACGCTTTTTAAATACGCGAAGCGAGCTTTCATGCCTTCATACCCACGGAAATCGTATCGTATTTCCTCCCTTTTTTTCTTATTTCGTTCTTATTTTCTTCGTCCTCCAAGCCTTATTATTCGTCATAATCACAATTCCCCGATTATTTCGTTCGTAAAATCTATTAAACAATTTTTTTTGGTTTTATATCGAAGATGTTTCGATCGAATGCTTACATTCTACACGTCGATATTCGTTGACATATTTCTTGGAATATTAGTTTGATAGATTTTATGGGGAAAGTGAATGGAATAAACCGATGATAAGGAAAATAGAATCGTCGTTGATTGCTTTGACGAAACTGTTTATGAATAACAGAAGTGGAAATTTGTGTTATTCATGCTCGAACATTATTATGGAAATTTGAAATGTAAGTTGTTTGTTCCTTTCGGCGGTAAATTTGCATAAACACGGTGATTTTCGAACCAACCAGAAGATGATATAACGCTAATTTGCAACTTTTAACTATTCACTTTCCACCGTCACGAACATTTTTCTCTTCTAAGCTATTCTATCCGAAATACCTTATTTAACGTAAAATTCGTTATCGCCGCGAATTAATTAAAAATATCCCGATACACGTAACTATTGTAGTAACATCTATCGATATAATAATATTCGTATGGAAAGGTAAAGCCTTTTGTCAATTTTCAAAAACAGACCTGCCATTGTGAAACGTTGTTAGGTAAAATGGATTTCTTAAAATATTGAGGGAAAAAAGAAAATAGGAGGAATAGACGGTGAAGAAAAGAGAAGAAAGGTACACGTTTTAAGTACTAATTTGTAACATTCTGAAAGTTTGCAAGAATGAATTGTATGGCACGCGAGGCTATACGCCAACGTTTTTTTCCATCTGACACGGTAGATTATTGGCAAGAGCGGCTTCTTTGATAATACCTAAGGCGCGTTAGCATTTCTATGGCGTTGAATTGCTTTGGTCCGTTTTACTGAAGCGCCAAAAATCGTTGGTATCGCGTCACCATTGTGTTACGTTTGTTGGACACGTTGGCCTGTTTAACCATTTATCTCGTCATTGACGTTAATCAGAGCGATTTCGGCTTCGGCAGAGATCTTTTGCAAGGATCCATATAATTTGGTTTGTCACGCTTATACGTAGTATGATCGATGCACGTGTACATGTGAACAGAGTATCTTATATTCCTATTTAGTGATATAAATATACCGAGATATTATTCCAATTAATTTCCTAATAATCTGTTCGATAACGAATTTATCCTAGTCACTCGCCTTGCTTCTTTTCTTCATCGACGTTTTCCAAATTTTTAATACATTTTTAATCGCCGATTCTTCCTTGCTACTTAATCTTCTACTAAAAACCGTGACTGCCCTTCGGTATAATTATTAAGTATTCTCCAAAACCTGGAAACCAGGTTACCCATCGCAACGATTTTAATCTAAAAACGAGGGTTTTATGGGCTCAGATGAAGCTGGGCATAGATATATGCTACGGAAATAGATACCATGAAATCCCATAGGATCCAAATAGCGTTCCCTTTGCGTTTTATCTACGTTTAGGGATAAAATCCGTTTTTAGGGAAGGAAATTTGACAAACAGTCGAAGGGGCGGTAACGTGAAAATATATTTTTCTATAAACTATTGTTTCTTTCGAATGGTCCGATCTGGTTCACCCGTGCGATAGCGGCCATTCTATTGTAATTCTATAGTAATATGCTGATATTGTTTAGAGTAATTTTCTTAATATATTATTCCGATCGTATCGATAGAATATATTTTAATAATGTTATTGAAATCTATGTAAATTTCAGTCTATCGTAATTTCATAATTTTCATACTGGACAAAATTATATATAATAAAAGATTAAGTAATTAAAATTGATCGTAACACACTTTACTGCTATTATGCGAATCTAACGTAACATAAATACGATAATTTTAGGTAGTAAACGGTGCATTCCATTCATCTCGTATCGAATCTTTGAAAACTACTGTAAAGTAATGTTTTTATATTCAGGACCACACAGGTAGCCGAAGCATATTAACTTCTGCATGCAGATTCTACCAACAATCAATGGTAACGCTATATTCAATTTTTATACTGAATATTAAGCAGCATCGTATCATGTTACCGGTAACTGGTTCAATCCTTGTCCGAATTTTATATTCTCACGATCAAAGCTAGCAAAGACAATTACGATGTTCTTAATCATATTTATCAATTTGAAATTATCGACCATATTCGAAATTACAATGTCGATTTCTATATATTACTATATCGTTTAAACATATAGACATAAGGTTCTCGTTTATATGTAATATGTATAGTCTTTGCTCCACTACTCTGTATTTTCTTTTTCTTTCTTCTTCTTTTTTTTTTTCGTTCAGAGATTCAACGGAGTTCAGGTATCCGGCGCGTAGAAAAATTTTAACGCGTTTACGACTGGCCGTCACGGCGGAAAATCCTTTGAAACATCGACTGTCGTAATTACGAGCGACTTATAACAGTGTGGTAACCCCTTCATTTGTGAACTATGATAAACTGTTGCTCATCTACGGTTCCGAGATTTGCCTCCATGATTTATGCTAATACAATGGACCTACCTCAAAGTATCTTCTACTAAACGCTCTATTAGGCTTAAGTTAATTACGAGACTACCTTCTTGTGGGTTGGCTCGACGCGATCGTTACCATATTACGGTACATATATTACGTCCTTAACGATGCCAACCGCTTTTGCATTAAATTTGGACAAGCGACGATCACAAAAAGCATAGGAGATTTTTTTTTTGTTACTGTCAACGCGTTTATATCTGTTGAAGTTGACTGATAGAGGAATGAGTGGATGAATTTGTAATAGAAAAATATATTGAAATAAGTATAGATATAAGTACAGGTACAATGTATGCTGATCCAGATCCTCACTTTTTCAGTGTTACAATACAACAGAATTTCTAATAGAGAAATATATTGAAATAAGTATAGATATAAGTACAGGTACAATGTATGCTGATCCAGATTTTCACTTTTTCAGTGTTGCAATACAACAGAATTTGTAATAGAGAAATATATTGAAATAAGTATAGATATAAGTACAGGTACAATGTACGCTGATCCAGATCCTCACTTTTTCAGTACAATACAATAGAACTTGTAATAGAAAAATATATTGAAATAAGTATAAGTATAAGTACAGGTATAGCGTACGCTGATCTAGATTCTCATTTTTTCAGTGTTACAATACAATAGAACTTGTAATAGAAAAATATATTGAAATAAGTATAGATATAAGTACAGGTACAATGTATGCTGATCCAGATCCTCACTTTTTCAGTGTTACAATACAATAGAATTTGTAATAGAGAAATATATTGAAATAAGTATAGATATAAGCACAGGTTCAATGTATGCTGATCCAGATCCTCACTTTTTCAGTGTTACAATACAATAGAATTATGATAGGGAGCACGTTCATATATTTATAGCAAAGGACATTAGCAAAAAGTTAACCTTGATGTGTAGCTCTAGCTGAAGGCTACAAGAAACAACAATAGAAATCTACTTATAGCTTCTTTTGTTTCTAGATCTTGTAACCCAAAACAAAATTTATGTTCAGGGGCACAATAATATAGACCTCTCCTTATTTTCAATTTTTTCACTAAATTCTATTCTCTTCGTAACAGCGGTCTCCAGGTCATGGATATACAAACGAAAAGGTGTAAGGGTTTTCTTCAAGTAATTACCACAACAATATCACCTAAGAGATAACGGCAATAAGTATCGTTATTTTTCTATCATAATATTTAAAATATTGGCTTGTAAAATATTATTTACGAGATGAGTTATAGACTACCATAAAAGTAGCTAAAGCTGGATTTGTAAATTTAATACGTAGAACATTTTGACCACCAACGAATCTATTGTTGTCTTGCGACCACGATTACGGACAATAACTTTATTTTCTTCTGGCTCCAGGTTCTGTTACTTGTTGGCGTTTGAACATACCGACACGCCGCCTAGTTATTTGAGCACCCTCCGATATACCATTTCCAGAGCGTAATCGCTAATCACTCGTCCGATTTCAAAGAAAGGGACAAAGTCACAAATAAAGACTAGTTTCGAACGTTACTTTGGTTTTGGGATGCGCCGCTTCGACCACCGAAGCTCTATATAACTACGCTTGTTGGCTGATTTTACGGTTTCTACGGAACTACGTTCCCTCTCCAAGGAAATCGCAATTTTCGTCCTTTGACAAAATTCAGAACGTTCTTATGCAATCGTTACTTAATACCATATGCTCAATATACGCGTTTAGATACACGCGCGCTACCGATGACAAATTTTCAAGTGCTAACGTTATCAAGACATTTACCATTTGCCATTAGCGTCGATGTTTCTTTCCAGAATCAAAGTTTCGTCCTTTAAAAATCATAATATTTCTAAATCTTCCGTCATGGTGTAATTTCAAAACGGAGTACCTGCGAAAAAACGAGAGGCGATCGATAGCAACCTCGAAAAGAAGAATGTGAATTTTCGGATGAAAAGTTTTCTAAATTATCGCGTAAATTATCGAGTATTACCCAGGGACGCGCGTGAACATTGTTAAATATCCGACAGAATTTGTAAAAATTGTAAAAGCCAGATCTTCGAAGTTTACCGTTTCTTGGATGAAACAGGAGGATGCGGTTTTCATCTCGCCTTTCAAGGAGTAAGCCGGGCGGTTCATAATAGTCGATGATGCTTAAACACGAATAGCGGCGGGACGACGTCGGGCCAGCCTGGAAGGACAAAATGAGGAATTCGAAAGCGGAACCGGATAATGTGGTAATTGTATTCTGGGAATCAGTTCGGCACGCACTCCTTAACAAGCTTCGACGCGGCTCCCCTGTCTGGTTCTAGACACGGCAAGTTGAACAGCATAGACGAACGGTCAGTTCGTTGTGGTATACAATACTCGGATCTATCTTTTTGATAGCGCGTGATTTCTTTTCGGAAGCACAGGTGTCAGAGTCACGGCTGTCACGTCCGAGCTGATCAATTATCATCAAGAGCTCGTCTTGCTAACACGACTCGCTAACTTGTCATCTGTCATGATTTTCAGGAAACGGTTATTGCGATTCAAGGATATGAAAAATATACCAATTATGGATTCTGTATTTTAACAATTCTATTTTCATGCGGTAGCGCGCGACTCGTGTTAACTATCTTTAATCGTAGAAAAATAGATTGATCGATGTTATCACGACGACTTTATTTTCTACATTCTTAACTCTGCTCGTGATACCATAGATAAGATTTCAACATAAACTTAAGACCTAATGGGAAATTGATATTGACAGCAAGATAAAATAATCATTACGATGATGCAATAGAATACAATAACAGAGCGATAAGCGAATGAAATAAATGTTAAAAATTATAAATAAATGTGTCTATGTAATGAAATTATTAATATCGAATAATAAATCATTCCACGATTTTTCTTCTCAAATTTTTATCCCAGAATTTCTGCTCAGAAATCGATTAATCGTTCTGGCCAATTTCGAACGTGAATACTCTTCCCGATGAATTATTAATAAGACGGAAAATGTTAAAAAACGAAAGGGAAAATGGGAGGAGAAGAATAGCGAATGAGATGAAACAAATGATAATTAGTCGATCTCCAAGCCTGCATTCCTCGTTATTTAGCCTGTCTGCGAAAGTTCACATCTCTATTTCCAAATACATATTCATTGAATATATCTATGTGTATTCTATATAGATATCGTTTAGAGTCAACTTCGTGGAGGGTCAGACGAATAGCGTCATACGGTGCTCTCATAAATTACCACTGGTCAGATAACATGTTATTTGCCACTGAGCTCACAAATGAGCGCACTTTGTATTTAATTACTCGACTCACGCCCAGGGCGCATCCTCATGACGGGCCTACCTCAGATCATTTTTACCCAAGGAATATCCCTTCTGTTGATCCATTTTTCCTTTCTCACACTTTCTTCTCTTCCCTCCTCTTCGCTTACTACCTTATCGAATCTTCACCTCGTTTCTTTTTTTTTTATATCTTTTTTTCCATATTTTATTCCTCGTAAGTAATATGATTAATTGCAGCAATTAATAATTACGTTCTTTGGTTACCGAAGAATGATATTTTACAATATATTTCGTCTCTAGAAATACTTTTCCTAGTATTTATATTCTTAACTTTTGTTTATTTCTTCTTCCTCGCGGAGTAACAATTGACGATGTTATTAATTTAACGAGACTCTTCGTTCGTTTTTCGTTTGACCAATGGTAATTAATAGAAAAATCGAGGATTCTTTGGCAAGATTTTGACAAGCAAAGACAGGATGAGTGGGTTGAACTGATGCACCGACGGGGTGAGCAGGTAAGCAAAAAGGTGAAAACAAAAGGCAGAAGGTAGAGGTAATGCTGTTGGTGAATAGAGTAAGGATAGACACAGACAAGCGTACATTTCGTAGCCCTAATTATTGGTTCCGTCCCAGTTCCGTTCTGGAACAAGAATATAATAAATGGAAGCAATCAATTTTTAAATTACATCCCAATTCGACGGAAGAATATTCTCGCGTGAAAATGGCGAAGATATTTAGATGTAAAAAAGAATGTATTCTGCATCGATTAATTTTAATTATATACATTTTTATGTTAACTTTCTCGTGAACACGTTGAGACACTTGATGCCTAACAAAAGACTTTATGCTATATTAGGTTGTCCGGAAAGTGTCTTTCTTTTACAGACACGTCTTTTACAACGATGTATCTTTATACAAACATGAAACCTAATCTGTCGAACGTTGTGATCTTTATCTTGATAGAACAAAAATCATACGTAATTCGATAAAATAATATAAAACGGAAGATATTGTGCATCCATTATTTCCTCATAAAACGAAAGAAACTTTTCGGACGACCTAATATCATGTTCAACACCGCGTTAGGGTAACATTTCGTCTGCATTTTTTCCCAATCAATTTATAAGATCGAATTCTGTTTCGTTAGAGCGCCAACGTGGCAATAACATGTTTATCTTAAAATTGTCTTTACGGTAAGTTGTGTTAATGAAGAGAAGTTACGGAAGTTACGCTGACCTTGAAAGACGATGTTTCCCGTTACTAAAAAAGTTAAGAGATCTTCGATCATGCGGTTGTTCTCGTTAAAAGTACGAAAAGTACCAAAGGTTTTCGAGCAAAGGATTATCGTGTCGCTACTTAGGAAGAATTTTAAGGCAATGGCGGGACGATCCCGAAATCCAAGACGGCTGTGTCCGAAGGGAATGACAGAGATCGGGTTGCTTCGGACCACCTTCGTGCTCGCCGCAAACTTTATCCTACCTGTTTTCGCTAATTGAGCGAGTAAAAATGTAACTGGACCTTACGCCCCTGAGGTATTTGCACCCTTTTGAAGATACGATCCGTTCTTTTCCCAAGATTTTGCGCTGGACCGCGTTCCTCGTCCCACAATCGCTTCAACCGATCGGTTTACCCGGTCAGATTGCTTAAGCGTGTACTCCAAATTACCATTATTTATTTACATAACTTCGTATTATTCACACGGAATAATATTCCCTCATTTTCTTATCTGATTTTCCACTTGCCCTTACGTTTCGTCAAAAAATAACATTGTACGGTTCATACGAGTATATTCATCGAAGTATAGATCATACTGCGACACGTATTAAATTATCCGAGTATTCGTTGATCCTCAACATCGAAATACGTGTCAATCCTCTACAACGAGAATTAAACAGAAAAATATGTAGCTTAATATAGTAGCAACGAAATTAATCGGATAATATTTAAAAATACTAGGGGACATAATATAACTCGTAAATCACATTGCGTCATCAAGGATCGAATCTCGTTACATTAAGTACATCGCGAGTTTTATTATTATTATTCGTTGAATATCATTCTTCGTGTGTTCGACGCCACTACTTCTAATACCATCACAAATTATCGACCAAGTATCTCAATAACAGGTAGTTTCAGTGCATCGTGATCAAAGAGACTCTCGCGTCTGTGTTTACCGTGAATCCTAAGTAAATGATATAAACTTGTACGTGATATGCATTGAATGGAGCTCGTATATGATCATGCACGCACTTACATATGTATTAGTATTAATACATACATATGTCACCGAAGGGCCAGGTAATAGCTGTGCGATTTTATACGTGATCGTATAGGATGGAGGCGCCGATGCCACCTGTTACGCTAGCCGTTCGCATACTCGGGGCTGGTTGGCTTTACCTCACCGCAGAAATGGTGGGGACCGACGGCGAGTTTTCATTGGTCGGGCGGCACGTGCTGCACGAGGGTGCCTCGCTCCAAAAACGCATAAATCCCCCGGCGGTGTACCAGCCGACTTTAGAATCACCCCGACAGCGGAGTCGGCGTGCGTGCATCATAAACTGCTCTATAGGATCACATACACGCACATCGTAGTCAATAAAAAGAGCTTGTTTCGCAACTGGTGTTTCCGTGAAAATACAGTGGAAATTCAGTGAAGACATCGAAGAGAGTAAGAGGCTTACTTATCGACCCTACCGATCCAGTGAGCAGTTTCCATTTCCAAATTCTGTGTTCTATTTCGATTCAGAAATTGCCGGCATGGAACTGCAGGAGATGTTTCGATACGGATATATGTTCCCACCGAGAGAGGACGAGGTGGTATCCTGCACGTATCTGGATTTACCGAGCTACGCTTATTCCAAGAGCAAGTCTGATCTTCCACCAGTAAGCAGTATCAGCATACCGCAGTGCATCGTGTACGACGGAAATCGCAGCGATGGCTGGCACACGCCGAGTCCAACCGCAAGTTTACGATCGGTTAGTCCTGCCACAACTTTGTCTGTATCGTCAGAGCCTGACACGATAAGTACTCCGGTTACGTACCGTTTATTAGGCTCGATGGAGGAACTGAACAAGAGGTACGTTACGAAGAGGGGCCTCGCTACGATCAACAGCGAGGCAACGCAACATGCTATAAACATGATCGATCTGACGGAAGAAGTAAACAGTATGGACGCGGATACCGATGGGACCGCGGATCCTGAGGCTGAAACGGAGCACGAAAAGGCGCAGTCGTCTCGAGGCAGTGTCATCAGCAACTCCAGCAGTTTCTCAGACAGAATCGTAGACGCTGACAGCGAGGATGATGCCGAAATGAGCGACAGTCCCGATCACATAGGATCCGAGATCGATGGAAACGGGAACAATCGAAACGTGGTGAGAAGAAGAGGTAAATACGTTAGCTCGACGATTGTGAGGAAACGCAGACTGGCGGCGAACGCCAGAGAACGGAGAAGAATGCAGAACCTGAATAAAGCGTTCGATAGATTGCGAGCGTATCTTCCGTCTTTGGGTAACGACCGGCAGCTCTCGAAATACGAAACGCTTCAAATGGCACAGTCTTACATTACGGCATTGTACGATTTGTTGCAATAACATTTTTTTCTCTTTTTCTCTCTTTTTTTAAGATTTCGCTGAAAATCGTGTTAGTCAACGAACTGGTAAAGTCGGTCGTTGAAATTGAACGAAAGTGTTTAGTGGAATTAACCGGAGGAGCGAAATAGTTGAATTTTAGCTTGTGTATAGAAAAGATGTTTCATCCAAATGTACGAGATATGAATTACGTTTACATTGTTTAGTCGAATTATAGGAATTGTGTTTGAAACGTAGGAACGATCCATTATCATTTTCTTGTAGATATTTACAGCTGTAATTACAGAATATCATTTCAGTTATCCGATGATTCTTATAACTGCGTACCATTCACTCGTTTATCTTTTGTAAAACGATATTGACCATCGTCTTATAGTTTATATTTTTTAATATTATTATCGTAATATTTATCGTGCGAAACGTAACGTGAAAGGTTTAGACACGCATTTCCAAGATTTCTGTAAATACTAGAAACTTTGTAAATTTTGTAAAGTAACGATATTTTAATGGATAAATCGTTAACTCGATATTGTATTATAAAGCCGGACCAAGTTACGTACTTATAATTTATTGTATTATAAATATTACTGCGCTCTTTGAGACTGAAACTGCATGTGTTGAAAAATATAATTATTTTATACATTCTCGTAGTTTTCGAATATCCTTTCCTCGCCAATTTCGTAAAGCGAAGTCTTACAATTCGAAGTCTTATAAGAGGACCTCGCAAGTTTAGCTTAAACTCCAAACTCCAAAGAGACTTCGATGCTCTCTTCGAGGCGTAGTAGAACATTTTTTCGCCTCTATAAATGTCTACTCTTCGAATGTCCCTTATTTGACTGTTCTAAGAGTCGCGCAATGGAATAAAGTTTCCTTGTAATTGCTTGAATCGGGTTTAATTTCGTTCAACGAACAAAGTTGTATCATAAGGGATGAAAAGTATATTCGGGGCGAAAGAAAAACAGCATCGTCATCGGTGGTCTGGTCGTCATACGAAACCCATGCGACGCGTCGGTGCCCGGTTTCATTGCAATTTGAGAACCTGCAGCCTCCTTTCTTTAACGATGACTCCTCTTTTTTTATTTTTCTTTTCCCTCTTTTCACCTTCGATTCTTTGCTATCGTCGTCGCATTTTGCTCCATTTCTTTTCACTACTGTTTTCCCCATAAAAACATTTAATTATTAGATAGATAGCCAAGGACGATCACATCTTTTGCAAAGAGCAATAAAGTAATTCACCTACGTGCTTTTAATTCGCCGGAGAAGAATTGTTTTCATTGCCTCGAGAAACAAAAATCTCGTTTACTTTTACCATTTCTTTTACGATTTTATGCCCAACGTTTGATATTTTGTGAAAAATATGGGCGCGCGACCAGCATCCGTATAAACATTGTCTAGCATGTTCAACGTCGAATAAACTATAATTAACACGGTGCAGAGAGAAGAAGGATGGGACATGACATCATCCTGGTGATTAGCACCACATATTTGGTTAGCGTAAACGTTAGAAGGGCGATGCTGCGTGAACCCTTGTTTTACGGAAACCGGAAAATTTGTCGAACATGAGTATACAAACAACGCGTATTTTTTTACATAAAAAGTAGAAAGATACACGAAACGGTAGTAAAATACACCGTGCTCGAAAGGACCCTAATATAACGCTTTTATCGTATAACAACTTTTTCTCGTTGACGTCCTTCTTCGTCAGATAGTACTACGAGGTTTAAAGAAATTGAAATATTTATAAACACTGCATTTTGTATTTACTTTATATCACTTTGACTGTTTTTATTTCCCCCCTCTCCTTCGTCCTTGATGGATGAAAATTTGCATTTGTATTACATTTCTACAATTCCCACTACAAATGTTCGATTCAGTTCCGAAAGTGAAGAACGTCATTAAGTGTTTCGTAAAAATGTAAAAAAAGAAGAATCGTTTTACGATTGGATTGTCGAGCGATACGTAAAGATCCCATAAAAATTCGAATGGATGTCGCGTGGCGATGTTGACTTGTCTCGCGAGGCCCTTCTCGTACACGTTCTCATGCTAGCGGACGAGGATTCGTACTCTCAAGAGCCGGCTTCCTTGAGATTCCTCGGAAACTTGATAAAAATCGCGCGACATCTTCCTTGGCGGTTAGGGGTTGGGGTATCCTCGGTCAGGCCTTCGTAAAGAAAAAAAATGAAGCTCAGGAATAAAAGAAAGGAAGGAATCTCTTAGACGAGAGAACGTAAATATTGTTCAAAGCAATTAATTCTCCGGCAGACTACCACCTTCGCTTTGTCAGAAGGGTTTGCCTTGACAAAGAAGAGGAAGCTGGAACCGCCAGCAGTGACCAGTGGCCACTGTCATCAAAATACTCGATGGGGTTGGGGAGGAAGCTGACTGAGGTAAAGGGAAGGGGTAAAACGGAGGATAAAAGACAAACGCCGCCGCGTTGTCGTTGTCTGATCGTGGAGATTGCTTTATTTGAGTACATTTAGCGTAGAGATCTCGAAACCCTGCCGAATATTTTGTCGTAGCCGCTACCACATGCAACCACCCGTCTTTGCCAAGGAAGCCGAGCCAGAGGCGTAACGCATTAAGCATTAAAATAATGTAATCTGCCGGCTGAAATCAGGCGATAAATATAATCGGCCGGCGGAAATTTGTCGGGTGACGAGCACTCCGCTGCATATATTCGCTGCACCGGTGTGTACCTTCGATGTATCAAGATTAATTACACGTATTCTCCAACTATGGGGAAAGGCAGCATGTATGAAATCAACTCTCGACAAATTGAGATGAAATTTTACTACCGAACCTGCGCTGTCAAGCGTTACATTTTACATCTTTTTATATGTAATAGGAATTTCTATATTCAATCTTGGTATTATAAAATTCAAGTTTATCGATATTACAGAGGGAGAAACATAATCTATTTATATTTCTACTCGACGAAATCAGAATTGAGACATAAAACTGAAGCAAGCTTCGTGCTTATAGACACAAACGCATGGCTATTTATGCTATTCGCCATACGAAAATCGCGTCGAATATAAACTGGTGCGCATAAATCAATGACGTCCCATCAGCGACAGTCGCTTCAACTCATTCGCGTGACAAACTTGTGCAACTCAGTCCATACGTCCAATATAAAAGTTGCAGATGCATGATTTATTCAAGAGATCGGTCCTCTTTACAAGGCAATATCAAAATATTCATTGGTTTACAATGAGAGGTAAAGCTGCATATATGAATTCGAAAGGCAAAGAAAGAGTAAGAGACAAGCACCAGTCGATCAAATAAATAAGAAATCAAATTTCCTGAAATCGAGGAAAGAAAATTTACGCAAAATATAATCACAAATTGCATATTATCTTTAAAACTTTAGTCTATTGTTAGATGCACAATTTCTCATAGATTCGAAGGAGGATCAATGTTAACAATAAGCCGAATTGTTCGATAAAAAGAGGATCGTATTGGAATATTTCTGTTATATTCTTGAAAGGTGTCGATACAATATCTGTTTGATGTTTCGAACCTTAGTGCGTGCTCTCGCGAATGCTTCCGGATTATAAGCGCAGGTAAAAGGTGTGGTCGATCCTGGTGGATGCAACGAAAAACACGACCGCCCATTGTGAGGGATTCGATGATCCTGCGAGCTTGACGTCCAGCTCGTAAATCGGTAAAAGATCCCCTACCTGTGATCAGGATGTCGGAATAAGAGCAGGCTATCTGCTATATTACGTTCCTGACTTTTCCCAAGTTGTTTCCCAAGACACATTCATCTTACATATTCCATTGCTAAAACACACGCACATGTGTATATATTTATATGTGTATGTATATACTGGTAACAATTTTTCTTCTTTGAAACGTCTTGAGAAAGCTCGTTGCCTTGTCGTGATATTTTTACACCTTGAAAGGGTTAAAGCAGTCTATCATAAAGTGTATCGTTTATGTTTTTCTTGCCAGCTTCTTTTCTTTTTTAAAAGATTATTTGTTTTTAGACTGTAGATATCTTTGACGTTTGGATAGATTTTATAAAAAATTGATAACAAGGTGAGACGTAGAAATTTGTTTTTAGATTTTAATTATATATTATCGTACATTTGTCGCATAAACAGTCATTTCGCGTTACTAAAAAAACAGACAACGAAAACTCTTCAGTTGCAGGAAGAAAACAGATATCCCATGATCTGGGTCGGCTTAAACTCGTTATAAATCAAAACTCTTCCCAAGGTAGATCTATTCTTGAGCGGCACGATAGCACAATGGCAACGGCACACAATCACAGAGAACGAAACGAAATGCGCTCGCTCAACCGATTTGTTTGTTCGAGCGCCTCGTGATCGAATAAAATCCGCTTAATACGATCGAAGAGTTTTCGCGTTCGTGAGAGGTATCACGGGTATGAAAACACGTGAAAGGATCGTTCGAAGCTCCGAAGCGGGTGCGAGGGTTAAACAGAAAACAGGACGAGAAAGTTAAAAAGGGAGGGCAAGAGAAAGAAAAGGGGCAGCATTGGACGCACACGACACGAGCTTACTTTTAGTTTCTGTGCACCACTCGAAACTACCCCAGGGGTATTAATTTCATTTTATCAAACAACGGTAATACTCGGAACGACCCTCCGTTTTTGTTTGCTCTTACTCTTCAATTACGCGCGATACGTATACGTTTAAGTTTTTAAGATGGTGAAAGTTCTCATAGGAAAAAGTATTTTATTTGTTCGGGGTTGCTGCGAGTTAGATTAAATCTGACGGTAATTAATTACCATTTTATGCGTATCTTGCTTGAAATTAATTTATAGTATAGATTACTTTACGAATAGAAAGTTACAAGTAACGTTACCTAATAGGCACAAAGGGAAACATAATGTCGAGCATTTTTTAAATAGGCGAATACTGCAGGAAATAAATTTAACGAATAATATTTACCAAAAGTCAGTTGTTTTTTTAAATATATTTAATTACACGTTTATATGAACAAATTTTTTATATTTTTGTTCCTTCTATCTAATACACTGTAACGTAGCAATTCTGGTATAATTTCGTTGCTATGATTTTACGTAAATGGGTTAATGTTATGATGCTTTATAACATTTAAATCCTGTCTAACGTACACTGTACTTTTAGTACTGTGACTATCCATCAATGGTATTTAATACAGGCTACTATTCGAATGATCAACTATTTAAACGTCCTATTATCATTAACACCGTATATTTTCTTTATTAGTTTCACGTGATACTGTTATTACATGTGTTATCATTTTCTGTATGATACTGTGGAAAAGAAGACATAACTATTGACACGAAATAAGCGATACTTTAAAAGTTAGAAGGCAGTAAAAGTGTCACAAAAGTTGAAACTTGATTTGAATTATTTATAGTATTATGAAGTAATCGCTATAAGAAAGGATGACTATCCTATCCGAAAAATTCTTTTCTTCAAACAATCGTCTGTCTTCCTACTAATTGGAAAATTAAATTTAGAAGCCATAATTATTCATTTTCCTTACTTCTTCCTGCACTATCCTGTTTGGAAGTCTTCTCACGATCGCTGGATTCCCAGCACTTATCAAAATCGTTTCGAACGTCGATTAACAAACTTTGTCTGCACAATTTCGAAATAGTGCTCATATTCTCCTCCTGTATATCCTTGCCACGTATCAATCGTGTAAATTTAAATTTGTTAACAATTTTTGCGAACGATCCTAAGGGCTGTTGCTGCTTCGAGATCGACCTTGGAAGAGACTCACATCCACGGCTAGCTTCCGTGAGACGCACGAAAGTATCTGGATCAACGTTTATCATTCCGGCACTGGCAGATTTTACACGATCAGGACGAGAAACTGGACTGTTCGACAACTCATTCGCATTGTATTCGTTTATAAATTGTTCAACCTTTTTCTCATTCGTTGCTTCCTCTTGTGCACCACGATTGTCTGATGCCTCGTTCGACAATGAGTTCAGCGTATGATTTACATCCGATATACTTTTGTTCGTCACCTTCTCTTGATTTTCCGAGATCTGTTCGTAATGATGAGGAAACGTTCTCGGAGAAATTTGATGTTTGGTCGATGGAGATTCTAGCACGGAATGACAAAGCGGACCACCGCGACGCGACAAGAAATCTTCCTTCGCACGACGTATCCTTAACGAGTGCGATTCCAGAGACGTATCTTCGGAAATCGTGTTCGTTCGACCGTCTCTTCTCGCTACCACGTTAGACAGAATCGTCAATTTATGAATAAGATCGGAAGACTGCGGATCGAATTTCGAGAAAGACGCATCTTTCATCTTCTCGTCAACCTGGGTCTTCAAACTGGGCAAGCTAATTCTGAAAGAGGCTTGATTTTGCTGTTCGCCTGGCTTTGCTTGCACCGAGACGTCTGCTCGTTGATTCTTCTGTACGGCGGCTTGTTTAAACTCGCCATTTCTTCCTGGCAATTCGGTCGACGAAGCTCTATCTCGCTTCGTTTCTTTTGGAAACACGTTGCTTTCGCTGATCGACGATTTTCTCGCGTTCTCCACGGATTTGCATCGTTCGAAGGTTGGTTTCTCGATAGATGCCCGTTCTTCCTTGCCGTTTCTTTCGGCCTTTGTTTCCTTGGCTTCGCGATCCTTCGAGGATGGGCGAAGAGGCCAAGGCAACGAAAGGGACATCCTCAAAAGTGCATCTTGACGATTTACTTTAGGGGATCCTGATCTGGATTTGCTTTTGCTTTTCCTTGTAAATACCTGATCGTTCTCGGAAGTGTCTTCCTTTTTAGCTGAATGCTCTTCCGAGCGTCGAAACGGAGAGAATATTATACGTTTCGTCCTAATGAAAACGTTTCGTGTCGGTGAGCTGGAAATTTGCTTTTTGACATTCCCTTCTTGGTTCGTCGGAACGTCGTGATCGCTGCTTGATCGACGACTGCTCTCAGAATTCTCAGTTGTAGCACGTTCCACCGGTGTTTTCGAGGATTTTGCTTTTTCGACGCAGCCTGTACTAGCTGTGGGCACGACTATCTTGTTCAAAGTTTCCTCATTGATGATGATTCTCTCGAAACAACGTTCCTCGCGGCTTGGCGCGACCGTGTAAGCAGTTGTTTCGATGGTCGGTTCGCGACGACATTCGCGTGTACAAGAATTTGTACTGGATGACTGTGAAGACGTCGAAACATTTTCGATATTACGATACTCTCGCCATTTTTTGCTCTCAACCGATCGTGCGTTCGTTGTAGCATCTATCGAACAATCTTGTTTCTCACGGTTTGAGTACTCGACGAATGATTTGGTGGGTTTATAGTTGTTTAAGTTTAATTTCGTTTCTGATGAATCATGATCGATATCTAATTCTTCCTCGACTATACCGTAATTTTCTTCGATTTTCTTTAAACTGTCGTCCCTCCGATTGGCGTAAAAAAGATCTACTTCACGCGTGGTAGGCTTCACTTCATCTAAGAGTAATTATGATATTTTTATTTCTGATTCGAACCTTTTTACGACGCTTATAGAATTTCTTAAAATACGAGACACGAATAAATTGCGCATTAAATTACAAATGTTAATTATTGTATTTATTAACTAATTAGAACGTACCTAATTCACAAGCGTTCGGTGTTTTTGGTAAACTTAACGTCGTTTCTTTTTTACAATTCGCCATTGACTGCATATTCGTTAAAGAGCAACGAGAAGGATCGCTGGTTCCCAGGATTATTTCCTCGTATTCGTTGTTGGGCTTATTCGTTGTTTCAGCACCGTCTTTTCCACTATTGCCGCCCTCATCCTTTCCTACCGCTTGGTTATCAGATCGTTGCTCGTGCTCCTTTTCGCTCGATAACTCCTGGTTGTACCGACAGGTCGATACTTTTGATTGCGCTATGATAAAACTTTATTCTGAAGACAATGATCTTTCTTTCATCGTTACTTTCATTTTTCTACTTTCCCTTGAAGAATCGGTTCGAACATTAGAAACAAACTAAGATTTTCTAAACAAATTAATCTTCGAGCTTTCACATTGAATTTTCTCTAAGTTATATTTACACATTTGTCACCAATTGTAAGGAAAACAAGTAAGAAAATAAAATAAAAAATATTTGGAAGGCAGAATGATAAACTGCGCTATAAAATTTCATAAAATCTACCATTGTTTCTTTTATGCTTGCACCAAAAATAGAACGATTTCCAAGATTCCATTCACGGATAGTTTTGTTTTCGTTCGTTTCTAGAACGGAAAACAAGGTATTCTTTACTTGGCTTTCGTCACCAACCTCAGAACCTATCAGAAGCTTCGTTAATTACCTTATTAAACTTACCATCAGATACATGCTTCTCCGCGTCTCTTCCAATTGCTTCTTCATCGACGGGTGATGTTACAGGAACATCTTCTCTAAAAATGGAAAAATTTGTGAAGGTGTAATTCATTTCTTCATACAGTAGGTTCTTGCAGAACAAACGTTGATTTCATATACCTTTCGAAGTTAACGCGACTTTGATCTTCTAGTTTCTTTTCTTCTTTTATAACGTTAGATTCTGTATCCCCATCTGTCGAACAAATCGAACTACTTGATTTGACAGAATCTTTGTCCAACTCTTCTTTAATACCAGACATCTGCTTTTTACTCGTTGAACCTGTGGAGAGCCAATGCTCTGATTCGTCATTGTTCGGGGAGATTTTTTCATTATTCCAAGATTTTGTCATTTCAGATTGTTCCAGACTCAGACTGTCTTCGCTCGAGAAACTTTTCCTTTGATTCCACTTGTTAGATTTCCAAAGATTGTGATCAGAATTTTCTTCAATCTCGATCAAAAATACCGGGGATGGTTCGTGACTAGAAGTGACTGTACCGAGTGGTACGGCGATACTAGTGGTTTCGCTCGCTGCAACCGAATATACTGGTGTTTGATGAGGTTGCACCCTTTCCAGGGGACTTGCAGTTTCCTCGATAACGTCTTCGATGTCTACGATCATCGCCTCCGGTTCGGAGTCATCCATTATATCTTCGGCTACGTCCTCTGTTCTCCGAGAATCGACTGAGACAATGAAATTTTGAAATTATAAACGAGGATATTGATTAACAGGTTACGCCTGTTTTCACACTAGAATTACCAATGACAAGTATATAAAAATATTCATGTATATGTACGTAACGTAAAAGAAAATCTTTATTCGCATACTTCACCAAAAATTATTCGAATTCCTAAAAATGCACCGCCATAAATTTATAAAATTTCTGTGAATAATTATAAATTGTACATTTTGATTATTTTAGTAGTTCTAGTGTTAACACAGTTGTTGAAACGAAACAACTATAAATGATAATACTTACTAGTATCTGGCAAGATATCGACGCGATCCAAATCTTTCAATCTATTCGTGAGATGATCCAATGACTGTAAGCTGTTCGAACGGCGTACAAAAAATGCAGTTTGATCAGTTTTCTCGATCATGGCGCCGACAGATTTCGATCTCTTCAAACAGCCGCCTTTCAACAATACCGGTTCGTTGCTTCTAACTTCTAAATAATTACCTATTCAAACGATCATGTGGAGAAAACTGTTCCATCAATGATTGATGAATTAAAATCTTACTTGTGGGTGAATTCGTTGATGTTTCGATAGTCGATCGTCTTAGAGAAGGTATATAACCGGGTCCTAGGAGGCGGAAGGTCGAGGATGTGGGCGATATTCCACGATATCGTTCCCAATCGTATAGTTTTCTTGTGAATTCTCGTGAAATACCTTCGAATCGGTAGGATCCGACGGACGTTCGTACGAAAACTTCGTTGCTATCGTTTAGACTCTGTGTTCCATCGGCATATGATCTTAAATAAAATATACACATTAGTAGGATGTGTGTCACCGTCAGGTTGTTTGATTTCATGTGAACATGAAAATTAGTAGACTTACAAATTTTTGTGAATATTTCTTCAATTATTGGTATTATTGTTATTATTTTTAATTGGAATGTTAGAAAAAGAAAGTAGAGTAGAATTTCTATTTACGGTTAGTCTACTTTTAGTGTCAATCTTAATAAATAAAACATATATTTGCGTTATACCTTGAATCTGCATCAAAACACTCTTCCAATTGTTGAGCGTCACACTCCCGTCTCTCTTTAATCGTATTATTATTAAAAAATGATAGTAACCTTTCTAGAACGAAAAATTCGGTTTCATCTATCCCAGACGCGATTCTATGTTGATGCGATTTCGATCGTATCGAGTATTGGGAATCATGATTGCCAGTCTCGTTCGTTCTCTTCGAATTTTCTATTTTTCGTGGAAAATCTTCGCAGAGCTGAGACTTGCCGTCGTTAGCGATGTCTCCACATTCACTGTTAGCTTGCGGGGTCGCAATCTCTCTATTTCTGTGCTCAGTTTTCGAAGGAGATCTCCAAAGCTGCCAGTCGGTCAAACGACGTCGTTTGATCCTCTGTTGTTCAAAGGGAGCACTTCCTCGTCGTACTTTCTTTGCGCGTTTCCAGTCCTGCAGCTTCTTCCTAAATTCAGGAGCTAATCTTTCTTCAGATAATAAACTTTCTCGGGGACTTGGCAAACTGGGCGAAATTTCACGAACTTCTTTGGTGGCAACGCGAGGTGGAAGATTTTTTAAACGTTCCCATTCGATCAGTTTTTGGTGGAATTCAGTTCCCAGTTTTTCCCTAAGGGCTTGGTAATCTCGTCGTGTGCCCACTTGCGCGTTCGACGGTGTTGCCTTCTCGACATTTTCCACGCTGTCGTTATGATTACAGCCGATTGATGCTTCCAGTCCTGCTGAGTAAGAAAAAGAATTGTTATCGATGTTGAATTTTAGTGCAGTCAATCGTAGAAGTGCTCGTTAATTAATTAATTGATAAAAAACAACATTTATCTAACTTTTATTTAATGATTCATTGATTGGCAAAAGTTTATAATAAATTGTTATCTACCAATCTCGTCAAATATAAAGCAATACTTTGTATTATTACTGTTTATATCGATTATCAGAACTACTACGAACTTTTCGTCCAATTCCAATATCAAAAATCGTCTTCTTTTGTCGCACGGAGATCGGCTGTTTGATTAATTTCTATTCGTAAATTTGGCATGTTGGTCGCAAAATTTATTGTCCCTGTCATTCGTAGAATTCATACCAATATTATCAAATATTCTGTACAGGGTAAGCAATGCAACAAGGCACTATGTAAAAGACCGCAAGACGTTAAAAAGGAAACGATATTACCGAAATGTAAAAAATATCAAGAGGATCTTGTTAAATGCCCAAAACTATCTAAGGAACAACGATGTTGTAAGAAACTGTTTGCAAAACCTCCACCAAAAGTAATAAATGCGTACATTATTCTATCACATTAACACAATGATCCTCGACAACGATTTGTAACTTACATTTCAGTGCAAAGAAAGAAGCGTTGTGGATGTTTATCAGAAAGCGTATGAGAATGTTACGAAACAGGCTAACGCTATCTTGAATAACATTCAAAACGAATCAAAATCTATGTTCGTTCAATTAACGAAAGATATAGAACTGTCGAAAAATAACGAGCAGGTATTGGTGAAAGGAATTTTGCATGACATTAAGAAAACGCTTCAGAAGTTGCTCGCAGTGGATCCATCATTTGGTTCCATGAAACGCAAATCTGCTATGTCGCTGAATCACGAGGTTCGCCAGGCTTTCGAGAACGTGGAATACGATGTCGTACCTCGAATAAAACGAATAAAAGTAAATATCGAGTGTTTAGAGCGCGACATATTAGCTTGCATCGATCGTGCCAAATCTCTGATACTCTCCTGTCGCAAATGCAAAACTCCGCAAGCGTTGACCAAATGCGTCGAAGAAAACGCAGTCTACGCGGAGAAGATATTAGACAAAACGTCTCAGAACGCGCAAATTGGTTTGAATAAAATCGAATCGTTGCAACGTGGAATTTTGGAATATCACAAGGCATCGTTAACGAATGTTTCGCAAACGTGTCGCAAAAAGGGCGAAGCATTTTTGGAACACCTAAACAATTGTGTCACTGCTGCTAAAAACGAACAGAAACGGCGATCGTCGTGAAGCTGGTCCTCTTAGAAAGAAATATCATTGTATGCATAGGTAAATTATTAAATTACCGTCTTGAAAAAGCATCTGTCTGGAAACGACGTTGATGAAATTCGATGAGATGCTTGAAGTTGAATTCGTTAGAAACGCTCGTCTGACTTTGTTCCATTTGGAGTCTGACCTCTGTGCTTTTGACGGAAGAATCGCTGATTCTCCACCATACGATCGCTGTTACATTATAAATAAAAACGTGTGAAGTTTAAAAAGTTAATTAATCAAAATTAACTAAATCAATAATTAAGGTAAATAATTCGTGGACAAAATGTATCTTCGAAATATAAGAAGAGATTAATTTTTCATTTATAGAGAAAGACAATATTAACCTGTCGTTTAAAATCCTTGTTTATAGACAGGTCTCGGTATGTCTTCCTGGGCTGTGGAGAATTTCCGGCAGAGGTGTTTGTATTAAAAAAGAGTGGTGAGTTTGACTCCGGGGAAGATATGTATCTGTTGTCCTCATCGTGTGAAGGTATCGTAATAGTTAAAGTTGGCGTTGATCTCTTTGATGTCGATTCTGTATCTTTTTCGTCTATTTTATTCGACGATAGCATCGCGTGATCGTTATCCGATGTAATCCGAATTAATGGTTTTCCTTGTCCGATCTAGTTTTGTATAAAAATTTTATTTTGATAATAGAAAGATTTATATCGAGTAAATATTTTATAGAAAAGTGAATCACGATTTGAACTATATTATACTTTCGTATCTGTCGTTATCGATACGATAACAGCTAATGATTTTTGTTCGAGTAAAATTTATTTGTGAGAATTGGTGTACGAAAGTAAATTTTACGTTCATCAATGCATATGTCGCAAAGACAAAGTATGTGCAAAATAAAAGTTAACGGATATTTATCTAATTAAACTGCATCCAAATGTGTAAAGATAATAGACAATAAAATATAATTTAATAAGTAACAATAACATTTTATTTACCTCATTTGTTAGACCCGTTTCATTAACTTGCAAAGTGTCCAGTATAAGGATATTATCATCAAGAGATTGACTATGCCAATTTCCATAATCAGCCTTTTTACTAGGTTTTCTCTTTAAGGATTGATAATTTAAATGATTTAAAGCACTTTTCTGTGAACCTAAAAAAATTTAACAAATTACGAAAAAACATGGACATACGATCATCTATCAAGACCGAGTTTCGAAATTTCTCTGAGTGATTTAATTACAAATGATCCTCGTGTCTTTCATTTAAACGATTAATTTGCAAAAAGATAATATTCGATAAACTGTAATGGCAAAAATATTTGTAACGAATACATATATATGTAAACAAAAGTTTACGAATTTCGTACAATCATAAAATCCTTCATTGAACGAAGATGGAGATGAAGTTCCACCAAAGAGCATGCCTGTGTTACAAGGTTCGTTAACGGGTGACGAAGTGGCCGTATTGTTCGATTCCTTAATTTCAACATCTGGATTTCTGTGATATTTAGTAGTTGGAGTGGAGGGAGAGGCGGTGGTCGTCGATGACGTGCTCGTTGTCATCGATGGATCCATTATTTCCGTATCGTTCGTATAAGCCCTTTCCCACTTGAAAGCAGCTTTAACCCTGGTCCACTTAGAAACTTTCGGTGCGCTGCCAGAAATTTCATCTGTCGACATTTGCTTGTCGATGTCGAATTTATTTCTCGTTTGTCTCGACGAGGACGATCGGATATTCCGCTTTTGAAACGGCGAATCTCTGCAATTCGACAACATAGCATCTAACAAGGATTCTGCGAATCCGGTATCCTCCTCGCAAACGTTGATCGTCGCATCCTTGTCTCGCTCGAAAGCATTTTCCAACTTCTGATTGGCATTACGGAGTACTTTCAGCCGCTCTAAATTCCTGACGCGTCTAAAAAATTTGGAATTGCGATCCCTGAGCTCGAGAATTTCCTCGGCGAAAGTATACAGACGATCCAACTGCTCGAAGGCGTCTTCCGCGTAAAGACTTGAAATAGCCATTGCAGACATAGCAGAATTTCTCGAAGGACACTCCGAGGTTTGACCTTCGAACGGCAACGTCCCGAAATCCGTCAAGTAGTCGATTATGTCTTCGTCTTCATCGACGTTTCGACTCTGTCCTATTTCCGCCTGATTTCGCGTATTTTGCAGACGCCATAGGCTCGCCCATGGATCCGGTGGAGGTATAGGTAAATCACTCTCATCCACTTTGTGTTTGGCTTTGAATAATGTCTTTTGTTCGCTAACACGGCTCGTGCATGGTCGACCGATATTTCTTTCGGTTTTTTGACCACTGTGATCAGTAAACTTCTCATTATCCACCATTTGGCTAGTTTTATCTAATACGTTTACCAACGCGTTTTACATGTGCGTTTTACCCTATTCGCTCTCTCTCTCTTTCTTTCTCTCTCTCTTTTTCTCGAGTTTGTCAATTGAATTATTAATATTCTAAATATATCAGAGTAATCTAATTTTAGAATACATCTTTTTTCATGGACATTATAGGCGTAGCACCGAATCGAGTTTAGACACTTCTGGTAACAAAGTTTGAGATATTTAGAAATTGTAACATCTATTTATTTAATTTGAAATTAACACAATACAGAATGACAGTCACTGTTCAAGTATTTAACTATAATGTCTTTTATCTTCGAAGCTGAAGTCAAGGTAACGGGGACGAACAATGAACAGCACCAGATTTTGTATCACTCTTTCGTTACACATCAGTAACAATTTACTTGTTTGATCCTCTATCGCTGATCCAACACGAAGTAAACACACGACCGATGGTATTTTACCGTACGTCTAATTATTAATGAAACCGATATTATTACGAATATTCGTGTTAAGGGATATCGGTAGGTCTTGCGGCGAATATCTCGAAGGTTCGCGGTGGGAATGCATTTTTTACGTTTGGCGGCGTCAAGAGAGCCGCGGAAGAAGCGGCCTGAAATCGCAACAACGTCCTCGCGTGATTATTTTCGGTAGCGAGCATTCGGCATTCGTATTTACAACGAATACAAGAGCGTATTCGTGACGACGAGGCTTTCCACCACGTTCGAAGAGCATGCGCGAGAGCATGTCCACGATAACCACGTAAAAGAGACGGTCTTCCTGTTCTCGTCGAAAATAGACGGTGGAAAGACTATGGCGTATACTCTCGAATAGCCGCCCACGTTTGTATTTATGTGTCTGCATGCCCTGCACATGCCAATATAACTATTTTTTGCTACACCTTTACCGCCATATTTTTTATTATATTTTCTACCATACCATACACGAAAGAAATTTGCCTAATTCTCATGTACTATAGAAACATTTATGACTGCTACCAAAATATGAATAACGATCTGCTCTGTTTTTTACAACATAACTATAGTCCATGGAGAATTATTTATAATTTATCGAAATTATAAAAATATGAACATTAAGTAGCTATTCTTGCATCGGTAATCGGGTTAGGTCAGGCATTCGTGACCCTGCAACAGCAGCACCTGAAACCATTAACTCGTTAAATTCGTTCAATATTTTTAATCACCGAGTTTACTTACTCAACAAAATTCCTGACATAATGTAGATACTAGTAATACATTGTATATTTAGAAAGAGTTTAGTAAAACTACCAACCAAGTAGGGAAATATTCTGGATAAACCGATAATCGTACCCCTGAAATTATACTAAATTCACTAAAAATTTCATATACCTTTGTATACATTACTAACAAAAAAATATGCGTCTAATCATAGAAACTGTTTCATAATTAACCTTACGCCGGTAAAATAATTTTCCAGTAAAAGTATCGAAGCTGTCGTACGACCAATCGCGTAAACTGCTAGTATGATCAGTGAAAGAACGATTTGTACTATATTATGAACTGTAAATAATAAACCAAGACACGCGGCTGTTCCCACTAATCCTGAAAGTACTAAAAAATAAAATCGAAAAGATTTGTCCTTAATAATATAGCAACGTTAGAATGAATAGTATACTAACGATACGCTTACCTAGAAATATTTTTCTACCAATAACATCGATGCCAATTAGCAACAAAATTTCTCCTAATATGTAGCTCAAAGATAAATAGAAAAGAATTCTAAAACGATCCGTGTCTATTTCTTGACAATTGTGCAAAAATCCTAATGCCAAGTTCTCTATATCGACAACGCATGTAGAATTCTTCTTTGCCGATTTGTTAAAGTTTTCTGTTTCTTGAAACAATTGCGTATTCCAAAGAGCAACCCAAATGATTCTAGTTATTGTAATCATATTATCACAACAAATGATAAAGCGTGTTTAATGCGATTACGTTTAATAAAAAAACGATATGTTACCCTGGAAATTGTAAAAGGTTGATACAAAGTCCTAATATCGTGGTACATTTAAATGGTGTGCTGCATATCTTGCGGATTCGTTTGCGTGTTTTTATACAGAATTTCCGTACTATTTTACTCACATTTCCTGTATCTTCTTCATCTTCCTCGTCTGGTCGAACACAATTGTCTAAAGTACGTAACTGGAATAATAAAATGTATTACTGTATATTATATATTTTAGTAGCTGAAATTTTATATAAAAGGTTTGCAGCGTGGAAATGGTTGTAATGTTTCAATATTTTAGCAGTGTTATTATCTGAAATTTGACTCACAGAAAAATTGCACTTATAAAAAGAGAGAGATGACTTAATATAAGATAATCATACTGTATAAGTATCGGCATGCTTCGAATTATTAATTGCATAGATCTGCCGTAATACAGTTAGCGCTTCTTCGTACCGACGCCGATAAAGCAAGTATCTAGGACTTGCCGGTAATAAACTAGTCGCACATGCCATGATCAAATTTGGTATACCTCCTAATCCTATAAGGACTCGCCAAGAATTTGGTCGAAATTTTTTGTTTTGTAATCGCACAATCGAAGGCACCAATAGCCATGACAATCCTATTTTGAATTATCATAAAACGTTTAATGACTTTAGAACTTTCGTACTCCTTTATAATCTTTACCTAAAGCAGACACATAACCAATAACTCCTAATACATCCAAAGCAACTAAACAAAAGCCTCTTCGTTTCATGGGCAAAAATTCGATTACATATACTCTTAAAACCACGTTATTACCAGCTAATCTAAAAAAATATATATTGTTATACATATGTAACGAGCAGATATTTTCAGCTTTACATGTATACATACCTCATTTATTATGCATGACAATTATATATGTGATTTCATAGATAGTAATTGGACTTACCCCAGTCCAAGTACAAATATTGAAAGGTATATCAGGAAAGTAGTTTGCGCAAAGGATAAACTGATAGTGGCGCAAAACACAGCGATCATAGTGGCGGGAATCGATCCTTTACGTCCACTTGCATCGATTATTATTCCGAATACAAATGCTCCTACAGCCATTCCTATACAAAATCTTATTTTCATAAAATATTATAAATTATCTAAATATAAAATATTTTATAATTTATTTTAAATATATGTTATTTGGAAACGTAAAGACACAAAGTAAAAAGATTTATAACATCATTGAATTAGGATCAATGAGGTTTTAAAACGGTCTCTGCTAACCAGTTATTTTTCATTCTACCAAGGAGACTACAGGGTTTATGTAACCAGTAATTGCCTGATATGTGATCAGATTATTTTCCGCTTACTGTTAAAGTAATGGCAAGAGAAGCTCGCTTGATTAATCATTCACATTACTGAATTAGTTATACTAGAGGGGAAATTTGGTTAGTTGGTACGACTCTGATTATACTATCATTGTAATTTATATTTACATATAATTGACCTGTGACGTCATTTAGTTACTAATATTGTTAAAAAAATAGTAAGCAAGAACCCTTTTCATGGTCACTTTCATAATCATCTAAGATTTCTTCATTATTTCTCAACATCGACAAATTCTATGTAATAAGCAATATGTTTTTTTTTATAATTGTTTCATAATCCCCTTTTCTATCTTGCCTAACTTATGAGATTTCTTTATCTTTGTTTTTACGGCAGCAGAGGAACTAAATAGCGTTGGAACCATATTTCACCTTATTCAATTGTATATAATTTTGATTTACTTGTATTTACATACGTAAATTTTTGTTGATAATTAACAATTATCAGTTGGTCATATTCTTGTAAGAAATGCATAAACTAATAAGCCACATTTGTATAATCTATCGATATATATATATATATATATATACGTATATATACCTAAAGTTAACATAGCATACACAGTAGTCACTTGGCTTGTATTTAGGCTTAAATCACATGCCATAAATGGGATTATAACTAAAATAATTGGAAGAACGCAAGCTTCTGCAAATGCACACATACCACATAATCCAACAATAAAGCAATGACAAAGCCCACATCCTGTAATTAAATATCAAATTTTATAAATATAGTTACAATGTTTTCATGTTTTATTCCATACTGGTCGTTGAATAAAAAGATTTCTCTTTTTTTCTGTGCCTTGAGCTATTAAGCTAGCCTTGAATTTCCTAACCATTCTAATGAATCATTTTCTAATTTTACGTTTCCCATTTTCTAATGTTACGTTGCAGCCGATAAAAAGAATTCAATAACTTATAATAAAGAGATGTTAAAGTAGTGTAATTTCAAAAAATATTGTACTATCATAATAGAAAATATTGTACAAATACAAATAAATTATAGTTATTCTTGATATATTCTCTCTATATTTTAAGATTAAAGATAATTTCAAAACGTTATTATTGAATTCGTCATTTTATAGGCTATGATATAATACTAAATACATTTACATCAAAAATATCTTAATATTCTGAAAAATATGATATGAAAAAGTGAAATATTTCTATTCAGTGCTCCATCAAGAACATATTTCGCAAATTATGTATTGATCAGTTTTTAACACAGTAAATGAATGAATTATTTAAATTTCTTAACCTGCTTTAGCAATAACCTTTTCACAGTCATTAGTCATCATATATTATAGAATTTGGTAGATACTGATTTACAGAATTCCATTTGCTACACTGAGAAGCTATTGAGACATACATTTATCATCTTACCGTAATAACGTCAATTCAGTAATTTCAAATTCATACTCTCAAAATTAAGTTGCTAACAAAAACTATTTAATAATTGAAAATAACAATCTTCACTTTGAAGACACACAATTACACACATATAAACATTAAACAAAAATAATGGAGAATATTAAATAAATAATATAGACAATATATGATATAAATTTATTATAGGGAATGAAAATAGTTCATATTGAAAATATAATTAGCATTGATATTTAAATGATATCCTATTCATTACAAAATAATCTACTGATTTTTAGTACGAATAAAGTATTATACACAAATGACAGCTTTAATAAAATGTAGGAATCTTTTTAATTGGTGCATTTATGTATCTTTGAAATATTCCTTAGAAGCAGCCACATCAGGCTTCATAGTCTTCTTTCCTGGTTTCCAGCCAGCAGGACATACTTCTCCATGTTTATCAGTATACTGGAATGCTTGAACTAAACGCAGAGTCTCATCAACAGATCTACAAATACATGAATTTGTTATGTAGAGCAGCATTAAAAACTATATGTTATACGTAAAAACATTATTTTATCACATCAATTTTACCTGCCAACTGGTAAATCATTAATAGTAACTTGACGTAGCTTTTGTTTGTCATCTATGATAAAGAGACCACGGAATGGAACTCCGCTTTCTTCATCAAGCACGCCATAATCGCGTGCAATTTTAGTGCTTTTGTCAGCAAGAAGGGGAATGTTCATTTCACCAAGACCACCCTGTTTACGTGGTGTATTTACCCATGCCAAGTGACTGAAGTGAGAATCAGTAGATGCAGCAATGAGTTTACAACCAATTTTCTCAAATTCTTCAGCACGATCAGAAAAGGCAATGATTTCAGTTGGACAAACAAATGTACTGTAAAACAAATGATCACGTATCAGTATATGACATGTTAAACTATACATATAATGCCAAATATAATATTTATAAAATGATATATTTACAAATCTAATGGATAGAAGAACAATACAACATATTTCCCTTTGTAGTCAGAAAGGGAAATTTCTTTAAATTCTCCCTTTACAACTGCAGTACCATGGAAAGCAGGAGCAGGTTTCTGAAGTGCTGGGACTGGCATGATTATGTTTTGAATTACTACAACAAAAAGATTTTTATCAATAAGATTGAAATTACTTGATGAAGCAAATTGTAGAGCTTTATTGAACTTGTAAAAAAAAAATAAGTTTTTCTGTATAGTGGCTTGTTATAAACAAATTATATATATATATTTCTAATATATAATATATATATATATATATATATATTAAAATATGTAATATATATATAACAATTATTTCTTTATATGAAATATATGAAGATTGTAGATATTCATAAAATTGTAAATATTTGTATTTTAAACCTTTATGTATACAAATGACCTTTAACCTTTAAGTTTAAAATTTTATAACATTATCATAATCGAATTTATCTTACCTATAAAGGAAAGTAACGAATTTTTTCCGTTATATCTTTAACCTTCGGCTTATCGCTGTTACATAAATCCTAATTCTCTTTTTTGTTATCTAAATATTACGTATAAATTTGTTAAAAAATAAGAAAAAAATATACTTCGTAATATTTCGCATTTTTTATGAAATTAATATATAAATGATTTTAGAAAATAAAATATAAAAAATTATTACTAATTAATGTATTTGAAAATTAGCTGAGTAATAGTAGATGAATAACATGATTGATTATTAAAATCAATGAATCTTCTAGAAATGATGAAATAGACCGGTAAAGTCAAGCATTTCAAATTACAAAATATATAAAAACAATAATTAAGGTGTTTTATAAAATGTTAAAAATTGGCACAATTATGTAAAATAGTCTATATTAGATATTTATATCCGAAAGAAAACTTTATTTCAATTATGCTGACTACCCAGGTTTAAAAGTAAAAGATTAAAGATTTATTTTGCAAGTATAAAATTTTTCCCATACTTATGCAAGTACTACACAATCATCGACCTTCGAAACACATATTGTAGAACATATTTCATATAATACAATTAAGTATTATCTGTGAAAATAATGAATTGATTTTTAGTAATAACGTCGATATTCAGGCTTTCTACAATATCTTTTTTGTGTGGTTTTGGACCATCGAGAACCTTCCGAAGGAAGAAACAGAATATATAACTCTTTGTAAAAAGAAGTCAAATACAAACGATTTCAATCTAAGTTTAATGGAATAATAAAATATAATTCTTATTTTAATGCTTATCTATAAATATTTGTAATATTTAACAATTATTAAATTTACGCTTACAAATATTGTTAAAATATTTATAAAAACAACTGAATAACGATTGAAAGTATTCCAAAATGAACAAAATACAAATACTACCTTAAAATAACAATTGCGTATAATTATAATTTTCCGCTTTGTGATGAAGTCTACTTACTTTATATTTTATATGTAAGATCGAGTGAACTCTCTCGCTTGCAAAGAAGTATGTGAATAGTAATCGGTTCCAGTAGAATATACGTAGTAATATTTGCAACCGCAATCGAAGAAGACTATATGCGCCATCTGTAGTATGTACATACCGCCATCTAAGTTTTCGTGCCGGTGCAGTTTATTCTTTAAAGAAATATAAGTTTTCTTTTTTAATAGGTATTAAATATTATTTATATATAATACTCGCAAACAAAAAGAATACAAGCTCCAATTTCATTGTTAATTTCAACAAATGCACATTTCTTATTATTTAGAAATAAATATTAGAAGTGATTAGCGACTAATATTATTAACTGATTTCCTAATATAATAGTGAGCAATTTGTTCAATACTTGCGATTTTGTTTAAACTTGAATATATTAAGAAAGCAAGATATCATAAAAAAGAGTTACGTATGAATTACGTGAAGAGTTACGTATATATGAAGAGTTACGTATGAACAATTATGAATACTTTTAATTGTATTTTAGAATTAACCCTAATCTATCCTCAATCTAGAAAAAACTTCAAAAATTTTCATCATTTTTGCTTACTAGAGTTAAATCTAATGCTAAACCATTTCTCAATAACTCAAACTGGGTCGGATGAATAGTCGTATTAATTCGGCCGTTATGAGGCGGCTGGTCAGCATTCTACTGCTTTACCTAACTGAGATCCCATGAATTTATTCAGTTATTCTTTAAAGGGACTAAGCAGAGAAATGCTGTCCAACCGCCTCACGGTGACCGACTTAATACTAATATTAACCCAATCCAGTTTGAAAACTAAGGTCGAGCGTCGGTTATATATACAGACAAAAGTTGTTGAGTGTTGAGCTTTATGACATATTTCAAAATCGATGAAATGTATCGACATATTTCAAAATGAATCACAAAATAAAAATAGCGAAATTTTCTAGGATTTTTATTAGATTGGAATTAGGTTTAGATTTAGTTCTAAAGTAAGATTTAAAATATTTATAATTGTTTAAGATACTTTTTTGTAATATTTTGCTCATTTAAATAGCCCTTTCTAATATATTAAAGTTTGAAAAAATTGGAGATACTACCCAAATCGCTCATTATTACACTATTTCTTTGTAATAAAAATATCTATAGATGTCTTTCAGTGAAAATTTAGTTTTCACTTCATAAATTAGTAACATATGTATATATAACAATAATAATAATAATTATTATTATTACCATATTATAATTATTAAGTATTATATTTATTAGAGTAATTGTTATTATATTATACTAATCTATATATGTAACATATACTTTTATATGTAACAATATATATAATGTGTATATATATAAATATTTGTACAAATAGATAAGTAAATTTGAGTTAATCTTCTTTTGTTGATTTTACAAATTAATTCATTGATTATTTTCTGAGAAGTACACCAAATCTTACATCTGGTTTAATTACGACAAAAATCTTTGTTTACTGTATAGTGAAAAGAAGCACGTGTGATTATTGTGTACTTTAATTTATGAAATAAGTGATTAATTTTTTTTATTTTTTGACAATGGACACGTTTGAATTAACTATTTGGAAAGGTGATTGGGGTTTACCGTCAGTTGACACGGAATGTTTGCAGATTTTGGTATGTAATTTGTGTATAGGTTATAATATATTCTCATTGTCACAGAACGTTATGGAATATTTTAATTATTCTTACATCTTGTAAACAAGATGAATGGTAATTTCAGTATTTTAATAAATAATATGTATGCTACCTAATTTTTCATTATTTAAGTACTGCTTATAAATATGCATTGAGCGTCCGGTCCGCGTGCTTGTTAACACATTTATGATCATATTCCATAAAATACTTCACGCCGGCTGCTCATAACAAAAACCATCATGGTTTAATAAAATAATTTGAACTTACTTTAGTTTTTTAATAATTTGTTCTTTTTATCATTTATCAGTCATGGATTTCTATATGTTGATCGGTACTATATTTCTTGTATTTTTAGGTTTATGCCAAATTTAATAATATACCTTTGAAAATTAATGCAACTAGTAATCCATTTAATGGCAACTTACCTATACTAAAAACTAATGATGGTACATTTAATGAAACCAAGGATATAATAGAATATTTTAGAGGAAAGAATTATAATACAGAACAGAATTTAAGTCGAAAAGAATGTGCAAAAATTATGGCTTATGATACAATGTTGAAAGAAAAATTATTCCCAGCATTGCAGTTCATTTGGTATGTATATTCTCTTATTACAAGGCAAGAATATGTGAAATAAAATACAATGGAATTGTATTAATTAAAAACGAAATATTATTACCTTTAGGTGGATAGATGAGAAAAATGTGAATGAATTAATAAGACCATGGTATTGTAAAACACTGCCCTTTCCATTAAATTTTTACTATCCAGGAAAATTTGAACGACAAGCTCGAGCTATGCTTGAAACTTTGTATCCTGTAGAAGATAATATAAGCATCATAGAAAATAAGGTAGTTAGATAAATTAAGTACACTGATTTCACAAATGATAATACTAACATTTTACTCATAATATTAAAATTTAATAAATGAATTTAATATACTTATATATACATACAATATTTTAATATATTATTCTCTACTACTCCTAATATTTATAGTAATAAATATTAAGTTGTTGCATAAAATCAATTTCCAATATCTCAAACACAAATTATTGAAATTAATATATTTTTCTCAACTGTATATATCTTTGTTAATTACTTAAAGTACAGGATTTTTCATCTTATATATAATTCTGATATTATATATGTAATAGGTTTACTCTGAAGCACAGAAATGTTTGACACTGTTATCCACAAGTCTTGGGGATTCAGTATATTTTCTGGGTGAAGAACCTACTCTATTGGATGCTATTGTATATTCTTACTTAGCACCATTGCTCAAAGCTCCTTTACCAAATCCAGCATTACAAAACCATTTAAAAGCCTGCACAAACCTAATGTCGTATACATCCCGCATATCGGAAAGATATTTTTCGAACGAATGTTCCGAATATAAAACCAAAGAAAGTGCTCAAAGTATAAAAAAATATGCACAGAATGAATTTCCTAACAAGAGACGAAATCAGTTCTTTGCTGGATTTTTTGCTACTTTGGTGATGGCAACTTACGCATTTTCAACTGGAATATTAGAGGTAAATACTTTTGATACAATACAATGAATAACATAGATAGCAATAATTTCTTTACAAATTCAGTAGATATTTGTGTTTTAGCGGTAATGATTTGCATAATACAGTAAGTATGTATAGTTTCCGTATTGTCGTAGATCGTTAATGAATTATAATTTATAAACAATTTTTATTTATGACGAAATTTTACGCTACCTATTTTTTTTCGTATATGTTTCTTCAAACAAAGATTAGTGTTTACTTCTAAAACGTGATTGTAATACACTAATTATGTATAGCTAAGGGTTAGCTATAGGGGTGGCTATACATGTGGTATTCGTCATAATGACGGTCATTATTTCCTAAACATTATCGATAATCTGACAGAAAAATTTTCTTAAGAAAAATTACTTAACGTTGAATCGACACAATCAATAGATCGAATATAACAAATTCTAAAAAGCGCTTTTTCAATGAAAAAGTCAGACACACTCACTTTTTTAAATAACACGATATAATTTTTTATAGCCAGTGTTGTAAATTTCATCTAGTGGACCACTTATTGATAAATAAAGATAAATGCATATACATATATAAAATAAGTAATATATCTACAGCATTTATTTTATTGAAAACGAAAGTATAAGAAAGTGCCGACCATAATACACAGTGACGTCGAATATAATAAGCGCTAATAATAGTCAGAAGGTTAACTATAATTACAATAATTACTGCACCAATTTCACATGACTTTCAGATCTAATGCGCCAATAGTATATATGTTTATACAGTATGACTTACATTTACGAAACTATGAAAGTAATTATTAGGAGCAATATGCGCTGAGAGAGTGGAATATACTTATGTATATTTTAATAATATAGTGGTACATACGCATCCTGCACGGAACCAAAATGCACGTTTAGACTAGCGTATCTTCTTCATATGGTTGACTCATGGCATAATATGCAAGTACATATATCGCATTAGTTCGTATAAGATCATAGTCTATTTCGTAATTAAAATTATGAAATTCTAGGGTATAAAAGGAGTGGCATTTTGAAATTCCTAAAATTAATATAGAACATTGCGTTCGGATTCACGTACATTTTGAATCATTTCGCACTTTGTATCGTGTCAGTCATTATAATCTATGGGTTGCATTCCCTTTCAAACATACTGTCGAATCATCGTATTCGGATATTCAGTAAGTGTCTAAGAACACCCCGCGTCACTCATTACGTAAAATTGAGCAAGAATCATAGCTAAATCGAGGCTTTATAATTCTTGCAACTATATTTATAATTCTTGTAACTTAGATTATTTCAAGTTACATTGTAGCTTTGATTCTTTGTTAGAATATACTCGTATTGTTAAGCTTAATTTGTATCATTTCTTTCAAAACCCAGTCTGAAGTTATTAGGCGGTTAACCAATGGATATTTCGTATTGATACATCTTTGTTGCTCAAGGTAAGTAAGCATTTACTTTGCCGCTGTAATTATGTGCTCATTTTGGTCGATTTGTATTAATAATGCATGAATGTTATGAAAATACGTAAATTAATAGCGAACTAATTATCAAAAACAATATTTACTATCTATAGAATTAAAAGATACATGTATATCGTATGAAATATTTTTTATGAAAAGTGTTTGATAGGTAACTTGAGGGAAGCTTCTATAAACTAAAATAAGACGAAAATATAAAATTGTATTTGGGGTTTTCGTTTCTTAATTACTGAAATTTAAAAATTAATTAAAATATTCTTGAGATTCAGTAAACTTCCACGAACAAATTATTAAATACAGCTTAAAAGACATTTATATATATATATATAAAACAAATTATAATGTATTAAAAAACATAATTATAATTATAAAACATAATTATAATGTATTATTAAAACATTTTCAAATAATACTCTATATTTTAATTATACTTACAAATTTTAAAAATTTGATACAAGTAAGATATTTACACTTTTCCTGTTTATAAGTAAGATAATACATACATATGTAAAGTTCTATAAATAAGTTACATTCTATTTATTTGAACGATTATAATAAATTACTATTTTGGGACATGCAATATTTAGTAAAAATAAATGTATTTTATTGTAAAAATGATTTTAGAAATGGAAGCTGGTAAGAATTCCTCTGAAACATATAAGGGAATAAAATATCAGAAGTTCTGTATTCATGGATTCGAGTTTAAGATAAGAAGAAGTTACACGTATGTAAAATAAGACCAAATTTTAATTAATCATGTAAATATTTTGATTCATTTTCATTACTTATACAACTGAATGCAATAGAAATCAGAGATATTCTGTCCAGCAGATTGTAATGTGTAATTTTAATTATTGACATTTATGTCATGTTAATGTTAGAAACATACAAAATATATGTTAAAGGTACCGGTAAAGAAGGATGAAATTGCAAACGTACCTGTTGAAGATGCTCTTACCTATGATGAATAAAATGAAGAAATTGGGAAAATAACTTCATTGGAAACAAGTTTTACTTAACATTAATATAATTTCCTATTTTTTTTTATACTACAATTTGTTTTTAATATTGTTATTAGTGGAATATGATTGTAACCATTATAAATAATCCCAAATTATATAAATAAATAATTAAAACCAAACTATGTACAAACAATGTTTCAATTATTATTGTTTTTGTATCGCGATAAAATGCCTGAAGTAGCTTGTTGAATCTCCTCTAAGAAACTTGCAGAATTATGGATAGTAGTGCCACCTAAAATAATTTTTATCCCAGGATTTTGTTTATTTAAATTATGGACTGTTAAACTTTCTTCATATGTTGTTCCTCCGATCATAAAAACGATGATATCTTGTGGCCTGTAGAATAACAAATACACAATTACTAATATGCACAATAATGCGCGCGCACATACACGCACAAATTCCTAATTATAAATTTATTAATTAATTTTCTATTTTGAATTCCATAAAATATATCACACACAATTTACCTTTTTGACATCATTGTATTTCCAAGGTATGGAAAGGTTTGCAAACTTAACTTTCCTTTTATTAAATCTTCAAGTGTTTCATTCAGTAATGGCGTATGTTGGGTATAAATATTATCTACCCCACTTAAACCTTTGAATAACTTTTTAGTAATCTTGGCTACTGCTTCTCGATCAAATAAGTTATTTTGCCTTGCATTAATTCCGCTATATTCTAGTATGTTGTATATTAGCTGCAATATCATTTTGAAATTATAATAAATTCAAAGCTTATACCAAACTCACGAATAAAAATCTATTCATTTTCATATACCTTCAAAAATTTTTCTGAAACACCTCTGTTTTTCAATAAGTTCAATAAACCATTGATATCATTACTTGCATATTTCTCATAATGAAGCGCATAAAGCATGACCAATCTCACAGCATCGATTTCTCGTATTTGTTGATTATTAATAAGCTCCCTTATTTTTTGTAGCTTTGATAGTAAAAAAAAAACGTATAATTATTTATTGTTGAATAACTCTTACAAAAACATAATAATTTGCAAGCACAATTAATAACTTGTTAAATTTACTACACCTGCATAGAATGATCATTTTGACAACTAAGTTCCTGTTCTAATTCCGATACTTGCAGTAAATGATGTTTTTCCACAAGAGAAGATAGTTCGCCAACTACTGTCACATGCTTTGATACCGTGCCAGATAACTTTTTAAATAACGGATAAGTTTCTACGAAATTTTTCATATCGGCTATACTTTCTACTTTCTGATGTTTTTTAGCTTTCTTTTGAAATTCATCCATCAATTCTTTTATTGTTTGCCCAATTTCGCCAAAGTTAAGATATAAGTTCTATTCAAAAATATTTCTGTTTTAAATATAAATTATACTAATAATAATTAGAAAATTATTATTATACATATAGCGGAATCCCATATAACGCGAAATGTACCTTTCGTTGAACGTATATAAGGAATCCTATTATATGTATCTATATACACATATATAAAATCATCAATAAAACGATAATAGACATAGTCTTACACTTGCATAAAATTCATCATGTTCTGCACTAAGAACAACTTCTTTTAATTCCTTTGAGATACCCTTCACATGTGATAAATTAACACGATTGTTGTTAATAGTTAATAATTCATGAACCATTGCTTGATAAGTCCACTGATTTAATAAGGGTGTAACAGGATCATCTCTTCGATCAACTATTAGTAAAATCGGACTAGAGTCCTGTCTAAATTCGAACGAATTCGATTCTTTACTTAATACTTCGCGTATTTTTTCTGATAATCTCTTTGCCATCTCAGAACTATTTTGATAACGTATATAAGGACATCTTTTAATTGATAATAAGACTGAAATTAAGCCTAGGACGGTTCTGTGTAGATGTACTGGATTCCATAACAAGCCTTAGAAAAACAAATTATTTTTATTTTATTTTTTTACATTTTTCGCTCTCTATTTTGCTTTCATCATTACATTACACCAATTTGGTGTAATACTTATTATCAACAACTTTATAATAGATTTCTTAATCATTTTTTCACGTAACGATTCTCAATTAATTAATTAGTTATAAAAAATTCGGTACCTTGCGAGCATGTATTAATCCCAAGTGAAAACAAATGCGGACTGATAGCTAAATAATCTGCATAATATTCATGAACTTCTCTTACTACTTCTTGTTCATCACTTTCAGCTAGAAGTTTGATATCAGCCTTTGCGATAATATTACTGAAATCTAAATGACAATATAGTGATTATAGCCTAATAGTTGATTGATATAATTATTATTAGCATTTTACAATTTCAAAATAATTGGGAATTATGGAAATAATAACAATCTCCTCTTTTTTCACTTATCTATATTTAGTTACAGGTCATCTAAAGTAATATGATAAACAGATTAGCACTTTGTACAGAAATAAGGTCGGAACACAAAACGCTATCGTCAAGCAATACGAGAAATACATGCATAGAACAGTAGATATTAAAAAATTTGCTATCTAAAAATCAAAAAGTACTATAATAAATCAAGGACAAATCAGTTTTGCATTATGTTAATTTTAACAAGTACTATATAAATACTGTGGTACATAGTTTTACTTCCTGTTCTAATACATATGCTTTGATATGTATATATTCTACTGATAAATTTGGTATACTTTAGCCTGATACATTTTAGAATACTGGAATACTGAATTTAAGGATACAAAATTTTTTGTAATTACTTACAAATATAATATGTGCCATATTTGGGACACCTTAATTCGTTGCAGAGGTATTCGATATTTTCTTTGGTTGGTCTTATGAAAACTATACATTTCAAATGCTTTAATCCTTCGTTACGAACATTTGTGTCAATCCTTTCGAATAAATAAACTTCTTTAAGAAATATTTCCGATTGACTATATAGTAAACTCACGATACTTGTCTGGAAATATACAAATTATAAACTTTCCTTTGAATTTATACATGTATTTGTTTTTACGTATCTCGGTTATCTTGGGTATCATCAATTACTTAATTACTAATAAATCATTGTAAGATTGCTTTAATCAGATTGTTAAGATTTTTTGGATTAGAATGATACGACGATATTTAAATTATTCTCTATTTGTTATAGACATTTTGCTATATTTCACATGTTTTTTCTATATCTTGTTCTCATCCTCTGCTTCTTTATTGCAGGACGAGTCGAAATCAGATAATAGCGGCTAATTCAGGAAAACTCGCCTGTCCGACTATTTAGTAAAGCTCGGTTCCGAATTGTAACTATTTAAGCGACCAATGTATTTTATTATATTGTATTTGTAATAAAGACATGAAACAATTATCAAGTGAAAATATCTCAAACCAAATTATTTGCTAGTCATTGAAATTGAGGAAAGTAAGTCAAATTTATCAATATTCAAACAAAGATTTTAATCTTTAAAAAATTGGAGCTTCCATTGTTAATTTAAATTTTACGTATTTACATGTAATAGTAAAGTTACAAGTAAAGTTACAGAGGAAACTATATGATTAGATAAATGTTGAAGATCTCCTACTAATTACAGAATGTAGATTGCACTGTAAATAAAAATTACACAGTTCAAACATATATTTTGGCTAATGTATACTTCAAATTTGTGATTGAACTGAATTTGTATAATTCAAATCACAAGAATATGAATAAATATTATATCATATTATATATTATTACTATTAATATCATATAGTATATTAAAGATCAAAATCCAGTTTAAATTCTACATCAAATGTTCTGTCTTTAACATATTTTTTATATGGTGGACTGAGAATCATAGTGGCTCAGGTCAGTCTACTCCTGCTTCTCATAAAATGTTGTTTTATTATGCACTTTAAGTTAGATTTTGTTTAAGCTGTTGGTTGTTTATTACAGCATCTATTCATTGTAGTATATATAGAAATATGTGAATCTTCTAACATTTAAGGGAATTCCACTTCAAGCAGTTATCATTTGATACAAATAACAGAAATAATAGAAATAATAGAAATAATCAATTTATTTAACTATATTTTCTATGTATGTTAATGTCACAATTAATGTCATAAATAAACTTTTTCTAACAAGCACCATGAATAATCTAACATTTAAAAGAAGGGGTAAGTTGCGATCGTTCCAGCATTTGTTGTAATACCATAATTTTATTAATAAAAACTATTTATTGCTATGTTTTTTAATTGTAATATTGTTTGCCACATATTCCACCTTGATTTAATATACACAATGAATTATATTTTATATAAAATTAAAAAGAATATTTCTCCTTATTACTGTTATTATACATTTATCAATATTATTTATAAACTGCAGATGTTCAACAAATTTAAAATAAATAAAAATATATAAAACCAACGTATCTACAAATATATGCATATAGATATCAACCATTATCAAAGAAGTTATAGACAAAAAAAGAGAAAATGCATGATGTTTTACTCAAATAGTAAAATAGGTAAATCATAACAATATTTAACATAACAGCAGTTTTATAATTACCTAACATTATCTTAATAAAAATTTAAAGTAATGATCGAAATCTTGTAATCTAATCGCTATAAATTTCATTTCTTAGAAGTATGTCAATGAAAATGTTCATATAGTTCAATGTTATCATAGAAGCTCAAGATTTGTTTATATGTACATAAAATTTATTTATAGAAGTCTTGAATTATTTATACAAAGAAAAAATTCCATGAAGAAGGAGAATATATCAATCAAATTAATATTAATAGAAATCAAAATACTATAAGATTCAATAAGCATAACAAAAAGAGAAAGAGAATCCAATACAATTGTAGTAACTTTAACAATTTACATTTTTCATTTTTTATAAACAATAATACAATGTATTTTATTATTTGCATACATAAGATGAATGAATATATTATAAATGTTCATAATTTAAGTTGTTCCACGTAATTATATTTCAGTTTGTAATTTTTAAATATTATTTATTATAGAATATCTTGGATTTACCGTTTGTTTATCCATCAAAAGAACTTTCATGCCAGGTCCACTTTCTTCTGTCATACGAGTAATATAAAATTTTAATGCAGTAATTAAATTCATTTTATCTTAATTTTGTTTAACTGTCTGTAACTAACAATTACATTTTGTAAATTTAATAATAATTATGTATTTAATCTGTATATATTACAAACTATGAAAAGCATACACTTCTCAAATGTAAACACCACCTACTACCACTGGTCCAAAAATTTACTTTGAAAAGACCAAGATAAGACATATGTAGTAGAATTACGGAACTGAAACTGGAACTAAAATTAGGAATGGAAGGAACATAGGGAATAAGTACAATAACTAGGGAATAAATGTTGAACCAGTTTTCTTCTCTATAATTTTCAGAAACATTTGTGTATTACTAAATATTTTAATATCTAAGAAACTGAATTTCTTGTTTGTTAATATATTATATATGTAAGAAATATTAAAATCCTTATACAATTATTCGGTTCATTTTTATTCTAGTTATCATAACTTAAACGTATTAATTGATATTTCACGCATAATATACAAGAAAAATATAAATTATATCTTTTTAACCATCTCTTGGTATTGTTTTGTCTATGGTATAAGAAATCTCAAATTTCAAAATACAAGTTACGATATTTGAAATAAATAAAGTGTTTACGCAATTAAGAGACATATACTTTGTGAGTTAATTTTTGATTTAATTCTAAACGAATAAATTTGGTTTTGGTAGGATTTTTTATGTCGTTCTGCAATTTATAGAAAATATACATATATATCCTTAAAAACAATAGCAAGGGAAGTTTACCTTCTATACAAAGTATATAAACATAGAGTAAAGAAGAAACAACTCAGTTCATTTTTGCTAGTCAATTTCAGAACATAATGTATCATTATGGCTACTGTTGGTAGTTTCAAAAAAGTATAGTGATATTTGATTATCTATCTTTATTGTTACTTTGTTAGTGGTTTTGTAACGTAACGTTATACAAGAATTTTGTTAAACTGGGATTAAATGTGAATGTTTCGTACACTTTAGTTTTTTAAAAATGAATTGAGATAATGTTTCGGAGTATTTAAAAAAAATCTAATGTCAGTTTTTATTAGTTCTTGTACTCGTGAATACACATCAGTACTGTGTAACATGTCCATAAACAGTTCGTGTTGGTGTTACTCGATGCAATTTTGATACATTATAGCAAGAATTATAATATTTTATTATAAAGTAAGTACAACTATTGTGTTTATAACATCGTGTTTATAATAATTATAATGAATCTCATAAGAATGGAGCAAATAATGTTGTTATTAACTTATGAAGTATTTAAATGTTGTTTTTAAATATTGTTTTATGATTATCCTCTTTAAATATATGTAATAATATTTTTTGTTGTTGAATAAGGTTGTGTTCTAAAGATTATAAATTTTATTATTATTATTAAATGTGTAAAACAGATTGATATGTTACATTAATAACATAATAAAACATATTCATTGTTAATTTTTGTGATTATATTTACTATCATGTTTGTAATATATAGTGGCAATCATCAACATTCGTAAAATAAAAACTTTTTTACAAAATATAATTTCAAATGTTACAATAAAGATGAATGTTGTATGTGACAATATTATACTTAATTTCTTATAAATTTTATAATATATATGTTCTATTTATGTGGAGAGACAGAATATATTAAAACAGCTATTAATTCACATAATGCATAAAATATTTGAGAATTTCTGTTGATCTTATTATTTTGATGTTTTTCTTATGAAAGTTTAACATTATTATTAAAACATTTGTATAATTAAATATAATTCATTATTAATAAATTATATAAAACAATAATATTATCAAATGATCCACAAATACTATTGATAAAAAGTATTACATGTGACATAGTATTAATAGCCAAATCTTTTTACCTATATTGTAATCATCACAAGGGCCGAATTAATCAAAGAAATCATACCTTGCCATTGAACCATTCTGTTAAAAATGATGTTAAAGAATCATTAGCTTTCACACTGATTTTATTTACAGTATGTTTACATTTGACAGTCAGATAGAAAGTGAATAGCATGTTATTAACAAAGAAACAAGAAATTATTCTTTATCTAACCTAGATAAGGTGGAGTACCTAACTTTATGTCTTTAAATGTTTCTTTATTAATAACATGTTTTTAATACAACTAGTCTAGGCGATCTTATTTAGTTGTATAATGTCAAAATAATGATCATTCGTTATCATGTATTTGCAAGGTACTTTAATAATCTGTTGATCTTCTTTATCTTAAATTACATTTCAATTGTGTATTTATGTTACTTGAAACTAACATTTTAATATATACGTAAAATTAAATAGTAAATAATCTAAAAACAATATTAACATACAAGCATGAATTTTGAGCAAGTTACAAAGAAACATTTTGTGTATACAGAATGCTCATTGTGATCTAACATATAAATTGTGGTCTAAACAATGTGTTTGATATTTTTGCAGTTTGAGAAAAATTGCCTCAACTATAAATTTATGGTTATTCATGTCAAGTGTATAAGATCTGTTTTAGATAGAACGTTTCATGACTCACCACGATCATTTTAGAAATGTATTGCTGCTTTTTTGCATTGTACATTATAAAAAGTTGGAGTTATAGCCTTTATTTTTCCAGAATGAGTGGAATGTAGGTTTGTTGAATCCAATGTTAGTGTAAATCATATGTGTGCCTTATTTAATTTAAGATTCCAGTTATTACATTTTTATTCAGAATATAACAAAGTAGAACATACAAGAAATATCGCAATGTACAAAATATTAATACCTCAATTTACTAAGACATTGATAGATATTTTTATTGATATTCCATGTTGAAAAATCCAGAAATGTGATCCTTTTATGATAACAGAAATGAATTTGAAAGTGTTATTTGTTATCTGTACTTATCACCAAAAAAGTGACAATATTTTCATATAGTTCCGAACCACTCAATGACATCATCTTATAGCATCATGTATATAGGTACTTATGTATAACGTTGATATCAAAACTAGTCTTTGTTAATTTGCTGAAATGAGAAGATATATCACGCATCTATTATATTTTTAATGGTAGAACTGTGTTGCTATTAGTTATTGAGATGTATTAAAAATATCAAAATTAATAAAATAGTTTATAATTTATTTATAATTTATAATTTATAAATAATTACATAAGTACTAAGTATTGTAATTAAAAAAAGACTTTATTTTTATATCTAAAACATTGAAGAATTGAAAAGTATTGCATTTTAACATGAAAAATAGTTTCTAGAAAATATTATGTTATCTTTTTATAACATAAATATTATCAACAAGACTTCAAATGTTCATAAAGGACTGTACTTTAATTGTTGCATCCCCATAAATGGGGTGGGGGCTCTCTCAAGGGGGGATCAGTCAAGCGAGTAATTTTACAGGCCAGTGTTTTCCTTTTCAACATCTGTATCACCTTCACATCTGTAAGATAATATTAAAGTAATGATAGAAAATTTTTAATTTTTAATTTTTTGTTAACAAAGAATTGTTCAATATCTAGATGACATCTTTCTGATTAAAATAAGATCAAGTCCGATATTATCATAAAGTTTGGTCACATTAATTTAATTTGTCAAACTGTCAACAAAATAAGTATAAAGACCTTGAAAAGTTGTGTTTACCACTCGTACTCGCTGGCTGTTCCGTACTAGATATATTGGATCTACAATTGGCCAGAACTATTTGCCAGCAGTTCACGATCAATTCGCGAGCTGTTACAGACTATTCATAAACAGAAATATCATTGTATTTATACTAGAGCTGACAATTCATGAGCCAGATACGAGCAGATCTTTGGCGGATCTCAGCAGAGTAAATCTTCAGATGTAACGCCTAGCTGCGGTGTTCGCTGATGAGTTCGTCATACGTTATTTGTTGCTCACAAAAGTATCCTTTCACTGCCGATGAACTCAGCATTGAGTAGTCTTTACTGTATTATGTCAAGTATAGTATTGCCTCGTTAATAGACGCATTTCTTGCTTCGTTAATAGATGCAGAGTTAACCCCACCATTAGCCGAAACTGATTCGTCAGAGCGAGCGTCTTTGCTATCTCTTACGCGTCATCGGCGATATCTCGGTTAACAACGGGTGATAATAAGAAAAACTTAACTTCCATGTCTTTTGTCTTAAAATTATTCTATTATTTTAATCAAACTTTTGAGATTTTTTTCCAAATTTTTAATATTAGGACATCTCATAAAAAATGCCAAGTTTCTTTTATATTTATGGCAGATCATCGATACCAGCAGTTTATATTTCCTACTGATTTTTCAATGTTCGATAATGTTTTATGAAGTTCCTTTAGATCCCTATCATGATCCGATTAAAGATGGCACACGAGCTAGACGAGTTAGGAGAGAAGAGCATACATTAATTCTTCTGAAGATTTTTTCGGATAATTCGTATGAAATCTTTTTTCTATTTTCTGTACAATATCTTTCTTAGTCGCTTTAGGTACCAATGGACGATAGAATGATTCAAGTTTCTATGCTAAGTTTCTCGATCAGTTCTTTGAGACTCTAACAATTAAATTTTGTTTAGCTGTTCCTGTCACTGTATCTTTATCGAATTCCATCGGTCTTCCTTCACTTTTCCAGATTTTACAATTTACTCTAACTTTCCATCCCGATTCAACGAGGTTTAGATCAGTGAGATGGAGATGACGGCCATAAGAGATGTTATAAAGTTAATCTCTAAAAGAATCTTACACTAAGGAGACTTCTTTAAAGAGTACACTCCTATAGGTACCCTAGACGTATTCTATAATTTCAATAAATAGGGTGTTAAAGCTGGTAAGTAAAATATTTATCAATCCAAATTATTCTCTTCCTCTCCTTTTTTGTTATTAATATTACCATAATCTAGACTAAAAATAACCATATATATTTCGCAAATTAATTGTTTGTTTCATCGATTGTGTTTTAGTTCCTTGCCTTAATTGGTGCTTGGCATATTTGTTGTTCATTTGTCCAATTTCGCATGATTTCAAGAGCGTTTCATAAATATTGTAACTTATGTTTCTTGCAGTTTCTTTCACATGCTTTCCTTTGTAGAAGAAGAGGTTTTACTTTTAGTTCCTATCCACCAGATCCCATAAATGTTTAGTAGAGTCGAGGTTTGACGATTGGAGTAGCCATAGAATCTTCAATATTGTCCTCTTATTCCTGTTACGTATAGTTCTTTTCAACACAATTTGGAACTATACCTCGAAGCACTGATAAATAGGTTGGTCCACCAATTTCTCTTCGAAGATAGAACATATGCCTTTAAAAGTTGAACTTGTTTCTTTTTGAGTTCTATTCGAAGAATATCAGCCTTTGTACAAAGCTTCTTTAAGTCGTCTTCGTTCGCCAAATTCTCCTTACTCGAAAATTTTAACTCGAAAATGAGGCAATATCTTCCCAGCTTATCTGGATATTAATGCAGAAATTGTTATTTCAACTAAGACTGATAGCTTTTGTATTCTTAACCAGAGTCTTAGTCCAACACGATAACGACAGTTTTGTTTTGTAAGAATTTGTACCCAGTTCTCTTTGCAAACTTCTGAGGTTTGTTCTATGTGTTTCGAAGCAATGTTTTTGATATTTGGAGATTTTTACTTGTAGTCATTATAATATCGTCTGTGACTATGAAACATTGGGAATATGGCAATGTTTAGGTTTGAATTTTATTCTTAGCAGTCAGACGAAGATCCATTAACACTACTTCAACATATATCTCATGTTAAGATAGTTTCTTAAAACTTATATTCGCCTGTTCTGTGTTCGATACCAGTACAAATTATTATCGATTAAACGCTGGTTGATGAAATCGTTCCATATGCTGGATATTAATATTACGTGGTTATCGATCGATTAGATCTGAAACCATTTTGGTAATTCGCGATAATGTTATATTTTTTAAGTATCATCGGAGTCTTTTATATTTTTTTAATTAATTCGTATAAGTATTACGTAAGTACGATGGGCCGGTAACTGTATGTGAGATGTTTTTCTTTTCCAGGTTTCAAAATGGGTATTACAATGGCTTCATGTCATTTGTTTGGGAAAATGTTGCTCCATATACACTTATATAGCTTCAGCAGGTATTTTCATGCTTTTTCTGGTACATAATTTTTTAATAACAACATATTTGATATATCTATTTCGTTCGGATCTGGACTTGATATGTTGCATAGACCTAGACTCGAGATTAATTCATGTAATTGTTTTTAATAATTGCCTGTAAGTTCGATGACATTGTTATCCATCTATTTCCTGTTTTACCTTGAGGAAATCTCGGTCAAAATTACAATTACTCTAGTTCTTGACGAAAGTATGAGCAGGAAGGCTAGTGACTTGTTGTAAATCTGATATAACATTGTTTCTTTTATTCCGAATGTTGTACATGTTGTATATATAATCCTTTATTTTACTGAAACGTCCAAGCTTTTGTCTGGACGTGCTCTATTTCGTTTACTTGATTATTTTGCAATATATCATTCCTAATCTCTTGTACCCATTTGATTACTTATGTGTTATGCTTAATATACATCCAACTGTATATGTATATATATATACGTACATAATATACATACAAGTTATACGTGTAATTAATATCTTTAATTACGGTTTTATGTTTTTCGTTCTATCATGGAGGATCCGTTAGGAATTCTTCTGTAATTGTTTTTCTTTAAATTCGTTCAGATCGTATACCGCGTTATCCTTGATGGCGACTAAAGTTTGTTTACTTTTTTTTTATGGCTTTAATTACTTCGCTTAGTACTTTTTGAATATTTAGTGTGAAGCGAGTAGCGATGAGTTGGTGCTAAGCTTTAGATTTTAATGGTTGATGATATTTTGATAATTAAAAACTGAAGAACGAAGTTTCGTTTGATATTGGAACAAAAAGAAGAAGAGGATTATTCTAAAGCTGGTGGCTTAAGATATTTCATTGAATTTATTCGTGATATTCGTCGGGTCGTTTGCCCACTTTATATTCATTCTTCCTCCACAAAGTGCACGTATTAATTATAAAATATGATTAGCGTGGTGAATGCGCGTGATGTAACAAACAAAAATGTTGTTCTCGGTGGGAGATTCAGTGGAAAGAAATTTTTACATCTCGTTGATAACCGTTTTGTGATCTTTCGCTCTTTTATGACTGTACGAGTTCTTATTTCGTTGGAAATATTTACCGTTGCCAAAGACATAACGAAATTCTTATGAATATGTTCTTTTCTGTTCCCTTGGCATTGTATTATGTGTCTGTTATCCCTGATCAAGTGGTATGTTAGTACTAAAAGTTGTTACATATAACTTCGTGACCTAAAGTAAACAGGACTCAATTAAATGATAGGAATCAGTTACTACAGTGAAATACTTTCAGACCATTGCTGATAGTAAAGTTGGACAGAAAGATAAATAACATTAAACGACTAAAATAGCTTTATTATTCACAAGTGTTTTTCCTCATCGCACAATATAAGGCGAAAATTGTAAACTAGAGAGAACCGTGTAAATTGTACATATATCTTTCTATGTATCTCTGTATATTACATCGAAGTTTTATTGCGAAGAATTACGTGCCAAATCTACACATACACTACCTTTGTGAAGTTACAATCAATGTTACTATACAGTGTCAGGTGTGAAGGACGATAGTTATTATGCGTTCACAAAAGTATTTACATATTCTCTTGTGCTTAGTTGTACTTACGCGTGCTCTCGTGTACGTATTAGTATTAGGTCGTCCGGAAAATATCTTTCTTTTACAGACCTGTCTTTTATAACGATACATCTTTATACAAAGAAGAAACCTAATCTGTCGAACGTTGTGATCTTTATTTTGATAGAATAAAATGGATCGTACGTAATTCGATAAAATGATATAAAACGAAAAATATTGTGCATCCATTATTTCCTTATAAACGAAAGAAACTTTTCGGACGACTTAATATTTGTAAATAATTAATAATTCAGTGATTTCTTTGGCGATTATAAAATTTTATTAACGAGTTGCTTGTACTTCAGGGTGAGTTATATTTGATAATGATTTGTGATCGGAACGCGTAAAAAAACTGGTTCCGGATACGTCCGGATTATACTGTTACGTGCTAATCTAGGTAGAAATAACAATCAAGATTTGCAGAGTTGTTAACCAGCCTACTACCTATGCACCTTAAAATTTCTCCTAGATGTCGCCATTTGAGATAAGGGATAAAAGCGCAACCTTGTGCTCACAAAGATAAGAATGAACATTAGGCCTTCCAGTGTTTGCGTCGCGTCGTCTTATTCTTTATTAATGATTTGATTTCCATCAATTTTAGGGAACAATAGGAGCATTTATAGGAGTTTCAAGGAACTAGAAAGTCAGAAGCTAGTTCGCGTGAGTCGAAATCAAACCTTGTTATTCCAAGCCCATATAGCGTGTTCTGATCCTGTTAAATAAAATTGTTGTACGAAGTACACAGGTGTTTTTCACCGTGTAACGACGTTTCTTCAGAACCACGTGTATTTATTCAATATTTTTTAGACGACACGTCAATGACACTAAAAGGCAACATCTCTGGTTTCAACATGATGTCGCTGCTCTTCGTTATGACGTATTAATTCGGAATCGGTTAATAATAATAAGAGGTTAATAATAAGTTTCACGAGAAATAAATTGGTCGTGGCGGGTCAGTTATCAAAACGTTTTTTTTTTTTCCAAGAATAACGTATATATATAACGTAAATATACCGCAGACATTTACCCTTGATGTTACATTGGTGATCACGTTGGAGGATAAACTGCATGAAAAATTGTTAATTAATTCTTATTATCATAACTCGTTTTCGAAGAGTAAAATATAATTACATTTGGCGAAACATACCTGATCTTTTTACCTTGTTAAAATTATATTCAACGCGGGATAAAATTTTGTCGTTGGTATCCACCGTTGAGCGTAACATAATAGTATGCAATATTTGTAAGGGACGTTTTGATAAAATTTTAGTTATAGAAGATGTTTCAACCGATAAAATTCTGTGGAAAGCATCGTCGATGCGCAGAATGCCTATTTCTTGCTGATTTCTAATCGGTAATAAATTTTGTAAAACGAATATACTCGATAAATTAGGTATTGCAAGAACGCATTAATATTACGATCAAAGTATATTTTTAATGATATCTAAAGAAGAAAGCAAATTGGGAAAATAGAGTTGTTTATGAATTTCGAAAATACAGTTTTTACATTTTCTCAATTGTTTTCACACTTTGTATATTTAAAATTTTGTGTTTTTTCCTCTATTCTGTATTTACTATATGTTTTTCTAGATTAAACTTTTGACACAAAGAAGTTAGGTTAATAATCGTGCAATAATTCTGATTGTATACAATTTTATATTGTTTAGTTATTTTTCTATAAAATTGAAATATTATTTTTAGGTACCAACGTTACTATGGGTCGTTACACAGGAAAGAAATGTCGTTTATTAACGATGTTATGGCTCACCGGTCTATTTTTCCTAGTCGAAATAGTTGTGGGCTACCTGACAAACTGTATGGCTTTGATAGCTGACAGTTTTCATATGTTGTCTGATGTAGCAGCTTTGGTCGTTGCATTTCTTTCCGTCAAGGTAGGTAGAACAAGATAAATGTCAAGTAATTGTATCGACTTTCAGCAAGGATTTATTTAGCATCATAACTCGCTAATTTGTAATTAACATTATAAAGCTCATCGCAATTATACATTTTATATCTTGCGTTTCCTCAAATCCTTTCCTTTGATTGTTTTTCTGAATATATTTGAGAACATTATTTTAGAAATTCCGTTCTTTTTACAGATGTCACCAAAGAAATGGTCCAAAAACACATTTGGTTGGGCCAGAGCTGAAGTTTTAGGAGCTTTAGTCAACGCCGTTTTTTTAGTCGCATTGTGTTTCAGTATTACCGTGGAGGCGTGTAAAAGATTTATCGAAGTAGAAGAAATACACGAAGCGAAATTGCTTGTAGGGGTTGGAGCACTTGGATTATTAGTGAATATTATTGGATTATGTCTCTTTCATGGTAAATGTTATTAAGAAATTAATATTTTTCCTTACGTGTAGTCATGTAATTCTGGTTGCAGAACATAGGAGTTCTCATGCACATTCGCATGGCATATCTCGAAGTCACAACCGATTGAGTACTCTAGTAGGAACGGATGACAATGAAAATGATGATAGTTATAGGCCATCGACGCCACAAGTCAAAAGGACACACGGCCATGTACACGATGCGAGTCAAATGAATATGCGTGGTGTGTTTCTTCATGTACTCTCGGATGCATTAGGATCTGTGATTGTGATAGTCTCTGCTTTAATTGTTTGGCTGACAGAATGGAAATATAGGTAAATATTGCATAAATTACCTAACATATCCTATAATGGAAGAATCGTATACTAATGTACAGATTTATTTCTATTTAACGATCTAATATCTTCGGTAGTACTCTTAATGTTTGTTTCTTTTTACAGATTTTATATTGACCCAGCTCTCTCGCTCTTAATAGTTATTCTTATTTTACAATCGGTATGGCCATTACTCCAAGAATCTGCATTGATTTTATTGCAGACTGTACCGACACATATTCAGGTAATTTGAATCATTCTAGATTCTAATATACGAGAAATAATAAGAATAGTGTCAGTAGTAATATCCGTTACCGGGATTTTCTATTAACATGTACAAATTTCTATAAACAGATCTATATCAAATAAAAAGGTTTTTGTTATTTTTATTATCGCATTTTTTGGCTAATTGATCGTTGATTAATTTTCATGGTGTAATTTTAATTTTCATACTGTTTAGCTGTAACAAATCTAAACAGAATATGTTATTTTAGGTGGATGCCATTCAGCAACGTTTACTAGAAAACGTAGACGGTGTTTTGGCTGTACATGAATTCCATGTATGGCAATTAGCTGGTGATCGTATTATTGCTTCAGCTCATATAAAATGCAGAAATTTGTCAGAATATATGAAAATAGCTGAGCAAGTGAAAGAATTTTTTCACAACGAGGGCATACATTCTACAACAATTCAGCCTGAATTTATTGATGTAAGTAATTTGTATCGTATACATAAGTATTACGTATTAGTGATCAATACAGAAAGTGATGTATTTAATTTGACGTTTTTTATACTATTGTATTAACATGAGTGTATATTCTACATAAAAATTGGATAAATATAGGATTTTAGTGGTAATAAAATAACGAAACTATAAAAAGATATAAAATATAATAGATAATTGACTGAGGATCTATTATTAATATTCTAGTACCACTCTAACAGCGAGGTCAAGGAAACACCGACCGAAGATTGTGTACTAGATTGTCCAAAGACTGACAAGCCTTGTAATCATGCAACATGCTGTGGTCCTTCTAAACAGGTATGTGCTTTCTGCTTTTCGATGTACCTTCGTTTGATTTAAAATCTATCCCTTCGCTTCTGCAGTCTAATTGGAAGAGAGATACAAATTCCCGCTCTGCCTGCCCTAAATCAAAATGTCTTGGACAATGCGTAGAAGCTATTAGATCAGATTCAAATACAGTTATAGGTAACTGTTATTTGTTGTTTATGTTTGATTATTCCAACGTTATGTAATTAATATTATACAGCCAAATGGCAATAGTCTATTCGAGATAGTGAAATCTTTTCGTTTCTTATTGGACTGGAGCAAAGTCATTCTTGAAAGTGTGATATTATGTAACGTTAAGTGCAAGAATATCTACAAATATTGAGAAACAAGCTTTTAATATAAGCACTAATAAGTTTGATAGAAAAGTTTTAATTATTTATATCTCCTTCTTTTTTGCTTCTACTTGGTCATCCAAAAACTTATCGTCAACTTCTAAAATAATTATGCATTCAGAAAAATATCAATGGGTCTAATATAATTTCCCCTTTTTATAAAATGAAACATGATATACGACTTATTTATTTCGTATATGTATATGCATATGGCATAGCATTAGATGGAGTGGGTTTCCAAACTCCCAGATACTTACTATGTTTTGATATATTTTCAATCGAATCTTATGATCTTTAAATTAAAGATTATAAGTATACTTTCTTGTAATAAATGTGGATATAATATATGTTTCTTACAGGGTCGTGAAACTCCATCACCTGGAGAAACACCGTACATGTGCAGACAACGAAACAGTCTTGCACGTTCTACTGGTTCAATAGGAGGAACCGAACAGCAGGAAGTAAATGAGATGGAACGCGGACATTTGTTATCACTGCCCGCTTCACATCACTCCGTCCAACTTCCACATTCACATGTTAATACACCGGTTGTCTAAGTTATCGTCATATTCTCGAATATCTACCTCTGTAACACAATCTGCGGCGCGTTACAATGTTATTATAAAAATTCAATAAAGTAATATACATACTATGTTTTATGACTATTAAAGTCAACAGTAAATTTTCATTGCTTTTTATTATCTATGTATGTAACTATTATCCTAAGTTTTATAAAGTTTGATATAATAAGTTTGATGTGTGGTATTTGTACAATTACTGATGGATTAGAAACAAAAATAAATAATGTTGGCCGTAATTCTACGAGCCTGTTCTAGTCACCATATAAAATTCTACTAGATTAACGAAAGATAAATAAATTATTCGAAGTCTATTTAATCAAAGCGTTTTTACACTCTAAGGTGCAGACTATTACTGCTGACTTCACATCAGGTTCGTCTGTATACTCAAGCATCATCGGCGTAATGACAACTCTGGATCCGTGGCGTGAGCGACGAGATTTATAGACTGACTCATAAACCCTTGATTTTTACAAAAAGTCATTTCTTCATCTAAATGTACGTGCCTTTTATCAATTAAAGACAAAACATTAAAAATTTCTCATTGTTATCTTGTCTAAATTTTCAGAGTTCGTTGTCCTTTACTAGAGATATTTCAATTTCGCGCCAATTACTTTGCAAGAACGCGCTACGTCGCCTCAGCCAATCAGAAAGCAGCTAGGCAACTTTCGGCGGGATGACGAATTACTGTAGTGTCGAAAAGAGTGATGTCAAGACGTATTACGTGTTTGAACAGCAAGATTTCAACTACAAAGTGCTTTCTCACTTTCTACAGAGTACTATTAGATTCGTTTGATCAATCTACGTTTATTTAATCATTTGTTAGACGAATTTATAACGAAATTAAACAGTGTCTCGAACTTTTCGTAATCGGTTTTCGTTGGTCTCTTATTTCACTGTTAGACCATCACCAATACCTTGTATTGCAATATTTTGAGACAAAATTTGAGTTTGATTGTTTCTTCATTGTAATATAATCTGTCTTAGGTTTATTAACGTTTATTTTGATTATTTCTTTGGTTTTCTTCTGCAGATTATTGATTGATTGCGGATATCACTTCAAACAATGGAGATATATGGACGCTATGGCAATTAATAATAGTCTAGTGGAGAGTTTTTCATGCAAATTTGATGATGTCTGATTTTTTATAACTGAGGCAGATGTACATACGTAAGTAAAATTGCTATTCTATTCTATTCTATTATTTCCTTAATGTGCCATAGATAATAAGCATTCAATGAATAATTGACATACGCATATTATTTAATAGTAAATCCTCCTTTCGCGATCTAGATCCCTCTAGGATTAGCTTTTTCAGAATTCGTCACTATCTGACTCTCGACATACTGTTTTCTTTTCAAGAAACTCTTTTAATCTCCAGCCACTCTTTTAATCGTGTTACTCACTAAATATTCCTTTCTAATATTCCTTTCGTTCACTCTGGACTACAATAGTATTAGGTTAGTATTACCCGACATAGTGAAGATCATATCGAATTAAATCAGTTTTGCGATATGTGTGAGTGGAAAGAAAGGTAACGCAGTCGTTGAAGAGAATTCGAGTAATCAGAGAATATAGATATCATTCTTGGTCTATCGTAATACCGAGCTTATCGGTATAGCTAGCTGCAGTACTTTCTAGATCCGCACTTTCGGTGTAAGAGCATTTTGCGATAGGACAAAGTACTCCTAGCAAGGATCAATGACTAGAACTTTTGGAAATAGAGATCGATAGAAGTTTTCTACCGATAAGAACAACGTCTACCACCATAAACCATAGACGAGATGTCTGTGCACAAAGGATGATATCACTAAAGCGTATTTATTAGCGATGACATATTTTTAAAGATAACCAGAACAAGTTAGTCCGATGCTATTCAGGACAATTTATGACAAGTGGTTGGACTGCGTATAACCAGTATAAATGCGAATGAGGATGTGTAGATGCTCAACAATAGCTATTGTAAAAACTAAACTTTGCGTCTCTGCTATCTTGCTAGCTATATAACTAAAAACTGTAGCGGGGTTTTTAACAAACACAGTTTAAATTCGAAAAGGCTAACTCGGATAAAGTTTACGGAGATATGGATGATTCGACGGTTAAACGTTTAGGAAAGTATCGGTGGCTTAAACAGAAATATTGTTTGGTCAACCGCTGTAGTTGTCCTGAAAAAAGAGGAACTACGTTCGTTAGGATTGCGAGAAACAGCACGGACTTTACCTGAAACTTGGAAATTGCATATATATTAGAATGATTCAGGTAAGCAATATTTTGTACTCTAACATGAAAAATATTTAATATATTTATATGTTATATGGTTATTTTTAAAACTTAAAAATTTGCTAGCCGTCGAGTAATTAAAGGAAACGAAGTAGAGAAGACTGAACAAAATGTAGTTGGATTCTTGATGAAGGATGGGTAACTTTTAATCAGAACGAAGCTGGATTAAGCAGATAACTCGCTTAGCTGATCTATTAGAAGACAAAGTGATTAAGCGGAGTTTTACGATCTGAGCGAAGTTGAGATCGTGAAAAAAGTATCATTCGTCGCTTGGAACATAAAGTGCAGAAGCGTAAAATTTGCTTAGTTATCTGGCCAGCCATAAAGTTGTAAAGTTGCGGTCTATAGCGACCTTTATCTTGGTTCGGCCTGATTCGCCGTCATTCCAGCCTCGATAAAAAAGGCTGACGGCCGAATGCAACTTTCACCCCTTTATCCTGGCTCGTGGTTCACCCGGATGATCCAGTCGTTTCTGCTTGACTTCTAGTTAGTGAGGAAAGTTTACGCTGTTGGTCGGGAGTTTGCATGGAAATTACATTTTGCTTGCTGAGAATCGAGCTAAATGAAATTTGATCGCGAACAGGATAGCCAACGGAGTTAACAACGCGTCCTGCGTGTTGAATATAGAAACGACGATATGATTTACACGGAAGATACGTTGACGTTACTTTTCCAGTCTCTTCAACTGTTCTTTCGAGGTAATCGAGTACATAACTAGATCTTGATGACCGTTGAAAGAACAATATTATAAAGAAGGAAATTCAACAGCGATCACTGTATATGTAGAAATGCACTGTGACTGTCTTGGACGAGATAGCTTGATGTTCGATATATCGACGGTCACGGCAGTTCGTTTATTTTGGCTCGGCATGGAATTCGTGAAATATATAGAACATATTTGCATTGTAAGAGCGCGTTATTTTTGTTCGCTGACCGATGCGAAATGAGTGTATGATAGAAAAAGGTATAGAGAGACGATGTCAAACTACAGTGGCTGGCAAAAGTATTTTATTCTTATAGAAACTTTTTGTGAATATATTAATTATATACACTGCAGAAAATATTCTGAAACAGCAGCGTAACGAGGCTCCACCACTATGATTAAATTGATAAAATTTGAAACCAGTTTGAAAATTTATATACGCAAAAGTATTCAAACATTCGTAGAAATCTCTTACGAATGTATTAAGTGTGTCTTTGGATCGAATTTCTTTTTAGTTATGTTGTATCAAAGTACGCCGCTTTAACCATTAAATAACAAAAATCAAGAAATCAACAAAACCGTACATATTTTTCCCCTGTAATATTCAAACATGTATTTTCGGTAAGTTTCATTGAAATTTCAAACAGTATCATGCGATACGTATAATGCATTCATAAAAATGATTTACGATAAGTGTTCAAATACTTGCATGTGTCGCTGTAACTCCACGCAGCTTTAATATTTAGTCTGCAATATCAGTGCGCTCGTAAGGTCACTCGATTCATTTATGTAATGATCCCCAATCAAGGGTCAATCGATTGATTTATATAACGTTTGGTTTACTAATGACTAGTGGCAACCTGGTGGATACCTCGTATCTCTGTTCAACTAGAGATTTGGTTTACGCAAGGGATAAGTCGTGGTAGGGGAAAGAGCTGTTGGTAGGAGCTCGGCGTAAAATCAGAGGGGATGGGTTAAAGCCAGGGAAGGGTATCTTGCGGAAATTCGATGCTAATGAAGGAAATTGCGTAGATGCCAAACCAGTATCTCTCGTCCTTCTCGTCGTCTAGCACCCTTCTACAAAGTGGTAGTAACGAATTTCTGTCCTGTCTTATGCCTACGACTCGTGTCTTCAAGCTCGCTAATTTTCTATTTACTAACTTGCTATGTACTAAATGTTATTTCCCCTCATATAATTTCCCAAACTTGTTCGTATATTTTCTTGGGACGGTATAACGTCTATGTAACAGCGTAACGTCTAAATAACTGTTAGTATAACCCTTGGTAGTTGTGACGAAATTTGGTACAAACCAGGTGAATTATTATTAACATAGTAGACGCTACGAAGCTTTCATGTTTATATTATACCTTCCAACTAGATTTATATTTCTTTTTCGAAATATATTCCATGATAGATTAGAGGGAAGAAAAGGCCTGAAAGTATTATCGATTATTTATGATGTACTATACACAGCAATGTTTTATGGGATAATCGAAGAACATCGGGAAAAATTCAGGATAGGAGGATTATCACCCAATAGAATTGAGAGAGGAGGGCGTGTTTCGGTCCCTTTCATGTTATCTCTATCTCGTCAGAGATGTCTCTCTTATTTAAATGAGCTGCCAATGCGAGCAGGAATAGGGCGGTACGTCTTGCGAGGGCTGTGGCTTTGCCATGTCGATTCTCTAGGGTAGAACAGAAGGAGGGAAAACGGCCGGGAACATCTTTCTACGAACGTAATCGACGAATTATTTACGTTTCCCAACCGTTTTTACTGCTTCGATGCCCATGTACGATGCTTTTGCTTTATAGATGTCGATGAAAATTTTAACCCTTGTCTCTTATATCTCATCTTTCCTCCAACATTTTATGTCCCAATCTGGCTTTAGTTTTAATCGAGAAACAACTTTTAATGTTCCACGGTAACGTGATTTCCTTTAATGACAGAGCTTTTACCCCTTTCAAGTCCGACCTTTTTTCACCTCGCGTTGAAAATATATTTTTCGTCCACTATGTCGTCTATATTAATAATAGAAACACAGCTTCCCTAACGTTTTTACAAAGAAAACACAATATATTAAAACTTTCTTATTTTTATTTATCGTTTATCGTCACATCCCTTGATGAGGTATCAGTAACTGCAGTTACATGTATCCTGCAAATATATATAAATGTTAACGTTTACACGCTTAGTTTGGTACAGTTGTCTCAGTCAGTTAGTTAGCGTTATTATTTAACAAGTAATTAGCTATCCAGCTAATTGCCACGGTCTGTACGATTCCACACACGATGCAAAAGTTCTATTTCTTTTAAGAAACTTAGAGTCTTTCACATTGTATTCTGTTAGATGAATGCACGTAAGTTTAAGGCTGTTTTACCAAAGACAGACGCGTTTATCGTTAAATTAATTAGTAATTCATTTACGATATTTGTAATATCATAAAGATGAGCAGAATTTCCCTTCCGATGTAAAATGCCAGCCATCTTTCGCGAACACAAAAATGGAAAACAACGCGTCAAATGTACCATGAGAGTTAATAACGTGGAATTTATACGTTTTAAAATTCAATTCCGTGCTATCGAGTGTCTGGCAGCGTTTGGAATGTTTGCCGCGAGCCCACCGAAAGTACACACAGGGAACAAGTTGACGATAAGAGCGAAACTCGGTCATGCTTCGGCTTATTCTTAGCCGTTGCGCTCGCGGACAATTTCCTACGATGATATTTCTCGAGACAGGAAGCGGTCGGAAATGAAAGTGTCCGCGTTGGGAATATTTAAAGCGCGTTCGTTTACGCGTGTGCCGGAAAATCAGCGAGGGTGACTCGCTACTGGACGAACCAGATTCTTTCCTCGGGGTTTCGTTAAAATTTGATAGGAAACAGTTGAATCTACCGTAAGTTTTAATTAATCGCGCGAGACGACGTAGTTTCCATGGCGAACGCCATTGTAATTTACATCGTTCATTGTAATTTACATTGCTCGCTCCGAGATCTCGTTTTGGCTTGCTCACTTTTCGCTATATCGTATCCTGGCAACGGTTTCCCTCGTTTCTTTCCGCGGTTGCGTGAAACTGCATTCGACTACGAGGAAAAGTTGTTTCTGCCGAGTTTCTTTTCTTGTCTGGCTTTCCTGGGACATCGTAAGTCCTTTTACTCGTCGCTGTAATCCATTGATTCTCGTCATGGTCGCTATCTTCAACTCGTTTCGCAAGTTCGAGGTCGTTCGACCAGCCTTTTATTTTATTCGAGATGATGCGTTCATTAAATCTGTTCGATAAACGTCTGCTTCCATTCTTCTTCGTTATTGTGGTTCTACAGATATAACGTTAACAACATATCGGATAACGTTGCGGTAGATACAAGGGAAAGTCTGAACTACGTGTATCCGTTGCAATTACTGTAATGGAAGTTTGTTAAGCGCGTGAGCGGGTTGCATGTATTATCCACAGATGAAGAATGGTTGGTTCGTAATCGCTAGATTGGCCAGGTTTATGCAAATTCGTATCTTTAGCGAGATAAAGCAACGGAATTTAAACAGGGATTTCTACCGCTCGATAAATATTTTAGCGAATATTTTCCTTTGAACATTTACGCGGATATTATCGAATCTCTGGCCGAAGAACGCAACGCTTCAATCACACTCTTTTCGGTTACATTGTAGAGAGATTGTTTCACAGATTGAGAGGTAGAGGTCTAGTGATGGAACAGGCTATGGCCTGAATAGTGTTCGATACTTCTCATTTCGAGAGGCAATCGGCTATTTGCATCTTTATGGGATGTTATGGCCCACAGCCGCCTGTCCGTAAACGTGTGTACGCGCCATTCGCTCGTTCGAGGCGTGTTATTCGTGGGTTAAGCGTACACGCCGATGAAACGCAGCCGAGTCACGCAGAATAACCCGTAGTCCGGATTCCACGAGTGGTTACATAACGCGCTTTTGCCGGCTGCGAAAGGGAAAAAAGAAAGGAAAAAGAGAACGGCTAACGTTCCAGCCTCTCGGCTCGTTGCTTTTTCCCCTTTTTCTTTCTCGTCTTTTTTTGTCTTTCGTTACTGCTGTTTTCTCGTTCGATGGTATTTTCCAGCCATTCGATCCGTTGTATATATATGTGTGTGTGTGTGTGTGTGTGTATGGGCGCGTGCGTGTGCCTGTATCCGGACGGAGAGAAAAGGGGAGAAAGGGAAAAAGAGAAAAATAATTTCGATTTCATTTCCGGCCATGCTTTCCCTTTCTCTCTCATTCCGCGTGTCATCGCTCGTTGTTCGCTTTCGTTCTCGTTTCCTTCTTTCATCTCCCATCCTTCAACTCGTTGGATCACGTTGATTAAGAGGCTGCTGAAGGGTTATCGAGACTAAAGGGTGGCACGTTTCGACGATATTCACGGAGAGGATCTATTATAATCAAAGATAGTAGAAACGCTGCCGAGAATAACACTGTAACGGTCAATTGGTCTTCAGTTTATTCGATGAATTAATAAAACTCGATTAGCGTCGCGTTTGCGTAATCTTTTAAGTACCTTGTTTAAGTAGCTTTACATATATGATGCAACAGTGCAAGACACGCGGACCTGACAGCAGTTAGAAACACGTAAAAGCTATGTGTTACTCGTGATTTCGTTTCGTCGTAATGAATTTTAATAAGCTGAATTTCGTGCGGCCGAAAGATATGTACAAGCTGATACCTTGCGAAAAAGTAACAAAATGGACAGGAAATAACATCTTTTCGTTCGCTTAGTTTTCGAGAAAATCGAGTTTGAAAATTTATCGAGTATACTCGAACGTATAATAGTTAATTCTGAATTGGACATGGCAAGCTAATTGAAAGGAGATTATTCTACGTGTGGAAATAAGTCGAAAATGTAGAATAAAATATATCTTTGAAGTTTGATTATGAAAAAACGAATTCCTTTGTCTTTTGCACGATTACTACCCATTTATTGCACTAAATCGACGCTATAAACCGATTTGGAAAAAAATTTCGCTCGGTCCATTTTTGCTCTTACTGCTTCAAAAATATTTATATTCGACTGTGCTGACATTTGGTTTAATCGGTTCCACCTTTTAACGATTAATAAAGCTCGAGAAAACAAAGTAATCACGAGTTCGACTAGGTGTTGAAGCTTTTTAGTCGAAGAGTAAAGGTAGGAAGATGCTGACACGACAATAAACCCTGTCTAGCCGGAAGATGGAAAAAGAAAGAGAAAGATCAGAGAGAAGTTGGTCTGATATTCAGCTTTTCGCTGATCGGGCCGCATTAATGCACCGACTGCGCTAGACAGACTACATACAGGCTTCGCTGCATCCCAGAGGGTCTATCACACTTTCGATTTCCTCTTCCGACGCAATGCACGGCACACGACAAAGCCAGCCTTTGTCGTTTACTCATCCGCAGTACCTGCCGATTCAACGAATTTCCGTCGATTCTGCGCCTCGACATATTGATCACTACTTCGACTGTGAAACACACAACCATGAATTCGTTTCTCTATCTTACAAGCGTCAATTTTATCATCCAACCTTCTGTTCTTTCGTTTAATTCCAGTATGTCGTGTTTAAGAACGTTGAGGTTGGCGAATAAGTTTCTGCTGGTTAAAAACGTAAAGCAAAGTAAAAGGTTAGCGTTTAGGTAACGATGGCAAATTTAACTTGTCTCCTAACATATTTCATTCGTTCAAAAAAATGACTAAATAATTGGAAACGGTATAGTAACTAGCGGCGTAGACGGTTTGAAACATCGTAGAAAGTTTGAAAGCCGCAAAGTCAGGCTGAATGTCGGGTCTGTCGGTGCGGTGATAAAAGTTACACCGGTACAGGGTCGATTCAATTACCCTAACGAATCCATTAATTAAAAGTTAAATCGAGTGTATTTTCGTCCGCGTACGTGCGACCGCGTTTCGGTTCATTATTCACGAGGGCCGATATTACTTTCAACCGGGCCGTCAAATTAATCCCTGCTTGTCACCGAGAAGCTTTGGCTCGACTGGTAACAGGATGGCTGGAAGTCGAAGCGATTTCCTTTGCGATTGTCACCTCCTTTCGCGCGATATTCAATATGCGCGGGTATATTGCGTGTTTGGGAAATACCTTGCAACTGTTTACGGCTCTTCGAGTATCTTATGAATTTCCTATAAGGACGATGTATTACGGTGGAGCGCGACACACACGTGCGTTTATGTACACGCGAGCGGCTGAAATATCTATCGGAATATTTCTACGTAGGGGGTAGACGGTTACGTCGATTGGAAAGTTTACCGAGGACGATGGTAAAATGACGAGGTTGGAACGACGTGGAAGATTATCGAAGGGAATTCAGGCCACTGCTTGCGATTCGATTCGTATTTTCTTGCGAGAGGAAAGATGCAAATATTTGAAGGAAGACGCGTTCAGACAAACGTACAGTCGAGTCCATTCGATTGCACTGCAGTCTCGAAATTTTCTATTCTCTATTTTTTCGGAATTCCTTGCTACCTTTGCTTTATTTTATTTTTTTCCTTCGATATTCGCAATATTATTTTACCAGGTAGTATCATGAGAATGATTATTAACATTTCGAAACTAACTTACTTCCTGGTCGTTCCACCTTCTTTGCCATTCTCTGCCATTTTCGCTCTTCCTTTACGTCACTTTCGTAACGCTAAAATTTCGATTAAATATTATTAAACGCAAAGTCTTTAACTTTGTCGGATTCTTCTCTCTGATAGTTCCGCTTGTTGATTTCTGACCCGGTTTGTCTAGTCTTCGAAAGGCATTCGCGAATGAACCCGAGGAATGCAAAGTCTAACTACAACAGAACAGGTAGCGACGACGGGGTTGGTATATTTGCGTTATCGTTAGCCGTTAGCTGACTTACTTGCAATGCCGCAACACCAATGGAGAGAACGACAAGAAACCTAACCACGTAAACGTACTATAAAACATGAACGAGTTGCTCGTTGTGTGCACGAACGAAGCTGCTGCAAAGACTAATCCTAATCTATGGAAGCTTCGCCGTTGGTGCTTTGGAACGTCTTACCGGAAGCTTGGTCTACAGTGTAGCCTTTCGTTGATCTTAGCTTTCGAAAAACTATCGTTTCTCCCATATTTATTCTTTTTCTTCGTCTTACGTATGGTTTCTACCTCACAGTTTCCGAGTATCGAGAGTCTTGTACGGTTTACTGGATCGTGACTAGCAATCCAAAGAGTTACTAACTGATTGAAGGTAGTCTAGAATCTTGAGGAATTTGCTGGAAACTTCGAGATCAAGATCTACTGGCTTGAATAATATATCGTCGATGCTTTCTCGTATTTTCGTTCTAAATAATCAAACACGAGTTGCGTAATTGCCTAGTGCATTGCAGTTTATCAGCAACTCTTACAATTTCGCTAATAATATTAATTCAGTTATGCAAGAGAATTTCTGCCGATCGAATTTATTTGTATGAACGAAAAATCGTAGATAAATGGAACAATTGGTAAACTTCTATCGTATAAATTCTTCGGCCCTCCATGAATTCGAATAAGTTGAGTTTCACCTTACGTATACTGATATGTCTGACTATTACGAGGCTAAACTACTTGGACGAGAGGCAGGTCGTTTTATATCAGAAAGATGAGATTTTCTTTGTTGGATAAATAGCGTAGCGGTTTCCCTGGTTCGAAAACACCACACCGAAGGGAACGTTGGTGGCGAAGGTGGGAGGTGGAAAATGAGAGATTTAGCAGGGCAGGAAGTAACCTTGCCGGATAGTTACACACCGTGTGATTGAGAGCAGCGAGACCTCTGGGCATTGTTTAGAACAATGTGATCGTAACAGATGCACGTTGCTAACAGAGGAACGCAGTCATGTACAGTTTTGTTTGCAGACTAAACATTGATTCTCACGTTCCTTCCGCCCGGTTCAAGTAGAACGAACCGATATATCCGCGCCATTTACAATCCCCGCTGTTAATTTTACTTTTAGTTTATACTAACTAGCCGAATTTCTACTACGTATGGACAGAACGTGTTATTTAATAGAAATTTCTTTTCTCACTGTTCTTGTCCTCTGATTATTATTAAGCTAAGTTATTATTAGATTAAGGAGTGTTTTCTTAAAAAACAAATTTCTCAATAATTCAACTGTTATTTTTATCCCGCTTTTGAAAAGCAGCCGTATTTGAACTTTCTTCGATGTATCAACGTATTCCAAGAGAAAAGGGCGGGTTTCTTTGATTATACGAACCCTCAAAGCGGACATCCCCTCGTCGAATTTCGGCGACAGGAAAGGGCGGAGCGAAAGCGAGTCGGCACGACGACGTAATATATGTTCGGGCAATTTTCTCGGTGATATTCCCCTGGATTTATGGGTTATTAATTTTATGAACCCCGGGACTGTCTTAGCCTCTAACCAGGCGCACGTGTTCCACTAACAATATCTCACTTACAACGGACTACGAGCGATCTGCCGTGCGACCAGATACGCCTTACACGTCTTCTCCCATTATATTATCGTCATTTCTCCGCTCTTCACGCTCAATTATCTCTCATTTGAACCGCGGTTTTACCGGTCTCTTCTATGAACATATACACGGTCGATGTGCACGAGTACCGACATGACGAGAACCATCGTTTTAATTGCTACAGTGTCTGGAGTCGGTGGGAAACTGGCTGGCATTCATTTCGACTTGCTCCGAATTACTTGAAACGCGCGACAGAAGCTGCGGATCTTCCGAGATATTAGTTTGGCTGGTAAATTTTGATGGTTAGAGTAAGATTGAAATGCTTCGAGAATCTTGGTGATATATCTTTGGTTCTTGAGAGACGACGTAGATTACATCAGAACGTGGAAAGCTTCAGAATCGCTCTTTATTATTTTTGCGCCAGCGGTGAACGAGCTCACTTTCTGGTTTCACGAACGAATACGGGGATGCTTGATATTATTTTAAATTCGTTCTTTTACCTCTTAAAAAGACATTAATTTAGCCTGGCTGCATTCTTCCGGCCAATTATGTTTCTCCGATGGTCTAAAAATATTTCAGGTTAGAACGAAATAAAAAAAATTCCTTCGTGGTCTCTGGTTTCAATTTTATCGACCAACGACCCAGCTACAGTACCGATTAATATTTTCGTTAATTACATTTCCAAATGAAGGAAAATGTTTCTTCATCGTTATCGTTGCAGAGTGTTTCTGTTTCATTAACTTTCGAAGAGCGGCCAGTATAAATCCTTGACTGGAACCGTGTTCTCTCAACGAACCAGCAAGAAGCACGAGAACCAACGAACTTTCGCGCCTATTTTCCTTAAGTTTCTCTAATAAAGCTACGCTTATTTCTTGGCGAAAGATCGACGAAAGTAAGATAAACACGATAACGAGAGAAGCTTCGTTTCAATCGGCATTTCAAGTCCTCCAGATCATACAACTATCTTTGTTTCTCTTCTCGAGGTCCAAGCTTGATTAATTGAAACGTTAATATAATTAATCCACGGCTCGTCTCTCCAAGATGGGAGCAAGAAAGACAGAGAGAGAGAGAGAGAGAGAAAGAGAGTATCTTTGGACTAAGACTCGCTCGTTTGGAAACGTTTACGCGTCGAGGGTTGGTCTAACAAGCCAGAAGACACCCACTGGTCCTTTGATTTATCTTGTTTAAACATTTGCACTGTCGAGTTTGAAACTTCCCTCAGGTACCGGCGAACAATAGGCTCGTGGATTTTGACGAGTAGAATTCAGCGACCTGATTTATTCTAAGTTTTAAACCATCTTGCATCGAGACGATCTTTTGTTGGACCTGACACGTTGATGGTTGGCGCAAAGAAAATTTTGAAAATTTTTCTTACAATCACCGTCGTTCAAACAATTTATTTGTTCGTTCACTCTTTTTGTGCCCGTTACTCGCTGCATTATTTGTAAAAGTATTTCTACAAAATTTGTGTATTAAGAAAATCTAGGAGCAAACTATATTGTACAGAGTCCGACCAAATAACACGTAGAAAATAACACGTGTAAAAATAAGAAAAAGATACGAAATAAAACTTTGTCATTCTCGGATTACTTTTCGAGGAAATCGAGTTTGCAAATTTATCAAGTATACTTGCACGTGGTCAGAACTAAATAGTCGACAGAAGGTCATTCTGCGTGTGAAAATAAGTGGAAAACGTACAATCAAAGTTTCCACGAGACATTTTGTTTCCGAGAAAAGAAAGTTCGGAAATTTATCATACGCGTGTATCAGGCCTATTCTTGACTAAACACGTTCAAATTATTTCCTTGAAGTCCTAAATAGGAAAATGTTATTCTACGAAAATATTTCCTTAAAATATAATTATTTCTCACCATGATGTCGCTCTCACAAACAATTCCAGTTTTTTTCTTGGTTATACGATATCGTATACAGACGGTCTCTCTGAAAAGCACTCCACGATTAATTTCTCTTCCCCGGAATAAATACTACGTTCGAGTAAGCAACGGCAAAAAGTCTGGAGCGAAAGAAACGGGCGACATTAATGCGATTAACTGTACGCGAAGAGATAAAGAAGGGTTCGGTAAAGTGCGGCTGAATGGGTAAAAGGGGGACGAGGTTGGATTTCGTGCAGCATCATTGCACTCGGCTCGTCCTCGAAAGTCGAGGGTCGAGCAAAGGGCGGCTGCGGGTTTGCCTCCACCCTCTTATCTGACTGTGGGGTTCCAAGATCCGTACGCCTTGTAGGTATTGTATTCTGGCTACCTGTCCTTCGTACTCGTCTTTCTCCCAGCAAACCGCAGCGCGTCCTTTATTTTCGGGTAATGTTGCGTGATAACAACCAACGGTGGCAGCTTTCTCTACCCTCCGACTCTGGAATTGCTCCGCCGGGACGATTATTAATATTGTCGGTTGGCTTGCGAAGAGGGATCGGATCGTTAACAGAAAGCGTTCTATCCACGAGGTTTCGCTTGCTGATTTTTCGAGGGAACAATGGCTGAACCGTGGCTTCTCTTCCGCCAGTATAAACGTATACACTACCTCCTGTCCGCAAGGTACATGAGGTGCATATATCGCAAGTGGCGTGATTCGATCAAAGGACCGATATTTTTATTGCATTTTCACCTTACGATCGAAGAATGTTTCTCTACCGTTACGTTTTTTACCTCTTGCTACAATAACTGCCGTCAAATGGTCCGCTAAATTTAATCCTTTCCATCTTCTCTTACTTCTCTGTAAGAAAAATATAACGCGTTAACATTGGGATCGGTTTTGCAGAACGTAGAAAAGGAATTCATTTATCGTTTCATTAGTTGATAACATTCTGTACGCAACGTACAGAAGATTAAATTAAAACAAGGTAAACGTCGCTCGGGTTTGTTTGCCTGCAACGAGTGGTTGACTGTGATAGCAAACAATTTCACGGAGATGAAACCTATGATATTTCAATCGTTCGTTTATGGAATTCGATTATACTTAGACGGTTATCCGTTTCGTTGCGAATCTTACAGACGGAGGAGACCAGAGCAGGATACGAAAATCGTACGACCATTCCTGAAATAATAGCTACTTTATTACGATACGAGTACCATTCATCATACGTCACAAGTGAAAAATATCGTTCGAACGGATTTTATCGACAGATTTTATTATGTAATATAAACTTATGTGTTATACATTGCTACATATTCTTGCTTAACGGCTAGTCCTATCGGCTAGGTCCTTAGAGGCTAGAATGCACAGTGACTTGTACAGAATCATCCTCCTTCCTTCCCTTCGGTCGGTCTCTCATTGATTTGTCATTGTCTTCCGTGAGCCGCTCACGCGTTAGGGAGAAGAGAGAAAGAGAGGAGAAGCGTTTATGCGTTTGCGACAGGTTTGAAGAAGAGGGGGGAAGAAAAATGACACAGACACGCTTGTGGGTATAAAGATGGAGGACAACGGAAGATTCAAGAGGAGGATGGGCAGGAAAAAGTTTTTCGAGGGGTAACGCAAAGGGGTTGGCAAGTGGGAAATACAGGAAAGGATAAGATATACATTTACACGAGCGTTTTCTTTGGTAACGTCTCCTCTCCTTGTTATCTCGCGCTTTTATTTCTTAGGCAAAGTACGGCTACTCCTTCTCTCTCTCACAGTGTCGTTGAAACTTTCGTTAAGAAAGCGTCCCCTCGAGCGTTTAGTTTATAAAACGTTCATCCCCTTTCTCTTAATGCTGCTAAAACTGCGACGGCTTGGTCCTTCTTCCCGGTTGAAATAAAAGGCCCTCCCTTTCGTCGGTTCTATCGTAATGCGCGTATTGTACCGCGAGAAATTTTACAATCCACCGAACAACTTTCTCGTTCCGTGGATATAAGCGAAACCTTGCTCCTGTTTATCTCGCGTATTATTACGCGTATCTTGCGTAGTCGAAATTGGCTACGAATCTCGACCGTTTTTTTTTTTTTTTTTGTACTCTATCGATTCTTTCTTTTCTAATCTATTTTCATTCGGACATTCCATAAGTAATTCCGTGCCTGTATACGGAGACTACAGGGAGGGAGGAACAGCGCGACAAGTGTTTTCTATTTTGCAACTTGGTTTTGAAATTAAACGTATGATTTTCTATATCATTTAATTTTTCAAATTAATTATGATCGTTGATCGTAGCATGAAAATATTGAAATATTACGATATTTCTTGCTTTAATAATTGTGCTATATACATATCCGACATTCAGGAAACTTCATCGATTCATCGGTTATTTTTGTGGAATACGCTTTTACATCTAACAAATCGTTTTCGTTTTTCGACTAATTACGAGTTCCGGCGATTGATAAGGGACGATATTACTTGTGGAATAACCTGATAGATCAATAGCGAAATGTTTCTTTTAGAATTCTATTTTTACAGAACGAGTCGATGAAATTCAAACGAATACGGTTACGTCGTTCTTTCCCCTCGTTTCCAACCCTTTACCACGTTTGATCGTTTTAATTACTCGAAACGATAGTTGACTACGCACGACAGGGTGTCCCTCGACGGATAGCGCGCCGCATAACTGCAGCGTTGCCCGTTACGAAATAACATTACGTGAGGAGGACAAGCCGTTGCGCGTGCAGCCCTTGACGGGCGTCGTAATACCAGAGCCTATTAATTAACGAATTACGATTAAACGTTAGTTATTAATTATTATCGTTAAATTTACGCCTAAGATATAATACACTCACCTAAGTATGTACCTGATGATATCTTTTTTTTTTTTTTTTATAAAAATTTCCCTATCACGCCATGAGAACGAATACCGTAACATTGGCGCGGGGGAAAGATCTTTCGCGGAACGAACCTTCTTTCATTTTCTCTCGTTATTTTTCTCTCGCCTTCTCTCTTTTCTCTCTTTGTAAATCTCTTACGAATTCGACAGGGCGAGATGAGCGTCGTAAGATTTGTTGTTGCATGTGTCGGTATCGATCCGTCGAAGAGCGTACTTTCAACCCCTTAACCGAGTATTTAATCATTTTATAGCGATAATAGAGACTGAAGCACACGGTATTTGCTATTTTCATATACACCATTTCCCAAGTAGAAACGTTGGAAGAGGGGCTCGGATCGATAAATTCTTGCACCGTTCAAATGAAAACGCGAACACCACTCCAACGAGAAGTGCACTCGGTTAAAAGGTTAATAGAACCGTAGCAGCAGTGAAGCGATGCAAACGCGGAAATATACAACGTCGTCCATAAATTCGAGAGCGCAACTATCGATTTCACTTTGCTCGATATACACACGTATAAGTAATAGATGCTTTTTTCCTGATTATAAGTTACAAGATGCAGGTCCTCTCTTAAAAAAATTCAAACGTAGCATCTCCATAATCCCCTCGACGTTCCCTTCACCCTGAACTACTGGCGCTGGCGTAGAATCAATAGACGCTTTCAGGTTCCGGGATACGTGTCTCGGACACGAATCGCGAAGAAATGCAAAGCTAGTTTCGGATGGTAGGATATCCGGCGACCGGTTACTAAGTCCCTCTAAGACCGTCGATCGACACGCGAACCACCCGTTGGATTTCTACCGAGAAACTTTCTCATCCACCGGCTTCTTCGTTCGTCACACGTACACACGCGATACACATGCACATACACACAGAAACTAGCACATACATACTGGAGACGGTGTTCCATCGTGCAAGACCAGTGGACTAATTGCGTTCAACGCCTTAGCCGCTCGGGGAATTGCCGGCAATTTTTCGAACCTTCGGAAAACTCTGTACTTCCCTCGTTTCCTTCTTCTTCTTTTTTTTTCTGGATTTTTTTCGGTCGTTGCCAAACCACGAGACTGGATCGCGTCGACGGGATATCCGACAACGGTGGGAACTGGGACGCCCGTATTCGAGTTTCAGCGGATCGCGTTCGGGAATTCGCTTTATCCTGCCAGGATAATCCGTAAACCGGCTCGAATTCTCGTGGAATTTCACAGTTCGAATCGCGACAACCTTTATCTCGTTTCCGATCGGTCGAGTCCACGAATGATAAACGCGTACGCCTCGACGTTTCAACAAGGACAGATGTGGTCTCCGACAAAAAGAGTCGTTCCTCCCTTCTCGTTCGTTCTTCCGCGTGTCGAAGTTTGAAAACGCGTTGCAACGATTATCGTCGCGTGTCGATATAACGCTGGTCCGACCAACAGTTAAGCCAAGAAGCAAACTAGATCGAGATACGAATTTTCCGTGCTCCAGACTAACGCAGAAAATATCGCGTAGGAAACGCGACGTCGATTGGCGATCGATCGACGGCGTATTGAAAAGCATCTGTGCACGAAAATCGTCGAAAATTAAGCGCCATTCTACGCTCCAACGATTCCTCTTAACTCGTTCGTGTTGCATTTTTATACCTTCGCCCTTTCGGCCCCTTTTCAACGGAGTTTCCAAACGCTCTATCCAGAAAATATGTCGATCCGACCGAGGGTCGAACACGAACGAGTTTTATGCAGAGCAGGAAACTCGGTTTGTAGGCCAAGGTTCAGAACGATGTTTCTTCTCATTACAGAGATACAAGGATAGCGTGTACGCGAGAGCGAGCTGAAAAAGCGACATAGCGATAGAACGCTGCACAGAAATCCCTCGTGTTCTTGTCTAATAACGCATTCACATTCGTACGCAAATACGTAGTGCAACACCGAGCAAACCAACTGCATCAGTGTGCATTGTGCGTGCCTTGTTCGACAAAGACAGAAGGAGCTTCCTTGCGCAGCCTTTCTCTTTCTATTCCCATGTCGCATCCGTTTACTCGATAACGCACGACTCGCCTACTTTTCTATCTTTGTATCTCTATTCCTCCGACACGCGGCACGATTCTCATTTTTTTTTCTCATTACGTTTGATATTTAGCTGCCGATAAACAAATAATTATTGACTCGATCGATCGATAAACGATCGACCGTGATATTATCGACGCCGTCTCTGCCCGTGCGAAATCTTTGGTGCTACGACTACGATAACGTTATTGACGCAATTTAGCGGACCGCTAACGATCCAGCCGTGTTCGTCTATTTCGTCGAGACCCACTGGGTCCCTCGAATCCTCCCTTTCGGATCGTTCAGGGTAAATCATCTCGAGTCGACGGCTTCGTCGTTCACGGGATCGTTTCACCGACGACCACACGACTACCATTGATAGCTGTCCACGATGGATTTGCCGTCGGAGCAAGGGCTCGCGCTGCCGCACCACTTGGTCTCTTTCAGAGGCGGACACGCTGATCCGCCACGGCGTGGCTTTATCGTGATCTTCCGCGTCCTCTGCGTTTCTCCTACGCCGCAGCTACGACTACAGGCGCTCCATGGACCCCATTCTCCGACCTTGCAATCCCTCGGAGGACCTGCGATCATCGAACAACGCCATTAATCATCTTGCAATCGTCTTGATTAAATGGAAACTTAAATGGATTTAATGGGTTTGTCTTGGAAATTAGTTGGTCGAAAATGGGAATTTGCAAATTTATTCATTTAAGAGACATTTGTCAGTGTTTGCCAAGGAAATGACTCATCAGATGGAAATAAAATCTATTTACGCGTTAGAGTTTAGCATATCAGATTACGTATGCATCGTTTCGTACGAATATGAAAATTCGATGCTATGAAAATGAAACGTAGCGAAGAAAAAGACTCGAATAGATTCGACGAGATAAAGTAAGGTCGCAATATAAAGATCTATGGACTGAAATAGCTGTGGATGAAATAGTTTCGCGAAAAATCGTAGAGCGAAGGATTAAATGAACGAGCGTAATTGACAACAAAGAGATTAGAACACAATGCGCGCTTGTGTCCATTTATGACGAGCTTTGTCGCTGGTTTTAAATAAATTCAAGTCGTCAGAAAACAAGCGTTAGACCGGTATTTACACGCAACAAAAGAGGTGAAACGAAACGGAAAATATAAAAAGATAATCGACGCGGCGACAAAGACCGCGATTCTAAATGCAGCGAGTCAGAGAGGCGCGAAAGAGAACGTTCTTTGAGCATTTGCGCGGAACACATCGTTGTTAAGCTCTGTTTTATCATTAATTTCCACGAATGAAAAGATCGCATCAACGTGGTCGAGTCATTGTTGGCACGAACCGTGTCACGTCGCTTTTGAAGCAGCGGAGAAAGGTTTTCAACGAGAAGCTGAATACACAGGACCAAGATCTTCTACTCACGCGTTCTCAAGCGTTTTCCTTTAGACGTTAGTCGATGATGTTTCATTCTGAGCCTGTGCTGACGTTGGGTCGTGATGTCGGTGGAATTCCACGAATGACCGAGACTGTTGCCGCTAGTCGCGTTTGCCATTTTCCTCTGAATATCCTCGAAGATTTGTGCCTTCTGCGCTTCCGCTGTTTGTTTGTACTTTTGATAGTAAGGCCAGCCGATCTTTCCATCGACTTTCGAAAGTTTCGGTGGAGGTGTCGCATTGAATCTGGGTCTTTGTAACGCATATGACGAAGCTATGCTGTCCATGATCGCTGCTTTATTGTCTCGTGGAAGCTCGGTTATCATCTGACCACTTCCGGTCGTCGTCCAATATCTGTAATATACGAGAATCGATCGTTTTATCCGAAAACTCTATGGAATTTTTTCTATAGATTCTTATAATTTATCGTTAATAAACTACGGATACTTTGGCAGATTCGTATCTTTGTAAAGACGATTAGAAAAATGAGATCTGTACAAAGATTTGTTTCATCTATTAAATTAATTTAAGATTCTTACGAATTCTACGAAATTCTATGGAATTACATACGAAAGTATATATGCCGTTTCGATATACAAATTTATGCAATACTTAATTTGCTTATGTGTCCTGTATGTTATGTCCCTAAAAAATTCAAACGGAAGAAACGGACGTTTAAAAATATTTTTCCTTCATCTCGTGGCATTATATAGATTCACAATTTCGAAATTTGCTTACATTTCAAAAAGTTGTGCCTCCGAAAAAGCTACTAGTTTTTCTATTGCGTTACTCTTTCGTCATTCCGCGCTTCAGTTCCAAGTCGGTAGCAACGAAGGTATTAATTATGTCGTGGTTTAACTTCGATAATTAACCAACGAGCTTTTCTGTGATACAACGCCGCTCGAAAAATGCCGCGTTCTACATCAACGGACGAAAGAAAAGTTTGTATGTATCCAAATTCCCACAAACTTCTTCCATCGCGTTCCAGTACGAGATCTGTTCAAACAACCGCGATGCTCGCCACGTATCAAAACGCATCGGTCGCCACCCGGTCGCTTTCCCACGAGGAGGAAAATTATCGGGAACGGCGTGTCCACGTAGTCAGTCTATCGGTCGTTGCTTGGATTTCTAGATGCGGAGTTTGCCGAAGCGTGGGAGGTGCGGCCCACTCGAAAACAATTTCGAGAGTTGATTTACGAATGCCGTGTCTACGTTTGTACGCGACGAGAGCCTTAGTCCGGAGGAAAAACAGAGAGAGAGAGAGAGAGAGAGAGAGAGAGAGATAAAAAGAACGGAGCAATGAGGTGTCGAGAGAAAAGAGAAGAAGCGAGATTTCTGTTTCACAAACCGAAACTTATTCATCCCTCTTTGCTCGTTCCCCTATCTTTCTACTCTGCGCTCTGGAATTTTCGATCTTCTCGTGTTTCTTAGTATTAGACGATGTCGGTCTTGGGCGAGCTCGAGTTTCCCGACGAGCAACCTAGAACTGAAAATCATCGGCGAAACGAGTTCTCCTCATCGACCAAAGTAGACGGTGCAATCTCACTCGCCGATGGTTGCCCATTCGGAAAATAGACCTAACCCGAGAAGTTTAAGTCCACCGCGTAGCTTTTTCCAATTTACGGGGATCAGGTAGACAGGCAGGCTGACGCGCTCCTGTGTACGTTTTTAATTTATTTCCCTAGCATTTGCATGATTTCAATTTCGTCCGACAATTCCGCCGTGGAGACACTCGCCAGGCCTCGGGATACACCGGCGAATTGGCTCTCGCGAACGATTCTCGTGGCAAAATCTCGCTTGAGAATTTTGTTTCGTCGGTTTATTCCTTCTCTGATCGTTCGTCGTGAGTTACGAGTCGTTCGGTCGGCAGAGGCTCGAAAATAACCGGAGATTCGCCTTTTGAGGCAAGCACTTCGACGCAGCGCAGTCCTTGGAGGATCGATCGAGACGCGATTTTCTCGGTCGACGAGTCGCGACGTCTCGACGAAGCGATCGTGTCGTGAAAATGAATTTTTCACACGACGTACGTCGCCAGATAACTATTTCGATAAAAGCACCGCTGCTCGTCGTGGGAAAAAGGAAGATTCCGCGAAGCTCATTTGCGCCGTCCTTGCTATTAATGGTCTCGTTAATATTCGAATTTATTAACGTCGTCGTTATTCGCTTTGCGCGATTATTTATAGTCACGGTGGATCTGGCGCGACTATTTTTCACGTCTTTTTTCGCCTAATCTCCGCCGAGCATCGTAGGTTGTGAAAAAAGAACTTGTCGCGATACACAGTGAGAATATAAGACTAGCGTTTTGTCAGAATTAAATTATTCCCCCGTTCTCCTCCGCTCTGGTGGAAAAGATACGAGCAAACGAAGAGGAAAACACTCGAAATTTTCGCGGTATTTATCGACATTAACCGGCATCGAAGCACGATCCATCCTTTCGTTTTTCCGAGAATCGTTTTACCCGCGCGACTTAGCGTTGACCCAGTTCTCGCTAATTTCTCGCCGGTTATAACATTTTTAATGTGTTGCCGCACGATAATCTTACCCTCTGTCTTAATTGCCGTGCACATTAAACCGTGGGATGTAAGAAGCCGTGCCGAGAAGCTTTTGGCATAGAAGCATCCTGAGAGCGGTGATAATTTTGCATTTTCTTGGAAAAACCAGCTAACGTCAACAATGAAGCTTTCGTGGCTCGTTAGGCTTAGGAAGTTTCTCTTCTTTTATTTCAAGGCGAAATAGGCTACGAAAGAACAGTTATTTTTCACCGTGTGATGGATGTAAGGTGTAATTTTCTATCGTAAAACTGCGAATATTCGTGCAATTCAGCATTATTGCAAACATTAGCGTGTAATGACGATCAAAAAGTGACAAAATGTCTGAGGATCGCACAACTGATACGAAAAAAGAAAAAAATGATGCAAAAACTCAACACGCAACGAACGTCGAATTTAAAATTTGTTCTCATTTAAACTGGCTACAAATGCGCAAACATCTACGGTCAACTTATCGTTTCCAATGATTCTCGTTTTATATCAACGATGTAATGTTCTGGGATTTTTAGTTGGAAAATTAATTCCATGATCGGGACTTTGATGTAGAAAAGCAAGATTGTAAACAGGGTGAGCGTTTCACGTAGGATCCGCGAAACGAAATTACAGCCGGTGGCTGGGATGCGCAACAGCCTGTTCGGAAGTTTGAACCGACCGTTTGATAGGAAAATTGGCCGATGTAGCCAGGGGAGCGTTTTCGAAAACTCGATGGGCGATTTGCTCGCGTAAACGGAAAGGTCAATTAAGCGTAACGTCACCTTCGCGGGTAATTGAAAATATATTTACGAAAGCGCGTTATTATATCTGAATTTGCAATTCAGATAGCTCATTACCGTGCACAGCCGGAGCTTGACAATTTTAAAATGCAAATGCTCACGGAGGCATAAATTCGCGTCCGCCAGTCGACGCTAAATTCCGGTTTCTGCTGCTTTCGACGACTCTGCAAAAAATATGAGGACGTTCGGTGGATATGTCGAGGAAAGTAGTCCATCGCGAAGCTTACAGAATTTTTTCTTTTAGAACGAGCCATCGACGAATCGTTGTTTGCTGTTTCGTTCGAATATTTCCATCTTTTTGCTTTCCCCATCTTTTTCTATTGAAATTCCAGCGATAATTCGTACGTGGCATAACACGCTACGGAATTAATGTTAATTCTGCGAAAAAGCGGAATACGTTTGATAACAGAAACGAATACGATATTCGCGATATTTGATTTGCTGCATCGTCAAAGGACACTCATCACGAATAGTAATTAATCGTAATCTGATCGAACATTCGCAGGAAAGCTGGATCTTCTTTACGAAGTAATTGAGTTTCATTCTGCATTCATGGAAAAAGAGCAACCCTTCTAATTTAAAAAAAGTCTCTCTCTCTCTCTTTCTCTCTGGCAACTGAATATATAAACCTGTTTGTTTATGTTGGATCTTCGAATGCGAGGAGCGTCAAGCCGGGAGAATCGTCGGTGCCTGAAATTTTTTTTCAACCATAACAGCTGCCACGCACGGTTGAAGCCGCGGTTCGTTCGTTATCACGTGTTTATTTATTCCTATAATATTTACTTTACGGTGGATTAATTCGTGTCAATGCTTATTTATGAGATTTAGAAAAGTAGTTGGATATTTACCTTGGGAAACTCTTACGGCTACATTATGCGCGTTTCATAGAACTTGGTGAAACTTTATTAACGATATAACGAGACACAACTATTCTTGTTATCTTGATAAAGTTTCAAACAAATCCGAAAATCTACGTAAAAGTTACAAGACATTTAACGTTATTGACGGTAAATTCGCTTAAAGTACATTTACCAAAAGCTACGTTTCTCAATTCGTTTCACCAATACCATCATTGTCGTAACCAATTACGGTAGCGAGGAAATTTCGAACCATTTTATTTTAATAACGCGCATAAATTTCCATATCCGCAAAGACATTTTTACAATAACCGTTCAAATTCTATGAATCGTTGCATCTATCCGTGACATCGTTTTAAAGTTGCCTCGTTTCCCCCACCCGAAAGCAATAAAAATTCCACATCCACGTTTGACCTAATTTAAATATCTTCCCAAAATCGTCCGACATTCCGCAACTATCATTCGTTCCAAGAATTTCTCGCAGAGTGGCAAAATTCCTCGATCGCAGTAACTGCAACGTTCCTTCGGAAGATAAGTGCGATCGAGTCTGCAATTATCGCGCTTTTCGTAGTCTTACAAACGATCTATCGAATCGGGGCGGGGAAAAGTACGTATCAATAAGGACGAAAGTCGACGAAACGCAAGAACGTCCGAGATTCGATCGCACACGATGCTATCTGGTCACTCTGGCTTTGAGTGCCGATCGTCGTTTTTGGTAATCGACCTCGTACCCTCGGGCTTGAACTGCCGGCCTTTCATCCGTATCCCGACAATCATCGTAATCTGCATCTTCGTCTATTTTTCTCTCCTCTCTGTTTTCATCAACGTCTATTCTCCCATTCGATTGGAAACCGTGCGTACACGTCGTTACTTTATTACCAGCGAAATGCAAGATATGGAGAATCGCCAGTTACAATTCGTTTTCCACTTGGAATCTAGTTCGAGAGGAGCGTAACGAGTGGAGATCCGGACAAGTAACGTTTGATCAGGATCGAACTAGAGAAGCTTTAAGCGTACCTACTGTGTATATTTCGGTTTAAGCGCATCGCTAATGCCAATCTATTTCTCTGTAAAAATAAAAACTGTAAAATATCTGAGATTCGTTCCGGTGACGCTGTACAGTACCGCTAAAAGCTTGGAACACGTTTTACCTTTAACAAAGCTTCAGAGTTTAACGTGGTTTGCAAACTTTCAACTACGTGAATTTTACAGTACAAATTTCAAAATACGTATCTCATACAGTGGATAATACAGCGGATTGTCGTATAAAGTATCGAGTTAAATGATATTCCTTCGTATCGATTACTTCGATTACTTCACTTTTTCTAGTTTCGAATACTTTGTTCAGTATTGAGATATGTATAATTTTGTGTGCTAGACTAGATTGACTGCGTAGTAGTGATACGTGTATGTGAATATGTGTGGAAGTATGTGTGTGCGCGGCGTCTCGAAAACCAAGGGATGTAAACTGTTCACTTAACAGTCTGGTATGGAAGAAAGTGAGACAAAGAAAGTGCTGAGGCGTGTGTAAATGTGTATCGACGAATATCTTTGAAATCGTTTATCAAATAAATCTATAACTATTTTAATATAAATACTAAGTGTAAACTTAACGTTTCTTTACCATTATTTCGGCAATTAAGATCCAAAATTATCAACATTAAGAAACCGTTTAAATGCGTTGCCGGAAATTAAGCACGTTAAAGAGACCCAAATACGAATAGAAAGATGATTCTTTTTGTTAAACTGTGTCCGATTCAGAAAACTACTTAACGCTTTATTTTACGATCTCGCTATACTTTCCTCACCTACCATAGCTCGCTTGGAATTCGTCATTCTAATAATCGGCAAGATCTTCTTTTTCGCGATTACGTTTGAAAAAGGAAAGTGGGTCACTCGAGTGAATGGCACCTAGGATATTGTATGCAGTATTATTCAATATAGCCTCGTAGTTGGCCAGCGACACACTTCTTTTTTAACGTTGAGCGACATTGTTCGGGGTAGCCGACGTCTATAGAAACGTTTCTAAAGCTGTTTCCTCGATGAGCTGTTGCACCTGTCGTGACAGCTTCTCTATGGAACTTGTCATTAACGTTCTGTACACGCAGAAACACGCGCTCAAGTAAAATACATGAGACCGTGGCTCTTAAAATATGATTCGGCAATTTCGGTATTTTTGTCACGAGACTAGCGAGACGAAAGGCCAGCTTTCTCGACCGATCGATTAAACTGCTAAAAAATGTTGGTTGAAGATCGGTGATCGGGTTTTCAAAGCGTAGATTGAAAAGTTTTGTAGGCTGTGCAGTACGGCATAAGCTTGATCAGGCGTTTCACGTTTTCGAGGCATCGAATTCAAGGTAGTTGCGTATATGCCGGAAAAAAAGTAAATTCGTCTGCACGTTGTTCCAATTTGGTTAAAAGTTTCGCACCCGAAGCAACGTATTTTACGCTTGTCGCTGGTCTGCAGTGACGTTGGTCGCAGGTATCACACTGTTTCGACGAGGGGAACTGAAACAATTGCCCGCAGCTCGGCTGAAAAATTTATTCCACCGATCGATACAGCGTTTTCCTCCCAATAACGTTTGTATCGCGATTCCTTGGTTTATTGATTCCAGTCGATCTAATTGTCGAATTCTTGCTGTTTTGAGATTTCCGAAATACGTGGTCACATGGTAGACGAAGGGTGTTGAACTGTTGACATAGACGCGAAGGATATAGACATTTTCCAATCTGTAGATCTAAACGATACGGTGTGACAGAAGAAGGGAAAGTCAGTTACCGTCTGTCAATCGATTAACAGGTATCGATACGTTCTCACTGTCACAAAGGATTTGAGTGTCTATCACAGATTATTTCGAATTTAGAATAATTATTTTAGAATTAAACGTTCTTCGAACCAAGTTGTCTGCCCACCTATACCTTTCGTCTCGAATAATTTACACGTTAAAAATCGTACAGGTGAAAATTCGACGAATATCCTTACCAAGTTTAAGCTAATGCGAGAAAATTATTCTGCTATTCCGATTATTCGTGACAGTCGATGACAGAATTTTGATATTTTTATTACAAATCTCCCTAACTTTCTTAGTTGCGAAATTAGCAGCGAAATTCAAGTCCTGGAAAAAGGAAACTTAAATACGCATCGACCTAGCGATTTAAAAAACGGAACATGGACCTCTGCTTTCGTACAAATGAAATTTCATCGACTTTAATCGATAATTTCCAGGTTGAACGTTACGTCGAGTGGTCGCGATTCGATTCGACAAGACGAAAGACTCTAGCCGTGCCTGTCGTACGGAGACCTTGATTCGATAAAAATTGCTATCCCCGAAAAAGGGACGGTGGAGCGAACGAAAGATCGGAAAGGAAAGCGAAGATGGAGGAGAGTGGAAGCGGGGTAAAGTATAGGGGAAAGTATAAAGTAAGGGAAAAGTTACGACGAGATCGTTCGTTTCGAGATGATCGTGTCGGCGGGCCCGGGCCGGATATTACGACGATAAGGGCACTCTACTTTGTACTGGGAGTATCGCAGAAATTGCCACTAAGAATCTGCCAAGTCCGCGAAAAGTAATATCGTTATCGAACATCAGATGTCAAATGTATACGCTGACCCAAGAGAATCGACGGCCGGAAGCGCGCCTGATTCGCGGTCGTCTCTTATTGCATTTTCATGGGTTTCGTTTTACGGCGGATAAATAGTATCCGCAAGAATAATATCCGGCATAGGAGATGAAAGTTGGCGGTCGTGTGTTAAACGGATCGCGCGAAAATATACGAGACTTATGGTCTACCTGTTACGAAATAGTTTCACAAACGTGTGCACCGTCTTCGTAAATCGATACGAGAATGTTTCGCACGTGCACTTGGATAAATTCGTTCGCCACTCTACTTTAGTTTCGCTTTTAACTGGTATCGTACAAATGAAAATACATTTACTTTTGGGTAGTCGTAAGGTGGAAAATCCGTTTAGCAGGGCAAAACCGTGCGTCGTATTTATCTTTGTAATTAATTCGAGAGATTACTTTCTATCATATCGAAGCGTTTGATAAAACAGAAACTCGTTATCAGATACGTCTGGAAATTATCGAATATCGCGGTTAGAATTACGACTCGCAGATTAGAACTTGAGAACAAAGTTACAAGGATGTTTATGATTTCCGCTGTGCTTCGAGACTTTACAGTTACACGTTAAAGTGTCTATAGCTTTCGTTTCGCGTTGCAGGAGTTCGTCGAGTGTTAACGCACGCATTCCGGATAAAGCAGGGCAGCGAAACGTGGGTGTTGCCGGTCGATCGTGTTTTCCGTGTTTACACAGTGCAATTACTCTAATTCAGGAAGCGCCTAGAGAAATACCAGGTCAAATTTCTCAATGGGGTTAAAAGGGAGGTCGGAGTGAAAAATTTGCTCAACTTTCAGGAAAGTTTTTCAAATGCCTGCGCTACGTGAGAAAGTAGAGGGAAATAACGATTCTGCGTGCATTTCTCGTTGCACAAAGCCAGCTCGCCAGCGGGATTGCAGAGATGGGAAAAGATGAACTTCCTCTATGAAACTGGCCCAGCTTGATCGTAAAAGTTAAAGAGAGAAATAGAGCGAAAAACGAAAAGTAGAAAGGAAGGCCAAAGGATTTCGTAATGATACGAAGGGGAACGAGAGGTACAGTAGAATCGCAGTTACAAAAGCCAGAAGAACGTAAGATAGATATTATCTATGAAGAACCTTGGAAAGATTAAGAAAGCATCTTCCCACTCTTTGCTTTTTCTCTACGATGTACTATTTCAAGTTCTCTCATTCTGTCTCCACACTGTCACACGTTTGTTAGTCGACCAGATCCGACTGTTCTTTATGCGAGTATCAAATTTGCCTGTCATATTTTTATAACCTTTAACATTGGTACGTCTGTCGATATTGTTTTCGCGATCAACTAGATTCTCTTGTCCGACTCTATCGCCAACTATATGCTCGAAAGATTTTCATTGTTGTCACGAAATTTTGAAATTGTCCCTCGTGTTTCGTATTTCCTGGTCCCTTGCTATTCGCGTTGCTAAGACAATTCGAGAAGAGGAATTCGATAAAAACGAACGAGCGAGCAACGTACCTGTATCTCTGAGTGTCCATTTCCTTCCGCTCCTCGGCGATGGCCTCGTTCAGGTCCCTGTTCGGGTCGATCCCCCTAGGGGTCGGACTGTTCGCTGGTAGATTGTCGTTGCTGACGAACTCCACCTCGACGTCGTCTTCGTGATAAGTTTCGGTTAGCGTGTACTCTCGCAGCTGTAACAAACGAAGAAAGCGGTGAATACGAAGAACGTCCTGAGATACGATTACGTGGAATTAATACCAAGCCACGTTCTTTCCACGAACGTGAATTTATAGTATCAACTAGCGTATTTCCATCACCTGTATCAATCCACGAAAAAGAAAAGCGAGAAAATTAATTTTTTCCAAATTAAGCTTGTCATTTGTATCTTCATGATCGATGTATTTTATACCCCGTATTACGTAGCAAATTATAAAACAGATTAGACACAGAGTTTTGCTGCTATTTCTTCGAGAGCGGATTCGTAATAAATTTGCGACACGGTCAGATATACGGGAATATGGTTACAGTGCCACTAAAGCAGCCGTTGGTAGCTGGTGCAACTGGCGTGCTATGTTGCTTCGTTATCGGTTCAGAAATTCGTATCGACGCAGCGGGATCCAATAGCCGGATTCAAGTTTGGTTCAGCGTCAAACTTGGGCATTCTCGGGCGACAAAGCTCGTTTAAATTACCCGATAATAACGCCGGGTAATAGCTACGTGAAATAAACGGAACACGAATGGCGAATTGCTCAACGTTTTATAAACGTCCTTGAAATTCCATTTCGCATACGTTATAGAGAAATTGGGAAACTCGATAGGTATATGGTGGAATACTTCTGAATTGAATATCCACGTTCGATACGATTAATACGCGTGTGCTGAGTATCGGTAACGAGAGTGGCACATTTTCACGAGCGTTACACGATCTCGATACGAGACAATGCCTTGGCGTCCGATTCATTCGGATTCACGAGTACGTATGAAACTCAATTTCGCGCGTCGGTCGCGGAAATGCTTGGCCAACGTTGTCGAATGAAATTTTCAAACGCGACAATCCGACCGAGCCACCAGTCTCGAACTGCGTCGAGTTTCCACTCCGTGATTAGTTCTCTGCCGCGGAGGATATCCCGAGGGACGTACATCGACGAAGTATCGGGTCCACAGTCGCGATTGATCAGGTCGATCGGTTCAACCAGATTAAAGGGAACGAGACTTTATGGCGGTTCCGTGGGCCCGTGCCTTCATTCTGCTTCCACGTTTTTGCTCTGCCATTCTCCGTGGCTCGTCCGCGCTTTCTTTTTCATTCAGCGGGAGAAAAGCGAGTCGGATGACAGGCTGCTTTTGTCGAATGTGTACCGGAAGCCGGCCAAAAAGCGGGCAAAAGTTCGCTATGGTTATCGAGGTGAACGCACGCCGTGAATGGGATAAAAGACGGTACCTGGCACGCCGATAGCTTTGAATATTTTTCTCTATCTTATCGGAACGCCTTCGATATCCTACTAGGGCTGATAGATATGGGACAGAGTATTCTTGCTACGTGTTTTCCTACGTGGAAGCGAGTAGACATCCGATTTTATGAAATATTTCTGGGTTTTTGTGCTGCTGGAAAATGGCAATTCGATAAGGCTCGTATCTCTCACGATACAGCGAAACTTCTAAATTAAAGCGTCGTCGTGGAATCGGATTTCTTTATCGGTTATTTTCTTGCATTTAGAACATCGCTACGTAATATCGTTACGCGAAGATATACGATTATATACAATTGAAATATTTTTCGGACAATCGTCGTTTTATGCATCTCCTCTGTAGCAAGGTTTAGAGTTTTGTTCCAGGGGAAGTTAAAGAGAGAAAGGAAGAACGTATAAACGTTTCAAGATATCTTCGAAGAAAAACGAATTTGAATTCTACGATATCGTGAGATTGTAAGCGTGGAACCTGGAAGTTAATGTAACACGATACACGCTAATTGCGAGTGTTCAGGTGACACGTAGATTAAATGAATTAACTTTATCGGAAAAGGGCAATTAGAGCCGTATCGTATTCTAGAGCGCGGCAAGATAATTACATACTGATAAGGTCCTGTCAACGAGCGACAGAAAAGGATCAAATAGAATAGCGACGAACCCTGTTCTTTTATCTTCTTCACGAGTTTTCGAGGGTAATACGATGTCGAAGTTGCAGCTTCCTCTGGAACCTACCCACTGTCGAAGCTTTGAAACTGGGCCGAGCGCTAATTAAGGTCTAATTAATTGTTTCACGTACGGTGGCAACTTCCAATTATGGTTTCCAATCGATTATCAGCGTCTGTGGTAAAAGTACTGGGTTCCTATCGAACGAAACACGAACGCTAATAGCGAAAAAGGAAAAGAAGAACAAGAAAAGGACAAAACGAAGCGAAAAGAATTTCACGGTCCTCGGGAATAGAAGAATCTATCAGGTTGTTCAAACAACTATCGAGATACGTGTAATTTTGTGTGCTACACTAGACTAGCCGCGTAGCAGTGACACACATATATGAATATGCGTGCACAGCGTCTCGTAAAACATATGAATGCAATTGTTTCGTTGGTAGTGTGGTAAAGAAGATGATGAGACAAAGAGAGTGCTGAGACGCGTGCAAATATGTATCGACGAATATCTTGTAAATCACACATAATAAATCTGAAACTATTTTGATATCAATTCTAAATGTAATTTAAGTGTTCCTATACATTTATTTCGGCGATTAAGATCTACAATTCCCAACAATCACATATAAGGTACATAGAGGGGTTAGATGATTAACGGAGCATCGACCGATAAAAATATTTAATAATCCGACAAGGATTATTTAGGAGACTGTTATCATAACATAGAATATATGGATTCGTTATAGCTCGTAGTTTCAAACAAGATAACGAAGGGTTTAACAAGTCTTTTAACGATTTTCCAGCTTTATCCGAGTTTCCGCACGTATACTAATGCTTGCGAACGGAAGTACGCTTCGTTGATTAAATATGTAGATCTTATGCGAACTTATAAGACAGCTAGATAGTTGAAAAGATACTAGACCGAAACAGGAATGAGGAGACCAGTCCGTTTTCCTTCCTCTAATACGTTTCTCAAAGTACTTCCTAGGATCAGCCAGTTTCTCCTTGTAAAACAAGGACGCTCGATTAGTAATAATCTCTAATTAACATCGTTGTTGGAAAGACGATCGTCTAATTAATCGGTAACGGGGCTCGAGTAGGTCGTCAGACTCGCGTAGTTTTGCAGTAAGAGCGCCAACTTTCTCTCCCTGGATATCTCATACTCGGCGGAAAAGAATCTAATAAAGCGTTATACTCGGGGTCGCCAATAATGTTAGGTACTCGAGAACGCGTTCTGAACAAACCCCTTCCGTAAACTCAGGGAACACACGTTACCAGAGTTCTACTTTCTCTGGAAATATGTACGTAACGGAATGTGGAACGCAGCCGTGAAAATTTCCAATTTCACTGGATAACTCGCCCGCATAGATAATGGCCGGGATCCTATGATCGAGTTCGCTAGCTATCCATTATCCCAGTTCACCGAGTCTTTTGAAATCCGAATACACACGCGCGACTCAACCCACGCAAACAAGTACCATCGATCGGTTTCAGTTGTTTCGCACCCGTTGTATGCGAGCTGCGTGCATCGTTTTTGCAGTCGAGGGCGAGTATGACACAAATTTGTCGTCGAAAGTTGCGTCACGCGTAAATCTCTTTAGGATTCGACGTCGAATTAACGCGACTGTAAACGTGACGGGAGTCGCTCACTTGCGACGACCCTTAACCTCGCAGGTGAATAAAAAACGGAACAAAGAACTTGTTCTACCTTTGTCTCGTTCGACCAGAACATCAGTGCACAGCCAGTAACGAACAGCAGAAAAAGAGAGAAACCGTACTTCTCGACCGGTTCTTCTTTATTCGCGCGAATTTGGTAGACAGAAGCAAAGCATGGACGAAAGTTGGTTGCGCTTTCTTGTTACGAGACCGAATCTCCTCTCTTTCGCCCGTGCTTTTCTTTTTCCCTGTTACGGTCGGAAGTGAACGAGGTTCGACGGACCGAAAGGCTAAGGGTGGCTGGTCAGGGAGAAAGGGAAGCCGCGAATGGAGGTTGTGGCTGGTGGCACCGGGTCGCACCCAACCGAAACGTACCTATCTATACGACTGAGAAAATTACCTTGTATATACATTGCATGGCTCGCTGTAATATCGGCCCGAAGCGTGTGTACGCTTCTTTTTCTATATGCAATTCACCCTATGCTTTCACACACCGATGCTCTCTTTTGCCTTTTTACGCGTTTCGCTCTTTCGCTTGCTTATTTCGATCCACCGCCTTCTTTGGAGGAACGACGTGACAATAAATGCACGGGATTCTTTCAGCGCAGCTGTTTGTAAGTGGAGACGGCTCGACGCCAGGGAAACCAGTCGATTCACGCTTATTGTAAGTCGAATACCTTTTTTTAATTACGAAATGAGGGAGTAACGCGCGTGAAAATTCTCGAGAGAAAGACTCGTTAGCTATTGGATTTTGTAGAATGTCGTAGAACTCATTTAGGGATCGTAAGGAATAATACGTTTGAATTTTTTGACGAAGCATTTTCAACTTTTTTTTGTCTTTTATATAGGAACAATGTTAGTATCCAATTTATCAATGAATTACTAAAACCGCGTCTTTGTTTATTAGATTCATCGAGTTGTCTGAAAAAATACTAATTGCCACTTTTTTGAGAAATATCGTTCTCAGAAGTAGCAGTTATATTTTACTTGTTAGATACATCCTTAATCCTTTTCTTCGAACCGAATTTTTTTAACTATGTTATATCAAAGTACAGCCGAACGACCGAATAACATCAAAACACGAAGCAAAATGTAACGCGTGCATAAACAGAGGAAGGTTACTGTATCCTGCGTTTGAACGGAACCGGTTGATCTGTGAGAGCGAGGAGAAAAGAACGAAAAAAAGCGTGGACACAGAGCGAAATAGACAGAGTAAAAAGAGTCGAAGAGGACGAAGCGCGTGGAGTATAAATTTCTCGCGTATTTACGAGCGGTACATTTACGCGTTCATTAGCTCGGGGCTTCGGTGAACGAGAGTAGCGGAGAAACTGGTAACGTAGAGGGCAGAGAGCAAGGGGTTGGTTAGCTTCGGGGCGTAAACACAAATTTGAAAATTTTCTCCCCTCCTGTGTCCCGTGCAAACGACACTTCCTCGTTCATTAACGCTCGTGTCGCGCGAAACCTAATCTACACGAATATACATCGGCTACACAAAAACGGTCACGCAAAACCAATGGATCGTGCAGGTGGCCTCGGCTCATCCTGTTGTAACAAACGAGAGAGAGAAAGCGTAACGTTGTACCGCTATTTACCCCTCGGCAACTCGAACAACTCGCATAAATTTCGACGATCAGTTTTTGGGTCGGCGGCCGCCCAGCGAATGACCCTTCCACGTGCTACTTTCTCGTTGTAACCTTCTCGTTGTTGCTGCTTTTTCAGCTGCCGACGAGCACCGGAGATGTGAGAGATTGGAATGCAAATTGCTTTGCTCCCAGTCCCCTTTATCCGAATTTCGCGATATTTGCTTTAGCCAGATTCGTAGTTCCAGCCTTTTCTTCTTTCTCTTTTAATCAAGCCCGAGACACGGTTATTTGCTTGAAATTTTCTTGAACCGTGTTTTAAGACGGCTGTTGTTCGAACGTACCGAGACATCTTCGAGTCGAAGCGAGATCTATCGATCATCGTGGCTGTTTCTTACCGATCGAAGCGTTCTCTTAATCGAAGGGTTAGCAGTACTAAGAAGACAACTTCCATCGTACTTATTGGGAGAGAAAGAAAAGGTTAAGGATATACCTAAAGATTGTTGCCAGTTCAGGTTTGTTCTATATATGAAAAATGCTAACACCAGCCACTGATGAATTTAAAAACCTTTTTTTAGCAGGTTCCCTTTTCAAATCAGAGCTAACTTGTTTATTATCGCTCACGAACCATTTAATCGTCGGTATACGAAACATGCAAAATCCAATCGCTTCTATAATTCCGCTCTTCCCTTCGCTTTACGAGAGCTTCCGATACTCGATGATATTTCTTTGTTCATGAAATTCGCGAAAGCAAAGTTGAATTTTTCTTCGCGCAGCGTATAAACTTGGAGATTTCAGCACTCGAACGCACTCATAAAGTTCCACTTCTCGATATTTGCTTCTATCGTATGGACGTGCGCGAAGTCCATTGAATGGACACAGAAATTCCATATGAACCGCGATGCAGATACGATGTTTGGTATGCGCACTATGGCGCTTCTAAGGGTAATTCTCGAAGCTGTGCTCGGTTTCGGATTTTGCGGGTGAGAACGTTTCGTTTGTTTTAACACCGTGTTCCGGAAATTTGTAATAAACGTGCAACACGTGACCACTCTTCGCCCGATGAATTTTCAATGCACGCTGAACCTGCAGCCAGACCAGGGTTTACGTAATAATACTATTACTAGGCATTTATACGGGTTGTACGAACTGTTCAAATAGAGAGAATTCTGTAATATTATAAATTATGCAGTTTACGTGCCCTATTGTCTCTACTAGAACGAATTAATAATTTGTTGCCGAGCAAAAACGAAAACCACTTTCGTGCCTGTAGGATTCTGCTTAATTTGCGATAGTCTACCGTTTTGTTTATCGCGTCATTAAGCGTCCCAGGGATAAATCCTTTATGTATATCAATGTTATTGTGCTAGCCTCTAGTACGCTCTTAGTCTCGTTCATTCCCCTATTGTAGGAATTTTTATTATAACCGCTAACCATAACCATTTTTAATATACATACACAACATACAGAAGGGTGGATGATAAGAATATAGAACAGTTTCGACCGCGAAATAAAACTGTCGTAGATTTTAAAATATACAGTACGATATAGTGCAAGATAAAAAAGTACGAAAAAATTATTCAAAAGCATGGTATTAAATACGATAGAATTAAATATAGAATTTTGTTTGCAATCTTCTACAGCAATGCATCTTTATACGAACATGAAACCTAATCTGTAAAACGTTGTGGTCTTTGTCTTAATAGAAGAAAATGGATCGCACGTAATTTAATAAAGAAATATGAAGCAAATAATACGAAGAATCGTGCATCTGGTATTTCCGTATAAAACGAAAGAAACTTTTGAGACAAGCTAATAGTTGTAGCACTCAAAATCCAGTCGTTCGCACTAAACAATCACGCGAAATCCCCGTACCAACGCTATCAACCAATCGTATATCCGCGTACCCTCCATTTGAACGATATCCCTTTGAACGGGCCACCCTTTTTTAAGCACGAACGAATGCTCGTGAATTTTCATTTTTCCCTTTTCGCAAACAACCCTTTTCTGCTTGTCCGACCGCGAATTTCCATCTGCCTCGAACAGTTCCGCGTTTCAGGATCTGACTACGGGGGTGAGAGGGTGTGCGTGAATCAAGCTCATGGTACGCGGCAACACGAGTTTCGGCAGTGTTATTACTTCCGGAACAGGGGCGTAACGCGTTGCGGCCGGGTATCGCGCTCCTCGAAAGGTGGTTTGCTCTGCTCGAACGACGAAGGTGCATGTCGCTGGATCACGTGATCCTGGGTTGCGCTTCGAGAATTCAAAATTAGACGATGACGCACGTATGTAACGTAGAGGCCAAACTCGTCTTTTCCCGAGCTTTCTCTGCATCTCTCCGGAACTTCCTCTCTCTGTCTCTGTCTTTCTTTCTCTTTCTCTCTGCGGATGAACTACCACTGTATCTTCTGCTGGTTCGTCCAACAACTGTTTGCGTCGTCGTCAACCTGAAACTTACTCGCTTATAAAGGTATCTGTAACGAATTTTGCTAACCGCATTCCCAGACATTTATTTACACGGGCAAAAACTTCGTTTTCGTAGAAACTGCTTCTACCATTGACTTTATAATAGTTGCATGGTTGATGAGAAAGGGAACTTCGTAGCAAGTAAACAGAAGCTTATTAAGTACGGTGGTAAGATGATTTTCCCGAGTGTTGAAGGGAGAAAGAGCGTTTTTCAGCTACGTTTTATCATCTTAACCTACTTGCCATGATAACGGCTTTTTATATTCATTAACAGATTTTTTACGCGCTTATGAGAAATTTGAAAGCGAAAAGATGAGCAGAATGGAAATAATGTATAAAAATGTGTAAAGTATCCAGAGTATTTCTATAACATTTAGTAAGTAAAACAATTTCAGTAATAACATTAATAATAATTCGTTATTTTATACATATTAGGTTGTCCGAAAAGTTTCTTTTGTTTCATAACGAAATAATAGACGCACAATGTTTTGTGTTTTATATTAGCTTATTGAATTATGCACGAATATAATAATAGAAATATAACGAAGTGAATTGAATAATTCAATAAAATAATATAAAACAGGAATTGTTGTTCATCTATTATCACCTTATGAAAGGAAAGAAACTTTTCGGATAACTTAATATATATTATTTAATTCTATTTTATTATTTTTATTATCAATAATTATATACATTATATATATATTATATATATATTGGACAGGAAAGTTCCCATTAATATGCAAGATAAAAATGAACAAAAAGGAGCATATAATGCATAATACACGGTACACGTGTATAGCGGACGTATATACGAAATCAAGATCAATAGTTATTATCCAGAGCTTTGTGGATTTGCATTTAAAAAAAATGGATAGAACCGGCGAATAAATTCAAATCACCACTGAGAGCATTTGCGATTTCATAAACTCGATAAATGCCGGTCAGATAAAGAGAAATTTGAGTTATATCTGTGTAACAGGACTGCCAGGTTCTGGGCGATTTTACAGCTGCGTACAGGTTGACAAATTTTAGAAGCTGAAAATAACAGGGCGAACCGCTGATTACAGTAAATCGATGGACGCTCTTCGAGTTTCCAAAAACTTCGAAGTTAAGGTCAGTGATTGCCATCTTCAGACCCAGCCTGTACGCCGCAAAGCGACGTTGAAATCTTCTAAGTTGCATGTTTAAAATTATATTGATAAAAATGCGAATTTGTATAGAAATCCGTAGTTTGCCTATGAAAATTGCCAGCAAGGCTTTGATACACCATGCGTCATGTACATCATCCATTGCGACCAGACTATATTTGTTAGTAATATGAATTTATTAGTCGCTCAATATTGGCGTGATCTAGCAGCAGTGACTTTCACCAGAACCGTCTCCAATGGGACGGTCCGAATTTGTATGGTTCTCGTGGCGGTTTCAACCAGGCCGAATAGTTGGCTGATTGACTTGCAAAGTTGAAACGTTTTCGATCAGGCTAATCGTGTTATCCGCGGAGCGAGAGTTATTTCCCATATTCGTGGGAGTTGGATGCAAGCCGATACACACGTAACGACGCCCCAACTTTGTGCTTGGAACATAATGTAACTACACACGGGGGCTTATACAAGTTTCCGGTTTTGGTACTGCAACGTGTATCTTGCAATAAGTACCTTAACTATCGAAGAATTGCACAAAGAACGAAAAGAATGCAAAGAGTTCGTATTTTACAGATTGAAATCCTTTCGCCCTGGTTGGTGGTTTCAAAGGTTTTGGTAGTCGGATTTTTAACTTGCCGTAAGCTGCTTAGTTGTTAAGGAATTAAGCAAAGAACGAGAGGAATGCAAAGAGAATTCGTATTTTAGAGATCGAAGCTTTTTCGCGTTGGTCGATGCTTTGAAAGAGGAGCTTCGCCTATGTTCCCTCGTGTAAGTAATAGTTACGTATGGTGTCAAGTTTTACACAATTTTACACGAAATGGCCAGTAAATGGTTACACGAGCGTTTCGTATTTTACGATAGCCGTTGCTGTAAAATGATCTTTCCGTGTGTATTAATTTTCACGCAATCGCGCACTAACACGCTCCTCTGGCGTTACGGACAACGCTTTCGTCATGCAACGATAATGGCTCGTTATTATCGATAAATATTTCAGTGTTTTTACTAATAATTACCATAACCAAGTGCTGTAGTCGGTGATCGAGTTCGATGACGCAGGATAATCGAAATAATAAGGACGAGTTTCGTGAATGTTGTTAAACCCTTTCACGCTATTCTACGTGTCAATGAAATTTCCAGATACTTCGTGTAACATATACGCTATATACACGGAAACGTTTGTGGTAATCGTTCGTATATTTTCGTCAGGTATAATATGTTCATAATAAACTAAATATCGAAGTCTCCAAAAAAGAGGAAATATTTTCATCAATGTCGTAAACTTTAGAACGTGCCGTGCTAAACAAATGTCGATTCGATTCGTTTCCATTCGTTTGTGCTTGCATCGACTATAGATCCGTTACGAAACTTCGAATCGAATACCTCGAAATTGCATGGAACGCAGTCTCTCAAAAGTTTTCATTCGATTTCGCGCCGATGATTCTGCCAGCGGATAAGTAGACGATCGTACGACTGAGTTCTCCAGGGAAATGTAAAAATAAGGAGTTTCTATAAGCCGGAAGCATAAATCCATCAAGTAACTGGATGTCGTAAAAAATTTTTATACGATCTCTCCACTCTTCGCTAATCCGGTCCGCTTCGTTTAGAAAACGACGTTGCATTAGCGCAATCAACCTCGCTGCTCTTCATTTGCATAATTCCTCGCCATTTCTCGCGATGGGTTTTCACTTCGAAAATGAATTTTTCTCTGAGAACCAACTTTCCAAGAAATTTCGCTGGTACACAAAGTTCCGTGCACGTGGCTCTGGGACCAACTCGAGCGCATTGTTTTTACAGCTTGTGTCATGTATCGTAGATTTCTTTTTTACCACGCCATTTAACTTCCATTCTCTTTGACAAGTGTTCCTATTTACCGTTCCGACGGAAGAACTAATTTTGTAAGAGAGGACGATCGATGTTAAGCAACCTATTTAGTGATGGAATATATTACGTTGCTCGTGATTGTCCGAGAATTTCGGTTGATTTGTAGTAACGGTGTTCGAATTTGATCAGAGCGTGCGGATTAATAACGAGTTAATAATTAGAAACAGCAATTGCTACCCTTTCATCGAATCGGTGTAAATTTAGATTATCCAGCTGAAAGACGGTAATAATATATTTGAGATAGTTAAATAATTTTATTTAGATTACCATTGCAAGTTCTCTAGAATTTGACAACTAAATCAAATTTAACGTGCAATGTAAAATACTAGAATTTTATATAATACCTAGAAAATTTGTAGAATGCGCGTCGTTTTCGGCTAAAGCATGAAACGTCCGTGCTACTTTAATATATTTTATAGCTTTTTTCCTAGGCATTGTATATACAATACCTAAAGAATATATAGTACGAGAAGTAATATTTAGACAAAGTATGAGAAGGGAGTTATGAAAAAGTCTTTAGAAAAAGAAGTAAAATGCAAAGTAAAGCACCAGATTTTCTTACTGGAAGAAAAGGACGGTAATTGTGCATAAAAGGGTACACTTCGCTGATTTCGACGAAATTTAAGTATGTTGTAAAATTCAACATTCCGAACAACTTTTTCCTACACATATAACCGTCGCTTAGTCTCAGTCTCCGAGATATTCGGGAAACGCCGTCGCTATCACCGTCACACCGAATTCTACGTATAATTGTACGTCCGTGACAGAGTATGCCTTAGTATCGGTCGCCGTTCGCCTTATGGCGTTCGGATAATTTATTTTTATTTTACATTACATTTATAGATTTTTAAAGCGTTTTACGCATTGTCGGTATTGAGATATGTATAATTTTATGTGCTAGACTAGGTTAGCTGCGTAGTAGTAATGCTTGTATGTGAATATCGGTGTGTGGAAGTACACGTTTCGAAAACAAATGAATGTAAACTGTTCAGTCGGTTAACTGTCGGGTATGGAAGAAAGTGCAGAGACGCGTGCAAGTGTGTATCGATGAATATCTTTGAAATCGTTTAACAAATAAATATATAATTATTCTAATATAAATTCTAAGTGTAAATTTGCTGTTCCCATACCATTATTTTGGCTATTAAGACCCAAAATTCTGAACAGTCGGTAACGTATATATTGCGTCAAAAATAAGTACGTGTCGGCATACTACGGAACAGTAGTACTGGCGATTGAATGATTCACGATAGACGAGCAATTCCGAGTTAATCGATCGAAACAACTCACGTGGCGAACACGATTATTTGAGAAATGTTTTTTTTGCCCCTCTGGCAGAGGTTTTCACCGAAGGAAAAAAAGGTTCGTGATTCGGTTACAACGGCGGCGACTGTGATCGGAAAGTTCGATCACGAACGTGAGCGCAAGGGACGGAGGGTAGAACAGCTGGTGGAAAATTTAGTTTGCGAATAACTCGAATAACTCGCATAAATTTCCCCGTTCGGTTTTTGGACACGCTCGTCGGTCATCTGACATTAACAATTTCTATTCCGAACTTGCACCGGTCACGAGCTTTAGTTTTCCAACTGGAAAATGCGATATGCAGTCGAAATGAGACGAACGATTCGACGAATATGCCTCTATAGAGTCGATGCACGTGCGATCGTGTGCTGCAGATAACTAGTTTCAACAAAACTTTCGCCTAGCTAGGCTCATTGATTTTGATTTTAAGCTCTTTGATCCAAAGTTGGTCTAAACTCTGGAGGAAACATAATATTTCCAGGAGATAAAAACGCGGAATTTCCATTTAATATTTTAAAGAGCCTTTTAATTCAGAGTATCGCTTTTTAGGCTTATTTCATATTCGTTCTGAAAGAAAAATTCTGCAACATTTTTTGGCACCAGCTTCTCCATACTTGTTTCTCCATGTTTCTATTTATGTTTTGAAGGAATTTTGTTCGTAACATCGCAATATTCTAATATTCCTATTAATATAAAGTGGAAGTGGAATGCTAAAGTTTCGCGGCTTCTGCCTTTTGAATACCACCGGTTTGTGGCAAAAATGTGATAACTTTTCTTTTTTAATTGCGTCTGCGGATTAAATCATTCTTTCCTTTGTTTCTTTCGGCCTGGCGGAACGGTTAATGCGGCTTGAGCGTCGATGAGATTTTTTCTTTTCGATGCAAATCCTCGTCGGCTCTCTCGAATATAAACGTTTGGTTACACTGCCGCTGATAATTAAACGAAAATTATCATTGCATAAACTTTCTTTCTGAGACCTGTAGAAACTTTTCAGTTGTATCAGCTGCTCTATATCAAGCTTAATAATTTATATAATTTATACTTTTTACGCCATTGTTATATAATTACCTCGCAACCTTGCACGAATATAACACTTTAATCGATTAGTAGTTTCGTTCATAATTTAGATAAATTGTCGCGTTTCGTACGAAATCAGTAGGTGACATATTTATAAACGGCTGTTTATTCGCAACAGTTCATCCAGTCGAATAGATGTTCTTGCCTCGGATAGAATCTGGTAGAGGCCAGCAGCTGGGCGGACGATTAGTCGGACCATCAGGCGGAAGTATCTTTGGCTAGGCAAGTTGGGCGTCGGAAACATGTAACACGTGCAGAGGGAGAGAGAGAGAGAGAGAGAGAGAAAGAGAGAGAGAACGCGTCGCGTGGGTGGGTTAGGTTTTCGAAGGAAGTGCATACGCGAATCTGCAGACAGACTGCAATGCCGAGGGGGATCTCGTCCGAAGAGGAATGGCGGTCGCAGGACACTCGGTGGACCTGGGTGACCACAGATTTATGAGGACCGGGTTCACCATTACGACGAGAATTTCGAATGTTTTGCGGCGTTACCAGTGGAAAATAGTGTGCTTGAGCGCGTCGCCGGTTTAATTACTTTCGCGGATAATTGATTCGAAAATAACGTCCGTCTGCGGCTACCGAGTGGACAACGATGAAACAGTACAAAGCAACTGGAAACGCTTTACGGAAGAATACAACGAGAAAATGACAGATTTTCGTATAACACAGTGCGTTTTTACCTGTTTACACGCTATGGATACGATAGGTTGGATGGTTTTCTGTGATTTTGAGAGACGACACTGGGTAGAAGACACTTGAAAGAATCAATGAAAAAATTGAGAAACTATAACGAATTAAAACGCGCGAATTAATCCTTGTTTTCATATATTATATTGTTAGTCGAAGGCTACGCGTCATGCTTCTGAAAATTCACGGCCAGCTAGCAAGACGAGGCTTGGAAGGTTTAGTGGCCAGCGACCGAGGAAGAATGGGAGGAATATTACTGATCATCAGTTGACGAAACAAGTGGAGAATATTTATACACATTCTTTATCCTTAGAGTCTCTCGCGAATCTTTCGAGAACTTACGGAAATATTTTGTGGATTCGCTATGTGTGTATTTTTGAAAGGAGATTTGGACAATTTGGAATTCTTTTGATGCTTCTATTTTTTTTACCGTATTCTGAATCTATGTTTTTTCTCGTTTCCATTTTTCGAAGAGTTTTCGTGGATTTAGGGCGATGCGAAAGTGACGAAGTACGGTGGATCCGATTTGGAAACTTTCGAATGCTCTTGATACTTTTTCTTGTTTTTTTCTCCCTGCATTCGTTTATAGTCAAAACTACGGATCTAGGGTTTCCTGGTTTCCATTTTCCGCAGATTTTTCACGGATTTAGCGTGGTATAAAGCTGACGAAGTACGCTGGATTCAATATGAGAACTACGGGGAAAGAATACGGTAAGTCACGTTTCTTGCTTCATTTTGCGGCGGAGCAGTTTTAAAATTCAGTATTTATTTTTTTCCACCTATATTCGTTTATACATTTGGTTATCCGCAATTTTCGTTTAGTCTGGTTTCCTCTTATTATTACCATACTCGCGTGTCAAGCAGCAGTTCGACGTCCAACTGTTCGTTTCATCTGCCGCGATAAAGGTTTCGCTGAATTTTTTGCCCACGGGCGAGCCGATTTCACGAAACGCCGTCGATTCGGTAGAACGGGCGAGAACAACGCGATCACCGCCCGTAATAACGAAAACAGAGAATGGTAGCGAACGATCGAAGCCGCCCGTGTAATTACATTGATGCCGGTGGAATAATTGAACGACCCTCGATCGATTAGAATGACAACGTGAAACTAGCAACGCCACAACACGCCGAGTATTATGAACGTACACGCGAGTCAGTTTCATTCTCTGGAAGTTTGTTCTACTGATCGACGAGTTTATCATTATCAATGCACGTAAATAGCGGTTGCAGATCTTTTTATACGTTCGTCGCAAGAATTTAATGCTTCGGGTATATGTAAGGTAGAGCGTCGATTTTATTTGTCGATGTTCGAGTCGGGATTCGCCGATGTACGCGATCGAACTGCTTCACTTTTTCCCGTTTTGCTCGTTTATCGTTCATCGGTACGGTTTTTACTCCGCGATGTATCGACGCAATAAAAAACTGGCTGCGTGTTTCTGGTATTTAAATGCACCGGATTTTTCTCCTGCGATAAGTTCAACGCACCAACACTTAATGACTTGGGTTCGCTAGATGGATATCTGGCTTTTTACGTATTCCTTCCTGCTATTTCATAGTGTACACATCGTATAATACACACGTATACGTGTACCTATCCGTTGTGAGCGATACATAAAAGTAGATAAATCGCGTTCTGACCAGACAAAGCAGTAAATCTCTGACAGATAAGTACATACGTATATCAAAAAGAAATACATGTATTCGTAAGTAAGAAATACGAACGTGGAGCAAAATGATATACTTGTCGATTATGATAAATACTATACAAACACTGGTATACATTTACAACGATCACACGTGGTCTGTATAAATAATAAGGAATATTTTATTTTCATAATTCGCTAATTGTAAATTAACACGTTTAAAGGAAAAATAGCGGCAGCGCGGCGCAGGGTAAATTGCCTTGAAATTTGTTCACCAGGGGGCAAAGAAGAGGATCGAGTATCGTTATGTCAATCGCGCTCGTCTATTGTATTTGTTCAAAACCAATAACTCGCTGCGAGGCTCTTTTCGAGTGCATCCACGTGCAGCTGTGCCGCGAACGTGTCCCGAGCTGACTCGTCGAGAGAAACGTGACAGCGCAAACCTAGCCTAGTGGCCGTGGTTTCCGTCCTGACCAAATTCGCGGTTCGTTCTGCACGATCTACCTCGATAATTTCGCCATCTTTCACCGTAATCGAACTACCAACGATTTGCGAATTTGCGAACGTGAAATCAAAGTGACTTTATAAAATCTGCTAACGAGAAACGATCCTTCGTTTAGGGGAAACTGTGACCAATTTATCGCTACAAGCGTCTGTATTCGACTATTATTACGTATACCACCATGGCCATAAATATATTTAATTGGCATATAACGATTAACACGATAGGAGCAGAGTCTGAGAATCGGATTCGATAATTCGTTCATTAAACTGGATCCTCGCACGCGATGCCATGATAATGACGCATCTCATTCATCACGACCGTTCAATTACCAAAGCATAAACAAGCCGTTTCTTTTCATTCCATTGGTTCGCGCCAAAGTGGAACGGTGAACGCGATAGACAGGTGTTCGAATGCAATTTGCAAGAGTCGAAAAACGGTGTGGACCAAGAGAATTCCTCACATTCGACTGCGTGGAAATGCTTTGTGCCCGGTCGTGTTTCGTTAACGGCCAGCCCAGCGGGTTAGCGCAATTAATTCTCGAGAGTTTATTAAAAATAATTGCAAAAGTAATTGCTCGCCGCCGCGGGGACCTCGAGCTTTTTATTTTTTTTCTATTCCCGCATCGTCGTCTGTTCTGCGTGTATATTGCCGCCTCCCTTCCAATGGATATCCAAATTAACCGTTTCGATTATGCACGATTCACGATCGTTCGCGCTATCAGATACTAAGAAAACGCGAGCAGAGAGAAAGGAAAATGTATCGTCGACTGCATCCGTATTTTAATCCGAGGACGAAAGTGACGCAACGTAGGCGTACGAATCTATCCGGCCAGCCCTTGAATAATTAATACGTTCTAATTAATCACAGGCTCTCGGGTCGCGTCGTAAAAAACGTAGACAACGAAGGAGAGAGGTCTCGTTGGAGAAATCGGGGACGCCAGGAGGCGCGATGCAATTAGCCGAGTGGCTATTCACCGACTTGTTAACTCGTAATGAACTGGATACGTACATACTAATTAAAGTAGCTACATCGTAACATTATCGATGAGCGATCGTGTGGCCCGTATTTCCCAAAATTTTGTAACCGTCAAGCTAATCGTAGAGTACGCGGCCGGTTAATTACTTCGTTCATAACGCGATACGATTGTTGCATAGAGCAACGAGGCGAAAGCCGCGTTGTATACAAACCTCTGATCTCGTTAAATCGGTCGCTTCGTGCTTTTCGCTCGCACCCGTTCCCCTCGCAATAATCGTTAATTGCGCCCCTCTGTCCAGTTTCACGTTAGCATACGCGAACCGTGTAATTCATTTCGACTCGCAGCCGGAGATAGGTTTCAGGGCAATACTGTTCTTTACGCCGTTAATAAAGAACGTCAGGACGCTTCTCGACGCGGACGCAAGCTGGAATTACGGTGCAGTCGTGAGTGCACGCGCGATGCCTCGTCGCAGAGGAAAAAAAGAAGTAGATATCGTTCGTTTTTGTCACGCGTAACGAGCCTGGCCGATCGATATGACGGTTTTTCGCCGAGGGTAAAGAGAGGAACAGAGGATACAGGATGCTGCGAGCGTACACGCGTTCGGCCGACATTAAACGAATTTATCCGGCGTAAAATCTATAATCCTGGCAGCGATAATTACCGCGACAGTCGTCGCAGTAATTTAATAATTCGCGGTAATTTCGTGTCGTTTACTTCCGCGCTAGAAATTCTGGCGGGGGGTGTCCTCGTGCTGGCCTCCGTCGCTGGTTAATACGATCGACGGCCAGGGAATCGTGACAAATTGCGATCGGCCAGCCGATTCGATATCCGATCGAACATCGCTCGCTGAATTTTCGGGAATCGAGAACCTCGAAAACCAACCCCACTTCTCTCTCTCTCTCTCTCTCTCTCTTTCTCGATACGCGCTGCTCTTCTCTCCTCCGCAGGGAATTTACAGATTGCCATGGTGGTGCAGAGTGTTCGCGAAATCCCTACCTATTTCACTGGAATAGAGGGGTCTGCGACGTGCAATTATACGGCCAGAGATACGCATGGGATACCGCAGCGGAGAGTGTGTATTAAGTCGATTCTTTTTTGTGGGCTACACGCGACAAGATTTACTGGTCGCGTTATTATCGTCTGTGTTAATGAGCCACGACATCCTTTACTCTTGCCCCATGCAATCTCGTTATTTCCTGGGATTTTATTAAGATAAGACGAGAAGGAGATGTTATTGCTGTTGTCGCTGCAGTATTATGGCACGGGAAGGGTAATGTCCAACAGAGGATGATAGTATTTGCGGAATAACCAATTGACAAATCGATGCAACCTTTAGCAACTTTGATCATCGACGCTATAAACAACGATACGGTAGAATCTCGATTATCGGGTTAACGTTATCGCGTGTTACATAGTATTCGATTAACGGATTAATAAAGTGATGGATTATCAGTGACCGTCGAGGACAAATTCAGAGATGGTGTTTTGTTAGGAACACTGGAGAACGGGGAAGCTCACGTTCGTCTAATTACATTCTTTTAAAAGAATATACTTTATGCAATTTCGCACCAAATCCAAGTTCGCACAATTATTCAAAAACACAAAGAAACTCGTGTCACGTTTTGTTATCAAGCTACAACCTTGCTCCATAATTAGCCAACCTTTTGAAAACAGTCTGCTCGCCAGATCAATTTTACAAGATCGTTGCTCGCGTTGCCTTCGTTAGCGTGCGAAAGGTGGCAGTTCGTAATACGCGATTACGAATGCATATGCGCGAAGAGCAAACATTTGCGCGAAGGTGCATCCGCGGAATTGCGTTTCGTTGTTACTCTCGTTTAAACTAGCTCGCTGTGCCGCAGCAACACGGCCAGTTTCAGCCACGTGTTTTAGTACCGCGACAAATCGATACTGGGTCCAGCGCTGGAACTTCTCCTCCGCGAGACTTCTTTTCTCTCGAATGCTCATCTTTATTAGCCCGTTACACGTCGAATAGTTTCCACGAGCACCTCGTAAACCGCCAACTTAATTTTACACCGAAACTTTTCCGCTCGGCCTGTAATTAGAAGCCCGGTGGCCCGGGCGTTAAACGTGCCCGCTTCGTTTTATCCTCAGCCCGTGTGCACACCGCTATTGGCTCGATGATATTTTACCGGCTATGCGCCGTCGGCGAACGATCGATATTTCTTCGGATTATCGCGTTAGCGTTCGCGTTCCACGGTGAACAAACTGCGGATTATCTTCCTTCGAGGCCGTGCATCGTTGATCAATTTCGCTATAGCGGCTAATCAATTCCAGCAGGATCTCCTGGCAACGTTTAAACCGACGACGAGCAGGATTTCGTTTCAGGACGAGCTCGACAGAGCGAAGGAATTCGATTATCCTGTTATTGATATCGATACCTTCATAAGGCAGACTGCGCGGCGTAACTCGATTTCTGTTCGACTAGCAGAAAAACGCCCCATCGTGTAACGCGGTCTTGAGACTTTTTCTCCTGTGCGAGTCTCGATCGGTAGAAAATACGGCGGAAAATAGCTCCGAGATCCGATGGAAAGTCGATCGTGTGATTTAATCAACGTTCCGATTGCCGAATGAAATTTTCAGCGATCCTTTCTCTCCTCGTCTAGCCGTCTCTCTGGAACGTTTTCCAGTCCTAACAGATTCCACTTGACTTTGAATTCTCTGATAAACCGGAAGAAGGGGTATGAAAACGAGCACGGCTATTCGACCACGAGTAATTAAAGTACCGATCGTTCGCTTGATTATCGCGATTTTATAATTACCGTTGAGTCACGGGCCGGTCGTTTTACGTTGGCAAGAGGCACGTATAGGTGGCCGACCGCATCGCTTGCATCACCACCGACCACCGCGAGCCGCTGGTTAATCCGTCGATAATCGGACAAGCGTGACAAACCAATGCCGGGGTAGACTCGGCCTGTCGATGTGATAGAGACGGGGACAGCGATATGGTCAATGAAGAAGCCGCAACACGAGTGCCAGGAAAAATCACCAAATTTTGTGCCGGGTCAGACCGATGGAATTGGAAAGAAATTAGCTGAAATTAGCGATAGAAGTCGATCGAGAGATTGCTGCTAATTAAATAGCTAAAAAAGTTGGCTTTTTATATTTCGTTTTGAAAATGCTGTAGCTAGCGATAGAGTCGACAGGCTGTGAATGTCGATATTAAATGCCAAAAAGAATTTGGATTTGATATTTGTAAATGAAAATCGATAAGAGTAGGAAGAGAAATTTATGTGAATCTTCTTTTAGTTTAATCGATGGAATCGAAAGAAAGACGAGATTAGAGATGAAAAAATCTGTCGAACTTTGTACAAGAAATTGCTAGACTTTGATATTTAGTCTCGTCTAGCGAGACAAATGGATCGGTTACTTTGACTTTTAACGAGAACGTTATTATTTGGAGTAGTCTCAGGTGTTCTCGTAAGTGGTTCGATCAAGGGCACTTGGAGCTCGTTATAATTATGTTATACGACTAATTCGACAAAACCTTGTTAATTTGTAGGGTTTGGTATCGATCCACCGAGAATCAAAGACATCGACGACAACGCGCGATCGACGAGCAATCGGAAGTCTGACGCGTTTAATCACGAGTAATTGACGAGCCAAGTTACTTTGTGCGATGGTTTATTAATCTGAAAATAGATGGTACGAAATTTTTGCCATTGAAGAAATTTTCCGCGAATCGCGTTTGTCGGGAGATTATCCCGGATCCAGTCGGATTTAAAACGCGATTTCAGGCGTTCATCGATATTAGGAGGATTGGCTTTCGAAGTTCTACATTTACGGTTTGATGAACTCGTCGGTCTGCTCGCTGATTAAACGTGAATTTTACAATAATTTCTTCGCTCACCGATTGTTTACGATAGAACAAATTTTGTCATTGTGGAAGCTATCGGCGAGACTAAATATAATTAACGCTGTTTATCGTTAAAAGACGCGAGAGAAATGGTATTTCATTTCCGTTTTTCGAATAAAGGGCGACTGATCGGATTAATCGATACCGTGGAAAAGCAAAACAACGACTCGCGAAAGAATAGAACAGTGTTTGTCGGCCGGACTGCAGTTCGTTGCAAAACGAAGCAAACTTTTAACAGTTTGTTCCGGCGTTGCGAGCGGTACAGCTGCAGCTGAACGATAAAAAGCTCCTGTGGATACACGTCGGCTCGCTATTCCGATTTCCGGGGCTTCGAAGCCTCGACTCCGCGGAATACATACGTTTCGCTCTTTACGAACCGTAGTATCCAACGAAATAGAACAACATTCTGCTGATTCCACAAATTTTTTCACCGTTAGAGTTACGCGAGTTGTCCCGCTCGTATTTCACAAGCTCGTGTAAATGTGAAATTCCACAAGGGGAGAAACGCATCAATACGTTTCCGTGGTTTCTAAATATAATATACCGGATATCACGCGCGGCTATGCCGCGATGATCGTATACTGGTTTTTAGAAAGTCAAAATTTACGAAACGCAGAGACAAAAGAAATGTGGTCGAAGTCCGACTTCAAACGTTCCGATTCTACTGTAATTTTAAAGCGAAAGGAGTTTAGTCGCTGCGGTACGGTTAAGTAGTAGAGGGGTGCATATGGCCAGACACAGCAGTAGACTCCTAGAAGCAGCGTTCTACTTTTGGGAATTTTTAATATCGTTAACGACGCAACTTGGAACTTCCATTTTTTAATGTCGACGGAGTATCCCGAGTGTTCGTAAATTTTGTAGTCGAAGTTGTATAACACGACGGTGTTCAGGTAAACGAAAGCTCTTCAGCGACGAGACGTTAGGTTAAAATGTCGGGAAACGACAGATATAATAAGTCAAATTACGACACTCTGAGACACGACGAGATTACTTCTGGCCCTTGGTAATAAAACCACGAACTCTTTCGTCCTCAAACTTTAACGAGAGAAGGAGGACGTGTCGTGAAAGCGTGTCTTTGCGAATATTGCGACGAATCTCGAATTTTCAAGGGAGGAGCCCTTTGATCCCCTCGAAAACGACCGCGTGCTTATGAAATATTTATCGTCGTTTATTAATCACAAGTATTCCTTTGTGTTCGATATCTTTCTTTCGTAAGATTCTTCGTCTCACTTTCGTTCTCTGTCGAATCTTTCACTTTGTGCATAGGCTCGCGAAAGAATCCCGTTGTGGCAGAAATTTTTCATCGATATATTACAAACGTTACAAGACATCGAAGATCGAGGCTAAGCGCAATACACGCCACGGATTATTCCATCGTTCGAGTACATACGCTTACGCTAACTAACCTGTACCTTCCACGTACACTTTCACGTTTGTTTGAGACTTCACCAACGTAATAAAATGTCAAAACGTTTCGTATAAAACACACGACGTATTCGTAAAAGATTTCTACAAGTAAGTTGCAATACTTTCGTGGTGGCAGTGAATATTCGTATCGAGAGATTGTATTGGTCGTTTCAGAACTCTTTTCAAGCAACCTTCTAAAAAAGCAGAAGAAATACTTTCACGAGGATATTTCGCGTTTGTCTACTGTGGTAGAAAGGAGCGGTGAAATGCATTTTCTACGCCCGCCTCTCCACCTGGCGACGAAAGAAAGTCGCGGCGTACTGGCTTTCCGACCGGTTGGAAAGCGTCGGCAGTGGATGAAAAAGCGGCCGCGGGAAATAAATCTTTGACCGGGTTTCGCGGGGGAGAAGCCCATAACGTGTCACCAGTTATAAATTCTTACGTTTCCGCCGCAGTTTGAAATAGTGGTGGTGAACGGAAGGGAGTTCGCGGTCCTCTGTCACTGCACCCTCTTTCGGCTTCTTGCGTACCCGTTTTCCACCTTCGAGAACCGCCTCCATGGGAATTGAGATTTCATCTTTCTTTATACCGCAGCCGAACCAACTTTCTTCCCGCGAATTTTTTCCACATCTCCATCTTCCCGCCGATCGATCGCTCCAAAGGTTAACCTTCCTCTCGATAGAAAGATAAATTATCTTTGTTTCTGTTAGTTGGTCGATTATTATCAACTATCGTCAAGTACTTAGCATCGTCGGAATTATCATCGTTTCTTGGAACACACACAATTTTCATTGGAGCGAGTCTACAATTTGTAATACATATCGTAAAATATGAAAAAATGTACAGAAAGCACATAATACGCGAGACTATACGAAACAAAACCAAAGTAAAGCAGTAGTCGCTGTAATATTTAGCAGGTAAAACAAATCGACATTCAGGTTTTAGATTTTTAACGTGCATAAAGATCCGCAGTTCATCGATTTCCGGTGTTATTACGAAGATGCATTTTATTTCCTTCGCGCAGGATATTTCTATCACGATCCGCAGTTTCATCCGTCTTCTTTGAAAAATCGTTCTACAGCTATGAGAAATCTTAATTCTTCTCGGATAGATCCGGCATCTCGTGCAACTTTCCAGTTAGTTCTCGAAATGACGAGCGATCTTTTGATCGCGCTTAGATCCCCTTTGAACGAGCTTGCCGAGGAACACCCAAGTTTCTTCGCTTTTCGTCCGACTGTTTTTTTCACCTAGATAGAACGTGTTCGATTACGAGATGGAACACGACTCTCTGGATGTGTTCGATTCTCTCTGCGAAGGAAATTCGTATTTTGACGAGATATCTACTTGAGTCTGTTCGATGTAAGATTTCAGAGACGCGACGACTCATTATTCACGGATACGTCGCTGAAGCTCCTCGAGAATATAGCGTACGCGTTCTTAGCCGCCTTTTATTATATTCACCATCGATGGAATTCTTCGGAAATTGGCCTGGAAAATAAGATTCTCGCTGAGGATGGGCGGTGTCCCGATATTTTCACGCGAGGCACACGCTTTTCCTGCCATTCACCCGGCCAAATCTAATATACCTGCTTATTTACGTACCTATGCGAGAAGGCGAAATAATAACGAGCCCTTTCACGGCCCTCGAAAAGCACCCAAGTCGAGACTCTTTCGACGCGAGAGCGTCGCTGTTTACTTCAAAATTGCGTGCTCGGAATACCTACTATGCTTCATATCCTCTGCTCTTTCGCATGCACGCACACGTGTATACAGATTGTTGCACGTGACCAAGTCAGGCTACACTATCGGCCAGGACCAAGAGGTAACGCTGGATTTTTAGTTATAAAATGGTGTAACCTTCCTTTTCAAATATAAAAATCTGCGTGTATGTTATTCAAAGTTTCGTTTGGATAATCTCCGCCTACGGCGATCGTATTTCTTTTTTAAGTTCAATGGTATTTTTTATAAGTTGCTTTTCCCGATCGCAACTATGTCATCCATCCAAACGAGCAGAACATTGTTTCCTTTGCAACCGAGAGCTGGTAAATACAGAGTTTTCTACACATAAACTTTTCTTTTTCATCAATTTCGATTATATCGACGCGTAAGTTTGCTTTTCCTCCTGGAAAACTTGTTCCTTGCCACTTACAGTCATTTCTTTCTACAAGCACTGCGCGATCATTCGCGGCGCTGTACATTAAATCAAAAACTATTTAATTTTGCCGAATGAAATGTTGCTTTATCTTCTGGCTCGTTTCGTAGTTCTATCTACTCGTGTACACGCGCTTTCTCCTCGCTGGAATCGAATCCCCGTGGGGTTTCGAGCGAGGAACACTTTGACCGGAACAAAACATCTCCGGTATTACGCGGTCGAGGGAAAAATATTGTTTGAACCCTTTTTTATTTTCTGGTTGCGCGCATCCTTTTAGTCGAATCGATCGGAAGCTGGTCGATCGAAAGCGGACACGATGGTCCGAGCATTTCCTCTTAGCTGGATACGATCGTTCAGGGCAGATCGTGCGAGGAAAATTGTGAGCGAAAAGTTGGGAAGATGCCAAAATGGAAAGGTGAATCGGAATCGAGGACGTCGAAGGATCTTCGCGGACGGATATGGATTGATAGTCGGAAGACGAGAAGCATCGATACGCTTATCTTTGTGGAACAGACTTCACGACAGCGATACGCGTCGAATAAACAGTCTCGTCGATAAACAGCCGCATCGAGATTCTAGGGGCGAGCTGAGTCGCTCTCTCGCGTTCATCTTCGAAACAACGTCGCTTATCTCGACACCGTCGCGTTGACACTGAGATACCAGAGTCGAATTGGTCACGGGGGTCGCAGACGATCATCCCAATTGCCTCGGCCTTAATCCGAATAATCCACCCTCGTATATATTTGCCCCGCCTCTGTCCATAACTCTTCTTTAATTCAAATTAGTCGACGAAGACTGTTCCTGGTTAACACGAGCGTCGAAGTTACGAACGTTCTACAGGAACGTGGTTCGACGCAATGAGAAAATTCTCAAGCACCTACGACGTGTTCTTTCGTTGCGAAAGCACAGGTAGACGAAAGTTTCTCTCGAGCATTCATAATTAACAGGTATTCACGGGGCAAGAGAGGTTAGCAGAGAGAGTCGATTCGAATTAATTCGCAGCCTGATCTCGTCCCTCGAATCCCCCGTGCTGAGGAGACAAATTACTCCGTAGCAGAAGGGAGTAATCGAGAACAGCCGAGATAATCGACCGGCTATGAATAGTTGGTAATTACGTAAAGTACGCGCGAACATCGAAATATGCGGCTGTATGCGTTCGTGTCACGGTTAACCAAGCCCTATTGCTTTCAGCCAACTTGGGATAATCCGGTCGGCGCCGCTTTGCCAACTAACTCTCTCCCTTTATCTTCCACCGGTGATACTAACTCACTGGTTACGAACGATAACGAGCCTCGCGAGGTACCAGCCAGTACTCCGGGGAACAATTATAATCGGGAACGATCGACATGTTCGATGCGTTATCGAGCGCTCGCTTAATTTAAACTCTTTAATTTTTCATCCCTCGCGTTAGAACATCGAGATAGACTCATGATGTGGATTACGAATCAAACGTTATAAGGATGACCTGTGCTTATATCCAGGTTGTAACCCGACTCGTTGTGGTTCGAGTTACATACTCGAACATCTTACAACGAATTTATTTAAGATTTTGAAAAACAACGTAAAGCTTCGTCGATGCAAGTTTCTAAAATTTCCTAGCTGTTCTTCTATTATATTTCCCCGTATCCTAAACATAAATAAAATAACGCTAGAAACGTAGGAACGAAAGGACACAGATAAGAAACAGGACTATAGGAATATACAATTTTAAACTAAATTAAACTGGGTATAAGAACTCGTGCTATTTATGCGCTCGCCGTTGTATACACGGAAAAAAATTATAAGGCAGGGGATTAATTTCGTTAGACCGCCCTTTACTCGACAAACAAATACCAAGTTCTGTTCAAACACGTTGGCAAATTATTATTTACTTTTGACGATTCTACGCAGTGCCGAATTAAATAGTCGCAGAGTGCAGGCTGTGTAACAAACGAGACTGTACGAATAATAAATAGAGAACGGAGGAGAAAACAGCGCCGAGAGCTGGCAATCCCCTAATACTAATGTGCCGTAACTGCGTTTCCGATGTTCTCCAGTTCCCGCGAACGCCACTTTAATATTCCGTCCGAGGCATTAAACGGCACGAGAGAAAACAAACGCGCGAGCGACTATGGCCACTTTGTTAGGCTAATATCGTCGCATTACACCGAGCCAACTTAATTGGCATAAATGATAACGCAGGTTTTCTCGGCCGAATCCACGGTCCCTGAGCGTATCGCGGCTGATTCCCAACCACGACGCTCGCTATTTATGCCACCAGCTCTTACGATATTAATATTCAGAACGTTGTACACACGCGTCCCAGCAACTGGGTCATGGAGAATGAATCCGCGCGAACATTAGGCAAAATCTCCAATTATCCTTTCTACGAGGTATTTTAAACAGCTGAATTCAAACTTCGCAGGCACGTGATATTTTTCGAAACGAGTAGAACAACTTTAATAAGATTATTTATACAAACTTTCCAAGGAATGTACGCGTGATACGAATTCATCGATTCTTTTCGCCACTCGTGATCTTCCTTCTACGCGTTTAGACGAGTAGATTCGATAAAAGAAATTAAAATATGCACGAAACACGTGTATTTTACTCGTTGAATATCTTTCTCGACGATATTCGGTTATTTCGGCGAAAGAGTTAACGACTACACTGCGAGCTTGCAAAGTACGATTCCAACGATTTATATACGTCGTATGTCTCTACTGGGATGCATGAAAATATCAAATAACGCGAAACGTTTCGTTAATCCCGTACGCTCTTTCAATTTCGTTTGGAAATAATTTAGCAACTGCCAGCTGTTCCACTCATCTTCTTCCTCGTTTCAATCAGCACAGACGACACGGATTTATACAACGATTCGTAATCGTTGGAGAGTATTCGTCGACCAATCGAACCGGCACAGAGTGGCGCGTTTTCCATCCTGTCCGAGGACATAAACATTATCGATCCTAGGAATCGGTACACGGCAATGGAGGTCGTCGCGATACGGGGCGAACATTACGCTGCGCGTTCCAATTTCCAGCTTAATGGAGTACCTAAGATGCTCGGTCGTAATGGAACCGTTTCTCCGGTCGTTCTATTTCTTTTTTCTCTCTTCCTCCCCCTCTCTTCCTCTTTTTTTCTATCGTCGTAACACAGAGTACGCATCGTCGTTGCCCATTAACCGTAATGGTGGCCGCGAATTACAGGCAAAAGAGCAGTGAATTAACGTTGTACGGTTCGGTGATTGCGTACAGGCTCGATAAACGCGCGAAATGATTGTCTGTCTGGTAGAATGGCGGAAAGAGCGCGGCCAAGCTTAATCAGCTGTAAATTACGTCGTGGCGCCGGCGACTGGTGACATCGTTGGTCGACAAACCGCGGTTCGCTGTGAAAAAGTGCCCGATCGGACGTCGAACCGGTTTTCTGAAAAATGATACGACCAGCATCGACGTCCGTTGAATTTACCACGGTTGGTTAAAACACACGTACAAACGAAAAACAGGTCGAGGTAGATCGCATTAGCTGGCAGGGTGAGTTACGCGTTAACGGAGAATTTTATAGGCAATGGAACACAGTATCTTTGCTAATGAGCATAGGTGTATCGTATAACTCAGGTAAGCTACCCTCGATACAGGCAGATTCGAGTTATCTAGAGGCTGCCGATGTTTATACTTTTATGGGAAATTTAAACGTGCGAAATCACACAGAACACGTATGCAAAAATGTAGAAAATATTCTAGATAAAGTAGCTGTTACGTATGAATATTTTAATTCTGTTACCTTTAGAAGAAAAAAGGAGACAAGGTAATTAAACCAGGTTGGTTTCAACATTGGAATAAAATTATAATTAAATAGAAAAGCGTATGGCAATGTAACGTAACGAAATACGAGTCACAAGTTACCGATCAAATTTCAAAAGTTGAAAATCAAAACCATCGCGTAAATTCGAAACGCGTAAATTCCGATACGATTAATTACAAAGTAACGAGTTTTACATGCCCAGGAAAATTTTAAAAAATTGCCCGATTCGTCCAAAAGAAGATCGTGCCAAGAAGATAGAAGACGGAAGAAAGATCTCGCCCACGAATATGTATTTTCAGCGCACATTTCGAGAAACCGGACAAATTGTTGGAGCAGATGCTCGTTGAAACAGCTGACGAGGCATCTTCCAGGAAACAAGTTAGCCTGGATTACGCGAAGGTGGCAAGTAGAGAATAGGATGGAAGGGAGTGGAAAAATGGCGAGGAATAGCGACGGGTCTATGGGATTAGCGAGGAAAGTTTGATAATTATACGGTAAGCGGGTCAGGCTTTCCTCCTCGGTAAGAGGAATCGCATGAACGGAGGACAGGGGACAGCGACTGTCGCGATGGTGAAAGCGACTTGTCACTAGCTGAGACGAAGATCCTACGAGGTAGGGATGCGAATGGGCGAGCAGCAGTCACGACCAAAAAGGAAGTTGGAGAGAAAGGAGGACAGGAAGTCGGGAAGACATAATTAGCAAGTTTAACACGAGTCGCTGTCTCTCGAATCTCGTTACCGCCGCTGTCGCTTTTCGTTCGAACATCGTGGCGCAAGAGAATCGAGTCCTCCTCGAGATGAAGTCACCAAGAGGAAAAAGAAGTTTCTTCCAGATGGCTGAAATTCGCGGAAGTAGCAGCTGGCCAGTAAAAGTAGAAGTTACCGAGGATCTCGACGAGGCCGTAGCAAATAAATATCGACGAGGTCTCCAGTTTCAGCCTCTTTTGCTAGATTAACAATGGCGATGTCGAGGTTTTGGCAAGTTAGAAATTTTCAGAGAAGCATGAGGATGCATAGATAGAAAAGTTCCGCACGATGAATCAGTGGAGTAACCACGCAACAACGGTTTAAGTAAGATAGATGGTGCAGTAGATATGACCCGTATTACACAGACCACGTTTTTATATCAAATTTACCGGTTCAAGTATAAGAGATAATTTTTTAAAGGTATTTATATTTCTCCGCGTGTATTAACGAGATATGCAGTGGCTCGTGAAAGTATTTGAACACTTACACGAGGATCGGTCAAATATTAACCGGACTAAGCGTGGTACATCTTCGTAGCGTCGTTTATTCAGATGGACACTGCGTGGGAGTTTAAATAGACGTGCCTCGAAGACGCGGTGCTCTACATATCGTTTCTTTGATAGATAACGCGATGAACGAGAAAGCAGTACCGGCTTCCGTTTGCACGACGCACGATTATTTAAATTTTTAACCGTTCAAAAAACCCATTGAAATTTTGCATAGGTCGCGACTGACTGTTTTTGGGATAAAAAATTATCAGGTATCCAAGCGTTTGCGTGGTATAAATCATTTTCTAGTGGACGTCGATGGACGTTTAAAACACATGGCATCCAAGATAAGTGTAGCGTCAGCGAACGTCGAAGCTGTTCGGGAACTGATCGAGCATGATCGACGCATAACAAACGACGGAATTTGCTCGAAAGTTAACATTAGTTATAGAAGCGTGGTTTCCATCGTTCGGAAGCAGTTAAAATTCCGCAGAATCACGGCCACTTAAAGAGGCATTAGGAGCACAATGTTCCAACAGCAACGAAGAAGTAGAGCAATTTGTGCGCAATTAGCTTCTGACTCAGCCCCCTACTTTCTACGAAACTGGTATAAAAAAATTACCAATCCGCTGGCAAAAGTATATAGAGAGAAACGGAACATATATAGAAAAGTAACTCGATTGTTCCTTTTAAACCATTCTACCGAAGTAAAAAGTTCCGATTTATATCTAATTGACCCTTGTAGAAATTTTGTATACAAAGAACGGCTCGAAACTCGATCAATATGATAAAAATTTCAAGCGAATCTGAAAATGTATACAGAAGTTACATCATATTTATCGCAAGCAAACACTTCGCAGAGATCGTCGAAATATTTCGACTAGTCGTATTAAAATATAAATCGTAATATATATAGTACGCGTTAGCGACACGTTATTCTGGAGTTAAATGGCACATATTCCTTCCAGTCGAATACAACAATCGACCAAAATCCATTGCCAAATAACCGATCGAACGATAATGATCGCATTCACGAAAGAAAGCGGTCAGTTACCTTGGTGAAGGTAAGGGTGGCTATCGGTGGCAGACGAGGTAGATTCGGATAATAAAAGCTTCCCGCGGGATGTGCCGGGTACCGTGACGTGATCCTGTAGGCGATTCCTTGGGGTTGCGTCGGCCAGTTGGCAGCCGTGAATGTGAACCCGTTATCGGTTCCACCATCCAGCGGATCCAGCTGAAAAAAGAGAGACGAACATAGACGATGAGTCGGTCTTTCAATGGGCCTTCGCCGGATTTTAATGAGATGGCACAGAGAAGCCGTATGCTTTGGATCGGTCGGAATTCCTCGTTGTTGAAATGGAACGCGACCTATATATTTTTCTTCTCCGATCGTCGAGCCTCCATCATGCTCACGATCATCTTATTTTTTTTCTCTCTCGAAACCTTTTGGCAGCCAAACTACCAGTCGCTTTAACGAACGAAAGATCGCTAATACGGCGCACCGTGTATCTGAATGGTAAAAAAGTTCTTTTCTATAGCTGGACTAGCTTTTGTTCGATAGACCGGTGCTTCGACGAGGATGAATGCGAAATCCAGCCGGGGCTTCGATCTAATTTTCCATATGTTGCGCGCGGCCTAATTCGAGCCGTCGTTATTAAAGCGCGTCCGATTGAAATTGTTGGCTGGCCGTTGCGGAGAAAGCAAGCCGATATATTTCTACCGTACATGTCGAAATCAATGATCCCTGTCGACGATAATTACCTCAACGGTTACTGTGTCGACCCAATTACCCTCGACGCACAGTTGGAAGGAATCGACCCCAACGAACCAGTCGGGGCTGGGGTTTATACGAGCCATAATGCTTATTAGAGTGTGATTTCCATCCAAAAATGCTCTCGCGATACTTGTTCCCTCTCCTTGTGGCACTGGAGGGCCCGTGAACGAGTGAAGACTGTTTGGCGAGTCTCCATCCGCGTCCATTCCATCCGTTCTTCCCGTTTCCACGTACAATCTTATTCCACTAGAAAGCCTTTCTCCTAATCTGTACAGCGTATAGGTAGAGTCGTGTGTTCGACCTGTAACAGAAAACAGGAAAAATATATTTAACGACATTATCGGATTCCAACCATCGCGTGTTTGCTCCAGCTTTGCTGTAAAGTTACTGGCTTCTTTGATCAACGTGGAGTTAATTAACGGAGGAAATAACGGACAGTTAATTGACAGAGTACGGCAATTAAACGCATCGTCCTTGATACGCGAACATCGACGGTTTTTTCTTTTTTATTTTTATGAAACACATCGGTCAGTCTGTGGCGAGCGTGGAGGATCGGACTAAACGGTTATAGGGATCGTTAACAGCAACCCTTCCGACGAGATGGTGAAATTTACACCAGACAGCGAATTTATGGTCAATGAACGCGTCCGTCGACAAAGCTACTGATTCGCGTTTGGGTCTGACGTATTCAAAATTTCCGCTGCTGCTAGTTTCAAAGCCGATATACAAGCCGCACGAAACGTTGGTATTTTTATTTCACGGAAGAAGAAAAAATAGCAAAATCAAAAAGCGAATCGGGCAATCGAGATTTTCTGGATCCCATGCCGCCATGAGTTTCTCATTGATCGACGTCGATAAAAATTCCCCGGCGTGAATTCGTACTCGACACGTGGACGAAATAAGATAAGAACATATCGTAAAGCATAATAAAATATAAAAGCCGTGCTCGGCATGCCGGGCACGTAGCTTCTTTGCGGAACTCGTGCGCGAAAACAGGAAGGCGTTTCTCATCTCAGGTTGAGCCGAGGCGTCGACTATAAGTTCTCGTTTTATCAAGAATTCGACAACACAGGTAGGAGCGGTAAGATTCTTAGAATACGGACGATGATTCCGAAGAGCGTTCGTCTTTTTTTTTTTCTTTGTGTAGGAAGGCTTTAATGTGTTCCAGAGCATTTGAATATCTTTCACAGATAAGAATGCCAATATTCGAAATGTTTTAGCGAATAACTTGCAACAACAATGCACAAACTCTTTGATTTATTTTAAGGATTTCAAATTCCTATTGAAGGTTTTTAATTTTTGTAGAGATTTTTGAATTATTTCTGACCGAACGAACATATAGGATCCGATCGAACAGAATTTATAACATTTCTAAATCCGAAAGCTAAACGTTCCTTTCAAATTCTCAAAACTTGATATTTCCGTTACAATAATTTTTGTAATACGAGATGTTTCATTAAACTATAATTCTACGACGATTCCACTCGGCGATCTGCATTTTTCAAAGATCGCTAAAGCACTTTCACGTTAGAAAGCGTTCGTTGACAAATATTCAAGATGTCATTCCAAACAAATGTTTCACGTAACGTAGTGAAAATAAAGCGTAGAAGAATGTCGTTTGTCTGCGAGTAGAAAGCTGTTTGCACGTCTGATGATACATCACGGTGATAGATCAAGTTTCGAGACTTTACCTCTTTCGTGACAATCATCGGCCCGAGTCGCGCCACTTTAACGACCATCAACAGATATTTTTAAGACGATATATTTCGTTGATCCTGTCGCGTGTAGCAAACTTTAAATCCTGTGTCGGAAGTACAGCATTCGATGGTTAAGTAGGGACGGAAGGATTGAACTTGGAATGCTCCTAGTTGGAAGTTGAACGTGGAAGGATTAACGTCATCGTTCTATTCAACTTCCTCATTTCCAAGTACCGGAGCTTTAATTGAGATCGAGTTTGAGAACAACGAAACACCACGTTGTTCTGCCAATGGTATCGTTAAAGCTCATTCCCGGAAGAGGCAGCCTGCTGTTTAATGGAATATAATTTTTCAGCTCGAAGAACTTTCGATTACAAGCGTTCGTAATTCAATCCCTTGGTCTGGCAAACTTCGCGGCGTCGGCGATTTCCAGTCGCAAAGAGGATTAACGAAATCTTGATGTAAGGAGCCCAGGAACAGAAATTTCAGAGAATCATTAGGCGCTTGGAGAAAGGCAAAACTTCCAACCGTGAGAGGCTCGAACGTTAGAGTTTGCTCGCTGGGATCGGTGTGTCAACGAGTACGTATGAAAAATAGTTGTCAAATATCGTCGATAACTTTCGAATGACAAATATGTCAATTTGATCGCTATACATTTTATTTATATACTTTGTTTTACGCCGTGAAAATATCAAGTGAGAAATACCGCAGGAAGTCATAAACTGGTTGAATCTTTTTACAATTTTTTGCAGAAGTTGTACGATTTTCGTTGAAATGGGAAATAAACGGACTATACCACGACTGAATAAAAGTTTACCGTATTATTTGTAGATAGATAATTTAATTTATCGACAGATAATTCGATCGTTAAAAAGGGTGGTCCGTTTCTCTCTGAATTATTCTACAAGCGAATACATTTAATGCAAAAGCAAAGCATCGTCGTGTACAACAGTCGCTCCAAAAAATTCTTGTGTACACAGGCGAATCACGTGCTCCAGTTTGAGAAACGCTGCCGCGAACCTATTAAAGCTCGTAGACACACGTATAATCGACGACATAAACGTTATTCAAATGGCCTGTGTGTACACCGTCGGGCATTGCGATTCAGGATCACAGACCGCCATTAAAATTCATGAGAACCGTCCGTGTAATTTCGTTTTTACGTGCCCGTACGCATTAATACGGCCTGGAATCGAACCGATTCTTCGATTCCAACCATTTTCGAGGTAGACGAACGATAGTTTTCCCGGCGTGGAAGGACGCCGCGGCGATCACGCGGACGACGCCGGGAATAAGTCGGCGTTTTCAGCATGCGTTTTCAATTTGTCAAGCTATCCGACGAAACGGCACTGTGGTTGCGGTTTCTCCGTCTGGTTGGTTAAAATTTGCTTTTCAAAGGGTACTCTGATCCCTTCTACCATCTGTCGCACACGCTGCCACCCTTAATCCTATCGAGTTCCAGAGTGACTTAATTAGTTGCAAAATTAGCGAAAACCACGGGAGGAATGGCCCGTACGCCGGAAGTTGTTCGCGATTGTCACGCGGAAACCTATCGAAAGGGGAATTTGGATCTTAGTCGTAGAACCTTGGGAGCATTGTGTCAATTAGATCGAAGTTATTTAACTTTTGAATTTTCGATAATTGGAAACGCTACCATTTTCCAGGCGATAGCGTTGCAACACTTTGTCTAGCACCGCGTGGGATTCGAGTTGAGGAATCAATCGATGCCACCGTTGGTACAGGCAAAAGATAAAAATAAGCGATCTGGAAGCAAACAACGAGAAACAATGAGCTTCTCGATAGAAAAGGAGCAAAGGAAAATAAGGATTATTCGGAGGATCCTTGGACTTCGATCGGGATATCGGTGGATGCGAATACTTGCTCGAATATTCATCGATTCGGTTGTTTATCTCCGCGATCACGTATGCGCGATGAATAAATCGATGGCGAGGCTGGACTGCGAAGCAAGCCTTCGTCAGGAAAGCGAATCGCCAGAGGATGCACATTTTTTGTTTTAACTGCGAGATGTTCGTTAGTGACGTGTCCCGTTTCCGTGCGTATCATTGAATTTTATAACGTTACTAGAAAAAACAGATACCACGTTTATTCCACGCTTCATAAATTTCAGATTATTTCCCGTTTCCCCGTTGCCGCGTCTCTTCATTGTTCGCGGTCCCGATGAAAACGATTACACAGTTTGTTTTATTCCTTTCTGCTTTTTATGCTCCAGCCTGCAGAGTTTATTTTGCTGGGAAAAATAAAAAAAATATCGTTTATCCTGGGAAGCGAGCCAGTCGTGTCAACGTGTCGCTCGAATTGTTCCGTTCATTAGATTAATTAATAACGTCGTTTGGCCATTATTCCCCTCTACCGACCATTTTTTCGCTCTTGTATCTCTCTCCCCCTCCCCCCTGCTTCTGCTCCACCCCTCGGGCGAATATAATTTTCTCGTAAATGAACACAGATGCTTTCTTTTTTTCTATATTCCCGATAATAAACAACTTCCATTTTTTAATCGAAGCTTCGAAGCGAACAATCGTATTAACAAGCTAATTACCTCGGCAGCGGGTGTTTGCTTCTATCCACTGAATTCTACGTATCGTTATGAGTTTTCCGCCAGTTCAAAAAGACTCTACACTCTGGCATGAACATTTTACCAGTTACTCGTTATTAGACCGTCGATTTTTATGCAAATTCGCACTTTGCAGAAAATAATTAAGAGCGTAGAACTTTGTTAGGAAATTGTTTCATTTACCAAATGTTACAAGAAGCGCTATATCTTGCACGCTTTATACATTCTTTCGTATCACGTGCATTTTGAGAAATTCCGCACCTTTAAATTTTCTATAAGCCCGTCAAAATCCGCTCTATTCGTTATCTATACAAATCTTCGCTTTCGCGATCCAACTTTCAGCGCCCGAAGTTTCCACTTGCTGACGGAGGCGGCTGGCAGTCGAATATGCACATTATTCGGCAATTCCTACGGCTGGGAAAGGCTCGCGGCTCCCTAAAGAAGTAAGAAATTTGATTAAGCTCCCTACGGCGTTCGAATTCAAAGGAGCCACGACGTACGCTGGATTCAGGCTCTGTGCTGCGAGGCTTTTCGCTCTAAATCCATCAGGCCAGGCGAGTCAACGTGCCAAGAACAAAGCTGCTTTCACCGTTGGCTCGCGGGAATTCCACTACCCTCGATCTGACCCGAACAATGCTAGTCGTTGACAATACCGAACCTTTTTAATTAGTAGCTGTGTCGGTGCACGCGCTCAGGCCCTTTCGTTTTCACCCAGCTCCCGATATCGAGAGCGTGGAACAACGGAGTCCGCTCTGACAAATCGTCCGTGGGACATTTTCCAGGCCAGAACCATTTGTCTTCGACCGAATCGGTCCCGCCATCGGCTCGTTCGACGATTATGCATTCCGGCTGCACACGACAAAGAAATTTATATCTCACGGCCGTGGAATTTCCCCGAGTCCCGATGTTGCACGCGAGCCATTATCATTCAATACGATCTTGCTGTATTTTACACCTTCAACGTGCTTTTCGTTTCATAACATATTCATCGATCGGGTGTTTCCATAAATCGATACTAAATTGATAAGGTGTTTTGAACGAATGAAAAAGATTTATGCGAATCTACGATGGAAAATGGTTTATTACGGAGTCATAAGAGATGGAAGAATAATTGTTCCTTAAGTAACGCTGTATGTAATCGACGACAATTAACAACTCATACTTGCCAGAGTTATCTGTATATCGAGAAGCAATTTTTTATTAAATCTTTTTTAAATTTTCCGTCAACTAGCGTATTTCCACAACATTCTGCGACAAACTGGCACATTTTTGTCAACGTCTAATTTTCCTTACCGTCTTTTGCTGTAAAAAATATTGATAAACTTGTGCGATACCCACTGCAGCTTTTTCTACGTTATTGTATAATAAATATTGCATTGCATTGTATTCGTTTCAGCCCGATGACTTAGAAATTGGACTTGGTCTTGTCCTATATTCTGAGATCAATTTTTGCACGAAACGTTTAATAGATTTCTTAGGAAAAATAAAAGTTCGCTTCGAAGAAAGGAACGCAGGCCATGTACGAGGGGTGAAATCTTCTTTATTTATACACATATCAGTCTTGCTATAATAGACTTCTTATGAAAAAGGATTCTTCCATTCCCTATAACTGCACGATAAATCATTTTCAAATATACGTCCGTATGAACCTTTTCATCCCATTTAACCTTCAGAATACGCTGCAATAATTTATCACTAACTTGTTAAATCAGCCCACATAGATTCTTGCTTTCGTATCATTACTAGATCTATGAGTTCCTGTCTAAACGATGGAGTACACCGACATATGGCATAAACAAGTTAAGCGGCAAGTTTACGACCAGCTCGATTTTTCAATCGAAGAGACACGAGTTTTCGGTGAAAGTAGGGGATAATAAACGATCGTGCGAATGGTCCAGACGAAGTTGCGGAAAACTGGGACGCGTCCGGTTGCCAGTCGACAAATTCTGTTGAGCTTTTACGAATAGCTGAAGAAAGTCACATCCGTTAGCCGGTTGGTCCGCCGACAAAGTCCCAGGGAGAACAAGTTCCCTCTTACTGGTGCCGTGATATCTCGTCCGCGCGAAAGGAAACTCTGCCTTATCCGGCCTCGACTACAACAAACTCTCGGTTCAGCCGTCTTCCAGGAACTTAATGGACCTCCGTAGAACCTCTCGTTTCCGGCACAGATGCCAAACTATCGAGGATAATACCGACAAATCCGCACACACGTGTAGGCGCGTTCAATGGTGAACGGAATGTGTTCGATCGACCCTTAACGCGCGTCTACATCAAGCGAATAAATGCTCGTTCTTCCTCCACTCTAGTTAAACGAAAGCGTAAACGAGCGTTTGTTCGTCAGATGGGAAATCGAACATCCGAATGCTCTATAAACTGCCACACACAGATATCTATATATATGTCGGAGATGAAAGAACATCGGGGCCTTTCCTTTGCAATTTTTTCGGAACATCCCCGATACTTTAGTCTAGACTTTTTATTATAGCTGTACTTAAATAATAAAACCTAGAAGTAGTTGTTTATGATTTAATCCGATTATGTTTGCTCGAGATTTATGACAGTAGGCTTGGGCTCAAAGTGACATATCTGGTCGCTAAACGTAGCCACGGTCACGGGATGGACGTTTTTACCTAACAGAGGTATGAAGTAGTCGTATAGTTCTTCTTAAAAATATAGTTCACCCGAGGGGTACAGAGAGGTACAGAGAAGGGCATATAAGTGCAGTTCTACTTGGACTGGGACCAGTAAGTTGAGTTTTACTCGTACTGTGGACAAGTAAGTTTAGTTACACTTGAACTGTGGACAAGTAAGTTCAGTTCGACTTAGACTTTGGAAGAAAGCGTATTTGCTGTTCCGTCGACCGTATATTCGTTATTGAACCTAAGATTATTGTCATTAGCATCTCGAGTATCTAATCGCCACGGTTACTTGTCAAATTCTGTAATAATCATATTTATACCATTAACTATCATCTATATTGTATAACAACAATGGCTAATCTAAATGAACATTAGTTAAACGCCCCTAACCCCAATGAGAACTCGACATATATATATATTTTTTTCTGTTTTGTCAGGTGCACTGACCACTTTTCCTTAGATCGCCGGAGAAAGAAACGACGATAGGGATATAGTAGATTTTTCGATGCAAGTGAGTTTACGAACAGATTGCTCGGTGGCGATTTACGTTGAACGAGCACGAGCAAACTGTTGTTGCTCGTTTGATCTAAATGGATCTTTAGACGATTGTTACTGAAATTTTTACGTAGGTTCGCCGATACGAGGCTCGTTAATAATCGAAGACTGCCCCTGTGTAAGTGGGTAATCGATACGATGAATGTTGCACGAGGATCGATCAGAAATTGAATCGTGTTTATGGAATACGCCCTCGAGTTTAATCAAACGTTGCGTTAAATAAATTGCGTGTCTGTCGCGAGGAGTTTCGTGGTTATGAATTGTTGAAGCTGTCAGACGGTCGATAATTGACTTCCAGTTACTCGTTTAATTGTTTATGGATAGCAGATGTTCTATATATAGCGGTAGCTTACTCCCACATTATCGATTGGTACACATATTAAAAAATTAGTTGGTCTAATCCTTTTAGAATGTTAACTTTCTACGACAATTATATTTAACAGACAGCTATTCGCGATTTAATCGTAATTATAAATTTTCGCAATTGATAACATGCAAGTAACGTACTTTGAACACGTTACAAATAGGAAGAATGAAACGGGATAAAACGAGATTCGGTTTATAAGATTGTCAAGTGTCGACGGAATCTCAGGGAAGAGAAAACGAGCGACGAAAGACACGTTGAAAGGGTCAGACGAAGAAACATCGTAGGCAGTGAACCATAGCTGAGAATCTCTGTACTCGGTGATCCAACTTAATACAACTTTCGTAACAAGTCGATGCTAACTTGCTACAACCGCGAGTTGCCTATATAGCACATGTTACCGCGTTTCCATGTGGAGAGTCTGGCCAGTGTCTTAGCTCTGCTGGCAGTCGCTTGAAACGCGAGTAACCGAGACGTGTTTCCAGAGAAGTGGATAACCCAATTTTCTCGGGTTGCTTTTGTTGCACAGGGAGTGCTGACGTCGTTTCGCGTGCACATCGGGCCAAAACCTCTGGTCGCTGACCTTTCCTTGTTTTGACGCTACGATTCACCGACGATTTCCCGCGAACCGTCCCACTGTGTACACTGCTACCTTTCGCGAGATCAAAATTTTAGCCGATTGCTTTCGAAGGAATTCTGTTATCGAATTTCCCACGCAATGGCTTCGTATTTCTCTATTCCAGAAAGATTAGTATAATCTAATCACTGTACTGGAAAACTATAAAGCGATCGAAAATTTTCTCTACTATCTGCAATTTGAAAAGTAGCGAAAGAAACGCTCCTTGGTTTACATTTGTTCCCAAATTTTACGCGAATCAATCGAAGATGCGCCAGAATATAGAACGGAGTATTTCGATTCCAACACGATGTATTCAGAAATACGGGATATTTCAATTTTCTTTTGAAATTTGGAATTCACCGAAGGATAGGAATTTGGTAACGAGTGGATGGAACAACATCGTTTCCAGTGACACTTTCGGGCTTGAGAATTACACGGCGAAAGGATTAGGGGGCGTCGTCGAGGGAGGAAATGAAAATTCACTTGGCCAGATTCCACGGGAAACGAGTGATTATTGGACAAGTAACCGAACGGTACGTCACACAGAGAGTGGAGGACCGGTGGATTTCCTGGAGTCGAGGGGTCGCACAAGATATAATTGGATTACTAATGAATTTATCGGGAACGGCAATTAGTTTGCATCGAGCCGGCCGATCGATATCGTCGCCCAAGGAAAAACAAACTCGAACACGTGCTGGCTACTATACTGGTCGTAACTACTATGGTAATATACATAATGATCAAACGTCGCTTGCTCTACGCTATCGGCGATTGATATTAGGTACATTTTGCGTCAAAGAGGGTGCGGTCGAAGGTGTGTCTAGTTAGTCTGTATATTTAGTCGCGTTATGAAACTTTTTACGTCGATAGTTTTACCGTTAAACGAAAACGTTTCAACGTTCCTTCGATCTTTTAAAAATATCTTTTATTCCGTCATACTCGCAAATGCTCGAGTCATATAATCGTCTGGTTGTAAATCCACGAGCGTATCGGTGAAATAATCGAAGCGGCAATATACGGGCTGGCGCAAAGCTGCCAGAGAGACGAGACAAACCGCGAGAAGATAGGCAAAGTGACGTTACAATGAAGTATTAACGCGCTCGTGCACGCGTTAACGTGGACCGCAAACATCAGCAAACAGCCTAGCAGAGGCAGAGGGAGAGGGTTGTGTCCCCAAACGTTCGAAGGCATCAACGAAACGCGGCGTAATGCAGTTAACCGGCCGTCGGATTTATTGGGAACAATAACTAATTTGCCGTAAAGCCGCATAAATTATGAATGCCGCCGCTCTCCATTTCCCGATAACTCGGCTCGACCCTCGTCCCTTTCGATTCTCTCCCCTTCCGTCTGACCCGCACTCTATTTCCCCTTTTTTCTCTCTCTGATATCTCTTGATGTATGGCGCACAGGGTTTTATTTACCAACATAGACGCGTAGTTTTTCCAATTCCATATAGGAGAAATATTTGATATTTATGACACACAGAAATTGTCTTTTGACAAGTTTCGATCGTAATTTGCAGATAGTATAGTATCGTTTTTTTAATATCAGGATGATTTGTGACGCGACATGCAGGTGTTAACTGTTAGTAATAGTACTAATATACATACATACGTACGTAGTGTCTACGGTCTGTGAATAAATAACCGTACTTGGCAAAAGCTGTCTGTCGGAGTTACAGGAACGTTAATGAATTAAGAATTATGCACCGGTCTCGTAATTTCTCGTGTCGTAGCTCGTTGGAAAAGTTTGCATCGAAATTTATAGAAGTATTTACAACACTCGTGGAAGAGATTCGTCGATGCTGTCATCGACGGACGAAGCGAATACGCACGAGAAAGAAATTCAATTTAATCGTAAGCGATGAATCTTTGTAGCGTAAGATTTACATTTACAGCGAGATAAGGATCGCTGATAATCGTTCAACTTCTAACCTACGAACAAAGGTGCACGACGCATCGACTGAAACAATTACGTCGAACCTTCCTTTTTTACCTTATCGAGTTTTGATATTTCTCACCGTCACGTTGCCTGCGATACGCTTAACAAGAAACAAACGAACCGAAGGGAGATAATGGTCGGCAATTCCAAGGATTCTTAATACGCGATACGCTCTCAAATGAACATCCATTAACCACGCAATACCGTGCTACGATGCCGAAAACTATGCAACGCGCTTGATAGCTCGTTGAAGCGTCTCGACTTGGCCTCTCGACATTCCCACGTCGATGGATGACACAAAATTCGTGGACGAGGCCGAGGCAGGATCGTTCAGGGCTACAGTCGGGGAAACGAGTGTTTCGAAGCCGTGCAAACAAACGGCGCTCTAACGAACTAGCGTGTTCGCGCCAAGTACCGTGTTCCGGCACAATGTACCGTGAAACGTTTAAATGGCACGCATTAGCCGCGGTGACGCTTCCTCCCGGTCATTTCGCAGGATTTCGAAGCTGAAACGTAACTGGCCGGTAATGCCAGCGGATTGTTCGCCCACGCTGGCCACTTTTGCCCTAATACTCCCGCAACCGCGTCCCTTCCCCTTCTTGTCTCGTTCCTGTTAGAGGGGAAAGCCAAACGTTCGCAGTCACCGGACGAGCATGTTCTTTTCGGGATTCGCTATGGCAAATTTGCCGCGTTCATCGTCCAAGGATTAGCTGGCGTGAAATTTCGAATCGACGTTCCTTCGTCCCGTCATGCACGGGATCCTATTCGCAGCACTTTCGACGATCGTATTTTGAGAGCGTTTCATCCGTAGAAAACCGCGGAGAGACCCTTCCAATAGCCTGTGCCCGGCGAATCGAGCTTGTATACGGTATTACATGGCCCGCGAGCGAGCACGTCCATTTATATTCAGGTGCACGCCATCCGCGAATAACTCCTATTCCCTGGCGTTGGCGCACGTGAGCGGCCATTTCCTCGTGCGTGAAGCTTTCCATTCATGGTGGCTGTGTGCGCGATTGACGCGTTTCGAGGACACGCGCGCACCTCTATAACGTCTAGCGTCGCTCGTTCGCGTTTCGCGCAACAAAGTATCGGGTAGACGTGGTACGGCGAGAAGTTGTTGGAGAATTTGCATAGACAAGATCGCGGATAGTTTGCGATACTCAATTTCCGTGAACTTGGATGATCTTGAAGCTCGTTAAGGCGAGGGAGACTCTAACGAAGAATCAATGGAAGACTCTTGAGTGACGAGTGTAAGAGGAGTCGTCGTAAGCTTGTTGCACCGTGCGTGTTTCTCCATTCAAGGTCTTCCATTGAACACCCCAACATACAAACAACTTGACGCTATCGAACCAGTTGAAGCGAGAACGAGGGATGAAAGAGGGGGGAGGGGTAGATCGGGAACACTTGACATTTTTGCAATCAACCCGACCGTTTGAAAATGAACTCCATCCTGAGGGGCTAATAAATGCTTGGCTGGCTCGTAGCGCGCACACAGGGTGTTACGCGGAGCGAAGAGACTCGAGGGTCGTAAAAGGTGTCGGTGAGAGCTTTCGATAGTTGTAGATTGACGATCGAAAAGAGAGCCATTGTACGTCCCAATCGATAACCGACTTTTAATCGTCGACCTTCGGAATATACGATTATCTCCTCGACATTTACTTCGTTACTGCTAAATCCGCAGCTTCGTAAATCGACTATTATTTTATCTTCTACGTAATACGATAAACCGAGAGCGATATAAAAACATCGTGTAATTTAGCGTTTCTTACTGGTCGAGTAACGGGTGTCGCTGAAATTAAGCAAACGATGCAGGTTCGTTTGACCCGATGCGACGCGGAAATTTCGTACTCGCCTGAGAAGCTTCGACGGAAGGGGTCAGAAGTCGCGAGTACTTCGTTAGCACAGCTTTTCAAGCTGAAAGTCAAACAGCGTCGCGGCAGGATTACGACGCTTCGTTACCCTGTCCGTCCTGAAGAAGGATCCTATCTCGTCCTTCGTCCATGGAAAGATCAACTTCTCCGAGACAAAAAGCCAACCCGTTTATCCTCGTTCCGCTTCGAGGGCCGCGTTATCGTCAACGGACGACGGACAGCTCGATGGATGGCAAAATGGCTTCGCAAATAATGGATCCGCGCAAGTTGCTACATGAGACGAGGCCGAAACTCGATACACTTTGTGCGTAGCGAGTGGCGACAACGCCTAAGGACACAGTTTTCTCTTTCCCTTGCCTCCCCATATACATCGTGGTCGTCGCGACTCGTGCCACGAACGAAGCCAGGAAAACTTACTATACTGGAACTACAAATAGGACGAAAATTGAGAATATCGAAATTACGTTGAAAGCTTCATCTTTAAGAAAACCGACGTTGAAAATCTGTCAAGTGTTTATGAATTTGACCGATTCTTGTTCGTACCAGAATGTAGGATCTTTACCACAATTAGTTTATTTACAATAAATGGATTAAACAGATGTTGATTAAACAGAAAACGATGGTTGTTTAACGTGAACTAATCACAATAACGTATTATAATTAAGACAACTTGTTTAATCGCGAGAAAGCACGTCAACGGGAGTCGTAAATTCCCGTTACGATTAGATAATCGACGCCACGAAATGATCGATCCCCTGATTTCTGTTACGATACTAGGGGTGGTTCAATTGAGCTTACACTGAATTAACAGGTATAAATTAATGTTTATTCCAACAACTTTGTAAAGAAGATAATTACACTGATGCGTATGTATAAGTTAAATAAGTGATTGATTTAAGTATAGAAACCCGGTAATGACATGTTAACTATTCTAACGATGAAGAATACGGTAAATGATAAGGTAACGATGCTGTGTCAGAGGAAAGCTAGTGATGGGTGTGTTTAACGCCAGGAACCATCGGATTTGTTGATGACAATTTTGGTTAGAAAAGCGAAGGCAGTAGACATTGCTTCTCATTGGATAAAAGAAGATTGGTGGACTAGGAAGGGTCCTAGCTGCCGTCGATAGAAAGTTGCTAGTGCGAAGTATCATAAGTGAGAAAAACTAACTTTCCCGTGTCTTCGCGTGGTAAACAATAAGCTTTAGAAACGATTCAGTAAAGAGATGTTTGTTCGGTCTGAAGGACCTTCGCTAGAAAATTCCTGAGATTTATGATAGGTCCTTAAGGCTATTGAGGATACGCAGTAAGGATGCGCGGACATCTGGCTCCCATCTTGCCCGCGGTGTGTGGCCTGGTCTAGTTAGAGTGTCGCCCGACGTAACACAACTAGATAATTAATTTGTAACTTTCGTCACCACGGATCCAACTCTCGCTCGACAATGCTAGCAACACTATCTCGATAACGCAATTCGCACTCTTTGGCTTCTCAGCTCACAATCTTTGACTTCTCAACTCACAATGCTGTTAATTTTTTTATGTCCCTTAGCAACCCTTTGTCTTTTGTGTTAGCCTCATATCTTGTGTCTTAGCCACGCACACGCTCCGCAACCGCTTGTTTATAATTCGCCCGATACCTCCCAGGCCCCTCGTCCATGATACTACATACTCGAAAGAATATATTATTCTATATATAAAAATAAGTTAAAAAAGTTCTTCTTGACTTTCAAATTCTCGTTGCCAAAGAAATAGAATTCGATCATACGTGTTCGAGCAACGAATTATGGCTCTCCCTACATGCGCAGGGTAAATTAGAAATTTACATTCTCGTTAAGAAGGTTGTTTATTCGAGTTATACGATCGATTTTTAAACGTTTCTTATATCATTGGCGTTGAAAAAGTTAGAACTGAAGGGAAGGAGGCACGATTGTTGCAGCAATTCCTAATTCCATATTCAAAATGGCGTTCGAAAATAATCGTGGCAGCTTCGCTCGTAGCCGGTCGACGAAGCACGGCGGCTAATAAAATGCAAATTCGATTCAATATCGCGCAAGCTTTTTCGTCCGACCAGAATTTCGAACTCTTTTGTTAAGAGAAAGGCGACCGCGTGAAATTACGTTAGCACGGCAGCCGTGAGAGCTTTCGTTTTCGTGGCGAATTTTTCCTCGCTAAGAGACGCCAGATCGTGCCCGCGATTCGTCAAGATTTTCCTCCATCTCGGCCAGATAACGGTGCCGAGTTTTTCTGGGTCAAGTGTACTTCCGCTGTGACGAAGGAAATGAAGGTTCTTGCAAGTCGTATCCGGCACTGGTTACTTTCCAGGCAACACTTACGAAACTCGAGCAGTTTCGTCGACTATTTCTCTCCCTTGGCCTTATTAATTATTATTTTTAATTAGATCAACCGAATTGTCCTCTTAAACTCGACCTATTCCAGGCCGTGTGACTTTCTTCTGATCGTAATACAGAGTGGAGCGATAATCGCAGCACAACCGGCCAACGAAGGATTTTAAGTGAAAAAATAAGTCGAAAATATGGAATAAAATTTTTATCGCACGATGTTTTGTCTCTAAGAAAATTGAGTTTGAAAATTTGCGAAGTACGCATTAACTCGTCAGAGTACCGACTAAGTTTCAGTAAACGATAAACACAAGGTTTGCTACACATGTAAAAATCAGCCGAAAACGTAACATAAAATTTGAAACTTTTTCCTTTATGGCTTCAATTTCAAGAAAGTTCAAACATGTTTAATACACCTTCAAATTTATTTTTCTGGAAAATGAAGCATCCTATGAGAAATTTTTATTCTACTTTTTTGATTTACTTTCAAACGTAATTTAAACCTTGGTTTAAAACCGTCGATTATTTACTCTTGTTCAGCGCGGAACAAGCCAGGTTAAGGTATATTTGTCGAATCTCTAAAGTCGATTTTCTCGAAGACCAAGTCTCGGATAAATAAATGTTATATCGAGTAACTTTTCTCATTTTTTCGCGTGGAATCATCCCCTTCTCGATTGTACTACAATTACCATTGCATTCTCCAGGTAATAATCGTGGTATGGTTAAGCTTATCTCAGTCCACATTTTCATACAGATACTTTTGTAGTTCGACTTTATCGTTACGTTTCTGTTATACGATATCATTGGGAATTCTGAGAAACTTGAGGTATTATATATTTTTCTCCAAGAATTCCTGCTTTCTTCGGTGTTGCGACTTTTCCCTCTTAGTATCTGTTGTGCAACTGTTTAAATTACCGTAGTTTCCTGTTCACGGAAAGCTTTTTTCTGTTGCTGGGACTCTCGTTTGATACCCTTGCGCTACATTCCTCTTTCTACCAGAATTTTTTCTTCGCGTAGTTGCATAACTTGGTGGAATTTATTTATTTTTTTTCTTTTTGACTATTGAATTTTAAATATTCCTTCCGATCGTTGTACAGTACTTTAACTTTAGTCTTACTTTCTGACTACTGTATTTTATAACGCATACTGTTTCAATATTCTTGTGAATTATCTTTTTTTTTTATTATTGAAATTCCATGTTTTAATATCCCGAGTTATCAGTCGTTGGAAATTCTCCTTTAGCGTTCTGTGCACACTGCTGTTTTATTGATATAATGGAATTCCTTCGTTCATTATTGTACGCTGCTTTCTCTTTTGGCATTCTCGGATAGCCGTGTATATCGATGGAATTTCTTTTCTGCCGTCTTTGCATGCTTCTCGCTGGACTTTCTCATTCCTCGAAATGATTGAATTTTCTTCGTTACTAGAATTCCTGATAGAATCTTTTCTCTTAGAAAATTCTTCCTTCGCATGCTGCCTTGTTTAAAGTTTCAATCTTATCACAGTGTAGCTATCTTCGAAATGATACGTTAGTTCCTATTATCGATCGGGAATGGTTAATGTCCAGGAAAATAATGAACCGTAAAGGAACCACCAGAAACGCCCGATACAGGTTAGATAGCTGTCAGCAACCATTTTGGAGAAAGTGACCACTAGCGACCATTGGTCAACCACTGGGTAGTCGCTGTCCATATCAAGTATTCGACCACGGGATAGTCGATAAAGCAAGCCAGACTAGAACATTTTCGTAGTCGCAAGAAATTGAAAATTCAGCAATTGCATTGGAAAATTCATCTTTAAAAATCTACAGTCGCCCACGCTTTTACGAACCTCGATATTTGAAACAGTAATTGTCGTATTTCTTTTTAAATTTCATATAGACTTTCATATAGATATTACTTCTTACGTTACGTAGTTTCGCCTGCTCTTTTTAACTTTACGTGAATTATAATCGATATTATCGTATCGATATACCCGTCATTAACTGTAAAATCCGTTTCCAGAGAATTAAAGGCCAAATCGATATATCGAGTCGGCTTTTCATCGCGAAATAAAGGATACGGTTTATTTAATATAGTCATCGCAGTTTGCGTTACGCTGTGTCTATCCATTGGCGAATATACGCCTTTTGTTTCCATCGCGTCGTATCGTGGATATTATACGAAAGTTTGGCTTCCCTGCATGTGCCAGTGAAAGGATGGTACACGTCGCGCGTAATGATAACCGAAAGGTATAACTAAAATTCGTACTCCCGCAGAAACGTCCTTTAAACAGAAATTTTTTTTTTTATTTGGATGAATTTTACAATCAATTCTCATTGAGAATTATAAGAAAATTTTTCTACTACTATATCGCGTTTAATAAGTGTTCGTCATGTGTTTGATTCTAGTTGAATCTGGTGCTTAAATCTAAAGGATAATGTCTTTTTAGCCTGCGGATCTGATCCGTCGTGTCAAGTAATTGAGTAACTAGTGGGTTTCTGTGATTGTTAACTCATATATTATATCTATTACTGAATTTAGATATTTCTTCTTTGACTGAAAACAGAAATTTGAAAAAAAAGAAAAAAGAAAAAGGTTCTTAACGAATAAATAGCGGGCGTCTGTGGCAATTGAAATTTTTACGAACGCAACTGAACAGATACAACCTACGCAGAGATTTATTTAATCGAATATTAATTTATAAATGTTACGAAGATTACTATATCGTATTTCCGATGTATTTTATATGATTTCGCATGTCTCAATTGTTGACAAGCGGATAAAGATTCGTAGTCTATCAATGACCAAGGAAAATTAAAGTTTCGTCCTAGAGAAAAGGAACGGAAGACGACAGATTGAAAGAAAGTGCGATCGATAATAGGAAACGAAATCGTAACTGAAGAAAATGCTGGAAACATCGAGCACATTTTTCGGTTCGTTCGAGCACAGACAATGGCCGATTGATAAAGTTAACCGAGAATACGCTGGCGAATGCAATCGGTTGATAGTTGTCGCGAGTGAGTGCTCGCACAATGGATTAAAATGATATTGTCGAGACTGGACATTCGAGTAAGTTTTATATATGACGCGTCTGTGAATATTCAGCGAATATTCGGTGCTTGGTGGCACAACTTGCCTTTTCGCTTCGTCAATAATCTCCGAGATAACCAGATTTACATTTAGCCTCTTTACGGTCGCTGGTAAAATCGAAATAATTTCTCATGATGTCGTCTCGATGCAGTAAAACATTTTCATTTTTCCTATTTTTGAACATTTCCAACATCCATCTCATTCATCGCGTTTTTGATAAATTGAAACACGTTCGTACGAGACCCGCGGCTGAAACACAGGTTCCAACAACGAAGGTAAATACTATGAAAAAATATACGTTTGCTTCGATCACGAATAATGAAAAAATTCGCATGTTTTTGGGTTATCGGTAAAATCGAGTGGCCACTCCGCGTTCATCCATCAATATCGCGTTTTATTGGATTTCAAGGTAATCAGAAATACCTGATAAACAGTTCTCCTCGTCCGACCATCGATAGGAATTCCCGTTTCGATGTAAAGAGAACAGAAACACGATACATCGCGTTTCCTATTTTTAACAGGCAAGCAGTTTTAAGATTCATTCGCCTTGTCGATCGATCTCGTATTACGAAAGCTGTTTTCATATTCGTTTTCGCAATTAAACACGCATCCTTCGCTCTAAAATTTCGAAGATATTTTTCTTCTCATAATATCGCAATACCGAAGATTAAATTAAAATACATCTCCTCTTAAGAATTACATCTTTTATTTTCATAAAACTTCGTCGATTTATCAGATATTTGCAAGACACTCGTATCTTTCGTTGTATCTTTGGATTATCTTCGTTCTCAATTACGCCGTATTAAAATTTACCGTTTAATCGTAAAGCGATAAAAAGGATCAAAGAATCGACAAAAACGTACCTATCGTGTTTTTCTCCTGTGATCTTCGTGTTGCGAGATATTTTTCGTGAAAAAGAAGAACGAAGAAGTTTTCGATAATTACGCAATGGTAGCGTTGAACGGTCAGTTTCGTGCGACTCGGTCAGTTTGCCGCCTCGTATTTATAGGCTGACCCAATCTCATGGCGAAATTGTAAAACAAGCTGAGCAGACAGAGAGAAAAGACGAGGAGGAGCAAAGAGGTCGCGCTAGCCTCGAGCCACGGCTTTTCGCGAATGCGTCGTCGTGTTTCTAGGGTTCGTTTTTCCCGGCCCGTGTCCGACAGCGACAAAATTAACGCGCAGAGGTGAGTAACCGTCGCTTTTGGCAACCAGCATTTTTGTATTCGTCATTCAGACCGGGTCTTAACAGGGTATTTCGCGACGAAAGGGACCGGCAAATTGGAGTACTCTTCTTCGTGTCTATTTATCTCTTTAAATCGCGAATTCTTTCAACGAATATACAGTGGCTTGCGAAAAGTTTCTGAACACTTACGGAAACATCTTACGAATACGTCACGTGTGTTATCTCGACAATTTTGAAGTTTCACTAACAGCGCGATAACAAAGCTTTGAAACAAATCTGGAAATGTACGTAGAAATTACAAGATATTCGGCGCAACAGACAGTCGCGTAGAAAATAAAATTATTTGATCAGTCAATTATTCGTAATACGAAGAAGCTTCGATATTCAGCGAGACTGTCTTTAACATTCTGTAGGATCTTTTTATTTATTTAGAATGGATTAAATAGGAAACGATTGGTTAAAACGTGGACTAAATACAGTAATGTGCTATAACTAAGACAACTAAATAGTTAATTTACAACTCTCGTCACCACGGTTTCAACGCTCTCTTTCACCCTCCTCGACAACGCTGACAACACTCTCTCTGACAACGCTGACCACACTCTCTGACTTCTCAACTCACGACTGCCTGTTAATTCGTCTTTCTCCCTTAGGCATCCCTCTGACTTTTCTAATAACCCCACCACGTAAATAGGCCTTTTTTCCGCGTTACTATTCGACCGAGGGACCCATGACACGTTGATGGACCTGTCGGCATTTAGGCTTTCTTGCAACATTGTTTATGGTTCACCCGCTATTTCTTAGACCATTTGTTCACGATACTACAATTCATTATACGTATTTCAGATAGCTACTCGTACCATATACCGACGTTTTACTAAATGTCTCGCAATTTTTATATACATTTGCAGATTGCTTTCAAGTTTTATCAATCCGATCGCGCCACTCTTATTACAATTACTCAATTTCCAGACCTTCCTAACACGAAGATGTTTTCCTTCTCGCATTTCTACTTATAACGTTTCCTAAAATCGCGAATAAATATGGGACAACCTAAGAACGCGACGGAGAACGAAAAGGGAGGAAACGAATGAACTCGCAGCACGTGCATCGTGCGAAGAAAGTATCGTCTGGAACAGGTGAAAATAAGCGACCGTAGTTGGAGTACCCAATGAGATCGAAAGTCGATAATTTATCACTTTCGACAACGACGACGTCGCGAGGAAGGAATCACGGATCGTGTTGTCTCGTTGGAAACGAGCAAACGTAAATGGTCGGGCCCGCTTCGATCGACGTTATACCGCCTTATCTCGAGGGATAAGCCGACTGCCGTTTAACGATCGTGCCGAAACGACGGCCACTTTCCAACGACGAACGATTCCATGGCCGAAAGAAATCCTTCGACTACGCTTCCACGAACCCGACGTCCAATTAATCGACCGATTACCTTCGTTCCTTATTTACCTTATTTACTCGCGATTAAACTATGAAGCGTTCATCCTCGATCGTTCGTCGTGTTTGGCCTCGTGGTTTCGCGTCGTTTCGACGTTGGCCACGAGAAACCGGCGTCGAACTAGGTCACTTCGTTATCTTGGCTAAATCCCGAATGCGAGAAACCGTGATTTATCTTCGATAATTGAATTGGAGGGGAAGCTGCGGATTTATCCTCGCTGTACCTACATATTTCGTTAGCTAATTGGAAGAAGTAGAATTTCAACGGCAGATCGAATTTCGTTTGTCGCGTCCGACTCATTATTTCCCATCGATGGAAACACTTTTTCAAACGTTTCATGCCGTACGAGGTGTACGTATCCTGCTTTCGATCGATTCTACGCACGTCACAACAGACCTCAAAGAAACTTCCACCGATCGATGAATTATCCTCGGACGTGTTTGCCCGGATCAAACGCGTTACTAGGTTAGCCAATCGTGCGCGATACCCAAGCTAGACATCCAATTATGCATTCTGTTTTCTTAGTTTCGCGGTGGCAGTCGGATCGCGCCTTTGATCCCCTGCAACGAACAACACCGTGAGGCGTCTCTTTTGAATCGAATAAATTTCTTCCGTAGCTTCGATCCGGCATTCTAAGCGACCAACGGAATAATTTATCGTTCATCGATCTAAAAGTAGCAAGTCGCTTAAACGTCCTTTGCCTATACGCGGCTTGCAATTAGAAAAACGCACAGAAAGCCGCGGAGTTTGCGGATTTGTTTGTTCGACATTAGGCCAGAGTGTCTGGAGAACGCATCGAATCCTATTTCATACTTTGTTCTCTCGACACGAGCTCGTTGGACAATCGTTGGTGTATATCGACGAGTGCTTTCGCCGGAACTAATGCCACAGGGAATTTCATGTTTCCTCTTGTACCTCTTGGACAAGCATCGGGACAAAGACAGGGTCGGATTATCCATTGGCATTGCCAGGTGAAGCTCGTGCCTGCGTCTCAAAAGAGCCTCTGATTCCACTGAAAGCCTCGATCCCTCTCGCGAGAACCCATTTGCGAAATGATTTTGCAGTATCGCTATTCGCCCGACCTCGCTTGTTATATGCCAGTTACGTGATTAACCCAAGTCATAGGCTGTGCACCGCGTTATCGTGGCCGTCATTTGTACGTGCGCTAGTTGCTTTTTGCGAGACAGCGAGCGTCTGCGGACCCGAGGTCTTTCACCTTTTTACCTTTATCTCTGTCGTGCACCGGCCTCCGACTGCTTTTTCGTTTGACTTTGAAAGCGAGCAAATGGAGCGGCAGATAGTTTCTTTTCGCTGTAACGCGACTGATCGCTCGCGAATCCTTTTGATCGCAACCCTTTCTGTCTTCGTTTCCGTTTCCAAACAAATTTTCGCCGACGAATCGATTCGAACGAGAGAGCGCACGTTTCTTCGAAAACACGTCGCCATCGTGATCGATCCGGTTTCTCTTCGATCGACATCTTTATTCTCCACACCTTGGAATCTTTGGTTTCATCCGTTCGCCATTGCACGAAACGATAAGATTGAAAAGATTTTACACGGACCAGAAATGGCAAAAACGGGTCGGCCTACTATACTATACGTCTCTGTGTATTTGTCAGAGAGCTTTCGGGATAACGAGACCAAGCTCCCTCCGTCCTAAAACGACCCAATTCTCCGACGGAACTGTCGATAGAGAGCGGAGGAAGGTCAGAAGACGGGACACGTAATGGCGGCATCGATCCAGCAGAAATGCTCGGATCGCGAGAAGAAGCTGCCGTGTGTGGAAGCTTTATGACTGTCTCTGTTCTCTTTGGTTTTTTTTTTATGGAAATATACTTTATGACATCTGGAAACTTCTTTCTCTTCGAAAGGTTTCACACTAAAAAAGTTGCTGATTTGAATATGTCTTCGGACAATGTCGAAAGCTCACCATCCGTGCTCTTCTCTCTCCCCGTCGTTAAATTTTTGTTTTTCAAAACTAATCTTTTTCAGCAGTCTTCTTTTTTTAAAGCAGTTGTTAAACGGTCTTTGTACGGCACACGCTAGCTTTGCGGTGAAATTCACGACGAAACGCTGTTTTAATAAAAATAATCTTTCCACCGCGTGTACGAAGATGTTCGTGACTGACAACAGTTATTTCTCAGAAAGAAAGGAAAAAAGCAACCATATTTCTTTTACCTTAATACATTCTTCCATCAAGAAATTAATTTTCACTTACCATCATTTTTTACACAATCCTTTCCTTTCGGCGAGAGCTCTCTTATCGATTTCCTCTACTTCGTTCTTCTTCGGAAGGTACGGGTCTTCAAGACACCTTTGCTTGATTCAATTTCCTTCATCCGCAGGCTGCAGTGCATGCATCCTTTTTCTCTTCTCCGGCGTTCCTCTTCGTTTGCTTGTTCCCAACGTGGCAGCGTGACTTTACGTGTTTTTTTCTCTCCTTTGAACTCCCAGATGTGTTTTCACTCTCTTTCTCTCTCTCTCTCTTCCTTTTTTTCCCACTCTAGCCGACCCTTTATTCCCCCTTTCCCTTTCCGGCGTCGTTATTCCTGTTCACCGACGAGTTTACCTCGCGTCCCAACCCTCGTTACGTTTGCTTCTATCCCTTTTGATGCATTATTCAAGGAAATTATTCTACACAAATCAGCCGCGTTCCTTCATTGGCGGACGCTAATGGCGATTAAGATCGTGCAGCAAGTTTTTCGCAACGAAAGACATACTTTCGTGGTAGAAAATTGTCTAAACCAACGGATGATTAATCGCCGTGAGAAACAAGCCAACTATCGGTCAATGTTGGACTAATTAAGCAACGGATTACTGTATTTAACGAGTTTCTGAGATTAAGTCCCGGAATTATGTAATTAAACTCCTCCCACGTATCAATTTCTTCGACCGATCGATCAAATGACAAAAAGTTGTGCCCTCTTAATCAATCATCTTACGTCTCGTAAATCGACCATAAGCTTCTTCCAACGTTGCTCTATTTCACGAGCCTTTCAATTTATAGAATACGGTCGCAATGATCGAGCAACGCGTCTCGTTGTGGCTGTCGGAAAGTTGGTCGTCGTGACGGCAAAGCCAGGAAAGCGAGTTCAGAAACGACGCGGCCAGCATTCATGGATCATCAGCGACTCGCTCGAACGTATGGCATGGCCAACAAATGGTCTCCATTTTCCTGCGATATGTATTCGTCGGTCGAAACGTCAACATCACTCCGGCAGTCATAGTTCGAGGCGGACAACCGGAAAAGCGGTTTCAATTTGTCGATCACGATGGCTGCCTGTGCACGTCTATCGATTAACCGAGATATTTAACGTATCAATGTTTCCCGTTCTAGCAACGCGGCTGTCGTTTTTTATAGTTCTTCCCTCTACGCTGAAAGTACGGTGAAAGTAATTTCGAATTTTTATGAAATGGCGTTCCTTTGAAATTGACGTACAATAAGGAAATATTTGCGTCTAAGATATCTAATCGCTGTAAATTAAATTTCCATTCCGCCTTTGTAGAATTTTTTATCATTCACAATGAAATTAACCAGCTTCGAAAGTCTACGAGCTTCTACGAGCACAGTATAGCAGAAAATGAACGATTTTCGTTAAGAAATTACGAATCATCCGCTGCGTTCGTCACTCCATCGTGTGTTTCTCGTACGAAAATATAAAAAGATAAATTATGATTGCTCGGACGAACAGAAGATAGAAGCATATAGCTGATTCGAACAACAGCAATAACCGGTAGCTTTTTCTCTGGGAATTTCATTACTATGACCGATACGGTTATTTCAATATAGTTGACTAGGGGATCTACCTTGAACAAAGCAATTGATATTGCGGTATGCGTACCGAGCTTCGACACAAGCGCTTTTCAATTAAGCACTTCATCGCGCTCGCTGCCCGATAAACCGAAGCACCGACCATTTCGTTCTCGTCCGCCACGAATTTTTCCACCGCTTCTCGATAAACACTTGCCCGGCTGCGGTCCGCGTATATCCGCCAAAGTCTCGAATTATTTTCCGCCTAGGAAATTAATAAACCGAGAACAATTTCGGATACCTCTTTCCTCCTTTCCTTTTCCTCGTTTTTCTCCGCTCGATTATTGAAAGTTAAAAGATCAACATCACTTTTACGAGAGTTCCGCTCGCGGAACGTAAATATTCGCACAACGTTCCTTCCTAGTTACCAGAGTCGTTTCTACGGTCCCTAACTTTTTACAATGAACGAGTTCCTTCGGTCCGTTTAAAATTCTCGTTAAAATATCTCGCCGAGATTTTCGTGTTGAATAGTCCGGCGATAGATCGATATCGATAATTAACAGCAGCGGTAAAGGTAACGTTTCGGTTGGAATTTTACGACGAACGTTAACCGTGTTTTACGTCTCTTATTCTAGACGTTATTTGGCTACTTTTCAACTTTGATCTTTCTTCCACGCAGAGAAATAAGAAAAGAGATTACGAGACTATACGAACGACGAAGAGCGTGGAATTAATTAATCGTAAAACGTCGAACGTTCTGCTGATCTTACCATTAATTCAAGATTAAGTTTGACGAAAGAGACTTTGTAAGGTAACGGTGTTCCAAGCTAACGGGTTTCTTCAAAATCTTGGCTCAGCTTCTTGGCTCCTATGGAATATTTCGTGGTTACAAATTTTTATCACTTTTACCATAATCCATTTGCGTACCGTTCGAACGAATTTCCACTTAAAAGCAAGGATAAATCAGGATAAATCTCAGGATAAATAATAAATCCGACGTTGGATTTGTCGAGGGCACTTGCGACTCAACTTGCGATATCAGTCGAAGATTACTATTTCCATTGGCAGTTTCATTGACAAATATCAAGTTTCAATGAATCGTAATTCAATGAACGATCTTGTAGCGCGCCTATTGTGGACAGGCAACGAGCGGGCGCGTCTACGGTGAGCCGTTGTTAAGCTCGATAACACTTCGTAGCGTTTCGCGAGGTCAACAGACGCATCACGAGCATTGTGCGCGTGCCTCCTTCAAACTAATGAGACTACGTCGACTCGAGCCCATTAGCATCCATGATGGGCCGTGTGCTTGACGGAGCGTTCGTCTGAATAGCAAAAGTCGGTTGTATCGAGAGTAGGCGGAAGTCGGCTGCGTCTATAGTAATTACTCGACATCCAGTCTCGTTGAATTATCGAAGAAACTATAACCAAGTCTCGTCGCGTATCGTCGTCGCCGATTTTTTCGCGTTAAAACAACGTATTCGCGATAGATGAAACGTAAACGTACTATTTACTTTTGACATTAAATCGATCGTTTGATTCGATCGCAGTTCAAATACACTGCTTTTCATTTTTTCCAACATTTCCTGACTCCCGATTTTCTCGAATTTTACGATTACAAAAAAGATCATCGAATTTCCATGGTATAGGATTTTTGAAGGTCGTGACGATGAACGAGGTGGCATTTGGAGGTTATGGTCGCTTGGACGTTATGAGCAGTCTGACGAACGTAATTTCGAAATCAATGAAATCGTACTCCAGCGAGCGAAGGTCTTTTCATTGGTCGCAAACAGCAATAGCGGGGCAAACATTCGACCAAGTGGCCGATCGTGTGTAATTCGGCAGCCGTGTCGCAATACGCTCGATGAATCGGCTGGCCGGAACAGAGACCAGCAGGCCTGGTCGAGTGCAACTCGCTGCGATACACAACTGGGGTAATCAATCTTTTGTTCGCGCGTTAACGAGAACCGTGGAAAGAGAGACCACGGATGCAGGTAGGTTCCGAGCAGGGACGAGTATCGGTTGGAATTTTCGAAAAAATAGGAATTCGACCATGCGTACGGGCGCGTTTCAGACAGCCCAATTTCCTAGCAGGATAAATAAAAGATAAGTATGAACAGATTTATCAGAATGTTAATCTTTCCATGTTCATCGTGCACGAAGAGTATTATCGTTTCATCCTATATGAATTTTAATTTTCTTTCGATATTATCTTTCCGTGATACAGAACATTCATTCGCGATAATATTGTTTCGAGCTGACGGAAGAAAAAAAACTGATGAGTACATTTTAAATATCGCTTACTTGCTTTCACGTAACATTTGCTCGACTCTGTTAATTTTTTAATTTAAAAGAGATATACTGTTACTTCACCACGATAGTCTTTAAGCGTTTTATTTGAACAGTTTTACTGTCACAAGAAACAGTATCGATTAGCCGATAACGAATGCGGATTATCAACGAGGAGAACTCGCAGCTCTCCGCGTGAAAAGGTATCACGTTTTACGAATACACGATGAAAACGTCGATGCGAAGAAAGTCTCGCGAGAGATTATTGAAATTTCCCGACGTGTCGACTGCTTGTCGGCCTTTCTTCCGGTTGTAAGCTGTAAACGACGACAGTATGAAGCGACTCGACGCGACGCGAGAGGGTCGATAGTCGAGTTACGAAGTAAATTGAAACCGCAACGACAAAGCCGACCTGCCAGCTCGTCACGTTTGTTTCCCCCGGACTCGAGCAATTTTCCAGCCTCTTCCTTCTTTTTTTCCACCGTTTCGCGAGCAACGGAGGCGAAACTCAATTACCGTTCAATTTTTTCCGAATTTTTTATTCGCGTGCTCATTATCGGATCTATATACTCTACCTTATCCTTCCGCGTCACGTCGCTTGATTATGTCCCCTTTGAGCAATTTTCCCTGTATTTCCGAAATTCGCGCCTCTAAAAACATTATCGTTTCTCTTTTCGGCATTGCACTTCGCCTCTCAACTTCACCGTGTTACCGAATATCAGCGAAAACTCGTCGAACGTTCGTTAAGGCCGCGATTCATAAATTTCACTGCCACGAATTGGAAATTTCAACGGCGGAGCCGTTCGTTTGATCGAAGATAATCGCTCGACGAGAGCAAAGTTCGAATCATGGGCGCCACGCAGCATGGCTGGGCAAATTTTGTTCTTCGCCACAGCCACAGCTTTATCATTCGTTTCTCTGCTGGCCAGGCGGCCACGTCGCAATACATCATTGCTCCGACGTTTCTCGTGCACGAATATAAACGAACACTTTCCTCTCGGCCATACAGCAAGCTAAATGTACACATAGAGCCACATTGTGAGCCGCGTACATCTATCGTTCGGTACAAACGTTCTATTCCTTTGTATTGTTCGCCGCCTATGTATCGTTAGCAAGGGTTGATACACGAATGGACGAGGTACAGGATACTCGGAGGGAACGTCGTTTTCCTCGATACCTTCCTACCTACGTCGTATCGCGTAGACATCCTGTTTACTTGGCTACTCTTTTCCCTCGAATTAATTCCGATACGCCTGTCGAGCAATAAAGTTTCATAAGGTCCGAGGGACATGGTTGATCATAAGGTGAAGGTTTCTCTTCGAAGAAGCGGCAAAATACACGGTGACCGTAAGTAAGTTCGTTTATGGCAAACACGACGCAAAGAAAACGGTATATTTCGAGATAAATTAGAAAAAATAACGCTCGCTGTATTATCATTTTTCTCTAGTCGACTTTGAAATTCAATGTGGTTTCTCTGTGCTCGTGTATTATAGTTCGTGGTTAATCTCGACCGATCTTTCAGTATGCAAAAATTTACCGTGTAAGTTTCGAAATTTATGTGTGTAAATTTGTGAATGGTGCTTCTTCAGCGTTTTGTCTGTCACCTAATCAAAAAATGACGGTAAATAGTTTTATTCATAAACGACAGCGAATAAAGCGCGCATTAACGTTGTATTTCCTTTTTACCTTATCTCGATGAAACGAGGCATTCAATTCTCGATTGAAGATTTCGACTCTAAATTAAAACCACCATAAATCGATACGACACAGATACATATTTTCCACGTATTATATGGAATTATTTTGCAGATTATAATGATCAGTCTGTATAATGATTCCGTTTGAATAACGCAAGAGAATTCTTTGACGATTTTTAAATATATCGCGAGCAATGCATGTTTTCGGCTGATCAAACGAAATAGTTCTGTAGCAACGAGTAATTGGAATGGCCGGCTGCATAAACAGTCGAAAATGGGTCGGTCGGTTTCAATAATTGATATTGCTTTATTGCGTGAGGTCGGAGAAGCGCAGGATTTTTCGCAGCAACTCCGTGCCGGCAAACGTTCGAGTGTTTGATTTGCAGATTACTCGGCAGCGGCCTCGGACCGCCGCGAGAATCAGGACAGTTTACTGTGTCACGGATCTTCCATCAAGGCGAGTAAACTGTACCACCCGTTACACGGCGATCTCCGTTTCTGTTTCTTTCTGGCGCCCTGGCAAATTTAGTTTTAGACGGAAATAGTTGAAAGATCTTTATTTTTATGAGGTTTGATAACTGCGCTTATTTTAAAGGACGACGCAGGAATAAAGTAACTTTAGTTTCAACTTTTTAAGAAAGATTCATAACGAACGATAGAAAACGACGCGTCAAGTTCCTCCAAAGCCAATGTTATTTATCGAGTTTTTAAATCCTGTCTTGGTCTCTAAAAAGAAAAAAAGCGCATTTTTATACGCAAAAGTTAACAAATCAATTTGTACGTGAAAGTGGAAGGTTTCAGTTTTAAAACAATATATAAAGTGATTTACAGAAGGAAACAAATATTCGTTTGAAAAAAAAAAAAAAGAAAACTGAGTTGAGTTTGTTGAAAAAAAGTTGAAAAAAAAAAAAAGAAAATCGATACAACGAGGTGGAACATTTCGTACTCAACGGCATAAAGAAGATATACGAGATAGCATACAGAAGATGCTCGCTGATCCAATTGGCACGTTCTCGTGTCTGACTATAAACGCTCTTATCCACTGCGGCACTTCGAAATCATTCGATACTTGTGTTTCGAAATTTACAAAATTTCGCTAATAGTATCAATTGAAACGTGCAAGAGGATCAGAGGAATCAGGTGTACACGATCGCTTGATTCGTTCGTGAACAGCAAAATCGATTCCCATCCACGTGCACCGGGTCGAACGCGAAAACCAGTCCGAGGTACGGCTGTCGCACGGAAATTTTTCGCGAAACATCTGCCAGACACGCGAGAGCACACCGCATTAATTCCGGGCGAGCGGATCGATTGGCCCCGACCTGTCACGGCGAATTAACAGACTTCAAATCGAACCGTTTTGGACGCGAGCCTGAAACCGCCGGATTTTTGCGCGGTCGAAAAAACACCGTTCGATTCCCGCAGGAAGGCTGGGGCTGGTTCCGGTTCCCCGGTCAGCCCCCCGAAAGGAATTTCTGACGAGAAGCTCGAGTATTTTTTTTCTCCCCACGTAACCCCGAAATATCAGCCAACGTTGCAACACGGCTCGTTTTTCCTCTCGGCGTGGAATCTCTGCCAAGAATTTCGCCGGATTATAAAAGTTCGCTTTTCGAGTTATTTGGGGAATTTGCACGGACGCGGGTTCCTGGCTGCTTTTGTTGCGTGTTCCTCCACCCATGCACGCGTGTACGGCGCGACTGTAACGCGAAACGTCGGACTAGATATTTGAAAACGAGAAACCATTTGCCTAGCCGCCACTCGTTCTTTTCTTTTCATTGTCAACCGGGGTTATGTGTATAAATTTATCGGATCACTTTTTTCAATGGTAGAAACAACAGCGAAAAAGTATATCGTGTTAGCTTAGAAATTGACGTTGCACGACCGTTTGTAAGTCTTTGTATCTCTATAGAAACTTTATGAATTTACAACGGTGCGTATTTAACGATTTCAATCATTTCTCACGAACTATATTCGCTTGTGTCACGCGCCTTCTCGCGTATCTCTCATTCTGATTTCTTTCGATACGAGTTTGCTATCTGATTCGTCGGTAGCTTCGGTGTTAAGAAAACATTAAAGATAGAATCTTTCATGAAATAACGCGAAATCTTCGCGACTATGACGATCGTGGTACGCGTGTGTAGCACGTATCGCACTGTATGTTGGTAGGTATATTTCGAGAATCGATCGGTTGAATTTGCACGGACCGACAAATAGCGGAAAAAATGTCGCTAGTGGGTACAAATTTAGGTACGTGAAAGGATTTGTTATATTCGATTGGTAATTTATCTATGGAAGGGACGTTCGGTGCATCGGAATCTAATGGTACTGTCTGGTTTTCCCGATAATAATCAAACGACGATGCCAGTGATAGTAGCTGTTAGCGATAGAAACATTAGCAACTTTTGCTGACAATACGAGTGTCGCGCAGCCTACGAAATGTTAGTGCATCGAATTACTAAAAGCGTTCGCGTCAGAATTACTACAAAGCGCTCGACTTTTCTTCTTTTCTTAAACGAAGAATTTCAATTAAACTCTCTACAAGACGAAATCTGATGTTTCGCAACGCTTTGGAATTCGTTCTCTGTATTTGTTAATTTTAAATTCCATTTTCCGTCCGTGTATCCCTTGGCATCCAGCAATCTCTCTCGATCGCGGTCATACGAAATAAAAGAAATCGACCAGAAATTCCTCCACTATTTTCCAATGGTAGCCGGTTAAAAAGAAATCGATTAAAACCGGACAGAATTAATCGTCCCCGCTGTCCCCTTTCTCCCTGTCTCGCGTCCAACGAGAAGGAATCGACTAAATGGATTCCGAGATTACAACGGGGCAATTCGCGACTCATAAATTCGCTCCACGAGATGAATAATGCAACGTTGATTGACAACGACCGGCAACAGGATCACGGGGATTGATTCGGCAGAGGGAGAGGATTATCGTATTCGCGTCACCCTATCCTCGAGGAGATCACGAGTTACAAGGGTGATGCCGATTCAGAGATTTTTCAGAACCCTTTCTAAATGGTCCTCGTCGAGGGGAATGACTCTTCGAATCCTCGAATCTGATACAGGTCCATCCTCCGACTAGTTAACTCACAGACGATGCAGCTGTATCGATAACATCGAACGAGCACGAGCGGCTTGTCGTCAGAATTAGTATTCGAAGTAGCTTTTATAGTACGAAAATGTTTAAACGTATGTATCATAAAGAGCTTTCGTAACGCGCCGTGTGTGTTGTATAAAATATTTTGAAATTTTATCGGTGCTATAAGGAGACATTTTATTTTCTACGCATCCTTCGATCGTTGACTCGATACTGTACGCATGGAGAAGAATACGCGAGATAATTTGTATGCTGAGGGTGCGTTTAAAAAATTGAGCGTGCAGGATCATTTTTCTCAGGCTGCTTCTGGCCGACGTCCCTTTGATACGGACGCTTGTCTCGTTGGGATATTTATGATTAATGCTGCCAGCTGGCTGAAAAGCGGATACTCTCCTCGTTAAAAGGAAACATAGAGTTCGGATGTCAGAATCGTAATGCAACTTCATATTTCCAAAGGTAATTTTCCCGCGTATAAAAGGCTCGTTTAATTTAACCTCAATTCTATCAGACCTGTTCAGTAAGTAATTTCGTCTCTCGTTTTAAATTTCGAGTTTGCAAGATAAAATCAGCCGGTAACAGCGAATAATATATCGTTCCATTAAAATAAAATCGCCATGGCAATCTCGCGCAACAATCAAGCAGAAGCTGCTGAAAAGAAAACGTTTCGTTGAAAAATAACGCTACGAGCGGATACTTTTTCCAGCCACTGTATTTACCATACGTTTTACCAACGTAAAATAAATTGCCAAAACGATTAATCTTATTAAAATGACAAAAGAATACGTTTACGAGGCTTCGTAGTATCTTCAAACTCCGTACGACCGCACCAAACTGCTATAAATCACGCGGAAGAAGCGGCCGCGCAGTAGATCGAGTCAACGTCTGATCGAACGTGTTGCCGGCGGTTGACGCGAAGGATCGAGTCGAGCCGCAGGATTACTTCCGGTCGGGCAAATTAAATTCCGTCACGAGGAGCACGAAGCTTCTGCGTGGCCGTGGCTACGAAATGAAATCGAAGACGAGACTTTCGACCTCCAATTTGTCGCTACATTCTCATCGACCGTTTCGACAGACACTGATTTATGTCGACGGCTCTCTTCTTTCGCCGGTATGGACAGTCGTCGCAACGATATATCACTGGACGACCCTTCTTTCGGTTCACCGACGTACTCAGCGTGTGTCGATCGACGCTCCACTTTCGCGCTACGTTCGACCATGTAATCGATCGTCCATCGATATCGATCGTTTTCCAGCTCAAGTCGAATAACATTACCGAGCATTGTACTATGCTTCTGAATATTTTATATATTTTTGCATATCGTCGTGTGTATGTGTCTGAGACAACAGCGAGGCACAAACATAATTTTTCGAAGATTTCCGGGATTCTCACCGAGCGCGAACCCGTAATGAATCTTAACAAGGGCGTGGTCGAGGAAACTACCGAATCAATTTTGCATAGTTTTTGGAAAACGAAGTAGCTGCAGCTTCACTCGTTCAGGAAATACTTCTGAACTTTAGGAGGAGCTAGCATCTCCTGCGAGAGTCCAAGAAAAACACATCGTTTAGAGAATAAAAAGGGGTTCCTCGCAGATTCCCCTAACAAGTTGCCAAAGAACAACGATTCAAGTATTTTATATATCGTCTCAGTTTTAGATCTTCCACGAATGCATAAGTATCTGTCACGCCATTATAAAAAGAAAAAAAAAAAAGAAACAGATTAACGCAGACAGGTTGATGGACGATTTAGTAATTAAATTAATTAAGTGCTCCGATAGTTTCGAGAGGTAGCGCATTATTATTAATTTCAGACGTTTGTGGGTTACCCGAGAAGCAGTTAACTTCTATGTTTTGAGCACTCTTAACCCAGATAAATGTAGACGATGCATTGTCACAGTTGTTATTTTTCAGCAAGTTGCAAACAACAGTTCTCTGGAAACGTCAGGGAATTGCTGGAAATGCAGATCGCGGGAAACTCGGTACCCAGCCATGTGTAATGTAATATTGCGCAAGTTCGCGGAAGTTTTGGTAAAGAGAAGCTTCCCTTGACACGTGAGACTAGACAGTTGAATATCACATGCGGTGCCGCAATGTTCTCTAATGTCGGCATCGGACTGGTTGCCTCGCCGCGAAGAAAGCTGACGTCTTTCTTGCTTTTCGTCCATTTTCAAACGAAGATAAGAAAGTTTCTCGTGTGTCCGTTCGATGTTACTACGTAGACGGGTGTTGCCACGTTTCTTAAACCTCACCGCAATTTCATATTTTCCACAGAACGCTTAACGAATTGAGGCGTTGAAATGGCAAATGAGAGACACAGAAGGAAAGATTTCTAACAGAGAGAACAACGTATTTATTAATTCTGCTATTTATATCGGTTATCAACACTCGATGAATCGTAGAGTTAACGCGTAGACGATAGAAATAGCGGATGATTTACAATATAAATAAAAATCGCATTTACGTCATTTATCATTTCAACGCGATAAACTTTCGGCATTTATCATCTCTATAAATTTAAAGGGAAGATAAATGGCAAAAGATGTAATGGATCGATTGAATTTATCTAATATTTTCATATCGTACACGCATCTTTCTGAATTAAATTTCTACTTGAACACGTATAGGACTTCAAGGAAGTAACAACTATTTGATGAATTTTAAGCAGGTTTAAATATCGTCTATCCCAAATCTGCTATTTCGATCAAATTTGTAACACGTTGCGCACGCTTTCTCGACAGAAATTGAACTGCAATTGGAAATTCCTTGCTTCTTTTTCGAATAGTTACGTAAAAAGCAACCGCGAAACGATCGATAGTCGACATAACTGATATCCGTAATTGTTAATTGCATCAGACTGCTGCTGTTGCTGTTGCTGTCGGAAATCGTACGCGAACGCATTAATTCCATTTATGTAATTAATATGCCGGTCTCGACGCAACGGGTCGATCGGTCCTCGTCGCAATTAACGATAATGCAGCGTATGTCGAATCGAATATATTATTATAAAATTGTTAGTGTTACGATATCGTTCGACTCGATGCGTTCAACGTCGATGTATCGCGTGGTTGCGACACTCGACGAATTCTTTACAATTCGCTACGAAAAGTGAACGAGTTGTCGAATTTTCCACGTTACACGTTGGCAAGCACGATATTTACGCTTAATTAATAACTGGGTTACTCGGCTATCCTGGGTGTGCACTTTAATATTTGTTCCCATAAATCAGACACGGAATTTCAATTACATTGTCCGCAATCGGCGATACGTTGTGGTTTCGTCGATAATGTACATTTTAATTAATTAACTGATTAATTAACAAATTACGCATTCCTTTTTTAATTCTTCTCAATTTAACGCTTCCACATAAGACAATTATCGAAATATAAACAATTTTCAATCGTATTATCCGACTTGAAGAAACTGTTGCGAATAGCAATTCAAATTAATTCTGCGATATATATGTAGATACAAAATTGTCAAAGAAGAGGTAAAAGTAGCAGACTGGAGGCAACGGAAATATCAACGTGCGATAGATTTTTATTTTCCGATGCTGGAAACGAGACTCGAGCTCGACGTAAAAGAAATCGTGATTTTTAGCGCGTCTCGTTTATTCAAACCTCAACACGATTGATACTTTCAGGCAACGAAAGCACGCACGTCGATCTGTAATAGCGGAGGCCAGTCTCGCAGGTCACGTTTGAATTTTTCCACACACGTGGCGCGACGCTGGCTGGCCTCCTCGGTCATAAAAGAGCGAACGAAGCAATTGAAAACTCCAGCCGCGGTTTATAGGCATTCCCCTGTATATTTCAGAAGGCCGCGTTGCGTCCGTCGCGTCCACCATCTTTTTTTCTCTCGCCAATGTTCGTCTACAGGGTGTACCTAGTAGAAAACAAAAGAACGTTTCTTTATTTTTTTATTCTCCTCTGTTTGTACTACCGCAATTCCTATTCAACCTGAGTGCCATCTAATTCACGCCGTGCAGACCACCCTGCAATGTTTCCTGCTTTTTCAGCTACCAGAAATTCCCTCGGAAATTTCCTACCAGAGAAGATATTGGCCTGTTCGGACAGTTCATCGCCCTTTTCACCGTCCGTGTATTGTATCGCGTATCTCTCGAGACTGGATAGCTAATCGTTTATTACGAACTTCCAGACAAACGAAACATCGAATTGAGACAAACAACGATCCTGCTTGGATATTAAATTTGGTGGCCACAAGGGAGAAATCAAGCCAACATCTTATATTCTCCGCTCTTGTGGTAAACCTAATTCAAAACTAAAGTGGATTATATTCATCAGCAGATTGATTCAATTGCCTTGGGAAACGTAAGACATATGTGAAAATGTTACGAGAAATGTCAGTGATGGGCTGTGCGTTTGCAAAATGGTAATAGCCATTTCGACGTCATTGTTTACGCATAATTGGAATTATTCGATAAATTATTCATAAGAAAATATACAGTTTATCTGGAAACACGTAAATATCTCGAAAACTACCGATGATGTAAAAAAAATGTTTGAAACAATATATATATTTTAAAACAAATGTCATGCTACACAGAAATATATTGTTTTCCCGACATCCTGCATAAAAATATATTGCCTGTAATTTTCTTCCTCTCTACGAACTTTCAGAGTAACTCAATATTTTACAGACACACTGTATACAACACAGTCGCGTTTATGGGGAAACGCACGAGGGCTGAGGATACCCAGCACGGGTGCCTATTCGTATGCGCATCGATATACGAATTCGCATGGTAATGCGGGCGGGGAGGTCGCCAAGCACCCTCCAGGCGCGTACAATTCTTTGTTCGTCTCCTGTTCACCGAGCTTTTGCGTCGAACCGCGCAAAGGGTCGTCCCCTTTTGTGGGAAACATCCTGGAGCTGCCATCGTCGTGCCTATCCATCATCGTGTCTGATAGAAACGTGTCTCTAACTATGGTTTTGCCGCCGGCCAAACAAGCAAGTTGCGAGTCCAGGCGATTGCGATATTCGTGCAATTGCAAGCATGGCGCGTTGAAATGCGAAAAAGGCCGGAAGTCGCGTTGAAAGGAAACGAGGTCGCGCTCCATTTCGTACTCCACCACATTTAAGCTTTGTTTCCGACGCAAAGAATTATCGACGCTTTGCGCGCGTCTGTTAAAGAGAGTTTTTATATAATGTGCCTTTGAAGATGATAAGCGTTAAGAATAGCATAATTGTAACGCGCCAAGGACCAACTGCCTTAGACGTCTGTCGCGTCATCGAATTTATGTTACGATTAGAAGCAACAACTCCAATGTAGTGGTTTTTTCAGCAATTGAAATAAACAGCTTTCTTCCATTTTAAAATTCAGAATATCAATTTAACTATACTAATTATTTAATATCGTCGTTGTAGTACAATTCGGAATTTTATGAATATCGACGAACAAAATATTTGTTCCTTTCATGAGAAAACGTTAATTTTTAGTTCTTACAATTTCTATACAACCTAAAACTTGTATTTTCTTTGTCTGTTCCAATCAGAACTTAGGATGTGAGAATATTTTCTAAAAATGGTGGTTCTTTCCACGGTACACGTTTTAATCGGAATCGAAATATTCCACAACTGTTTCGGTCCTTGGTTCTTTTATCAGACTCTCTTCTTCGCTTCATTCTTCATTTTCAAGGTGCTACTAAATGATATAAAATCTACTATACTTGGATCTAATTAATTGTTATATAAATGTTAGGATAAATACATTAGTATGCAAATATCTTTTTCGCAATGCAGTTACGAATTTCTTTTGCATGCAAAACAAATAATAACGATATTCTCACATATCATGACAATTTCGTGCAGAAAATTAATTCGCGTGAAAAGTCGCGAACATCCTCGAAAAAGCAATCACGTAAAAGATTCGCCAACAAAGGGATACGCTCTCGCTTCCACCGGGAAGATATCACAGAAGCCAGTCATCTCCTCGAAGAAGATCAAGGCAAGCTTAAGACTTAGCCTTGCTCTTCATCCACACTAGATCAGTCTTTCGAATGATAATTAACCAACTGTTTGAACCGGTTTCAAAGAAACCCGAGTCCTCCAATTTTGCATAATCCTCCGAGGACAATTGAATTACATATTCGCCGGAAGGACTGGGGTGGTTTGTTTCGAGGCTGAAGGAGAAGAAAAACAAGAAACGAAAGGGAATTCCAACGGGAATGTGATCAAAACTTGCCGCGCCGGCGCTAATGACGCGTTTCTTTCTGCGAGTCTCGGGGGAATCTCGAGTCACTACGGGGGGAAACAAGCGCAAGTTTTAAGGAACTCTCCGTGCTCCCTTGGCGCGCCAACTTCGCGAGCAAATACCCCGGAAAGGAACGGAGGAAAAAGGAAAGGAACGTGGAGGAACGTGGAAGAACGTAGAGGAACGTCGAGAGGGCGTCGATTAGAAGACGCACACAGCTACGAAGCGCAAGATACTTGTTCGAGAGAATGGTTCTAGCTCGTTTGTATCGTATTTCAACGAACAGTCCGACGATTCTTTTATTCTTTCACGGAACACAAGGTCCCATCCCTAGTTTCGCAGGCTCAGAGACGAATTAAAAGGAAATCTGCGCCCCGTGCAGCTGGCTTACTTACATCACCGCGGAATTGTTTGCTTGCACAAATTGGTTTGTTCGGCGTCGAATTCCCCTCGTCCAATCCCATTTACGTGGAGGCAGACGACGAGGAGAAGCTACGCGCGTTTCCGCCTCTTGATCGTTCCAGGTGAATTCTTAGAGGTGGAATGTCAGACTACGAGAAATATCGCAACCACCTGCCGCCCCTTTCTTGGGAGGCGAAGTGTCTTTTGCTTTCTCATGATGAAGCAACAAATTTTAATAAAGGAACGTCGTGAATCGATGACATTGGTTTAGGAATTTCAACAAATCTGTTTCAGTTTAAACCAGTGTCTTAATGGTTATTAATTACAGCAGTGTGATTCGATCCGGCGCAAATATCTATAAAATAGCGTTTTAAGTTCCTTCGTGCACATTTGAAAAAAAGAAACATTTTTAAAAGTGTAACGATATATTCAACACTGTTGCTTAATCGTTAAGCTTCGTTCAGTTATTGTCAAGCGTTTGTATAGATTTTCTCTCAAATTCGTGCAAATGTAAACTTTGACGAATAGCAGCCGAGTCGACAGTAGAGTAACGTAAAACTAAAATTGTACCGTCGTTTTACACAGAGAAATGTTCGCCACGGAGAAGCATGCATTTCGTTGTTGGATATCTTGTAAAATATTAGCGTTTGCGGCAAATATGTAAATACTTGGGGTTAGATACCCGCAGGAGAACGTTACACAGGGAATTCTTGACAGCATTCTGAAATTAGAGACACGAATTAATTGTAAACCACGCGCTTAACTCGCGTGCAACTTCGGTCTGAGTAGCATTGAATTATTCTACTAGTCGAGTTACTCCATTTACTCCAGTCTTTTTCCATTCGCGATAAATTTCTGCCTCCCGATTAAAGTAATTGTTAGCGGAGCGTTGGATCCATCAAGGATGTGCAACGAATCGTAAATATAGAAGCAAAGCGAAGCGAGTCATTTGTAAATTGACTCGCCGGCTGTTTATGCAGCGGACAAGCGGCCAACTAGACATCCTGTCCACCCTTAACCCGATCCAGGTCCTGGACATCCTCAGGCAACAACCCCTTAGCGTTAATGGTTTTCCATGCTGGCTCGACTCCTGTTTCGTCCACCACTCTACAAACTTCTGTCTCGAAATGTCTCTGCTATGTCTGCACCGTGTGCCCATTAATGGCGGTCAACGCACTCGCGCACGCGTTCGTACAATTAATAAATCCAATTAGTTTCGTTTAAGTTGACCATTCGATAATTGGGAACACAGCGCGGCATGCGGTTTTTAAACTCGTGGCGCAGTAATTATATCTTTATAGAGAGGGAATAATTCAGATATTTTGTCGTGTTATCGTATTCAGAATTTCATCTGGATTTTCGAGCGATTGTAGATTAGATACCGCCATTCGTAAACCATAAAACGATCATAAAACACATAGTACACACGTAGGGTAGGCATAAATTGATGTTTCAATTACAAAATGACATTGAATTACACAAACAATCAGATCGTACTTTCTGTTGAAGATTCTGTTACAGATTTATTTCATTAAAGCGTATGTTTTGTTGAAATAATTACTTCAAGAAAAACTCTACATCTTTACTTTTGTATATCCGTGATCGCTGTTACGAAGAGGATAGAATTTAGTGAACCAAAAAATTCGAAATAACGAGAGGCCCATATTATTCTGCCCTTGAATATAAATTATATTTTGGGTTACAAGGTCTAGAAACAAAAGAGCTATAAGTAGATTTTTATTGCCGTTTCTTGCAGCCTTCAGCTAGAGCTACAAGGTTAACTTTTTGCTAATGTCCTTTGCTATAAATATTTATATGAATGTGCTCCCTATCATAGCTTCTTCTATCGTATCGTAACACTGCAACAGTGAGAATCTGAATCAACATACACTGTACACTAATACTTATACCATTATTTATTTCAATATATTTTTCTATTACAAATTCATCCATTCTTTATTCTAACAAGTAACCTCGACATGTTTAAAGCTAAAGTTATATCCCACGACTTACGACTAAGTACGAGTTTCGCTTTGGCGTCGAAATTACTTGATAGCTTGTCACCCTTCCAAAGATAATACAAATAAAATCCCTATAAATTGTTTAATAGAAATATGTACGTATCGATGAACTATTATCGGCTCGGTATTCTAGGAGGGTTCTGCAGAATATCCGAATACATTTTCCGGTCAATTTTCGACGCATCTCGAAGTCGGGGTAAACTACCAGACTGAAACGAGGGAAACTAGGAGGAAAGAGATCCGCCGCTGATCAGTGCACGAGAGATCGGCTCGTTTTTCCCGCGGGAACCATCCAGATATCCCTCGTTGCTCGCTCCTTCTCCTGCTTCTCATCTGATCTCGCCGATTCCAGCTTCTTCGAGCAGTTTGCGTCTAATACCGATCCTCGATGCTGTAATTCTTGGCTGCTCCTTCCAGTTCCTATTGTTCCATCGAGTTCGCTGCTATCTCTTTTCTCTTTCTACGGATTACGTTTTTCAATCGAGGCGATCGATCGAAAATTGGCGTTGGAAATTCGAAATTTAATTAGTGACGCGTCGCATGCGCCGTGTAAAGTAGTTCGTGTTACGGTTACTTGTTATTATTGGAAAAAAGTCGGCGATATATTGTAACATGGCATAGAAAAAGTATCGCAGAGAACGTTACGTGATTTTTTATTCGTGCGATCCGGCGATACACATCATACAAAGGAATTCGCGTCATTAATTAGTATGGGAAAAAGTGTACTCTGGAAATCATTGAGTGAAATTAAGACACGATATTTGCTTCAAGATAGAGAGAAAATCCTCCAAATAAAATAACTAAATCTTTGAAAGTTTGAATCTATCGGCAGTATGACTGACAGTAACTGAGAAATAAAGATACGCTGATTTGGATTTACGATGGTAAAAAAACCGCTAAATATTAATACACCAATGGTAAGTGAAAAAAGCGCGTAACATTTTCTTTTTATCAAGCAGCAAAAATATGACAAAGATAATAGATTTCGTGGCACATACTCGGATCTTCGTTTCACGTTCTCGTACAAAACGACGAATATCGTTCGCCAAGCCTACTGTCTTTAAACGATCGAAGAACAAAGAGAGCCGCCAGAAACGTCAGACACGCGTCCCCGACTTCCGGTTCATGCATCACGCATCGTCCACCGTTTCCTGTCGTTCTTTCATGGTAAAATCACTCATGGATTAACAAGAATCTCTTCTTCCTCTCTTTCCATTTCTTTATTGCTTCGCGCTCTTCTTCTTCGAGCAATTCCAAGGACGATTCGGTTACCCTCAGCTTCCGGTTTCCTGGCGCGACGGATTTACGGCGGAAGGTCGAGCTCGTTTTCTATCGTTAGCCAACCACCGAAGCATCCTCCGAATGGAAAAGTTTCTTCTTTTCTCCTGCCCTTGAGCCCTTTCCATGTTTCGCAACGGGGATGGTTCGGGTTGGCAGACGTCCGTGAACTTTGTCTACCTGACATTGTAGAACCTACGACTGTGCTTCGGGTGACTGTTTCAAATTACATCTCAGACCTGCTGTTTCTACCTTCTCCGGTTATCTCACTTATAACTCCACGTTTCTGTGTATTCTAGCCGCTCTTTTATTTTGCATGTCAACTTTCTCTTGACACGCGTGTAAAGGATTTTGTAGCAACGCGCGATGGAATTCTTCGCAACTTCGAACCGAATAATCGGAACAGAAAATTCGCTGCTGTAGAAATAACGCGATTTTCAGTTTTTAAAAATAAGAAGAAAATATTAGGAAATGTAAAAGTTCTGGTCGAGTTGATTGCGTTTTAATTCAGGACGCCGTACACCGCTGTTCCGAACACTTTCGGAAAACCAGATAAACTTGGACAATTAATACAAAAGAATACAACACTTCTACAGCCTAATCTATATCTATAATGGAATCTGTAGCTTTAGTTACCTTTGTAACGTCCTATACATCTTCACTTCGGTTATACACTAGACGAACACTGAGCCAAACCGTATCCAAGCAACATATCTCATATTTCTCGTTCATTTTTCTCACGAAACACCACGATATTTATTGCACTCGCGAGACAATTCTTGGCCACGCGATATCACCACCTTCTTATTGCAGAGATCGTTGCTTTACCTCGTGGCATCGATTTAGCTTCGTTCAGGCCACGAGGGTTGCTTGTTTTCGCATCGAAATGGAGATTAATTTCTCGACGATCTCGTGGCATGATGGTTCCTAGCGAGCCGGTAAATTTGACAGTAGCTACGAGTCGGCTCTCCGATTAACCGAAAGCGACTAGCGTTAATACAATGGCACGGTACAAGGCGAAACATCGTTTCCAGAGGTTCGTAATTAGCGAGCCTACTATCGGTTAGTCGATAAAATCAGCTCGCCATCTTACGAATGCGTTGTACAATTAAATATTGTCTTCTCTATCCAATGCATGTTCCCAGCTTTCGGGAATCAAAACGGATTTCTTTATCAACGACGATTATCTGCGTGGTACGGGTCATTCGTGAATTTGTTAATTAGTTTCTTTGTTCTTCATTTTCGTGGCGTGTCTTGCCAGAGTAATGGACGAGTCTGAGTTTCTCTATTCGAAGATAAATAAGCCGAAAGAGTTGCTGCTAATTGTCCATCACACGTACCATCTGCATTAATTCTTTGTCATTTTAATTACCTTTGCGAAACAGCCATCACGCGTCACCCTGCCAAACATCACTACCAAAGAACGACCTCTATAAAGCTTTCACTCTACATGGCCATAGTGTCAAGCAGCGACGAGGAATTCCCTCGACAGAAACATCGAATCGCCATCGACTCCCGCGAGCTTGGGCCAGCTCCTACAGCGTCCAAAAATATGACGAATAACGAATGTGAAAGCAACATCCAGCCTTTTTTGTGGTAGCCGAAAGTTCATCGTAGCGGGTGGCAAAATGGACGCGTGTAACACCTTTTTCTGATCGATTTCCAGGCGTTTCCGGTCAGTTGGCCGGCCGGTCACCGTTGAACGACGCGATCCCCGGGGAACGTGAGAGGCGACGGAGCGAAAACCGAGGACCAAACCCACTCTCCCTTCTTGCTTTCGTCCCTCGTTTTCAACGTGCGTTCCTTATAGCCAACCGACAGGCGACCCGTCGAGCTTCCAGTCAAAGCCCTGTCGCGTTGGGCTTTGACTTCTCGAGGTTGCACCGGAACTTTAAACGGCGGCATACGCAGCCGACTCTTCAAACGCACCCCTTCCTTTCCAGCCCCTTTTCCGGCTGCTGGAAAATTAACCCGAGCCCTAGCTATTTTTAAGTCGGCCAAACGGCCCTCTGTCGACGCGTTGCAACCCTTTGCACGCGCACCAACGCGGCCCGATTTTCGTCGTTTCTTCTTGCCACCCCCGTGCACAGACGCGTCGCGTAATTAATATCCGACCGGCTGAGCGACTACGGCCATCCCCTGCCCCTCTCAACTCCTTTGCGATCGGATTCCGCGTCTTTTTTTCGCGATTTAGGTGCGATCCTACGCGTGTTTTCACCTATCTGGTCTTCCATAGAATCGCGAGGAATATCAATTTCTATTAAATAATTATTTTTGTTATCGTTTGTGAGAAAACGCGAAGATTCGAAAATCAGGGATGATTAGGGTAGTTTTTTGTTTAGAGAAGGCGTGCAAAATCGCTGACCGTGATTTATCGCAATGATCGCAGAATCTCGATCACAATCGTGATTTAATTTCATTACATGATCGCGATATCTTTATGTCGAGTGAATTTGCCTACTGCGGCCGTAATTCTTGATCTTGATCAATTATTTAATTATTTCTTATGAAATACTGCAATGTGGTTTGCATAGAAATATCTCTAGCAAATTTACATTATTCGATATTAGAAATGGAAAATAATTCAATCTTCTTTTCTTCGTCTCATATCGATATCTTAAAATATTATATTCGTCGTAATATGCGCCTGATAACGTTAATATAAAATATACAGGTTGTGCGATGCGTGCAAAGAACATTTGTGCTCTCCACTAATCAGACGCGATCACGAAAAACCATAAATCACGCCATTTCTCCCATTATATCCACATACACCCAGAATACAATATAGGTCAATTGCAGATGTTATGTAAATTAATATTTTTACAAACAGAGTTAAAGGAATAGAACGCGGACAAAGACTTCTTTCACCCTCTAAGTTTTGTAATATTTTAGACAATAATTTAAAAAGAAGTTAAATAAAGCCTTTAATTTTTATAATTAATTTTACCACAGCTCTAATCTTGCCATGTTTCCACAAAATTAATATCCCTCGAACAGAAGATGCTTTTTTTCTCGCCCTAGGAATTTTATAAAAGAACTAGAGGAAAGGTAGATATCGTTCCTTGGCGGGCAAGGCCGAGGGGACGAAAAACCGCGTCCGGTAAATGGAACGTTTATCTGGACATTGGCCAGTCCGGCTTCCCTCTCGAGTGCCATTTTAAGGGACACGAAATAATCTCTGACCACAGTTCTGGCCGGTAGATCGAACAGTTTTTCAGATGGGGTGATCACCAGTGGAAGGTTCGCTCATTACGCGTAATCTGACGAAAGTCGTCATTAATCTTCGTCCCTTCGGCTCTTTCGCTCTTCTTCGAGGGACGCTTCTTTCGGCGGAAAGGCGATCCGATCGAGACGTCGTGAACGGTTATCGCGGCGTCCACTTTCACCATGGAACCTAATTAATCCTGTTATAATCACTGTCGCCTTGTTATTACACTCTAAAGTTTGTTTTCTTCACTGTCCACGTCCACTATCGTCTTACGAACGAAAAGATCCGATCTTTGAGTAATTGGAGGTTTCTGTTTTTTAACGAACTCACGCGAGTCTCGACTATCCGTCAATTTTTTTTTTATTATCATTTCTCTCAATTTTCAATCAACTTTTCATCGTTGCCAAGGAGATTTATAACTTTTCCGATAGGGACATTCGATGAATCGTTGTTGCGACATTGTGTGCAATTAATCGCTCGATAAAATGTAAGTAACAACGATAATAATTTATTACCGTTCTTAGATTCTTTACGTAGACAAAATAAAAGAACGTAAATGTAAGTTCAGATAGATGATTGCTTTAGTTTGAAGAGCGATGACGTCGTTGAGAATGGAAACGATTCTTAGCCTCGTTTAATCAACAGACCGACGCATATTCAGAAATAATTACCAGCTTAAAGGTGCGGTAAATTAGGTGAAATTTTCAACGACACGATCGAACATTGAATTATATTTCATGAGAATCGGAGAACTAATTAATTAAGTACTATTGTTAGCTGGTACAAAGACGGTCGAATAATGGAGAAATCAATACTTATTGGATACGAAGATCGCAACAGACTGCTACTGTTCGCTGATATAATTGCAATTAACACTGCCAGCTATTACAGGTTCGTGATTATATAAACGTATACCGACGTCCTTGTAACAATAGGATCCTCTGCATCTTCAGCGGTAACCGTCTTTGTGCTGATTAACAATAAGCATCCTGGCAATTACAACTGAAACGTGGATTACATCGGCGACCTAGCCTATTCCTAGCTTTCAGATGTTCCGTTGTTCCCGTCAACTGCATCGCGCACCATCGATAATTGTTTAGAAATAAGGATATTTCCTTGGCCATAGTAGCTAGCCATCCAATTAATCGTTCGAAATTTTTCGAATTTCGATATTTTTCAGTATTTCAGCCAAGTCGAGCAACGGATATCACAGCGGGAAAAGTGAAATTTCACGTGATCCAAATTCAATATCCAGCGATCACACTTCGTCGAACAATTTATTCGAATCTAGCGAATGAATTCCAATTCGTTCCAGTTCGTACGCCGTTAATCGGCGTTCCACGATTAATCACCGTTAGCTAATTAACGAGTCGTTGGAGTAATTAAGACCGGATTGCACGGGATGTTCATCAGTCGGGAACGTCATTATTTACGGGGTCAGCTTGAATCGGCTAACTTCATCCAGCTAAGTATCAGTCGAAATTGCCGCGGTAACCGGCGGCTGCTGTTACTTCAATCTGCATAACAATTGGCTAAGCATCGTGGGGTTGCTTCTCTGTCCCTCCCCCTCTACCCCTAAAGGGGGTGGCGGTGGACGAATAAATTATTTGGCCTTGACTCTCGGCGTGCGGGAACGCCGATGAAAATTTATGACGACATGTTCCGCGGACAGAAGGGACGAAAAAGGGGGGACGGAAACAGTGCCGTGACGCGACCAGACGAGTTGGAATTTATGGGAAAAAGAGGATCCCCTGGAAAGGAAAAGATCGCGAGTCAGAGTCTGTTCGGACGTGCGCGCGGTTCATCCTCTTGCATTTTGCGTCCCGGCGAGTTTCTATAAAAAATTCATTCGCTTGTCGTCACGGCAGAGGTAGAGAATTCTTTATAGGCGTTGCTTCCTTTGAGATTGAAACTGTCGCGGTCGACAGGCCTTTGCAAAATATCGCTTGGATTAAGGGTGTTTACAGAGGAAATAGCATTAACGAAGAGAATAACGAAGTGGCATCGATGTCAAAGGGCCGTTAATAGCAGTGGTTGATTTGGCGGCCGGCCGGATCTTGCAGCGAAATTTGCATGTCGTGCGCTGACTGTAGAAACTCTTGAAGGATCACCTTTATAAATAGACTTCTAGCCATTTGCAATGGCGAAGAAAAGAGCACGATGAGAGGAGAGCCGCTCGAAACGTATTTTTACTCTTGAAAGCAGTCCACGAGAACGACGATGGAATACGAGAAGAGACACAGCCCCAGCACCAGTGACAAACGAATACATAGACGAATAGGACGAGGAAAATACAAGGCCGCCAACAACGAGACTGAGACAAGAGCAAAGAGCGTGAATCGGCTCAAGAAAGAAGTATCCCCGGCGCTGCGGGATTTCAAAACGAGTTTTGTTTGTCGATTGTCAATTCCCGCTAAGTGATTCATGGCAGTCTGCTTCCTGTTGCATCGTTCCCTTCCTATCTATTCGCGCTTTACCATCGATTTTCAATCCAAAATTTCTTTCGTCCCCTTTTCTATCCATCTTTGTCTTCATTTAGATACTTCATCCTTTGGATTTCACGTTTAATATTACTTTGTTTCTTTTCAGTTGTCTTTTCATTCTGGAAATTTGCAGTTCCTCTTCGAATCGTACCTCGTCGAAATTTGATTTGTAGCATCCGTAAGTTTTCAATCCAAAATTTCTTTCGTTCCCTTTTCTATCCATCTTTGTCTTCATTTAGATAGTTCATCCTTTACATTCCACGTTTAATATTCCTTTGTTTCTTTTCGGTTGTCTTTTCAGTTGTCTTTTCATTCTGGAAATTTGCAGTTCCTCTTCGAATCGTACCTCGTCGAAATTTGATTTGTAGCATCCGTAAGTTTTCAATCCAAAATTTCTTTCGTTCCCTTTTCTATCCATCTTTGTCTTCATTTAGATACTTCATCCTTTACATTCCACGATTAATATTCCTTTGTTTCTTTTCGGTTGTCTTTTCAGTTGTCTTTTCATTATGGAAATTTGCAGTTCCTCTTCGAATCGTACCTCGTCGAAATTTGATTTGTAGCATCCGTAAGTCTGTATTTATTTATCGTTTTTTCATATTCGTCTCTCTTCTTTGGAATTTTAAATCCTCTGTGTACTTTCTTTTTGCTATTCCACATTCACGTAGCTCTGCTACTGGACAAATATTTGCAGTAACTCTTTTATTTGTAGTTGCGTGAAAATGTTTTGTTCGTTTCGATATCGATATGAAATTAATGCCACGGATATCGATGATTACTTTCCTGAATTGTCGATAAATTTTTGGTCTTCAAATCAAAGCTTCTAAGGTAACAGAGTTACTGCCACTAAATTTCTTACTATCTTTCTTATGAGCTTAAAATAAATACTAAATATCGACAAAACAAATATCGATGGTAATCTTTTTCGCTTTGATAAGCGTTTAATTATACCATTTCCTAAAATAACAAACTTCTCGACTATCTTTTCTTCTGCGTTCTCCGAACTCTTTTAAATTCTCGAAATGTACGGAATGCACGGTGTTTCCTTGTTAATTTTTTAGATCCGCGCAACGCGTAAACTGAACAACGTATAACGTGTATTGTCTTACGACGACGAGAAATGTCTCGCGATTCGAAATTCTTCGAGCGGCTCTTTAACGATCCTTCCTCTTCGCTAATTCCTCTTCGTTTGGCTGATTCCGGGCCTGCGGGTTTTCCCTTCAGCAGATGGATCGTCGGTGCACGTCGAACGCACATAACCCTTGATCCGACAGGGGAGCCAGCTAGTTGCCGCGCTCCGTCTGAGCCGCGGATCCTTCGACAGGCTTTGTAACCGAATCATTAACAGCGACCGAGTGTGTACACACTGGCGTGCGTTTAGTTTCTAATCGAGATCTTCGAGCGGGGAATTAACGCGGTCCTTGATCTGCCTCTCTGCAATTGCTCCATGAAAATGGAATTCAGCGTCTGTAAGCCTGATAGGTCGTTGTCAAGAATGATAGCACGTGAAAGACGTGGTACTTTCGGAAGTACTAGATTGGTGCATACGAAACGTTTGAATTTCAATTTGACGAGTGTATAGAATCCATTAAACTTTGATTGTTGACTGAATTTTTCTTTCGCAAGGTAAATCGTTCAACTGTATTCTTTTTCTTTCTACTTGACTGCATAATTAGGGTCGAATTTTTCCAAGTATGCAGAATCTTACGTTTTAAAATAAATTTTGAAAAATAGCTTTGTCAGGACTACTACGTTTTCTCTGCTGCAGATGTTGAAAGAATCTGTAACACTTTCCATATGAATATTTTCTAATTTCAGGTCCAATAGTTCAAACATAGAGTAACGAAGCTAAGCAGAAATGCATTGAATCGTGCGCAAGTTACTTTGATTAAATACACACTATACCATGTACGATATTATAAATGAACTATACGGAATTTAAGTTTTATTTAAAACAAAAAATTTCTTTATACGCAGCATGTATGAAACCTAATAATACATTCTCGTGTCTGGTCACGAGTGTCTCTATCTCCTGCGGCACTTTAAAACTTACAGCGATATTTCTTGTCCTCGAGCGGCGGGACGTCTGACCAAGTACGTCTCATTCTACTTAAACGTGTCTTCCCTGTAGCTGCAAGTTTCCAATCGCTCGGTGTTTGGAAATTACAGTTATCGTTAATCATTTATCACTGCAAACAAAGTATGTATAACGTAGATTCTCGTGCTTTAAAGGCAGAAAAATGTATAGCACAAAACTGAATGAGAAAACCCGATCCTCGCCACGATTTCTTATCAAACCTTGCCCCGAGCAAGCTATACATCTAATCCCAACCTTCTCCATCTTCCCAGTTCCGATATTAACGACGTGCAATCGAACCAAGTAAGATGCCAGCCGAAAATTTACAGACTCGAGAATAGAAGAGAAAGAGGGTTGCCCTGGTCTCGAGGATAGGCAAAAAAAGTTGGCGTTTTATCGTCGACGAGTTCCACCAGCGGCTATACCTTCACGAGACGATTTTCAGGCCAAAGAGGAAGAACAGGGTATATAGTCGGATGTTTTTTCAAAGCAAGAACCAGGATTTTCTTCTTATCAGAGAAAAACGATATAGAACGAATCGATTTTCTCTTATAGAAGATATCTCGTTGTTTCAGCTGTGCTCGATGATTGTTTTGAAATTGTCCGACCGAACTAGTGGCTATTGATGGCATTTTGATCGACTCGACAGTGTTGGAAAGTGGGCAGCTATTGGGAGCTCTCAAGGGATGGAATGCACCTGGTGCAGGCTTTCTGGCTCGTTCAACTGTGATACAGACTGGAACTCGTATCGTGGAAGAAAATAATGCGCTGGAAATTCGAAGTTTAAAGGGAGACCTTTGTAATAGCAATAAATACAGATTTTGGTCATTGAATCGCGATCGCTTAGAACTTCCAATAATGTTTAACTGTTCTCGCGAAGTTGAAAGGCACGAGCGAACTCTAGCAGCGAAGCTTCTCAATTACTAACACATTGTACAGAAATGTTATTTTATGTTAAACATGTCTTTAAAACGTTACAAATTCCTTTTGTTTGCCAAGACCAAAGCAAAAGATCGAGATATAAAAATTCCAGTATCACTAGCAGCAATGTTAAGAAACATTTCATGCGTTTAAGGTACGATTGTAACATAATAAATAAATCTGAATAAAAGTTGGGATATCTTTAAAAGTGGATTCGTTATATTTTCTCTATGTGGTTTTCGCATTTTGCGATTAACAAGGTGAAAATGAAGCATCGAAAGAAAGAGGTGATTTAACGAACCGTAAAAATGGTAATAATTTGATGAATTTCATTGTAGTGGGACAGAGAAAAGATAAATGGAAGAAAGTTGCGACTAGTCCGAGTCTTTTTGCCGGAGCCACGATGACTTCGCACTTAATACCTTTAATATCGGCTTTTATTAAAAGCCTGAGGGGTGACGTTGAATCGGGAGGAGGAAACGAGTGAACGACGGCAGAGCGCGAGTTTAATAAAAGCGAAACAAGCGCGGTCGGGCTAGCCAACCGGCGGACAGGAATATTTGCCGAAGAAATAATTACTGCTCGACCCTTGCTGCGAGATCTTACGAGGGTACGTGTCACGTTATGCGTACGTCGAATGGGGAATCGCGCGAGCATTTACGGTTCTTCGATCCTTGCGAAATTCTTTTTTCACGGCTGATCCTGCAGATCTTGGATCAACGATGGAGCCCTTAGAAAAGAACCCGCTTTCTTAGTTGAATTTCAAGAAGAAGCTCGAATGAAGAGTCTTGGGAATTCGTGATTCATCTTTGTTTGCATGGGGACGTTAGATATCTTGATTTAAGAGCGAAAAACACTCACGATACTCCGAAAAACACTGGATTATTCAACGAAGAAAAATATTTCGTTTCTAGGATTAACAGAAGGATAATTTTAGGGTTGTTTTTATTCTACAGTCGTGACACGAACGTTATTACGACACGCAAAAGTCTTCGAAAAATATTTCGCTTTCAGTAGAAAAATATTTTTACAATCTAGCAATCTCACAATAATCTATTAGAATAAGCCATAAAGGAGCAATCTCGTCAATATTTCATGATTCACCCCTATATATAATATAACATATCGTCAGATAGAAACGTATAATATTTCTAACGTCTAATTGCCGTTACAAGACCTTTTTCCTCCACAAATATCCAGATTGGAAATCCCGGAAATTAATGTGCAGCATCACGGGATCCATACGCTGTTCGTACGAAAATTTTAACGATTCAATCGTAGAAATACGATCCTCTTATTCCATTACATTTTTTCCAATATAAGTTTTTCCCTGTAGATTTGCCTGGATACTACGTACATATGATTTTTGCGTCGACCAATATCCGGATCGACAGGAATAATTCCCTCGCAAGCACAGTTGCGATATAAATTTTTTGAGATTTGTATTCGGTACGGTGCGCGCCGCGGGAAGGTCGATAGGCGATCGTAAATCAGAACTCGGCGGGGAGTTTGAGAAATCTGTGAAAGGGCGGGTAGGTCAGACCGCGGAAGCGAGATTCCCTTTGATTTTCTCCAAAGACGTTGCTCGTTGCGGTCCCTCGGTAAAAAGAGCACGCCGAAAAGCTTCGAAAGTAAAGCTGCTAGCCTTTCCATATTTTTTTCTTCTTCCTCTTTCTTCGTTTCCCATCACTTGGCTATTTACCCCAACGAGGATAGCACAACGTCGCTCATTTATATCCAAACTATCGGAAAGCAAAGCCGAGACTTAAGGAGAAATCGAGATATATACGTACGTCTAACCTCGCTTCTTGCCTCTGTATTTCTTTTCGTGGATCACCAAGTTTACTTTGTTTCAATATGTTTAAGACTGGTTTGCGTATTTCGACAAGGTTTTCACATCGGAATTTTCGTTTCTTATTTCATTCTATAGGAAACTGCTGTTTTACGTTAAGCGAGAATGCCAACGAATGGAAATAATAACACGCTATTACCAGCCAGTGTTTCTCGAGAAAATGACACACGGTATCAATAGGCCATAGACAACTGTAAAGCCATCTCTTCTTTCGTCTTTTTCTAATACATTTCAAGAGAAACGTCGTGCAATAATAGACCTGTGTGAACGCCCTGTATAACGAAGTATAGTTATAGCTAATTCAAAACATAATTTCCGGAACCAACATTTTGAAGTCTCGACTCAGTATCGATTACGGGCAAGTCAAATTTTTCCGTATTACGAGCCCATCGATATCAGTCGTCAATTTCCCAAAACTTTCTCGTGACTGTTGCGTGACTTCGTATGTCTGACTACTTTTCCAATACTACTGTATGGCGTTATTACGGCAAATAGAACGAATCATGCCGGGGAACAGAATTCAATAACCGTATCAAATTCCTGGTATTGTTAATAACCTCGACAAACATTGGAAACTGAGTTTTTAGCCCCGGGAAAGCTAACAAAGAAAGTCATTAACAGCCCCGCAACGTCAAAAGGTAACAGCGAAGAAGGCGTAAAAAGGTACAAAAGTCGCCTCTTCTACCCAGCGTCACCTTTAATTCGATCAATTAAAAAATTACACTGGCACGCAATTAAGAACACCTAGGACGGACCGGTTCGCCAAGACCAAGGTAACCAATTACAAGGCGCTACGTAGACGGTGCCCTCTAACTGTTTGCCCTCTCAGGGCTTGCCATTTTGATGGAGCACTTAATCGAAATTGAGGGGGATGTACTTTGGTATGTATCCATTAGGAGGGACCGTGAGGTAGATCGTCCGCTCTCCTCTCCTCTCCTTATGACGCTTGGCCCTGCCCCCTCCCTTTCCCAGCATCCATCACCGGGGGAATTATGTACATCCAATAATTCAAAATCACAGGCAACGCATTAGGGCTTCAGGTTGCCGCGGTGAGTATAGCCGTGCGCGACCAACTCGACAAAACTAATTTAAACTTCTGATCCGAGGCCAACGGCGACGCCGTCTCCATGATTTTGATAGTTCGCTTAATCGAAAATCCGGCCGGGGACTTTGACGTTCCACCTGGCGAATCAGCTTTCGCTTTCAATGGATTGGTTCAGCTGTTGCCTGTTTTTTGTTTCGACGAGTCCTAGTGCTGTCGAAGTGCAAGGTAGTTAGATAGTTCGAGGGTCAGCGTTTACAATTGGCTATGACTGCGTTTGCAGAGTTGGTGGTTGGATTAGGCTAGTCGTTAAATTAGGTTTACTAGATGGCAGGTAATTATTTGATAATGATTTAGTCTGATAAATAAAAATGGATTTTTTAATAATCGTCTGGGCCTGGTACTTTGGATCTTTGGAAATGTGAGAATTTTTGTCGATAAAAGGAAGGATGAGCCCAAGGTGGAAGGTGTTTAAATGAACAAAACGGATTCAATGGGATGAGAATGATGGATGGAGCCTGCTTCGGTATTCGTTGACTTGGAACCCTCGAATCGAGCTCGCGTAACTCGGTATTCGGTAAATTTGCTACGCTTTATATTTGACGCGTTCAACTGCAGCCCTTCGACCCTTCTCTCTTTATGACCTAATGGTTCCTTGAATGAGCTTCAAATTTGGTGTCCCTTCCGATTCAACGTGATAGAATTTAATACACTAAATCCAATAGTCTTGCATTTAGCTACTCTCTTCTACTTAAATGGAATTAGACGTTGCTTAATTTAATTCCTCTCAACCCTTATGTCAACAAGGAAAATATTCACGCTTGTTTAACATCTTCCTTCCGTACATTATACATACAATTAGTTTCATTTGTTCTATTTGTATAGCGAGGTAAAATTATATCGCAAATATTTGTACAATTTACGTTGAATAATATGCTTCAAGTTCTTAGGTGTAACATCGTTTGTTTTAGTTTATATTCAAGGAGTAAAAGCTTGTAACTCAACGTACCGGCAAATTGTTAAAGGAAAAGCAAAAATAAGCGCGTTTCGCAACATAACGGTTAAGGAAATCTCTTTGTATACGCAGCCTTCGTTATCAAGGCAAACGGACGTTGCTTTCAAGGCAACTTATCTTGACGTTAAAGTACGCGTTCCAGCGTAACGGTAAAAACTTTAAACGGCTGCGAGCCTTGGTTCGCAAGACAGCTTAATTAGCGCGTACTAAGAATGCGTCGCGATATGTAATCGCGTAATGAACTTAACGAAACTAATTTAAAGTTGTAATCGAAGCGGCGCGGCATGCGCGCGCGTGAAACGTCGCTGCGTCCTCTAGTTCATTCGCGATTTCGATGGCCTGCTCTTAATCGAAATTCAAGGGATGCGCTTCGGTATGCATCCATTAGGAGGGTCTATTCGTATAGGGGTCGCGTAATCCGCAGCTAATCGTCTTAACTTACGGCTGTCGAATTCGCAGCCTCGGAATCGATGCGTTATCGTCCATCGTCAAATCGTCACCTTGACACCCTCTCCACGAGTTCCATTAAACCCAAAGCTTTTCCCACCGTCACTGGGAACTTCTACTTGTTGAGCTTACGTTATACAGCTCCGGTAAAAATGTTTCATCCGTCGTTCTACTTTCACTTACGTCGAATATTCTGGATTTGAAAATTTCGTTGTTCACCCGAATTCTACGAATATCAATGGTAATCTGTTTTATCCCTACAGATTTTTGGTTAAAGGATTTTCTAGGGAATTCTAAGCTGAATTTTTGGAATCTGCGAATCCGCTTTTCCATCGTTTATTTTAAGAAAGTGTTATTGAGATATGTGGAATTTTGTGTGCTACGATAGATTAGCCGCGTAGTAGTGACACACATATATGAGTATGAGCATGTGGGAGTATGTGCGTGCATAGCATCTCGTAAAACAAATGAACGCAACTGTTCCGTTGGTAGTGTAGTACAGAAGATGGCGAGACAAAGAGAGTACTGAGACGCGTGTAAATGTATATCGACGAATATCTTGTAAATCACATATTAAATAAATCTGAGACTATTTTGATATTAATTCTAAATGTAATCTAAGTGCTCCTATACATTTATTTCGGCGATTAATGTCCACAATTCTCAACAAGTGTTTTTCACGATAACAGAGTTGTAAGTTAATTTTCCTTTAAATTCTTGGAACACGCGAAATCTACGAAGCACGTAGCGATTCTAATCTTTTGGTCGGTAACATACCTTACAATATGATAGGAAAGCAGCGCTAGCGAAAGCGAAGGAACAGCTTTTTGAGAAAGATTTATGCAACGTTTACGTTATACGTCTACATTTTTCTTTGAGCGTTTCTCTTTGAGCCTTTGAGTCGCATCCTCGATTCTTGCATCGAGATTTTCCTACGAACTGAAAGGATCTCTGGCCACGGTGAAGTAATGCGTTACGTAAAGTAAGGTTAAAGCAGAAGCTGCGTTGCGATCGATCCGCACACGTGAAATTAGCTGCACGTCCAACGCCGTGGGTGCGCGTACGCGCCAACTTCGACGTTTAGTCGATGCCAGGTAACAGATGAGGCCTCTTCCTCCGTCGCGTCTCGAGCGACAACACCGGAACGACGCGACGCCGGCGTCGTCTACATCGGCAGTCAAAGGTGCAAAGGACCTCTCGTCGTCGACGACGACGACGACGACGCGTCGTCAGTCATCGCTGTTAACGGTTCAGCTAGGATTTTCACGCTATGAAGATCACTCAGAATGTCAAATTACGCGACGTCAACCTCGTCAACGGCTGTTTCTACTTTCCTTCGAGTTGGCAGCCATTGCAATTTCACGGTTGATAAATTAGTTAAAAGCTGTTTCTTCGCTGTAATTTATATAGCGTAGAGTCGCTGTTAGACGAATTTTCTACGTCTGATAGAGAATAGATAAGTAATTAAATTTGCCGAGAAGAGTGCCAGACCAAGCACTACGTTATTCTATTTAACACTTTGCCTCAAGGTAGATTCACTAGGAAGACAGTTTCAACAACTAATAGCGAATAGACAAGTTTCTGCTTAATATTATCGTCGAATTTCTCGTTATTAAATTTCTGGCACAGAGTGTCTGATCAAATATCGTTCTATTCCACTGAACGCTTCGTTCCAATGTATATTCACTGTGAAAACTATTTTCGACGACAGATAAGGAATGGATAAGCATCTGCTATTGGACTTACAGGTTTGGCACATGATTAAATAATCCGTGTGTGCTGTCTGACCATACACTGACCTATTCCGCTTAACGCTTCGCCTAGACGCATTGTCGCTGTCAAAGGAATTTTCAACGATAGACAGCGAACTGATACGTACCTATTGCTCGTGCCAGGCTGATGTCCAGCAGGCATACAGCATTTCGTATTATTAAATTTCTCGTGACGACAGCTCGACCAAATACCGTCCAATTCTACTTAGCGCCGTGCCTCGAGGACAGAAAGGAAAAAGCAGACCGCGTTCGTTGATCCCAATGAAGCTTCTACTCTCCTCGGGCTCTTGCAGCGGCACAGAAGTTTCAAGCATCTACCCAATTCCCACGGATGTAGGACAAAGCCTTGTCTTCCAGACCGCGAATCAGTCGCACCACGGAAATCATACCATCGATCTACTAGCATCTGAAAGTACAGCCAAGAGACGATCAGTTTTTACTCAGTGATTGCAGCGAATGTTCCATTCGAGCTTCCAGATTAATAGCGAAGACGCGGAGATATCTAACAGTGTCAGAGACGGTCAGATAATAAATTTATCTGTTCAAGTAGTATGATAGGGAGGATTATTCGGCAGTCTAACGTTCGCCGGTTCGAGCGCCAAGGTTCTAGTTTGCCCATGGGTTTGATGTCTCCAGGGAAGCCTCCTTTCGAGCGATTGGAGTGTACCTAGCGGTTTCCAGTTGAATGCAGTCTCTTTGATGAAGTACCGCGGGATACCGACGGTCGTTTGCCAGGATTACGATAATCACGAACAAAGTCCGAACTTCCGTGCACTTGCTCCAACCGTGGGCGCTTTCTCTGTCTGTCAATATTTTATCCGAGAAATTTAATATCCGACGGCACGAATCTCGTTTTTCTTTTTCCTATTAATACTTCTTTCTGATTGTCTGCCGGACGATATTAAAATTAAAATCCAAGTATCCCCGTTTCAATTTATTTATCGGATATTCAAGGAAGGTACAACTTCATCCTATAAATCGTCGATTCGTTTCTTACATCTTCAGTTCGTAAGCGAACTCTGTTGGATCTGTTTTAGACGATAAGCGATTCCATCTTCTTTATGCATTTCTTCGATCTTTCGTTCGCCAACGTATCGATCGTGGCTGCAAGATTTATTCCACGATGTGGGAAGTGGCAACGTATCAAAATTACGAGCATCGCCGATCCATATACGATGATCGACTACCGTGCACCGAAGATCATCGAACAGACAATCAACATCGTCCACTTTCGATTTATTTATGGAACACTCCAAGCAAACGGTATCCTCTTTTTAACAATAAAAGTCACCAAGTGACAATTAGGTATTTTTCAAACCTCAATCCTTAACGAATCCCATTAAAATTAAATCTACCAAAATTAAATCTACCAACGTTATTTCGAATCTGTCGATTTTTTAATCGTCATTCGTTAGCCGATTCATCAATGACTTTGTTTTATTGATTCTCGAATTACGAGGCCATGTCTTTTATAGATGTCTGTGATTTTCTATTTGCGAACTTATCGATAGCTGCCCAACGTTCGTTGAAGGGTGCGAAAAGTGGCGACGCATCAGGATCGGAAGCGGCGTTCGCATGATCGCGCGGAATCCAACGCGAAGCCGTGCACGATAGCCGCCTAAGGCGCGTCGGGGATCAGGTCCATGTATAATTTAAGCTCCGTGTATCAATCGCCGAAGGGCGAGCACGGCTGGAGAAGCAATTCACGAGAAGGGGGAGAGGAGTGAATATCGGAGGTAGAATGGGTGACTGGCTGGAGTCGGAGGCCTAGGGGATGATTTCCCGATGGGCTTGGGCCGACAAGACGCCGTGGATGCTTAACCTGCCCTATACAGGGTGTTTCGCCAGTAAATACTCGCGTCTTGCCACGTGAAATTACTTGAGCAAATTTGAGCGAAGATAGAAGATTAGAATATTATATCAGCTTATTCAATTAGTACTACAGCAATATTTTATAGACGGAGAAAGATATAAAATACAAATTCGAATAAGAATTTGTACGTATCGGGTAAACGAAATTAAACGTACGTATTTAGTAGGCAATTTTCAAGTTCATCAATTCTTTTCCAACGTATGCCGGCAGAACGTAGTGCTAGATAAATAACATACAATTTCAGCCTAGCGAAACGTAAAATTAAATCAGGATTAATGTTATTAGTCGAACAAAATTATCTAATTCCAATTGATCAATTCCGCAAATTAATTCAAACATATTTAAAACAGAGTATTTAGGCAATTACGCAAAGAGCAAATTAATCGTAATTTATCGGCGGCTTCAAAGACAAAACAACAGAGGCAAATGGAGCTTTTGTACGCGATTCGATAGTTAATCGTGCATGACGACGTAGTTTGCATACGAGCCAGCATGTAAATCGACCCTATTTCGGATTCCACTATCGTAGCCGGTTTTTCATAAACATCGATCGCCCGGCCGGAAGATAATCTCACCGAGGGAGTACTCGCGTAATTTGTAGCATCGCACACCCTCGAAATCGTCCGTACGTACGTAATACGTATATTGCAAATCGCCGATTAGATACAACTGGAGGGTATCGATCGAGCGGAACGCGCGCGTGCTCGAGTGTCAGACCACGCGCGGCCACGTCGGGCGTCCTGCTACGCTCGACCAATTTGCGGTTTCGCCTCTTTTCGTGGCCGAGTGCCTTCGATCGTTTCCACCAGTCTCTCTCTACTGTCCCGTTGTCAAAATTATTATATCGGCTGTCTATTTCGCGACCGGACCTACATATCCACCACGAAATATTAAATTACGTTATATCCAATGTTCCTTTCGAACATGGATCTTCCATTACAAACAGAAGAAATGGAAGATGTACGGTCTTCTATCGCATAACTTTTGACGCTACGCGAGATCTATCTCTACTTATAGGTCACGGCATTTGATCTTTTTAATTATTACGTTAGAACGAACGTCGTTAATCGTTGAACAGAGCGTAGTTCGTTTCACAGGGTCGAATGAAAGAATTCGACCACGCACACGCATTCATCGTTTGAAAATTCAAAAACTAGAAGGATCTCTCACCTTCTACATCAGCATTCTCAAATTCTTAATCACCTAATATATCCTAAACGCTCTGGCAAAGGTTCCCCTTCGGTGAATTCAAAGGAGGCGAGCCCCTCGAACGATATCCAACATCAAACAGGAGTCAACTGAGCTCTCCACCTCGCTACGACGAAACTAATCACGTGCTGTTAGCTGTTACGTAAAAAAGATCCCCGGCCTCTAGTTCACGGCTCCCGCTAATTACCATAGGCCCGTTAGGGTAAAGCGACCACCCTATTCCTCTTTTCTGGAGGCTGTGTATCGTTGGTCGAAGGGTCGAACACACGTGTTTATACGCTATCGTCCATAAGTCACGGCACACTTATTATTAGTACACTTGGGATAGGCATAAATGAACGTTGGGAAGCGAACGAAAGCGAAGTTGTTCATTAACCGCGTGAAATTTAACGCAAAGATTACGAGGCAATATATTTTTATAAAATTAATATTTCGTTTCATTAATCGAATTTCCATTACTTCCTGATACCTATGGAGCAGCTTTACTTTTTTAAGAAACTACTCGTCTTTTTTTACAACGAGTTCCTTCGGGATCTCACAAATATTCGATCTTTTATCATCGAAAATTTAGGTAGAAACAGAAAACAAACGATCGCGTTCCATATTTAGGCAATGGTGCAAATGCAATTGAATATTCCAGCTATTCTTCAACATCGTCCCATAGCTAAACGTAATCATTTTAATCGGTCAATCCAACCTTCCTTTTCCAATAAGAGGCAAATACTTGCCTCGAACGTAACATCTACGTATTTGACGAAAATTTATCGTGAATAATAATCCTTCCAATGTTACGAAATACAATACAGAATATACCTGTTGGCAGAAACGTAACGAACTAATATACGTAACGCTAAATCCTATCTTTTGAAGATTGTATCAAAGATCTATTTTACGAAATCTCATGCTTAAAACTAGCAAATATACCGTGAGACTTATAAGCAAGACTGCACGCAAGTGTCGTCGTGGAGTCGAGTCGTTACATGGGTCTCTGTGTGTTTCATGAGGACGCCTCTGCTTCTGGGTTCTCGGTGGCAATTTACCAATTGGCTTTATTAAATTCTGCCACCTCCAATATGGCCGGCCGACACAGGTAACTCGATCTACTTCGTCTACTACATGAGAGAAAGAGAAGGAGAGAGAGAGAGAATATCGAGAGGCGGGTTCCCCTCGCGACAAACTGCTTCCGATTCTCGCCAAGACTCGCCACGACGACGCTCCAGGATCGCAGGGGAAACTTATTACTCGGGCTCGATCGACTCCCTCATGAATAACATTAGGCGGCGTCATTATAAACGGATATAGCTGGGATCGCGAGAATTTCGGGAAATGGAGTTTCCTCTGTGGAGAGATTGCAGTTGGAATTGGCCGCACACTGGATACGGGACGCTGGAGATTCGGCGAAAAAGACGCTAGGTTTCTTGTTCTGTTGAGATATCGACGTGGTGATTATTTTATGTTTTCTCGTAGTATATTTCGCTTCTTGATTCTTTGCTTCTGTTTCGGATCAGTATCGTGGATTTGTATTTACCCAATATAGAGCGTTATAGAGCGTTATAAAAGGATTCGCGGCTTTGTGACATTATAGTAAAAAGAGCATCGTGCTGATTCTTCGTAATTCCTAATGCTGTATTTTGGTTATTTGATAGTTTTATTATAGATGTGCCGACTAGTATTACTGCGTTCTTCCTTTACTGTCGTGCTATAACTTTAGCATTTTTTAATATGCAGTGTACTTACTGTACACTGTATGTAGCATAGTCATGACAGAAAATATTAAAAATAATAATTAGTATTTATGAAAATAATGTAAATAAGTACCAATGAACTAGGAATTTTGATCTTTATTACTTAATTTTTTTCGTAACAAAATACTCTTCAAGACAGAAACAGGACGCAGTAAAATAAATATAACGAACGTCAAAAAATTCTCTCCTTGGGTTCGTGATATCTAACGATCCTAAATTTGATGCATTTTGTTTGTCTGTAAACGACGATTTATCGGCCGACAATCTTTATAGACGAAGATAGACTACCAGCTTCTCCATCTTTCATACATTTCTTAGAATTTGTACGATAGTTAAATTAATCAGCAGGAAAACAATTTCCCAATAACTGCACAGACTGCAATTCGTAATGTAGATGTCGGTTAAATTATTAAATAACCAGAACAGCGAGCGGACGAGAGGAAAAAAGTGGACCAAGTTTCAGAAATAGGCAGATGATTTCATCAAGAGTCGGCTGTTCTTCGCGATCGTGTTCTACGAATAACCGAGTCTTTAAACGACAGACGATTCCTGGCTCGTTGCACGAATTCACGAACCCCCGTCGGCTTCTTGGAAATTATTTACGCGGGGGTGGAAGTCTCTAAGGGGCGGAACGAATCGGCGCCGCGGGACCGCTGAATCTCCTCGCGAAATTTCGAGCCTGGCGCGCGGAACTAACAGTAGACGAAGAATCTTGGGAATTCCATAGGCGTTCGACGATGCACGCCGATTTCAGGGGCCAATGAACGATCTATTCCCTTGGCAGAGGGTTGCTGTCATCCGCGGCGAATCGGGTTAAAAATCGCGTTAACACGGTTGCGGGGATACGTTTACGTTCGTCGATACGATTAGGTGATTAGCTCGGAACAGGCGCGTCGAATATTCGGAAAATATGGCATCTAATCGAGACTGAAGAAAATCAGAAAAATTGATACGAAGATATTTGAAGAGTTTTGAACGAATTTGATTAGTGGACAGTTTTTATCGAAACTTCCTGTCTTCTTTATCGATTTCTTCCTCTCGTTTCTTTTACTTCCTTTGTGCAGATAAATTGAAAGACACGTTGAAACTCTATTTCTTTCAAGTAACGTTCGTAAAAGTCTGAATTTCCATGAACATCCTATTTACAACATAGAACAATGAACTACCTATAATAGCAATGATCACGTTCTACCTAAGAGTTTCAGTTATGCTGTTAGCCTTTAATAAACTAGCTGCAACAAGACAACCATCAAACTGTATTTACACAACAATGCCGTCTAGCCATTAAATGCCGCCATAGCAATGGACATTTAGGCAACATCACTGATCCTATGATACCCTAAAGCGTACTACGTATAGAAGCCAGTTTCGTGTCTGAATTACAATTATAATCCGTATTCGCATAACCATTCAAAAATATTCCACACACTGTTCCATTTGCTACGTACAGCGAGCAGAAGAGGCTACACAATCATCGACAATTCTTCTATTCTGAACAAATAGAATCCACTGGATGATAATTCTCAATTTCGAATCCCTCTTCTCATCCATCTAACGTTGCCAGCTGACATACCATTATCTATCACACACAATAACGCGCGGAGGTTGGATGGATCGGCTTTAAAGCCACATATCCTCGTTATTATTGCCAGCGAACAATTCGCCTTGGTGGTAGGCTCGGGGAAATCAGGATCGAATCTTCCGGACCAATCGCAATACCCATTAACGTGCTGGAACTCGGAGAGGATGGCGATGATCGCGGTGATGGCGGTCGCGTTGCGGTCGTCGACGACCAATCGCGCTCTCGGCGTCCCCCGCACTCGTGTCCTCGGCAAAATCCAAGGGACTATCGGCCAGATGGACGAGGGTCGCCCGTGACCCTTGCCGAATCCCGGCTTTCCGTCGTTGCGAATTTATTACTCTGCCTAACCCTCTTGCGAGAGGATTGCGCGCGAATCGTTTGAAAATTCCCGCGCTTTCTTCGATTTGTCAATTTTTCGGAGATCTTCTCGCGAAAAATATAACGATAAAATTAACGCTCCAGCCGCCGGTGATTTGCATATTGTGTACAAAATCGCGGAAATTTATATCTCGTATTGTTTTATCACGAACATTGCTTAATCCAATAGAAAAATCGCGATGCGACGCGTAATAGCGTGTCGCGACGAAATGAATTACAATGCGAGAATATTAAGTAGGGATCGATCGAATATGTCTGTTTTGAAGATTATGGAAATTGGACTAACTGCGTCCTGTATGTAATCGATATTCCAAATGTGGCTAACGACCCATCATTTTCTTGGTTTTGCTGCGATGTACGATATATTGGTCCATAAATATTGATAACAGTAATGGTTAATATTATGTTAGTCTGTAGGTGAATAGCTTCTGCGGTTTTCATTTCCTACTAAATATAGATCATAACCAGTTACTTATTGATTATATGTCGTACGTTACGTTGTACAGCTTTCCTTTTCTTTCTTTACGTTGAATATTAAAGTGTATAATAAATTAACAATCTTCTAACACGCTGATGTCAAATTTCGCGTCGCAAATTTAACGGAAATGTATTCGTCTTGCTCGCTGCTACTCAAACATATATATTGAAATATAGCTTCTCCTCGTGAGCAGCACAGATATCTATTCTTCATGGACATCTTTAATTTAACTAAGAATAGAATTTTAACCTCGTCGCTGATCTGTTTCAGTTATTTTATTCAATGCTACTAATTAATGATCGAGTCTGCTATCGTTATTTCACGAGTTCGCGGTGATTTAAGATAGAGTTAGAAAAGTTGAGCGATCCAACAATAGCGGATATTGCATAGCGTCTCTCGTTAACCCACTTTTTCTCCCAAAATACAACCATCCACCCGTGACTCACGCACCGATGCCACGTATACATTATCATCTCCGACTTCTCTCGCAATTTCTTACGTTTCTCCTTAATACGCCGACAGCTCAAAGCTGACCGCCGAGATGGCGTTACACGTGAATCGACGAGTTTTAAAAAACAGAATTTCAATTACGACAAGGCCATTGACTTCGTACGATCCAGCGATCGATGCGACGAATTTCTAAAGTGAGCCGAGATCGCGGTTTCTCGTTAAACGATAACCGAAGAAATTTTCTTCGTGAAAAGTGGGATATGACGCAAAGTCTGCGAATGTACAATGGACGTGACCACTGAAAAGCAGCCTGAAAAGAGCACAATGTGGCAATGGAGGCGGAGGCGACGCGACGAATCGTTTGTTTCGAAGCTGCCACACTTTTTTTCCACGTGAAATATCACTCGCTTCGACATTCGTTCCTGAATAACCGCGTCAAACGCACATCCGCTTGGAGATACGCGTTTCTACCGGTTCGACTCCGCTTTGGGACCAGCCGACACTCTCGACCAATCATCGGTTTATCGAAGGCTTCATAGACGAATCCTTCGAAAATTCAATGGCAAATGTCGCTTATTGTACACTCTTTAGCTTCTCGAATTTTTAAAAATATTCCATAATATAAAATATTTTACGAAATCTCAAATAAAAAAACGTGGAAAATTTTTCATCTTTTAATATATTATAGCTTTTATCGGATAAGTGATATTAATATAGCTTTTGTAACGTAACAGTAGAGTAACTTATTATTTACATAATGAAGTAGAGGACTAATCACGAATTCTAAATCAGCGATAATCCAGCAATGGATAATTCTGGCGATTCGCTCTTGCAAGAATTAGTTCCCAGCGTTTACTTTCGACTATTTTTCATATGCTTTCAACAGAGGAGTAAGTTCCAGGTATATTCAATTGCCACTCGAAGAACGTCCGATCCATGAACTTTTGAGTGGACCTAGTCGAGCGATTTTTCGACACCCTCCCACTTTGTGAGACACGTGTGAGACGTAAAACAAAAATCTCTTCACCTCGGAGTCTCTTGATTGGGTTCTTTTTTTGGGAACGTTTCGCCCATCGACTTTCCAGATGACTGTGGCAAAAAATCAAGTGTCTACTGCGAACGATTGTGGCTATGGCCAGTCGTAAACGATGATGCCTGCAAATACTTTTTGCGTGACGGACTAACTGATGAGAGGCGAGGATAGGAGGGTTCGCTTCAAAGAACGAGACGCTAGCAAACGGACCATCGTCAGTGGTTTTTACCTTGATGGCACTTGGCGTCTTCCAAGTATATAGCTCGTCTCAAAAGCTTCGCTTTGCTTTAAGGAAAAACACATTGATCTCAATTTTTCAGCATTCTCGTCTTCACATCTATCAAATGTTTTTTTCGAATATGTTAGTTACTTTGATCGATAGAAGAAACTTGCGTCAAAACGAACTTACTTGACACACACAAAAAGAAATGACAAATATCGTGATTCGTCAGTCACTCCCTTAAAAATCATTTCTCTTTTAGAATTTCCAAAATCGCCGACATTCTTTTTTAAGTAGGTCCAATCGTAGGTACATCGATCGATCGATAGCCGTAGAATCATCCAAAAATTTCCAATACACAGGTCCGTGGTTCAAGATACAACACGACAAAATCTATTTGAGAATATACGATACAAAATCAAGCAATTAAACTTATCGGAAATAGGGTTACTAGGTCATTCTTGCAATTCCATTTTATCATATCCACCGTTGTATCCTTTTTCGAAAAAGAAAAGGATAAATATTTTTTCCACACGATTTCGAACATAGCGTTCCTTTTTCCAGTTTGCCATGTTGACCGCGATACGTAAGAGTTGAAATTTTTCGGTCAGTTTTATGCTGTATTTACGAACTCGAGATAAACGAGTCGGGCTCGGTCGGTTCCACCGATAAGTTGAGCTTTGTAAACGCGTTTCAAACGTATCCAATTAACCGATCGAAGATGGAAGAAAAAAGAATTTCAACCAGAGAGAAGTTTATTGGATCGGCGCAAAAAGTGGAACAAACGCGGAGTGGTCGCGAAACGAGTGGAATAATTCCTTTTCCCAATTCGTTGCCGGTACGCTTTCGTAGTTTCTCGAAAGGGCGGTTCGCTTAGCGTGGCGATGTCTGAATAGAGTTATGAAAGCCGCGTGCCGCGGGCCAAAGAGAAGACGTGAAAGGTCCACGACAGTTTTCAGCATCTCGACGCGCCGGTCCTTTTGAAACGTTCTGTAACTCTTCAACTATCCACAAGGCCCGAGAGTCTCGCGTATCGTTGCCGCGCCACTCGTACCGCCACTTCAACTCTTCAGCCGTGGCGAGGCGTGGGCTTAAAGCACCATCCAAAGAAAATATTAGGGTCGCCTGTCACCCCCGTATGAGCTCTCGAGCATCCCCGACGTTCGCCTTAAGCATCGGTGTCGCGAGCATTTACATGCCTCCGTCCACCCTCTCCCCACCCTCTGTGCCTCCCCTTGGTGGTATTTCTTCCGGCCTCTTTTCGTTCTGTCTTTTAAAGCTGACGGAGGATCAGCTCGTAACCGAAACTCAACTCCAGCGACAAACTGTAATTGAAAAGTTCGAGGGTCGCGGAATTCTCTTGGGAGATTTGTCCTCTTATCTCGGGGATTTCTGGATGATGTTTTTTTGATGATATTAAGGAACGTATGGGAATGTGTGTGGACAAAGTTGAAATGTAAACGGCGAGATAAAGATGTAAATAAGAAAAGTTGAAGTCCAAAGGATCAGATAGAAATGCAAACGCACCAAGTTGAAATGTATACGACGCGATGGAAGTTTAAATAAACTGCCAGTGTAAATAGCAAGATGTAAATCCAAATAAACAAGATCGAAATGTAAACAACAGGATGGAGGTGCGTACTTTTTGCAGCCACGATATGGTTCACCAAAAACATTCCTCCGTTCTGTTACAAGCTATACGTGAACGAGCGTATACCAAAGAGATCAAGATCATCTGCCTGATAGAGCGCCAAATTGTCCTCGTCGAAAACAAGTGCAAAGTTGAAATATAAGAGACAAGTTGAACAAACATTTCGATGAACAAACACGAAATGTAAACAAGGCAATGGAGGTGCATTACCTTCTGCAGCCACGATATGGTTGACAAAGGACGTTCGTCGATTCTATTACAAGCTATATATAAGGGAACATATACTAAGGAGAGCGTAGTTCTATTGTTCCATCTATCCAATAGAGTTCGAAATTGTCGTCGTCAAAAGCAAGTGCAAACAAGAAGCCTTCGTACAGAGAATCGCCGATCCAGATGTTGCCGACTGTTTACCAGTCGGAAGAAAGGGTTTGAGTCCGCAGAATCGGCGGAAATTTCGGTCGGAAGTCGTTCCGGCCGTTGGATTGTTTGATTTATCGCGGACTATGCGAAAACAAGGGTACTGCCAATATTAATCGGCCGATAGTTCGCTTGATTCGCCAGCAACCACCCGGCACTTTGTTTGTACCCAAAATCGTTGGAGATCGGCAGTTTCGCAAGTGGGTCACAGGTAACGCGACCGACGTTCTCTTGTAATTTCCTACGTCGAAATCGAGGATCTGGTATTAACTGATGCTGTGCCGATGCGATATCCAGCCAAAATGGAGTCTCACACGCTTGGCTGCTCGACCATTCACCTCCGCTACTAGATCGCTAAACCTTCCAATCTGACCTCTTCGACTTTACTGGCTCCTGTCTTTCCGCTCTTATCCCGCTATTTCCTTTTTTTCGTCGTTTTGCGCGGAGGATAGGGATTTTCAGTTCGTGGATACAGAAGAATCGTATTACTCGACACGTAATTATTCCTTTGGGTCTAAAGCAGTACCACCATCTAATATACCATTTCTGCGAGCATTGTTCTCTTTGCTTCGACGTTCGTACGATTGTTGGAATTTAAGGAACGAGGATAGAGCCGCGATATAATCTTCTTCGAGAGAAATTCCTTTTAATCCTAAATTGATATTGTTCGATCGTAGATGAGCAGGAACGTTCCAATCGTATCGTTTAATTTTGTTTCCTACCGTATACGCATCGTACTTAATCGCTTCTATCCTATAAAATATAGAATACCAATGAAAATTTAATAACCTGATCCAAAATATTCCGATGGTTTATGATCCAGTGTTAGCGTATCTAAAGATTAATATAAACGTTCGATATAAAATATCATATGATATAAATATTTCAGAGAAGTCCGTATCTCTTCATCGAATAAACACGACCTCCGTAGATTGTAACGAATAAAACATCTTCAAAATCGCGATATCCAATCTTACCGTTCGTCTCAAGAATATTTCTCGAAACTTCAATGATACGCCTAACTCAGATCATCGAAGAAGCTATAAGAAGTCCATAGAAGTAAATACCGTTTTCTTTAGGTCCTCGTAACGTCGGTCACCGTTTCCATTTCCTGATCACGTTACTTAATTCCTAACACAATGCCTACAAGAGATTCTCGAGGAAGCAGCCACCATTTGCTGAATGAAACTGCTGCGATTTCTGCTCGATACGTCTGACAAAGTAACGACCGTTCCCGCCATATCCTGCGAGGCAATATTGCCCCAAGCACTTTCCAATATCGATTAATGGTTTAATTCTGCTACACTGCCAGCCAACCGGGTATGAAAGTTATCGGGCCTGTACAGATCACCGCGGCCAAAGGGACACTGCCTCTTTTCCGGTTTGATTAAATAATTAACCGATCGTTTTTATACCTTTCTCCCAACAGTTAGCACCCTGTGACCGTTTCTCTGATAAAACACACGCCGAGTCTGTGCGGCATCCCTGAAGAGATCCTTCGATAGGCACAAGGGTTTACGTTTCATTTACAGTGGCGAACAGGAGCCCTTTACGTCACTGGATATTATGTCAAAGAAAATCTTCGAAAATATCGCCATCTATGCTTCCTTGTTCCCAACAAGGTGTGAAATTATATCTGGAATTAGTAGAACTACTGACCTACTGACTAGGAAGTATTTGTTGTCAGAACTGGTAGAAGCACAGAATTTGCATCGAAGGATACGTAAATACTTTTCTGTTAAAAATCTATAAAATTTTTATTAAAAATCAGTTCATAGTGTCGTAAATATAGATACGTATAGTCGTATTTCCATATCAATGAAAGTCAACGTCAGAATTGTCAATTAAGCATTTTTAACAATTCCAGAAATAAGAGTCAGCAGTTCGTCATTTTGACAATTTTAATGGCACGGAATTTAATTTCTAGCGTTGCAAGGTAATATTTTTCAGGACACGCGAGATTAGGATAGAGGCATAAGATCTTCGAGTGCTAATAGGTCGATCGCTGTAGCCAATTCTCTCGGCAGTAACTTTACATTAGCAACGAGTCGAAGTCAGATTTAATTAGCAAGTCGAGGAAAATACATTCGCCGAGAGAACGTGAGGGGAACGCGAGAGTAAACTTTCAGGTATGACCATGGAATTGCAGCCAATTTTCTAGGATGACAGCCTTTGCTCTGGCTAACCTTAGCCTGACTGTAACCTGACCATTACTACTGCACTCTCAGCTAAACGTTGTATAATTACTAATACAGCTATATTACGTTTGCCCATCTTATTATTCCTCTACGGCTCTTCCGTAGCATATACATTCACCGTTGTGGTGGAAGTTAATTGTCGCTTCAAATTAAGCTTTTAGTGGATACTTGGCGATGGAAATCGAATGTGCTCTGTAACGGGTCACATTTAATCAGCGATGAGTTTAAATCAATTCGAAGCTCGAAATGATTCCCATCGCACATAATAATTTTCCTATATAACAATTATTAATTACGAGATTATTATATGCGATACATAAATCAGTTACATTTAACGCGTATTACACGAGAAGAGATTTTTCATAAAGAATGCAAAAAATGCTCCTTTTTTTAAATAGATTAGAGCTTTACGTAGAATTATAAACGTTTTCGTCAAAAATATCGAATACTTTTTCTTCAAATATTAGCCAAAATAATCACGTTTGTATGGATCCACAGCGATCTAAGACTCTCTAGACAGAAACTTGTGCACACGTCTAAACCAGACCTCTTGTTTTCTTTCAAGTCACAAAAATTCCTCCATACCCGTTTAAAGTCCATAATCCCGCGATGGTAGTTGCAAACTTGTTGAACGAACCTGTTTCTCGCCGAGAAATGATTCGATGCAACTCTTTCACCGTGAATCACGACGAGTCATCGATTCACCGTAAAATGAACCAGGTGGCGGATCGATGAACGCCGCGCTAGAATATTGTCTGATCAAAGTCTGGCAACGACTACTGCGAGTTACATGGAAACAGGAGGATCGAACGCGAGGTCTCCGGTCGACCAAGCTCATAAATGTTATCCAACCAGTTGAAAGACCTTCGTGGCACGAGAGGAATTCGCCGTTTAACTGCCGCGAAGGGCTGCGCGAGGAAAGTCGTACATCACCGGCTGCGTGCCAAAACTTCCAGGCGAAAATTAGGTCGCGGCGATTTCGTTACTTTGTCTGGGAACGAGCCGTAGCTAACTTAGTCATACGCAGCTCTCGTGTATGGTATTTTTCAGCTGTGCAGCTTGCAAGTTGAGTTCTGGCGATGACAATGCGTTATAATTATCTCGTAATTACTTTGTACGTTGAAATAGTTTGTTTAACTGTAAAATGTGGATGTGTATGGCGTCCTCTCGATTCTTCGTACCGAATTCAATGGAGAAAGATTCAGTGTACTGTGACAAAAAATATTTAAAAACGTTGGCGAAAAATGTGTCTTTAAGAGTAGAACCAAAAATTCAGTGTCTTGAGTAGAAAACATAAAAGATACAAGGTACGAGTGTACGAGGAAAATAGGCAAATCACACGCGTAAACTCGGAAACACCTTAACACGATGCACACAGCAGTGTGCAGTTGGTGTGTTGGAAATAATTTAGGGAAACAGAATTTTTCCAGCCACTCGAAAAGCGCTCGGTCAAGAAGAGATGTGTTTTCCGGAAGATATCAAGAATACTCGCGCGTACGATGAAATATTCGCGAAGCAGGCAGCGAACTAGCCGATTTTTCGTCTTGGCATCGCGATCTCAAGTGCATGGAAACGAGAACGCAGTCGCCACGTGAAATATTTTCCTAGCGCGCGTGGCCCAAAGTTTACCGATGCCAGTCACCTCGAAGAATATGTAGCTGCCCTTTAGGGACGTCGTAAAACCAGCCAACATTAGTTACACCGCCGAAATATAAAGAATGTATAGGTTACATTGTCCTTTTGTTCGCTTTAGGTGGCTGGAATGGCTTCGTCGTAAAGACTACGAGTTCTTGTGCGCGATAAAAGGTAAACAAAAGCAAACATCTTGGAATTATCGATTAAAATATCGATCGAACAACTGATATCGAAGAAAATGTTGATTCTTCGGTTAATATTATGATACTCTATAACGTTGGGAAGGAAAGAAACAAGGATAGAAGAAAAGGAAGGCGACTCCGTCGACAAAACGATAAAAGTTTATAAAATAAGAAGTATAAAAGGGTGCCATAATCTCATTAAATGGAATTACGTTTAATAAGAACAATCAATAAATACAATATATATATAGAATAGATGTTACTAATGTGGTAAAGAATTTTTAGTAGTAACAAGATTTTGTTAAAATTCATAATGCATTAACCTTTAACTTTATTTTATCCATCGCCGTATACATTGTGTGAACACCGCGGTATTCAAATATCATTAAGAACAATGTACAATACTGTACAAATAAAATATACATAAATCTGACACATTTTTCGTAAACTCATAGTAATAGAATACAGTAACTTGAAGGATAGTTTTACAAAGGATATTTCCGAGCACCTCAAGAAATCTGGTCCTCTGTAATGGCATTTAGCGAACGCAGTGTCGAACATGGTGCGGCTCGCGAACGAGCACCTTGTTGCATTCCGTGCACACGTAGCCACATATCAAAATGGAGGAAGGGCGGGTTCGGTATGCTAGGGTGGCGTTTAATTTAATCGCCGCCGGAGATTCCGACGAGGTCAGAAATTATCCGCGGCTGTCGCACCACCCCGCCAGTTTCCTTCGTCATCTTGCAAAGCAATGCGATCCTTCCGCTAAAGTTTCCGGATGGATGCAGCTGCGATTACTACCGCGACATCGTTCTCGCGAAGAACGAAAGTTTCCTTCCTCGTTTGTTAGGCATCCTTCTTCCATATACGTAAATATACGCATAGTCATTCGGGCAAGTTTAAATACGGCTATCTAATTTTGTTTATCTAACGTATCAGAGAAACTGAAACTTGCATTTTCTCACAAAATTATTTACATCTGTGTAATTTTATTACGTTAGTTATATATTATACGGTAGCGTAATTTTATCTCTTGAAATATTAAATGTCTTCTCATTCGTTGGCCAAAAACGAGATGAAAATAACAAATTTGGAAACTGCAGCGACGCTAGTAGCAGAAAAACGATAAGCTTAATAAGATCCCGTGCACTGAACAACGTTACAAATTTCGTACGTCGATATAAAAATGAACGAAGAAAACAGTTTTAAAATGAAGAAATTAAGAGTTTTGGTTGAAACATTTACTGTATACAGTATAAACTTTCGAAGCGAAAATGCTTGTCACGGATTCAACAGAAGTTTGTCGTTAGATACGGTGCAAAATATTCTCCGAACGATCATCTAGATTCGACCATTAGATTTCACCTACCAACCATCCCTTTTGAACTTCCAATCAATTCCATTGATTCCTTTTGTAAAGAGGATCAGTCGATTGGATTGTCGGACTACGAAGCAGAATTCGAAGCCGGATCTTGCTTCCAGCAATCGAACTATCCAGGCCATCGAGCTTTTCTTCCCCCTTCTAACGATCAAAAATCACTTCTACCATACCCATATGGCTAAACCAATTTATTCTTCTCTCTCTTCTTCCTAACATCTGCTTTCTTTTGTGTCACTTATTTGATTAGTTTCTCGATCGGTAATTTAGACAAGGGAATAATTTAATTTAAATAAGATTTACCGTGTCTCCTCTTTGGTGTCAAGGTGCATTGCGAGCTTCCTCGAAGTTTCTCTACTCCAAGTCTTTAATCATGCACGTCTCATCTTCTGAGTTGGTGTTGTGCCTTTCCTGATCCTGTTAAATATTCTCTTTATCATCTCTAACGCAAGCTCTCCTTTCGATAGACCATTCTCGTTATCACAAAGACCTAACGATTACTCTACAGGTGTCACAGTTCGTCCTCTCTCGTACGCGCAGAAAGATACAGCGCTCGAATTTTTCTTATCGATTCTCGAAACTAATATTTAAAATCATCGAGTCTGTCTTATAGACGAGAGCGTGTGTATAATTTGCCCCCTGTGCATCTAACTCTTGCCCCCCAGCCTCGCAAAAAATATCTGTTTTCAGCCTACAGATTGAACGAATGCAAATACAATTGTCATCGGTAATTGAGCAGGGCCAAGGATTTGGCGAGTAAATTGGGTTCGTCTGATTCCCAAGCGAGCCGAGGAACGATTCATTTTTGTCAGAGAAGAGGCAAAACTCTCTGAAATTCGAGGGAAAAGGCAGCATCGAGTTCCAAGCGGGCAACGCGTCCCGCCAGCGGTAAGACCTAATTCAGCGGAAGTTAAATAATTTAATAGTTCGTTTGCTGGCGGTGCCACGCGGTCCCTCGGCGTAGCCAGCCTTTTGTTTATAGGTCAGCCCGAACTTGCCCGGTACGACAAAATTTTGGCGCGTTTTGCCCAGGCTAAATCCCTTATTTTATATGAAACCAAGAAAGGAAAAGAGTAAATGACCGGAGTGGGTTGCAAGGAGGATGAGAGCAAAGGGGAGAGTTGGAATCGTTAATTTCAAACGCGGGAATTATGCCGGTTTTACACCGGCTGCGCACGTTTTAACGGCCAAAGAAACAAGCCTTGTTTCCGGACTAGCGATTCCATCAACGTTCTCTCCTTGGTGCCTGAAACCCGAAGAAATTAAACCTCTGCAGCCCGAACGCGTTTCTTTGTCTCGTTTTCAGTTTGCACGCTCGATTATTCCTCCACTGGCTGCTCGACGAATTTTCTTCGTCCTTAATTTTGTCCGCGCAGAGAAACGTTCGCGAGAATGTGATTCCACGAACAATCGTGTAATTAACTCTACGTTTGGATCATTTTCGTTAAATCATTACCAATGACGGAAGTCGCTTATGGTTACCGATGATCATTATGGACGGTGAAAATATGTTTTGGCTATCAATAACACAAATTACAGTATAATCTGGTTCCCTGGTTTTACGTAACATTGAGTTGTCCGGAATGTGTCTTTCTTTTACAGACACGTCTTTTGCAACAACGCATCTTTATATAAACATGAAACCTAATCTGTCGAACGTTGTGATCTTTAATTTGATAGAACAAGATGGATCATATGTAATTCGATAAAATAATATAAAACGGAAAATGTTGTGCATCCATTATTTCCTTATAAAACGAAAGAAACTTTTCGGACGATCTAATACTTGCATCGACGTGACATATTCTGCTATTCGTATTTATTGCAATTGCTTACGATAAGGAAACGAAATAAAAATTGTAAAAGATATAAATTGCTATGTATACCCTAATTCTTTGATTTTATACTAAAAATATTCTTCCGGAGTACCAAGTCGCGCGTGTTACACATATACGCGAGCTCCTTTAATCGTCGGAGCATAATCCCAAAGGAAGCGATCCGATGGAGCGGCTAAAGCTTCACCGTGAAAGAAGTCTCAAGAAAACTCTGCATAATTCACAGTCGAGTGGTCGACAGCCACTTTGACGTCGCTAAATCCCCTCGCTCGTTTTCCTACGAGCCTCCGGACCAGCCTTAATTTGTCTCGCAGAGCACGTTGCGCGCCTCAAACGCCACTTTTCCGCTCGAGCGGCCCGCGCGCCGTGCCAAGAACACCCTAACGCGCCCTAGAGATCTCCACAAGGAAATCCGTCCGAGTTGGCACCGCTGCCCTCTCGCAGTGCGACGAAGAGGACACCACAGTGGAAACAGATCGAGCTCCGACTCGTGCACGCGACACGAACTTTCCAATTGTCAAAGAATCCTACCGTTAGCTTGGAAGTCTAAGACGAGAAGTCAGGTTGGGTTGGAAAAATCAGTGTGCGTCCAGAAGATCCAAGAAACGATCGCACGAAGACTGCAGGCTGGCAAACGTGAGAAAGGGGATTATGTTCTATCGGAGAAATTTGTAAGTTGCAAAGCAAGCTAAGTTTAGTCTGCTCTAAATAAAAAGAAAAAAAGAAGAAAAAAGAAAATCAGGCGACGATGGTCGAAAGTCTGGAACAAAGGAAAAAGAGACACGGCGTTTCTTCGAGCTAGAGGCACAGAGATTGCATCGGAGAAGTTCCACCGAGCGGACAGGTGATCCAAGTCTCGAGGTCTTGCAAACAATGGCGATGAAGCTGGACAAGCTAGATAAAAGAACAACGAAGAGAAATTAGACCAGAGGAAATCTGGGAAGCCGAAGGAAACGATGCTTTGGAGGGAAACCAACGGAGAATCTGGAAGACCGATCGAAATCTCTTCAGATAGAATGGGATTGAAGGAAGATGACCATCGAACGATTTCTTGGCAGGGACGAGAAGGGAAGAGAAATGGTTAGAGAGGGGGCAAAGGAAGGAAGGAAGGAAGGAACGGTGCTGCAGCGAGTTATGAGACTGTATTTATCCCGGCTTAACCTACGACCGACCTAGCTGAACCATTCGAGACACCGGACTCGCTTAGGTCGAGCCACGATCGTGGATAAGAGCAAGAGCCATGCGCTTCGAATCACGACCAAAAGGGATGGAAAGCTCCGGCTACGCTCGAAACTAGTCCGGAACTAACCGTTCGTATAAATTTGTGGGGATTCGCTCGCGTTCGAGTGTAAGAGAGATATGGCCTCGACCGTGGCCACCCAGAACCCGTGTCCTGTCGCTTTCCTCCGTTTCGCGCGTCGACTCCCGCGCGCGGATGAGAGTTCCGCTGCGGTGATTTGTTCGATCGCGGTTTCGCCAAACTTTATTTTCCTGTTTTATCACCAACAGCGTTTCACTTCGTTCTGTTTTAGATAGATTTTACTAACACGACAGACTAAAGGAACTCCAGGCTTTAGATCTTTGGTCACGCGTTGATTTTGTGTTTGTGACTGTGTTTTGTACTGGGTGGTTCTGACGTTTGTGAAATTAATGATATATATACAGTATGATCGTTTTAAATGTTTCAGGCGAAAGTCGTATGGTATCAAAGGGGACATAACCTGGAGCGATTAGTTTTCTTGTGGATGAGTAGACAGAAGTCGTATGATGGTGGTATAGGATGATATTTCTGTGGCGGCACTCGACCTCGGAAATTTCCAACGGTTTCGCGGCACAAAGCGCTTTATCTTAAAAGCGCTATGCCGACAAGCCTTAGGTGTCATCGATATCCTTACGGCTCCTTCGCCGAATTTTCGGGAGACCGCACACGTGGCAGTCGTCGCGGACTTCTAACAATCGCGCGCGATATCGATGGCTAACAAAGAAAAGAATCGGCGTGGCTTTTGAATCAAAGAAATTCAGTCTGCCCTGAGCTGCGAAGTGCGAAGGATTACGCGAAACGAGCGCTCGACTTCCTATAACCTGCGTTAAGCATTGATCGTTACCAAGCGTTGCTAATTGTTAATTGTTAACTGTTGTTAAGTGTTGTTTGTTGCTAGTTGTTATTGGACGTCAGTTGTTACTAAATTAATAAACGTTTTTTGTTCAAACATCTGAGCATTCCTTCTACACCTATCACGACATGCCACTTCATTTCAATGGAAACACGCAATTCTAAATACAGTGATTGATCCGTCTGGAAATTTGCTATAAGCAAGCATTAACCTATTTATGTAGCAAAATCATTGCTTTACAAGATATTTTAACTTTAATTTATCAAATTTGACGTATGAGAGACAAACATATTCTACATACATGACGTATGTAATTTAAAGTAATTATTTTTGACATAAATAGGTTAATGCTTTTAATTAGGGAATATCCAGATCGATTACTGTATTTAAAACTATTCCATATAAAAACTGATCCCATATAGAATTACGTATATCACCTTGTATAACTTTTATCTGATCACTTACAAAGAAGACTAATTACATCAAATTATATTTCCTTTGATATCTTACAACTTTTATCTGAAACATTTTTCCCCGTTTTTCATATTTACAGAAATAATTGCGCGCATACATTTGAAACGGACATACTGTACGTTTCAAGCGTCAGAAACGTGATTGAAAATGATATTCAAGATTGTTTAACCGGAACAAATTACACACAGTGGCTGCAAAAGATATTTGTGTATAGCCTTAATTTCTAATAGAGCGTTTTTTGAATCAAATACTACATTTCATTCAAAGTATCAAATTTGTAGAGTATCGAATTTTTGTACTTCGATGAAAGTGCCATTAAATGGTAGGAAATGTAATACGGTTGAATCTCGTCGACCAGTGCACACATCCTAGTTCAAAGATCAAACGTAACAATTTGGCAAATCCAACAAACATAAACAATTGTATCAATTGGGTATTTGAAACTCTGTTTCATCATTTGTACGTATCAAATTTATTTCCAGCCGATTTATTCTTTTCGATGATATTCGCTTAATAGATTCTTTACGAGAAAAGAATTTAGGGAACAGCAGCAATGGCATCTTTGTAATATTCCAATTTTATGCACTCGCGGTTAAAGTTCTTGTAATACATTGACAGAAGTCTATCAAATGCTATGGACAGTAAGTTAAATAAAAGTATTCAGTGTCATTGAAATTATATTCTTTAAAGCAGCAGTCTATTAAAGGTAGCAAGAACTTTCACGGTAACTTAATCTAAATTATAGTTTCAACAAAGAAAATCGAGAAACTCGTACTCGGTTAAATTTCCTCTAAAACAGGGCCTCCTATATTTCATGGAAAATCACAAAGACAGCCTAGCTGTGAGATAAACAGCTTGGATAATAATATGCGTGCGCACGTTCTCCTCGTAACTCGAGATACGCGCGCGCAAAGGACAGTGTGGCGGTTGTTTGTCAGCCGATCGATCCTAATTATCAAGAATTATAATTTCATGAACAAGGCCATTCACCAGTCGCTAGTCGCTCGATAACGGTCAGCCTACAAGATCGCTAGAACTTTAATAGCTCAGCATTCCGTTAATCTAGTTACTTCGAAGCAGACTATTAAACATTTCACTGCTTCACCTGCGTTCTCCCTTTAATCCCTTTCTGTGATTTTCGAATCGCAGACAATTAGCACGCATTCTTTTTACACAAACAGTAATTACGTATCTATGAACCCTGTTATACAATTAAAAATAGAGTTAATCAGTTTGGCTTTTCAGAAGGTTTCTTTTCTCTGGCCATGCGAAACTACTAACAACTGATACGAAATTTCATATAAACAGATCTAATTAATTAGTACGTAAATGCTATAACAATACATTTGATACAATGATCTAGCAATACTTACCGCGGTCACTATTCACTATCGAGAATCCGATTATAAATAGAAAGTACGTACATGTCTCATTCAGGAATTATGGGTTATTATTCCCATAAAATAATTTTGCAATTGCATCGAGTTCCGTTTCGCAGAAAAATCTCATTCCGAATGGATCTGCTCCAATTACACAAAACTAAAGCTTATTTTCGTTAATTACCCGCGTGATTTATTCATGGCTGTCCACGTTGACTCTAAAGACCATTCCCCTGGACTTCCATCCGTTTCCATCTGTTCCCGTCGATTCTAGTCAGCTCCATGGGGAAAATCTGCGCCAGCACGTCAGTCGTGGGATGGGAACTGATCGGGAAGGGACGATGGCAACGTATTTCTACTGAAATGGGTAGGGACGAAGGTTATGGTGAGAGTGGATCCGGCCCGATCGGCAGCAATTTTGCTAATTTCGCTGAATTACGCAAAGCGGTTGGAGAACGAGCCCCCTTCAGTCTCGTTACGCGGCCACTCGATAACGTTATCGATATCGACACTGTCGCGATAACACACTGTGCGACTCGTTCAACCCTTTTGTCCGTCTCGCTTTTGTAACGAGCGCGAACAAAACGCTTGTACGGGGCAGAGGGCTGATCTGTGCCTATATAGGGAGGGAAATGATCGTAAAAGGGTGACCTTTCGCGTTCGATACGACAAAATTAACAGCCAATGGGTGCAACTAGGGACCAGTTCGAAAAACCCATGTTCGTTGCAATACGCGCTGACTAACGATCAACGCGTTCACCCTGAGAACTCGTGTTCGACTACGTTTGTAAGCAAACCTATTAATACGGACAACAACGCCTAATTATATCAAAGGTTCCGAGTTAGACGCGACAAGTGAATCATTTAGGTAATCACGGTTACATTTGCGACCACTCAGCACCGCTTTTAATAATTTCCTATTTTAGTAATCTTTCCTGCTTTTATTTCGCGTTTCTTTTATTTCGAAGTTGCAAGATATTTACCACAAACACGTATTTGGTAAACAGTTAGTATATGGCACGAAGCTATCTTAGGCATGGAATAATAAATGTTAAAGATGCTTATTAACCCTTTATACTCCGAATTTTATTTCAATTTCGTTACCAACAGCACCCAACGCTTTTAAGCGTTTTATTTGAAATTTACTTTAACTAAAAAATAAGACAATTTAAATGAATAAAGGAAGAAATAAATTAACTTAAATACCAGTTTTATTCACACTATTGTTATATTTTGTAATTTTTGAGTGTATGATATATCGTGAAACAATTTCCAGGATGCAATCTTGCTTTTCTTTCGCACGTTTCACGAAAAAAGCTGGGACTGAAAGAACGTCGAGTGGAACTCGACAAAGAAGCTCCTGAGATAAAAACTGATGTCGAGTCACATTCGACATAGGAGTGCAAAGGGTTAATGTAACGAATAACTGACCGTTTATATCTTTCTGTGAAATATTTATTGTTCTGGTCTGTGTGTAGTCTACTTGTACTAAATATCTTGTAGTTTTTACGGCCATTTTCAAATTTGTTTCAAATTTTACCGATATAATTATATCATTTGTGTCTCGTTATTATATTAACGAGGCTTGAAAATGTCTCGCGTAACGTACATGACAGAATCATGAACATTTGTACAAACATTTAGATACTTTTCTCAGCTACTGTATAAATACCGAGGAAGAAACAGAAGAAATGAAATTATTCGTTGATTTTCTCGCGTCAGGTGTCACCTTCTGTTCGACATTGTCGGCAAACCGTAGCGGAAACAATGCTTCTTCTTCCATGACATCCACCCACTCTCCTAGTTTCCCATCAGATCGTTAAATTGTCAGAGATATCGAGGAGAAGGATGAACGCGTTTTCCGGGATTGAGAGGTGGCGATCGCGGAGAGGAACCGGGTCAGAAATAGAGGCGAATCGAGAGCGAAAATAACTCGAAGTCGTAATCCTCTGGCGCCATGAGTCACCGTCAAACTATTATTCGCTTCGGAAGAACTCGCGTTTGGATCGAGTCACGATTCGTCTGACGAAATAAGGCATCGGTTTAAAAATCATCCGGCGATTTTAGTTTTCACGTTCCGTTCGTCATCCTCTAAATAAGCGATCGAGCAGGAGGGTCCAAGTATCTCGATGATAATTTTTGGAAGACGAATAAGCTCACGCGTTCGGAGTTCCGTCAATGTTATCGCGATAATAGTATTTCATTACGATACGAATGAGATTTCAAAATGTTACGATTAATAACGATTCGATATAGCACGCGTAATATATACATACATAGTGGTAAGCGTTTAAATATTTTTGCAAGCCATTGTTTCGTTCGACACGGATAAAAAATTTAGGAAGACACTCGGAAGTTGATCGGTTCGTCAGAGCCGCGAAATATTCAGCGAAAAACCTAGTGAAAACTAGCGGCCTCGTTTTTCATCGTAGCTCTACCGACTTCTCCGTTGGCGAGCTTTTAAATACTTCAGCGGACTAAAAGCATCGGGAATGAGACGCCATGAAAACCTTGTTTCTTGATGCAGTTTCTGAACTTTGACTCGGTTTCTTGAAACTTCCAATTACTCTTTTGGTAATTACTCTGCATTAAATATTACTTTATATTTAATAATTACCTTAATTACTTTACCGGTATATCGTCTGATATATCTATGATTACATGTAACAGAACGTAGGTTGTAATTAGCGATCAAAATAAGCAGGGAATCGTAAAACAATATGCGCTGAAAATATCGTAATGTTTTGTTAATTCTACCAAGAATCGGGATTTCATTCGACCAATTATCGGGAATACATTTCTAACAAATGGGAAACTTGCATACCCGATACAATTATTCGATTACTTTACTGCCTTTTTCGCGAGCATTAGGAAACTTGGTAATTTGAACTTACGTTATCGGGAAAACCGTTAATCGAATCCAGATTTTGTTTCTGCAAGACAAAGATCCGAAGTAGACACAGTAGAAAACTTACCTGCAACAGTTAAAGAAAGACAATAGGTTAATAATTATGTGTAAGTTTTAGAATTTCTTCGTCTGACGACAAATCGGAAATCAACGAGAAAACGAAAGACCAGAACAATCAGAAGTGTTCGTTCGAAATCTGTATCCGATCATAAACCACGTATATAGAGCTCTTAGTTGCGTTAATCCGACGAAATGTCCCTTCTGATGGGCGAACATCGGATTACGACGAGTATCGAAGACACTCGTGATAATTGAAAACGTTCAAAGGACGAGGGAAAAACGTAAATTCCAAAGGAGAGTTTGCGATCGAGCAAATGCACACTGCCGCGCAGTGATCAACGATCTGCAGCCAAACTCGAGAACGCTAAAGGATCGGAAGACTTGATAATTGATTAACGTTCCAGTTTCCTTTGTGGTTTCTTTTCACGATGAACCATTCGAGGAGAACCGTGAACGGAGGAGAGAGAGAACGATGTGTTGCCGTTTTATGTAGTTCAAAGGATGCACGTGAAACGACCTCCTCTGCTTTCCGGTTGAGGATACACCGTCCCAAGCTGCGCGATACAACCCAACCGCAAAGAATGCATTTTATGCAATCTCCGCTCGCTTTTAACATTATCAATCGTTAGCATTCGCGGGCAAAGGCTGTTACCGTGTTTGCCTGGCTGCAATTTGCAGCTTTGTGGGTCCTCTTCTACACTGCAAGAGTTCATCGTTTCATTTTTATTTTCCCCCGTTTTTGTTTCTCTTTTTTCTGAATACTTACACGAGCAAGGACATTAATTAACTGGCCAGCATTGTGCTTCGTTATTTGATCATCGTTAACCCCGCGTAGCTTAACGTGGGGGACTCAGCTAGAAGCAAAAGAGACGATGTATTAGGTTGTCCGAAAAGTATCTTTCTTTTACAGATACGTCTTTTACAACGATGCATGTTTATACAAACATGAAACCTAATCTGTCGAACGTTGTAATCTTTATCTTTATAGAACAAAATGGATCATACGTAATTCGATAAAATAATATAAAACGGAAAATGTTGTGCATCCATTATTCCTCATAAAACGAAAGAAACTTTTCGGACGACCTAATAGGTGAAGAAGGACGAAAAGAGTGTTTCGTCCAGGATCTGCTAGAGGACTGATCGGTAAGGCTATCCAGCTTATCCAGGCTTCCACCTTAGACGCCAGGACAGGATAGGGTGCTGGAAAGTCATATTTTTCAAAGTTGCTAGAAATACCGGCACTTTGATGCTGCTTACATATCCCCTCGTTAATTTCCTCGTTAATTTATAGATATAGTTTAACGAAATGTATCGTATACTGCTTCTTACCAATCGGTCAAAGTGTCCGGATATTTACGTACGGTAGTATACGTGACATTTTTACATGCTCCACCCATTGTTTGGAATTAATCATGAGCTATTATACAAGTTCGTATTCGTATGAACGCGAACACGAGCATTTTCTCCGCGAAATAATATACAGGCGTAGTTGCAAGTGACCACAACTTAATCGTCATGGGGCTCTACGCAGCATCTTTTTTCATCCGGTCCAATTACGAGCCCTATTCGTTCACGGGGACGTAATTGCGTCGTCTGGACCTCGGGAAAATTCGAACCCATATTTCTACGTCCCCTTTTTTTTTTCACGCGACGACTTAAACCTACGTTTATTGGATTCTTTCTTATTGCATCAACCTGCGTCCAAGATAAGCAGAGGACTGAAACGCTCGCTGTCCAATTATTGCCACGATCAAAGTAAACGATCGTAAATAATTTCGAAAAACGGAGGGCTTCGCTTCGTGGAATGCTCATTACTTGGAAGTAGTTAATTTCGAGGGATTTTCGAGATCCCCGGTGGTGGTTACCCCTTGATTCGTAGGTTACTCCAGAGGAGAACCAACCTCTTGGCAAGGGGTGAAGGTGCATCAGGGAGAGATCTTCAGGATAGGGATCGGACCAAGTAGTTTTTTTCATCGATCCAGGTTCCGTAGATATCGGCCTGTGAGATCTTCCTTCTAATTGCCGAAGAAACGTTCTATCCGTTAAACCGTCTGACACCCTAATTGCCTTCAGCTGGGGAATCTTTCCTGGCTGGATTTTCTTTTTAAGTCGCCGATCTCTAACGTCGAATCGAATACCGTGTTCTGTCTGGAATTGTGCTTAAAAACAGGATCAAAGCGACGGTGGTCATTCTTTTCTTCTCTTTCTTCTTTCTTTTCCACGTCATCCTTGTCCTTGTTGTTTTTCTTCTTTTCTTCCGTGTTCTTCTTTCGTTCGTTGCGTCCCCCCTTTTTCCCTCTGTTTTTCTCCCACAGCTATTTCTTCTTCCCCTTCTTGTTTTCCTTCCTTCTTCGCCGTTCTTTCCTTTGCTCCCTCGCTTTTTCTCCACTTCACGTTTCTCCTCTAATTACAAGATCTTTCATACAAATACTTTCGTAAGCCAGAACCAAAGTTCAGACTGTGAAACACGATATCCCGGCGTAACACATTATCTCCGACAATAGTTGGAATTTTTACAGCGGGAAGCACGTTAATCAAGATGTTAACGGGGACAAGGTAGAAAAGATCGTTCTTCGATTCGAGATAATAGACCGCTTAACCGGCCAGAATTGTTCCCGTAATTATATCTGCGCGTTTCTTGCGAAGCGAGCCAGTAACCGGGTCTAACCCGCGGACCTCGAAAGGGTAATTTACCGTGGACCGTCTGTCGCGAATTACTTTCCCAGGGAACGAGTTGTCTCTTTACTCTTTCCTGGATCATCTCCAGCCACCTGGAAACTATCCGTGAAAGCGCATGCAACTAGAACACCGCGCCCGTTTTCTCGTTAAAAATCGTTCCCCCTTTAACAAAAACAGACCCAATTTCCTCGCTGGAGCGCAGCTACTTCATCCTTTGTTCCTTCCTTCGCTGATTTCAGCGGAATTATCCCATAGAAGTAAGTCTGTGTTTGATCATTACCCGGCGAGAAGGAGATTTCGAATTCGCTTATACCTTTAAAAAATTTTTTAATTGCAAGGTACAGTCGATCGAGAGAAGAAGCAGAAAATGGAAGCTGACTATACAGATTGCAACCATAACTGATAAAAGAAGGATGACTGTACGCGAAAAGAAAAAAGCAAATAAACCGGAAATATAGAAGGAGGCTTTTCGTACGGTTTCCTCTTTTCCAGACAATTTTTATTATTTATTATTTACCACCATTTAATTAGAAATGAACCAAGTTTAAAAAAATGTTCAAGTACGATTTTCTCGAAAACGAAGCACCGTGCGAAAAATGTTGCTCTGTACTTTAAACTTTTCACGTAAAATCACCTGTCTGTGAATCGCGCCATGATCACTCGGGTACCTTGTACAGAAGGATAGAGTGGTGCGTTCGATTTTACGAAACAAACAAGCTGCTCGTATTTTTCACCTCGCTCCCGCTTTCTCGTCAGGACCAAGTTTTGTCGTGTCCCGAGTCGATGAATAATTCATTTCATTCGGCCAGATTACGCGCACCGTGAAACTGCAACAGGAGCGCCACGGCAGACAGGGAGGATGGACCGAGCCGTGCAATCGTCGCGCTTTACGAATACGCTTCTAATTGCTTCTTCCTACGTGGCGAATTTTCACGGCTGTGCAAACAACGAGGAAGAGGAAGACGCGTCGGTGTGGAAGTTGGGGTGCGCCTCAAACGCGACTCACGGCGCGACGATGGTTGCGTAACGATCATTACGAAGGAAGCTTTCATTGCTAGGATTTCAGCCTTCCATGCACAATTCTTAATCTTTTTATGCGCTTATTTCTTAGTTTACTTTCCGCTCTGCGTGAACAATCGAGATTTAAGGATTCGGATTTACCTAACTAAATTTACGTAAATAAAATGTTTCGTGTGATAATAAAAGCAATCGTGGAGTAAGTGCAGAGTGATTGCTGCTAACATCCGACTTTTCTTTATTTTTAATATTTCTAGTTAATTATTCTCCTTTCTATCTTTTATTCCAGGCAAGCGTGAGAGCTTCAACCGTTTGGATCAACAACGTTTCGTAGGCAAATCGTGCAACGATGACATGTTTAGGATGTTCGCGGCATTAGACTCACAATTTCCTTAGATGAGGTAAAAAGAAGGAAGAAAGTAGAAAGGTTGAGGAAAGGGCACGAACGAATTGGTTCGAGAGGCTCTCTAGGAGAGAGTGCAGAAATCAATAGCGACCGCGACGAGGCACGCCAGCATGCGGCGAATTGTACGCGAATTCTGAACAATGGCTATTGATTGCGCGAAAGAAATTGGTGAGTGTCGAATATTCTATCAGAAAACAGTCGATCATCGAACGACATGAATGCCCGTGATTTCACAACTCTTCCGTGCTTTCATCGATCCACAGTATTATATGTTCGCCACTAACGAGTAACTCGAAGAATACGCCTTAATCCCTTGCTGTTTAATATCGTATTCATCGCAGGTATTTCAGCTTTTCGCTTAATAAGATCGTGGATTATCAAGTAGAAATTGCACGTAATATTTCAAGGCCCTTTAATACGATACTAATATTCCGAATGGTAAGCGGACTTTACAAATATATCTATAACGACTCATGAAACTATTTGAACATTTTCCATAAAATATTTCGCAATTTCATTGTCGCTGTAACGAGATACGATCATCAGAATTATACTGCTAACATTTGAAACTCGTCCGAAGATGTATGCAGAAGTCTTAAGAAAAGAATAATAATTGGACGAAGCTATCAATGAGTGGGCGATCGGTTACGTACGTTTCTACTGTATTCGGCTTGCACAAGCTTGGCCGTACACGCGCGGCTCATACTACTGAACGAGTTCGATACACTCTTGCGCTGTTACTGTCGATACTGTTTTCAAAAATTAAATGTGTTGATAATTGTGAATCTTAATTGCCGAAATAAAAGTAAAGGAACACTAGGGTTACACTTAGAATTCATATTAAAATAGTTTTAGATTTATTTAGTAAACGATTTCCAGGATCTTCGTCGATATATATTTGCACGCATCTCAGCACTTTCATTGTATCACCATCTTCCATACCACGCTGCCAATGGAACAGTTTATCTGTTTTTCGAGACGCCACACGCATAGATACTTCCACACACTCATATGCACATACGTGTGTCACTACTACGCGGCCAATCTAGTCTAGCATACAAAATTATACATATTTCAATAAAATGTTAATTATATCACCTAGGTAATAGGAATTGAGAAACACGTAAATGTAAAAAGTGATGAGTATCGGTTTGATTTCTGATGGATTAATAAAAATCAACGTTAATCTTGCCAAGCGCGCTTGTACGCTTTCAGTAACTGTAAAAGCAACAGACTTAAAAAAGCAACCTGAAAGATTTTATCGTTTTGACAGGTTCGGTGCAAGCGTAGCGTTAAAACGACAAACTTAACTCGCTACATCTTTGGGAATCTGCCGATAATAGTATCGCGACTTACAACATGGAACAGTCCTCGAGCCACAAATCCAATCATTTCTCCATGCCTTCCCACGGACGAATTCGAACTTATCTTATCCGCAATATCGATCCATCTAGCTTCGAGGTCGTCTGAAAGAAATCGTGGCGCAACTCTAGAAGACGACGTTCGGGGGACTCCATTGTTCCCTCGTCCTTTACCAAAAAATATCCCGGGACCATCCCAGGAGACGGATTATTTCTTCGCAGAAGCAGCACACGCATTTCGAACGTGTCTATCAATCTCCCTGTTGGTTCGACGTTGGCGACGATGAAGGGAACACGAACCGTGGCTGCGTGTGTGTTGCCTGACAATTATTATAAAAAATGACGACGGGCTGCAGGTGTCTTCTCGATGGATACGCTGTCCTTTCGCGTCAATCCGAATTCGCATAGTTCCAAATTTTCCGGATAAAGGGCGTTCCCCCTCGTCACGAGTAACGACGAGCACAAATTTCGATGGCTAAATTTCGGGGTTCAGCATTGTTCGAACTGTATCGAATAAATACTTATTTCAGTCGAATATTTCCTTTCTTAATTATTGAGATATGTGTAATTTTGTGTGCTACACTAGATTAGCAGCGTAGTAGTGACACACATATATGAGTATGAGTGTGTGGAAGTATGTGCGTGCACAGTGTCTCGTAAAACAGATGAATGCAACTATTCCGTTGGTAATGTGGTATAGAAGATGATGAGATAAAAAGAGTGCTGAGACGCGTGCAAGTGTATATCGACGAAGATCTTGTAAATCGCATATTAAGTAAATTTGGAACTATTTTTATATCAATTCTAATCTAAGTGTCCCTATACATTTATTTCAGCAATTAAGATCCACGATTCTCAACATTAATTTATGAGTTTAACGTCGCACCGACTGCTAGATTATTAGCGACGCCGTAAGAGGCATTCTCTGTTTTCTTTACGATATTCTGTTGAACAAATTGCTTGCCCTTAAAAAGTTGAATGGGTCGTGGCTTTTCTTTTGTCATCCAATTTGTCCGTGGCGAGGGATTTCAATGTGTGCTTCTTCCGGAGTGTAGCATATTCTACGCAGTGCAGAATGATTGCCTGTCGGTGTTATGGTTATGATCAAAGCGTTGAATATTTTATCCGTATAACAATTACTATTTATTCGTGACAAACGATTCTCTCTATTTAGTCAAATAATAATACGAACGATCGTTTGTTCGCGTTTAATCTCGTAAGAGCCATCAAACTTGTAAGTACAACGAACGACTCGCTATATTTTACGAGTAACGCACAAATCTGCAGATATAAATCTTGGACGTTGTATCTGGTTTGGATTTGTAATTACGTATCGAACTTGATCCCATCGCTAGTCGCGGATGCTTTTAAAAGTTTGCGACCATTCGTGGAAACGAGAGAAAGTTCCCAGGGAAATAACGATCGATCTGACCCGGTCAATCCGTTGGAAAATTCCGTGCTACACTTTTCCAAACGATTTTCCGACCAGTAGTATAAAGTAAGCTTTATAACGTTAAAAGCTACTTCGGTGCGACGATATCGCCGAACTATTTCATATTATTTTAGTAATTTACTTCCTTCCGTAGGAAAACGTACCGATCTTTCTGTCTCGTAGAAATATTTCATTCCTTTGTTCAAATACGTACAGTAACTTACGAAAGTATTCGAGCGCCTGTAGAAACCCCTGTGGATGTATCACGCGCGTTATTATTATCAGCGTAACGAGACACGAGTAATAATGGACTTTCAAAATGTTTGATACGACACAAACAACATATGCGTAAAAGTCTTTTTATGATGAGTATCCAAATACCACTATGAGTCATTGTGAACGAGTCTCTATGGTATTTATCGTCGATCGATGCACAATGGCGGATTAAATAAACGAAGGAATAAAGGGACACTGCAAAGAGAGGGAAGGGGCAGGGTAAAAATGATTACACAGAGGCGTGTTTCACGGCGTGTCTATCGCACTGTTCCTCTATTCGAAATATGTTTGTCCTTCGGCTGTTTTCGCTGTCTCCGTTTCCCTTTGTCCGCGTTCGTTTCGTTTTATGCTTCGATCGTTGTAATTATCTCGACATTCTGGCCAGAGCCAGCCTCTGATAATAATGGTACTATGGGCCAGGGGCGAGAGGGGATTGGGTCAGGGGACGATGATTTAAAATGGAAAATTCAAACCGAGCCAACGGACCAAAGCCTATGACGCTTGTAACCTTATTAATACGCTCGACGAAGCGATTTTCATTAAGCTAATCCGAAAATATATGAGAGCAGCGCGACGAATAAAGCGCGAAATTGTCGGTGCCACCGATGGGACAAGGGTCGACGTACCGTGGAAAGAGCGAGAGAGTTTGGAATGAAATATACAAAACGGGAAATCAAATTCGCGTTGCAAGCTCGCGGCTGTCGTCTCCTGGATAAACTGTTCCATAAACAAGCGAATCGACACGACATTGTGTTTCGGGAAAGCTACAGTACGCCATAGATTTTGTTTCGAGGACCGGATTGCCCTGTTACCGGCGCTGCGAGCCGTTTAAAAAAATACTGCTACGTCGTCGAATGATATTTACAAAAAGCTAGTCTGTTGTTGCTACACAAAAATTCCACGGCAGAATAACAGTTCATTTTTTCTCGTTCCCTTCTTCCAGGTGATATCTGTATGCAGAATGTTTCGAGATATAGACTGTAAGCTTGTTTTTATTTATTGCCAAAAAGTAAATGTTACCTGTCCATAATTAGAACAGAGCACTGTTTCTTTTATTTCTTATGTATTTTTTTGTAATTTATGGTTTCGATCGACCTTCGAAATTTTTCGAAAAATCTTTCCTCGTAAATCGCGTTTTCGTAAATTCCACTGGCTAGTACAATTCCGTAGAATCATATTGAAATAACGACCCCGGTTCTCCTTTATTCTTTTTCGTTTATATTTCGTTCTAGCTACAAACAGAATGCCGTATGGCGCACCAGGTGGTGCCGGTTGTTCCGTGGTCGTTGTAAACAACCAAAATTCGTGATACAACTGCTATGGTAATTTTCTACAATCCCGCGACACGTGATTTTCGATGGAACAAAAGTCCAAGTTGAAAGTGAACAAAGAGGGAAATGGAAAAGCTTGGATTAAAACGGAACGAAGCGACGAGTTTCCCTGGCCGCCTATTATTCTCGCGTAAACGAGTGGAATTTGTCGATCTGTTCGCAGATTTCGAATTCTGTCCGCGGATGCAGTTGCTGTATTCGACGAAAATTTTCAGCCAACTGGGAAAACCGAGAAACGGTTAGGTTAGGGTTAAGGGTTAAGGGTGAAAAAAAGATGGAGAGAGTATTTTCAGGGATGCGTGAGACGTTTTCGCTTAAGGAGATCACGGAGGAGGTTTTCCACGAGGGTTGAAGCTAGTCTGCCAGTTGGAAAACAGTGGTGCGAACGAGAGAAAAACGAGCTCCTGTTCCCCTTGGATTTCTACCAATGGTTTTAACCTCGCTGTGTTCTGTAGATTATTTTCCACCGAATCGTATTTTCTATCATCGGGAAACCTCTTCTTACGGGGAACGTAAGAGAATCGTTACATCGAAATACGTATATGTGATTTACTGTTTCAATCGTATGCTAGACATATTCTTAAAACGTTAAAAATATATTTGAGGTTGAGATATAAAAAATTGGCGAATCATAGGATTAAGAGAAAAACGTGGGTGATAAGTTTCGTCCAACATGAATATTTTGCCTTGTTTTCTCGGTCTGCCAAAAACTTAGATTGAAGTTAGGTACTCGGTACTTTTTCAATTTAAATATTCTGAACGTTGGTTAGAATCGATATGCCAGAAATATTTTTGGTTAACCTCCGAATCGAACGAGCAAACATAATTTGTTTGGTTCGAGGCCCGAGGCAGACACGGAGGCCTCGTTATTTACTTCGTTTCAACTTTCAAGATTTTTTACCATCGATGCCGAAGAAAGATCGTAAATAAAAGAATCGCCACGGGACGACTGACTTCTTTATTGTACGTTCTTCAATTAAAGAAGCCCGAGAGGCTGACCCTCCACCGTCCAGGGTAAATTTATTTGTCAGTTAAAGGCACCAGAACCGACCAATTACGAAGGGAACACGTCGATTGGCTTACCAACACCGATTCCAACCACCCCCCTCGTGAAAATATTACGGAATCGACTAGCGTCGAGTCTTTCCTTTCGTCGAATACCGGCCCAGCCTCGATTGTTGCGGATACAGGGGCAATTTGTTCGACTTTTATCGGCTATTTCGATTCGATTTATAGTCCTCCATAGTTGATGGACTCGACCCTTGTTATTCGAAAAAGGGAACATGGATTTTAATTCGCTCTTTCAAGCCCGCGCTTCATGACTACGTGGAATCTATAGAATAGGAATAGAACTAGGTAAGTCGCGTTCCTAATGATCATTAACACTGTCTCCTCTATCCATGTATTCTTACGTCTATTCTTTAATTTCATTACACAGACGATGATAGATATTCGATCTTCGAGAAACAAACGACTTACTTTTATAAGTTTGCTCGTCCTAAGAATATGACAAATAATTCTACGAATTTTCTTAAAGTAAATTTACGAAATAGCGTTTGTAACATCGTCGCTTTCCTGTACGTTCCAATTTACTGAGTTCCACCTGTCATAATATATTTTATGGGATAAAGAAATATTACAAGATTCTTCCTCAAGGTAGAAACAAACGCATGGATATAAACCTATCGAGTTTCTCGAGATCGAGAAACCTCATAGCGGAGAGGGTGAATTCGACTTTCGAACGTCTTCATCGGCATTAAGAGGTTTTCCGCGGCGGGGCCAAGACGGTGGAACGATAAATTTCGCCCCGGTGATTAATTGAATCTCGAAAGTAACGTCTGATACCGTGGCACGGGGAAGGGAGAGCCACTTAACGATCCCCGCCCCGCGCTCCGGCCTCAGGGTTTGAATATTCCAAGCTTTCATTAATTGACCAAGATATCCGCGTGCAGATTAAATTGGCCCGTGGCAGCCAGGCCGCGCGCGCGAGAAAGTGAATTGCAAATCTCATAAACCCGACTGAGTAGAGGGGTGGCCGGTGTCCCGAGATGGAAATTATCTTCATTCGAGGTCGACCGGCCTAGCGGCTCGTTAGATTTCACCCTTATCTGCTATTCTCCGTTCCCCACACGGTGACTAAATTGTCTCTTACGAATCTTGAGAAACCGGAGAGATTTAACCTGTTAACCGAGTCGTTTCATAATTATAAGAAACTTTCATAATCGTAGAATCAATTGTTATTATAGCGATAATAATTATTATAATAGTAGCAGCAATTGAATCGTTTAGAAGGTACGCTGATCAACTGCGCTTAAGTGATCGCTTAAGTAATTATATACGTTACTTCTCTTTTTAATTTTCCTTAAAATTTACAGTCTCTCACGCTATCGTCTTACGACGAATAAATATCCAAAGATAAGATTGCTTCGTTGAGATATAAAACACTTACATTGGATATGCTAATCTCGAAAAACGAAACATCATATGAAATTTACTTTATATTTTCGATTTATTTTTTTCTTTTTTTTTTCTACGTAGAGTCGCCTCTCTTGGAAATCGCGTCGTAATTACCAAGACCCCCTGCATAATATAGCGCGTACATAATGGAAGTAGCACGAGAAAGTAGACGTCAAGTATCTGTCTCGATTAGTCACCCTGGTCGATCGTAAATTAATTAGGGGAGGATCGTAAATTAATTAAACGAAAAGCGAAACGTTGGGCGAGGAAGAACTCGAGACGTTTCAAGTCGTTAATAACGCGTGTCCGCGAGATCTTCGCGAGATCTTAACTTGAACAATGGAAGCTATACAGGAACGTCGTAACCGCAACAGAATCATCTCCTCGTCTAGAGACTTAATTTTGCGGATAATGAACCGACTACAGAGGGAACCGAATCGGAACTTCATCCACCGGTTCCTTAATTCAATTACAGCTGTACATTTGTCAGAGGGGAAATAATTTATCGGCCACGAGATTTTGTTGGCGGTGGAATGCCGCGAAAAAAGGGAAGTGGGGCGGATCAAGAGTCGAGCGAAGAATACGGCGCGCCGGAAACCACCGTACCACCTCCTGCTCCGCTAGCGTTCTAAGAATGCCGAGAATTTTTAAGCGGACGAGATAACTTCTTATTACGAGCCTCTTCCCTTGTTATTATTTCAACTCCTACCTGGCTCGTGCCAAACGGCTCTGTTTAAGAATCAACTTGGAGCTCTGCTTCTTCTTTATTCTACGTTACTTGGTCGAACGTAATTTATAGGAATGCTCGTGTCGATAAAATGTTACCATTATGCGAATCTTGTCTCGTTGTAAATTACCAGACAACGTAATTTACTTTACTGTAGGTATTTTGTGCGTGTATTTCGATACATCTAACTGTATATCACGATATACGATATAAGAATAATAACGTAGAAAATATTAGTTTTTCTGTTTCTATAACTCAACCGTAAGAATACTTTTTTTTCGCTGTATCGTACATTCCAGCTCAGGTTCAACATTTCTCCTGTGCTCTACATCCACCTGTACCTATGTACGTGTGTATGAAAACTTTACGGAACTCTTTTTTAATTAAACGCAACAGAATATTTTATAATCTTGTAAAAACAGGTTGGAATAATTCGTCGTTGGCAAAAACGTGAAATTCTTCGATACACACAGAGTTCCTAACGAAATATTCATTTCATAAGAATTATCAAAGTCTCGTCGTGAATTTTTGCGACAACAAAGTATTCAACTTTTTAACGATAAATGGCAGGAAATACAAGTAGGATAGGTTGCTGCTAAACCACCAAATAAGCAGGTGAAAATAAAAAGGGGGTGTGGGATCGGAAGCGGTGTGGCGTTTCCTGATGGCGAATGGCTGCCGAAAGGGCGGCTATCATTGAAAAGCGGTAACAATCGGCCGACGACGGAAACGGACGTGACGTCAACAAGCGTACAATTTGCTTGACGATGCGGAATTGCTCGCGCATTGGTATCCTCCAACGGCGTATTCATTCTCGCCTCCGATCCATACCGGTCTCGAATTCTCGAATTAACCTCTATTCGACGTTGTTACGATCGCGCTCTCTTCGTCCAACACTCGTGCAATGAAACACGAATCGTGGAATTTACGCGACAATACTGCACGAGCATGGTTCGACCATCGTGCGATGACGCGAAGATTTCGTACCACCGTGAATAGCACATTCGATCACGTGCTCGCTACACTCGTCTATAGCGTTTCTTTTGTTGAGAATTGTGGATCTTAATTGCCGAAATAAAAGTAAAGGAACACAAAGGCTACACTTGGAATTCATATTAAAATAGTTTTAGATTTATTTAATAAACGATTTTCAGGATCTTCGTCGATATACATTTGCACGCGTCTCAGCACTCTCTTTGTCTCACCATCTTCCATACCACACCGCTGACGGAACAGTTACATTTCACTGTTTTTCGAGACGCCACGCACATAGATACTTCCACACACTCATATTCACATATGCGTGTCACTACTACGTGGCCAATCTTGTCTAGCATACAAAATTATACATATTTCAATATTTTGTATGAAAGTTTCTTGTTGTTTCGGTTTCTTTTGGTGGTAGAGAGGAACACGACTGACGAGACGAGGAGATTCGATGGACCGGGCAAAATGTCCGAATGGACGAAACTCGCTTAAGAGGAGCTCGCGAAGAGTGAAATTTTCTACGTTTGGCAGATTGGTATAGATATGAGAATTTCATAAGCTTGTAGCGGCACTCGACGACAAAGTGTATTACCGAAGCGTAAGTGCCGACAAGCCTAATGAGCCATCGATATCCTTACGATCCTTCCGCCGAATACTTGGAAGAAGGTGTACGTGGAAATGGTCGCGGACGCTTAACGAACGCGTGCGCAATGGGGATATTGAGAGGCGATAAAAAGAAACGAATTGGATTAAGAAAACAATTAAGTTGTGACCAAATGAGAAGCGAGATTGATCAGTCGAAACAGAGTCGTACCTAAAAAGTCGAAAACGAGAATTGTTAAGAAATATACTGTTAAACACCGCCAAGAGTTTCTTTGGCATCCTACACGTCTTACACAATCCACCTCAAGCCCATATGGACTGCGTGTACTTCGAGATTCTTGTCGAGTTAATCTACTTGAAGTCGATTTCGATGTAGATGGTAATACGAAGGAAGCGATATTTTATTAGAACGTTGTTTCTGTGTTCCTATGTTTCTTATCGTTCTTTCCTAACGAGTTTTAAGCGAATAAATCCAATCTATTGATACAATCGGTGGTTTATAAAATCAAACGATTTTCTGTAAAAAGAAAAACCGCGTTAAAATGTTCCAGACATCGTCGACTGAAGTTAGCATTTCCTTAGAAGGAGACTCAATTTCCTTCGAACAATTTAACGGTTTCAAGGAGATACATAATACCTAGAACGTCTTCTATCGTGAAGGTTCTATAATTCCACGTCGTATCGCCATCTATCGAACGATAATTCCACGGAAATGAAATGGAGAAGCAAAGCATAAGGGACGTTCGTGGAGGGACGATAATCGCAAGGATTCGTCGTAATATTCGAAATCCAGGGGGAACTCCAGGCTGAGCGTGATTTTCCGAAAATCCACGGATTCCGGCTGTGCCGCGAATAAACTCGATTCGGAACGACGCGGATTTGCGCACGTTGCAACTGGCCTCTTGACAAATCTCGCGCGCGAAAACCGAATCGCGATCGCGGTCCCCGAGTAATCCCGATGTGTAAGCCGCGATTAAATTTGTTTATCGTGGCCGTCGCGTTGCCAGCCGAATACCAACCGACCGTCTAACTAACATCGTTAGGGAGAAAGAGAATGTGCCCTGTAAATCAGTTCGATTTTAGTTCCATTGAATTCTAGCGAACGAATTTAAGTCGTCGTATCGGACGTCTAGCGAATCTTCTCAATTTGCCTTTTTTAACCTCTCACGAATAGAACTTACATTTTCGTAAAAAGAAAGAAGATGTGTTTGACATTTTTTTCATTTTTCATACCACACACGATGGTATTTTCTATATATTTTTGCCGCTGATTCGCAAGGTGAGGAGAATCGTAAGCACATCCATTTTCGAAATTGAACCCCTCCGTTCGGGTAGCCATTATTATGCTGTTCGATTTCACCCGGAAGCCGCTTTCAGACCCCGTAGTATATCCCTTGTGTTCCGTGCAAAGGCCTTTTCCTCCGCCTTCCACGTTTCAACAGACGCGGCAACCACGTTTCATTTCTTCCGTCGACTTTTCTTCGAGTCTCGTTTTTCGGTCGCGCTCTACGCAACAGAGCAAATGGGAACGCCACCAACCTATCGGGCTTTTTCAATCTATCTCTTGGTTTTTAAGTCACGCCTCGTGCCCTCGGTATCGACGAGACGTTCCGTGGTTTCGATATTTACGAGACGTTGCGGTATATCGACTCGATCCCCGATCAAACTACTCGCGTGAAATTTAGAAAATTCCTCCGTGCCTTGTTATCCACCTCTTTTAAGATAATTAGATAATCTTCGATTGTTTGGGCAGCTGGAAACGATTCTTCGATTCGTTTCTACAAACGATATCTTCTCATGTTTCTTTCTATCCGTAGGATGTAGATCGTCTAATGGTATTATGTTCTTCGCGACGTATTATGTTTTACTTTATAAGTACAATGCCATAAACGATCGAAGAAAGACTAATCCTGTACGACCAACTTTAACACATTCAAGCCGACGTGCTATTTAATACGCGCCTTCTCTAACAATAATGTTTGCATTTTATTCCAGCTCTCGTCATTTTTATAAATTAAAATTGGACAAATAAATGGCGTGAATTACGCCGGTTCGAATGTGTTAACATATAAAAGATATTTGACAGAAAGATCCATAATCGAACAGTAAGAATTTTGATCTTTACATATTGGAAACTTACGGCTAATCGTGACGATACTAATTTAAATGGACTCGCAAGTGCAATAGCAACGTATCGAGTCTTTTCACCTATCCAAGTCGATTTCCAACAATCTTTTAATTGCGATACGTTCACCACGGCGAATTCCTAGCAACTCAACGATATTCATAAGCTCGGGTAAGAGAACCGGGTTACGTAAACACGAGTCCACAGGTATTTTACCGGCATTTAACCGTGCGAAGTAAAGTATCGTCTTCGTCCTTCGCCTTCTACGTTCGACGCTCGTACCCTTCTCCCTTACACAACTTTCGAACGAAAAGCAACGCTGTGAGAAATCTCGAGGATCTTCGGAATATTGCGCTGCCCTTCAAATTATACAGAGTCCGAGATAAGGAAGTGAAATTAAACGACAGACGCGGTGTCTGTTTCCTGCGGGATTTCGAGATGCACCGCGGGACCCGGTTGGGATCTCGTTTCACCTCGGAATCCACTCTGCTTCTGCGTATCAACTCTCATCGTCTGGACCAAGTTGTCTCGAGTCGGTAATAAGGCGCTACCAGCTCGTTTGCCTTTTCTTTTTTTACTTTTTATTTCAACCTAGTCCTCGAGATTGCTATCTCGCCCCTCTTGGCTCATCGAGACTTCCGGTCGATGCTTTTTTTTCTATCTAGATCTCCGTGTTGCAAGAATTTCTCTAAAGCAAAGGGAGAAGATTCGCTTGGAACGGGCTCGTTGATCCTCATGTTGTACCGAGAAAATATCGATATCAAGGACTTCGATTTTGAATTATCAGATGGTTGGAATGATTGAGAATGTGAGAGCCATTGTAATAAGGAGGCAGTTCTATTTCCCAGTAATTCGAATAAATCAACAAGAGTGAACGCAGCAGCATCCATGTAATTATAGACGTTCTTCCTTTCAGAGCTCGAATAGTTTTAGTTGCATACTGTTTCGAATTGGTTTCCGAATAGTTTTGCGACATAAATGTACGTATGCAGTTTCGAGTTAGTCTTCTTACAGTTTTAGAGTGCCTTAGTGACGAGATACAATTTCCATCTCGCCATTCCTTCTTTTATCATAGCCGTTATTAGTCACACATCAATCTACGTGTGCAAATATTTCTATTGAGATATGTATAATTTTATGTGCTAGACAAGATTGACCGCGTAGTAGTGATACATATATGTGAATATGAGTGTGTGGAAGTGTGTGTGCGCGCGGCGTCTCGGAAACAAAGGAATGTAAACTGTTCTGTTAAGAGTCTGCTATGGAAGAAGGTGAGACGCGTGCAAGTGTGTATCGATGAATATCTTTGAAATCGTTTATCAAATAAATATATGACTCTTTGAATATGAATTCTAAGTGAAAATTTAGTGTTCCTATATCATTATTTCGGCGATTAAGATCCAAAATTCGCAACAATTTCCAAAGGCGATCGTTCAAAGATCACCCATAGATCGTTTGAAGCTAACAGAAGAAACAGGAAGAATATTCGAGTAGTCGAAGTAAAATTGTCGAGGTCTTTGAAAAGAACGGTTTTTAAAGGATGATCCAATGGAGTCAAGGCGAAATAAAATTCTCTGGTTCCCGTGGACGCCGCGTAATCGAGGTATCCGTCACAATAACGACCAGGAAAGTTTCACCCCACGAAGAAACGCATTTTTCGAGAGATTCGGTCTTGAAAAAAGGCAGAAACACAACTAGGGGAGGGGGGGGGGGGGGGGTAGAGAAGCAGACGGGAAGAGACGTCGAAAAATTCCAAGGCCGCGTTCCTCTTCTCGTCGAGCACGCGGAAATATCTCCGCGGAGTTCGTTCAAGAGGCGAAAAAGGAAACCGGCCGAGGCCGAGGCCGACGACGGGGTGAAAAGTAAAAGGGAGAAAGCTGCAGCCGGAGCCAATCAACGTCCACGTCGAGTTTTTCCGACAGACGCATCCAGCCCCGGACTACGGTAGAGATAACGTAATAAGGAATAATTTTATTTGCGTCTATATATCGTCACGTCCGAACGCCGACATCCACGTGTCTAATTTTATTTCACGCAGCAGAGTTTCGCGTGTCCTGTTCCACGTCGATTGTGCTACTATAAATGCGTAAGAGTGGGCGAAGGAAAGCTAATTTCTAGGAAATTGGTAAAATTTCTAAAAATTGAAGGGACAGAGGTATTGCTGGTGGGGATGATACAGCAAATAAAATCAGCAAGGAATTAAAGTTTATGCGTCTCGACCGTGGAAATAAATCGGACATATTTTTTGCAGAAGCGATTGTTGAAATGGTAATTCAAATTTAAATATGTATATTGGGTACATATTAAGTGATCATATAAAATATGGCATTTTTCTGAATTTTATACTACCGGAGTTTCATAGAAACGAAATGGAACTGTTGATCTTAATCGCCGAAATAACAGTAAAGGAACACTAAGATTACACTTAGATTTTATATTACAATAATTTTAGATTTATTTAATAAATGATTTGCAAGATTTTCGTCGATATACATTTGCACACACCTCAGCACTCTCTTTGTCTCATCATCTTCTATACGACATCGCTAACGGAACAGTTGCATTCATCTGTTTTTTAAGACGCTGTGCACACACATACTTCCATGTGCTCATATTCACGTACGTGTGTCACTACTACGCGACTAATCTAGCCTAGCACACAAAATTATATATATATATATCTCAATAGGAATATTTCACTAAACGGGACGAAGCATCTTAAGAATATAAGGGGAAGCTGATCGACCACGTTGATAATATTCAAAACATCTGCTTTCGGAATAATCGGAGGCCCGCTAGAACGTGACCGTAAAATAGAAGTCAAAAACAAAGCTTCCTAATAAAATCTACTACCCAGAGTTTACGATTATAGATTACCATGAAGTCGGAGGGGTCGTAAACGAGTCGGCTAACAAGTTTCCAACTAAATTCCAGACGATACAACAATCATGAACGCATCGAGTAAGACCGAGGGGGAACAGTGTCTGGCGGAGGTAAGGAAATAACACGATACTCGCAAGAACAAGCTCGCCATTTCCGCTCGGTGGACCCATTAACGTTCCGTTGTATAAGAAGGAGAAGAGGAAGAAGAAGAAGCCTTGGAACGAGTGGTAGGAAGCCGGTAAAAGCGACGAAATGCGAAATTAACTGGGAACTCTTCGTTCTCGGGTCGGTGGGTAAGTCGGCAGGAAGGCGAGTGGGAGGAGGGAGGTCTTGGCTGAGGGGGTGGCAACGTAGGGGCGGGAAGAAGTCACTTTGAAAGTCAAATAAAGTTTTAAATTCTTAAACACTTTATTGCGCTGGCCATTTAAATTTGAATATCATTCGATTACGCTGCCACCTTGGCTGCTTCTGCCAGCCAGAACACCGCATTCAAATTTATTCTCCCTTTTCTTGGCCCTCGCTGACCTCTGACACTTCTTCTACCGGTAGTTTTGTCGCCGATCGGGAAAAAAGAAGCCATCTCCTCGTAAAATGGTATTACGTCTATGGGATACCCAGTTTGTAAGATCGTCAAGTTCGAATTAGTTTATGCTTTTATGATCGTTGCTTATCGGATTTAACCGTATAGAATTCTAATCGGCGTTAAATTCAAGAAGGAACATCAACGTCCTCTGCGTGATAATACTCGTATCACGACCGTTGGTTGGTTCGATGCATATCGTTCGAAACATATCGCTTTGTTTTATCACGTTTGTATACAATCTTGCGCGAGAGAACGCGCTTAGGGTTATGGGAAAGAGTGGGCGACCCTGGGACGATAGTTTGCGTTTGGGGAAAGGGTTGGTTAAGGGTAAACTCGGGGAACAAGTTTGCCCCGGTATTTTCCTTCCGATTTGTTCGCAAACACGCGGCACGTTTCATCCAACTTCCGTTCAAAACGTTTACTCGTAACGGTCGAAAATATTTTCTTCAATTTCCATCGAGGAATACTTAAAACCTTCTCGTTTGTTCGTTTGTTCCAAAGTCCCTTCTAGAATCGTCGATTCTCCTTTTTGATTTCGCGCCACAGCTACCGGGAAAGCTCGTCCGAGGGGAAATACCGAACGAAACGTTTCCGGGATTGCAGTAAAACTGGACTAGCAGATGACAAGCTTTAAGGCGAACTGGCTCGGATGGAACTGCGTTAACTTTTGCGACACGGCGCTCGATCGATCGATCGCGAATTCGGTCGTTAAATTTTCATCGGCTTCCGAGAAATGTGTTGGTACAAAATAGAAATGCGCAGGCAACGAGCTAAAAAGACCCCAAAAAGGGGAAGAAAACAACGCAGATGAGAACAGAGACAAAAAATATATTTTCCCGTAGGGTAAATATCGCGATTCAAGAGGTGGCCGGTTTCCAACTTCCGTTTAGAATCGTATCGTTTCGACGCACGCCTGTCGAACATCGTTGCTCGAAAACTCGAAAAATGTTATGGATACTGTGTCACGCACAATCTGCTTCAGATATTTCAAATTCGTTACGAAAAGCGAATAGCGACGAGATCAAATTCCATATACATAAAATTATTTCGGATTTATCCGGAAATACGATAATAATCTTCACAAACAGACAAATGTCGGCCGATCGTGGTTTCGCGCTCGAAACACATTAAGAGAGCAAGAAAGGGAACAGAACGAAATGCTCGCCATTCTGACTCTTTCTACTACGCTGAAATTCCCTTCTATGAAATCTAAATAGCATAACAGATGAAATTGCAGGACGAACGTCATACGTTACACCGTATCTGCATTTCAAATGACCTGGCCGTCGAGAAAGTTTTTAACGGAATCAGCGTAATGCGGTGAAAAAAAAAAGAAGATCGGAGCGGAGGCATCCGGCTCTCGAAATGGATTGCCAGGCAAGCAAACCGCGGTCCGTTTTTAATCCGTTTTTCTCGTACGACGCACCCTGTTACGATAGTACCGGACGCGAGACAACGTTTCGGTTTTTCGTTTTTTTACTTTTCCGTCCGCGCCAACACACCGTCGACTTACGTTCCATGGCACGCGGATATTTTTGCCGACGACGCGGAATTTTTAAAAACGCCGCAAACCGTGTGCCATCCTTCCCCCGCTCGTTTGCACGCTGCGCGAATATATTACGACACACCGCACTGCCAGGAAAAACAGCTGCTCCTTTTCGCGCAATCTTCGTCGTATGATAAATTGTCGTCGAGTAGCCAAGAGCGCAGAAGTACATTCTCATCGATCAGTAGTAACGTCATATTTGTATTTCATCAAAAACTGAGCAAATTAACGGTAAATTAACGACTGCGAGGCAAAACTTACCGTTTTAAAAGGAGCTGTTAATTCGTCAGTCTTACGTACCTGCTACGTAATACGTAATACGTGAGACGGGTGGTTTGACAGAAGTTAAGCCTAAGTTACGTCAAGCTAACGCAAACTATCTCGGGTCAAACGGAAAATCTTTCGATCATCGATGAAATTCTGAAATGTTCTACAGCGCTCAGCTAGAATATTATTCGAGATTCTTAAAGATTTGTAATCTCCTATTCCAGAAAATTGATACTGGTAGCCAACCCTCTTCATCTTTTCTTCCGTCTGTCTACGTTTATTAACAACGGCGAGAAGAGAAAAAAGAATATACAGCGGTGGCCTGGCCGTTGTTCCGAGCAGACACGGCCGGGTAATTCCTGTTGAAATGCAAATGCGTTTTGAGTAATGCAATTTTCGTGGTTACGTAAGGTGTCCCGGGGACGCAGGCGCCGCGAGAATTCCGCGAAAATAATCCCGCAACGCTGTATAAATAGAGTCGGCCCGTTCCATAACGAAATTTTCAATTACGCATTTGAAGAACCCCACTGGATTCTGATTTCGTCCTATTTCGCACCACTACCCTCCCTCCTCTCTTCCACCTTCCTTTCATTCTTTTCAACCCCAAACGCAAACCAGTGTCTTTAGCGAAATTGGATTGCGAGCAATTTTTCAGGTCATCCAAATAACCCTACAATTGTTTATTAGCGATGCCACAATCAAATTACGTCTCGTCAGAAATAAACAAGCGTTCGAACGGTTTCGAACGATAGCGTAGTTACGCTGTATTTCATCTTTCCGTTATCCCCATATTCCACTATTCGCTCTTGTTTTCGTAGCTTTTCTGGACTGTACGCGAAATATGCCCGGTGGTCAGCCTCCAGCCAGAGCAGCGTCCGTCTCCGCCAAATTAGATTTGCCAAAAAATAGCCCACTATTTTCGACTCTTCGTACGCGTTCTCCTGCATTCTTCGACCTTTTTTTCCCTTGCTCCACCCCCTTCATGAGCTTGTTAGGCGGAACCACGACAAACGAATCCTCGTACGCGTCGACCTTCTTAAGCACGTTCCACTAGGACGTAAGGGAAAATTGGCCTCCCTTCGAATGCAAACGATCGAACCTTCTCTCCCTTAGGGAGCTTTCCGGAGTTCCGAACGATGTATATTTTTTCACCTTGGCAAAACAGCCCCGAGGACACGGAATTTGGCGGTAGAAACGTGGAGATCAGGTAACAAAGTTTAAGTTAAAATCGACGCAGATTCCGAAGCTGCTCGCTTTAAATGCTTTCGACGTTTTCTTTTAAGACCGATGTTATCAACGCTGAGACTTATCGAACCGAAACCGATGTGCCTTATCAACTTTAATCCATCTCCGTATCTATACAAATTTTCAGTTGAAAGATAAGCCAGTTAACGAGTTAATCGCACAATCTACCTAGCTCTTATCGTGTTTCCACGATTTTAATTATCAATCTAACTGCTTGTTTCTTTAACTACCATCTCTGGAATTAACGCTATCCCTAGAATTTCCCGTTAGAACAGCAAACAGGATTAGCGCGATTCTTAAGTTGTAGTCGAGGTATACGATCGCGGAAGGAACAGTCCGAAGCAGGAAACGAGGGAAAAGCAGGAAAGAGGAAGGAGCGCAGCGGGCAAAACAGATATGGCAAGTTTGAAGAGAGAATCTACGCTTGATTAAGCCGAAGATATCAGCGGGCGAATGCGAAGGGTGCAAAGGATGTAGAATCGTGCGCAAGTCGTATGCTCAGCGAGAAGGGATGCAATTGAAAGAACGCACCCTCGCGCTGCCCGGAAGAGAAAAGCTGTCCAAGCATCGAGACACCGCGAGGGGACTTCTTCCATTCGTCTGATGTTTGCTCCACTCTTTTGTTCCCTTTTCGTCTATATGTAGCGAGGGTTGAAGGAAGATAGAGGACTTTGGCACCGAATGGCTTCTTGTCGAACGCTTTTGGGACAATGCAATGGATCTGCTGGAGACAAACCGAGGGGAATTCGAAAGTAAACAAGGGATATGAGTATGGAATTAAACGATCGTCGCGATCTTCGTTGAGTGCCTTCGTCGTGTCTTTCAGAAGTGGGCTGCGATTCTGGAGAGATCGAGGGTGAATCAGGGCGAACGAAAAAACGAAAATTTCAAGAGAATCGAGCGAGTACGTTATGCTTGGAAAAGAATGCAAGAGGCGGAGTATAACATTTTTCCCCACATTTGATTCTCGATTGATTTCGATTCTCGAAACAGATCGGTTCTGATTATTGTAACGAGTGTTCTATACGGAAAGAAGAAATCAGGGATGACTGGAACGATTGGTACGAGAACCTCCTTGGCGATAATTGGAGCAGGGATTTTCAAGAGAATTCAGTTGTAGAAGGAATTAAAGGTTCGGTCAAGAGAATCGAATCGATTTCTTTCCCAGTTGAATCTCGTTTTAGATACACTTTCTCTGCACAAACGCGTTGCTCCCTGGTGAGATTATAAAATAAAACAGTCCAACGAATCTTAGAAAAAGACGAGCAGACTATTCTCTTTCTCGCTTCAGCGTTTCTCAACCTTCCCTAAGTTCCCACCGGCTATTACAGCGATCGGATAACTCACAACAAACTTATATTTGCGTTGCACAATTCATTTAACAATTTCTGTGCTGCAAAGTTAATAAATAAGTTAATGCAAAGTTAATAAATAAATCAATCTCACTTACAAAAACGTGAAAATAGTGCAAGTTTTGAGTAGTCTAAGTTCCATGACCAAAGACTATAATTTAAATTTAACGTTCCGCTTATATTTGAAAAAATCTTTCAATAAATTGCACGACCTCTTTGGAGGTCACCACCCACAGATTGGAAACCCAGTTTCTAGCTATTTGAGCGCGTACGAGCGTCTCTTTTTCGATTCCTCGTCCTCCTCCCATGTCGAAGACGACGAAATCTCGCGTTTTCTCTCGGCGACAGGTCGAACTCGGCTGTTCTAGTTGGAAGTTCCATTACGTCTCGGGCGGAATAAGGCGGAGCAAAAAAGAAAAAAAAAGAAAAAAAAAAGAAAGAAAAGAACGAAGAGAAAAAGGGAAGCAGGTGTACAGAGGGTAGGAACAGGACGTGTATATTCGTGCTCGCGACTAGAAAGAGCATCTTCTTCGAGGGGGTCGACTCTTCGCGCCTGTTCGCGGTCGATGTTCTTGTCTAACCGTTCCGTTTCCTTGCCTCGAGTGCCATTCCCCGTGTTGTTGACTTAGTTAAGAAACGAATCTCGAGCTGGCGTCGCTGGCGAGTTTCTTAAGGGGCAACACGGTTGCTGAGTTTAATTCGACGCGACACGGTTTTCTTCCAGACGAGACTCGCACTTCGTTTCGAGTACCGGAAACCCAATGCTACTTTTATATTTTAAATGATGCTTCGTACACTAGACATTAGCAAAGTTGGTATAAAAGTAAGGCTTTTTATGATTGGAAAGTTCTTTTTATCCTCAAGTAGGATAAATTGGAATGATATCGTCTATATATAAGATGGACTATGTGTATAACTTTTAAAATACTGTTTGGATGTTACGATTACCAGCGTATTCTGTTGTCCGAAAAGTGTCTTTCTTTTACAGACCCGTCTTTTACAACAACGCATCTTTATACAAAAGATGAAACCTAATCTGTCAAACGTTGTGATCTATTTCCTTATAAAACGAAAGGAACTTTTCGAACGACCTAATACTTTGATTCTATCGTTAGTCATAAAAGTATCCGGTTACTAAAAATTCTATGTTATCGTCAATTGTGAATTCTATATTGCCGTTATTCTCGCTATTGTCAAATTTTGATAGTATCGTTAAACTGTATAAATGACCATGTACTTGTGAACAAAAATATAATAAACAAACGTTTGGTAATAAGGGAATACTCTTCTTAATCGTACGGTAGAAATGACTTAATGCAAAAGTAACATTCTGGACTTGATACCACGTAAAGGTGACGAGGCGCAGATTTCCCGGGACCAGGATGGAAACGTGTTACCACTGTAGATCGATGAGGGGGAGAAGAGCCGCCATGAAGCACGGAAGAGTCGAACGTGGAACGCATGGATGGCTCGGGGTGCGAACAACAGTCGGAAACCAGATGGAAAGGCAGGAATGAGCAGGGCGGAGTGTAACACCGGTACCTTTTATTAGCAATATCCTACGGATCGATAAGCATAAAATTCATAACGGCATTTCCCGCCAACATAACGCCGATCCTACGATATTTCCCTTCGGTACTGCGTACCGATAGGTCGTCCCGTTGTCCCTACTTTATTTTCTCCTTCATCCGCTTTATTTTCCTTTCTTTACGCGATATTACGTATTACGGTCCATAACTGCGACGCGTCTGTCATTTCGTTCATGAATTATTTTCAAGAGCATATTAGGGACAACGTGTTATAGTTAATTTCGCGACAGCTGTTCTTGTGGCAAAAATGGCCAGCACGCTTAGTCTCGCACTCGGTTCTATGCATTTCTTCGCTTGAACGACTTTGAGATTTAATTAGAAATAAATTTAGTGAAATTAAAGTGCTCGTAATAAGAATTATCATTGTTTACGCTCCTCTTCTTTCGAAAAAGTAAAGGAATGGTATCTAGTATCGAAAGAATCGATAAACCTTCATTGAGCGAAGGATGTCATCAACAGGAAGAGCCCTAAAAGCTTTCAGACGTCTATGGACCCAAAGCGAGATCGATCTCTTCGTCATTTTTTCATGCTGTTCGCAGCTTGCCGATATTTTGATTCACTCGGTTTCGAAAGCATGTCTGGGGAAAATCTCAACTTACGCAAACCCTTACGAAACCCTTCCCGTGTTTGTCGCTTTTACGGGATACGGCCACGATGTCTCCAATCATGGTGGGCCAACGAGGAACGAATCCAGGAAGCTGTCTCGTCGACCAGGCTTCCGGGACTTTGCGAAGGCTCAACGAGAACTTCCGTAAGCTTTACTGGATCGATGAAGAGTTTCCATCGTTCGAAAATGAAAAAGGCGAATGATACACACGATCGAGCGACTCTGAGAATTTCCCCCTACATCTTCAATTTTTCGTGATTTGGTGAATTTGTTTTTATAAACTCTTGTTTATACATGTTAGGATACTTGAATCCTTTTGCACAATAATTTACTAGCTAATGAGTTTATTAATAACGATTAATAATTTGAATAATATCAAAAGTGAATTTACGAGTGATAAGTCTATGATGTAAAATTCTATTGCACAAACATTTTATATCAAACGAAACAGTTAGTACAGTTCGTAAATTTTTGTTTCGTTGAGGAAATGTTAATTACATCTGAATAACGAAACAGTGCGTTGTATAATAACGAAACATTACCGTCAATTTTCATTACGTTTGCTCCATAACTTACAACGACCAACCGTTTATCGTCGAAAAATAAAGAAAGAAAACAGTAATGTTGACGTTACTGAGATCGAATTAATAATTCAACGTGTAGATGAGGGGAAACCAAAGATGGAAAGCGACGATAGAAACGGAAAAAGGACGAGGCGTAATCGAACGTGATAAAAAATAAACGAGCTCGCACTTCGATCGCAGCAGTCGCCCTGAATTATGAAATCTGAGAAGGGAGCGGGGATGAAAGGGAGTAGGAGCTTACGTATTTTTACGATGCATGAAAATACCATGAAGCTGCTACTGACATTGCCAGAAAATGTTCCCAGCTGCGGGAGTAAAGAGGGATAGGACTTTGGGAGGCGCAGAGTCCACAAGCAAAAAAAGAAAAAAGAGAAAAAGATAACACTCGGGAAAAACTCGGAGGTAAAATTTTCGTAGAGAAGGTGACAGGAATGAATCCGAAGTCGATTTTTCCCGGTAACCTCGACGCAGCCCGAGCAGAATTCAAATCCACCGAAATGGTCCGACTCTACTCTTCGAACAGCTTCCACCGAACGGAATTCTAATCCAGCCAATGGTTCGTTTTTCTTCGAGGACTACCAATAATCCCATCCAGTGGAATTCAAATCCACCTTTCTTTCGGGAAACTAGCGGACTACCTGGCGAATTTCGACTTTCTTTCATAGTCGTTTGTCCTTGCTCGCGTGTCATTCGCCAGTATCTCCAATTTGGCCAAAGAAATTATTTGATTAACAGGAGACCACTATTTTTGCAGATTATTATTGTGAAAGCGGGAATTGAATATCGAATATGACTGATAGAATATTTCTCTTTCTCTTCGTTTTTAAATATAATTTATCCATTTTATATTGAATGAACAAAAAGCTGACAGTGATGCAACAAATGCCGCTGCATCGAAAGATAAAGCATTGGACAGAAGGAAAATTTTGCTAACAAGTCTGATGGCACGTGCCCCGAGCATCGACGTCATCCGAAGCTAAAATTATTCCTTCCGAGTGCTCGTGCTTATGGTCTATTCGTTAAAGGGTCTCTTCGCAACGAGATCTCTCGGCCTATTCTCTCTATCTCTTCGTTCGGGTCTTCATATAACCGAAGACGGAGAAGATAGAGAAGGGACGAGTCGTACTTAAGTGGAGCCTAGAAGAGACGTGGATACCTAACCTGAGCTTATTATACATAAACGAGGTCCTCTTAACCGTGCACTCGACCCAGTGAGCACAACGACGACGACGACGACGACGACGACGACGACGACGACGACGACGACGATGAAGACGATGAAGATGATAAGGTCTGCGGACCAGAGGGAAAACTGTTCGTCAGAGTGGAAACGAAATTCGAGTGCGTGGCAAGGCTCACGGATTCGTTAGCCCGGTAAGCTTCTTGCTTCCTTCTTTCACGTGTCCTTGTGAATTCGCGAAACTGTGCAACCGGTGCTAGGTTATAAGTGAATACGCGCGTGTAATTGGTGTGAACTGGGTGAAACGAGACTAGTATTTCTGAGGGAAGATACTTTCGCAAGGAGATTCAAGGCCTTCTTAATTCGCCTACATAATTGATTACTCTGTAAATGTTATAGTAAATACAGTGGCGTGTGAATACATTTAACAGCCATTCTACGTAAGAACTCATCAGCAATGAAAATTACGTATCCTATGTAGAAATTATGAATTGCCAGGTTGCTACAATTTCCTAGCGTTATCAGTACCTGGTGGACCATAAAATTCCATTATAAATAGATCCACAAATCGTATTATAATAATTGTAACGAACCTACATATTTTTCCAGGTTCAGATGTATTATACTCTATACTACAATGTTATACAACTTAAAATTTTTCTCCAGAGAGAGTTCCACCTACTCAATTCCATCAATCCTATTATTATTCTCCTTATTATTATTCTCAAAACCAAACGTTTCTAATTAAGGAGAGCGCATCTAGGCCCAATCAACGTGAACTAGGCGAGACAGCATATTCAATAGGTTTATCGATAGCGGTCTTGGTGAATTCAACTGCGCTGTCTCTTACGACGAAATCTGGCCGACTGTCTCAGGAGATGTCTAGGTTTCCAAGCAAAGGAGAGACTTGGCCACTATACCAAACGTAGGCTAACGAGAGACGTGGGTTTCCAACGTTATAGTTAAGAGATAATGCTTAATCGATACCGACAAGGAGGGGCGGTATTATCGTCAGTGTGCTATGCGTTAGACAGAGATACGAAGAGAATGGAAGATGCCAGGCTGCGGTAGTGTTGCATCTCCTGATGCATGTAACCAATTTCGAACCGCACGCGCCATAACCATATCTGCACGCAGCCAACTATGCACAGCTCTTGGATCCTCTCTATGTATTAATTCCGCCTGCACATCTGTGCAAAACCTCTCCTTCCCCTCCCCCCCTTTCTCTCTGTCTCTCTCCCTCTCTTTGTTTCTAGAAGGCTTCTCCCGCGACGATCCTCGTAACTTTACATCAACAACACCAGCGTACGCGGTACTTTACGCTACCAACATGGCTCCCGTATCCCTCGAGGTTGCGGCCAACGACTACGGTCCCGTTGATCTTAGCCTCGTGGAAATCGCCGCGATTCTTGCTACGAGATCTTTCGAGTTACCCGTGATCTATCGCACGGCTAGAAACACAGGCTGTTGCGATAACGTTTCGTGGATCCTTCAAGGAACAAGTTGTTGCTCTTGACTAATCGTATGGCTGTCTCGAATTACCGGCAACGTTCGTTGTTTTAAACAGTGTTTCACTCGCGAGTCTCGTGAATCTTCGGTCGTTTAGTCCTCCTAATCGACCGATATCGAGGAACGTTCGAACGGGCAACGCAATAATAAAAATTCGGATTCGACGACGTATTTGTGATTCTACTGGTTTCGCTCGCGTTATTGCTACGTATTTACTCGTTAATTGGCACTCTACTCTTATTACTACTTCAAGTTTCCGAGTATAAACCGTTTTCCAGCATTGCGGCTAGCTTTTTCAGGGGATCCAATAACACGTTGAAACTGTAATATTGTGGTAATTGGTTACGCTATATGCTAACTCTATATGTGTTTTCATCACGAAACGGTAATCGCTAAACTGTGGATGTTGGCGGAATATTTGAGTATGGGTTTGCATAAATATCCTATAGCGAACAATTGAAGAGAGATCTTCTTTTGATTTTCTAAACATAGACGACAAATTCTAAAATGCGATCGCCTGAGCGAATAACAAAAATACGTGCATTTTAAAAATTGTATCGATAGAATATGGTCGTCGAACCGATCAGAATCCGTGTCCATTCTATCGATCACTTTTCCAGGCTCGAACGACAGATACAATATACTTGGGAATTCTTCCTAGTATCCTCGGAACATTACGTAGCCACAATGGCTATCGCAATAGCTGTTAACCCGGACGTTAGCGAATATATCAAGCACGATACTGTACGATGGCGCGGACACTATTAACCCTAGTGTATCTAGTGCATTTTGGATAAGTTAAGTTCGCAAGTACCTCGTAACCGGACAAATAACGCGTCGTTAAACAGTAAAGGTGCAAGCTAGTCGAGGTTTAGCAAAACGCTATTACGACCAAAGCTATTTGTATAAATTTCCTCGGAAGATAGAATTTACCGAATCGTTGTAATAATTTCGTTTCTTTTCTGCTCCTCTGCCCGTTCCTCCTTTTCGATTTCACTCTTATATTTTTCGCGGTTCGTTTATTTCCTCTTTTTCTTCTTTTTTTATTTTCCTTTTATCATATGCCTTCACCGACTAGCCGAATTTAAACCTACGTTCTACTCGACTATTCTCGCAGTCTAACGACTTTCTCAACGACCCTCCGCCGTGAACTCCATGGTGCCCTCTTCAACCAGCATCCCACGCGTGCTTCTTTCACCCCTGTCGGTGAAATAATTCGACGTCGGCGTCGTGTTCCACGAATAGTGTACTGTACGCTAACTAGACGACTGTCGTCGAGAGAACTTTGAATTAGCTCGCTATTAGGCAGCTTGGCCCTCGCGGATCGTCTGGGCCAATTAGCTGCTCGACCATCTAGTCGAAATAGCGCATCTCGTTCCGTTTATTCTAGTTTATTTTTAATGCATTTGTGATTGGTAGTTTTACGACGAATCTTCAGGCAAAAATCCTTCCTTACGATTCTTCGTCTATAACTGCGATTTTATTCGTGTTCAGGATTAATTCGCGAAAAGCGATCGCTGTAAAGAAGCGAAGATGGCAATAAAAGAGGGAAGACTTCCAAAGGAAAGAGAAGAAATTAGTGGAAGCCACGGGATTTCAGCTCGCGACCTCTCTCATTGGTCGTTCGCTTCGTCGCATCCCCGAGCAGGTTGCAGTGGCACTCTCGGCCAACCACAAACGAGTGCCCGGCTGTAAAATTATAATAAATATCCAGCCGAAAACGAGCGGTGGGCGTTTATAGGAGAAGTTATCTAATAAAACGGGAAACGGTAGCCACGACGCGGAGGGAAGTGGAACGCGTCATTGCCGAGGTAATTCGCTCGCAATTTTGGTCACGTTGCTATGGTATAGTACACGGTGAATTTACGGTCGTGTGACCCCTGTATAATTTTCCAGCGATCCGCGTCGATCCGTTGATTGCCGAGTTTACCATTTATCGTTTATCGTTTCGCCAAGTTTATCCCTGGAAAGTCGGTTAGGATTTCGCGAAATTGCGGTCAATTTTGATGGCACACTCGAAGAAAGTAGAAACTGAGAGATAGTGGACAGAGGAAGGGAATCGTCGTTTCCGGGCAACGATTGTGGAACGATGAAAGGAGTAAAAATGCTATGGAGTAATACGCGGTGGCGAATTCCGCAGATACTTGGCTAACGTTCTCGCATTTTTCCGGTTATCATAAAAAATTTACTTAGAAAAAATTTACGTAGAACGTGCGAGACAGGAGAAAGTTACTCTAATAGAAATATTTCTCGGTTTCATTAGTTACTCGTCCGATAATATCGAGTGGCGGTCGTTTAGCATTTTAGCGATAATATTTGAAACTAATTAACGGTTCTATTGAGGTTTTATATATCTCGGAATAGAGAGAGCAAACCTGTGGATCAATGTATTATAGAAATTCTTTATTCAGAAATATTAGAAATTAGCATTTTCAATGGTTTCTATTATATATGATAATGTATTGATAGATGAATTTATTACAGTGAATTAAACAGAAAACGATGATTATTTAACTTGAACTTAACACAGTAATATGATATGACAACTCTCGATCAACGACTCTTGACTCTTGACTCTTCAGTGGCTAACTGAACATCAACTGCTGCGGTGTTGACATATATTGATGGCAGTTAGGCCTATTGAAGCTTTCCTACCCTTTCGGCTTGTCGGCATTTGCGCTTTATCGTCGACATTGTCTGTATGTCGTCGATCTTTCCGCCGTACTATAATAGAGACCAAAGAAGCCGCTGTAAAGAGAATCGTTGTGCCAAAAACTAAACACTAGAGAAGTAGGGTTTTCCTAGAAATTCCTAGAACTTCAACAGGTTCGACGAATTGTCTTTAATTCTACAAATTCTATTCAAGTTTGATGCATCATTGACAAGATTTGAAATAAGAAATTTATGTTTTTATGTATTTGCTTTTCGTCGTACATTTTCCACGTTCACATATCGTTAACACAAATCGACCAAAGCGTTCACGTGCTTACTGGTGACGTTAGGTGATTAAATGCAGTGCACGGTAACAAAACGTTGCAAGATTTTACACTGGTCGATCAAGATATTCCAAAGAGCCCGAAAATATCAAGCCGTGCTTAGTTTCAGTGCGAGATACATGAATAGTCGCGAGATCACTTTACGCGAAATAACCTTTCTGCGGACGAGGGATCGACCCAGATTCCCCTTATCTTGGAATTCGTCATCGTCTTGGAATATTGCGGTTGGTAATTAAGATATTCCAAGGTAGCGTGAAAAACGAAGACACTTTAACTTGCTAAGATATAAAAAAAGAAAAAATAAAAACCAGGGCGATTAATCCTTTGCTGCAGCGTTGACCCAGATTCTTCTTTCATATCTAAACGCCTTGAGCATCTAATTAATTCCGCCAATTTTCAGGCAGCTTAAAAAAGACAGCAACACGATCTACCTCTATTCGATTAAGGGATTAAAGGAAGCCTTGAAAGAATACGCGGCGTTCTTTGCACGTCCATTGACCGCGCGTAAAGAAATAAAAAATAAAAACACAGAGCCGAATAGACACAGCGGAGCTGAATAGTAGCGTTGATGCAACGTTTAATTGACAAACTGGGACGGTATCGTCAAAGACGAACTCTTCTGCTCTAGGGCTGTATATCCATAATTGGAAGAGCTTCATCGAACGTTTCGTTTTGAGAGGGCGCTTTTGACCCAAGATATACACAAGAAACAGCTACCTGAGAAAAGGGGCACTGGAACCTTTAAAGGGTTACTGGTGCATTAACTGCCTTTGGAACTCATCTCGACGACGACGTTGTGTACCGTTCGCATTATCCATCGAGACGAGGACGACATCGACGACGCAGGAGGAGAAGGACGGGACGTCACGTAAGCCGATTTACTCGCGCAAATCAGAGACGATACTCGGTCGAGTTTCGTCCGCTCGAGATTCTCCCAGCTGGAATGTTTCTGAATCCCTCTTCGCGCTTTAATTCCCATTTTTTCAATTAACAGTAAAACGTAAAGAAACCGGGTTCCCTCTGAGCATTTGTCTGAGAATTAATTTGTTCTGCTTAGTTTTTACTTTTCTTTGTACGTGCAAGAAATCGATAACACTGAACTATATGACTATATTTGTGTATCAATTTGAAAAACTGCGATACGCGGGTCCCATACAATTTCTTAATGGAACACGCGACACAGACAGACTTGACAAATCAAAGGAACGTAGCTTTAGAATCGAGTCGAAGCAACAGGTCCGAAAGCAAATAAAAAATCATTATCAAGAATGATTCGTGCAAGCGCTATTCGAAACTTCGTATCAGAATTCTATGGTTGTTACGGAATATCTAATCTGTTTCGTCCAATCTGTCGAACTCCCTGAATTTTCCATAAGCCGGAACGCACGTTCGTACGTTATAGTTTCGACGACGGGCGTAATCTTGGGCGTAATAGCAGCGCGAGAAATAACAGAGATGACGAAATTTCATTAGTAGCGACACGCGAATACTTGGGAGACGTGAATTGCGAACCAAGAGACGATGCGTATATTAGCGATAGGATCAAGTTCAACGTGTATTTACAAGTTTGAATGAAATTCGGCAAGGTTCGCTGCGGGTATATCATATTGATAAATAAATTGCTCGCTGTGATTATCTTTGACGCTTGTTACTTTCCCAGCAAAAGCCTTGCAGCTTTACATATATTTTCAGATTTCTTTCTAATTTTATCAAAAATTCCATGACAATCGTCTCTCATTGCAGTAACAATACGGAACGTTTCGTCCAATGCGCATACCATATTCGTGAAAAGTTGTCTACAAGCGTTCGCTTACGTCTCGAGCCTATCTCTAGCTTCCATCGATATCGCGATCGATTATCGTGCTCTATACGGGGTAGAGCGCGAGCAACAACTGGAAACAGAACGGAGAAGGCATTAACGTCGCGATTTAAGCTACTTAGACGCCCGTGGAAATTCGATGCTGATGAACAGAGTTGTGTTTCTAGCGACAGACTCTGGCTCGTGTTTCCAATTATGGACCGAAGGAAACCATTGCGTTGTTTAAACTCGACTTTGATACTCTTTGTAACTCGAAAGAGCCACGCTGGTTACCCTTTAAACCAGAGAATAAAGGGAATACCTGTGGGGTTTCGTTATTGTGATTATGATATCGAATTCTGGACCGCGACTACTCCTCTCTATTTGCCTTGCTTGCCGACTCTCTACGCGTATAATGTGTAGGGTGGTCTGCTTGGATGCCAAATCTCCCTTAGGAATTTCGATACGAAACATGTACTGCATATTTAGCATCCTGTTCGATATTTCATATTGCTTCTTCCAATTCGAACATAATGAAAACGACGGTTTTTATATACAGTAGCTTATTATATCGTCATTTTTCATTCATTTAATCGACTTTTTCGATGATTGAGTGATATCATATCTAATCTCCTTCTGTTATGGAAACATCCATGGTGTTTGTAGATTTTGGATGTAATAATAGCGCGAGAAATAACAGAGATGAGGAAATTTCATTAGTAGCAACAATGGAATGGAAAGAAAAGATAATTTTATAAAAAAATATACCGCGAAAGAAGAAATGATTTTCAGTTAACATTATATGATCTTGCATGAAATTCTGGATACTTACGTCCCTCGAAACGTCTCAAATTAAGGAAGAGTCGTGCAGTGTGCTGACTAGCATACGATACTGACCAACAAAATTAGTTGTGGAAACGAGCGGATATAACAATTTTGTGTAACATATTTCGGAGCCACGTTGTTTATTCCATTGTTTTCGTTTTTCTGACAGGTTAGACGAATACGTTGTTATTTCGACTGTAAAGAGCTATTTTCTAGAGATATTTTATTCCTCTGGTAAATAAATGATTTCTTTTCCTACTATGTACACTATGTTTAGTTTATTAAACGTGATTATCAGCCGCAGTTCTGCAATTTTCTTCGTATATTACATGCATTATAAACTAAAGCGTTGGCACGTGTTTATCGTCCACTAGCGTCCAGTACTTTTATCTTCCACTATTAACAATCAGCCGTCGACCAGTGCAGGCCAAAGTCTTTTATGTGTAAATTTAATTTGTTAGCGATTGAAATTGAATTAGCAGACGTTCATTTAATCTTTCTCCTACCTCTTCTGGTGGCAAAATGTCTGAAATTCTAAAGCAGGGAGGAGGAAAATGGACAGAGGAGAACATGAATGCGGCTTTGAAGCTATTCCTCGAAGATAAAATGACCCAGAGACAGACTTTGAATGAGACTGTGGCTGCTCAGGCTTTCAATGTTCCAAAAAGAACGAATGTGAAGGCTTGGCATACGCTGAATGCACACAAACCATGAAAATATCAATTATTTTGCTTGTGATATATGTAAAAATAAAATTTGGACAAAAATGTGTATCCTAACGTCCAACTGTCTTTTTTTTAATATTATTAATCATTCAGACCGAAAAATCTATTAATTAAATCGGCACTACAAATTACAATATTTTTACTCTTGCAAATTATCAATTCTTATTATCGAATTTCACAAAATTAATTTCCCTCTTCTTGTTAACTTCCATTCAGACTACAAACTCGTTTATTAAAATTTTGATTTTTCTCGACTCTGGCCCAAGAATAACAAAAAATCCTACTCTCTCCCTCTCTCTCTCCTACTTGTCTGGTTTCTCAAAACATGTAAACTTCAATTTCTAACCATTTTTATCATCTCTACTTTATTCTACCATTTGTATCATCTTTCCCACACCCAGATGTTTTCAAGGGACTGTGAAATCTTCAAAGGATGTGATGCCAGTCACCGACGGAATATTCGCAGGTTCGTTTATGCCGGTAGTAACTTAATCAACTCTCACGGTCGTGTAGCTCCATCAAAAATGCACCCTTCCAGGAAACCCTTTGGCGCGTGGCGCTCGGGTGTCGATATACAAATTTCGAGGATGAATTCGTCGTAATGAGAGCATCGTTCCTTGCATATTTTACGGGCGGAAAAGCATCGTGAGCCGTAGCTACGATGCAAGCAAGATAGACATAGCGGGCAGCCGTGTGACGTGATGAGAGAGGAATTCGCGAAGGGTGAAGTGACTCGGGGGATGCTGGCATGCCTCTGTACATAAATACAGAGTAGCGCGATACCTATCAACAATTCATCGCTATTATTACAGCCTCTCTAACGACACTCGGTGCAACGACTACGAAGTTCCTCTTGCCGCTTGGGAGAAACAGAAAGAGGGAGGAGAGGGACAAAGGGAAAACACGTGACAGCTGCTACCACTGGAGAAGAGATCTACTCGATGAACGGCATACGAGATCCAGTAGCAACCATCACCGGCCTCTAATCTACATCTTTAATGACATAGTTTATCGCGCAAGTTTCCGTGCAAGTTTTCCAAAGTAACTCGGAAACGAATCCCGCTTTCAAACCTCCGGAGTAAAGGGAGTACATTTGACCCTTCTATTATTTACGCCACGGATGGTAGGCAAATCTGTGCGAGTCTCTTTTTAGGGTTGAAAACCAGCCACCCTTTGGAAAGTTCATCCAAAACCGCTCTTTGAAATTCAACAGTCAATGGCGCACACGCTCCTCGCAGGAATTATACGTTATATTCCCTCTGAAATTGAAGGGTTCAGCAAGCCTTTTCAGTGTAGTACACGAACTTTCCGAGTATGGATACATTATGTGTTTCACAGGGAACGATTCATATTTTGAAAATGTGTAGTGGATGAGTAGTAGTTCGCGTATTTGTACGGAGCAAGGGAATTGTTAGGGTTTAAGTAAATGTTGGTTATGTCGGACACGGTATTATTTAGTTGACGAAAAGAAATTAGAAAATAAAAACGACTGCACCTGATTAACATGAAAAATTATTTCTCATGGAACGTTGAACCTGGGCCATCATATCGAAGATACTAATTTTATTATTATTGTTTTATATACTTATTAAATATATATTTATTTTATTCTAATCTACCTTTCTTCCAGTAAAGGATTTTGTCGCTGTATTGCTGTAATTTTTAATGTTCACAATCCGCAAATTACACGAATTAACAACGAAACTGGGACTGATACAAATACGAGAGATTAACACTCTAAATTGCAACAGATAATATCGAACGCGCCATGCTTCTTACGATAATCCCTTCCGGGGTATTTGTATTCGAATGTTTATTCCGCGAGCCGGCATTTTCGACCACGCAATTACGCGCCGCAAATTTAATTTAATTAAATCTGTAATTTACGCGTCGACGATTAATACGTAGCCACGAAACGATCCCCCGACTTACGTAGGAGCTTTCATTCCCGATCGAAATTTATCGTACCATCCTCCCCTCTCCGGCAAGTTTGCCATTTAATTATTTACATCAACTCAATATATACGATAAAACAAAATCAACGCCGTCATCGCGATATTCAAACGTACATTTCCTTGTTTTAAAATAAACTCTTCGGTCTTTCATGTTATTGCCGGAAGAAAAAAAAATTAATTAACGTAACCAGCACTGGATGATCCTCGAATGGACAGCGAATTTCGCGTAATTAACGAGCCTTCTTTTCGATTCTCAAGTCCGAAATTGATACGGATTACAAGTGGACGAGGCAAAGCAATTCGGGCATTTTCCCGATCAAACGTAAGCCTCTTAACATCGCTGTACCATTTCCTGCCACTTAGTAGCGACATTAAATTCAACGAACCGATTCACTGCATTTTCTTTCCCTTTTTTCTCTTCTATTTTTTTTTCCTTCTTTTTTCACATTTCGTCGTTCGTCAACTTGACGATGCCTCGAGTGATATCGATAAGCCGAGTCGAAAGCGAGCGAATAAAAGTCCGATATCGGACACGGATTCCAGTAAAAACGAATCCATCTCGTGGATTTCAACTTCTAATTTATTTAGGTCGCGTTCTCCTATCTTTTTCTCATCGCACGAAGAGCGTGTTTTTCGAAATCGAATCAATCAGATTCGCACCACTTTCTCCATCATTCAAAGTGCAAGGGATAGAAGAACGAACGATGCGAACGTCGACATTTTACAGTTGGAAACTTCCGATAATTCTGGGACGCGTGGGAGCCGTGGGATAGTTTCCCGAATAAATTCGCTGGCAGAAATTTTATCGGCGCTTTTTGGCCCGCATACTAAGGCGAAACTCCCGTTAGGTTTTCGAATTATCATGCCCTGAACACCTGCAAACTTTATCCAAATCCGTCTACCTATAAGAGGATGTTTTTACCCCTGGGCTGTCTATTACTGGGTCGTTTCAGCAGCCAACTTTCCACGAAACGAGAGAACCAGGAGAGAACGTTAAGTACAAGATTCCATTTTGTAATTTTTAACGAAGTAATAATATAGTTTCATGACATTTCTCAATCGTCTGTAAAGTTTCATTTTATCGGTAAAATAAGAAATCGATCGAGGAAGCGTGACATTAGAGAACTTTTCTTTATTCTCGTTTTCGAAATTGTTCATTTACTTTAACGTTTGATATTCACCAAATTCACAAATTATACACGTGTAATTTCGTTAATTATCCAATGAAGCAATGCCATAAAAGATAACCGAAAAATTCACGTATCAAAAATAATTCGATCATCTTTTCGGCTACGAGTCAAAATGTTCGAAAACAAAATAATTTAACCAGACGATTCGTCCAATGCATCCGTTGTATAATACGAAATTCTCGGTATCACCAAGACTTTGACGAATTTTCAACTGTTCATCTTATCCTGCTAACTAGCCGCTAAAGAAACGATCCATTCCAGAGACGAAACACAAAAAGACGAAGAAGAGAAGGACTAACGAGGGACGCCGTTTCCTTAAAGAAAGAAGAGAGAAGATCGAGGTGACAATTAACGCGAAAATATTGGACTAGCCTCTCTTTGTTTCCGCATTCAAATCGTCGTAGTTATTCAACGGGGATACGATGCCAACGTGGTGATTTCGACTAATGGGCCATGCTCCGGATACAATTTCTAGTGCTTGGCTGACCTGACCTCGCCTCGGTTGAAACACCTTGCCGCATGTCCCGCTAGCGAGACAGAAGCGGACCAGGAACAGATGCGCCATAATTTATGTGCCGTAGCTCGGTGCAATAATATTTTCATGCAAATTCTCCTGTCGGTCCACTGACATCTTCCAAGTCTACGCAAGATCCTTGGATATTTAAGTAATTTCTCTGTCGTTGGAAAATGCCCTTTTTACTTCTTAATGTGGTGGAATTAAAACGTTACTTGAAATCGTTACTGTCACCAAACTCGAACAATTATAATTTATCCATCTTCTTTCTTTTTCTTTCTTCTCCTTCTTCTTTCTTTCAATTTTCCACAAAACGAAATGACTGCTTTCGAACGTTCGAGTATGGGTGCAAATATGTTTCGGAACTTTTGAAAACGATGCAACAAGAATTGTACGAGAACAAGAATTGCGAGTTTCTGGTCTTTGAGAAACTCTCGCAATTGTTAGAATGGTCGATTTGTTTTAACTCGACGATCGATTACGACAAACAAAACGCTCGGTGTGTCAATTTATTCGTACGACGAAGAGACTTTAACTCGCAGACGACGAAACAGATTATCGAGAGCAACGAGAAGCATAGCGGAACAGGAACGTAGTGGCGACAGAAGCTGATTTGCATGATGGACGTTGCGGCCGGTAATTAGCCGAAATTACTAGGCGGTCTCGACAATCGCGCTCCGACATTCGATTTTAATATCTCCCTGTGTCGCGACCTGCTCGGTTCCCGGCCTCGCCTTGGAAAAATGTTTGCCGTGCGCGAGTGCAGCCCGTTCAATTCTTATGCAAATGCTCCGCCACGATCCCATCTGAGAGAGCAATCTTTGTCTCGCGCTGTGAATTTCAGCGTGCACACTACGGGAACCGTGCATTAAACTTTTCTCACTCCGGCACTTTCCTCTTTAAATCTTCGATCCCAAAACCACGGTGCCTTAACAGCTTTCCGATCGATATTCATTTTCAAGTAACGCCGACGGACATTACCGCGATGTTTCGTCGCTACAACATCCTGCTCCGCGAGGAACGTTAATAAACATAACAAGAATGTTAGAACGTAAAGAGTAATAGGAATATTATCGCTGAAACAAAGATATCGTAGAGTGTTTTATTAGAGTCATTCGATGATCCGTTAGGCGAATAAACCGCTGGAAGCTATTTTAGAGGCTGGTCTCTGTGTTTATTATTCTCTCTTGCCAGGGTTTCTAGACGATGGCGATAATTCGATTAAGGTTGCACCAACAGATTTCGTATGTTTATTCAACAGCAGTTTATCGCTGTATCATAGACCGAGGCTTCTTGCAGATATTATTCCTCAACTCTGAGATTCGCGTAGAATAAACACAAGTAAACCGAAGCAAATAAGCTATCAACCTTCCTTCTCTATAACGCCAACTTCATTGAAAAGTTACGCGCCACTTATCGATATCTTTTAACGCTTCAATTACGAAAATAAAATTTCACTTGAAAATATCGTTTCCGCAAACTTTTATCGCGTTCGTTCGTGCTGAAATAAGAGTAAAAGATTGGAATCTCTTCCCTCATAATAGGACAAAATTTCTATCGTAGAAACTTTAACGCATTCCACCGTCTCGAATATTTCTCGAAACTACAAACAAATAAACGCTTCGGTCGTAAACCTTAATAACCGTAAACTTAATTCACACGAAATTAGCCGGTTGCTTGACTAATTTCGCACAAGTCTGGACGACACGATGGGGGCCAATCGCTAGAAAGGAGAAAGTTGGACGATAACGTGAGCCACATTCGAGGCACGTAGCGAACAGACTATTTGAGCCACGGGGATCAAACTCGATCCCAGAAGCGTGGGACGATCTTCCTCTGCGAAAGGAAGGCGAAAGAGGCGAGGGACGAAAAGGTGGATCCTGGAGAAATTCTCGCACGAGCCGCGAAAACCGGGCCGCTTTATAACGCTACATTAACCGGCAATCTTCTCGCCTGCTGCACCAAGGGGATGGTATCCGTCTTGACTCTCTCCGGGGCCGAACGACGGGCTACGTCGATAAAACTTTTAATTGCTCTCGCGTCCCCAGCAGAGGAAAAGAGAAGGAAAGTTTCATGGAACGACCCATCATTTGTGAAACTTGTCTTTTCGATCGGCGTGATGCAACCTTTCGTTTCTGAATGAGTTACGCCCAATTAACGGTTTAAACATTACGTAAATCGACTCAGGATTGGTAATCGTGTTGCGATGAAAATTGAACATTTTTTTATTTAAATAAACAAGAAGATCTTCAATCACATGTAGAGATATCGCATCTCAACGGTTTATTGTGAGAACTACAGAAATCCACCGATCATTGGTCATCACGCCATCGCGAAAAAACTCAAAGATCCTCTTTCTCACTGAGAAATTTCTTATTTCGCTATATTCATAAGAGAATGTACTTGTAGCGAGTAAATCGAATGCAATTGATGCGACTCAGCGGCTATGAAAATCGATCGACGATATTATACGTTGTATTATAAAGAGAAAATTGAGAAATTTCTCTTTCTTCGAATAAACACCAAAAATTCCTGCCGTCGAGTAGAAATATAACACTGGACGAGCTACTACGAAGAAAAATCTTTTCAACTTGCGTCTATGCGCACCAGAATAACGCTAAGAAAGTTCCAACCGTCTCTCCACCTTGGTCGCGGTCATTCTCTACTTTCCCTCTTCCGTTTCCTATTACTCGCTGGCAATTCGTCTCAAGACGGCGTGCTCGGCCAGCTTTTGAAACAAACGAGGCTGCACCGAGCCCCTGCAGTCAACCATTCAACGAGGCTACCAGTGAAAGTGGTTTTCAGAGGCAGCAGCTCGCAAACACGAGCGTTTGGCTCGTGGAAGTTTTAAAAGAAATATTAAGCAAAAGCCAAGTTGGTACCGAAGTCGAAGGCAAGGAAGTTGAGTTATCGAACCACTTTGCATAATTTAAGCTTGCCCGCCCTTGCCCTCGCGATTCCTATCCCCCTCTCCCATCCATCGCGATTTCTAGCTTAGCTTTTCCAGGCTTTGTTATTGGTTAATAAGAAGCCGCTGCTCAGACGGCGAAAGATCGTGTTCCGATGTTACAGGTTTGTTCGTCCGCACCTGGCTCCGCCGTCTCGACGCAACCCCTCGCAATTTATTCATGAAATCGTGCGCGGGACTCCGGCGAGAAACACGGGCAAACGCCGCCAGGAAAAGTCAGTCGCTTTCAAAGTAACGGCGAAACGTCTCGCGAGGCTTTCCCCTCTTGGTTTTATAGTTTTTCTATTTCCATGCTGTAAATAACGAAATCTCGCTGTTGCGTAAATCGAATAGCAAGGATTAATCTCGAGTCGTGACAGGCGATGTTGCTTCGAATTTTCAAACGCGGAAGGCACTGTAACAGGAGGGAAACGTTGCACGACACATAGGGTTGCAAGAAGCTCGCCTAATCCTCGAGGAGAGACCTCGAAGAGATTTGCGGAGAATGTTAACGACCCTACCGAAACTCGTGCTTCCAAGACTCACAGAAAGATGTTAATCGCGAATTTTAGTGGACCTTCGAGTACGGTCAGTGTACCGGAGCTTGTGCAGGGAAGGGTCTAATTAAAACTCCCCGTTTAACTTAAGATTTTCAGTTGCGTATACAGAAAGGATCCAGGGTTTGGTTTGAAAGGAAAGTGCAATATAGAAGACACAACTGTGAACCTGTTAAGTTAAACCTCGTACCTCGAAAATTACCCAATTCTTCCGGGGTAAACTCCTTCGAGTGTTTACAGCGTGAAAAGTAAAGAAGACTTAACTATCAGGTTGTTAGGGATGAAATAGGCGAGTTTTGAACGAAACTCGAGTTTCGTGCGATTATGAAATTGATAATTCCATACGAAGATTACAGGGCAACGATCTAACGATGAACGTTGTGTTCTTTTAAAACTACACGCAGGAACGTAATATGAAGCCAATGAAGTATATGGACGAGTCTGGAGGGATCGTGCTTTGCTTACGATCGTACTTTAATTTTACGACTCGTTTACGAACCGTCTGTTGGAAACTGAGTGTACGAAACGATCGGCATCAACATTACAAGCATCGTGTACACCCTCTATCGATTGCACGTAAGTCTAGGTGTTTAACTTTCAAAGTAAATTCTCGGATGTAGCGTGTTGCGAACCGCTGGTTGGTCGGTACGTGAAAACAGCTTCGGCAAATGGAGCAAGTCCAGCTTTATACTTGTTAGTGGTATCGCCGAAGATTCCAAAGAGTATTTGCAGTTAGGCGACTTACTTTGCTCGTTTGTTTCTATGCGACTCAAACTCGCAAGATCTTTTCGCAAGATCACCAGTCGCGTTTTAAATAAACGTATCGCGCACGGATACGTACAGTGGTAACTCACAAATGCCAGATCTTTTTGACAACAGTCGCGTTTTTAAGAAACGTATCGCACACGAATGAGTACAATGGCGACTCACATACGCCAGATCCTTTTGACAACAGTCGCGTTTTCAAGAAACGTATCGCACACGGATACGTACATGTTTGAACATTTACAACAGAGAACGTCTATGTGTATATTGTGTGAAGTGCGAGTTGAAAGCGATATAGAGTTATGCTAGTGCGATTACGAATCTTTTAACACACAGCGATATATAGAACGTTTTCAAATTGGTGATATATAACTCGAAACATTTGAGGGAAAAAATATTCCTGTAAATACAGTCGATAAATTTTCAAAAATGTACGTACGAATGCACATAGAATGGAATAGTACGTATTCAAAGGCGTATATACGATTTGGACTTTTCCTTTTGAAACAAACTATAATGGTACACGATTTGCTCGACGGAAGAAACGACACAGTATGAAGCTCGAAGGATAGACGAAATCGGATATGAATAATCCGCGTGACGCGAAGTGCGACATTTTGTTTTTCCTTCCCTGTAAATTTTCGCTCCGATGCTGAAACGTAGCTAGTGTTACGATCGATTCTCGGATTACGTACTTTCGTATTTACTCGACTGTGTTACTGGTTTTCGCGATTAAGCGTCGTTTTCCGATGCTTATATATTTTTCTATTTGAATACGCTATTTTTCTCTCCTTTCAACAGCGAACACACAACGCCTTCTCACGCCCAATCATCCTATTCCTCCCTTATCTCTAGGATCTTTCTTTTTGTTTGCTACATACATTTCCCTCTTTCCTTTCCCTTGCAAGCTACTCCTCCACTTATTCGTCCTTTCTTCCCACAACTCACAAGTTTTGTAGATTTTGGAAAATAATAATAAATATGCGTGCCATTTCGTTGCAACAGAGAATTTTTCCTCTTCGATTATGTCATCACAGGCACACTTTGACTTTCTTCAGCCTCCCAAAATTTTCTTTTTCCCTTCAACGCGTTACTATACCTTCGAAGCCTCGAGAAACCGATCCTTTAACTAGTAATCTATACATTGGTTCGGAAACTAAGTGATTGCGGATTTTGTCACTAGGTGGTATTAACAAAATCCGCAATCACTTAGTTGCCAGTCCAATATAATCGAAGAACTTCGTGAAATTCTAACCAACACCTTTGTACATTGGTAACTAGTGTAACAAACATCGTCACAGGTATAGTCACACCTGAACCCTTATTCGCCCTATTTCGCTCTCGATTTTGTAGCTCTCTTCGATAGTTTATGATGTTCTTTTTTTTTATTTATATTATACAAACTGATAGTTGGTACCATTTTATTCGACCTGCTGGTACACGTACGCTGAGCTATATATTTTCTCCTGACAACTAGCTTTCCAATTTGCCGAGATTGCCGGGCGAAATGCCGGGGCAAATTGCAATAATTGGCGGCACCGTGCGAACATTGAAACGTAATTTTTATTTCTCTCTCTCTCTCTTTCCCTCTCTGGCAAATTACTTTCCCAGTATGTCCGTGCTCGGAGCACGCCGGTGCCCGGGGAAAACAGAGTGGAAAATTTTTAACGCTGCCCAGTCTGTCTCCCCGTCGATATCAACGAATCGAACCGGTAGCGACGCGGATGGGCAGATAACCTGGTTAATCGCCGATACGAAATTCTATCCGCGTGCCGCTAAATCGTCGCTGATAGTCTACTTTGCGTCATCGTGAACGATTATATACCTTGCGAGTTATACACGAACACAGAGAAGCAAGCGCGTGTAAAAATTTGCCAAGAAATTGGCTAGAAATGGAAACTCTTGGGAAACTGTTACGCGTTGAATCGACTTTAAACGAGGAAAGACATTCGAGAGCAGCGACAAGACATTTTAAAGCGAACGAAGCCTATAACGGTAATGGTGGAGCACGTCGGATGAGACGAGCAAAACGGTAGAACCATCAAATGGTCGAACGGAGAAAGGTATTTGAATAATTTCACAGGAAATTAGCGTTTGACACCGGTTGCTCTTTCACCTTTGAACCATGCCGGGCGTACCAGAAATTCACAAACGGATCCGGATTTACGGGCAAAGTGCGGCAAATTCTATAAAATCATGGGGCGTCTACGAAATTACACATTCCATGGGATATGCTGACGCGAAACCGGATACCCTTGAACGTTCCTCCGCGACGTTCCTTCTCCGATACTCTCACTCTGCGATTTCAGCGACATTCGAGACTCTGTGACTAGCATCTTCTTTGTTTTCAAATGTTTTACGAAACATCCAAAAATTACGTAACAAGGAGCATGGTAAAAAGCGAAAGAACCACAAACACCGTTCGGACCTGAAAGAAAAGTTGGGTACCAATTATACGAAACCCCGTGTAGTCGTCGATCGATCGTTTTATGACAAATTCATATATTTTCTTCGCCTTGTACGAATAGAAAATTCCAAACGATCAATCGATAACAATCTGAACCACCGATTGCCACGTTCTGTACACCGTCAGATGTCTAATACTCACGAAGAGCAGTGTACGAACGAGCGTAACATATCATGCAACACAATTTCTCCATCTCCTTCTCGACTTTTATTCCGCGAATCCACCCGGAAGCAACCGCGCTCTCGCTCCCCTGTATCATCAACGATTATTTTCCGTCGCCTAGTTCCACCTTCCTTCGCTTTCATTTACGATTACTCTCGCCGTACTCGTGCTGAAATCGCGTGAAGAACGTTCCATAGTCGAACAAATCACGCGTAGTTCAGGAGAGACAAAAGGAGAAAAAGAAAAGGAGCAATAAGAAGGCGAGAGGAAAGCGCGGCAAATAAATTGAACAGAAAAGGAAGGTGAGACGCGCGCATAAGGAAAGATGGTAAATAAGTGGCGGGGGTGGATAGAAGGAGACATCAAGGAGGAGATAAAACGAACAGAGGGGTGCAGCCAGTGCACGACAATGCGTAGTCGAAGCGGTGAGCTTGAGGGTTCGCGTTTATTAAATCAACAAAAGCCCCACGGGGGATGGTTTTCAGACGCGAGCAGTACATCCGCTACAGAAAGCTTTCCGTCGTACTCGCCTCCTACTCTTTATCTCTCTATTTATTTATCTGCCTCTATCCTGCCACTCCAGCTCACCGCCCATTGCGGCTTGTAGGTTGCCTGTACTCGCGATAATGACACCAGGGGAAAGTCCATATCCAAGGGAGATACATGCAGAGGGTGGTTTTGTTTCGTAGAACATCGCGTAGTAAGTAAAACGCGACTAATTTTAAAGCAAATCGACGGAGCTACCCGGATCAAACTACAAATTAGACGGAACGTTGATCATCTTTGAGAGATTTGTAAGTTATTTGTTCCTGGCTTTGTCCAGTTTTATCTGTTGCCTAAATGAATCTGCCGAATTCTCGTTGGTTCACGAGTCTCTCTCTCTCTCTCTGTAGCCTTTTAAAGATCTACGATCTACGATATCTGTCCACGATAGATATTCTAAGCTCATCGTTTCGCACGCTCAAAGTGAAACGTCTGTTTCGATTCCGCGATTCTGAAAAATCTATGGATCAAGAGGTATCGACGAATCTATCGTTCGTATCGTAGCGCACTTTGGTCTTTGAGATTTAGGATCATCTTTTTACGTTTATTTATACTAATTTCCTTGTAAATTTTGTTATTGGTTGAATGTTTATAAGACTGATTTCGATAGTAATGTTCTTTCTTTCAAGAAATATTTGGTTAAAGAATTTTGTTAAGTAATAACATTCGGAGTTGAATTTTTGTTCGATTCTTGGAATCTATGGAATTAATACATTGAATTTCCTACTAATTTTGTTGCCAATTCGTTTTAGATTTCCACATGCTACACTTCGGATTTCAATGGTAATTTTCTTCATCCGATTGTAAGTAGAATCTTGATTACACGACTCTGTAAAGTAATACAATTCTAAAGCCATCTCCTCTTCTTTTAAATTATTTGAATTTATGGGACGTATAACGGCGCCACATTTTTTCGTCAGTAGTATATTTTTCTGCGAAATGTCAGAGATCGCGGAAACAGTGAAATTCCGTCAATGAAGCAATTAGAAAAAATAACGAGCATTTTGCGTCAAATACAACCGCTTCGCGCAGCCGCAAATTATTCGTGGCATCGTCGATGAATCGTCCCGAATGTGTTTACACCGCGCAATCAAAGCGAATCGATAGAGCTCGTGCGCGTAAACAAATTTCAATTTCAATTCCGCGCGACATTCTTGGAGGAAATGCGACACGCGTGCCGTGATCGAATTTGACGTTCTAAAACACAGTTTTTTGATTAAAATCGATCGGCTAGAAAATCACACGACCTATACAGTAAGAAAGGGTTAATTAAGCGAGTAAAACATTTGAGTTTTTACCTAACGCTATTAGACCAAGAAGGGATTAATTAAAATTAAGTTCCGATACTTTGGCTTTGGTTTTTGAAATAAACGTGACGAGAAGTCGGTCTTGGCTCGCAGAATTTCTCTCGTTATTATCGCCAAAGGAAACAAACGAGGCGTTGCAAACGGGAAAACGGACACGACGTAAACGACGTGGATCGAGATGGTCTAAAAAGATGAATCGACCGCAAAGCAAGCCGATCGGGACAAGAAGACCGGGGCTTAATGCGTCTGACGTTCGAGGAGACTCGTTAAGACGGATGGAACGAGCCAGATGGGATCCTTATTATCGGCTAAAAATATTGGAACGCCTATATAGCGCAGTCACCTTACGTTATTATCGTTTCAACCTGTTATGCTCTGAATTATTTTATTATATACTACCATCTTTATTATAAATCCTTCAAAACTGCACATATATGTTGTACGTTGATATTTTTCATAATTAGTATAGCGCAACAAACGAATTTAAGTTAAGACAAACAACGTTTACAAATGAGTTTTAAAACTAGAACCACCGATAGTTAACACGAAGCTATTTCTACCAAAACCAATGAAAATGACTGGTCTTTAAAAAATACGTAATAATAGAATATTTTTATATTTATTGATTTATTACTTTCTTACAAAAGTCCATGTTATGTAGTACATTTTTGGTATTATTAATCCATCTGGATCCATAATCCCTAAACGAGGATTGACAAATTTATAAAATTGTAGAACCAGTCGATTTGATTGGTGTGGTAGTTCTAGTGTTAAATTTATTTGAATGTATATACACCTTTGTGAATCGTCATGTACGTATAAAATAAACAAACGTGTCATATTCACAATCTACCAGGAAAAATGTATCGATAACTGATAAAAGAGAAATTTCAGGGGATAAAGATAATTCTTTTATCAAGAGATTCCAAAGAATCGAAATTAAATGTCAAAATTACGTTGGTACGTTTCAAGCAAACTTCGCTTTTCGTTTCATATACGAAGAAACGCTTGTCGCGGCGAAGAAATCAACGCGAGGCTGGTTGCTCGATTAAAGAAATCAGCGATGCTTGTTAACCAGGGCGAAGAAGAAGGAGGAAGCGGGAGCAACAGAAAGTGCAAGAAGAAGTGGACAACAAGCGGCGCGCAATTACGAAACAGCTAGATGCTCCGGAAAGATGTAGCGCTTTGATACGAGCCGACGACGAGAGGAACGCTGCTATTCATATTACCTGGAATTTCAATTCCAAGGACCCTGCGCGCTTCGCTTTAATTAACTACGAGGCCTAATAAACGTGTGCACGGCCGGTTGCGTTGGAAGACCAAGGTTTTTCATTCGCCAGTCGACCAACGCACTAGAAACGCAAGAGGACAGCAGGGACGAGTCGTGTCATCGCGAGAAAAGGAACGAATCGCGAAGAATACCAGGGCGACGGGTAAAGAACCCTTTTCGAAAGCTCTTTTTGCTTTTTGCATCGCGATACGAGACACGTGAGAATTTCACTAAGGGAAAAAGGATGCTCGGGGAATCATTCCATCGACACTGAAAACACGGAGCTCGAGAACCGGAGAACCGGAGACTTGTAGTTCCGTGGAAGGATCGCACTTTGACCTCCACGTGCCACAAAGATACCAGTCTTATTCCGAAAATCGTGCTTTTAGTAGGGAAATTCTTCGAACAAAAACCTATTATCTTTTTTTTTATAAAATAAAAATGTTAAGTAGCATCGTTAATTTTAGAATAGAAGACGAGTTCGATATTATTATAATAACGTGCGCCATTTCAATTATCTGATACAAAATGATTATAACTTGTTCTTGAACTGTAATTTAGAACTCCATCGCCGATACGTAACACAAAGATACAAATATGTTTCTACGTAATCGGTTTTGTCAAATCCAGCCGCAATATCGTGGTGACTAATTCGTGGGCCACCCTGTATACGATTACGACCAGAGATGTATCTACTCATAGAAACAGGAAGAGTGTCGTGGAATCTTGTGGACTAAAAATTGCCCGGTGATGTTTTTCCCGCCCACGGCACTTGTCACGCGTCTAATACTTTCGATTTTCGAGTGGAAGAGCTCACGACCGACTACACAACGCGCACAACTACAATATATCTCGCCGCGTAGTATTCTCCAATTGCAAGTAGAATTGGACGACACCTTGTCGAACAGTCCTTACCATAAACTAAAAAGCAATTATTCCAACGACCCGCGAGAACGATCAATTTGCTCGATAAAGAAAAACGGCTATAATACAGCTCGTCGCAAAGTATTCTCGAATTGCAAGTAGAATCGGATGCTATCTTGGCAGACAGTCTGTATCGTATATCGAGAAACAATTAGTCTAACTATCTATGAGCGTGATCAATTTTCTCGATAAAAGAGGAAGCAGCAACAATAACACCTGGCCGTGGAGTATTCTCCAACTGTAAGTAGAATCGGACGACACCATTCGTCACACAGTTTTTACCATATATCGAAAAACAATTATTCTAACGATCTACGAGCGTGATCAATTTTTTCGATAAAGGAAAGGAAGGCTAAAAAAAGAGAAGGCAAGAAAGAACAGAGCGGTTCGTTAGATCGAAATATTTTACACAGGCGAGAAAAACGAGGGTCTCGGTGAAAATTAAACGGGAGAGACGAGCGGGCAACACACGGATATATCAGCGTCGCGAAACGCGCCGCTAAGTGCATCATTTTTTCCCGATTCTGTTGCTTTTCAGCGTCGATTCGAGCACAGCTGGTACACGAGAAAGGAGAGACGAGGAAACGGGAGCAAAACGAGAAGCCCGACTCTCTCGGTTCAGGCTAAAAATACCTCTCCTCTTTACCTACGGCTCCTTCGCTCTCGGGCACACCCTGAGTCTCTCTCGTTCTTTCTACGTGTCTCTTTCCACTGACTCGCTACTCGACTCTTCGCTCTATCCACCCGTCTCTGTCCTTCCGCTTCGCGCTAGCTCCAAACCGTCGCTCCCCGGCTATAAATAAAAAAAAAAAAAAAAAAAATAACGAGAACACCGTGCGCGCTGCGGGTGTCTCGAGAGAAGAATAATTAGAAGCGGCCCTTGGAGCGTCCACAGAAGAGAAAACTCCTCGGTCTAAAGCGTTCTCTCTCCTCTCCTTAGCCTCTGTATTTTCTTCTCTACGTTCTCTTCCATCGTGTGTCTACATTTTCTCGCGTCGTCAAAGATTTCTTCGATCCGGAAACCCGCGTGAATATGCGATGAGCCTTTTTGCCAGCTAGAATTCAACCACTCGAGAATTCCGCCGCCAGGCGTGTGCAGCGGATTAACGAGACAACGATTTTTAGATTTTCCTGCACATGATTCTGACTGGCTGATGGAAAATGGAGTAGGTACTGCGCGAATGCTAGGTTGTAGAAGATTGACGCGGAAAATGAAAAATAAATGTGATCTAATAACGATCTGATAATCAGAGTGATTTAGAAAACAAAGATTCTCTCGCGCCTGCAATATTTAGAATGAAATTATTTCTTCCAAGCTGATAGCTATCGATCGAACACACCCCGATAAAAGAATTCAACGATCTCTCGATTGAATAAACGCTAGCCACGGATCGGAGGGATGTTTTATTAATTTCTGTACTGAGGGACTTGAGCGTTCGCGGCTCGCGTATTTCTGGCAACGACAATTTCCTGAATTCGCTTCGACGAAATATCTCGACTAATGCAAGAGTCGGCCTCTATCTAACCAAGACAATATCCTAAGAAATACAGCAATAGTCTACGTGACTGTCGATATTTCCAACCCGATCGTTACATTACAGACACGCGGTAACGTTCTTATCATTTTCACCTCAACCAGCGTGAAGATACCACCGCCGTACGGAAGGACACATTCTTCCTCGATAGAAGACAAAGAAAAAGAAAAACAAATAAAATTCCAGAGAATACAAACGAGAAGTTGGAACACGTTAAAACCGATCGAAGAAAACGAGGAGAAAAAAAAGGATTAGGAATGGAAAAATCGAATTAAGTCTAGCAGGTTAGGGATTGCAGGGAGGAAAACAACGCGAACGTCGGTGCCGATTTTACGATTTCTCGGGTAGCAAGGGGGTGAAAGAAAACGAGAGGAGAAAGAAAAGAGCAACCCCCATTGTGGAGGTGGAGTCGAAGGTCGAGAGATGGAACCGACGATCTGGATGCGAATTCCATTCCATTAGTCGCCCGTTAACGATCGAACGTGCCCGTTCGTCTGTATACGCAGGATATATCCTGGAAAGGTTTTCTCGTCGAGTTTCTGCGGAATGCGGAAAGCAGACAAAGAGAGAGAGAGATAGAGAGAGCGAGAACCTTCCTTGATAGCTAAAAATGCCCGTCGTACGACGAATCGTCGTAAAGGATTTTCGATTACGTTTTGTAGCCGTGTTCGCAACGACTTCGAATTTCGCTCCCCTTCGCGTTCTTTTTATCCTTCGCAACCTCTTCGATGTTTATCGCTAGTCGCGTACTACCGCTAGTACCTTCTATTTTCTCTTCTGTCTGTCCGCAAGAGAAAACGTGACCCAGTTCCAGCTTCCTTTCCGGAAGTTTCTTTTAATTGCTTTTGTAATGCCAGGAAATGAAGAGAAAATAGGCCTCGCTTTGATCGTACACTTGGAGAATGGAGAGACAGTAGTTGCGGACGCTCGTGGTCAGACACGCCGAATCGTAGTTGCAACAATGTAGCGAACGTTGACTGTATACCGTTGAATGCGATTTTATACAACCAGCATGAAACTAAATCTCGTCGCTCTTCTTCGTGAATCAATTATTAGACTGAGCGCAAAAAATTATCAAGCATGAAGATGTATAATTAATTCGTTGTTTTGTCGGAAACGGAAAGATAGATTTCGTGTGAAATCGATCGACAGCGTCTTCAATATCTAAATTATTCTTGCATAAAGAAACAGGCTATATCATTTATTATTTTTTTCACACGTCATCTTCATTTGTAACCAAATATCCGAACGGAAGTACATCTATGTATGAACATACTTATCAACAGAAGAATTCCTACGCGAGTAAAGACCTTCTATTTCTGCCTCACTCTGAAATTCATAATACCCGCCACGCTACGCAACAGCCGCAGCAATTTTTCAACCCGTTGTACGAGCATCGCAGCGATTCTTAACCGCGTTACACGGCGGTTTAGCCTGCTCGACAACGACGAAGAAGATACGGAGTCAGGCGGTCGAATTTCCGCGTAAAATCGACGAGTCGTCGTCTTAACGAATACAAGCGGCAAATTCGGCGGATGACACGGCAGCTTTCCGCGAAACGCTTGTATCAGTTCGAGGGTGGAAATTCGACAAGCTCTAACGATTCACGAGTTCTTTCTGCGAGCGTAAAACAAAATGCCGCGCGCATTCGCATTCCCAGCATATCCTCGCCTTTTCTCTTTTCAGTTTTCTTCGCCGCGCTCCTCTCGCTTTCGTGACCCTTGGCTCGCTTCATCCCCCGTATTCCAAACCCTAGACGTTTACCCAGCGTGAATACGAGGACGGTCTTTAAAGTGAAATTGAATTTCCCCGAACGCCGCGTGCCTTTCTAATTCGAATTTGACGTTTCCCTTCGCGAACCAACGTGCTTCGCGGATTTATTCGACCCTCGATTTCCTAGCCACCCGCCACGCTTACCAAACCACCCTCCATCTCGTTGGATGGTGCGTGGTGGCCACAGCCACGAATCGAAAGTGCGAAACCGCGCGGAGTTACGAGGCGCCAGGAAAATTTATAGACCGTCAGGGAGTCACGACACCTGTTCCCGCGCTCGCATTACCATCTGAAATATTCCCCTTGTTTATGGACCGACTACAACGCCCTTCCGCCCCCTGGATCGCGCTACCAACCTGCACGAAGAAGAGAATTTCTTTCTCGACGGTGGATTGTGTCGCGATTGAAACGGTCTCGTTGAATTTTACAACGTGTGAGTGTTATAGGTATCCGTGGGTGGAATTCTGAGAAATTAAAGAGAAAAGAAGAAACAGGTATTTGAAGATTTATTTAACGTATTGTTGGAAAAATTTTATGTAATCTGTCGTTCGATATGATTATTGTTGCGAAAATTTCACCTGATTTGTTATTCGAAAACTGCTTATTGCTGCAGAAACATTGTGTAACTTGGCATTCGATATACGCGATATAATCTTGTACGTTAGAAAATAAGAGAACGCGAAGACTAGATTACATATAAAAGGTATTTATAGTCGACACATTTGTTGGATAAATTGTGTTGTATAATAGTTATAAAAAGCTATTTGAATAAAAATTCTTGAAAAATTATTTTAAAGGAAAGGATAGAAGATGTTGCAACGATAGAAGATAAAACATACACAGTGATATTAATATAATATTACGAAAATTAATTTTTAAATCTATCTTGCATTTCTTTTTCTAAAAAAAAAAAAGAATATATAATGGTCTTAGAAAATCCGAAATAAGCGTGGTAGATGAAGCGGTGTTGTTACGAGATTCGGTATATCAAGCGACAGAGGAAAGCTCCGACATCGTTGGAAACGACGACATACGCGTCGACGTCCGATAATTTCCAACTTCTCCAATTATCGTTTCTCACGTCGGCTGGGAAAGGAGGTCGAAGAGAATAAACCTCGGAAATGGCGTGTTCCGCTGGCTGACGTTGCTCGAAATGCGCCACGGCTCAGAAATAAGTATTCGCCGATCATCGAAACCGTGCGGAACGAATTTCCAGAAGTCTCGACGTCGAGATGATTCTACGAATTTTCTCGAATCTCGGCTAAAGTTCGAACGTCCTCGTTCGTTAATTGATTCTTCCAAGAATGGTATTCTTGCTAATAGAATCGCGCTCAAATTCTTTTCTTCGTTTTGTACCGCGTTGTATACTTTCGCAATGCGACAACACGAAGAATTTAGAACGAACAATTTAAAAATTAATTAATTCTTTATCGTGGAGATTTCACGTTAAAATATTTTATAATAACACAATCGGGACATTTCTTAATTCATTACGTACTAGTGGAATAACGTGTAAAGATTGGGTAAACGCAACGTTATTAAAAAAACTATAAATACAGTAAATTATTATTTCGTCGAGTTACAAAAAACGTATCAATTAAAAAAACATATTACCTGTTATACAAATAGAAGGAACAAGAAGTATTTCTATAATTTAAAAATGTAAATTGAATACGTAAATAATAAGTTTATGAACATCATAAAACATCTTCTATTCTTTTTGATTTCATAAAATTTGTAATATTATATTTGACAGCTTGGCAGAATTGTCTTTGTGCTACGTTATGAAAATGTTAATACGAATCTTTCATAGACTACGTGGACGTGGAGAAATATTTTGGAATATCCGTTAGAAAACACGTTTAAATTGACTCACCGATTAGTTTGCCGAACTGCGCCGGTGGTTTCCATTCTGGATAATGTCGTGGAAATCGCGCCCTCGACCAGTAAGTCCTTAAAGTGACTTTGTACAGCGCCAGTTTATCCTGTTTGTCCTCTCTTTCCTGTCTATCCTGGGCGAACGATCCACATTGGGCGACCACGAACAGCAGCCGCGTTCCTAGCAGCAGCAACAGCAGCGTCGACCACTGCAGCCACGTCCCGTGAAACATCTATCAACACCATAAAGAAAATATCAAACACTCGTTCGAGACAATCGAGAATTACTAAGAAAACTTACTAAAATTTCCCATTTCCCACGCCAGTACTAACTAAATGCTTCATAACGTTCGATAAAAAAAAAGAAGCATGAGCGAGCATACGCGCGCGGAATCACACGGTCGTAAAGTCCGACGTGCGATGTAAATTTCAAGCGGCTTTCAATCCCGACGATCTTCCGATCGGAGGCTGGATCAATCGACGTGTTTCTCGCAATTACACCGTAGCGAACGAATTGTCCACGCGTCCCGGGCGTATAGATATATTGCTACGTACGAGAAAATTCTACGTGAAATTCACGCAGGATATTGATTCCGGTGGAACCTTGTACAGAGAAACTCGTCATCGATCACAAATATCCTTCGTTATTACAAAACCAAGCAACGTTTCACGAGAGAAAGAGAGATAATTTCACGTCATTAACCAAACTACAAATAATAATTACGGCAGCTTGTTTCGCTCTTAATTGCAATATCTAGGGGTTTGCGGAGAGAGCAACACGATGATATTCGTTCGTGCAATAAAGCTACGCGGCATCACAAAGGCGGGGAAAGGATGAATGCAAACCAAAAATCGGCCGTTACACGGTACACGAGCGAATGTAACCGGGGCTTTTTCGGTGAGCTTGCGCTGCTGCTTTAATAATGAACACCTACGGAATCGTCTCGTTCAACGAACGGGGCACATTGTATAGGTGGCATGATTGCACGTACGCGCGGGAAAACGTTTTGGAATCGGCGATGCTATCGCAGGCCGGTATGCAGCGACGCGGCCGCGGTGTTTACATATGCAGATTCGCGAGTGTACTCAAAATTCAAATCGCATTCGAATCGCTTCCGATCGCTCGTCGCCGCTGCTACTCGTCCAAATTTCACGACGTGTGATTTTCCGCCGGTCCACGCCACCCTACTCTACCTTGCTGTAAATACTCATGGATTTTCCAGTAATTACCCTCTTGTACACAGGTCAGCGAAAACATTCGGACACTTGTAGATACGTTTTACACGCACGTGTATGTTATTCGTGGTATACGAAATATTTTAAACATTCATTAACATCGTAACGAGAGCAAACTGTCGTAATCATATCAGCAAAGTTTAGTACCGTTCAACATGAAAATGTAGGTAGAAATTGCGAGATATTTAGTGCGAGTACACATCTCGCAAAAATCTCAAAAGTGTTTAAACAATCGGTTATCCGTTATGATAATGAATCTCGATATTCGCTGAAACCACGTTTATCGTTTATTACGCTTAAGATAATTCTATACTAATTGGTGCTGCTAATTCTTTTTACTAAGTAACGATACGATTTTTTTGGAAATAATTTTTTACTAAACACACGTATAAACGATCGTCGCATCTTGGTCCAAAACATAACTTTCTTCGTACATCCATTGAAACATTGAAAAATGAGCGTTGTCAAGCACTAGCAACAAGAAAAATAAAAATATAAAATAAAAAAAAAAGGCTACGTGGAACTTTTTTCAAAGAGATTCGAGGACTACTCTACCTTGTCTTTTTCAGTTTAGTTCTTCAGAAAAATTTTATACAGTAGCAGAGCTAAAAGTTAGGTGAGAACGCGTTCGCGTTTGCCAGCAACGTGAAGAAATAGCCGGATGAAATGGAACATCCATAGTTTCACTAGGAGGAGAGACATCATTTACGCGTTGATCGTGTCACAGGCGTTTCCATGCGGTTGGTATAGCGAAGTTGATAGAAAATCGAATAATCCTGCCAATTAAAAAGCCTGTCCTGTTTGCAAAGTAATTTCTTTTTCGAAGTGCTAAAGCGTGATTTGGGCGTTCACAGCACGGACATCGTGTTAAAGTATTCAAAATACACAAATACACTGTCAGAAGCAGAATCGCGAATATTCCGACAATGTGAAAATATGCAGTAACGTTTACGAGTGAATAAACGTCGATGGAAATTTCAATCGCGCGTTCGGAAATTTCTCGAAAATATTTTAATTTCCTAAACCGGAACAGTAATTACAATTTCCTGTTCCAGGCTTTTCTTTCTTTTTTTTTTTTTTATATATATATTCCGCTCTATGAGTCAAAGTAACAACGAGGTCGCGAAAAATTTGCGAAATAGCGCGTCATGGTTGATACGATTATTATAAATAGAAAATGAAAAGACGAACGAACAACGGGCAATTTATCCATTGTTTTCCATGTTTAATTACCGAAAAAAAAGCATATCATCCTATTTGCATTTCACTCGTAAAATTTTTTCAATCTCGAGCCATAGCATACGTTGTTTAAACATCGTAATCAAGTCGCGATTAAATAACTCTCGTAAGACTACTAAAACCGAATAAAATGCTAATCTCGACACAAATTCTACGTTTGGAACGCTTTCAAAAAACCGTCTGATATAAACCAAGAGGAAAATCTTTATATCTCGTTTAACGGTAGGATCAAGTATAATACGTACTTGCATAGTGTCTCACGAAAGTCTATTCGAATTATTACGTTTATTTAAAGAACATGAATATTTCCATATTTTATCGAATATATTTTATCGAATAAAATACGTTAACTAGGGACAAAATTTATTTCCGTTTAACGAGAGAGAGATTACATTTTGCTAAAATTCATAATAAAATAATCTTCTTACAATTCAAATATCAAATACAAAAATCAATTACAGGACGCACATAGTAATTATCAAAAGTGTTATAAAACTTTACCAACAATCCAGTGCGAAATAAAATAAAATTTGTCAGAGTTTTCCAATAAATGTAACGAGCAGATGCTGCAATACTTATGGTCGACGTGCGACGATGTATATCGGATTTTAAATATCGAAATACTCGATTTGAAGCAATTATAAGATTTCCTTGAAAAACAGGAAAACAAACTACGTGTACAGGATTTCAAGCGGATCTCGAAGTCGGATGGTTCGTATTAAAAACCGACAAAATCTTTCTATCTGTCGGTCGTGCAAGTAGCAAAAGTTTGAAACGAGTTGGTTGGCGTGTTAATTCGCTTCACAAACACAAATAAACCGAGTGACCGAGCGGCTGGCGTATTAACACAACTCGTTAACGAACCGCATACATCCGAAAGTTCCACCACGTTTTCCCGGCAACCAGTTGCCAAATCAGAGGAAACTAAGTAATTACTTTCTCACTAAGAAACTAAAATAAAACTGACGCGGTCCTCGATGCTGTCTAGAGACGTCTCTATCTACGCGTTTGTCCACTGCCAGAGGCAACTTTTTCTAGAGCAACTTGTCTCTGGAAGTGTGTACACGCGAGATTTGACTTTTTCCAGACGAATTTTTTGTTAACAAAAAACGCAATAATACGTTTCGAATATGATTTTCGTTGTGCGTTTTTATCTAACCAACGATTTTGTTTCTTATTATTAGGTCGTCCGAAAAGTTTCTTTCGTTTTATAAGGAAATAATGGATGCACGACATTTCTTGTTTTATATTATTTTATCGAATCACGTATGATCTATTTTGTTCTATCAAACTAAAAATCACAACGTTCGACAGATTAGGTTTCATGTTTGTATAAAGATGCGTTGTCGTAAAAGACGTGTCTGTAGAAGAAAGACACTTTTCCGACAACCTAATACGTTAAGGTATAAGAATATATGTTATAAATATATAACTTATAAAAATGAACAATTTTTGGATGGTTTTACAGTCAGCGTATTGTATTGAAAACTATAATAAAGTAACAATGACATTGAAACCTCTGTATCCACGTGGGTATAATCTAAACAACATCGATATCATGAAAAAAAGTGAATTTCATTTTACGTTAACAGGGAATAAAACTAAAATGGTATAAAATCACGAGGTTAACGGTTCACCGAGTTTCAAACGGATCCCACGTTATTAAAAATATTCATTGAACACTAATTAACCGGCTAATAGAGGAACAAAAATGATAATGAAACTCTCCCAGCGGGATGCAAATTAAATGCACCTTGCCGTGTCGCGGAAAAATCCGGCTGCTCTGATAAATCGAACGATAATCGTTATGCGGCCACGCTGATTAAAAATAATTTCTTCTCCGCGGGATATGAATTATAAAAGTCTTCTCCTGATACAAAGGAAAAACGCAATTAAGTATTAGCTTGGTATATATAAAGTGTCGTTTATTCAAATAAAAGTTGAACCGCGCACGGTTCATTTCTTTCAAACATCATTTTGTTGATCAAAGTAATTTGATTCAACGCAATCTTCCAACGACTAACTAGTTCTATTATTCCAGATTTATAAGAATTATCAATTACAAAATTAAAAAAGTTACTCGAACGAATAATTCTTTGCGTGTTAGTTTTCCTGTATTTAACATTTTCAGTAGTATGAATCGTACACGTACAGACACGATACAAATAGCGCACGAAGATCACGCGAGAAGAATACGATAAGCTCGTTCTTGTTGATTTTTTAATTTTAATGTTTCTCTGAGATCAAACCAGAGAATGTTAGTATGAATTTTTATCGTTAAAATGTACATATGTGATCGTTAATTGTAAACGTTCATTTAATATTACTACATTATTTCCTCAAGATCTTATGAAATTTTTTTCTGTTCACCAGTTTTAAAAATGAAATGACATTTATATCATTTATCTCAATCTCGGAAATGCAAAACCTGATCTAACATTAACTCGCAGAGTGTCTGAAAAATTAAAAATTAACATTTGTTTTGGAAATTCAGGAGAGATGCTCTTGCTTCTGCGTTATTTGTACATCTGGGAACATTTTTGTGCCAGGATAAACGAAAGTACGAGAACGTTATTTCACCAGCGAAGTCGTACGTCGTTTACTGTCACCGGACAAAGAGGTTCCCACGACTGCGGACTCTCGCTACAGAGATCCACCTAACCGAAAACTACCCTCTTTCTCACACTTTCGTCTTTCTCATCGGCTCGCTTTCCTCTCCCTCGTATTTTTTCCTCACATTTCATTACGTCTCATTACCCTCAACCGTTGGAATATTCCGTAGCGCGAACGTTGCTGGACGAGAGCCGGATTTCGCTTACGTGTCGGACCGTTTGTCTGTCGACACCATTGACCCAATTTCTGGCCCTTAACTTATATCGAAGAAGAACGTTCGAGAAAACGCACGAAAAGTCCGAGGAACGAAAACAGCACCCCGTTCGAATTTATCATCCAACATTTGTCTTTAATTCAATCCGAAGACGATTGTTTGGTTCGCTTGTTTCAATCTGAATCAGCGTCAAGGGGAACATCGGATATGGAATAATCACGATGTTAGGAAATTTATTTTGCTAACAGACGACGAATAACAGGCCGAAGAACATTGTTACGATTTCTTTTATCGCCATATTCATTTTTTATTCATACTCCCTTTTTCTTTATAAATATTATACGCACAGTGACTTACAAAAGTAATTGAACATTTACTATAGACAATTTTTAACTCTTTGAAATTCCACTAATACAGTAACGAGATATGATAGTCATAATTATACTGGACGAATTAACAATCAATTTGGAAATGTATGAAATATGTAAAAGTACCGTTGCAACAATCGATAGTTTTGAAATATTCAGGGATAAATAAATAGCAGAATACCATAATTGCTTTTCTATAACAGCCAGAAGGTATAATTAATCATGTTTCTTGCCTGTAATATTCATATATTTTAATACAAAATATTGCTTAAGGCTATAAAGATCAATAGCTAAAATCACGAAATTATCAAATAACAAGGATATTACTGTGGGATATTACGTTAATTCAGATAGGCATATCCGGTCAAAAGCTGGAGAAAAATGGCTCCTAATATTTAACAACCAGATAAAGTTGCAGATACGCCCTTTTCACTTAACACGACAACGCTGTACCTGTATATGTCATGGGTGTAAATAGCTAAATGTTTAAACGCTGGAAAAGATAAACTTAACGAAAGAGAGTTACACTGATGGAAGTCACAGACGATTCTTCTACCAGAGTATCAGTCGGTTCCCGTCGCGGGAATTGTTCTCTGGCGTGCAATCGAAAACTAATCCCACGGTTAATCGCGCAAATCGAAGAGGAAATCTCGCGTGCGCGCGATACCATGCGATTACCTTGGCGAACAAACGAACCGATAGTCCCGCGGCCGCCAAGTTCAGAGTTTTCTAGTAAGCAACAAGTTGTCGTGAACGCGATTACTTGTTGGCTCGTAAATAATGAAAAGCAGCTGCAACGTCTCTCTCTTTCTCTTTCAGCGTTGGCCGCGAGCAGATTTTACATAAATTTAAACGATGGTTCTGTGCTCCAGGACAGCGCGGGGCTCTGTATGCGCGCGGACTTCCGGGAGACGACGGTGCTTTTCTACCAACGAATAAAACGAAAAATTCTGGCACAATTCTGGCATCATTCTGTCGGTCATAAAACGATCGAGACTACGTGTATTCGTACGCTCTTCGGAACACGATATTTCAGCTTGGCCGCAAGCTTATGCATCGTCAGCGCTGATTTATGCGATCTTTTCAAAAAACGCGATAGCAAAAGTGAAATCGCGAACCGATATATCCGAGATATCGTGGAAAAGGAAACATCTGGTTTTCATAACTGGACAGCTCATTTGCTTGTCAAGCTATAGATAAGATACAAAAGATTCTTCTAAATTGGACCATTAGAGATACCATCGAACATTTTTTAAATTGTTTAAGTCTTCTATTCCTATATTTAATATATCATTTTACAATACGAGTCGATGTTTCGAACGAAGAATTTAAATTTCCTACGATTTATCGATTTCACAAGAAAATATTAGCTATTGCTTTTGATCATCGTTTTCAGTAATATATATCGTTAATAAAAATCTACCTAAGTATGCACATACTTATAAGCCACGGTGTAGCTCATCCAGAAACATTCCGAACATTTCTAAACACGTGTTCCCCGACAAACAGCAGTCACATCAGAGTAAAACTAGAATAGGAAAAAAAAGAAGAGGAAGAAGAAGAAGAAGAAAAAGAAGAAGAAGAAGGGTCAAGACCGAGGATGGGTTATGCTTTCGAGCAAAGTTAACGACTCGTTGAAAGAAAAGGGGAAACAAGTTCTACCTCCTCTCGTGTACTTTTAAAACACACCCCCGTCCAAGTGGAAGAGGTCGAAATCGGTCTGCTTCGTTCGTCCGCGTCGCAAACCGAACTTTTGTAACAGATTCTAGGGATGAAGCTCTCAAGGAATCCGATTGAAATTGAATATCCAGAGAGAGAGAGAGAGAGAGAGCAACTTCGTCTTCCTCGCTGTTCCTTTCACTTCTCGCTTCCGGTTCCCGCACCCTCATCGACGTCTCACTTTATTATTGCCTCGACTACATGGCAGACGAGCCAGTGGATGGTTGGTTATTCTCTCCCTTCGTTGTAAATCCAGCTTCGAGCAGTAAGTCTAACCGAAAAACTTTTTCGAGCTTTTTATTCAAACATTATTTAAAGCGATGCCGCGCAGCAAGAAGTATCGTTGCTTCCTTCGACTCTCGAAGAATTCCGAGACAAATTGAAACGTTTCTTTCCGAAGAAGAAGTTATCTTTCCGCCAAACCCCTTCGTATTAGGAAAGTTTCGGTCTACGAATTGTAAGGAGACAAATTTTCACGATTGTTATATGCGATTATAAGAGTTAGAGATGTCTGTCGGTTTCAGTTAGCCCTCCGTGGTTTTTGCAACATTATTCGCTAATTATTCGCTAATTATTCGACTAATTTACCATACGAACGAGTATTTTTTCCCGGCTAAATTTTTCGAATTTCTATGAGTTTGCAAGAGCAGTATGAATGACCGTACGTAATTGTTCATAATGAGATATAATATCGTTGATAGGAAAAATGAAAAGACGTAGATGAGTGAACGTACGTGAATAATCATGGGAGACCGGCTGAATGAATTAACAATGATAACAATTAATTAATACATTCTCGATAATTAAATGGGGAAATGGTAATGAGAGCCGCAGCGGAGAGTTGCATTCCGGCGAATATATTATAATTTCCAATAGGGAAATAATTGATTGAGAATCGATTAATAATCACGTTAACGTGAAATCGAACGCCTGCAGTATATCTCTTGAAAAATATCGAGATGGATGGTTTGATTGGTGAACGCGTATTAAAGTTATAAGCTTGCCGTATCTCTAATGTTATTATTTCCACGATAAAATGATCGATCGTTGTTCAGAAACATTAACAATCGCGTTAACCTGACGCTACTCGTAGAAAACGTTCAAACTCGACTCCGAGCTTTCCGTTCGATTAATCAACTTTCATCTCGTCAAATTCTCAATTTCTCTGCTACTTTTCCACGATACGTACGTGTACAGGGTGTCCTAGAGTGTAACAACCAAAGTTTATCATTTATATGTTCTATAGAAATAGAAGTTAGGTTTATTAAAACCAGTTTGGTGTTGTAAGACTTTTAAGTGGCAGTATGTCAAGTCATTAAAATTGATCTCTATGATATTTTCCGACTTTTATATACAGTTTCAGATTCATTTTAAACTTTATCAATACAATCACGATAGGAGAGTCTCGTTACAATGCCAATGAAATTTCGAAATATTTCGTATAACACGCGTAAAATATCCTTAAGAAATTCTTACAGGCACACCAATACTTCCGTGAGCAACTATACTCGCAAAGTTTGATTGTTAAATCCCTCGACACCCTATATCGACACAATATACCAGGTTCCTGAAACCACTCGTGTTCTTTTTTGGAGTATCAAAGCTCGATAATCGTCTAAAACCTACGTAACCAACGATCAACGTTCGTTTTTCCATTGACAATCGAGAAACGTTTCGCGACGTTGTTGTGTATTCGAACGATTTAAAGGGTGAAAAAACTGGGGCAATTACGCCTCCAGCGGTATGAAAATTATTACGAAAACAAACTTTCGCTCTCCGAACTTTCGAAAACGAGGCTAGGAAAAAGAAGAATGTTGCACGAAGCTGGACTACCCAGGAATTACGAGGAAAAAAGTCGAAAATTGCTAAAGTAGAGCTATCGTGCTGTTAATGATTTTTTCTTTTTTTTTTTTAAAGATTGTTCGATTCTCTTTTGTTGAATTTCGAACCGTAAGCGCCTCATACGCGACGATAATACGGTAACTATAGAGTTTATTGACAGAGGCATGCACGTAGGACGCCCCATTTGGGGCGTAATTGTTTCAGGTTACAAACCTCCGGCAACAAATCCACAAATCTACCGCAGAACATCACGCGCACCCGTACACTTCCGCTATTCGCTCGTGTTTCATCTAATGATATTCATTACTGGAGCTATCCTTCTTCTCAAGTTAGTTGCTTTTTACTTTCACGCGTGTATCGATCGATTTAGAGACAATAAATAATGTATATTTCATAGATATAAATGGACCCACTAAAATCACCAAAATATTCATTTTTATTTTTAACGCAGATTTTTCTGTAACGTCCTGTATAAATCTGCGGAAATTTTTATGGGATTTAACTTTCGAGTCTAAAATTTAAATATATTATAATTCATTAGCATTGAATGGATGTACGGTAAAGGTCTGTAATAAAATAATATATAACGAGTAGTTTTTACTGAAATTTCAAATTTTTATTTTTAAATTATGCGGTAGAATAAATGTTGGAAAATTAAATAAATGGTAAGGATATATATTTATCCCGAGAATCAAGTAAAAGATGGTTTTCTTAAAATGTGACTTAAAATATTCTTTTACTGTGATTTTCGTGTGTAATAACCTAGTACATATTACGTAAAGCTCCTATTGACGTAATAGAACGCATTGTTTGTGGAAAAGACCAAAAGAATCGCGAGTCATAAAAAGCGTATCGGTTTTTATTTTTGCGACCACATAGTCTCCATTACGCGTGTTCGAATGTATCCTACTTCTGTAGTACGTTAAATATTACGCAACGAACTACGTGTCGACTAGTCAACAAAAACAACCAGATTTCCCGTGTTATTGTGAAAATACAGAAAATACATATATAGAAGAATCAGCGAGAATACACACACGTTCATAAACACTCGCCCCACCCTTCAATGATCCTTGGGTATAACCGAGTTGAACGAAATTCAGATATCAACAATCCGTATAACAACATAAGTATCTCAGGTCGAAAATCGATCGTAATTTCTATAATGTTATTTACGTCTTTGTGTTACGAGTAAACTGCAAATGTTCGTATAGATTCATATTTTTATGAGCAGAACTAAAGAAATGGAATTTAATCAAATAAATATTCGCACAAATTCGTATTTCCAGATAGAAACTCGTTTCACGCACTAAATATCGTAACGAGTACTATATCATGGATATTTTATATAAAATATAAGCATAATATAAGCATAAGATTATATGATTCAAAATATGGTGAAAATCAAAGATAAGAATATTGCATTGGAAGCTTCGTTTAAAAAAAAATCGAATGCTAAAACTTCCTAAGTATACGTGAATTTGATAAATTTCTCATAGACAATTAAAGAAAGGTTATGTTACACGTGAACATAAGTCAAACATATAAAATAAAATCTTCCTCTTTAAGGTTTCACTTGCAATAAGTAACTTGCATCTGAATGTATTTAATTAAAGATATTATACACGTAATCGAGGAATTTTCAAATTATATTCTTTTGAAACGAAACATCCAACATAATTCTAATATTCCTGATTTCCATATTATTTACTCTCATATCACGAATTATGGTCTGCCGATATGTATCTGCATACCACCTATATTCTACGCGTATTTTTATGAATACATAACCTACAAAGTCCTAAATGCATGACACCCCGCCCCCTTGCCCAGCCAGCTTCACTCTAATTCCCACTCTTGCAATTCCTCCTAATAAAGGACTTATCATTTGATTCTTACCTTATTCGTGAAGCTTGACGTTTCTTCGGCTCGTCGCTGCCTCCCTCCTTCCGAGAAGGACGACCAGTGTCAGTGGTGAAGAACGTGGCGAGAACACAACTCACATATCACACACAGGCATCGTGGGGAAACTCGTGGTCGGAAGGATTACCCGTGAAAGGGATTGTTTTCGTTGATAAAACGAACGTGGTACGGGGGGGATACGTAATGGCGCGAAATCGTTTTTCAGACCGTTAAACGTTCCACCGCGGAATTCACGCGAGTTTCCAGGCGTGCGACAACGAAAGCCGGAGAGAGAAATAGATATATCGAGGGAGAGGCGGCGCACAGACACGGCAAGCGCACGAATTTGGTCGCGCGTACGAGCCACGAGAAGGAAAAGGGAAGGAGAGCTTCTCACGTTTCACGACACGGCTCACGCACGGGTCACTGACAGCATCAAACACGATGCTCTTAGCTCGAGGGTTGCCGCGGTACTGCGAGCACCGCGCCACTCGGCGCTTGACTCGTGCATCGCGTAGCTGCTTGTTCACAATCGAGCGCTCCAATTGGCCGAGACGTTCGCGCCGCGCGCCACCATTGGTGGGTTCGAAGCCGCGCACGCGTCCTACTTCCACTTGAAACTTAGAACGACGCGGCGGAGAGTCAGGCAGATAAATAATATCCTCGTTTTTTTAATAAAGAACACAATGGCTGTATTAACGATTCATGTCACTGCATAAAAGATGTGCGCCTTTCTTTGCTCAGTTTGCGAACGTAACACGGACAGAGCTCAGTTATGCAAAATGAAATTGCGACTCTGTCTGCGGTAATTGTAAACGTTTCTATAGCGGCACGCCACTACATTCGAGAGTGTAATTTCCCAGACACAATTATAATACTAGTTGCCACCCAACCCCTTTATTGTTGACGCTGTTCTATTCGGGCACACCCTGTTAAATTTACTCTCTTTGATTTATGTGTATAGATTAAATGTAACAAAATAAAATTAACTAATGACTTTTTATTATTTCAAATGCAATGTACCTACTATAGAAGGAACGTACTTCGCTGTCGTGCTTCTGTTTTCAATTCTCTTTGACTTACGCTAAATTGAATGTTATGAAATCAATGTAACTAATAATTTTTTATCATTTTGAATGCCCTTATCCAGAATTTTAATAAAAGTAAGAGAAATCTAATTTCTATAATAATTTCTTAAAGGAAAATAGGGTTTGTTATATCCGTTATCTAAAAATTATTTCACTATTTTATACCATGATTTTTGTTACGATGAAATTAGAGTAGAGAAAACACGAGTCAAAAGCACGGAACGGAAACGGAAGAGGGGATTGACACACACGAAAAAGAAAGAGTGGTAACTCGACGAAGGTTCGCGCTCGTTTCGCACGTTCTTGCTGAAATTACAAGATCGATGTTACAAACCCAAAGAATCGGATAACGTTGGTAGCATTGTTTAACGGAACACCCGGTTACCTCAATCGTTTTTCACAGGGCTACTTAACCGAAATTACTCGATCCGACATAGATGAGTGGCAAGAAAGAGGAACGATCATGAGTCGAGAACGACGCTGTGCACGTAATCTTGATTTGTGAGTGTTTCGTGATACCAATCGATGATAAGGCTTCCTAACGATGATCGAGTTCGGTTGCTCGAAACCAATTCATCGTTTTATAGCTGATCGTAAATATACCTTACTGCTATGTAATCGTGTGCAAGATTGAATATGCAAAACAATATACAGGGTAGGTGAAAACGAACATAAATTCCTTCAAGGAGGAACTACCAATATCGTGAAAATATCTTAACCAAAGTTCGTGGACGAAGGATATTTGTTTTACTCTCATCGATTTTATTCTTTCGAACGGATGTTGGAAAGAAAATTTCCGGAAGAAAATTTAGAAAGTTAGCATGAAACAACGCTGTCTGTTCCTCTTTACTAACGGAGAATTCAAAGAGAAGAGGAAGAGGAAGAGGAAAGGGGAAAAAGTCGTCGAACGGTTCACGTGACTTTGAACCGTGAGGATGCACTTGCACAGTTGAAAGAGAAACTTTCGTTTGCTCGATATTTCTCTTTTTCCTTGTACCAACCATCGTTTTTTTCACTTCTTCTACTTTTTCCTTCTTTTTTAAATGAGAATCAACCATTCGACTCGGCCTCATTAATTCTTTTCTTCCTGCCCAGGAAAAACTTGTATCCACGACTCGCGTCTCTGGCTGTTTCTTCTCCGTTATCTGTCCGCTGGTCCTCTCATTTTTCATTCGTCGCTCGGAGAAAAGTGCACTTTAGCCGTGTCACCTGTAGACAAAGATACAAAGGAATATTCCGTGCGTCTGCGAATATCACGTAGCTGGGCCAGTGGAATATTTCATGCGGTAGCATGAGTGCATGTCACTGCTCTCAGACCCGTGTTTGTACCCTGACCGAACACGTGGAACGTTCTATCCATCCGCAGAGAAGTGCACAACGACGAACCAAACAGCTGAGACGCGCGATGCAGCTGATGTGAATTGATGCACTTATGTAAAAATGTCTCAATAATTTGCAAGTTACAAGGTCTAGAAAATTCAAACGGATTTCGATCCTATCCTCGATGGGCTAGCAACGAGCCCAAGCACGTCGCAAATAGATTCAAACCATGTATGAGTACTTGGGGAAATAAAAAATGTATCATCAAACAAAGGTCACAAAAGAAAAACACGATAAGTAGATTCTTGGCGTGATTGCCGGATTTCAGATTTTACGAGAGACACAGCAATACATTTAGTGTTTCATCGTGACATTTTATCAATCGTTCTTTCTCTGCTCTTTGTTGAAACCATAAAATAAAGATTTAAATTGGTATTCGCTTATATTGTATTCGCTTTCAAAAGGTAAAATCCTGTTTTTCGTACAAGCATAATATCCAACAATAGGTTCTCAAAAAGCAACCATTCAGCGAAGGAGAGGTGGATATTTACTTTAAATTGTTTACTTTAGAGCTTGTTGAGTGAAAATAAACACTTTCAGGTAACAATGGCTCCTTCGGTAATTCCGGGAACGATAACGCGCTCGAACGCTCGCAGAGCATGAGTATTAATGAGATCCAAGGAAATATAATTGTTTAAACAAGCTGACTGTTGTTTCTCTTGCTCTCTGTATCGAACCGCCCGATATACACCTCAGTTCTAATTCTTTACAAACGCATCTAGTTCGCTGTAATCTGCGCGTGCAATTAAACCCAACGACGTCGCATATAAACGCATTCGAGACAGAACTCTAGATGTAATTGAAGAACGAAAGACACGCGTCAACGCATACTTTTGCGCTTTGTTTCTACCAATAAAACGTATTTGCAATGGCAGTCATGATAGATTAAAATTCAAATAAAAAATTAAATTCATTATTTTATGACTAAATTGCTAATTGTTTATGCAAATTTATACTTTTAGAGATATAAGTAGAGAAATAGAATCTAAATAAAGATTTCACGCGTATACTATAGTATAAAATATTACAATACGAGTACCTATCATGCCCTAGATATGTCACATATTTTTGTATAATCTGTACGTTTTTTGTATTTTTGCATTTATAAATTTTCCATGAATTTTCATGAATCCGTATCTAACTACATTTCCAATTCCATCCCTCGTTTTTTCACAAAATAGTAAGCAGACCGACCAGCATCATTCGCAGACAGATTACTCAGGCTGTAGGACAAACTTTATCACCTGGTTGGACGATAGCCGGCTTATCGAATTTCGTTGGAATGATGGATTATTGGTCGCGAAGCACGAAATTCATCTTGAACGAGTATCCCATGGTACGCGATGAATTATCGATACATACTCGAGACATACTCGCAGGTATCTCCAATGTTGCGCCTATATCGTTCTTTAGTGATAGATGAGCCGATCCTAAACCGAACGATATCCTCGAAAACTCGACGATCGACCAATCAAGACAACCGATAACGCGACTCACTCAACGACCAATTCGCCTCCATTCTGTTACTCCGACGTTCGAAGCCTGTTGTAAACGAGAAATCCGTCCTTGCGATTCTATAACAGCGATGATCCTCTTATTACAACATTTATTCCATTATATCCCACTTCTCCTATATTGATAAATTTTTACATTTTTAGTTTCGAATTATTTTCGTTTAGCTAGTCTTAAAGTATCACAAAACAATAAATATTGTTAATAAGAGTTATTAATAATAAGAAACCACACAGCATCAACTACTTTAATCTCCACGATTAACTAAACTAATCTCCATTCGTTATTTTCACTTTTCCTTCAACCCACACATGCGAGTACCTTCAACTGCCTAACAACCTTTACGAACCCCTTTTCCCAAGAATCTGTTACTCCATCCACGAAGAAGACAATGAACCTACCGTGATATTGGTTCATTGTCCCCTTATTAGCAAAGCGATGTCGCAGCAGTTCTCCCGATGAAATTACGTAGCCCCTACGAAGGTACACGTTGGCCAGTCATAATTTTCTTCCGCGCAATTGGCCGCGTCGCGTTATATCCCCGTTTCCGTCCAGCGGACCTTTTCCACGGCTGCCACCTGCGAGAATATCCCCTTTTTCCACCTTCCTCTACGACCTCGTCCTCTCGTGCCTTTCACCCTCGAGGGAAAGTCAATGTCAATGCTGGCTTCGTTCAACCCTCGACCCCTTCTCGTCTGTTCGTCGGTTTCTCGAGGTCATAGCCGCTTCCTCCGGCTGCTTTCCAAGAATTATAAGGAAAAAGTTGACAAGAGGTCGGAATGGTTTTCGTCAGCGACGTGTTTTTCAGAATCATGGCGAGGAACGCGTTTTTCCACACTGAGGAAGAATCCTGTGCGCACGAATGGCTACGGAAATCGTTTCTTTCGCGAGCAGACGCCAGAACGTGCGAGCGGAATACGCAAAGGGTCGATTTTAATTGTTCCGCTCGTGAAGCAAGCCGACCGAGTGAATCGATGCGCGTTGTTTCATTCGACTTCGATTTCCATCGAAGCATGTTTAAGAAGATTAAAAGGATAAGATGAGAGTGGAGATTTTGGCGATTTTTTGTAGCGAATAATTGAATTCCGAGTGTCAGAGAAATCATTTGTCTTCTTTCTTAGACTTTCTCAGAGCTTAAACTATTACAATCTTTTGCAATGTTTACACGTGAATTAAAAGCTCCATATGACTTATATAAATAGCTATAGAACAGTACAAATCATCTATACAACGATATAATTCAAAACCTGTATTCTGATTTTATAATAAATAATTTAATTAATTAGTTTTATGAAAAATTTTATAGTTTTGCCTTCTCAAGGCTGTATTCGATACCGATTTCTAATATCAAAGTTAAGTTAAAAGATTGATTTTTGTTCACGAAACGTCGTTTTCCAAATCACTGCACTAGCTAAGCCGATTATTGCTCGATCGATCAGATAATTAAACGTTAAACATTTTCTTAACAAAGGGATACGCCGCGTAGTTCGATCGTTGGACGGCTCGCGAACGAGACATCGATCAATCGTTACCGATTAATCATCGACGTTAATGGATGACTGGTAAACGCGTAGCGCCACGGGAATCGCTCGAACCGATGGAATCGTTAACGTGCCCCGCGACAAAGGAATACGTCGATAAGCTCGAAGGCACTGGCGCGTTAACAGGGGTTAAGTGCTATTAAAAGCTAGTCGCGTTAAAAACCGTGTAAGATAGAACAAGAAGAAACACGGCGCCTCGTGTTACCGCTTCCTGTCTGCGCCAGCTAACCGGAAACTCGAAAACAATTGTTTCTCGATGAAGGATGTTACACATTACAGTAGCGATCAAAGTTTGATAATGATTTGACGCTAGAATAGAATTAAAATTAACTATACTAGTATTAGAAAAATATATATACAATATACGACGTACTCACTCTAGCTATTCTCTCAATTTTGCTTTTTTATTCCTATTGCTAACCTTTGTTTTATCGATAATATCAATGATCAAATACTCCAGTCACATACTGCCTTTTTTGCTTTTATCCAGACAATTCAATTTCCTAGAGAATAAACGATTACTTACTTTACTTTGATATTTAATTGTATATGACGTATGAGACGGTATAAAGAGTTCTATATTGTAAGTAAAATTACGAAAAAAATTTTTTTGATATAATTACTTTTCCCTACTTTCAGATGTATGAAGTTAATCGATGAGCGACTCGAACGAAAAAAATGCTTATGTCATTTGTTAATCAATAACGCCACTAGCCGGCCACTAGCAGTAAGTAATTCAGGCGCCTTCAAAGTGGAATCGCTTTTGAATGGAACAATCGTTGGAGAAGCAAAGGATGCTCGAGAATGAGGCGGCGACGAGCGAAGAAGCGGCCTTCTCGTGGCAGAGTCGATCGAAACTTCTTCCAAGATTCCAATTCCCCGCGGCAAAGTGGCCTTTTCTGGCCCAATGGCGATGGAAAAAGTTTATTCAGCGAATTAACAGACCAGCGTGTTCACTAGTCTAGGTAAATATCGAGCTGATCTCTCGGGCGAGTTCTCTGGGAAAAGCTTGTCCACCAAGATACGTCCGTTTCTCTCGTTTCGCTGATAAAATGTAGCAACGGACTAAATGAGTCCCGCGGACGCATAACGCTTTTGCTTTTGATAAAATGTAATCTCACACTTGTATTGTCTGGCTGGCTGTCCCTTAATTTGCGTCATATTGTGCGTCTTTGCTGCAGGATATCGTGGTCCCTTTCAGGGGATGAATGGATTTTAATTCTAGGTAACAACCTTCGTTCTGACGAATACGAATACGTCAGAGTAAATTCAAATTTGTACGTAAAGTTTGATTGCATTTCTGTTTTCAGAGATTTCATTCGTCAAAATGACAGTTCGTCGGATCGTGAAACGATCGTACGAAAATAAAAGCGTTCGAAAATTTGAAAAACGCAATGTGTTATATCCCGATCAGTGATAGCCATTAGCGTCGAGCAACTTATTATCTGCGTGTAACACTGATCGTTCGTGTTTGGTCATAAAAGTCAACCACCAACTACACCAGCAAATTCCAATAACAACAGGCCTGAATAGTCATTCTTTATCGGCCCTATGTTCGAACAATCGTCAATCAGATGTATTTATTTGTATATTGCGCGCTAAAAACGTGTCCAGAGCTATTCGTTCATGTCGATAATACCGAACAAGAGTGGGATCGATTTCCCCTATTTCACCATGACCATAGCAGTGTGTTGATCGCGTCGTATCCCATACGTGCATAGACGATCGAGCCAAGCGATCGTGGTTCTTTCTATCTGCAAAATTGAATTCACCGGGGCAAACTCTATTCAGATCCCTACTACGGCCACCTACGCGATCTAACCCCGATCGAGGAGGTCACGACCCTCTACAAAATGTCCTACACTCGGCGTCAACTTTCTGTCCAGACACGATCCCTTTTCAGGTTTTATCATTCATAATGAAACGATTTCAAATCGAACGGGACAAATTACAATCTACACCGAGTAAAACCGGAACGTTCTAACTGAAATTCGAACGAAGCAAACGATCTTCTCTCGAAAAGATTTTCTTGCGTTCGTTTCTGGTTTCTGTTATATCGCGATTACGATGAAACAAGTTGCTTGATGAGCAGCCAGTTTTTCGAAAGCGAACGAAAGACAGTTTCTTCATCAAGAGACGTTGCACGCGGAAAATCTGCGCCCTCGATTCTTCGTGTTGAACTTTCACCATGATCCACCGTAAGAACGGAGATCGCGAATTGTTCCGCGGTTAATATCTTACTTCTGGCTCCGCAGGTCTCTATGCGTGGCGCAACAATGAGCAACTGAAAGCTGAAAGAGTCCTCTTATGACCGAAATTCCACCCTCTGTATGACTTTCTCTCTTTCAGCGGCGAAAGCCGCCTAAGTGGCTTCCCAGTGACTTTCTTTCGCTTGTGTTTCAAATATACGCCTTTCCGCCTTTGCAGTCCCACTTCTTCTCATTCTTCTCCTCTTTCTTTTCTCTTCGTACTTGTAATTTTCTTATTTCTTCCTCCTTTTTTTCTTCTCTTTTATTTTCGGAACGACGGTGGGTACTACGTCGATGATTTCTCGACGATAAAGCCGCGACGTGGATTACATGGTTATGACGAAAGCTACAAATACGTGCGAGTTCCTCTTCATTTGCGGCACATTCTGGCAAAAAGCAGGCCAAAGTTTCGATTGTCGGACAGCAACCAGGTCGAGGTGCCCGTGGGAAGGATCATTAACGCGAGCGCAGTGCTACAGACTTCGAGAATCGATGCAAAACGTGTCAGCTCGTTATTCGTTTCCTTCGCCATCCACGATGGCCATATACAAAATTTAATAACTCGATTGGATAAAAAGTAGTATCTGAAATAAAAACTCGTTACGTTATTTCATGTTCATCGTGTTTTTTCCTACTCAAGGACTTCGTTCGTTATTTGTTCCAGAGTACGATCGCGAAACGACGATCTTAAGATGGACGCTTCGTTAACGGTTGATGAGGCGATTAAAAAAGATAATCCAAGGAAAATCATCCGGTGATTTGTCCCTTTTCAATTTCATCGCTTTAAATGTTTCCTGCGATGAAGATTTACAGCTAAAGGGGCGGAAAAAATTCGCGATCAACGACGAGAAAATTAAAGCGCAAAAGTATGCGAGATAATGGAGCGCAGTACGAGGGAGACTCTGTTCGCCTCTTTTTCGTTAGTTTTTAATGCTTAGCGAATCGCCGTCGGAGAACAATGAAACATTTCTCCGGTGTCGCATAGATACTTCTTTGCCGGGCATGGGACTGCTTTTAAAGCTTTTATGGAGGACAGGTACTTCGGCCTGGCGAGCATCATCCCTCCTGTATATCTACGGAGACACAGAGGCCGCCGCAAAACACAGCCTCGATTCACGAACAGTGTTCGTTGCCTTCCGGTGTACATTCAGCCGCAACGATGCTTTCAACTTACCAAGGAAAAATATCCCACGCATCCGTGAAATGTTCGTCGAGAGTCCATGGGTTTCGACCGACGAAACTTCACGATCGATACTCAATTTCGTAGAACTCACATGGAAAAATTACGATTTTTACGTCTCATTTCTTATCACGATCGGAGTTCGACGATTCTACCGTGTCTGACTGCGATCGTCAGTTTCTACTGTGTACGCTCTATACGCGTATCGCTACTGTTCATAAATATTAGAATATTTTGGTGGATTCGTGATAATATTAGATAAACGTTCCAATAGGATAGTATCACAATATTTTATCTGTAAAATTCCCTTTATTTTATTATCAAACTTGTTTCGGCTATCTAAAAGAATCTATCGGTATCCGTAATGTTTATAATTTATAATTCGTAAAACTTTCACTGGTAATATTATTTTAATCGTACAAGAATGGAGTTGCTACTATATTATACCAATTGCTCGTTTCTGTCGCTTTAATCAAATTTTATCGACAATATCGGATGAATACCTTAACGTACAACTCTTTTTTCAAAAAATTTTGTTTTTAAAGGAATCGTTTTCTGATTGTATAATAATACGTATCTGTTTCCGATTCTAGTTCTACATCTTACGTTCCTGATACAACGAGAAGCTAAGGAAGGAGCCAAACATAAGGTACGAAGCGAACAACAAAAATAAAAAACGAAACAAAAGCGAAAACGTGATTGTATTTATTAATACAAGAAACAGTTGTTTGCGGGTATCTCGCACGGGCATTAAAGGATTAATCGTCCACGATAGAGTCCTAGTATTCTGTTAATCGAAACTCTACTATAAAGACTCGTGAATTGTTCGTTTTTATCGTGCTAATACATCCAGCATTTAGGATTAATTTCATCGTGTTACAATGTTCCATCATACACGACTGTAACAATCACAAGCATAAGCTCTGTCCATAAGCCGGTGATTAAATTATACCACGTCAGAGACAAACGAACGTTCAAATACTTTCGAACTGCAGTACACATAATTCCTGTCCGGATGTATCGAGCAAATAAATAGAAATAACGCGTTTAACGTCCGGAACAATTGATTCAGCTTCGAAATCAGAGCGGTTCGTTTGCCTTTCGAGGATACGGCTCGCTTCCATTACGATATTCCGCACGCGCGCTGAAAATGGATTAAACAAACACCCTGTGTTTTAATATTTACGTTGGAATGGGTTGAAATGGCTCTCGTCGCCAGGGACGATTGTTATGAGAATACAGATATCGGGACGACGTTCATTATCGCGGCCGGTTGTACACGCCAAGTTAACGGAGCAGCTACGACCCCGAGCCCTCAGTGATGAAACATGGAAAAACTCACCCCTAACGGGCGGTTTCGAGCCAGCGCCCAACACAGACCACCCCGTGAGCGCCGACACGAGCTGCGAAAATATTAAAGCGACGCATCCCCGGCTAGTGTCAGAGCCTAGATATAATTCAGCACAATATTACGCTCCCGGTACGCGTAAAAGAAGGCTGGCCGGACTGATCGTGTAGCACCCCTACCTACATTTTACAACGTCTTTTATTAACGCGCCAGTATGAAACAAGTTAGTGTCCCTTCAGTTACACGCCTTATCGTAAAAAAGTCCCGATGAAAATGGGGGTAGATTCGAGTTAAAAGAGGTAAAAGTCAGAGGATGGGAAAGAATAAGAATATTGAGATTATGTAACAATAAGAATTCGCTTAACGCGAATCACCAATATACGTAGCTTAGAAAGCGTGAACGAGGGTTGTTGTACATCTCGTAGCACAAGTTATGAACAGATACCACAAAAATATACTCAGAACAATTGTTCATCCGTGCACCGAAAGTCCGTCGATATTTTCGACTTAATCCTTAATTAACTTTTCCCTGCAGTATTCAAGAGGGATTCAAGGTATTTAAATGGAACGATAGCTTCTACGTGAAATTTGTTATGAACATACCGAATTTCAGACTCAAACTTTTCATTTATAGTCCTCGTATAATTTAGTCCGTTTGGATTTTGAACGACCCTTTATATATATTAAATGATGATAATTAAAACTTACTCGAAACCGGTTATCATCTGTCTGCTTTCATCTTCATCAAAAAATGATCTGTCGAGGCTGACGAACAGTCTTAATAAAGTAAACCAAATGAATTCGAGACGGATCGGCTCCGAAAAGGACGAATAGGGGCAGAGCTTTCTCTCTATAGCTTAGTCACGAAACTTTCATCGAATCAGGAAAATTATAATTCTCGTAAGTGCTGGCTCGGGAGAGGCAAAGAGGTAAAGAAGAAGAAGAAGAAACCGAAGAATTTCTGTCTTGGTTATACGAAGCGAATTTCAACCCTGACAAGCAGACACGTCTGGGTATGTGTATTTCGTGCGATGTCTCGCGATCTTACCTCGATCCTCGAATCTTTTCATTCTCGACCGTTCTTCTCGTGACGGGACGAAATTGGAACGAACCATCGAAGATGTTCGTTGTTTCAGTCATCATCCGTTTTCTTTACTCGAATAAATTTCGAGGACGAACAGAGAGAACAGAAAAAGAGGCCTCTGATTTCCGTGAGAGAATCTTTTTAAATAGATTTCCACCAGTCGAGGATCAAACGAAGGACAGTTTTCTGGGCGAATATAACTTGAAATAATTTGGATTAATCGTGAGGATATTTCGTGTTTATCGGTAGATTGTGAATGTGATCTACCAAGGATGACAACCAAACCTTCATCGACCGAAGAGTATAAGATAATCGCATAGAGAATGAAGAAGCAACAACACGCATCTCGTTTTGGATGGAACTCGGAGAATTCCAAGAAACTATCTAAAAGGGTTAAAAGAACGTGATTGTGAACGGCTTAATAACCAGATGGAGGTTATGAAGTCATTGTTTTTCGAATAAGATTCGACAAGGACGATTGCCATTATCGCGATCGAATGAAAAAGTTTCGCGCAACGAACGCGAGAGAGAAGGAAGGAAAAGAGTAGGTTAAAGGAAGAAGAATAGAGCCCGGTTGCGGATAGCCGAAGAATCCACGGATCGCGCCCCGTCGGATCGTTTAATCTCTCGAGAGAATCTGCTCTTGGAATCGTGGAATTTCAGCTGAATTAAGTACAGATTCATCGAGAACGATCTTTCATCGCGGTGACACCTATTACGAAGGCATCGCTGGAAATAGAGGATGATAAATCGACGATCTTCTTCCTATCTTCGTCCTTTGCACGTCAAGTGTCCATTGAAACTGCGTCCAATTAAAAGAGATTCAATTTTTGCGTAACGTCGGAAGGACTGTGCCGAGATCTCTTCACGCAGATCTCTCGTTTCTCTTCGTTTGTCGCCAAGTCTCAAACCCTGCAAAAGGGAGAAGAACGAAAGGGTGCGTGTGCTTGACGGTCCCCCTATGCAATGGTTCCTCGTTTAACGAGGAGTTTCGCGTGGCATTCGTAATCAAGTCGCTTGGAACGAACGAATTTTAATGACCTCGGTGAAATTGAAACATTTTGACGAGAAACGTTGCGTGAAACGTTCATCTAGTTAAATAGTAACATTTTGGAGAGCGCGAATTGAAGACCAGAGTACTGTGCAAAAGTCAGGCGCATCCATCTCGATGAAGATAACGCGAGTAAACTATAGACACAGAATGTAATTAAACGTGTGAAAATATAGAAAATATCCGAATATATGTCCAATAATAAAAAGTCTCAAAACTGAACGTAAAACGCGTGGAACTATTATACATGCGCGCGATATATTCATAAAATGTTTCTATAAATATTCAATGTTGAAGCACTTTTATAAAAACTGAATCATTTCACGCTGGTTGTAAAGACAAGATGTCCTTGTTCATACCGCCATTCCATCTCCCAGAAGAGGAAACTCTAAATAAAGTCTCTTTAACAAGCTGCTTTAGTCTGCTTTAAATTACGTCATGAAAACTAAATAAATAACGCTATAATGTAGGAAATTATGCTTATTATACGGTACTCGAGTCAATCGGAAGATCGCTTCCACGGACGGTACTAAGGAATTAATCGAGTATCAGGATTGCAAGGAATCTGCCACACTTAATGCGATAACAGCATTATTCTGCTTCTTAACCCTCTATTTCCGAGGAGAAATATGAAAATCAAAGTAAGATCCACTTTCATTTCTCCGTTTTCTCTCTGGTATTTACAACGACGGGGATTACCATGGACAATTCTATTTCGCTATAGCTTCCCATTTTACGATGCCGGTCGTAAAAGAACAGCTGGATATATTCATGGATCACTATGCTAGGCGTCGAGACGTAGTAAAATGTTAAAAGAATCTTTAGATCTCGGAAGAATCTCGAACTCTGACATCTCATCCCTTAATTAATCGATTTGCATTCAATTTTACGACACAAATTCTTTCCAAAGCTATCCAAGATAATACGCGAGGAAATTTTTACCGCTGCTTGAATGGCATCGATCAACCGCGATTAATTTTATGAATTTGCACGGGCAAAATAAAAATATCCGTGTTTAGAGAATAGTTTGAAATCATTTTTTACAGATATTGCAAGTCTAACTTCGTCGAAAGTACTGTATTCGCCCATGAACGAATAAGAAAATATCTTCCGAACGTTTAGTCGTTAAACGTTGATCGAATATCATGACATCTTCATAGCTCGGATATAATTTCTTCGTGCGCGTCTGATCGTCAAACGTCGAAGGCTCGTGTAATCTTCTTTTATAAAATTACCGTTACTGCCAGTTCTGTTTCTCTTCACTCGCAAATAAACACTCGAAAAAGGTACCAGACTATGTTACTCGATGCTCGGAAAGGAAAAGACACGTGGAAGGATTGAAGCACTTTCTTCTTCCACGGAAAGCGAACCGCGAGCAGTGAAGTCGCGACGGAAAGCAAGAAACAGGAGAAACACAGGGAGTACTCCACGAGACCGAGGTTAACTAACCGCGCCGTTGCTGAAAGCTTGCATATTTTACGACGTCATCAGAGGCTGCCGTTGAGCTCGCTCCGAGGCAGATTCGCTTGAGAGAAGGGTTTACAGTTAAGGTTGGTTATAATGTCTTTGACACAACGCGATGACGGAAGAAGATAGCTGGGACGAGGGAACGGTAGCTGAGACGGGGAAAGACCGATCTGTCGTGCCGGAAGAACGCATTTCTCAAGAGCGACGAAGGAAGTAGTATTACCAGGATGTGGCCAGCCAGTCATCGGCTGACAGATTGGTCTTCGAAATTAATTAGAAACTCACCTTGACTATGATTAATTATTAGTCAACCTAAACGTACCCTTTAAGGAGGTCTGGGTACGAAGTTTCGTAATGAATATCGGTGGCACGTAAGTTCCGCGCTTCTTTGCTGCGCGGGAGGTTTCCGAGAAAACGTAAAAGTGATCAAAGAACGATTCGAATATAATCTGAACCTACCTCCACCTTGAGAGTTAACAGCGTTCACGGTTCGCGATATCGACTGATCGTCACCTAGTTAGGAATTCGCAACAATTGTATCGGTCGATGATAATCGCATAAGTAGAATTTTAAGCAAATCCGAAGACGTATATATAGAAGCTACAAGATATTTGCTGTAGGTTTATGTTTCATAAAGATCACGAAAGTATTTAACAAATCAATTAACCGTCGAGAACATCGACAAGTATCATACTTAACACTTATGTGTATAAAATGGCTATTCATGTTATATGCTAAACATCTTGTAACCTCTACATATATTTTCCCACTGCTCTCAAATTTACCGATATTATCATGACAGCCGTGCATAGCTATAGTAACGATGAAATCTCGAAATGTTTTACGTAACACATAATAATAATACGTAATATATGTATAACACAAATAATATACATTTTCTATGGTATGCTATGGTACGGTATGTTCATATACTTTCACGATACACTGTACATTGTACATCCGTAACGAGAACGAAGGAACGAAAGAGGGTCTTTTTTGCGACGAGAGTATTCCAACGAAGACGAAGGTCGTATCGCGTTTAAATTGAAATCGAAAGAAGGAGCGTGGCCTAAGTGCATGGAGACGACAGTAAGAAAATGAGGCAGTGTGACAGAGAAGGAAAGACGAAAACTATTATAGAAAGAACGCAACGAGCACGAAGAAGAAGAGTATTGTAGCTAATTCGAACTAACTTCTCGTCTCTTCTCATAGCTCGCGATTCTTTTTTCCTATATCGCTCGCGTTTTCCACCTGTTCTTCCTGGCCTGCAATTTCTTTGATGCACGCTCTCTTCCCGCCTGTTTGTCGTCCGCTTGTATTTCTCCGAGCATTATCTTGACTCGTGGTTGGGCCCGATTAAACATTAAACGGGAGAACGTGGACTGTTTCCGAGGGAAAAGTTCCAGGAGCAGAAGGGACGAGTACCGTCGTCGGTGGTCCAGGCAAGAGTATACTACCTGACAAGAGAGAAGAGAAGGTTGAATGTAAACGGATGGTAGACAGAGAACAAGGCAAGTTGGTGAAAACTCGAAAGACACACTTAGGAACACCATCTATCAGCGCTTCGTGCTGCCTTCTATTTACTCCGCTCCTCTAAAGCAATATAATGTTATAAAAGTTCGACGAACAGTCTTGATGACTTTTATCGCGATTTAGTCGTGGAACGGAAGTGGAGGAATCCTCGCGTAAAGGACTTCAGGATGTCGTCTTGGGAATTTTTGGAAACGAGCAAACTACAGATTCTGTGAGATAAACTAGAAACATTAAACATTGTGATATGCGATGCGTATATTTTCAAAACGTTCGTTATTGCTCGCCTAAGTATTCGAATCTTTTGGTCGATTTCTAGCAACGATATCTGAATTTACACGATCACTCATCGTCGTCAAATTCATCATCTCAAGTGTAGTCATTTGAATTAGCGAAAGAATTTTAGACGTCCATCGAAGCTATTCATACGGAACCTCATCCATCTCATTGAACTTGACATACACAATATTCAAGAACGATAAATGATCCTAAAAACTTCCCTTAGAAAATGGAATAAACAACGACTAAAATCTACAAGGAAGAACAGAAGATTAGAGCAGACCAATTTCGAAATTCGGTCGTTGTAATTAAAAATTGGCGAGCACGGTGGATCCTTTTGTGGCGTCTCGGGAAAAGATAACGATTTAGAGCGTTCCGCGTGGAAGCAGCGATAACTGGGGCGTGAATAGCGGCAGAAATTATCAGAGCACGAATACCAGAAGCAAACCTGGCTGGTATTAGTGAAAATGAAAGAGCTCTCGTCAGAGAGGCCCCGACATCATTTTCATAATAAAATCCCTGCCAGGACATCAAAGAGCTCAGGTACGCCTGAAATAATTTGCGATTGCCTTCGGTAACTCTTACTACCATCGATCGTTCCACTCTTTCTACCGTGTCGGTGGTAATAACGAGAGGAGGGGAATTTTTTTCTACCAACTCTTTAACTAGACGAAATTACGATGAAATTAGCAACTTGCTGTATAATTGGATTAAACGGAACTTTTGAAATACGTTAGTGCCTCAGAAACTATCACTAGGAACGATCGTTATATCAGGAAACCACGCTCTTAAGGAACCTTTACCATCGCTCGTAAAAATCTTCATCGCCCGTCTTCGGCTTCGTTGGCACCGGTCGATCAATTTGCTCAGCCGTTGTCTTGCGTAGCCGAGCAATTTTCGGTGATCTTGACGATACACGTCAAGTTCGATGAAATTATTTAAATGTCCCCTTTTCTATAGCCGCTGTGTAATTATCAAAGATAAATTTCCTCGGGTAAGAAGACACGACGTAAGCGTCCACGAGCGAATTTACACGAACGCGAATTTTCGACAAGAACGAGCGAGATTTCGCGCGGCTGATCATAACAGTTGTGGGGGAAAACGAACGCGTCTGCCTAGAGAGCAGGTTGAATTTATCACGCTGCTCCTCGTGGCTGACCATACGCGTATGTTAACTACTGAATGATAGAGCGGCAGGAAGACGAGCGGGAAAAAAAGAAAAAACGAGCGTTGTTATAACGACGATGCGTTATCGATGAGACGTGTTTGTTCCGGAGTTTGGCCCCATTCGGTTCCGGATCAATATCTAAGATAATTGACTGCGTTCATAAAAATCTACACAAACATGCATAGTCTAATAATAACAATAATGATAATAATAATAATGACTGTGAAATTTAACAGAATTTATGCGAATAGAGTGCCTAGAGTGCGTAGTGAGTGCATGGATGATAATATTCTCTTTATACAACATCGAATATTATTATGAAAATGGGAGCAAAAGGAAGAGGTCGAAAGATTATTTCGTTCGACGCGATAATTCCCGATCGCGGCCGCTTGTCGGCTCTTATTTAGCACCCCATAAGTTTAATAATTATAAAGCAGTTAGAATGAGCTGGGGTGAGGGAAGGAAGAGGGAGTTCACGGTCGGCCGAATGTAAATGCGTTTGAATGTCAGCCTGGTGGAATAATTTAGTTAGGCGGCCTCTCATTCGGGACATTGTACGAATGGCTGGTAACCGCAACCAACCGGTCCCGCCCCGTGTTTTCTCTCTACGATCACGAATTACCCCGGAAACCGGAAACTCCTTCTCCCCTTGTCCCGTTTATTCATTCAATCGGTCCACGCTTGATTTTTGCCAATATCTCGTAGGAAGGCGCGCGTATCGGCGGAAAAGTCATCGATTTCGCGAAATTCCGACGATCGGTCGTACATTAGCGTCGTCGAACATCTATCAAGGACCGCGTCTACAAGACGTCGAATGTTTCGATCGTCGTTATTCCTCAATTTTGTCGTCTTGAATTTCCTTGTTACGTACACAGAGGCAAATGAAAGTTTAAATGGATACGCTAAAAATTTTAATAACTTTTGTAGTCAACGTTTTTTACCACATTGGTGACAGTCGCCTGTTCTGTATCATAATCTGCAGAGTGTCCGATGACCTTTTTGCGGCCACATAGCTGTTTCGAAACGCTATACACCTCGAAAATACACCTGAAAGAAGCTTTTTTTGCTTTTGGACTGTTGCGCGCTTCATGTGCAACGATAGTTTTTATTATTCTGCGTTGCAACGAACTATACATTTAACGAAGTCGGTATTTTCCTATTAAAATTCCATTGCAGGATGTACAACATCTAGAAAATGTCTCGATCACTGACGAACGATATGGATTATGGTGGCAATGAACTAGAGAAAAGAAGTACAAATTCGAGAGTCGAACTACTAACTTAAGCGAATAAAGGCTACCAACTCTGCTGGGTACTCCAACAATTAAGAGACTTAGTGACGTAGAAACTTTGAATTTATGTGCATAATCGTTTCGATAAGTACTACCAAGAAGTTTAAAATGGAAAGCTCAAATTTTTTTGTCCAAACTTTGTCTCCACGATGATCACTGACGTTCGATTACACGACACTGGGACTACAAAATTTTTAATGTATGTACTATTAGTTAACATTCTAATTCAAATTATCATAATGCCTTTATTCTGGAATTTGCAATTGCAAAAAAGGACATTCCGTGCAATTGATGTATCTAAAAAGATACGCGTTTATTTTTAAAAATAATATATCTGTATTTCTAGGTTCATCGTTGCTCTTTCTACATTATAAAAAAGCAGTATTTTATGCTCGAAATATATCGATGTCAATGAATCAACCGACGAATCTTTCTCTTTTTTTCGCTCATACCTCGTATCGAATCGACTTTATAAATTTAGTGATAACCTGTATAATCACGTTTCTATTTAATCCTCCGCTTGCAACCTTATTTTTACGTTTTGCGTTTATTTTTACGACGTCACCTGTATACTGGATCGTTTAAATCCATGCAATAGTTCTTTTTAGGTGTTCCTGTTTTAAAAGCTTCCCCAAAAATTCTTGAATGCTCTTCAAAGTTTCCAGAATATCATTCAATAGTTTTTACTGCCACGGGTTACCATATTTTTTTTAACAAACAATATTTAACAATATTTAATAATTACAAAATTTTTTAACAAACAATATTTAACAATTTTTTTAACAATATTTAAACAAAGATACAAGGAAAATAAAAAATTACAATAAAGAAGAAAAACGATACCAAGTATTTCGATGTATTCGAAATAATAATTTGAAATTTTGGTAACAATTTTAGGAAATAATTCAGATGGGAAAGAAAACACGAGATAGGATAAACCAAGGTTCAAAGAATATAGGTGACGCGTGCCGAAAAACGGGATAAAGGTGCGGCTTCGCTGTAGAATAAAATATTTATACAAGAAATGTACACATCATAAAGAATACGTTATAGCTGGCGTTGAAATAAAAGGAAGCCCAGAAATCCATATACAACGAAAGATATCTTGGAGAAACCAAGGAGCTAGAGAACAGTAGTAATAGTGAACGGAATGTATATTCCGGTGGATGTTATTTCAAAGTTGTTCCACGTGGCGTTTCGAAGGACTGGCCTCGGCGATAGATTGATGAGAGGAGAGTGTGCGGTATCGCGGCAATTAGCGAGTGCCCGGGCCAGCACATTTATCCTCGTTACTGAGGATATTAAGTAATAAGAAAGAATAAAGATCCTGGTCGACGATATTGCCGGGGCACGCTTGTACGTGACCGTCGGTATCCAGTTGGTCGCTTTCGTCGATCTGATATACGGCAACGTGCTAAACGAGAAATAATTGCTGCCACCGGAGGAAAAAAAAACTGGTTGAGAGGATTCCTGTTCTCCACGCGCGACGCATCGTCGGAAATTGCGACCTTTCGAATGTTTACCGAACCTTGGAGAAGCTGTAAGTCAATTCTTCCCCGATTCTTGTCGAACGAAAATCATCCGAAGTGTTTAAACATTTTCCATGTTATAAATATTTGTCACTTTTGCCTTTGTTTTTGGTAGAATTCAGAGGCGCGAGGAAATCCAAATAGCAAAGCTCGTCAATTGCAAAAGTGTTGTATTAAGATGGTGCATATGAGATGTGCTTCTTCGAAGTTTCGAATTTGACGCGCTATTACGAGAAACGAAATGTCTGCGTGTGCTTCTAATTCGACCAGAAACTGTCAAATACACTGTGCTAGAAAGAGGAATGTTTTCTCCATAATATAGTGAGGAATGAACGAAGAAACGTAGATTCTGCGAAGAATCAGGCGACCTACATAGAAGGAGGAAAGGAGGCTGAGTTATAAACGTGGATATCGAAGCGAATCCACTAGGCACGACAAACACGACGGTGAATACAAGATGGATAAGGCATTCGATCGATGTAAGTACGGTTTAAATGTACTCGATTTCAGAATGATTTCGTGAGAAGATAGCTGTAAAATTGATCGTCACGGCATTGCTAAAATCCGGAGTTTTGTAATAGATAAATCAAATATAACGTTTTAAAAAATACAGATATATACCAGCGAGTTGTTCGACAAGTTCGTGCATTCAGGATGATTTACGATACTGTGTATTGGAAAATAGATTTATTTTCAATAAAATATATATGCTCCCGTTATGTCCAGTAACCCCTTTCTATTATTCTGATACAACAGTTTGAGGATTCCATCATTTAGATTTTCCTAAACGTTTTTACGTTCTCGCACATGTTGCATCGGTATCTAAAAATCTCAACACGGAACAAAGAGCAACGTATCAATAAAGACACAATCGAAGCCCGGAGAAGCAGAAATACGTCGACTAATCTTAATAAAATTTTGAAATTTAAAAGAGACGTAACGTTACACACGATCATTGCTTTGTGCGTCGTTTCGACGCGCCCTTGCGTTATGTCTGTCTCCGTCAGAAAAATTCGAAATTCTTCGTCGTCGAAGACGGGGTAACATCGAGTTGCATTATCGGTAGCACGGGTTGAAAACGCGGGAACGTTTCATCCTCGGCCTTTTATCGCGACAGAAACATTCCCAAGAGAGATATTCGTGGTAGATAGGCGCGCAAATAGACGGATGGGCAACTGTACAACTACGGAGAACGAAAAAGCAACTATACGACCTCGTTCGGGTTATTAATTAATTCCAGTTTCCCCAGGCTTGGAAATTAGAATTTGTTGGTCGGGTCCGGGCAAGTACGGTAATGGGTTCAACCCGAAGGAACCTCCTTAGGGATGAGGACTTTCTCGTATTTTCTCATCGACCAGTTACCCTCGCATTGGTAATAGATTTATATTAATGAATTTCATGGATTTCCGTCCCAGTTACGGCTCCTTTATCGTGTATCGCTAATTTAATCTTTAATTGGAATCGTTGCGTCATAGATGTCTGCTACCAGGCTGCTGCGTTAGATCTAGACGAGTTCGAGATACAACATTTAATTTTAAGCTATTTAAACTTAATTTTTATTCCTATACCTTATGTGTACTTCTGTACCTTACCTGTATCTGTCCTTACGTATAGTTAATTGTAGTTAAGCCAACAACGATGCGATAGCAGTCGAGGTATTTTGAGACCCATGTTATTTGTATCTCTTAATTCTGTAAGCGATCTCCGTTATAAAGTAACGATATTGCTTCCCCTCTGACCAAATTACTCGTTTCACGATGTCTCCAGCCTTCATACCTGATCCTTCTCGTCTTCCTCAAATCACGTTCCGTCGCGATAAAATACGTTGACGTTCCCTTGAGCAAACAGATTTCCATTGCTTGATATAAATCGGAATCTAGCCGACCGGACGTGCTAAAATAGGGACCAAGAACAAAGCTTCTTAATCCTACATTGTAAATCGAAAATTCGGCCACGTTCCAATAAAAGCAACTGCAACTGTAAGGAACTGTAACGTCATTGATCCTTCTGCAAATACACAGTGCAGAAAGAATTATCACGATGCTGTCGATCTGCAGCTTTGGAATAAAGAATTAAAATTTGATATTTTAAGAAGCACGAGAATGTGTTGTTTCGTTTCACGGATTCGTTTAAAAGATTATATTTTGGAAAGTAAGTTACTTCCAATATACAATGTACCGTTTTGTTCAATGACCTCTGGCCAGTATTCTAGTAATTTTAGAATCTCATCCTTTCGAAACATTTTTAGATTTTTACAAGTAAGTGTCAAGACGTCTTTTAAAGTCGTCCAAAGAATTATATCTTTCCCGCTTAAGGAATTCTATAAAACAATCTTCAATATGAATTATCAAATCTTCCCAAATCTTTTTCGCTTTTCATAAATAAATGAAATGGCAATGCCTCTCTCACGCTCGTGATTAGATTACTGCTCATAAAAGCTTTGATTCATTCGAATACCAAAGTAATTATAGATAAATTTTCGAAACCTGCAAGTATGCTCGGTTTTCACGGACCACGAAGCGAAGATAAATCGCGGGACGAAGGAAACGATGGAACTTACTGTTGGTAAGGACACGCGCGTTTAAGACACGGACGCGAAATTACAAGTGCAATTAGCTAGGGGACGTCCGAAAGTTCGCTCGGACGATCCTTCTTTAGACGGCGACGGAGCTTTTAAGTTTATTAAAAAGCCACGTTCCTGATTCAACGATGAGATTCCCGGCGTATAAATATCCCAGGCATCGGGCCGAGCAAATAGAATCCCCGATTTTACGTTTCCTCCGCGTTTACATTGCGAGCTTTACGGTCTCGCCGCGGTAATCTTCCAAGTTTTACCTCGAAATGGTACACAGCGGCTGCGGCAATCCCGAGACTAGAGGCATAAATCATTCGCCCCGATGTACTCGTTAAAAACGCGTTAGATTTCGGTATCGAGAACTTGCTACTACCGTGGCTTCCTTATCTCCTGCAAGATTGCTTCGAGATATCTCGCGCAATACCTATCTTTCATCGACTTTTTATTCTTATGTTTTTATTATTCTGGATTATTTGGGCCACGTATAGTATTGCAGCACTTGCGGGACCTTTTATGAATAGATATATTGTATGTGTGTGTTACATTTTGAAATTTCATTAGCGCTATAACGGAATACGATTATCGTAGTTGTATCGGAAAAGTTTGAAACAAGTATAGAGATGTGTATAAAGATTATATTATAAAGACAATAAGCGTTCAAACACTTTGGTACTTGTAGTTGTTACTCTAGCGACTCTTTTACGAGATTAATCTGCTTCTACATTGATTCGTTGTTTTAAGAAATAAATAAATTATATGGGAGTTGAAAAAATAGATTGTACGCGAATAAAAACATCAGCATCGATCGAAAACAATATGTCAAAAGATGCAGAAAATGATCTCGAGCGTTCGTTAAATGTGAAACAGACTGTAACGTCCGAAATTGTAACTCAAACAACTCGTTCCTTATTGACACCGTTCCGTTCACCGCAAACACTCGACCATCCACGCGAAGCTCCAGGATGACCCACGAAATTGAATTGCAAATCCATCTTGGATGATCGATACACCCTAGGTTCCGGTCGTTCGTCCGTAACTTTTCCAGCATCGGCGAATTTCGACGGATTAGGCGGCGTGTCCTTCTCGCCCTCCTCCACAGAACAGGGTGATCTTTAAAACCAGCCACGTAGCGTCTGTTTGTACAAACTTCCGCCGCATATGAAACCTAGGCCATCCCATATTGCTCGATTCTCGCGTCTCGTAACATGATTGCCTAACGATCGATTCGATATTTCACAGCTTGTTGTACATATACCTATGTTGATTCTAAGTATCAGGACACCAGCTGATACGTTTTGCATAACAATTTACAACCATTAGGAAAATAAGCGATCGGATAGAATTTTGTATTTGTATAAAATAACGACCGAAATTGTATGGTGAAGAAACTGTTTGACAGAATTTTGATATTTTGAAAACTAATAAATTAACCATTTAATACATACACACAACCGGTTGAAGGAGAGCGCGTCCACGCCACAAATCTTTCTACTTCTTCTTTTCTTCTTTTTCTTCTTCCGTCATTTCCATAAAAAGCATATTGGAACGCCGATAAAAAGCGCTCATTGATAATGAAACAATTGAAAACGACCGAAATTGTATAGTAAGAAAACTATTCGAAAGAATTTTGATATTTTGAAAACTAATAAATTAACCATTTAATACATACACACAACCGGTTGAAGGAGAGCGCGTCCACGCCACAAATCTTTCTACTTCTTCTTTTCTTCTTTTTCTTCTTCCGTCATTTTCATAAAAAGCATATTGGAACGCCGATAAAAAGCGCTCATTGATAATGAAACAATTGAAAACGACCGAAATTGTATAGTAAGAAAACTATTCGAAAGAATTTTGGTATTTTGAAAACTAATAAATTAACCATTTAATACATATACATAACCGGTTGAAGGAGAGCGCGTTCACGCCACAAATCTTTCTACTTCTTCTTTTCTTCCTTTTCTTCTTCCGTCATTTCCATAAAAAGCATATTGGAACGCCGATAAAAAGCGCTCATCGATAATGAAACAATTGAAAACGTTGAAATTCTAGAATAAAATTTACATTCTCCTTTAACGAGTTTCTTCTAACAGGAGAACTATTAAAACGTAACGAAGCGTATTTTAAATTGCTTCTTGTACAGTTTTTGATTCAAATTAACAACGGCCGATCCTATTTCTGTCGTCCAAGCGAACAACGAACGGTGAAATCGATCGATCAGGATAACGGAGGTAAGGAATCCTGTTTACAGAAATCGTGGTTGTTCCCGTGACTCGGCGGGATGAGTTCTGGCAGCTGTTCGGTCACCAAGAGCTGATTATCGACAGTCACGGAATAACTCCGGCAAGCAAATATAATTCACGCCGGTGTTTGCATACCCGGTAATTTATTATCGGTCCCATGAACATGCTGGGCATTCGGGAACAGGAATATGCACGTGATTATTTATGACACTCGCGATGTGCACCGAAACACAGCACGCGTTCGCTTTGTAACCTTCCACAACGACTCCGGACCCGAACTCCAATCTACACAGGATATATAATTAAAACTTGGCGAATAAATATTTCCTGACTCCATTCCTGGCATATTCTGCTTGGAATCCTATAGAATATTATAGGGATTATAAAATCGTTTGCGTTTGGAAGTATCGTAATATACTTAAGTATTACTTGTACTTTGTTATTACCCTCTTTTCGTTTTTTCTTTTCATTTTCTCAGTTTTTCTCATTTGCAATATCATTCGATCGTTCCTTCTACGGCTGAAGTGCCGTATTTCCTTAAGTATAAGTCCTTAATTCTCAAACTTACTACATTTGCGTTTATCTTTAATCGTAACCGTGACTTTCTCCCATCTTTTAAAATTCGTTCTTTATAAAATTCTCCAAGTCCACTTTCAGAGTATAGTAATTACATAATTAAAAAGGAAGACGACAGTTGATACGTACGGATTGTCGTCTCGAGCTAAGAGTCCAGTTCAAGGGAACTATCAATGACGAGTTCGAATCGTTGCGACGTCGTTCTGCACAAGTGGAGGAACGCGTTCGAGCGAGGGGACGAAAAGAATGCAAACGCGCTTGGGACAGAAAGGCACCGACCATAATTGATATAACCAGATAAGAGGCTCGAAGGAGATAGGAACGCGGCTTGAATTCGAACGGCTCGAAGACACGTGAAAGCGAGAAGGAGTCGGGGCACGAACGGAAGGAGAGAGGAAGGGGAAGCATCCTCGCGGAATTCTCTCTTTGTTCGAGCCGAAATTCCATCGGTCGCCGCAAAGAAAAGGCAGCCGACTTCGGACGAGCCTAGACTGTCAACCGGTATTTTTTCCTTTTCTTTCACGTCTGACGGATTCATTATGTAATTCGCGTAATGGCGGCCTCTTCGAGCCACCCCCTCTCAAGACGTCTCGGAATTCAATTGTTTCAAAGTCGTGGAAACTGCGACGATGGGGACCGAAGAGGGTGAGAAAAGAAAGCTTTTTCTCCCTTTCTCCTATGTCACTTTCTTCTTCCCTACATCCCTCTTCTATACAGGTTGGTCAAAAATAAGTGAGCAATGTGTATATATATAAATTACGTATATCATATCTCAAATATATATAGCATGTGATTTTAGACATCAAGACAACGAAGAACTATAAATAATTTAGGTTCAGGAATACATACGTTGATAGCTGCGTAGATCAATAAATCAGCTGGCAAACCTTCCTCTCTATTTTACTCCTATCTCAGTCTCAGACGAATGAACGAAATTAGAACCTAATTTGTGGAACCTCGTTTGTACGAACAAGTTGGTGCTGATTAATATCGCACTAAAACATATTAGTACTATGTTTTTTGATGGATAATTTAAACGTATAGTCTGACGATTCCATAAAAAACTAACGTTGCTTCTAACGATTAATGTTACGTCGGACGACACTCTGCCTAGACCAAGCCACACACCGCAGGCAAGATGGCAACCAGATGTCCGCAGATCCTTCCTGTGTACCCTCAGTGGTCTCAAGTACCTTCCATAAATCCCAGGAATTTGCTAATTAAGGTCCTTCAGACCGAACAAATATTCTTTCATTGCATTGTTTTCTAAAGTTTATTGTCCACCATGGGTAGACACGGGAAAGTTGCCTTTTCTCACGTATGAGTCTTCTCACTAGCAACTTTATCTCGAGGGCGGTTGGCATCCTTCCTCACCCACCACCATAGCAAATAACCAATTAAGAACGGAGCCTATTTCCCTCACTCTCCTAGCCAAAATTGGCATTAACAAATCCGATGGTCCCGTGCGCTGGACATACCCATCCTTAGCTTTCCTCCACCACGGCATCGTCGCCGAGCTTCGCTGATTTCCCATCTTTCAAACAGTCAACATCCTTTTGACCGGGTTTACACCCTTAGATCAGTCACTTACTTAACTAATACATGCGCACCAGCGTAACTATCTTCCTTACAAAGTTGTTGGAATAAACTGTAATTTGTACCTTGTTATATCAGTGTCATATTTAATTTAACTACCTCTATTATCCTAATCGAAATAAGGGATCGATCATTTCGTGGCGTCGATTATCTAATCGTAACGGGAATTTACGACTCCCGTTGACGTGCTTTCTCGCGATCGCGTCTCTCCGCGAGTGGTCGAAAGTTCAATTAACTAGTCGTTAATTTGTACACTTTGATCAAATTTACATGCCGTCGCTATAAATCGAACGTCCGGACACCTACAAGCAAATATTACCTTCTTCTTTTAACACCCTCCATGTGTGAGCGTTTCACGTGTGTAAATGCGCCCTCCGCAAGTGAGTGTTCAAACTGGCGCAAAAGACGCCGTCTATGGCAGAGACCAGGCTATACGAGAGCCAGCGACCAGAGAAAATAATACCCAGACCTCTCTCCCACGGCGACCTTTCAAAGCGGCTACTCTACTTGGCAATTTCGTTTATTGCGTAGTTTGCAAGAGACTGCGTATCGCCGTGGTTAAATCCGGAAAGAACTGTCCCCTTTCTTTTTTTCTTTGCTTTCCCTCGTTTTTCCAAGTTTGGCCTTCCTTGGCTTTGTAGCGTGTTTACTCTCACGGTTTATTAAATCCGACTTTCTACCATCACTGTTCGCGCATTCAAGCCCTTTTTGTTTATTTAATGACGCATTCTCCATTGAGAGAGAAAGATCGTAGTCCTTTGCTGCTATGTTCTGTAGTTTTCTTTCACCACGTTGCTGCATCTTCGCTCCATTGATAGTAAAGCGTGGCTACTTTACAGTTCAAGATGTAGAAACAATCATATGGAATTTTTAACTATTTCTACTTAGTTGTTTATTTAGTAACTTGTTCTTCGTTGACAACGAGAGAGGAAGATTCTACTTCTTTCTTCTTTTATCCTGTCTTCTCCCCTGATCAGATTGCTTCATCTTCACTTGGTCACGAATATTCTGCGTTCAAAGTTAAAAACGCAAAAACAACCAATAGTACACTTAGCTACTCCTTCAGATGGAAACTTCATACTCATCGATCAAGAACTTCTGCAAGTGGTTCTAGAAGTGGACTATCGACTTCCGGGTAGTCGGAAAGTCCTCGACCGAAGGAAGATCATAGGCAGATATAGAAGAGAAGAAGGATGGTATATAGAAGGTTCGATTATCCTTTGGCGAATTTTTTCACGAATCAATATTTGCACTATGGAAAGAATCCATGGCAAACTACTCGATGGAACAGAGCAAATAACGGACCAAGTTGCAAACACACGGTGTGAATTTAATCCCGAGAAACGCGACATCTCCGCGGAAACGCGGTTCGGCGACAGTTGTTGAAAAAAGAAAATGCTTCCGCAGCGGAGTCAGACCCGACCGTCTTGCAACTCGGCTGGAAATACGAGCGAGGATATTGGATACGTCCAGGGAAAAATGCGGATACAACCGTGGGGAAGCGAGCCGACCCTTGATTTTGAAATTTTTCAATGCCGCCCCGGGCTACTTTTCAGATTGTTTATTAAAGGCGTGCCCGAACTTGCTCTCCGGTAGAAGCTGGTTATTTAGTGATACGTTGCCAACCTCAGGTGTATAGGGTGATCCTTTCAAATCGTACTCTTGCATGTATTTTATAATCACAGTGTAGAATATGGAAGTCAATGCGCATAAAAGTTAACCTCTTACCTCATATTATCGTATTATACTCGCGATACGGATTTTGGCTACGATTTAACAAAGACAAATTGTGTTCGTAACAGACATTAGTTTCAACTTTAAGTATATTATATCTGTAAAAGTTATTTGGTAAATTGGTTATTTGGTAGTTATTTGTTAAATAATATAGTATTACTTTGTCTACCTTTGATCAAATTTCATTTTTACGTATTTCTTACAAATATATATGTGTTTAAAATTTAACTTAACGGTCACCTTATATATAAAAGAGTCTAAAAGTTGCGAGCATAAAATTGAAGAACTTTTATCTCAGTTTCGAGATAATCTTCTACTAATCAAAATATTATATATTAATGTTTATTAACTTTAGATTTATCGAAATTTCTGATCTAAAATGGTGGATAGCAAATGAAGCAGGGTAGATGTAAAACGTCAAATGACATCCTTGGGATGTTGTAAGAGGAAGCAGTTGTCGAGAAACGTCCGGCGCCGTAACGGAAGGTCTGGAGGATAAAATGAAAAGGTCAGACCACGGATATCCGGAGGGGACGATGCAACACTGGGGAATTGGACAGGAAAAAAGATAAAGAGGAAGGAATCGGGACCAACCTTTCTTTACGCTTCTTTGTTTTGTCTTTGACACATCTTCTTACCCCATCTCCTTAAGAGGGTACAAATCCGGTCGAACGTGAGGTGCAAGTGACAGCTGGAATTGTTATACGCCAACAGCTGAACACCGTTCGATTCTCGAAGAAACAACAGGGTCAAATGTTTCTGCGGCTTCCTCAAAATTAATAGACAAGGATGTGATTGTTTGAAACGTCACGTCGTTCGATCTATGGACATGCTAAAACGAAGTTATGCGCCATCTGTGAGCGATTTATTGAACTAGAAGTGTGTCTCAAATTCAAATTGGGAATGGGAATATATTTTATAGTGCCTATAAAAAGTATTAACGCATCATTATAGGTTACGTACTAAATAATTAGGTTCGAGTATATTAAACTTCGTATCATTTAGTAGCATTTTCAGTTCATAAAAATTCATAAAATTGATTCAATCAAATTATAAAAATCAAATGTGCAATCTCACAAAAATACTCTTTATTGAGAAATAAAGGTGCCACTATTGTTTGTAATCATTATAGTGTGTACGGAGGTTCACTGAACAAGTCGAAAATATGATTCGTATAAGCTTTTTATTTCTCGCTTATAAATCATATATAAATAAAAGCTTCCATCTCACTATGTACACACTAGAATAAAAAAAAGTCTCTCTATGTCATACATGAGTTAAAGAACGTTACCCTCATTAAGGCTTTATCTCGCAAATGAAATAACGACCAGCGTCAATTACCAAATTACGAAGGACCTTTTAGAGGGCCAAGAGAATCGATAATTCAATGTCGACCAAATTCCATCGATCTCGGGGAAAGACTCATGTTCGTTGGTTGAAACTTTATAAATTATTTTTAAACTGGCACACAAGCAATATATACAATTAATCATTCAAGTTTCTATAGGTGGTAACATTTTTTCCAACTCTCGTAAAAGTTGTACAATATGCTGTATTAACTTGAAACCAGACATCGTGACCGGCCGTAATGTTTTACTGTAACACTGTTTGTACAAATTGGTAAGTGTTTCTGACCTGAAACGTATAGATAAATAAGGTATATTTTATGTCAATATGAAGAATATATCAAAGCAATATGTATTTAAGCAAACGTACTCTTTTTTGCTACTATTACTATTCTTAGTAACGAATAATTTCGTCAAAGATCGCAAAATAAATTGTAATCGCTGTTCCAACAATACCACCAGACTTTCTTCATCTTCTATCAATTTCTGTTCATCAGTCGGTTTTCCTTCCTCGATACTTTCTTTCCCTATCTTATTGCTAATAGCATTCTGCTTCTGAGAATTGTTTCTATCGCATAATATATCAATAATGGGTCTACATTGTAGAATTAACTGAAGACCATTCTGATATGCTTTTAATTTATTGTTAAAGGTTGTGGCACCTGAAATATTATGTTAATTAATAAGAAGAGAAATTAAAAAACTATCTATTAAATTAAATTGAAGATAAATGCGTACAACGCGCTTGATGTTCAGCTAAAGCAACTCTTTCCATCTGCACCGTCAAAAACTCCGTAGTTTGTTCCAAAGCTAATAAAAGCTTCGCAGCTTTATCGTAATACAGCTTGCAAAGTTGCAAGCTTGTTTTTCTTTTAATATTGTCCACATCCGGTTCATATTCTCTGTACACACGATGATATAATGATGCGAGTCGATGTTGAATTATTGCAGCGCGAAATTGATATACTGGTTGCCTTGGCCCGGCAGTTTCAATATCACAATGCTTCAGAGCTTTCTGTAGGATATCGACGACCTCCCGTTCTAATTCTTCTTCAGTCTAAAATTGCGATCAAATGTATGTAACAAAATGTTTCTATTAATAATATAAATGAACATACTTTGCATCCAGTTGTAGGATAATCCTGTAATAATGTAGCCATAGTGAACAAAGTAGTGGACAGATCCCATGTAATAGTATCCCAAATTACAGGGTTTGACTTCTTCGAACCTAAAACTTGCAAGGCTTTCTGATAACTTGCAAGCGCTTTATTATAAAATTGACGTTCTTGAGTGTTCTGTTTAACGTGCATATGTGCGCAAAGTCGCATAAGTCTTCCGGTATTTGAATGTAAAAGTGCTAAATTTGCTTCATCATGGACAGTTTCGAACGCTTTCACGCCTGCTTCCAAATGAGTTAACGAACGTGTAAGTAGCGTTGTTACCCCTTCCGAAGAGGTTGATGTTTCTTCCGCTAAATTCTCTTGTTGGTACCGCGCTGTAAAGGTGTATCATGCTTTAACATCCAAGCAAGTACCTTCTACAAATACAATAACATGCAAAAAATACTTACTTCCAGCTTGATTCATGTAAAGTACACCTAACTCGTTATGAATGTTTCCTAATCGCCTTAAGAGATTGTTTCTATCCATATCCATCAGTTCTAACGACAATGCTTTCTCGTAGCACTTATAGGATGCTACTAAGGTAGACTCTAAACTTTCTAAACGTTGTGGCAATAATTCAATATCTATAAATCAAAGTATTTTAAATAGAGAACTTATAACAAGATAGTCTTTTGTATATTTTTTAGCTATGAACATACTCATGTCTATATCTTCCATTCTATATATCTCCTCGACAATGCTTTCTTCAATTTCGTTCTTCATCTCGTAATCTCTCCTGTGTTTCTCGACATTACACCAGTCTTGTACAGTCATAAAACAACAGTCTCCAGCACGTCCCAATAAATAGCTTATTGATTTATCATTCCGTATATCACAAAATATTTCCAACATCTTCTGACAACGTAGGACTGCTAACATATATCTTAGCGACGCTCCGTAATTTCTATTCGCATATTCATTTTCAGCGAGCACGGCAAAAATCAACGAAGCTTTTTCGTATAATAATGTCTTTAAATGAACGTTCCAACTTATATTATCACTTTTTTGAGGTGCCTGCCATGTAGGTAAGGTTTCATTTTTAAGCTTACATAACAGTGCTTTTGATCCGTTCTCGTGAGAGTCCATTTTTGAAATAATTTTTTCAAGTTTCTTCACTTTCTTTTGCTTGGATTTCTTTTTATGCATAGGACTATTGTTTACTGAACTCACTTCGACGTCAACTTCTTTCTTATCTTCTTTCAAGGAAATATAAGGCATAGGAATTGCCTGGAAAGGTTTAGCCATATTTAAATGATTCTCTTCGTATACTCTTTTCTTCTTCTCTTCTTCCTCCTCTTTCTTCCGTTCATCTTCAGAATTATCTTCGATCGGAAAATATTGTAGACATTCGATTCCGTGATAAACGTGATCTAGAGCGGCTAAACATCTTTCTTCGATGGTGCCCGAAATTGGTGGTGGTTTATATTTAGGTTCTTCGCATTCTGCGTGCTCTTTAACTAAAAGAATATATATATATTATTTAGTTGACTTATTTATGTATTAAAGATATCGAAGTACTTAAAATATATTCTTGACTTACTATTAGCTAATGTTAAAGACTTAATTGCAGCTTCTTCGATTTCGTCCCTTAAATCCTTCTCATTCTCGTTGTTTATACTGTATTCACTTTGCGTATCCTCTTCGTCACTCTGGTCTGACAACACTGGACTAGCAGGATCGGTATCAGATGGTATATACAAATCAGATAGCATAAAATGTGCAGATGTTACAATCTGTGGGTACTTTTCTTTAGTCAATAGTTGTATGCAATTTCTTAATAGCATTCTAATAGTACCCTGCTGCCTACGATAATCAGAAGAGTATTTCATGTTACGGGCCACTCTATATAGTAACATAGCAACAGGTACAGTAAATGGATTCTGACCCTTTTCATCCGATACATCATTACACAAAGAAGTTAAGTCATATAACTTTACAACATCGTCGTCTTTGCCTTTGAACAACCAGTAAGTATGTCCAGCCTTAGTTGAATTGTTCTTTAAGAAACTTAAAATATTCTGCGCTACATCTCGGATAACTTTGGGACTGAACTTAGAGTGATCTAAATTAGGAAGATCTTCTGTTTTAATTAATTCATACTTTTGTACAATACCATCCAAATGATAACACATTACCACTTCTGGTACATTACACATCAAATTGTCCAGCCAATAATCTATACCAGTTAACACGTTAATAGGTTTAGTCATATCTCTTAATCTGAGGCTTATACATGGGTGAGTTTGCCCTCCAAATATCGGCATATCAGTACCAATTAACATCTGTATGTTCTCAAAGGTCCAGACAATATTTCTTGCAAAATTATGATTATAATTTGGATCTGGGACTTTTTCTTCTTGAGAAGGTTCTGGCAAGCATGGCTTCAATGTTTTCACAGGTAACTGTGGTTTAGTATGTTGCTCTTTGCTGTCTGCTACTACTATCGAGCGATACAAAAATTTGGATACTAGGTTCCTCTGTTGCAAAGTATTTCTACTGTTTGTTTTATGAAACAGACGCTTTTCTTTATCTCCCAGATTCTGGAAAATATGCTCATAAAAAAATTTCTTTAACCATTCCCAATCGTTTTCCGCTTGTCTAAGTAAATACTTGTGAATATCAAAGTCATCTAGCAACAAAGTGTTCTCTATTCTATGTACCACCATTGATATGACTCCGTGGTTGTAAGGCAATTTCAACAGTTTCTTTATATTCTCTGCGTCTGACACAACATCAACTTCCCCTACGCAATCAGGGAACATGTGTGCCATACGAAAACTGGAAAATCCAGAGGTCTGAGACCATACACTCTGCAGGCCGTAACTTTCTGCAGAACTGCTGAGCCAGTTGCTCGGTGGCAAATTTAAATCTGTGTTGCATTGTAATTGAGCATAAGTTGCTGGTGTTTGGACGACCGAGTATTTTACAACGGCGGTTGACTTGACTGGTTTCTTAGATGAATCAGATGGTATAGCCACAGGCATAGGCTTAACCTACAATTAAAAGTTTGACGAATACGTTACATTAAAATTCCAATATCACATTTGTACCTAATGAATTTATCGGCAACTTGATTCTAAGATAGACAACATTGCTAACGTATTCTATGTGTTGTTTGCGAATAGTATCGTTACGAAATCCCTTTAGTATAGGATAAAAGAAAACTCGTAATTAAATAACTATGCCAAAATAAAGTAGTTAACGTTACTGATGGAACGAGATATCACTTACCGTATCAAGCTTGATATTCGTACTTTCTGACATTTTTAATTTCGAATAGCGTCACTCGCGTCTCTCAAAACTTGTCGCCCTGTTCTAAAATTTCTAGAAGGAACCAGAGTGTATCAGATCGAAACCTCGATCACTCGCCTAACGTACAACCACTGAGTATGCGGTATATGCAGTGGCGTCACGACGATTTAAAAACAGCTTTCTACCTTATCAATTTTGTTCTGCATTATCAGCTAAAAGAAGGTGGATCAAGAAATGATTAATATTTTCCGTGCTCCGATGGTAACGTATTAGCATTAAAAATGAAAATTATGTATTGATAAATAGTAAATCAACTGATATAATTATACAACTACAATTATTAGATTTTTCCGCACGATAAAAGCATAGAATAGGATATTCAAATCATGAAATAAATTCTTCCATTTCTTTTGCGAAAATAAAGAAGGATCTGAAAGTTAAAAGCAAGAAAAAGTGAGTAGCACAAATACAAGAAATATGAAGCGATAAAAGAATCTAATAATTCGCAAAACATGTTCATCCATCCACCGTCTTTTCTCATAAGTGGTTTATACCACAACATTTATTTCTGCTCCTCGTACGCAAAGAAGGGTTTAAAACAGCAAGACACAATAGGCAGATTATACGTAACGACAAAACGAAGCCCGCGAAAACCAGCGTGTCAGAAACATAGCGTGTTCCTACGTCGAAGAAACAACGCACCCCTGTCCCCTCTGACATATAACTGGGAAAAAATATCGCGAAACGGTTAGGATCGACGCGTGCAGAAAGGCACGATTTATCCGCGACGCTGAGCGGATTCGGAAGCCCTGAAAAATCTTGACGTCACTGGTACCCCGTTCCTATATAAGACCGGCGATCACTACCCTCTCAAATCAGTCGACAACGGTGGTGATAAGATCGGAGGATACTTCGTTGCGCTCACGCAAACATGGTGGTGAACTTCAAGGTGTTCAAGAAATGCTCGCCAAACGGCAAAATTTCGTTGTACCTGGGCAAACGAGACTACATCGACTATCTATCCGGAATCGAGCCGGTAGATGGCGTAATTCTTCTGGACCAAAACTACGTGGACACCGGTAGGAAAATATGGGGACAGCTGGTGTGCAGCTTTCGCTACGGTCGGGAAGAGGACGAGGTGATGGGCTTGAACTTTCAAAAGGATTTGTATCTGGTCTCGGAACAAGTGTTCCCAACGATCAAGAAAACGGAGAATAGCCTGACCAGGCTACAGGAACGACTGCTCCGAAAACTAGGACCAAACGCAATTCCGTTTACCTTCAAATTCCCCCAGACGGCTCCGTCTAGCGTAATTCTACAATCAGGAGAAGATGAAACAGGTGAACCTTGTGGAGTGACATACTATGTCAAGATCTACTCTGGGGACACGGAGACCGATATTACCCATAAGAGAAGCACGATAACTATGGGCATCAGGAAGATTCAGTACGCGCCGACGAAACAAGGTCGCCAGCCTTGTACCGTGGTACGAAAAGATTTCTTACTCAGCCCTGGCGATCTAGAACTCGAGGTGACCCTGGACAAACAGCTGTACCATCACGGAGAGAGAATAGCCGTGAACGTATGTGTGAGGAACAACAGCAACAAGGTGGTGAAGAAGATCAAAGCACTGGTACAGCAGGGTATCGACGTGGTGATTTTCCAAAATGGCCAGTTCAGAACAGTGATTGACGCGATAGAGACGCAGGACGGCTGTCCCATTAGCCCTGGCTCCAATTTAACCAAAGTTCTATATCTGAAACCAGAATTGGAGAACAACAAGCATCGTAGAGGCATTGCTTTGGATGGAGGGTTGAAGAAGGAAGGAAGCGAACTCGCATCAAGCACTTTGCTCGTTTCACCCGATGTCCGTGATTCCTTTGGCATTGTAGTTTCTTACGCTGTCAAGGTGAAGCTGTATTTAGGTGCACTGAGCGGAGAGCTCTCCGCGGAGCTGCCGTTCATTCTGATGCGACCGAAGCCCGTGGACCGGATCAAGGTGGTAAATGCGGACAACTTGGAGGTGGAGGACACTACGGAGGAGAAGGTGAAGCCGATCAGCAGCTAGAAAAACGATACACGTGACCGAGGAGCAGTGGGTGCATCAGACACTCGCTGGCTAACGTTCAACCAGAGAATCTCAACTTGCACGGTGGAACCACTTAATCCTGAGATACTAACATGTTCTGTTCTTTGTATTGTTTTATCAAATATCAGAATTCAATTGTTTCTATAGTCCGATGTCGTATTTAGATGCTCGAGAGGTTTCCAGAGGGTACTAATTACCGCCATTGGAAGCAATAAGTTATCATATATAATTGAAATAGAGATCAGGGACGGAGTATATTCGAAGCACGACGAGGCTTTCTTCTTTTTTTTTTTTTTTTTTTTTGAGAGTGAAAGAACGATCGGAGGATGATAGTCTGATTAACGATGATATCTTGGCAAGTGTTAAAACGAACGGTCCGACATACTTGAAGTAGGTTAATGATTCTAGGAATCCGATGCTATCGATCACCACTGCAAGCTAAACGAAAGCGAATCGTCCGACGAGAAACTCGTTTCTAGCAAAATTGCATGCAGATCTCACCCGTAGCCATCGTTTGTACAATAGCGTCCTATAATTATCCAATTCTATGAAATAAAGAATATATGCGACAAAACCAGCGTTTCGTCTCTTTCCCAATTTCCTTCGACGCTACATTTTATGCTTTTAATGTCATTCGATAGCTGTAGAAAAGGGAATAACAAGCCGAGTTCATAAAAGTAAAAGCCAACATATAGGAAGGTATAGCAGCTGGAGCAAAATGAATCAGTAATTAGTCGTATAAGTAGCAAACTCGCAGATTTAACTTACGATCTTCGGCAAATAAAATACACGCAGTTAAATACCGCCTTGCAAGAAATAACTAGCAACGGCGTTACCGTAATGCTGTCAAGTATCATCATAGCGGAGTAACAGAGATAAAATAGAGAAAGCCTGGTAAATTTCAAAGTTTATCCTGGTCAGTCAGCTTTTTACGAGAGTAATAAAGATTCACGTCGCGAGACGTAGACAGTTTTTCGCGCCTGCTTTTCCGCGTTTCCTTTCTCCGCCAAGAGGATCGGTGCCGAATCGCGATATCAGGCAACAATACGTCGTATCCTTATCATTATCGAATAGCCTCTCGTTAATATCTCGCAGCCACGATCAATCAGCCACTTTAACGATAGATAACGCTATTCGTTGTTATTCGTAGCAACCACTGACGTACAGAGTCTTGGGAAATAATTTAATCGCTCGTCGTAGAAAATTTTTACTTTTAGACGCGTCTCGTAACAACGATAACGAAACTTTTCGCTGTGTTTCGTATAACGCGCGTAACATATTCGTAAAAGACGCGTACGAGCAGCTTTCACGAGCCTATGTATTCGTTGAAGCCTATGACTTCATCGGCGTAAAAACGCGTATTCCATTCAACAAGTACTTCGTTGTTTCTTCTGCGATCGTTTCGAAAAATTGACGTCGCGTCGGTAGACTGGATGCAGAGAGAATAACGCGAAGGGAATACGAATCGATAGAATCGGTATGTCGTTATGCAATCGTTGGTTATCGCGAAAATATAGCGGAAGACAAGGTCGAGTATGTTAGATGACGCAACGAAGAAGAAGGTTTGGCCTGGAAAAATAATATGGTTGGCGTGTTCTGCGTCTGGAAACGCGACCACGATCGATCGGCACACCCGAAGAATTATCCGCAATTTCGGTCGCGTCGAGATGGTTATATAGAGAAAGACAGAGCGTACTACGGAGAACAAAGGTGAGGAAGAAAAAAGTTGGAAGGAGGACGAAGGGAGCGCATTTTGGGTGGAAGGTTGCAGGTATAGCTGGCCGCGACAAATCGAAAGGCACGACTCTCGCGATCCTACGATTCTCGCTGTGGAAGGTCCTGGCGAAGGGCAGAGCGCCGTCTCGGCGATGCCACCCTGTGTATAGGTGCGTGGTGGGCGTTGGAGGAGCAGAGAGCCAGCTATCGACTGAGAAACACGAACCTAACCCGAACCTTTCGCATAAAAGAGATAAAGCTACTCGAGACGGAGGTTACACGGAGAGGGAGGACATCGACGACCGAGAGAGACGGCGAGCAGATAAAATTAGAAAGAGAGGCTAGAAAAATGGAGAGACGGCGAAAAGGGGAGAGAGTGAAAATCGAAGAAGAACGAAAACGAACAGCAGAGTGTCGCGCAGCGAGAACAGAGAAGACGAAGGCAGGCAAGAAGGAGAAACGTGGAAACGGAGCAAAGAAAGAGAAGAGAGGGAGATATAGAGAGGCTAGGCAACGCGACGAGAAGCACCGAGTGATCGAAGGAGGAACGAAGCGAGGCTTTGGTGGGACGTTGCGAGAAACGAGGAGTAAAGAGAGCGATAAAGAAAGAAGGGACGAGTGGTGGTGTATCGAGAAAGAGAAGGAGGGAATAGTAGGGGATTCGGTCGGTCGGCAGGCTTGGCTGGTGCGTCAGTCAGGCTCGAGACACCCGCGAGAACGGAGCGGTGGTTGCCTCCCTTATTCGGTACGTACATTCAATGTGTCCCCTCCATCACCCCCTGCCTACCTAACAGGAGTCTCGTCTATCGAGGCAGTGTCGCGCAGAGTGTCGTACGAGGAGTATATTGGTCCGCCTGTTCGCTTCCCTTCTTCGCAGACCGGTGTTTCGTATTTTCTATTCGCAACCCCCCACCCCCACCGTGTTTCGATTTGTGCCGCGTACGAACCAAATTCATCGGTGGAGCTACGTACGAGAGAGACCGGCCAACGATCGAAGCAGCGTGAAAGGGAAGCAGGAGTTGCCGCAGGAAGGAATCGAAGGAGTTTCTGCCGATAAGACCGGGCAAGAATACCCTAGAAAGAACCGAAGACAGTGGCGGATACGCTACGCTAGCGGTCGAGTGAGTATTACAGCTCGCGGAGTCTTCACTCTGCCCTCTTCTCTTTGCCCCTGTCCTCTCATTCCGGTTCGATCAGCTTTTCTTTATCGGTTCTCTTGCGCGCGTCTATAATCTCTGTCGTACGATCGACCATACAAGTAAAACGCGTATCGCGTGTATCTTTCTGCTTGACCTGTGTCTTGTGTCACGCGCAACAGACACCGGCGAAAATTCACCGATACGCGACGAGTTTCTCTTCTCCCGCGGCAGACGGTGGCATTGATTTCCTCCTCCCGTTCTCTCGCGCCGGCCGCTCGCCCTTCCCTTCCCAACGTGTACGCACGATCGCAATTTCTCAGCCCTTAAAATCGAACGAAATTCAAGCGAATGCGTACTCGCAGATTCTCGTAAATCGACCGATGCGTATGTGATATGTCGTGGCTGCCGAAGGTCCAAACCAAAAATCGAGGAAAGAAAAAAAGAGCATCGTGTACGTAGAAGGATGGGTGGGCGGGGAGGCTCTCGTTATTCTCTGAACCCCGAACATTTGACTCGAAAAGGAACGCAGGGTGCGCGTTTTGGTGCACGAAACGTTGCCGGGGGTCGAAGAACGTTTGTTTGCACAGTTTAAGAAGGATTCGTCGATTCTTTGCGTTTGTGGCGTGGCCGGGACGAAAAGCGCGCAAGCGGAGGAACGAGTTTCTCCGGCACGCTGCAGTGTAATTTCACGCGAAACTCTGGCAACCTTGAACGCTGCTGGAACTGTCGGTTCGAGGCTGGTCCCGACAGTGTTCAGGGGCGTCGAAACGCGGCCAGAGGTTTTAAGAGTACGATCACGAATCGCGGTGTACTTCGAAACGTCGAATTCCGGTATCGAGCGACCAAAAAACCACCATGTTCCTTGTACGCGTCGCAGTTCCATTGTCGACTCGTTTGTAATATCGTAGCTTCCGTACGAGAATCGACGTGATTAAGATATCTCTATTTATAAACAGACCACCGTTTATTTACACAGTTAGAAACCATGGTTGTTCCGTCTTCTCGCACGCGTCTCTGTTTACCAGTGCTGTAAAAGCAAAAGTGTTTGCTTTGAACGAGCGTTTAAATAGAAAGAGAAGACACGGTGGATCCGAAGGGAGCAAAAGTGTCGGATAAAATTTCGGATTTCGCAGAAAATCGTGCCTTTTGGGAAAATTTTCTCCTAACAGATAGACGTTCTCCGTACTTGTGGGTCGTAAAGATAAAATTTTGTTCGATTGTTCGGAAAGTTGATAGCGTTTTTGCTGTGAAATCCTACCGAATAATATAAATGCTGCTTCTAGTCCAGATGCGTTTCTTCGGCGCAGGGAATTAAGTTACAATTGACGTTTTCGAGACGTTCAGTCTGCTGCAGAAGTAAATATCTAATCCCATAGTTGAATAGAAGGTTTTCATCGTCCTGATTCAGTGATCAACGAGTGTAGCTGTTACTGTACCTAACAACTGCAATTTTTTCTCCCATACGTAAACGTTGAAGCGATACTTTGCTACTCCAAAACTGGTGCTCGACCACGAAACTCGAAATTTCCTTCGCACTTTCCGATATTTTCGTGGGAAGACCCATTCGATCACGTACTCGAAGGCTTGTTTGTTCACGTACAGCGATAACAAATATCGCTCGGATGCATTTGCTCGATCCGATACGTTTCGTTTAACTCGACCACTCGTTCAGGTATAATACGTGTCCGCGCTTATCGTTTGGCTCGAACGCGAGCCTGGAAATCGAGAAGCACGAATCGTCGACCTCGAACGGCCATGCTTTCATACGGTATTAGTCACACGTAGCCGGCCGATGAATATTTCAACGTTACAGCCTGCAAACACCGTTTGCCCATGCAAACACGCATTCCGTGTGTCGCTTTTTCGTTGCGAAACGCCGCCTCTAATCTCGCGATATCCTCTCGGTAGGCAGAATAACGCGACACGGTGATCCATGGCGGTTCTAGCGACTGCACCCGCATCGATTTCACTCGAGTCGGACACTTTTCCTGCTTCGAAGCCGGGAGTCACCTCGAACTATTGTCCCAGTTGCTGTCAAATGGCTTCTGTTACATCTTAACGAGCCAGTCGTCGGAGAAAGCAACGTGTCGTGTAAAAGCATCGCGAAAAAATTCGATTTCCGCCTGGCTCATTGGCTTTCTTTCATCTTCACGAACCCATTAGCGAAGAGATTAACCATCAACGTGTTTCTTCCTATTCTTGCTATTTTATTTTATCGAGAACCCTATTAAGGATTGGCGGTGACGAATTTTCACCAACTGCGTTCATTGTTCTTACCGAGTGACGATTACCACGCGTTAGCATTGCAAATGTGTTTCGCGAACGATTGAATATCGTATCGCTATCTAGAGTTACTGTATGCTAAACCAGAAGTAGAAATACTTTGTTGAAAGACACCGATCAAATTCTTTGCTTTGACAAAGTCTCTACCGATCGAATAATTTTCCGTATCGATATCAGGGAAAAATTGAATAAGGGAATATTTTATCCTTCCACTACGATGTATCAAAGTAAATTATTTTACGATATTTCTACTTTAATAGGTATTGTAAATTTTAACAGTTGACCAACTTTGTTCCTCGAAGAACCGAACGGAAGATGCAACCTGTCAAATTTAGAACCATCGGCTCTCTTCGACGCTTCTTGATCGAGTTTCCTTGCATTCCTATGCTAATTTTTCCTGCGCTAGCTCGTCGAAGAGATGCAACTTTTCCAAGGTAACGGAATTTTTCCAAGCTAACGTTTTTCTTCAAACTCCGTAAAGTTGGTAAAACACGTACCAATTTCAAAATTTTGATCGATAGCGTAGCCGCGTGCTCGTGAAATATTTTCGTACACGTCCGAAACAGGATCGTTGAATTCATGGCTCCTATTGGATACTGCGCGTGCTGAAAACGTAGCTCCTCGGCTGGTAGGTGGCAGACAAGGGTGTAGCTGGTCGAGTCCTGGCCCGATGCATTCGCGATCCTTCCGTTTCTCTTGCTCTCTCCGTGTCCTTCGCCACGTTATAACGTGCTCGTGACTCGTCCAAGACCCAAGACCCGAACGACGATCGTCCTCTCTCTCTCCTTCCCTTCCTTTTCTCTGGCTGGTTTGGTCGCAAATTTTCCGTAGGATGCTCGCGACAGATGAAAGTACACCAGGGACTAGATAGAGGCTGAATTATCGGATTCACCGCGGGGGCAGCTGCTATCGATAGATTGAATATGAATTATTGAACGCTCGCGGCTGGAACGCCGAGTTCTCCAAAGCGATCGAGGGAACCCGTCGAGAGAACGTCCCCGGCCGATCTAGCCACTTTCGCGTCGCGGACGATCACCTGGAGCGCACTCGAACCTATCGAACACGGTCGAGGCCCTCTCGGTCGAGTCAGCTATTGCAGCAGGCAACTGATTTTTCTTGTCGATATCGGATGGGTTCGAACGTGCTTTAAGAGGCTGTGTGGCTGTTTTAGGGCTACTGGTGTATTCTTTCGTCGTTGAATTAAGTTTGCTTAGGTTTGGACAGGTGCGGTTAGATACGATCGAAAGTTGCAAGTATAAAATGACGAGGTTCTGCGATTAAGATAAGGCAAAAATTTCGATCGATGCGGATCGATTTCTCCATAGTCGAAAACTGATTTTTCTTCTGGCACTTTTCAACCTAAAAGCATATTCTTAAAATTGGTGCAGTGTCTGTTAGCGGTTGATGTTAGGACACGCTGTCCTAGTCGATAACTTTATCGAAATACGAAATAATAAGGTTCTGCAATTAAAAGAGCAAGAATTTGAACGCCTGCTCTCGAGTGCTATAGTGATTATATCGTGTTGATGTAATTATCGATCATCATCGAATAGATACGAGAATCGCAATCACAATGATAATTACTCTTTAAGTCGACTTACCTCGATCATAGAAGTCAGAGTTTGAATCATAATGATTCGAAAGTTCCTTCATCGGTCGATGAACTAAGCTGGAACAACGTAATCGATCAACGAAAGATGTAATTTACAACGCGTGTAAGTAGAAACAAGCGATCGTCCTATCGTCTCCGTGAAGCACTCTTCTGTTAGCTTTCAGCGAATGTAAGAGCGTGGAGAGTCATTCGGATAAACATCCTAATCGCGGAAGTCGTCTCGCGTCGTCTTGCAAAGGGGAATTTTCACGAAGGAGAGCCTTGCGTGGGCGATTATACCGGGTGAAAAGCGAGAGGGAGCCGAAATCAACTCGTTCGTTTTCGACTTTCATTTTCCACGAGACTCGTTTCTCCGAAAGAATTGAAATGTCAAAGAGACCGAGAGAAAGACAGTGCTGCCTTTGTTCGTAGTCGACGTCGACTCGCATAAAAACAGGGTGAAAGAGGGTGAAAAACAACATTGTTGGATTTTTGAAGCCTTCTTCAACACGCTAGCTTAAATAAGTAGATTTATTAGTCGATAGATTGTTGTTCGAGGGGATCTTATAAATTAATTAATTAGAAAGTTATCTTTCTCGGATATTTCATGGTATTCTCTAATAATCGCGTCTTTCGAGTAAAATTTCTCACAGTTATACGAGAAAACCTATTAGTACCGGCAATTTGTGGATTCGTATCTCGTAAATTTCACTATTGATATTAATTTAATTTTGCTGGAGAGCCCGGATAGCGAATCGGATATTCGTCTAGCTTGCGTGCTTAAATTGCGATAAATAAATGACAACTGCGTGAATGTTCGCCAACGAATTATGGATGTACGTACGCTTATGCATGTCGCGAGGAAGCTAGGCAACGCGCGAGCGTGCAACTCGAACTCGTTGGTTCCCAGCGGAATCATGAAAGTATAATAAGGCATCCTCCGGTTTCTGCGAACCAGACTTTCATCCGATCGGACCATTATCTTGCATTAGACTGTTCGATGTTAATTGTAAACAGACAGACACGAGGATGTGGAAGAAACGCAACGTTGCAGATTACAAGGAAACGATCCGGGCAATCGCGGTGATCTTTCCCAGGAATCTAGCCCAGAAGATTGCCTCTTGTTCCTGGCGTGTGTAGGAGGATTTATACGAAACCGGCGTTCTTCCAGAGAAGAATATCGAGAAGAATTCTATTACGGTAGCAGGCTGGTCAGAAGAGCGTGTATTTATACTTTTACGAGATGCCGAATACCTATATTTTTTGTTGAGTACGAAATTTTATAATTCGCAAGGTGCAAGTTATCGGTGCAAATAAATTTCGTTGATTTTCTAAAATTTGAAAGCGACACACCGGAAAATCAACTGCAAAAGAGCTGATGGCGATAGCAATGGTCGATTAAAACGGCAAAACTCCAATCAATTAACGCGATGATATTACGTCTTGTACTCCAACGAGGAAATCTAAGTAGAAGCTAAGAAGAAAAAGAAGAACGGAAGGTCTCTGCGGGTGAAATAATTCTGTACGATGACGTTTCGCGAATATTGAATCACTTTCGCGCGAATCATCGGAACCGCGGCCCCGAGCCAGGTCGTCTTACGTTGCGGCGGGAAATGGAAATAAAAATGCAGCGTGTCGTGACGAACGGAGGTTGTGAATCATCGACGCTAAAATAGAACGACGCGGAGCCAACACTGAAATCAGTCCGATAAAAAGCTTCAACAACAATGCCTGGGCTATTGGCATCGATGCGAATTGCTCGACTGCTTACGTCCGTGAAAGTAACGCGTCGATAGCGAGTCGAACGAACGAACGGGAAGAAGGGACCTGGTGCTCCTAGGTAACAGTAAAAGGCTACCACGATACACTTTCCTTCGTGAGATCAGCCGTTCCGCGATCCAAGCTTCTTAGCGCTCCTTTATTCTCGATTCCGTGATCTGTAGAACGTAATTGTATATTTAAAAAGGATTTCTAACGAACACACAAAAGCAAACTTTTACTTTTTCAAACGCGTGAGGGCAAAAACCGAACAATTTCATCGGTAATTACATTATCGTTGAGAGTCTAGTAACTAAGCTACACGTACGTAATTAATTAATTAAGTAATCGATTATATATGCGTTGGTAGCAACTTGCGCGTTAATCCTGGCTTTCCCGAACGATGATTAACGAATATACGATCACTGCAGCAATAATTTCCATTTTCCAGAGCAAAGTTCGAGGATCGTGTAATTCACGGAAATTACGAAACGACCTCGAGGAATCAACCACGAAATAATTGAGCGTTATCTGCGCTTTATGTTATCGTAGTATCCGCGCTAGATACCTCGCCGTGATGAACACGCATTGGAACCTTTCAGGGAGAAAAAAATGTGAGACTGACACGTATATGCGTCGCATTATGTTAACGACCATGGCCCATAGATTTCGATGGTCGATAAGAATGGAATGTTTGGAGAAAAATGTGACGAGTGAAACGACAAACCATCTGTGACCGAAACGTTTATACTACAAGCCAGAGTTTCCTCTGATCGTGAGAGCTATAATTGCGTTTCCATGGAAAACTTCGATCCATCGGGTATCGACCACGAGTTGTTGAAAGATTGCTTGCTGATAATGTTAATGTTAAAACCATCAACGATACTTCTAAAACTTTGATTTTAAAAGTGAAGCTTCGTTTTCGAGAGAATTCGGTTAAAAAACTTGTAAAGTACACGTGAATTTAATTCACTTTCTACGAATGGATGATTGACAGGAAGTTGTTCTACTTGCGAAAATCAATCAAAAACGTACAACAAAAATTTGACGTTTAATCTCCTGAGAGATATTGAGGCAAAAAATGATTTCAGAGGTAGTTTTCAATCAATGACTACATGCGTGTACGTTATTTCTCTTACTTTTAGAGCAATACGACATAATTATCTACTTTCAACTCTAGTAGATTTGTTCTTACAAAACTTTTAAGCCCTCGTCCTTAAAAGAATAAATTTTTTTTAAACGATTCTTTATTAAAAAATAAAATTCTTTCTACATATCCGACTTATTTTCACGTATAGAATAACCTCCTCTATTGAGTTACACCACGGGCGCTGCCACGCCCTGTATAATGCAAGGGAGAAACACACCCTTATCTATGTATGTACTTTACAAAGAAGCCACCTAAACCGGTAAAACTACACCGTTAAAAGATCTATGAAATTTCTATGAAAATTTATATTCTACGAGATCTATAGAATTTCATTGAGAAATTACGATCGTTTCGATACTCTGCTAGTTTTATCGGTATCAGAGAAAGAGTAAACGTTCGAGTGAATGATAGCTTGTTCGATAAAATATTTATATACCGATAGCTTGTTAAAACTCGAGTAGAGTAATTTTATTTGATAAAAGAATATCGTCTGTAAAAAATACGAATTAATCTGTTCTATTCACTGCGACAGTTTTACCATCGCTAAGAGGAAACAATCTTTTCGAAGATTAGCCCTTTCTAGATTACTAAACGAGCCAAACGCAGAGTAATTCCACTGGATGGGAAATATTTCGTGAAAAATACCATTGTTAATGATCCTATTCGAAGTAAGGAAGTAAGAGGATAGCGAATGGGCGTGGCCCAGGATCGCGACTTATCTCTTGAAGTATTATATATGCTTGAAAGCTGAGGCAAACGGTGCTACTTAAGAGTTAATATATCGATGGGAACGTAATCGCGACTCGAGGAAGGAAAGTCTACCAGTTGGTTGTGGAATCGCCTTTTCTTCTTGTGTTCAGAACGGTACATTCGCGGAAAAGGTCAGACATATGTAGAAGGTGGAGCAACAACGTTACCGACAAGATCTGCCTCGATTCACGCGATCCCTGTATCCAATTACTCGACAAGAAGGATTTTTATTATTCTTATAAACGATCGGCGATTCGAAAGAAAAGGGAAAGGTAAAAAGCAACGGTGATATTCTTCGAGGGATAAATTGAAATTTTCCACGAAGGAAGGACGGCATGATGTTGATTCTTAATAAATTACTCCGCTCTTACTGTTTCCTCTTAGCTCGCGTCTTCTTTCTATTTCTCTTATTTTCTTTTTTTTTTTCTTTCGTGTAATTTGCCACGGAAGCGTTAATGTACCGCCCACATGCACGCGCGAGACCATTTAAATTACTGCCGACGAAACGACTGGAAGAATACCGCGACTCGCCCTGCAATTATTCTCCAAGTGTTACTCTTGTCGACTCGGTTCGTATCTTTCTCAATTCTTTCCGAGGAATTCTCTATAACCTGTTGTTATACGCGATTCTCTGTTAACACTAATTCAAAGATACGATAGAGCAGTGTTTCCTCTAATTTTCTTTTGCTAGCAATGTCCTTTTATTATATAATTCGTTATATGATAACTCGCGAAATTTATTTTTATTTAATCCTGTTGTTCTTTCAGCTTGTTCTTCGTGTTTGTATTCGGATATCTTTTTTTTCATAAATTTGAGATATGCACGTGTTATAATAATATGTAAGAGACAGTTTCTCACAGAATTGTAATTACTTTTATCTCAGTGCGATATTTCTGTCTTACAGTGTCATAATTCGAAGCTGCTTTCGTAACGTTTTCGATCGTTAAATTGCATAGCTGTTATGGAAGTGAAATCATTCATAGATGCTCGTCGATTTCTTAAAATTATCCCCGGTTCGAGGAACAAGATAAATCTATGTCTCAGCTATCGATGCATCGACACGAACGTTCGTACCTCAGTACACGTTAACGTTATCCTTTTAATCGTTCACGATCGCTCGCTATTGTAATCATCGATCGGCTGGAAGCAACGACAGAAGAATAGCGAACCCATACGCAGAGATGGATGCTGCAAGCGGAGAAAGTGACTGGTTGACACGATATTCTTCCTCCAGATCCCCGGTCGATCCCATGGATGGATATCAAAGATTTATGCAAATTATCACGTCAAAGCCGTACACTGCTCGTGACATGCTTGCATCCGACTAAACACAGCTCTGATCGTCGCTGATAAAAAGCCTCGCGTACTACAGAGAAGCTGGATTTTTAAGAAAATCCTCGAGAAGAGCCTACTGGCCTACATCAACAGCTGAGCAAGGATTAGAAACGATCGAACGAAGATCTCGTTTTACGATCGACCGTTTTAGCTTACTATTTCATATATTGATCAAGGATCAATTTAAGCTGAAAGTTTGACAGATACACCTAACAGATAACTAACGATACTAATTGGTCGAATTTTTCGGCGAAACTGTCCGAAATATAACTTTGTCAAGATTCTTGCAACGCTTTTCTTCCGCTAATAACATCGGTACGTGTTGAGACAAAGGTGGAGTATTAAGTAAAGAAAGAAATGATGGCGTGTTGATTAAGATTAAAATTAATCAGCGCGTTCGTGGAATCGAGAAAGCAAAGCACGAAGCAAGGAGACCAAACAAACCGACAATTTATAAAAATCCATATTCCTGGTTGAAGCAGGTTTCCTTGCCAGTAGCAGAAATATGGTTTTGTGTCTTGTGCGTCAACGAAAACGAAAGCTAGAAGGAATTTGTGGTTTAGGTGGTCACCGAGCCAAGTGCCTCGCCTTATCTCTGTCCGTCATTAAATCTACCGTTCCACGAGTCGTTGCACGAATCGGTAGAAATATCGTTCTCTGGAAACACAAATTTATATGAATTTATATGGATTTGCGAACTCTAAGTCCGAATAAAATTCAATGTCCAAGTTCCGTAGGTTTTCCTACTTACTATACATACTATATACTGTACACTATTATATCGTATATAGTGTGTGCTGTGGATCAGACAGCTGTTCGAGGGCGGCTTGATCTTTTTTCAAAAGCTTATTGAAGCACATGCTGCGGGCAGAGGCGCGCCATGTGCCTCGTATCCTTCTGTGGCTCGTTTCAATCTCGATTATCTTCTCTTCGAAATTCCTTTTGAATACCCAACGTCGATTTTTCACAATGGAAGACTCGCTCCTTTTCGAAATAACGTCTGAAGAGAGAAACTCTCGTTTCGATCTCGATAATCTTCACATTTCTTATCGTCGATTTTCCACGACGAAAGATTCGCAAGTTCGTGGAAGCGCTTTAAAGAGAAATAGCGTTGAATGTTTAGAGGAAAGACAAACGTGCTTTAAATCGTTAAGTCGTTTGGCAAACGTACGGTTGTTCGATAAAATAGGCGAGACAAGTTGCGCATGGCGCCAATGTTGCGCAGAGAGCTGTCAATTGACGGGACGACACTGACAATTCTGACTTCCTGTTCTTAAACTACACGTGTCTCTGTAGTTGCATTCTCGCGATGACGAAGCGATCGTGTTATTTAATCGTTTGCAACTATCGATAAACGAATTGATTGAGTTTAGAACATTGGCCATCGTTAACTGCCCTCGTCGTTTATTCGTCTTATGATACTCAACGTATGGATTTTTATTGGAAAGCGAATATTCTGGAAAACATTCGTTGACGTTTTTTCACGCTATACGATCTATTTCGTAGGATTCAAATTAGCTTGAAATTAGAACAACATGTAGAGTGAACGAATTTTGTGGCGCGAGTAATGTTAGTGAGATTCCGTGGATGAATGAAGGAAGTTAAGAGGCAAAACCATAAATTTTAACTTTTTCAGTAAAAGAATTCGATTATTTTTAGATGGAAATATATTGCCTAATACTGCGAGCTTCGCTCGTCGTAAAAATTATCCGATTATTCCAAACTTAATTCTGACTTTTCGTAATAATCCAACGAATCGCACACTCGTGATATCAACGTAAGAAGAACAACATACTTGGACGTAGTTGCAAAGAGCTTCCAGAAACATAGGACCAGTCTTACTCAACTACGACACAATAAAACGAACGAATCCAATATTGGTAGGTGGCGAAACGGAGATATCGGAGTTCCCTTAATCACATTATAGTTTCCGTATGGCTTCTGAGCTGTCCAGATACCAACTGGATACCTTAAACTATCTAAAACCGCTGAACTCGTTCTCCACTTTACGACCACATTTTTAACGGGGTCACTTTGAAAACGAAAAGATGAACAACGAGAACAAAAATACCTAAGAAGAAAAAGACTTTTCGTTTTAAAAGCACGAATAACGCATTCCGAATAGATCATTCCGTGGTCTCTTCCGGCTGACAGTCGGTCTATTTTTCTTGGGTGCATAGTGCCGCCGAATGTTCACTCGATATATTTGTTCCACCAGCTAAAGGAGAGGGTACCTGTGCTCACGGCACGGGGTGACTCAGCTCGTATATATTTCGGCGGGTCGAGTGGTTCTCGTCAGAAGGAAGTATTTCGCGCTGAGTCAACCACGAAATCCCGAAACTGCATGCACCGGGTGGTCGTCGCAGCTCAGAGCCCTCGTTTCGTCAACGGTTGTCCGAGATTTTATCGCCGGCTGCTCGAAAATGAATAGAATAGAACAGAGCCGTACAATCTAGGAAAACGAATTTAATCAATTAATTATAGTTAGTCTCCCGGTTATGTCTGTAGGATCTTGGTGTTGGCCAAACATTGTGAGAACACGTTCTCATCGTGTTGCAACATACGTTTGAAATTCGTCGTGATCCAATTCTGCGAGAATCTTAACGTTATGATTTAGTCTTTCTCATCGCTTTATATATTATAGTTTGAGATTACGGAATGTTTCTTTTATGAATGTAGCAAAACTCTGTCGTTAGTCTCTGTCGACGAAAATCGTCAATCAGCGATGAAACTTAAGAAAGCACGAAGCCGATCATAGTCGTCGTAGCATTGAAACGTCCGTGAAGCCTTTGCCGCTGCAGGCTACGGACGAGCAGGATTAACGAACGACGGTGTAAACTCGCGAAGGATCGCGTTCCAACGAGAATAGAGGAGAAAGAGGAAAACGTAATCGCTTGTTCGCCAGTGGCAGGCAACCAAAAGCTGTTCCGTGACGATCTATTCTAAGCTTGGATCGTTCCAAAACAGGAACAGGTCCAATTTCTGTCGTCGCTTGATGTTCTCGTAGCTCGAGCTATGCTCGTAAAATTTCAAAAACTGCGACGTGCACGTTCCGATGGATTTGAACCGACACGTTCTAAGATTGTAATTTCACGCAAAATAATTGGAACCGGTTGGGTCGTGTAAACAGTTGATTTTAACTGCCTCGTACGACGCTTAAAAATGCTTTTCAACGATAGAAAGAATTTATTTACCCGAAAGTTAATTTACTCGCATCCATTCGACCGTACGCTTCAACTTCACGAACGTTTCGACCCTGTAGATTCTATATCGGGAAATTAAGAAATTCTGTATTTCCAGAAAGACTCAAAGGGAATTAAAAGTACACCCACGCGAAGGTTGTCTGTTTTCTTTGCCTTTGCTCGGTTGAAAAACGACGTAAGAGCCGCGGGAGGCGGCCGGTTACTGAAATCTAAGGTTATTTCGAACGTTCGTTAAGCTCGAAACGATCTTCTTCGGTAGATTCGTAGGCAGCGAGCGACGGGATGCCGGTCGTTTTGCATGCCCGCATAGATCGAAAGCGTCTGTTCGCGTGGAAAGATCCAGCATCCAGATAAAATCGCAGGAAGATACGGTTTCTCGTCACGACACCAGCTTCTCGGAGAGTAGAAAGGCGGCTCTTGGCCGGGATCACCTATTAGCCGAGCGGAGATTCATGGATGCTGCATTATTCATAAGGGAAGACACTTTGCAGCCTTTTTTCTTCTCGACCAACCGCGGAATAGTACCTAATTTAAAACGTACGACAATTTGTGCGTTGTCCGCGTATAGGTAAATCATCGAACGTCGATTTCGTGAGATCAGCGCCGTTCGATCGTCCTTTAAATCTTTCCATGGGCGCTAAGAATTGCTTTCTTTCGTGCGTGAAAGTCAGAGTGTATGGGTAATGTGGAAATATATAAATTACGAATGTGTAAAGTTTTTCATCGAATGATATTTATTACGTGTTAATTTCAAGCTTGAAGCCAATCGAATGCGCGTTCAGTCCTTTATTAACTATTTCTTGTGGAACAGATTGACCCAGAATGAACGAAGAACCGCATAACCTTCGATTTCGAGACACTGTGTAGTCTGCTGAGCCCGAAATCCGACTACCAGAAGCCCAACTAGTATTCCTCGTGAGTCACGCGAGCATTCCGCAGAATCCATCGAAGCGACCGACCGGAAACGTGACGCGATCTGCCAACAAATCACGAAAAATTGTGCAGGTTGGCGTTTATGGAAATCCGTTGGTTCGAAACGTGTTACTACTTGTCCCTCGGCAACATCATACTTTCACGCTACGCAATTAATCCTTCCAACTATTTCTGACTAATACCGATAAAAAGAAACGTTCTTCGGTTCTTATCTGATGAATCTTTCTTCCATCCTCTACCGTTTCGAAGCTTCGAACAAATTGTCTGAAACGTTCTATACGCATATTCCTAATCATCTTTAACGAAATTTAAACGTAGAAATCGCTAACTCCGTTTGCAGCTAATAAGCGTATGATTGCTTCTAGTCGTTAACTCGTCGTTACTTTGCAGATTCGTTGAAATCTACGCTATCGCCACGAATCTACCGAAGTGTCTAGTTACTTACGAGTGTCAATGTACATGACTAACGACGAGCGTTAGCGGAGCGACGTTTCGTTCGAGTAAACCAAAGGAAATAAGCGAAGAATAAATGAAACTAAAAAAACACGTGGCGGTCTAAAAGCGTCATTAATTCTCGTTGGACGAGGACGAATCGTTAATGGTCGTCGATAACGTATGAATCGGCAGGATTACTCTGTTTGTATGTTGGCTGGTTCGTCGAATGCGAGAATCTGCTGGCAATAAGTCACATCCAGTTGCGATCATTCATCGAGAATAACCGTTCACCCGTTCGTGATCTCCTCTCTCGAATTTCACCCGATGGAGCCTACTTGCGGAGATGCCTGGTCCTGACTTGACGTCGGTAAACACGCGAAGTTAGAAGCTGGTAGCCTTGAACGAGGCTCGATCTGCCGCGAAAGCAACGACGTGCTCCGCCACATACTCCGCCGTGATACACTACCGTTCATAAGTATTCGTGACTTTTGAATACTCGTACACCTACGGCAAATACAGTGACTTTTATGTATTACACATATCACTGATATTGTAGAAAATATCTTCAACTTTCTGTAATGTCAAGTAGCCAAATAATTATGGCAGTATACGTTCAAACGAACGTTTCTGATTCCTTTGGATGTGTTATTTCGTATTCTTGCAGTTTGTCTGCTAATATTTGATAATCGTGATAATAATCAACTTAATAACAAGTCGGATGATCTTGACGAACACTATGTTTCTTCGATATTAGGGTTTTCGAATAATAAAAATACGTATTTCTCTAGTTATTCGACGTCTAAATACTTATGGACGATAGTGTACATTCTGACGCATCGTACACGATTCATCGCTTTCTCGATCTTCGACGAGAGGACGTATGATGACTTTGAAGATAATTATTTTCAGCAGGAAATTTAATTAAATTTTTTCTACGCTTTAACGATACGGTGATCGATAAGAAGTTTAAGGAAAATTAAAAGTGGCAAAACAAGTTCCGTTGGAATTGATACGGTGGTGAGTTATGGATACATTCATCTGGCTTTCTATCCCATGGAAGAAGACTAGAACACCCAGTTGTCTCAATTTCTATTCGATTTACAAGCAATCTTCGTCCCAGGGTATAATTTCAGACACTCGAAACGACGATACCCAGTGAAAGCCGAACGAGAAAGGATTCTAGATTGCGAATGTGGAGTTTTTTTTTATGTACGAATGAAACAACCGGGTTACGTAGCCTGAGTTAACCACCGACAGAGCGTTCTCAAAATACGATAGAGCTAAAATAGGAGAATAAAATGTACTTTGGTATTAAATTTCATTTATTTAAATAGAGATCAAGCGTATTGTCAGTTTGTTTTAGTACTCCAGAGTTCTATATATTTCTCACTGCTGAATTAGCTAAGTTTTTTAACGCAAATAAACCTCTAGCGTTACATTCTCTTTGTGCCTGAAATACCTCCAGCGTTTCGGCGTAATCAACATTTTCGCTTGTTATTTCACTTCGTAAAAGTTTACGTCTGCATCTTGTTCGTCACTCATAAAGGATACTCCGATCTAACAACAGAACAAAGAAAAGAAACTAAGACGGATGCGTTCATTCGTCGATCGAATTCCAAATCTCTCGACAGCAATAATTACTTTCTTCAGGATATACCGAAGTATTTCTGTTCTTGTTACATCGAGACGGTCGTTGGAACGAATCGAAGAATCATATTACGCGATACAAACTGTATATCAGAGTATAGACATTAAAATATTCGGATAATACGAATGTTCATGGGGAAAAAATGCAGAGTATCGAACGACGGGGAGGCAAATTCCTCGATTCGAGAAACGTTGCCCCAGGAACGTTCCTCCACGGCGCGGTCGCACCTTGGTGCGTTCGGAGAATCGCAGAAAGGTGGCTGGCATCGGTTCAAAGCGACGTAATCGGCCGGTTGCGTCGCTGCTTATTCGGAATCCCGGATAGAGGATACCGTAAAACGGCGTGCACACGCTTTATTACATCTGCTGTGCGTAAATTTAGGCACACGGAATCACGAGGCTGCTACGCGTCTCGGTTCGCCACGCTTTAACCCATTAACCACTTGGCTAAACGCGTACCGACTTCTCTCCAAGAATTAGCTATCGCTTGTAATTTAATTCGAAACTCTAACTTTATTAAAAATTCTATTATACTTTCTTCTCCACGTGTATTTTAAATTTATGCTTTATTTTTAACGCTCGATAACTATTTTAGTGGGTAACGTGCATTGTTTTCCACGAATCTTTACAGGATTTGAAAGAGATAAAACGTGTTTACCAAGAGTAATATTTTATATAGATGGTAACGCGAAATCTCCTTATAGACGATAACGAGTATCAAATTATGTGCATAGGTTAGATGTTCGTAAGATTATGAACGCTTAATAACCAAATATCCATCTATGTAACCACTGTATGGGGATAAGTGGTCGCTAATGACTCCATTGTTAACGTGACCACTTTAAAATAAACTCGTACAAAAAGAAATATCGTTAGGGAGCAACGAGTTAATTTATAACGATGTTGTGTTCGGGTCGAAGTCTACTTGTCTGGATTTTCCAAAATCATGTTCGACTCGTTCAATCGCTTATTCTTTATTTTCGTGGCGAACCAAGCCCACATCCATTCAAAATATTCCAGTCACTATCGTTCGTTCATTATGCGTCGTTTACGTACGCTTTATTACTTCGTGTACTTAAAATTCCTGCGACCTAAAGCGTTTCTTAAAGACATCCGGACGCACCGCTAATTACATACCTGGCCAACGTTTGCGTTTATGCGCGCTGCTCGTAACATTTTCCCGACTGCTTAATATCCACTTTCTAATTGATACGATATTTAAGAGCTTACTGCAAATTCTTACCTCAGATCTAAGCGTTTAAACTGTTAATTGGGTCACACCTTAACGAGAAACTGTAATCGCTTTAGTGGTATTTCCCTTTAAGAGCTTGTTCACCCAAACATAATCCGATCTAACTTGATCTCTTCTGGCAAATTTTGGATATCAGGTCAAGATTAATCTGGAAAAATATTACGTTTCTATAATGTGTCCCTATTTCGTAAAAGAGATGCTGGAAAGCTGAAACAGTTCGAGTTGAGAAAAGTCGTTAGTGCGCATAATTGCACGAAAAACTTCTGCTATCACGAAATGTAAAGTAAGATGTCTGTAAAAGAACGACGATACTTAACGCGATCCAGAACTCAAAGCGTCAAAGCGCGAATAATAAATCGTCGTATAAACATCGCAACTTGCACGTTTCAAGCCTTATCTCGAGCAAGTACTTCTGAGTGAAAAGCAACGATCGAGATCATAAAGCTGGTCACAAAGACGCTTTTCATTCGATCGATCGAGTTCCACCGCGGCCGAAAGATAATTTCTTTTTTCATCCGTTTCTTTCTTCGGCAGGCGACACTCTCGAATCGAGCAGCTCCTTCGCATTCCTCGGTTCGATTCACCAGCCTCGGAGATCGTTGCCTCGTTCACGGCCGCCCGATTCCTCGGGCTGCGTTTCGATAGAGCGCAAGTACGTGGCTGTCCGGAGAATCCGTTGCGCATACGTATGTACGCGCTCGCGCATGTGCTCCATCAAGCGATTACGAGACCGCGGAAGCAGCCTCGAAGAATGCTGGTCCCAGCGAATAATCAGCCTTGTTTAACGCGATTCCTCAGAAAGATACGACCTAAATTCAATGGAGAACTTCTTGCATGGAATTTCACGAGCGGTCGATGAATAGAAATTTTCTAGAGTTGAAGTTTCCTTTTCCGATAGAGCGGCTCGCACGTATCTCGACGATTTATCGATTTTATCCTTCGATCTTCACTCTCTTCGGCTAATTTCTTATTTCTATCGTGAATTATCGTACATATTATTTCGTCGTATCGTGTAACAGGTCGATATCAAAATTGGTAGAAATTCTACGCGATTAAATTTTATCAGTGCAGCTGATGTGTCAACTTTAAAATACTTGCTGATTTATCGATCTTATCTTTGGATCTTTATTCCCTTCCGCTAACTTAACGTTTATCGAGAATTATCGAATTATTTTATCGTATCGTGCTTGGCATATGAGTCATCCTCTTTACACTGTTCGCTTTTAAACGCTTGATTTCCCGCGCTGAGTCATTATTTTATTTCGTTAATTTCCTAACTTTCTAGAGAATTATCAAATTATATTCGTCGTGTCGTGCATCAAATCCATAGCGAAATTCAAAGGAACTATTCTTCACGGATAATCAAACCTCTCCTCCTTCAGGATACACCGAAGATTTACTTAAATCACTCGTTGGCTCGTCTCATTACCCGGGGAATATCATTTTCCGCGGCTGTGGCTCCGCTCAACAATCAGGATATTCATCCAACGGATTGTTCTCCTCCGGCCTCTCAATTAATCCCGGCGCGGCAAGATGCTTCGTTCGACTCGTCTTTTTCCCAGGAATTTGCGTCGCCTCGGTTCCCTCGCGGTCGATCAGCAACATTTTTAACAAGCTTCCCGTTCCACGGTCCCCTGCAATCGGTTCGATGCCGCAAACCAACGTTACTATCGATTCCGATTAACTCATATATATTTAGTGCCACGTTGATGATTCACCTCGTGGGAATCGATCGAGTTTCAAAAGAGATCGATGGTTCTGTTTTATACTTTGCCAACGTTACTATGCGTACAAATAGGTTGTAAAGTTTCTTCGTTGACAGCGAGGTCGGTCAGTCTCGTTAGAAGACTTTGTGCGATGAAATATTACAATTACGAAAATAATTAGAAAAATGGAATCCAAGTGACAAATTATTTTACGAATATTAATTAGAACGAGTATTATTCCCTAAAAATTTCGTATATTTTTCTATGTCACGTGCGTTCTATATATATTTGCACCTTCAAATTTCCAATAAGTGCATAGAAATCTATGGTCTGTTGATGAGTAAAGAACTGGTCCAAGCGTAGTCACGATATCGTCAAAATTACGAAATATCGACTGGTACAAAGAAAATAGAGTTAATGAGCTATAGAGCCAAAGCTATAAACATAGAACGAAATTTTCCATGTGCGAAATATCGAAAGAAGAGTTTATACTTTGCCGTTTCCAACCGAACGTACTAAGATACCGATTAACATTTCCAGCTTTTCTACTTGCGAATGAAATACTGTTAATCATAAGTAGGCTATGAATGTTAGTGCAAACTCCTACTTTTACAAACACAATCTAGAAACGCAACAGAAGTAGAAATTTATCGCATTCGAAGCGTTTTAGATAATTTTTATAATAATAAATTATGACAACAACGTTAGTAGCAGAAAAATTGCAGCGCTTTGAATTCCTCGTCCGTGCATAAAGATTCACAGTCTAATTGTAAATTATTATCTTTTACATCGTGCAGAATCTTAAAACAGAATATACTTTTCCAAACGGACCCACAGCCTCATATTACGTTTTAATGATTTAATTTAGACCTCGTTGCATTCTATCTCATACTACAACGAGATAATATGCAGAATTTTTAAAGCACTTTTAATAGTAAATAACAAAAAAATATTTCAAACGAAAGTTACCCTTTTTTGAACCATCTGCAAATTGAACCACTTACACTAAATTTCCAAAAAGTTCTTTTTTCTCTAACAATTCACAGTCATCTTGTCTTTTTTAAACGGCAAGGCGTATCTTTGATTTCATAGAATTATATCCGATACCAAGTGGAATTCAAACATCTGTAATACTATGACCTTCGAACGAAGCAATTTGTAGCTGATTCGAAACAGGTGAACTTTCGTTCGAAACGTTTTTTAGTTACATTATTAGAAATACTTCAAAAATCGTGCACGTCGTTTCATCGAACACCCAACACACCAAAGACCTGTTTAACGTAACCGCTGCTAGTATTCCGTTCGCAAGGTTCAAGCGCTCGAGTACAGATGTTATTTACTTTTGTTGACAATCGTTGCGCGAGTAGTTGGCGAGCAGTTGTGCTTAACGCGCTGGCGGCATTATCGTTCATCGACCACACGAATCATGCGTTTACGAGCATGTTCGGGTGTCAAGACACGGCCAGCGAACTGTGTTCCATGTTGAAAACAAGGAGACTTAAACGAGTTGGGCGGAGGAAACGAGAGACTTCCGTTGCAGGTTTACTTTGGCTGAAAGCAGTACGGTTCCGTCCGTATTCTTCGAACCGGACGATAAACAAGTTCTATTAAAGAAAACACGATGATATTAATCGGAATATGACCGTGAAATCAATCTATGCATCATAGACGTTGATCGTTAGAGATCGAAGTTCGTTCACACCGTTGATTTACGATCGTTCTCGACGGCGATTACGTGCGTTACGCAAGCGTTAAAACAAGAATATTGAATTGTCTGAACCGTTTGCGCCAACGTCCGCCAGTTAAACGGCTAGATGACTCGTGTCTTTGAAAATTCTCATAGTTAATAGCGTGCTCTCTGTTCGAAGTAAATGTAGCATTAAGGGAGGCACAAGAATCGAAAGCAGCACGCTCGTAAAAAGTTACGCGGCTCGACCCAGATTTCGCTTCGTTCCCGCGAAACAAAGGGGTATAAATCAATTTTAAGTGTGTACGATTAAAATTTCACGGAAACTAACTGGACGCGAAGCGGGATCTTGAAATTATCGTGTCGCGTGGGTCAGCGCACGCCTTATCGACGATAACCCCGCGAAGTTGCAACGAAGTAATCCACCGGTGTGTCGTTTCACTTCCTGCAGTGGTCTTCTTCTCTGATTCGCGTGCAATATCAACGTTTATGAAAGACGATTGGAAGTAACGCGGCTAAAATTACTTGGAATTTAAACGGAAAGATTCGATAGAAAGTTTCCTTATAAATAAAAATTTCTTCTTTCGATGCAATTAATTCCAGTTCGGCCGATTTTACCGCAAGTGCGTAAGAAATAAAATATTTCTACATGGCAAAAACCGAAGGAATTCGGAGAGCAATGGCTGGCTAAACAGAGAAAACGTAACGAACTCATTCACTGCGCTATAACTAAATACTAGACCGTAATTACTCATCTAATTGGAGCGTTGATTTTGATACAACTTATTACTCCGCGGAGCTGAAATTTATTAAATCAGGAAAATATCATAGAACGGTATTTTGCGAATCTCTTTTTCTAACGGAATCGCGGCGGGTGCGAATTTCAAACGGGATAAAGTTGGTAGCGATGTGGAATGGCGAAGAGAAGATGCCGGTTTAATTGGTGTGGCGACTGCAAATCGCCGCCTTTCAGACGATTCCAAGCTGCGAGCACGCGATACGCGCGCAATTCATCGTTTTACTGTTACAATCAGCGTCGTCGATCGCAATTGATTCACAAAGAACGCTGCCGCATTTCGATCGAGTCGCGTTCCACGTTGCCTCGTGGAAAACAATCTTCCATTTCTTTCTTGTCTCGTGTATCGTTTCATTTCACGTCGAAACATCGTAAAAGAGTACACTACGCATAAGCAAAATACGTTAACCTCGTACACTGCATACGTCTTTAGATTTAGAAGCTAAAATGCCAAACGTCGCGCGTGCTATCCACCGGATGTGAAATAATTTCGTTGCGATGAAGTCGATGCTCTAGAAATCTTTAGAAACTGATTAAAAGAAGAAAATTCTCTGAACGAGTATTCACGATATATGAATTAAACGACTCTTGTTCTCTAAAAATATCTTTCTGTGTCGTTCACGTGTCGAAATATGGGATTACGCTGGTTTTGCATCACTTGATACAACCTCGGTCGTCGTTCGACGACTTTATTATTAGCCGATCTCCAATTAGCTCTAACTTGAAAGCTCTTCTAATTTTAAAACGTCATTGACTTCACATGGATATATCGATTCATCGAATCAACAATTCTTGTACTTTGCACCTGCGAAATTGAAATTTCCTACAGATCGAAATCGAATGGAAAAGACGGAAAAAGACGCGGAACAGAGGCAAGGAAATTAGCAACAACTTTCGATATTCGTATTAGAACAAATCGATTTACACCGCATGACCAGTTCGTAATTCACGTTGCCGACTTTTTGCTACGCTTCGTTTTCTCCTCGACGTGCGTGTTACAGTTCTGCTCGTTCGCGTTGTACGATCGTTTTATTTTCTTTCGATGGATTCTGTAACCTTCGGCCCTCGTGTAACGTACCGCGAATGCAAAAGTTACGTCAAATGATGCGATTGTCGTAAGGAGAGGAATGTAGGCGAGAGAAGACCGCGAACCTGTTCCATCGAGACGAGCTCGGAGAATTTGCAGATTCATCGGAACGATAGACGGTGAGGACGGCGAGCGAAACGTTTCCGGTGTATCGTCCCACGCGCGCGCGATTCGTTTTTATGATTCTTAAATAACCGCGTGGGATCTTACGATGATACGAACGCATCAAATTTCTACCGTATACGAAGCTGATTCTATCCTCCCGAGTAATTGCAAGACGCATAAGGTGTTCGCGTATCCCGGTTATTTCTAACGCAGCAAACTTCTTACGTTCTTTGATTAATCCTGTCATATTATATTGTTATATCTGTGTTTGCATAATCTTGTAATTCTGTCGTAACGTTATCGACACAACGTTCTTCTCGATTAACTTTAGACACGGACATTATCGCGCAACTAAATCGATATTGTTAGCATGACAAAATCGCTTCTGTTCGATCCTTTCGATGTGAACGAGTCATCAAGAATCGACACCACGAACAACGTGCCTGAAGAGTTACAATTTCTTACAATGACTCCGAGTTTGGAAGTAACGAAACTCGAAGATCCTGACATATCGGGTTGCCTTACACCGATGTTCTCTCTCCTTCGTCAGCCGAATTGCACAACGCTCGCGACTCGTCCTCGCAAATCTAATTTTACACCAAGCTACGATTTCCACGCGTTACAAGCCTAATGAGAGACGGCGGAGCAAACAGGGAAATTCCAGGGCAGTGTTTACGTCGTTGATAAATCACCGTCTCGACGAACGAGTCGCGCGATCATTAACCCGCTCCGATATTAATAATCCTTTCTGCCATGTCCTGTAACTCGGCCACTCGCCGAAGGAAAATGCAAGGTTGATGATCTTTGCGCGGAAAATCCTCCGTATCCGCTTTTAGCGTTCTTCCTAGATGCTTTACGATTAACCGGGACTTGTTTCATCGCCATCTTCAAAGTACACGGACATCGCGTGCAATATTTCCATATTATCTTGCTTTTTCTTCCAGTCGTATGAATATTTTATCGAATATTTTATAATAATTAATTTGCCGATTAAACGGCACCTATAACGATCAAACGAATTTATTCTACAAGCTTAAGGTAATAGGGACATTTGCATATTTTAGATCGGATATTCTCCCATCTGAGAACTTGAATTTTGCGGAACAGCTTGGTGAGACGCGAAATGTTTTAGTTTTATGGCACTTTTCGAGTAATACAAATTGCTCGTGCGTGACAGTTATCGAGTATCGCGTCGTATCTCTTTTAGATTATTATATTTGCGCAAAAAAAAAAACGGCTTCTCTACAAAGTCCTGCATTGATTTCGTTCGATCGTATCGCGGTTTCGATCGACGAGATTCGCCAGACAAACAAGTTGTCAAGTCGCGCGAAACGAAGGACGATGAAGAGGCCGAAAGACAAGTGGGTGAACGCCGCGAAGTTTTTCGCCTCGATACTGAATCGAACTGTTGTATACAGAAGGCATCTGCGAGAACGTCGAGTAGTACTCGGCATCCGGCTGGTTCTGGCCATCGAGAAATCGAGGACAGGCGGCTATTTATATTTATATGGGCAGCTATTTAGCCGAACGCTGAAATCGGCCGGCTGGCAAGAGTTGGCAGCCGCGGGAAAATTCTCAGCGTCGCCTCGCTTTCCATACAAAGCTTTCGTCGAGCTCTTTTTGCATCGATTTCGCGCGCGTATCAACCGTCCGCCTTCGCGGCCCTTTTTTCACGAGAACCGCTAATGCCACTTCCCTTCGTCGTCTCGCTGAAACGCTGGAGAATTTTAAGTGCGAGTAAACGCAGGTATCCTGTTTCGGAATTGAATAGAATTCGTGAGATTTCACGCAGAATCGCTTAACGGTTTAGACGTTTCCATAGAAATTGAAGAGTAAACGAAGCTTGGAAGAATGAAGAATTCTATGGAATTCCATGTAGGGTACACTGCTTTTCATATGTATTAGGACATCTGTCAATTTCATAGTTTGAAACGTTGGAAGAATAGTGTACGTCGAAAATGATTAACCAAGTCGTGATTCGATACTTATTCGGACATTTAGTGAAATTTCGAAATCGTTTAGTTTATTATTTCTTGCTTGAGAAAAATACGTGCATCTAAATACGATATTTGTTTTATAATATTAAAGCTAAATTACTATTATCACAACTATTAAAGTTGCTAGAAATTTATTTAATTATTTAATTTTAGAATTTTAGAATTTTGGAATGGTGCTCGAACATTCTAATCGCTGTATGTAAAATTATTTGAAAAAATTGCAGCTACATAGTAAATTATAATAATTAATTTGCCGATTAAACGGCACCTATAACGAACAAACGAATTTATTTTACAAAGTAATAAAGACATTTGCATATTTTAGATCGGATATTCTTCCATCTGAGAACTTGAACTTTACGGAACAGCTTGGTGTGACGCGAAATGTTTTAGTTTCAAGTGCACTTATCGTGAAACACTTTACGGCGGATTCTTAAGTGCAACGTTAGTCCGAATATCTCGCTTCATTAAATCCCCTAGCGGTGTAACGATCGCGTTTTGCTTGGATGGACGTAGTTACGATCGTGCGCGCATTCTTCGCCAGTGTTCCGGGGAAATGAGTTCCGGTCTGGCGTTTCCCAGTCCTCTGAGTTCCGGCGGTTTAATCGATTCGACTTCTTCAGCCCACGAAGAAAGTAATTTGCTCGATTTAGAGAAACAAACGCAGCGCTGATTTGCATAATCGTGCGACTTTGAGCCAAACCAACCGCAATCCTCGAAAAATTCCAGGAGTTTCGATGAAGTTTAATAAAACACTGAACATTCTGAGAAAATAAAATTGATCGGATCCCATTGAGCAGACTAATAGAAAATTATAGAAAAATTTGCGGCGTTTTGAGTTGAAATGTTGTAAAAAGACACAAACTGACACAAAGTGCGAGGTTAAAACATTTTGTGACAATGTACAGCCCCTGTTCGTAAATTAATTTTATGCTAATTGGGATACGCGATCCAGTTTGTTAGAGATACGATTAATTGGTTAGAATTATTTTTTTATACAAAATAAGAATTCGGAATACGAAGGATAAATTGGAGAAATGGCGTAAATTAAAAACAATAATATTTATAATACCATCTTCTTTCTCTACTTTCCAATATATGAAGTTGATGGATGTTGCTTCTGAACAGCTGATTTGTTACGAAGTTTTGTCAAACGACGGAAAATACCAAGTTTGATGGAAGAATGAACAAGAAAGGACTGACAAGACAACGTGTTGCAGCCAGTAGGAGGATAATCGAGCGTCACGCACAAATGCAACGCAACGCTGACTTTCTCGTCGACCATGTGAACTGCAGCTGCAGAACGGAACACGTGGTCACCCGTTGTGTTCTCTCTCCATGCGGATCTCGTCGATGAAAATAAATATTCCTTCTAGTCCTGGCGCAGGCTGGCCACCAAACAGAAAGTACGTTGCAACATCTGATAACGCAGCGCAAAGAACCGATCTTTCCTGCGTAAATTGCCATTTTGCACAACGACTTTAAAAGCAACGGGCCGACAAAGGTTGCGGCAAACGTGCCAGGCGAAATTACGCGATCCAACAAAACGGTCGACAATACTTTCACGCCTTCCAACTACGAAATAACCGTGTTTCAAACGCCAATGACACCGTACTCTATATCGTAGAAACCTGTACAAGATCGTATAGCAAGGTTAAACGTATATCGTGTTCATTGAATTCTATTTCGCTTATTTTACGTTCACTACGAAAGCGTGTTTGTTTGGCTAAGCGAAATTTTCATTTCGCGATTTCTTTCATAAATTCGAAATAATCGCAGGTGAAATTCAAAATTTCATCGGTCATAGACCTACAGCCTTGAATATACAGTTTCGTACGGATTGCCTATATTGTAGAGAGATCGGAATCACCGTTTTGCAAGGCGAAGTTTTCATCGAGTGGAACGAGTTCGAGGGAGAGCAGTTGTCGGAGTCGTAAAAGGTGGATGAGAGCGTGTAAAAAGAGACGAAGGAATCCGAGGATCGCGTGTTCCCGGGGTTCTCGGTCGAAGCCGGAGAAGCAGGTTAATTTTCCCGGGGCTTCCGGTGACCTTGGCTACCGGTGCACTTACGAAGAAAGAAACCGAGAGGCAAACTCTCTCATTCATTGTGTTGCAGGGTAGCGAAGAGGATAATCGGGGGAGCGAGCACTCGGTCATCCTCATCGTTCTCGCCGGAATGCCGCAAATACCGATTCCCCGCAGGTCGTTCACCCGCCCTCCGCGGCTCCACTCTCTCCTCGTCTCTGTTTGCTCGCCTCAGCCTCGTAGAAAACCGAGAACTCGTTCTATAATCGTGTTCCTTTCCAAAAATTCACCCCACGTCTTTGGATAAATTACCAGGTTCTTTTTGCAAAATGTGACTGATGCGTTTAACCGTTTGATTTATCTTCTTCGCGGATATATAAATTTGTGTATAATCCTTTTAATCCACGCCACGGGTACCACGCGATATTATAAAATAAAACCAGAAGTTGATTCGACGATACTTTATAAAGGAATAGAAATAATAATCTACGTGATTATTCCATTGATTATAATTTTCTTCGTCATCAATCGTGCGATGAGGATTTTCAGGTGAAGTTTTGAAAAGAACCGGTAGATCATGGTGATCCTTGTGTTTTGCAGGGTTATGAGAAAATAACGAGAGTAGGGAAGGAAGGCGTGGAAAGCGAAATCGAGTCTATCGACCTGTGTTAATTGCGGTTACCTGGTTCCCTTGCGGTTCCCGGTGAATCTCGGTTTCGAAACGGGGATCGGAGGTATCTCATTGTGAAACGGAATTAACGTCGATACCGCGATCGAAAAAGCTTGTTTTTAATTGTAATCGCAGCATTAGCGGCAGATATTTGCACGTTTATTGGCTTGCTGGCTGTAGGTTATGGTAGTTGGAGGAGAACCCACGAGGAAGCCACTCTCTGCAGGGCTGGGTCGTCGAAAAATACGAGAGTCCATTAAATGCAAATAAAGCAATTCCAGCAAGCGGTGGCCCACGAAATTTACGTATCAAAAGAGGAAGAACAGGTCGATTCGGTAGTTTGGAGAGAAAGAGAGACAGGCCGGTTCGAGATTAGCCACCTTTTTCAGAGGCGAGAAATATCTGAAAGTTTCTCAATTATCTGTGTAAATCTCCACCCACGATAGCAACGATCAGACCTTTTTCGATACTGACGGATATATAATCTCCTCGCTCGATGCTTAGTGGATTACAACGAGACAGTGGTTCGATATTCTATATACGCATCGAATTTCGTTAAATTTACCGTACATAATACACATTTACAATGTAAAGTAGAATTTACCAAACGTTATTTTTGTGGTATCCATGGAACTCACGTTTCACCCGTAATATTGTACACAAAACAGGCTACAGGAAATTCTATACGCTTACATATTAACTTTACTATTATTTTACTAATTTCAGTATACACAACGTAATTTTCCGGTATAATATCGAATTAATTGAACGTTATTTTTAATGTAAATTCGAATTGTGGTATTAATTTTTAATCGATTTAGCCTATGACAAATTCTGGTCTAAATTTGAATGCTGGAACGGTAGCTTTTCAGCGAAAGAAATCGATAGTTCCACGACCTGGAAATAACAGTCGGCATTCCAGCGCCTAATTCTGGACAAAAATCGTAAAATCCTTTCGCTCTCGTCAACATCCCCCTCGAGAAAACAAAGAAGCTGGATGAAATCGATGGATGCGAAAGCAGAGTCTCGCGGGAGTTTCTCCGCTTCGTTCTCGTTAAGAACAGTTTGCTGACCTGACGCTGGCATATGGAGGAATCGGGGAAGGCGTACACGCTGACGTCTGCTGTCTGCCAAGGCAATTGTCGAACGACAAGGCCCCGTCTGCTTTCTTGGTAGCTCGCGCGACAGTTCGCGATCATTGTTGCGCGATTATTAATCACGATAACGAACAGCGTGGCCGTAGGATAAATTTGTCACGCTTCTGCGAAACAACGTTCCGTCTTCATTAAGCCTCCCCCGTCTCTTCCTACTGCTCTCTCGACCGTAACTTGCCAACAAACAATGTACAGTACTTGGCTGCTGTAGCTTTGAGAAGACGGGAAAATGGAAATTTTGGCTAACAAGTCGAAAATCCAAATTAAGCATAGAAAATAAATTAAAAATATACAAAACGATCATAAAACCAATCTGGACCACTATGGGGGACAGCAGAAATGAGCCATATAAACAAAATAGAGATAATACAAGCTAAAATTCCTAGAACGATAGCAAACGCCCCATGGTACGTTAGAAACGAGGACATACGGAGGCGTCTGGGAATACCAACAGTCAAGGAAGAAATTAACAGATATGCAGAAAAATACAAAGTAAGAATAGCAACACGCTCAAACCGGCTGGCTGCGGAAACGGTTAACACCTAAAACATGGAAAGAAGACTGAAAAGGAAATACCCAACAGACCTCACAAAGGATATATTTTTTTTTTTATTATTATTATTTGTTAGAATATTTACAATCAATTCTCGTTGAGAATACAAAGGATATAACCTGACAAACGCGAGGATGGTACCCCGCTGGGGGTAGTCATCCATATGATAATCAAATAGTTAAAAAATTCTTCCAAATGTCAAAATTGGACAAATTGAGAATGTAAAGAATTAAATAAAAAAAAATTAAAAAAAAGAAAAACTTGGCTGCTGTAACTTTGAGAAGACGGGAAAATGGAAATTTTGGATGGTTGAAAATTTGTCAAAATCGCTTCACTCGAATTAATAATATGAGCAGCAAGCGGCCAATTTACATGCAATGGTTAGAGAAAGTATCGGTGCATCGTTGTACTTATTATAATTAATTATAATTAATACTACTTACAATACCAATTATAGTTGGTATAGTTGGTCAACACGCTATGAATGGCACGCTAGTTTTACAAGGTTTGGCCGTGGCACAACGATGAAATTTTTATTATACGATATATATAACGTTGAAATATTACACAAGAGATATATTACGGTGCATAATCATCATTAATGAATTTATCTCAATGAGGTCACCGGTAAACCCCATGGCGCTGTACTGCAATTTCGCTCGATTCATTTATTTTTTGCAATGATCAATTATCCCATATTGTTTCTTCGTGTTGCTAAATAATTGTTCTATGTTGTTATGTCCCGGGACCTACCATAAATCATAATCCATCCCTTGGTTGTACTTATTCGGACAATAATCCTAAAGAACCGTCACAAGATCTAGCATTTTTTACTTTACTGTCAAGGCCCTTAATTGCCATCAAACATTTTTCAAGTCGAAACTTTCCTTAGCATTATTGTTCGTTAAGATAAAACACGGGAAAAGCGGATTTTTCCCATGTTCGACAGCCACTGGTAGGGACGCATATAATAGATCTATATTTCATGTATAAATAAACCTGTTTTTATATGTTTTATACCGAATTAATTTCGTCACACCATTTTAGTAACGATGGTAATAATAAAAAATTTATAACTATTGACATTTGTTCAAATTATGTATTTCTACTAATCTTGGTCATCGGTGACCCCCACGGCGCCACGGCCAAGTCGAGTGCCGGTAATCCCCATGGCATTCAACGTGTTAATTAGGTTTAAACACATTACATTGTGTATCATTTACTAATGTTTCGAAGGATCGCAGAAGTTTGATGTTACGTAAGTGAAGTGTGTAGCGCTTGATAAAAGAAATGCTTCGTTGGAAAGTAATGGTAGAAGAAATTACGAAAACTTTGCCCCTTTAGAAACGTTTAACCGAATTGCCTGAAAATTCCTGACACAAGGAACAAGCGTTTTTCGTTAAATTGTATAGCACTGAAATAATTTCCGCCCATTCTTGCGACCCTTCTTCTCATTTTCCACACAATGAACAGACGACCATCGTAGGAACGTCTCGAATGCAAACGTTACGGGTTTCGAATGACTTTTACCCGAGGGAAACAGATGGAAAGAGTCACTTTCCTGCGGCTTACAAGGATGACAAATGGTGCCTTTGAAACCACGCTCTTTGGCACATTTCCATCGGTTCGATGTTTTCTACCGCGCATTTCCTTCGCTTCCCACGTTCTTTCTCATTTTCACTCGATACCATGTCATCGATAAAATATCACCAGCGAACATATTCAAGATTTGTCTAACAACTATCGAATGAAAGATACGCGCGTTTCGATAACAAGTGTCATTTTCTCGTCGCCGATTCATCGCTAGAACTTTGTTCGCGTTGCAAAGGAACAAATTAATTATTTGAAGGGGCGAGACGAAGCGCATCCTGCGCCCAGATTTATATAAAACCAATGGAAAGCTCGCACAGCAGCAGTGGGACTAACGAAAACCGCTTGGCGTTGAGTCAAGTATTTGGAGAATGAAGAAACGCTTAGGGTCGTGGTAAAAATGGCGCAGGAATGTAAACGGCCATATTTTCCATGCACGCGCTCGAATAAACATCACTCGACGACAGGTGTAAATAACTATGAAATCATTCGTTTTATTATTCACAGATTCCACGTTTCATCTTGATATTATTAACGCATCGCTGGTGAAATACTATTGCACCATCATTGCAACGTTACATTTCTAATTTCTCTGTTACCTCCGCGCATTTCTATTGATCTTAAGTCAAAATTGTAAGCGATCAATACAGTTGTTCGTTGCTCATTATATTATCTTATATACTCGAGCTTTTGCAAAAGGGGAAAAGAGGAAGACTGTACCTCGTTAGTTATCGATCCTCACAATGAAGAATTAATTTTAGCCACACGCGGAACAAGTGTGCAGCGGAGTTCCACTTTAATCGATTATCGCGGTGTAAATAAAACGTCAGCCATGACTTCCATATTTTAGTAGATGCAAGTCAAGTTGATCGACTTTTCGTAAATCTGAAATTTTGTTCAATTTCCCTATCCAAGTATGCGATTGATATTTCATTCTTAAAAGACGCGATATAAATAATAGTAAATCGGAACGTAAATTTAATAAATATAAATAATAATTCCAACATCGTCACCGCTCCATTTTCCAATTTCTTAATCAATGTGGCTCTGTCTGAATGATTCGTACCGTGACAAATCGATTTTAACGATCGTGTGTGGAAGAAGAGTTGGAAGAAAGATTCGTTGAAAGAGCATAGGAAAGAGTGGGGGCCATCAGTGACAGAAAGCCAGGCGTGACCTCTGGTTCGCGCGAGCGTAAAACGAAGAAACACCTCTCTGGCTGGCCAGAAGAAAAGAATAAGACAGGAGCAAAGCGTAACTACTAGGAGAATAGACGAGAGGAGGAAGCACCCGTGAGTAACACCGGTTAAGTATACGAGGCTGTGAGCGCGCTTGTAAAAGTACGACGCCGCGTTTAATTTCGGCTTTCCTCGCGCCGAAAATATTCGCGCCACTTTCCGCGCCGGCATAGCTTCGCAGCTAACAGGGATTCCTACGGGGACTGGTGTCAGTTACCTAATTATAGTTGCATAGAAATCTGTAAGGGGACACCGCGACAGATCGGGCCGCGCCTTCAGCAACTCGGGTTGCAGTGAAAACGTGCAACAGACGCCCGCGCGCACGCACGCACGCGGAAGATTCTTTGCGTGCACGCTTGCGTGCGTGCGCCGCCGCAACTTCCGGATAAACCTCGAGACTCCCGTTCCCAGTATTTTCCTTTATTTTCCGACCAATTCTTTTCTCCTTTTTTCTGTCGCAAATGAAAAATCTGTTTCGCTAACCTTAGCTTTTCGACGACGAGGAACGCCAATCGTTCTTTTCCAAATAATCGCATATACGAAGCACAGATGTTTGATAAATTACGTTCGATGTCTTTCATGGAAGATCGATTTTAAAATTTCATACGCTTGTTAACGATTCTATCTCAGTGATATCACTTCGTTCGATTTTCAAGTATTATACAATGTACGTCGGTAGGATTCGTCCCTGTCGTACATTGAAAAAGTATTACGAACTGCAGCGGAGGCATTCGATCAGGCTCTATCGAACCTCTTTACACTTACCAGCCACTTACGTTGTTTAGAATCTAATCTTTCCCAAGAATGCACGAATCCAACCATTTCAATCCTATCTCTAAAAGATTCGACGTTGATTAATGCCTGGCATTAACCAACTAGGTCTACTATTCCTGAAAGCAACCGTACAGAGAGATTTCAATTGGCTATATTCCCGAACACTATAAGCCATCATTTAGGGTCAATAGAGCGGTCATGGCGCAACAATTTCGCCAGTGTATATCCGTCGAGGACTTATGAGCGCCTCGCTGTCTCGTCCGGAATTGCAACGATTCGATTCGAATTTGGTGTAATACCCGGGAAGAGATTTACGTGGTCCTCGACCCGAACTATCGTACGATTCTATTTCGACCGATAGTTTCAGAAATACAGAAGAAGGGATTGTGGACAAGAGGCGTGGACGCGAATCGAGGAAGTAAAGTTTCCATTATCGATTACGTCTTTGCCGGTCTCGAGCGCGGTCCATGTGCGGTTATAAACCTATGGAACGACGCACGGTTATTCGACGACACCGATAATCGATCCCTTTCACTTGTCACATCGATTCGCGTTACATAAATTCGACGATTAACACGCATTAATCGGACCTCGTTTGCCGATCTTTCTTCGAATAATATTTTATTTATCTTTTACCGTAATTACGATAGTTGCTTGACAGCGTTCACGCGTTTATTAAAAATTGAACTCTGCCGCGTCTTTGGTTTCACTCTCGACCGAATTGTATTCTTTTGTCGTCAGAAAATTTCTTGATGGATAATCGATACAGCGATCGTTTCGTAAAAAAAACAGATACTTTGTAAAATAGAAATTATTACGCAAAAGGGATAAACACGAATTGGGTGAAAATGATATCACGGTGGAAAATCGATAAACGCACAGGATACGCAAATTGACGCAATTATCGAGGCTATTGCAACAGTGCAAGTGGGTGCACGAGCGAAAGACAAAAGCACACCCTCGCGTACGTTCACTCACCGTTGGCTTCAGCACGTACTACGCGTACGGAATGATTGTGCAAATACTACATGATACTGCAATTTACGGGTGAACCTTGCGCTTTCGTTTGGACGGGCTCCGGTACTCTCGCCGTCTCGCGAATCATCGTCGTAAAGTCGTGGTTTAATTACGAGACGCTGGAAACCTCTTCCCTTTCTGAATTCAAGAAATCGTGACTAAGGAACGAAGGAGAACAGCCCTTGCTGCGTGAACGTTGCCATCAATTTTCTTCGGATTTTATTCTCTGGGAAACCTTTCGTAAATCGCTTCTCACACAAAGAGAAAATAATTTACTCGCATCAAGCGAGTCGAGTCTATACGAAGCAAAACGAATAGTATCAAAATACAGAGAGAGTTTTAGAATATTTGTTTGTTCGTTTATTTCTCCTTCGGTTTGCTACAGACTAACGATCATAAAATTATTCGCTTCTGGTATTATTCATTGCTTAATAGTATTTAAAGTTTACTTTAATTTATTGAAATTCGTAGATTAGAGGTTCGATGATGTAGAATTTATGAAACATAGATAGACGCGATGGTTTCATCGCGAGCGAGTCTGGTTTATCATGGTGCACGGCGGACGAGGTTGAGAAGGAATCGACGAAGGTGGAACGGCACGGGAACGTCGCGTGAATCGAAACGAAAAGTGGCGCTGTCGCTTTCGTTCGCGACCGCTTTTGGGCAGAGGATTTCCCGGCTGCGGCGGCGAGTCTCGTGGCGTGCGAGCGTCGTTGAATCGCGGTAGTGTGTCATTCTAAAAATAGAGGATAGGTTGAAACGAGAGAGTTAGCCACGATCCGGGAGAAAGAGAGAAGGGATCTCCTATAGTCCCGGTCGTGAACCCGAAGAACGACCTCGGAGAAACGCCGGCCAACGAGAGGGACGAGAGAGAAAAGAAGAGACTGGATCGAGCGAAAGAGATCGAGAAAGCGGGAGAAAAAGATCGACGAACGGATAGAAAGGGTAGGGAAGAAAGAGAATACGAGCGAACCTAGAAGGAGAAAACGAAAACGGAGAGGAAGAGGAGGAGGAGGAGGAGGAGGAGTAGAGGGAGAAAGATCGAATTAAAGAGACAGCGCGCGAAAGATTTGAGAAGCACGACGACCACGGACTTGAAAACGTTCTGCGCGCTTTTAAATATCACGTTGTGCCGTGGAGCATGGAAAAACTGGTGAACGCGCATGCGCGCTACAGGGACGCCGAAGCACGGGCGCATGCGCGCTTCGAACCACTTTCTAATTTTACTGCGGCGCGACTTAGTTTATGTTAGAGTCAACCCGACCGTTCTCTTTCTCTGTTTATAAATCGTGCTCTGTTCGGACCACGATATGCTGGAATTTGTCAAGCAATTTTTGACGGTAGTTTGCTTGGATTGTTTTCTCGGTAGGGATAAAGATAAAATTAATCCGTTAATCGGTGAACATAAATCTCTCGAATACAATTTTCTTTAAATATTCCCCATCTTCTTACGCGACGTTACACCTTTCTTAAAAGTACATATATTGTACCATAGAGTAGAAATTGCGCGAATTTGTACGGATTTGTCGAAGAAGAAGCAGGTTCGCACGTACGAATAAGTCGATCGTATAACAAGAGTCCACTTAATTCTGTCCGCTATTTACGAATTTCGTTTAGCGAATCGCACTGAAACATTTGCTTATAAATACAGACCCGTGTGCGGCATCGATAAAATCGTGCAATGATACACGCAACGTTACGATATATCGACGTGGACGAGACAGTTAGGAATTCCTTAACGACCACTTTAAATCAATATACATATAGTTCCGCGTCGTTTCGCTGCGTGATTCGCTAAAAACATCCACGCGACGCAGCCACCAACCGGAATAATAATTGTGGCTATTAAAAAGACGTTTAGAAGCTGTTTCATTATACCTTGTCCGATCATCACACTCGACTAATTCGTAGTTGATATAATTTACCGTATCTACACTAGCGTCTTATTCTTTCTAATTCCAACCACAAGCCTGACCCACGGCAACTTTAACGAGCCAAAGAACATCGATTAACGCTCGTTTCGGTGGCCATAAATTTTTGCGCGAAATGCTCCCGGAATAAACTACACGTGACGAATTTAGAAACGTGTGCAACAAGAAGACGTGACGCAAACAGAGTCTTTCAGAGCCTTTAAAGGTGCGTTCTCACCGGTGAACAATCTGTTGCCAGTTTGTCATGTGTTTGCATACTGTTCAAGGATATGTTCGTGGAACGTGATTCTTTGAAGCGTCTAAAGTTCTTGCGAGTATGGTCTAGTAGATACAAAGTCATTAAAGTGTTAATAACTTTGACGTGTGCCAATACGTGTATCAACGATCTAACGTCGTCTCAAGATGAATTTAAAATTCGAGAACGTAACTTACCATCCTAGGAAATACCTCGCTATACAGTGCTTGTACGTATCGTTTAGCGATATTTAACAAAGGACTGAAACAGTCCTATTATATTTTGAGTTGTAACAAATTCTTTACTTTCAGCGATCTAATTCTACTGGTGTCTAGCGCGTCATTTACTTTTAGGATCAATTTTTGCGAAAATCTCAAAATCGAAGCTTGAAACGCAGCAAACAGAAACCTCTAGCAAACTGGCGCAGCCGGTACGATATTTGTTGTTTCACGATGGCTCGCAAAAATCTTTCAATTTGCGAAACAACACGATTCCAGGAAGCAGCCAGCGTGGTATCCTTGAGCAGTTTCAGATTTCATTTTCGAAATACGTTCGGTCGCTATGGCATAAATACGCGAACGCACGGAATAGCTAATAATAGGAGGATTCAACTTGGCAGCCAACAACGCGGCAGCGCTGCAACCGCTTCCTGAGTTCCATACGGCCGCATCTTCCGTTAATTTCGATGCACGCGCACCGAGAGGACACCACGGAAATTAAAGCCAAGGGGAGGAGTGGTCTCTCTGGTTAGCATCCCTGCGGTCATACGGAGTGGCGCGAATTACGCGGCGTCTCTCCCAGAAGGACAGCGGATCTCGTTGTTCACCGAATTCGGAGCAATCTAAGAATAGAGCGTGCCTTCTCTTCTCTGCTACGACCTACCATCTCCGGTTTGCCCCCGCATATTTTCGTAATCGTCAGATCGCGAATGTTTATACCAAGGGGAACACATCCAAATCCACGGATATATTAATAACCTTCACTGGCTTTTAAAGGACGATCCAACGCGCAAGAAATCATACACAGTGCCGGAAGAGATTACTTCAGAACGATTACACGAATGATAAACAAAAACACAGCCTTTGAGAAAAGGTGTACAAATCAATTCGGTCTTTCGTATTTACGATATTTCGAGTAACTGTTTCGAGAAAGAAAATTTGTCTTATTACTTTTCCGCGGCATTGTACGTATGACGCATTTTTTTAGCGATATACACGGCGTGTCTGCTTTTGCATCCGAAATGAAAACTATCGTCGTGTAATCCAACTCTGTCGTGGAATTAAACGAATCTCTCTTCCTAGTCGTCCCTGGAATAAGACCAGGAAAATCGTTGATCCAGAAATACCCAGTGACCTTCTTCCGAATGGCTCGCAAAGGAGGCACGAAACTGCGCAACGTCGATCGGTTATCCAGTTGTACAGACTGGAGATAATTCGACGGGAAAGAGCGCGCGAATTACCAAACAGAACATTAATCTGTTATTTGCGTCGCGTAAATCAATGGCGAGTCACGATGCGAGGGCGCGGAGTTTCTCTCAAATTCTCGTCGTTAATTTCCTGACCGAGGTCGAACTCGTTGTCCCGTCGCGAAGTCGACGAACAACGAACGCGTTTCTTCGGCCGTTCACTTTATGGGGCTACTAAAGCAAGCTTTGCCTTCGCATAACCATAAAACCACTGCTGCCGGTTGCTTCGACCGGCACATTCAGCGTTCACAGGTCACTCGCGATTTCCTTCGCGATCTCCCCTTTATTTCGTTCTCTATTTCCTCCGCGTACAGTAGCTACGGAAAATATTTGTACGTATCTTTTTCTTCCATTGATTCTACGTGCGATCCTCATAGTCGCACGACAGTACCAGTGAACGATACGAAATTTAATATACGCGGAGCTAATTAATTAATTAATTAAATATTATGGGAAACGTAACGATGCGCTTAATAATTTTTCTAGTCGTCATAAAACATTGCATGCATATTCGACATGTGATATTTCATAAAGATCAGAAATGACGTGTATCTTTGCTTATCTTCAAATTCGTAGCCAATTTTGTGGAATTACAAATTTCCGTAAACCTGCGCGGCATAATAATACAATTTTGTGATTACAGGTGTCCACGGTGCGACTGTCCGACGATCCAGGCGCACCATAATGGCGGAGGTGGCGACCAAGAAGTCGATCAATGTCGTAAGTAGCAAAAAGAGCGAGGTGTGTAGTGTTCAATCTAACAACGGTTTGATCCAGTTGGATAACTTAACCGCGAGTAACAAGCAACTAATCTCGTTGTGTGACAACAACGACGACGAGGACGACCTAATCCTGACTAACAACACGCGTAACGAGTTGGACACCGACGACAAGAGTCTTCAAGAATTAATCGAGAGCGAGCTAGCCTTGAGAATTTGCTCCAGCACCGAAGAGGAGGCCGGTATCGAATCGGACGAGCAACAAGAAACGATGAACGAACCAGAAGCGGTCAAGAGGATCGTCTTGGACATACATCAGGAGGAGGAAGTCCTCGACGTAAACGCGAAATTCATCGTGGCGGAAACGGAACATTCCGCGTTGGTGGATAAGTCGTACAGTTATCAAAATGGTCACATGTCACCGGAGACGAAAATCTCGAATTCTTCGTACGAGGAGAACGTGAAGCCAGAACCGATCATGGTAGGTTTCCGGGATGAGGAGGAGGAGCAGGAGGAGGAGGAACAGGCGTTCGATGAGCAGTCGGAAGTTGGCAGCACGATATTGGTCGAAGAAACAACAACGCGTGAGATCGATCAGCTGGCGCGTGACACGTCCAACGATGGCAAATTCCCGCAGAACGAGGACGACGAAGACCTGCGTCCAAATTATCCCGTCCTTCGACCCACAGAGGCCAGCGAGAGGCTATCGGAAGTGACGACTACGACCCGGGAATCATTCGAGTCATCTTACGAACACGAGCAAGACCAGGTAACCACAACCGTGTCTGCGAGTTACGTGGACAAGTACCAACAAGAGCAAGAGGTTCAGGGCATGATCTTCGAATCCATGGGAACAGATATCGTGAAAGACGCTGTAACGATGGAAGAGAACCATTCGCGGAAGAGAGATGCGATAGACACGTGGTCAGAGCAGACGGTCGATGCGGAGGATCGACAAACTGGTCAGTTTTCTGATAATTTCGATCAGTCCTTGTGTCAGGAGGACGTAGAGCCTCGTGCCACCGAAGAATTCGCCAAAGAAACCGTACTGGAAAGTAAGAAACTAGCTGATACTTTCGAGCTTATGGACACTGAGCGTGACAAGGAAAGGGAAAAGGTAAAAGAGTTCTCGGTGGACGAGGAGTCGAAGGTATCGGCGAACGATAAATCTTCCTCCTCGATGGAGGAGAAAATTCCCGAAGATGTCGAGGAACTATCCGTTCCAGGGAAGCCGATCGAGGAATCGGAAGAAGAGGCCCGAGGCACGCCGACGATGCAGTTCAGAAGCTTCGACGACGTAACATTGAGTCACTCGGAAAGCTCGGCAGATGCAGCTAGTACTCAGGAGTTCCTGGACACGGAACGTCGAGTGCTAAGCGAAGAAAATTGCGACCAATATCTTCCAGAAGATATTCAGGCTCGCGAGACCCTGTCGACTGATAAGATCGATCCTCCGATTGGGAATTTGCTGGAGGAGGAAGAGGAGGAGGAGGAGGGGCCAATTAAGGAGGAAGAAACGAAAGAGGAAGCAAACGATAACATGGACGAGCAAAACGCGATAACGGAATCGTCCAGCGAACTGTCCGTATCGGAGCCCACTTTCATCGAGAAAACAGAAGTGGTGATATCCGAAAGCAGCGTGAAGATAGTCTCCGAGACGCAGTGCCTCGAGATCGACAACGACGCGGAACCAGTGAACGAGGAACAACTTCGAAACCACGAGCTCGAGTCACCGGTTCGCGCACCTCTTGCAACCCCCGACGACGAGACCAGCGACGTTTCTAACGTGGGTGACGTAAGTGTTGCTTCGTTTGCGACTAATCAACCACACGGATCTTTGGTAAGACGTAAGAGCGAGCTACATTAAGGTAGGACGCGCTTGACAGTTTGAAACGTTGAGAGTTCTATCAACCCTTCTAACTTTTCTGACAAAACGCTTGATACTCGTTCGTACGAAGGATGTTGTTTAATTGACGATGAGATCGCAGAGATTCGTTCCATATAATTCCAGTGGCTACGCTATAAAGCTTAGAAAGATGTTTTTTTCAAATATTTTTCTCATCTTTGTAGCACACACTCTTTCGGTTCATATTGAAAAATCTATGCAATTTGATCGTCAACTAAATGGTGTCTTCTATATTATATTATATAATACATTAGAAGGAATGATTCCGTTGTTGTTATTTGACGTTGAGTGATGTGTGTCGTGTTTCACTGACCAAATAACGTGACCGATACGTTTACGCGAAGAATTTTAGTAAAAGTAAAAGTTGGATTAAATTTCGAGTAAAAGGTCAGCATGCAGCTTGAGAGTAATTGGTGTAGTCTTTTTTCGTCGGATAAATGACGCGGAATGTTGAGAGAGAACATTTTATTAGGTCGAATTTAAGGTAGAAAATCGGTAGACACAACTTGAGAGTAATTGACCGACTACGTTGTTTCCGGCAAAGCTATTTCGTGGCGAACCGATGCTACCAGCGCGTCGCTTTGCAAAGAGGCAGTGTTATTCGCGTTCCTGCCGAGTGTTGAGTAATTCTTGC